>NC_079489.1:151704696-154104696 GCF_020520425.1 Spinacia oleracea
GGGATGGATTTCACAGAACGCAGCCGCTTAGACCATAAAGTGCTTAGAAGAGCAACATCAAAAGAAAAATGATGTTCTCGAGGCGCATCAGAAGTAGACAGCTCGGAAGCAGGAGCTTGTGGTTTTTGAATACCGTAGAGAGTAAAACGAATAGTACCATCCCCAGAATCAGGTGGGTCCACAAAAACCGTACTAGAACCACTGCCATGTCGACACCTATTACGATGAGTATGCGTCTTGAAACAATCTCCACATAGCCAAATTCCCATACGACGAAAGGTCACCTCAGCCGTAGTAAAAACCTGCAAATTGGTAATTAGGGAATGACGGGTTACATCCCGCACACCAGTGCAACAATGACGATCCCGTAAGTGAGTGATCAGAGAACTCCTCACCAAACCACGCCCACCTCCATATTGGCACCCGCTAAGACCCACAAAAGGGCAATGAAACTTCTCCACGGAAGACGCCATATCAAAGCAATTCACACACCCACAAAGACACACAACACACAACCACCACACCAACGAACACAGCAAACCCAAACTATACCAACACACCGCCGGAAACTGATCGCAAACTACCCAATAAACTCGCTTCAAGCCGTCCCGAAACTGACCAAAAACTGCCGTAGAATCCCGCCTGAATCCCCACGAATACTTGCCTGAGAAATCGAACCCAAAACTGCCGAGAAAACAGAAACCACTGCTGCCGAAAACTGCCGTCGAAATATGGTCCAGAAACCACCGGAAAACAACTGCTAACCGCATGAAAACTGCACCAAACACACCCCACAACACCAGCGTTCCCAAAACATCAAATACACTCCACGTAAGAGTGACGGTAAAACCACAATCCTGTTCTTGCACCGCAGTATCCATGCGAACATCAGAAGCAAGTGTCGGGTTTAGAATATTATTATTATTATTATTATTATTATTATTATTATTATTATTATTATTATTATTATTATTATTATTATTATTTATTATTATTATTATTATTATTATTATTATTATTATTATTATTATTATTATTATTATTATAAATCAAATGCCAAAAAAGTCAAATAATTTAGTTAGTGGGAAGCCGAGATACAATCTGGGCCCCCACTCCTCTGGCTATAGCAAAATCTATCCTGGTGAAAATATGAGCAGCAGCACGAGCCCCAATGTCCTGAGTCCTAGAAAACTTCTGGATCCGCTTCAGCAACGCTACAACATCCTTATCCAGCTCCCCCAAAGAAGAGAAAGAGAACGGAAGAAAGCCATAACCAATGGCCCTACAACGTGCTTCGTACTTGGCCCGTTTCCGAATAGCCGCATCAACCCGTCCCGGAACAAATCCATCCAACCCAGACTGTGTTAAAGGGGATGATCCCGTCAAGTCAACACACACATCACAGCCCCGATCCCAAGAGTAGAGCAACACGTCTGCTAGGCTGAGTGCCCCATCGTTCCCTCCAGATAGACCAACATCAACCTCTTTCCGCGCCGAAATCCCAGAACGATAACAAACGTCAACAAGGGTATCCCGAACCACATTATGCCGATACCCACGATCCCGGCACATGACACCGCATTATCACCAAAGATGTCTCCCACAAAGACCCTGGAACAAGAAGAACATGGCGTCGTAACAGAGAACAAAGGAACCCCCAACCGGTAACCAACACACATCGGTAAGCCTTAGCATTCATCGTCTGCCCAAACCTGATATGGGGACCGCACGAAGCCAAATAATAATAATAATTATTATTATTATATCAAATGCTAACAAAGTCAAATAATTTACAAATAGTTAGTGGGAAGCCAAGATACAATCTGGGCCCCCACTCCTCTAGCTATAGCAAAGCCTATCTTGGTGAAAATATGAGCAGCAGCACGAGCCCCAACGTCATGATTCCTAGAGAACTTCTGAATCCGCTTCAGCAATGCTACAACATCCTTATCCAGCTCCCTCAAAGAAGAGAAAGAGAACGGAAGAAAGCCATAACCAATGGCCCTACAACGTGCTTCGTACTTGACCCGTTTCCGAATAGCCGCATCAGCCACAACCCGGCCCGGGACAAATCCAGCCAACCCAAACTGTTTAAAAGGGGATGATCCCGTCAAGTCAACACACACGTCACAGCCCCGATCCCAAGAGTAGAGAAACACGTCTGCTGGTCGGAGTGCCCCATCGTTCCCTCCAGATAGACCAACATCAACATCTTTCCGCGCCGAAATCCCAGAGCGATAACAAACATCAACAAGGGTATCCCGAACCACATTATGCCGATGTTTAATACCCACGATGCCAGCACATGACACCGCATGATCACCAAAGATGTCTCCCGCAAAGACCCTGGAACAAGCTGCACATGGCGCCGTAACAGAGAACAAAGGAACCCCTAGCCGGTAACACATCAGACATCGGTAAGCCTTAAAATTCATCGTCTGTCCCAAACCTGATATGGGGACCGCACAAAGCAAAGCAGAGGTGTGATCTCCCTGCTGCGATTTCCACAACGCCAACTGTCGAGAAGATAAAGAGAAGGTGGATTCTGCAGATGCAGTAACCTTTGTGAAGTATATATTTGCCAGTTTCTTCATGAGTTTAGGGGCAGCGACCTCACTAGGGTTACTCAGGATGTCATACTCCACCGTTCTATTATATAGACTCAACGCATCCTCAAATGCTCGACCAGGACCAACAATACCAGCATGCCGTAGATGCATTGTCTGCAAACCAGAAGACTGCAAACGAGAAGCAAGAAAATTATAACGACGAACATCACCTGCGGAATAGACACCAAGTCCGCCAAAGGAAAAAGGTAAGGTGGCAAGACGCCACTGCCAATCACCAAAGCCAGGCCCCGAAGCAGTAACAATACGCTCCAAGAAAGAACGAAGAGCCTCATCGAAAGTGCGCTGAGCCGCCTCAAAGATACCAGGAGGACAAGTACGCAAAGCAAAGTAGAGTTTAGAAACTCCAGTACATGCCCTAAGTAACAACAACTCACACTGAGGATCATCAAGCTGAGCAACCTTATCCATAAGCCCAATGGTCTTGGTTACCCTCTTCATCACGAGCTCACCACTAAAAACTGGATTGGAACTAGTGGGACCCCCAAGCAACTTAACACCATGCAAAGGACGAGCAATATCAGCGGGAAAGACCCCCACAAGCCTGCTTCGAGGGTCCTCTATAGGCCAGAAAACCACAGTCTCCTCCACGTTAAGATGTAACCCGAGATAAGGCCCTTCCTCCATAATCAACTGCAGAACCTTCCCAACCACCAAGGTGTCACCAATAATAGTGCCGTCATCCAAATACCATGCCTGAAGACATACATCAAAAGTATGCCTTATTTTACAAACCAGGGGTTGTAAAACTAAAGCAAAAAGCAAAGGACCAAGGGGATCACCCTGCTGCACCCCCTGAGACGACCATAAGGTATGCTCCCCATAATACAATATGGCTGGAGTAGAGTAGCAGAATTCTACCCAACACGAAATGCCTAGACAACGAAGACGAACTTCACGTAACATGGCCGTTCGATCAACTAAATTGAAAGCATTTTGAAAATCCACCAACAACATTGAAAGACCCACATCAGAAACCCGATCCTCAATCAACCGATTCACAGCATGAAGAATTGCCTCACCACCCGCAGATACCCCGACACATTATTATAAATCAAATGCTTGAAGAAAATAATGCCCTTGGTCCGAGTATGCATTTAATGCTAAGTATAATAAATGCGGTTCAATATTAATAAACAAGTTAATAAATTCAGTGAGATCAAGTGAACTGAATGCCTAGCTAGAGGCCGCTTCAGTTCTAGTGGAATTAATAATATTAATCCACAACTTACTCTTGACGGAACCCGTAGGGTCACACAAATAGTACGTGAACGGATCAAGTATTTAAGTGAATATATTATTCATTAAGTACTCCATTTATGAACATTCGGAAACGACGGATCTCGGTTCCGGTGGGAGTTCAAATCGTCAAAAGGCAAAATAAAGAATACTCCGGAAATGATTATATTGTCGGAAACGGAAATATGGTTCATGACGGAAATATAAATATTATCCAAGTCGTAGATGTTGCCGGAAACGGAAACATGGCTCGTATCGGCAAATATTATCGGAAATAGAAATATTGCCGGAAACGGAAATATTACCGGAATCGGAAATATTGTCGGAAAAGGAAATTATTTCCGGAATCGGATATATTTGGGAATCGGAAATATTAACGGAAACGTAAATATTTGTTCAAAACGGAAATGAATTCCGGAATCGGAAAACGAATCGGAAGCTCGACGAGCGACAAGCCGGCAAGCGAGCCGACCCATCGCTCGACAAGCAAAGGCAACACCATGGGCCGTGCCTACGAGCAAGGCAACATCCATGAGGCTGCGCCCTGCGAGCAAGGCCGCATCCATGAGGCTGCGCCCTGCGAGCAAGGCCGCAGCCATGAGGCCACGCCAAGCTACGAGCAAGGCAGCAGCCCCATGGGCCGCGCCAAGCTACAAGTAAGGCAGCAGCCTCATGGGGCGCGCCAAGCTGCAAGCAAGGCAGTAGCTCATGGGCCTCGCCAAGCATGCGGCAAGGCAGCAGCATATTGGCTGCGCCCAGCTTGTGTGCAGCAGCTGCGAGGCCTGCCGAGGCGTGGCCCTTGTGGCTGCGTGGGGTTGTTCGTCTTGGGCTCCGAGAAATATCCGATTAGTTAAATTCCTAGTTTTACTAGAATTCAAATAATTAAGAGTTTAATTATAGTTGTCCTGGACTGTGGACAAGTACGTATGGCCCCCCGTGTCGTGAGATGTTTGGTCAAGTCCTAGACGTCGAATTGAGAGTTTATGCCTATATCCACCGATCGGGCTTGCAATTCTAATTGAATAAGAATTTCAATCCTAATAGATTTGGTACTTCTATTCCTAGTAAAACTCAAATTCCTTATTTCCTACACTATAAATATAGGGCTAGGGCCTCATAATTTTACAAATCAATTGAGTTGAAAACATATCTTTATTCCCATTGTGTTCAAGGGAGAACATAATACAAGCCTAACCCGAATACATAAAACCTTAAGTAAAATCCTAGTTGGTTGAACCTAAGGCGGATCTGAACGTGCTGCAGACTTTCTACGGAGGGGCAACGTTTGGGGCTCTAAAGACTTGTTCTTGTTCAGTTCGAGAGCGGCTAGGGAAGGCACGCATCACATTGTATGTCAAATAAATTGTGCTAATTTACTATGTGGCAATTAATTTGGATTCTGGCTCTATGGTTTTTCCGCATGAATTATATTGTTGTATAATTCATAACCTAACAATGCTAACATAGTCAATCATTTTACAAATCATTATTATTTGGGCCCCATTCCTCTGGCTATAGCAAAGCCTATCCTTGTGAAAATATGAGCAGCAGCACGAGCCCCAATGTCCTGTGTCCTAGAAAACTTTTGAATCATCTTCAGCAACGCAACAACATCCTTATCCATCTCTCTCAAAGAAGAAAAAGAGAACGGAAGAAAGCCATAACCAATGGCCCTGCAACGTGCTTCGTACTTGTCCCACTTCCGAATAGCCGCATCAGTCACAACCCGACTCGGGGCAAAACCAGACAACCCAGACTGTTTCAAAGGAGAAGATCCCGTCAAGTCAACACACATCACAGCCCCGATCCCAAGAGTAGACCAACACGTCTGCTGGTCGGAGGGCTCCATCGTTCCCTCCAGATAGACCAATATCAACCTCTTTCCGCGCCGAAATCCCAGACCGATAACAAACATCAACAAGGTTATCTCGAACCACATTATGATGATGTTTAATACCCACGATGCCAGCACATGACACAACATGATCACCAAAGATGTCTCCCGCAAAGACCCTGCAGTAAGCAGAACACGGCACCGTAACAGAGAACAAAGGAACCCCCAACCGGTAACACAACGCACATCGGTAAGTCTTAGCAATCATCGTCTGCCCCAAACCTGATATGGGGACCGCACGAACCCAAGCAGAGGTGTGATCTCCCTGCTGCGATTTCCAAAACGTCGACTGCCGAGACGATAAAGAGATGGTGGTTTCTGCAGATGCAGTAACCTTTGTGAAATACATATCTGCCAATTTCTTCATAGGTTTAGGGACAGCGACCTCACTAGGGTTACTCAGAATGTCATACTCATCCGTTCAACTAAATAGAATTAACGCATCCTCAAATGCTCGAGCAGGACCAACAATATCAACATGTCGTAGAAGCTTTGTTTGCAAACCAAAAGACTGCAATCAAGAAGCAAGAAAAGCATAATGACGAACGTCACCTGCGGAATAAACACCAAGTCCGCCAAAAGAAAAGGGTAAGGTGGCAAGACGCCACAGCAAATCGCCAAAGCCAGGCCCCGAAGCAGTAACAATACGCTCCAAGGAAGATCGAAGGGCCTCATCGAAAGTGCGCTGAGCCGCCTCAAAAATATCAGGAGGACAAGTACGCAAAGCAAAGTAGATTTAGAAACTCCGGTACATGCCCTAAGTAACAACAACTCACACTGAGGATCATCAAGCCGAGTAAAAGCCCAATGGTCTTTGTCACCCTCTGCATCACAAGCTCACCACTAAAAGCTGGATTAGAACTAGCGGGACCACCAAGCAACTTAACCCCATGCAAAGGACGAGCAATATCAGGGGGAAAGACTCCCACAAGCCTGCTACGAGGGTCCTCAGTAGGCCAGAAAACCTCGATCTTGTCCACGTTAGGATGTAACCCGAGACGAGGCCCGTCCTCCATAATCAACTTTAGAACCTTCCCCGCCACCAAGGTGTCACCAATAATAATGTCGTCATCGAAATACCTTGCCTGAAGACATACATCAAACGCGTCCCTTATTTTACAAACCAGGGGTTGTAAAACCAAAGCAAAGAGCAGAGGACCAAGGGGATCACCCTGCTGTACCCCCTGAGACGACCATAACGTATGCTCCCCATAATACAATCTGGCTGGAGTAGAGTAGCAGAATTCAACCCATCGCGAAATGCCTGGACAACGAAGGCGAACTTCACGTATCATGGCCAATCGTTCAACTAAACTGAAGGCATTTTAAAAATCCACCAACAACATCGAAAGACCCACATAAGAACCCCGATACTTAATCAACCGATTCACAACATGAAGATTTGCCCCACCACCTGCAGATACCCCAACACCAAATTGAAGACCATCAAAATAACTTCCCAAAGACGGACCAACCATAGCAGCACCAACCTTCGAAACCAGACGTCGCCAAACGGTACCCACATCAATAGGACGAATACCACCACAGGGCTTGACAAGAGGGGTGAGGGGAGCACTAGCAACATACTCTCCAAAACCCATAGCGAATTTCCCAACTAAAAAGAGATTAACCATCCCAAAAATAGAGTCAAATAACTCATCTGAAACAGCCACAACAGCACCACTCAAACAATCCATAAGGTGCTGAGCTCGCAAACCGTCCCTCCCACAAGATGTGCCACGAGGAAAGCTCCTAATCCGGTCCAAAACAGCAGCAGAAGTAGCCATGAGATGATGGTGATCAACATGAATATCAGGCAAGGACGGAGCTGGAGAAGAAGGGTGTTTTGACTATAAATCCGCCAGAGTGGCCTCATTATAAGGCGCAACGCCAGAAGAAGAAAGAACACGGACTGCAGCAGTGTAATGGCCATCACAAATCTTCCTACGACACTGCTTGATATTACGCTCTGCCAAATCAAGATCCTCATCATCATCCATCAAAGTAGGGGATACCGCTGCCAAAGCTTCCCGTAAAAGAAGCATATCACCACCCGGCTCACCCAAAGTACAAATAGCATTAGCAATGCTCTCTTCCTGCCGTTGCCGCCTAACGGCAGATGTACACTCGCGATTACTTCTCGGACTAAAGGTCTTAAGGATACATTGAGGCAACACGAGAAGTTTAACCCAAAAAGAGATGTCCTCAGGCATGCAAATAACCCTATCAAGCGCGCCTCTCAAAACCCGGGAAAAACCCAAACGACATTTAGGAGGGATGGATTTCACCGTGCAAAGCCGTTTAGAAAGAAATTTGTCAAGAAGAGTGACGGTAAAACCACAATCCTATTCTTGCACCGCAGTATCCATGCGAACATCAGAAGCAAGTGTCGGGTTTAGAATATTATTATTATTATTATTATTATTATTATTATTATTATTATTATTATTATTATTATTATTATTATTATTACTCCCTCTGTTCTCGAATATTAGTCTCTTTTAGAATTTTGACACTATTAACAATTGAAGAGAATCTTTTAATTTCTTCCTAATACGTAATTCAAAACATATTCATGTGAGATCTTATTTTGTTCGTCTTAACAATATCAAATTTTTATATTATTATTATTATTATTATTATTATTATTATTATTATTATTATTACTCTGTAGTAAATAATAATAATAATGATAATAATAATAATAATAATAATAATAATAATAATAATAATAATAATAATATAGAAATTTATACTGGCAAAAACGTATTTTCATATAAAAAACGCGGGTGATTTAGCATATACGGACATCGAATAACGATACACATTTTATACGGTCATATATACTACTTCCGACCGTCTTTTTTTTATGGGTCACATTTCCGTTTTAAGTTACTTTTTTACCACACCTCCTAATTATTTAATATATCAAATCCTCTTGGGAACACCACTAAAAATCTACAATAAAGTCCTCTCTATTTTTATTAATATACTTTTATCATCATCTTTTTTTATTTGTTATTACTCCCTCACACTTAATTGATTTATTACTTTTATTGGATTCGACTCTTCTTCCTTAATACGCATGTCGTTTAACATCAGAGGTGATGTGGCCTTTCTGTATCACCACCATAGACCCCTCACGAAAGAAACCACGTGGCCTACCCAAGCCTGCCCCAACAAATACAGGCCCAGTGCTCTTAAACCCTGCCCAAATCTTGTCACTTAGGCCCACCTGTTTTACAGGACCAAAGTTGTCTATAACAGGCCCAAACCTGGAAGATCCACCAAGTTCTAAGCAATTTCCTAAAGGACACATGTCCCAATCCAAGAGGTCATCCAATCATGCAGTTAGGGTTTTGGGAAATGATCCCAAAACCCTAGCCCTATAAATAGTTCAGATCCCAAGGTAAAAAGGGGGCATTCAATTCATTCCCACCTACCTTAAACTATCTTTTCTCTACAAATTACTTCTCTCTCTAGCCAATACTTACTTAAGCATCGGAGGGAATATTCCTACGGGAATATTCTTCTTTTGCAGGTTGCAGGAACATTGTGCCAGCGAATACTTGATACCTCCGAGGAACGCGTGACACGTCATCACCACAAAAGATCCCACAATATTTGGCGCCGTCTGTGGGGAGGTTTAGTATCATGGCGAGACTGCAATATAAGAAAGACGCAGGAAGAAGACTGCTTGTCACCAACATGGGATAATCATCTCTAGGAAACGAGCCGAAGAGCTTTTTGACGTCTTAGCAAGCCAGCCGGCCTCAGCGAGATCCCTACAACACATGTTGCATGACCTCCACCAGGACATCACGGACGAATAGAAAGTACGACTCCAGCATGTCCTCCAAGAAGAAATCACAAGATCCTTCAGTGTAGTCGTCCCAGTACAGGAACGCAGCAGCACGACCATGCAAAAAGGAAAGACGACTGCAGGCGGACACGGCCTACCCCTGGAGGCCCGTCCGTTGAAGGAATTAAGCTATCATGTAAAAGAAGAGTGTCCGAGGCGGCAGGCGAACTTAGCACATCGAGGGTACACCTACAAGAACCATAGTCGTTACTTCGCAAACAAATCCACCGTCACAACGGCCTCGAGAAAGTCTCGAATAGAGCCCACCCTCAAGGAAACTGGCCGAGGCATCGAAACTGGGATAAAGCGAAGGCGGCCATCAGCAGAGAGCTTGTTCGTCTACAATGCCAATCTCGAGGACATTCTCCTAAAAGAGGGACCAGGTTTGGGGATAGAGCGGTTGTCTCCCAAAAGGCCAACTGTAGCAAAACGGGGTCTGGCTTCGTTCTGTATCTTTTCACTCAAGACTGTCGGATGCTGAAGAAGATACTGGATGGCTATGCAGCAAAGGGATACCTATAATGGTATCTCTGCTTGGCAGATGTGGACGAAGCCAGTACCAAAAAGGGACAGAGGTCGCGGACACCTACGTCTGACAATGACGACAGCCTCTTAGACGGAGGATTCATGGCAGTAATATCCGGAGGATTGGATGAAGGTGGACCTACTAGCGAGGGAAGACACTTTGGTACGTCTCATTCTCGCACTGAACGAGTAAAACTGCCCCATGTGGAAATTTCGGAAGCTGATTACCGTAAGTCCGCAGTACCATATGATGATGACCCCTTAGTCCTGGAGATTAAAGTGGCCAACCTCAGGGTAAAAAGGGTGTTAGTAGACACAGGAAGCTCGTCCAACATAATCAGTCTACAATGCCTACAAAAGTTACAGCACGACCCAAAGACGATAGAAAAAGTACACAAACCACTTGTAGGTGTCGGGGGAAGTTTCATCCATCCTATTGCCTCTATCTTGCTTCCCGTCTCGATTGGCACACCTCCGGTAACTAAAGAAGGCGCCGTTAGGTTTACAATTGTGATGAGCCTTACCTCGTTTAACATCATACTAGGCCTCCCTGCCCTCAATGATTTGAACCTCATTTATTGTTGATTAAATTCGTGGGAAGCAACGGAGACATTAGGGCCATATACGGAAACCAACAATTGGCTAGGGATTGCTACCTATCTGCATCAGATCCTGCAGCCTGGGGGACGTCTCCTAAGAAAAGTGAGCAGGTGAATCCTCAGAAAAAAGGACGAAGAACAAAGGAGATGCCCACGGCTCATAGTGCGGACAAACGACTCGAACCAGTGGGGGAACATTATGACATAGTCCTAAGTCTCGAGGAACCATCTCGGACTGTCCCAATTGGAATTCCCCCTGATGACCCCATGGCGGCCGAATTGGTACACCTGCTAAGAGAATACAAAGAAATATTTGCCTTCACAGTGGAAGAGATGCCCAGCATTGGTCCAGCAGTGGCGGTACACAAGCTAAATGTGGATAGTGCTATGAAACCGTTACGGCAGAAGAAAAGAAACCACGGCGAGGCTAGAAATTTAGCCGCCGCAGTTAAGGTACAAAAACTGATGGATGTCGGCTTTATACGCCCTTGTCGGTACCCTGACTGGGTAGCCAGTGTAGTGCTGGTGCCCAAGACGAATGGGACATGGAGGATGTGCGTTGATTATACCGACTTGAACAAGGCCTGCCCAAAAGACAGTTTCCCGCTACCAAATATAGACCGGCGTGTCGAATCCATGGCAGGGCACCCAATGATGAGTTTTATGGACGCCTACTCTGGATTTCATCAAATACCCTTGTGGCCTGAAGATCAAGAGAAGACGTCGTTTGTTACAGAACAGGGATTATACTGTTACAAGGTGTGCCATTTGGCCTAAAAAATGCACCAACCACTTTTCAACGCTTAGTGAACACAGTTTTTGCAAAACGGCTCAGAAGGAATATAGAAACCTATATTCATGACATGATAGTAAAAAGCAAACTACGAGCATCCTATCTCGATGATTTAAGAGAGACTTTTGAGACTCTTCGAGCATATCAAATGAGACACAATCCCAAGAAATGCATCTTCGGAGTCACTTCTGGCAAGTTCCTTGATTTTCTCATTGATGAAAGAGGCATTGAGGCCAACCCTGACAAGGTGCAAGCCGTAATCACTATGACGTCCCCAAAAACAGTTAAAGACGTGCAACGTTTGACAGGTTGTTTGGCCGCCTTGGGACGTTTTCTTTCCAGAGCCGGGGACAAATGCCACTATTTCTTCAGCACCATCAAAAAGGGCACCTAGTTTGAATGGACTCCACAGGCAGAAGCTGCATTTCTTCGTCTAAAGGAACACTTGCACACCTTGTCGCGCCTCGTTATTCGTCTCCAAGGGGAAGTCCTATGCACATACCTTGCCATCTCGGATCATGCTCTGAGTGTCGTCCTGCTCACTGAAAGAGAGGGGGTACAGTTACCTGTTAACTTCATAAGACATGTGCTACAGAATGCCGAACTCAAGTACCCTACGGTGGAAAATTTTGGCTTAGCATTATTTTTGGCCAACAAGAAGCTCTGCCCCTACTTTTTGACTCATCGACTGATAGTGTACACAGATCAGCCCATAAAACGGTCGTTCACCAACCTGGAGGCGTCCGGAAGAATGCTCAACTGGGCAATCGAACTCAACGCATTCGACATCTCATATGAACCAAGGAAGACGATAAAAGGACAGGCATTCGCTGATTTCATTATAGAAATGGCCCGGCCTTCTTACATGAAAAATGACAGGACACAATGGATAATTCATGTAGATGGATCCGCCACCCAAAATGGGTGTGGAGCAGGCATGTAATCCCCCGTAAATTTAGAAACATTATTTATATATTTTCACATATAGTTAATTATATTTAAATAAGAATTTACGAATTTTAGAAATAAATATATAATTAACGTATATTTATTTATTACATTTTGAATATTTTTAACGATTTATTAAATCAAAAATAATTTTAGAATTTTACCGTTGAAAAGAATTCGAATTACGAAAACACGTTCGATTGAATTTAGAAAACAATTCTAAGCGGTTTTGAATTCAAATACCAAACGTAATCCTATTCCTAGCCCAATTTGGTGAAGCCCAACATAATAAACCCAAATTTCTTTCCTCCCTTATCTTCCTGTTTCACGTAAAAAAACAAAAAAACAATCAAACCCCATCTCTGCTTCACTTTCACGTGAACCATAACCCTCAACCCACAAGCTCCTTTGCTGCCACTGTTCACAGCCGCCGCCACCACCCACTGGCGACCACGTCGTCCCTCTCCTTCGTTGTTCTCTTTTTTTTCTCTCCTTTGGTTTCGTTCTTGCACGCCCTTAATGGTTGTTGTTTGTTCGACCAACAACCATAGCCACAACCCGAGTCTTGTAGCCGCCGTCCACCACCTTACTGCAGCCTCACCGTCCAGCATGGTAGTTCTTCTTCTCCCTTCTCTCTTTCGTTCCCCCTCTTCTCTTTGTTTTGTGCTTGCTCCCCTCACTCCTATTTCTGTTTCGCACAGCCTCCGCGAGTCGTCCTCGCCACCCGCACAGCACCACCTCCGTCAGCTGAAAGTCCGTCGTTGCCACGCCGTGCGCCGCCGCCCAGCCTAGCTACATCTCACCTTAATTTTGGTTATTTCTTGACCCCAAAGTTAATTAAATTAAATATTCTAATTTTATGTTATTAATTTAAGTTATGTTTTAATTGAATTGAATTTAGGATTTTTATGATTTAATTAGAATTTTCAGATTCATATATTATGTTAAATAATATATTTAATTTTCAGATTATAAAAATATATTGAAATAATGATTTTTAATTATTTAAAGCATGAATTTTAAGTTTTTAATGGTTATAAATCATAATATAATGGTTCTGAATTATTAAAATTATTGTTTCAACGTCTAGGTATGTTATGTTGGTCTTGGCGAAGCTTTTAAACGAGTTTATATTGCTCAAAATTTAAAGTATGATGTTTGCAAAGAGTTTTCAACGAATTTCAATCACTAATTCAATAATTATGATGCTAGGAAATCAAATATTCAAGTTTTGATATTGGGGAAGGTTCTAAATATGTTTAGAATGTATTTAGAATGCTTTATTATGGTTGCGAATGATTAGAAATTGATAGGGAATATTTGTTGGTTGTTTTAGGCGGAGAATTCTCTTTAGGCGACTTTTGAAAGTGTTAAAGTGGCCTATCAGTTTGTTTACACAAGGTACGTGCATACCTGTGTGCTTAGGGATGTGTGCTTATGTTGAAACCTTGTTGTTATGTCTTTGAACTTGGTTATGTTATGCCTTTGAATTGGTTATGTTGAGATTTACATGTTTAATGTTGTTGGATGAACGCGTTGAACATGGATTTTATTATGAGAATTATAACATGTTGGTATGGATGATTGATGCAAACATGTTGGTTGGGAACATTATATTATTTTATATATATATTGGTTTAGATCGATTGATCGTTGTTCCCGTTTAGCGTTTCACTACTTTATGAAGGCCGAGGACCTTGTTTAGTAAGTTGAAACCTTATACCCATATAGAAGGGTTGATCATTATTAAAGGAAAGGTTGAATTAATTAGAATGAGTCTTGATTGATACCTTTGTGATCACTTACTTAATTCCAAGATAAAAACAGTTGTGAATAATTGTTGATTGTATGACTTATGTGATTGTTGAGTCATAACAGAGTTTTAATCTGTAAATCATGTAAAGTGAAACCGAGTAGCAATAGCTTTAGACTATGCACGTCTGAAGTGACGGACAATAAGGAGTTGGGGTCATGGGTCGCCTATGGCTTTTTTGGGGCCGGATTGATCACCGGTTCTATTTTATTCAAAAGTTCCTCTTAGATCCATAGTCTATAGATACTCTAGATCTCCCTTTCAAATGAACTTCAATATTTTGATATAATCTTTTTCCTCTCCTAAACTTACTTAAACCAATAGGTGCCATGTTTGCTCTTTGTTTTATACCTACCCTTGGACATGGGTAATTTGAATAGATAAACCAACAAGTATAAAAACTTGAAACTCTCAATAGCTACTAGAAAGACACTCTGAGTCAAGGTCACTTTTGGACCAAATCTCACTTTGGGGATAATAAGAAAATAATAAAGATTGTATCTTTCTCCTCTACTAATGGTTATCATCTCCTTACCAACATGCCAAGAACTAAGGTCTATAACGTTGAGCCTCAACCCAATAATATAATAATTCTCAACCTTGATATCGTGATCTCATAATCTTATCAAAAACCCGCGCTAGGTCTCTAAAATATATATACTGCTCAACAACGGCACAAGATCCAAAACCATATAATTCATTCTCCATCATAATTTGACCCCTCTATTGCGACAAACGAAGTACGCAAATGCAAATATCAATCAATCCAAACTGTTAATAATCGAAAATCCAAAGCATCTCAATGTAACCCAAAAATGATACTTTAAGTCTCCAATGATTGATATACTCTATAATACCTGTACAAAATTATAGTTGGGGTACCTCATTACGTAAAGATTGGAAAACACAAGTAAGATAATTAAACAACAAAAGATTGGCAGGAATGAGACAACGACCTGAATTCTAAGCTTATCAAAATAAAGAGCTAAAATCCCAAATGATAAATAATATGATGAATAGAATGAGGATTTTTTGTCATTTAACACCTTAAAAAATTACAAAATTTAGAATTCAACACCGGTTAACAGTTTCCGTTAGAAAAAACGGAGGTGGGGCCCACTTGCATATTCATCCAACTTAGAGTTTAATCTAATCCTAGCTTCCACGATTCTTTTTATTTATATTTTTTTAATTTCATTGTTTTCTTCCCCCTTGCTCAGTGCTCATTGCTCCCTCTTTATTTTCGTTATTTTCTTCCCCCTGCCCCTGCTTCCTCCTTCACTCTACCCAGTCTCAATATCTCAAAAAAAAATTGCCTAAAACTTTCTGAAATTGCTGGAGGGACTAAATTTATGCAAATTGCAATCAATCAAGAGGAGAAAGAGAATAATCAAGCTACATTCAGGTATAATTTAAGAGTATTTAGTTATCAGTTGCTTATGAATATTGATAATTTAAAATTGAAATTGAGGTGTTATTCATGAAAATGAAACGACTTTTTCTGTATAATTCTTCCCGATTTATGATTTATAAGGCTTTAGTTGCTGAAATTCTATTGTATTTGGTGAAATAACCCCTAATTTGAATTAGTAAACATTAGGGTTCATAAGAAAATCAAATTGGGGATTTTGTGAATGTTAGTTGTTTAGTCAAATTAAACTTATTGAGTGGTAATTACCTTGATTTGTTAGGTTATGATACATATGAACAACATAAATCATGCGGAAAGAACAACCATTAGCTTTAGGATTCGTATTGAACACAAGCGTTGCACGAGCACGAGCACGAGAATGAGCACGAGCCGCACAGCCCGAGCAAGCCTTGCGGCCCACGCGAGATGCACAGCCCGCAGCCCACGAGCTCGCACGCGCACCATGGCCTTGCTGGGCCTGGCCTTGCGCTGGGCCTGGCGAGGCATTAGCAGCGTTGTGTTGGGCGCTTGACTTGCTGGGCGCGGGCCTGGCTTCGTGCTGGGCCTTCGTCTAGCAAGTCTCGTCCGATGCTAATTCGTACGATGCGCTTCCAATTAAATTCCCGATTCCGGAATTCATTTCCGATACGAACAATATTTAACATTTCCGATTCCAGAATTAATTTCCGTTTCGAACAAATATTTAATATTTCCGTTTCCGGAATTATTTTCCGATTCCGATAATATTTCCGATTCTGACAATATTTCCGTTTCCGGCAATATTGCCGATTCCGGCAATATTTCCATTTCCGATAATATTTTCCGATACGTAGCATGTTTCCGTTTCCGGCAACATCTACGACTTGGATAATATTTATATTTCCGATACGATCTATATTTCCGTTTCCGGTAATATCATCGTTTCCGGAGTATTCATTTACTTGCCTTTGACGATCTCAGCTCCCACTGAAACCAAGATCCGTCGATTCCGAATATCCATAGATGAAGTATTTAATGCCATTAAATACTTGATCCGTTTACGTACTATTTGTAGACCCTACGGGTTCAGTCAAGAGTAAGCTGTGGATTAATATCATTAATTCCACTTGAACTGAAGCGGCCTCTAGCTAGGCATTCAGCTCACTTGATCTCACTGAATTATTAACTTGTTAATTAATATTGAACCGCATTTATTAGACTTAACATTAAATGCATACTTGGACCAAGGGCATTATTTCCTTCATGATTATCACCAAATCGAATTGGGTATTTTGTGAATGTTAGTTGATTATCACCTATGAGAAGCAAGAGCAGTACAGGAGTAGTACAGGAGCAGGGGAAGGGAAGAAATAAGAAGCGCGAAACTATCGTGGAAGATAGGTTAAAGTTGGATGAATATATCCAAGTGTGGGCCCCACCTCCGTTTTATCTAACGGAAACCGTTAACCTGTGTTGAATTCCAAATTTTATACTTTTTAAGGTGTTTAAATATAATTTAAATTAAGTAAGGTGTTTAATTACAAAAGTTGAGTTTTTTAAGGTGTTAAATGACAAAATATTCGAATAATAATCACACTAACAAACTCATTCTTGGTAGGAATAATACACCCAAAATTATTCGTCTAAATCTCATTAATAGACTTCCAGGAACAACAAAAGCAATTGTAGTGGCATAAACAACTACATACGCACAACCCATCAATACAACAATATATATATATATATATATATATATATATATATATATATATATATATATATATATATATATATATATATATAATTACTCAAGTACTCCAACACATTAAAACACTACAGATAAAATCGAAGGAACAACCATATAGTCACACCATAATATGTGAGATTAAGCGTGCGTGATTACCTTCGCGGTACCCCTAATTAAAGTTATACATTCAACTCGAACCGATCGCTAGGTTGGTCGCCAATCGCATTAACTTATTCTTTCGTTTTGTCATCTGTTATTAAGAGTCTGAAGTTAGTAGATTTTGAATGATTGATTTACCTGTTATTATGCCTACTGGTGTAACCATAAGGTGTATAAGATTATTTAAGAACTAGCCTTTGAATATAAAATATAGCGTTTTCCTTCTGATTTGATAGAGTTTAATCTGGGAAACTTAAATGTAATTCTGGGAATGGATTGGCTAAGCTTGTACACGGCTAAGGAAGATTGTGAAATTCAGAAAGTAAGTTTTAGGAACCCTATTGGAAAGTTGACCTCATGTAGACGTTTTGAGAAGTCCAAGAACATTTAGTTATTTCTGTAATGCAAGTGAGGAAATTGATGATAGAGAGTGAACTATTTTTCTGTAGTGTGTTATAGGTGAGTAAAGAAGTTGTAGTGAAAATCGAGGATGTTCCCATTGTGATTGGATTCATTGATGTGTCTCAAGTGGAATTGCGAGTATGTCACCTGCTAGAGCCCTTAAGTTCATTATAGAGTTAACTCTTGGAACGGCAACTATATCCAAGGAACCTTATAGCATGGCACCTCCTGAAATGAGCGAATTAAGACACAGTTGCAAGAGTTGTTTCGTAAAGGGGTATATTAGGCCTAGTGCATCACCGTGGTGAACTCCTATGTTATTTGTTAAGGAGAAAGATAAGAGTATGGAATTATGCATCGATTTTAGGGAACTAAACACCATCAAGAACAAGTATCCTTTTCTTAGGATAGATGACATATTGGACGAATTGAATTGGGCGAGTGTGTTCTCGAAGACTGATTTGTGTTTGAAGTACCACCAATTGAGAATAGCTGATAAGGGCCTAAGACCACATTAGGACTCGTTAATGTCATTATGGGTTTAGAGTAATGTCTTTTGGGTTAACCAATGCACCTGCCATAATTATGGATTTGATGAATAAGATTTTCCACGAATTCCGAATTAAGTTTGTTATTATGTTATTGATGATATCCTGATTTATTCAAGGAATGAGAAAGAGCATGACAAACACTTGAGGATTATTTGGAGACGCATAGAAAGAATCTAGTTTTATTAGATGAAGTATGCAAATCTTGAAGTCATGTGTGTATAAGTGACACCGACGGAAAAGTGAAGGACTAAATTGATTGAAAACTACGTTACATGAAGGAATAAATTTAAGAGAAGATTCGAGTGGTCCAGGATCGTTAGAATCATTTGGTGTCTTGAAAAGATGGGAGGAATTATATGAATTGGTGAAAGAGCTAAGATTTAAGCCCAAAAGTTATGCACCCGTGAAAGGCGTGCTGATGTTCGGTAAAAGTTAAAGTGAGCAGAAGGAGTTTCTGTAGATCCTGCTAAGATTCAAGCTGTGAGTGAGTGACCTACTCCAAAGAACGCATCCGATATCTGAAGTTTTCTAGGCCTAGATGACCATTATAGGAGGTTGTGAAAGACTTTTGGAAGAAAGAAAAACCAATGACCAACTTGTTGAAAAAGTGGAGTGAGAAATGTGAGGAAGCTTTCCAGATTTTAAAGGAGCATTTGACCTCTGCACTCGCTGTCGCGTCAGTTGAAACCTTACGAGGCTAATTAACCTACTCATGACCTAAAGCTAGCTGCTATTGTGTTATCTGCGAATATTTGAAGACATTACCTTTATAGGGCAACATGTAAGATCCTTACCGAGCACAAAAGTCTAAAATTTTGGAATTAAGCTCCAGTTGAATCTTGGGGACAACATTGAAAATGAGTATTGCTTTCCACCCTGCAAACGATAGACAAACTAAGATTACTAACGAAATATATGTTGAGAACCTGCGTTATGGATTTTAAGGGTAATAGGGAAGACCACCTACGTTCGATTGAATTTTCGTGCATCAATAGTTACCATGCGAGCATTACGATGTCACATGTTGAGGCATTGTATGGAAAGAATTGTAGAAGTCCTACTTGTTGGAATGAGTTTAGTGAGAATATTGTATTGAGGACATAATTCGGTTAGGAAGAAATACCCAAAGTTATTCCCTGAGATGAGTTACGAGGGCGTAACTCGTTTTCTTTAAGAGGGGTAGAATGCGATATAAATTCGCGCTTTTTACCTATTTTATGGTGTTTTTATACATTTTTATGCTGATTTTAGCAAATTATACATGTTGATGCAAGTAATTAGATTCTCCTCATAAGAAAAATGTGCTCATGAGTAACACAAGCAACTCTAAGTTGGCAAAAGAGTGCACATGAGTGGCACAAGTACTTATTCAATAGGAATTAGTTGAAAAGTTTGGAAAAATATGTCAATTTTCGTGTCAAGTTTCGGGACGAAACTTCTTTTAAGAGGGGTAGATTGTAATCCCCCGTAAATTTAGAAACATTATTTATATATTTTAACGTATAGTTAATTATATTGAAATAAGAATTTACGAATTTTAGAAATAAATATATAATTAACGTATATTTATTTTATTACGTTTTGAATATTTTTAACGATTTATGAAATCAAAAATAATTTTAGAATTTTACCGTTGAAAAGAATTCGAATTACGAAAATACGTTCGATTGAATTTAGAAAACAATTCTAAGCGGTTTTGAATTCAAATACCAAACTTAATCCTATTCCTAGCCCAATTTGGTGAAGCCCAACATAATAAACCCAAATTTCTTTCCTCCCTTCTCTTCCTGTTTCACGTAAAAAAAAAACAAAAAAACAATCAAACCCCTTCTCTACTTCACTTTCACGTGAACCATAACCCTCAACCCTCAACCTCCTTTGCTGCCACTGTTCACAGCCGCCGCCACCACCCACCGGCAACCACGTCGTCCCTCTCCGCCCTTGCCGTCGGTAACTTCGTTCTTCTCTTTTTTTTTCTCTCCTTTGGTTTCGTTCTTGCACGCCCTTAATGGTTGTTGTTTGTTAGACCAGCAACCACAGCCACAACCCGAGTCTTGTCGCCGCCTTCCACCACCTTACCGCAGCCTCGCCGTCCAGCATGGTAGTTCTTCTTCTCCCTTCTCTCTTTGGTTCCCCCTCTTCTCTTTGTTTTGTGCTTGCTCCCCTCACTCCTATTTCTGTTTCGCACAGCCTCCACGAGTCGTCCTCACCACCCGCACAGCACCACCTTCGTCAACTGATAGTCCGTCGCTGCCGCGCCGTGCGCCGCCGCCCAGCCTAGCTACTTCTCTTCTTAATTTTGGTTATTTCTTGAACCCGAAGTTAATTAAATTAAATATTCTAATTTTACGTTATTAATTTTAGTTATGTTTTAATTGAAATGAATTTTGGATTTTTAAGATTTAATTAGAATTTTCAGATTTATATATTATGTTAAATAATAAATTTAAATTTCAGATTATGAAAATATATTGCAATAATGATTTTTAATTATTTAAAGCATGAATTTTAAGTCTTTAATGGTTTTAAATCATGATAGAATGGTTCTGAATTATTAAAATTATTGTTTCAACGTCTAGTTATGTTAAGTTAGTCTTGGTGAAGCTTTTAAACGAGTTTATATTGCTGAAAATTTAAAGTACGATGTTTGCAAAGAGTTTTCAACGAATTTCAATCACTAATTCAATAATTATGATGCTAGGAAATCAAATATTCAAGTTTTGATATTCGGGAAGGTTCTAAATATGTTTAGGATGTATTTAGAATGCTTTATTATGGTTGCGAATGATTAGAAATTGATTGGGAATATTTGTTGGTTGTTTTAGGCGGAGAATTCTCTTTAGGCGACTTTTGAAAGTGTTAAAGTGGCCTATCAGTTTGTTTACACAAGGTACGTGCATACCTGTGTGCTTGGGGATGTGTGCTTATGTTGAAACCTTGTTGTTATGTCTTTGAACTTGGTTATGTTATGCCTTTGAACTTGGTTATGTTGAGATTTACATGTTTAATGTTGTTGGATGAACGTGTTGAACATGGATTTTATTATGAGAATTATAACATGTTAGTATGAATGATTGATGCAAACATGTTGGTTGGGAACATTATATTATTATATATATATATATATATATATATATATATATATATATTGGTATAGATCGATTGATCGTTGTTCCCTTTTAGCTTTTCACTACTTTATGAGGGCCGAGGACCTTGTTTAGTAAGTTGAAACCTTATACCCGTGTAGAGGGGTTGATCATTATTAAAGGAAAGGTTGAATTAATTGGAATGATTCTTGATTAATACCTTTGTGATCACTTACTTAATTCCAAGATAAAAACAGTTGTGAATAATTGTTGATTGTATGACTTATGTGATTGTTGAGTCATAACAGAGTTTTAATCTGTAAATCATGTAAAGTGAAAGTGAGTAGCAATAGCTTTAGACTGTGCACGTCTGAAGTGACGGACAATCAGGAGTTGGGGTCATGGGTCGCCTATGGCTTTTTCTGGGGCCGGATTGATCACCGGTTCTATTTTATTCAAAAGTTCCTCGATATCGCAGGTCATTGGGGTTACTGAGTTGCGCCTGTACCTCGTCTTCTTAATGAAGACTTCTAGTAGCAACTCAGTCCATTGACTATTTCAATTAAAATAATGTTAATGATACAAAGGTCTAGTTCAGTCAAATATGGTCTTCAAGTCAATATGTTTTGGTTATCCTTACTTATGTTTTATTAGTATCATGTTAGGGTTGTTCGTTTAATAGAATCATGTTAGGATTATTATTGTTTTAGTATGTAGTACTCACCTTTGCTGATTACGTGTTTTGTTTGTGTGTGTTGATCATGGCTATGCCTTATTGATCATGTGATGACCCATTTTGGTGAGCAGTCTCTAGGGATCAATAAGCGTTGTCCATCTACAGGTTTGAAGATGATGCATCATTGGGATCGGGATTAGAGAGCTTGTATTTATTTTGTTTTGCTAAGTGACTTGGGTTTCTTAAATTGGACTTTAAACTTGTCGTACTATTTACATTTCCTTATTTTCGTTGATTGGTTTTTGGGATTAATTATGTAATTGATTATTTATAAACCTAAAGTTAGTTTTATATTTTCCGCTGCAAAATTCTGAATAAGCCGTTACGTTTTCACACAGGCGATAATACTTTGATAATTCTCTATAGTTATATTTATAAAAAGGGTTATTTTAGAAAAAGGAGAATTGTCGAGGTGTTACAAGGCATCATCTGCGAATCACCAGAAGGAGACATATATGAGTATGCCATGCGTTTCAAGTTCCAGGCGTCAAACAACGAGGCCGAATACGAAGCACTGATATGTGGGATCCAAATGAGCAAGGCAACAGGAGCAGAAGAAATTTTGGCCTTATCCGATTCTTAGCTAATCGTCAGTCAGGTGAATGGAGAATATGAAGCAAAGGACAACGCTATGATAAAATATTTGGAAATCATCTGTCAAGAGATACAACCACTAACAAGTTTTGAGGTACAGCGTATACCCCGAGCTGAGAACAACAAAGCAAACTCCCTATCCAAATTGGCCAGCTCCGCGTCCTATGACACCCCACAGCATGTGTTCAGGGAGGTAAAACAAAGTAAAATAATTGATGTCATAAAAACGGTTGTCCTGGACCGGATGGCCACCTGGATGGACAACATAGTCAACTTCAAAATGAATGGGGTACTTCCCGAGGATCCCAGGCAGGCCGAAAGGCTGCAAAAAAAATCCTCTTGGTTTGAGATGTGGAACGGGACCTTATACAAGAAAGCCTTCTCTCGGCCTCTCCTGCGTTGTGTAACCCCATAAAAGGGGCACGAAGTTCTGGAAGATCTACATCAAAGGTTATACAGCTCTCACATAGGGGGAAGGGCTTTGGCAGAAAAAGCTCTAAGTACTGGGTATTACTGGCCCACCCTCAAGGAAGACGCACTCGACCTAGATAAACGATGCAACAAATGCCAACGGTTCGCTCACTTAATCCGTCAACCTGCTCTAACACCCATCACTAGTCCCATACCATTTTCTAAATGGGGAATGGATTTTCTAGGCCCTTACACCACGGCCCCAGATGGGGTACGCTATGTAATAGTAGCTGTTGACTACTTCACCAAATGGGTGGAAACCGAAGCCCTAAAAAACACTAAGGCACAGGATGTGAGAGCCTTCATCTGGAAAAACATCATCACTCGATTCGGTGTCCCCCAATCTATTGTGTTTGATAACGGGCAACAATTCAAAACACCCAAGTTAGAAGACTGGTTGGCCGATCACGGCATCACGGCTTGTTTTGCGTCTATCGGTTGTCCCCAAGACAATGGGCAGGTGGAGGCATTCAACAAAATCATTTCTGAAGGGATGAAGAAGAAGCTCGATGAAGCTAAAGGATTGTGGGCAGACGAGTTATCCAATATCTTATGGTCCATACGAACCACGGTTAAAAATTCAACAGGAGAAACACCCTTTCTATTAGCATATGGAGCTAAAGTCGTCTTGCCTATAGAAATGTGCGAACCCACTCTGCGCGTCATGTTGTTTGATGAAAATGCCAATTGGGAAATGATGAAGGCGGCCCTGGATTTCCTACCAAAAACCAAAGGGAACGCGGCTTTTAGACAACAACTATACAAGTTGCGCATGGCTAGGGAGTACAACAAGAAGGTCTCTAGAAGAATCCTAAAAGTAGGAGATTTTGTGCTAAGGAAAATGGAGGTCGTCGGACGCGCTAATGAGCAAGGGAACTCACCCCCACCTGGGAAGATCCATACGAAATCTACGAAGAAGTACGTGATGGAACTTACCGGATCCAAGACATGCAGGGACGTCCCATTCTACGCACTTAGAATGCAGACAACTTAAAGAAATGCTTTTTCTAAGTTTGAATCTATATTTTCTTGTTAATTTACTATTATCTAGCTTGTAAGAACGAAGACGTCCACACAAAAGACGCACCATGTAGCACAGCTTGATAAGTTTTAATGAAAAATCTCCCTGCAGGCCTGACTTGCAGTGAAATCTTTACTTTTGTTGCAAATACTTAACTTAAGTGACCCAAAAGAGGCCCAAACACTATAACATTCTTCTAAGAATAAATCAAAGACTACTCGGCTAAAGGCCTAAGAAGTGGCCCAGATTAGCACCCTCACTAGGCTGATCACCTAGAACACAGGGGATACATTCCAAAAAGCTATATACTAAAGAAGTATAAATAGCTCAAGACCTTAGCAAAATGCACAAAGGCACAACGTTGTCGTCCCTGCTGAAGGGGGAAGGCTATATCACGTTGTACAAACAACACAATAAAATGAGTAAACAGGAACAACAACTTAAAAGGGCAAAAGGTAAAACGTCCATTTCATGATGACTGCACATTCCATTAAGTTAAGTACTAATTACAAATCATATACAAAAATGCCTCAGAAAGGGAGTTACAAACAAAACAAAGAAAGGCCACTAAGCATCTCATACATCATCGTCCTTAGGAACAAACACATGAGGAGGACGTCCTTCCTTCAGGTCCTTCTCCACCTCCACATGATGATCAATGATTCTCTCAAACCAGCTGAAGGGGCGCATGTCTGCGAATTCTACATTCCAGGATCAATACCTCCCTTGATTGACCGTTCCCCCAGCACGGCAGATTGGCTGCGCACTTCTTTGGAACTGGTCGCCTCCTTACGAGCCTCCTCCAGTTGTAACTCTATCTGAGTAAACTTGGAGTCAAGTTGCAGCAACTCGTCCTCCTTCTGCTTACACTTCCCGGAAAGATCCTTCGTCTCCTGGAAGTTCTTGTCAATCTGCTAAAGACGCTTCTTGTTCTCAACACGAAGGTAAGCTAAAGACTTGGCCAAAGAATCAACTTTCTCCTTCATAGTGAGACGAAGCTCTTCCAGAGAAGCAAAATGCTGATCACCACATTGACGGGAAAGGGTGCGAGCTTTACTCTCTTCCAACACCAAAGAAGTGCGCCACTTCTTCAGAAAATCCAGCTGAATAAACATCTATAAAACGGCATAAGTGAAAATTCTGAAACACGAGGAAGTTAAAACGACTATTTTACTAAAGAAAGGAATATAACTTACATCTAATGCAGTGGATTGCAGGGCGGTCACTTGGGTTTCATCCGCCTCGGGAAGAGTCTCGGCATACTCTAGAGGTATAGCGCTGCGTATGAGGCCCATTACCTTGACCCAATCTCGGGAAGTAAAGCGGCATGAGGAAGGGATCTGATCCAACTCGGCATTTATGGCTTTCTGAGGATCAGGTATCTCTACTGGAAAAACAACAGCCTTAGAATCCCTGGGAGAGACTATAGAACTGCCAGACGAAGAATGGCAAGTGCTTACGATGTTGGAATAAAACTTAGCACCTGAGTTCCTAGCCCTCTCCGCCGTCTTTAGAGGAATATTGCGGCGAACGTCTTCAGGAATTCCCCCAAGGAGATCAGCCCCTAGGGGATCATAAGAGCAAAACCACTTAGTCTCAGGAACGTCCCTCTGACACACTCTTTGGCGTTTCGGAGACGCCCCCACTGTCGAGGACGGCCCCCCAGTAGAATCTTGGACAGGTTTGAAGCGTGGCTTACCTGTCCCTCCGGCTTTGCGCTTCGTGGACGGGGTCACAGTGGTAGCAACTTTCTTCGATCCTTGGCAAAAGCACGACGACTCCATTCAGATAAGCTGTTGAGACCATACCAAACAGTAAGCTTAAGCTAGTTACCTTCTTATTTGATACCGGAGGATTATGCGACATGCTCAGCGTTATGGCTTTGCATAGCCTTGAGAGTGCTTGTTTCAAACACCTTGGCAAGCCAAGTTGGCATATCCACCCGACCCTTGGAAGCATCATCCAACTTCTCCATTGCCGCGTCTGAAAGAAAATGAAGACGTCAGAGAAAGCATAAAATGTTAGTCAAGGAAACCCAAAATTATAAAGTATTACCTCTCGGCATATACGGACACAAGCCCACAGCCGAGAGGAAAGTAGTATCCTCAAATTGATCCAGATGGGGCAACCACCCCTCTGGTATCCAAGCCGTCTACGTCCCCACAGCAAGGGGTTGCGCTCTAAAAAGGGAAGATATCTGCTTACATAGGTCAACAAGAACAGGAGGAAGGGAACCACTTTTCCCAATAAAGTTAGGTTGGAGAATCCAACACGTCATCCGTTTGCACATCGTTTTATCAGTAGTACGAATAACCACCCAATTTTTCCGCCAATGATGCCACTTGGACGCCTTCCCAATGACCGTCCGATAGGCTCCTTTGTAGCTTAGAGCCAGCCAGCCTTCGGCGGCCTGAGGGACTTTCAACAACGTCGCTATCAGTAGAAACGCCTCGAAGGAGGGATTGATGCCTTCGAGCTCACACCTAGCAATGTACCCAAACACGCCGACCCAAGAATTAGGAGACATTTGGTTCACACCTATGTTGTAGTCATCCAACAGTTCCACCACAAACTGGTGCAGAGGAAATCTCATACCCAGCTTCAGGACAGCCATGTAAACGGCAAACTCGCCAGGCACCAGGCCAATGCTGGTACAGTCCATGCCCCCCGACATCTTTAAACTGTATTCGTTGCCTAGGTTTAAAGATTCTGCATAATCAGCCCCTTGTTCATTCAAGTAATTCAGCCAAGATTGAAGAGGGAAGATCTCACAAGGGTGAAGGTGTCCCTCCTCACTCCTAGATGGGGCCGATGTCGTCCCCTCCGCGCGTCCTGAATTAAGGACGTCCTCCTCTATTGGAGACGAAGATTCCCCCTCGAAATATGGGTCTTCACCTATCCTCACCATGTTGTCCTGCACAAGCCAAAGAATTGGCTCAGGACGGGGGGCATAAAACCATGTCGGGAAGACGCCAAGTACCAGGTCGTCGTCCTCAAACCAATCGGGCCGGCATACCGCAACCAAGGAAAAAAGGTAAAACAAACAAACAAAGTTTCAAAGAGGAGAGAGTTACCTGCTAGATCAAAAATGAAATTCAAGAAAAATTGAATTCCCAAAGATGAAGAACCCCAAGAACAAAGTTTGAATGTAACGGTGGTCCTAAATCGCCTATTAGTGGTTGAGTGACGCCGGAAATCGCCTTCCTTCTGCTGCTCTCAAGAGGTTTTGGGAAATGAGGGGGAATCAACTTGGAATAGCAAGATATTTATAGAGGGGTAAGAAGTGAAGCACACCGCCACGTGTCACTACGGCAAAGGAGAATCCAAGAGCAGTAAAAACTAAAGACAGTTTTCACTCCTCTTGAGGGGCAAATGATGTGGCCTTGTTGTATCACCACCATGGACCCCTCACGAAAGAAAGCACATGGCCTACCCAAGCCTGCCCCAACAGATACAGACCCAGTGCTCTTAAACCCTGCCCAAATCTTGTCACTTAGGCCCTGGAGGCCAACCTGTTTGACAGGCCCAAAGTTGTCTATAATAGGCCCAAACTTGGAAGATCCACCAAGTTCTAAGCAATTTCCTAAGGGACACATGTCCCAATCCCAGAGGTCATCCAATCATGCAGTTAGGGTTTTGGGATCAATTCCCAAAATCCTAGCCCTATAAATAGTTCAGATCCCAAGGTAAAAAGGGGGCATTCAATTCATTCCCACCTACCTTAAACTATCTTTTCTCTGTCTTCTCTCTACAAATTACTTCTCTCTCTAGCCAATACTTACTAAGGCATCGGAGGGAATATTCCTACGGGAATATTCTTGTTTTGCAAGTTGCAG
The DNA here is from genome assembly GCF_020520425.1 of Spinacia oleracea. Lineage (NCBI taxonomy): Eukaryota > Viridiplantae > Streptophyta > Magnoliopsida > Caryophyllales > Amaranthaceae > Spinacia > Spinacia oleracea. The sequence continues at coordinate 151,732,990 of NC_079489.1, forward strand.
GAAGATCGTGCCAGCACATATTTGATACCTCCGAGGAACGCGTGACACGTCATCACCACAAAAGATCCCACAACAAGAGGCGGAACCATAACTTATACATTAGGGGCCAAAAAAATTATAACAATGTAATACAAAAATAAAATTTAAAAAACCATGTTTAATGGTAATCAAACCCTATATCTCCCAACGACAACTAACTTTCTAGGCAAACTACCACTTGAGAAATAGTAGATGTGTATTTATACGCATATTTAATAATTTATAGGGGAATACAGTTAAACATAATAACATGTGCGGAATAATCCCAAAGCCAGGAAACATGTATAAAGCACAGATTAAGCAAACTTACATTCGAAGCGTGTTTTCCACAATAATTTGTCAACGAACACGAACAAAGAACTCCACTTGTCGTTCCTCTACTTGGTTCACCGACACGATCAGATCCGTCTTGATTATCGTAGCTTAGAAAATTGATCAAGATACTTTGCTTTTGGGAAGAACTCACTTTGGAGGCACAGAGAGAATTAGGGTTCTCTGTGTCTCTAGGGTTTGAGTAACATGAATTGTGCTTGTGCTAAGTTGGAAATTAGGTTGTAAGGTTATTTACATAACCTTACTAACCGACCAAGCCAAGAGGCAAGGCCGGCTAGCAAGCCCGCAAGCCAAAACACACGGACACGCACAGCGAAGGGCCATGGGCCGCACTGCTGCTTGTGTCGTGGTCTCGGCCCGCTCGTACATGCACAGCCCTCGCCACTTGGGCCTCGCTGCTGTCGCGCTTTGTTTGCTCGCCTATGCGCGCGCGCCCACGGGCCTCGAGTGCTTCGTGCACTCGGCTCGTGGGCCGCTCCTTGTATTCGCGATTAAATATATTTCCAATATATTTATTATCGTTTCGTATACGACGAATCACCGTTGTACGATACGATTTATTCGTGTCGCCTAGCTTACGAATATTCGCGATACGATATACGATTCCGATGCAAGGTCGTATCGTATAATACGTTTCCAACTTAAATCCCGAAAAGCTATTAAATGAATTTCCAATTCATTTAATCCGGTGATCTGATACGTGTCATTGGTGTGACCTTGTAGGTTCAGTCAAGAGTAAGTTGTGAGTTCAATATCCATTAGAACTCACTGATCGGAAGCATTGCTCCAGCTAGCTGTTCCGATCACTTGATCTCACTGAATTAATTGTTCGCAATTAATCTGAACCTTGGTATTAGACTTAATGCACCTTGGGTGAAGGACATATTTCCTTCAATCTCCCACTTGTCATTCAGACAAGTGTGCATCCACATTCCTTTGTCGCTTAGTGTTACTTACTGAACATAAGGTAAGATCCAAGCCATCCTTATTAGGTCCAGAAGTGTTTCTCGGATAACAGAGTTCAACTGTCAAACTTTTGCAGAAGGTTAAGCCTAACCATTCTGAGCACGGCCATGCATTTTATAGTATCTAACTCTCCGAGAGGCCTTGTTACACCCAACACCATATCCTATCAAAGATAGGAGGACAATCCATTCTTGCAATCTATGAACACTCACTTTGATTCATAGTACGCCCAATAACTGCTTTTATAGCCTCCTTTTACGGTGCGACGTTTAGCTAGTATCAAAGCGGACTAATTCTCAAACGAGCAGACAGAATATCTCATGTTCTGAGGAACGGTTTCTAATCACCATTAATGATAACTACCTATGACATGACTTTAATATCTTAAAGTGTTCTCATGGTCAATCCGATACAAGATCCAATAAGTATCTATGCAAAAGATTCTGACATCCAGTCACTCTAGTTCAAGAAACAGAACTAAGTAATCTACTTGAAATCTAATATTCATTAGTCATTGGTCGTCCACCTTTCAATGACCTGGATTAGGGATCCTTTGTGACTTCAATATTCAAGTTCACTTATGGGTGTTTCTTTGTCAAAGAATCCATCTTGACATCTCATTTGAATGATTTGAATCACATGGACTTATCATTTAATTCTAAACCACAATTAAATGAATATGAAATAAATAAATTTCATAAATATGAAATGGTTAAACCAATTGTTTTAAACATAGTTCTAACAGATGTTCTAAAACAATACTTAGAAAATCAAAGCCATTCTCCAACATGCTTGATTCCCATGGTTGCTACATGTGTGTTGTGTTTCACTTGTGGCAACGGTTTAGTCAATGGATCCGCGACGTTGTCGCCAGTTCCAACCTTGCAAATCTCGATTTCCTTTCTTTCAACGATCTCTCGAAGTATATGAAATCGCCGCAGTACGTGCTTGGAATTCTGGTGGCTCCTAGGCTCCTTTGCCTGGGCAATGGCTCCGCTATTGTCGCAATACAAAGCCACTGGTCCTTTAATGGAGGGGACAACACCAAGTTCTTCGATGAACTTTCGAATCCAAACAGCTTCCTTTGCTGCTTCTGAGGCAGCAATGTACTCGGCTTCAGTTGTAGAATCCGCAATAGTGCTTTGCTTAGCATTTTTCCAGCTTACTGCTCCGCCGTTGAGGCAGAACACAAACCCAGACTGTGATCTGAAATCATCTCTGTCGGTTTGAAATCTTGCATCCGTATAGCCCTTAACAATCAACTCATCTGTACCACTATAAACCAGAAACTGATCCTTAGTCCTTTTCAGGTACTTTAGGATGTTCTTGGCAGCAGTCCAATGCGCCTCACCTGGTTCTGACTGGTACCTGCTCGTTGCACTGAGTGTGAACGAAACATCCGGCCTTGTACAAATCATAGCATACATGATGGATCCAATAGCCGAAGTATATGGAATTCCACTCATCTTTCTACGCTCATCAGATGTTTTGGGACACTGATTCTTGCTTAGATATATGCCATGTGACATGGGTAGATGGCCTCTCTTGGCTTCCATCATATTGAACCTAGCTAGCACTTTGTCAATGTAGGTGCTTTGGCTTAGTCCAATCATCCTCTTAGATCTATCCCTATAGATCTTGATGCCCAATATGTACTGTGCCTCTCCTAGGTCCTTCATTGAGAAACACTTCCCGAGCCAAGGCTTTACAGACTCCAACATAGGAATGTCATTTCCAATAAGCAGTATGTCGTCAACATACAAGACTAGTAATGCAATTTTACTCCCACTGACCTTCTTGTATACACAAGATTCGTCCTGATTCTTGATGAGGCCAAACTTATTGACTGCTTTATCAAATCGTTTATTCCAACTCCTTGATGCCTGCTTTAGTCCGTAGATGGACTTCTTAAGCTTGCATACCTTTCCTTGGTTCTTTTGATCGACAAAACCCTCTGGCTGTGTCATAAACACAGTCTCTTCAAGAACATCGTTCAAGAAGGCAGTTTTGACATCCATTTGCCATATTTCATAGTCATGAAAAGCGGCAATCGCAAGGATTATCCGAATAGACTTAAGCATCGCGACTGGAGAAAAGGTTTCATCGTAGTCAACGCCGTGAACCTGCCTGTAACCTTTTGCTACCAATCTAGCCTTTTATATGTATACAATTCCATCTTTGTCTTTCTTCAACGTGAAGACCCATTTGCATCCGATAGGTGTGAACCCATCCGGCAAATCAACCAAATCCCAGACTTGATTTTCAGACATGGAGTCTATTTCAGATTGCATGGCCTCTAACCATTTAATGGAGCTTGGGCTCGTCATAGCTTTCTTGTAAGTCAAAGGTTCATCACTATCCAATATGAGAACGTCTAAGTTTTCAGTCAAGAGGACGCCTGTCCATCTATCCAGCTGAAAAATAGTTCTATTTGACCTACGAGGGGCAACAACGTTTTGAGGAACTACTCCCACTGGCTCTTCTAAAGACCTTGGAGGTTCATCAACTTGAACTGCTTCTAAATAGTTCTGAGTTCGTTGTTCGTCTCGAATCTCTTCGAGGTCTATTATTCTCCCACTTGTCAATTTGGAAATATGATTTCTTTCCAAAAAGACACCGTCACGAGCAACGAATACCTTGTTGTCTAACTTGTTGTAGAAATAATACCCCATAGTTTCTTTTGGATACCCAACGAAGAAATATTTGTCAGATTTAGGTTGTAGCTTGTCCGAAATTAATCGCTTGACATATGCTTCGCAACCCCAAATCTTCAGAAAAGACAACTTTGGAAGTTTCCCAGTCCATAATTCGTAAGGAGTCTTTTCAACAGCTTTTGACGGAGCACGATTCAGTGTGAGTGCTGCAGTTTGCAACGCATGTCCCCAGAACTGTAAAGGAAGTTCGGCCTGACCCATCATTGACCTGACCATATCGAGTAAGGTCCTATTTCTCCGTTCCGACACTCCATTCCATTGAGGTGTCCCCGGAGCAGTCAATTGAGAAAGAATACCGCATTCTTTTAGATGGTCATCAAACTCGTGGCTAAGATATTCACCTCCTCGATCCGATCTTAGAGCTTTGATTTTATTTCCATGTTGATTCTCTACTTCATTTTGAAATTCTCTGAATTTCTCAAACGATTCAGATTTGTGCTTCATTAAGTAAATATAGCCATATCTACTGAAGTCGTCCGTAAACGTTATGAAATAGCTGAACTCACCTCTAGCTTTCGTACACATAGGCCCACATACGTCCGTATTTATTAGCCCTAGTAGTTCGCTTGCTCTTTCTCCCACCTTTGAGAAAGGTTGCTTTGTCATTTTGCCAAGTAAACAAGATTCGCATTGATCAATCTTCTCTAAGTCGAATGATTCTAGAATTCCTTTCCATTGAAGTAATTCCATGCGCTTTATGTTTATATGGCCTAATCGACAATGCCACAGAAATGTGAGATCCGAATCACCAGTTTTAGCCTTTTTGGTATTTATGTTATAAATGTGTTTGCTCGTATCTAGCACATGAAGACCGTTTTCTTGTTGTGCTGAACCATAAAATATTCCATTCAATGAAAAAGAACAACTATTGTCTTTAAATTGAAAACTAAAACCTTTAGAATCCAAACTTGAAACGGAAATAATGTTTCTGGTGATACTAGGAACGTAGTAACAGTTTTCTAGTTCCAAAACAAACCCACTAGGCAAAGAAATAAAATAAGATCCTACGGCTAATGCAGCAATCTGTGCTCCATTTCCCACGCGTAGATCCATCTCGCCTTTATCAAGCCTTCTACTTCTCCTTAGTCCCTGTGAATTGGAACATAAGTGTGAGCCACAACCAGTATCTAATACCCAAGAAGTAGAATTAGCAAGATTACAATGTATAACATACATACCTGAAGGAGAAGCAACGTTTCCGTCTTTCTTCTCTTCCTTTAGTTTGGGGCAATCTCGCTTGTAATGACCAATTTCATTACAATTGAAGCATTGCGATGTAGATGGAGAATGATCCTTCTTCATCTTTTTCTTGGATGGCGCCACTTGCCTTCCTGAAGTAGATGGAGATGCACCCTTGCTTTTGAAGGAAATAATGCCCTTGGTCCAAGTATGCATTCTATGTTAAGTCTAATAAATGCGGTTCAGTATTAATTAACAAGTTAATAATTCAGTGAGATCAAGTGAGCTGAATGCCTAACTAGAGGCCGCTTCAGTTCAAGTGGAATTAATGATATTAATCCACAGCTTACTCTTGACTGAACCCGTAGGGTCACACAAATAGTACGTAAACGGATCAAGTATTTAATGGCATTAAATACTCTATCTATGGATATTCGCAATCGACGGATCTTGGTTTCAGTGGGAGCTGAGATCGTCACAGGCAAGAAATGAATACTCCGGAAACGATGATATTACCGGAAACGGAAATATGGATCGTATCGGAAATATAAATATTATCCAAGTCGTAGATGTTGCCAAGAAACGGAAACATGGTACGTATCGGAAAATATTATCGGAAATGGAAATATTACCAGAATCGGAAATATTGCCGGAAACGGAAATATTGTCAGAATCGGAAATATTACCGGAATCGGAAAATAATTCCGGAAACGGAAATATTAAATATTTGTTCGAAACGGAAATTAATTCCGGAATCGGAAATGTTAAATATTGTTCGTATCGGAAATGAATTCCGGAATCAGAAATTTAATCGGAAGCGTATCGTACGAAAAAGCATCGGACGAGGCCTGCCGGACGAGGGCCCAGCACGAAGCCAGGCCATCGCCCAGCAAGCCAAGCGCGCCACACAAACAGCCACGCCAGGCCCAGCGCAAGGCCAGGCCCAGCAGGCCGTGGCAGCCCGCACAGCGCGCGCAGCGCGCGCGGGTGCTTGCGTGGGCTTGTGGCTCGCGCAGGCCTCGCTGCGTGGGCGCGCTGCTGCTCGCACGCACGCATGGGCGGCCCATCGTGGCTGCCGTGTGTGTGTGCGTAAGTGTTTGTGTTCGTGCACGTTTCCTAAAACGTGCAGAGTTTGGTTAATGATTAAATTCCTAATTCTATTTGATAAATTAATTAAATTAGAGTTCTTGTAGGATTCTAGGTTTAATTAATTTGTATCTGAATAGGATTCCAATTCCCTTTCCATAACCCTATAAATATGTGGCCTGGGTTCACAATTTATAATGAGTTTCAAAGTATTCAAAGTGAGTTTTTGAGAGAAAAATTCAGCCACACATCTTGCTCAAAAGTGCCGAAAATTCTAGTACCTTAAGGGCGATTCTAGTTGGTCAATCTTAAGGCGGATCCGGACGTGCTGTGGACTATCTACGGAGGGACGACACTTGGAGTCCTAAAGACTTGTTCTTGTTCGGTTCGGGCGCAGCTAGGGAGGGCACGCAACAAAGAGTATGCATCTAAATTATGCTATATGATTATGTGTAAATAATATGAAATCCTGGGTTAATGGTTGTTTCCGCATGATTTATGTAATATCATATGTATCATAACCTCACAGCTTTGGATCTTCCCCGGAACCTTTTTCTTGATTTTCTTACTCTTTACTTTTAGCGATGCTTGCTTATCACTTACAAAGTCCAATTCGTACTGATGAAGCAAGTAAATTAGTTCACTAAGAGTATTCTCCCTTTTCTTGGAGAAATAGAGTAGTTTGAATTTCTTATAACCAGGGTGAAGAGAATTCAAAAGTATTCCCGCAGCTACAGAATCTGGGAATGGATCACCAAGTAACTCAAGCCGGTTGAGAAGCCCAACCATTTTCTTTGTGTGAGTTCTGATTGGTGTCCGTTCTGTCATTTCAAGATCAATGACCCTTTCCCTTGCTTTTTGTCTTTCGACGTCAAAGCAACAACCCAGTGGAGCGTTAAGCTTTAGATCCTCAAATGAATTTACCAATTCAAAAACATTTTGGTCGACATGTTGACCACCATGTTGGAATCTACCACGACATATATCCCTAAGATGCCTTAGGTGTCCCCATGGCTCGTATGCAACGAACCTTGCACTCCAATCATTGGGGATAGAGCCAAGAATAAGATCCATCACTAGCGACATGTGGTTCGCCCACGCACAGTGCTTTTCTGGAGTCATATCCTTTGAGTAATAGCTGGGGATGGGATGGTCAACTACATATTCAATGTTGTTCCACCTGAGGACTTGCCGAAGCTTCCTCTCCCAATCAAGAAAATTTGATAGGTTCAATTTTACATCCAGAATTTCAGTTACTTTGAGTTTTGTTTTGATCGCGGCCATTTTGATTACAACAATCGAAAAGAATTTGCAATAAATAACCATTCATACAATTCAATAACTTTGAAATAAAAGCAAAAACATGCAATCATTAAAGCTATTAAAACATTTCATTCATGCAGAAAGCAAAAACATGGTCCAAAATGAATGAAACGATTCCAAGACCCCAAAAGTCCTAAATCCTTAAGCAGCTTTAGCATGTCTTAAGTAGTTTAAGATTTTAGGTAAGCAAAACCTATTGCTAGTAATCTCCAAATTACTCTTGGTTAATAAATTCATGCCATAATTTATCCCATTGCCACAACTTAATGCCATTGTTGTTTGAGTTGTAACCACAATCAACGTGCTCCTTTAGGACGTCTTACCACCTAAGTCAACTAAAATAGCACCTCGCTTTAGCGTAAACCTACTATCTTAGATCCCTAGATTTTTGTAAGTGTTGATTTGGAAGGGAATTTTTAAACTCAATATTACTTGGACCTAGTTGTTTCTATGTTGGTTCGATTATTTAGTGAACTTAAAACTAATCGATTCATAGGAAACAACCTGTTCATGCAAAGCATACATACATTCATACATTCACGCATAATATATATATAGAAGTGCATAAATAAATGGTGATCTAGTATGGCCCAAAATATCTTGTCTTGAAGCATCCAATCTTCATCACCTCCTTGTTAGCTTGGCATCGTCTTGAATCTTCGTTCAAATGCTAACTTAAAGTTCTAAACTTAGAAATACTTGAAAATAATAAATTACATCAAAATTTCCATGGTACGCATACCATATTTAAAACTTTACATTCAAATATAGAACGGTACGCAGACCGTATTTAACTATCCTAAATTGGCCATACTAGTCACTTGGAGTACCTGCATTACATAAAATATATATTCTATGCATTCACCCATTCGTGTGCTAAAACGAATGGCCCATATTAATATGCAAGTATTTACGTGAATTAATTAAAATTCACGTTCACATAAACGCGTCCTAAAAGATTAATCAATTTCCAAATTATTAATCCTTAGACTTTATTCTAATTAAAATTGAATTTAATTAAAACAATGCGACCTACGAAAATAATTAAAATAATTATTTCATTTTAATTTCATTTAGTGGCTCCCACTCAAACCAATATTTATTCCGGATAATTAATTATGAAATATTAAATTAAAACTCGCGGCCTGACCCAAGCAAATAAAATATTAAATAAAATATCCAGTTAGCCCAAATTAATGCAAATATACGAAGCCCAACGAATTAAACGATTTTTAACAAAAAAGTCCAATTACTTAGTCGGGCTAGGCTTGCGCCCAGCCCCATGCCTTGCGTGAGGCCCAAGAGCGCATGAGCAAGGCTCGTACACCTAGGCCCCATCGCGCGAGCGCACCGCGTCCCCGCAGCGTAGCTGCCCCTGCGTGCGTGTTGTGCGTCGTGTGTGTGCTGGACGTCGCAAGGCTTGCGCCTCGCTTCGTCGCAGCCCCGCAAGCAATGTCCGCCTGCCCTTCCTCGCCCAGCGCGCACGAGGCACGCAGCGTAGCTGCTGCTGCCCGTGTCGCATGCGGCTCGGTCCAAGCACAATGGCCTCGTATGGCTCGACGAGCCATACGTCCACCATGCTCATGTTCGTGTCTTTGGTTCGTAATACGGACCAACTTAATTAAAATTAAATTTAATTCACGAACTTGCATTAATTTTATTTTTCAAAAAAGTTACGATTTTTAAATTCGAAAAACAACGATTTTTAACGATTTAATAAACTTTAACGACAATCCAATTTCGTAAAATTAATAATCAAGGGCTAACAATATTCAAACTTTTATGAATGAACGAATCAACATTAAAGTTTGAACTTTTAATTAATATAATCTGAAGCTTTAAATCGTTCTTTAACAATTAAATTTCAGATTTTTAATAATTGGGTTTAAGTGCGATTAAAATTAACGAAACCATTTAAAATTTTAATCCAATAATTTTAAAATTAGCCACTGACCCATGAAATTATATCCTCTTTCCCAATTAACCGAATTATTAAACCAAAATTAATTAAAATTCAATTAGGGTTTCAAATTTTACGAATTGGGGAAAGGCAAAATTAGGGTTTATACTTATCGGAAAAATCTGAAATTTTTACCAGAGATCAAGCATGTACCCAGTAATATTGTGTAAAAACTTCAAGCAATTCCGAGTAGTTTAGAAAGTTTCTATACTATCAGTTGACAAATCCCAATGACACGTGAGGGATATGTCGACGCTTCAAGTGATGACCCTTAAGTCAAATGTTATCACTCGGGGGCTCGTGAGACCCTCGCAAAGCAGGTCACACACACCATGGCTTGTGTGACGCACTCCGTCTAATACTTTGACCATCGTCTTACTCCAAGACTCAGTCAAAGTGGGGGCTAACTGTAGACACCTACTTTTGTCCCCGTTCCCGCAAGGGAAAGGTTCGATGATGAAAGCATAAAAACTCCACTTGACAATGCATCTCCTATAAAATAAACGAATCTCGATTCCCCATTTCATTTCACCCGAAACCTGCTATTTATGGAAACCTGCTAAAAATAGTAACTGCCGTAAAAGGTAGCTTCTAAAAGTGGCAAATCATAAAAGATAGAAACCTGTCAGAATTAGGTGTTGCACTCCAACATAAATCCTAAATGAGATAGAAAACCCTGAGAATCCTATTCCTAATAGGATTCGGAAATAAGAGTTACGTATTAATTAAAATCCTAACGAGCCTAGAGTTCGTAACGGGCCCAGACGCATTCCGTCATAAAATTGATACGCGCTAAAAGACTCGATTAAGTCTCAAACTCTACGGATTTCAGGAATCCGAATCTGACCAAAGAATTCTGCCACACCCTATTTTCAACGCCCAGCCCTGGGCGCCGAAAATTCCAGCGCCCAGAGTTGGGCGCCGAAAATACCTGGGACGGATTCTTTTCCTAATCCGTTTCGTATTCAAATTCCTGAAAAACTATCTTTCTACGCCACTTTTTCCTATAAATAGACCCCTAGTTTCGACGTGAAACAACACACAACAACACATAATATGTTCTGAGTATTGACTCTAAACCCCTTAGCCTAAGCCTCTCGCTGCGAAACTGTTCACGCGTTCTGTCACAATCGATCCATAAATCGAACAGAACGTATCCTGTCCCATAATTGAGATTCGTTAAATAAAAAGGAGAAATAGCAAAGTCAAAGTGGTTAGTTTTCTGAGAACCGTGACGCACCCCTCAAGGGTGCGTCGTAATGTGTCCCTTTTCGATGATTTAACTGCTTTCCTCGCCCTTTTTATGAACTGTTAAACTAACCTAATATGATTGTTCTTTCACACCTAACAAATATAATATTTTTGGGAAATCGGATTATCATGCTAGGTCCCTTAACGCTATTTAAATCAGATAATCACGATCGAATTAGTATTATATGTTGCATATTGCTAAAATCAACTCAGATTAGTTTAATAGTTAACGCATGTCCCTTCAATTATTTATGCTGAGCTAGTAAGGATATCCTGCCTCTGGAGTTATCGACGAGCGAATTACTCCTCTCGGTAGTTACAGTCCCCCGAACCCTCAAACTCTACCTTGCGGGTGTATATTGAGAGATCCCCACACCAGGGATCACAAGGGAACCTACAGCCGTCGTGGTCAAACATAATTGCACTCCCTTTATGTCACGATAACCGGGTTTTGTCAGTTTTTCTCATTGTCGTTAAAAACTGAATGGCGACTCCTATATTACTAGTCAATTGGGTATATACTCACAGGGAATCCAATTACACTTGATTGAATAAAAAGAATCGTCACACCCACGAGGGACAAGGTCACGCATTAGCCTCGCGCTTTTTCGACCCCCTCACAGTGGCGACTCCACTGGGGATAGTGAAGGAAATACTCGTGCTTGTAGGTAATCAAAATAGCCGAAGGGTGAAACGATCCTACCCCGCGTTTATTTCCCCATCAAGTTGGGACGACCTGAAAATCAGCATATTAATGTGAACGGGCAGAACATCATAACGAATCTCGGCTCCCTCGGGAGTTGGGACTAAGGATACCTTTTTTCGCCAATAGGGGGGTGCATACGCCGCGCATGTTTCCCACTCGGTACTTGTGCAGGTAGTACACCTATCCCGAACCCAATCGCTCGCTCATTAGGTCCCTCTCGCCTGCATGCCCCCTTGGCTTGCACTTGCGGGTTGGCCTCTTGAGCGAAATTCGTCTGTTGAAGACACTACCTCGACCGGGGCATGTGTTGGATCTACGATAGAAGCGGTACCAAGCCAGGCGCAAATAAACTACCCATAGAAGCCTATCATAAACTACATGGCATATTCAATTTTCAAATCCATGTTTGTAATGTAGTTATGTGTAGCGAAATATGTGATTGTGTGTGACAAACTATCCTAGAAAACCAACGACCTTAAAAACTGCCCAAACATTCATAGACTAATTTGCCAAAGAGTTATACCAAAATACGTGTTCCGCAAGCCCGAACGATCGCCACGAAAATAAGCGACGCTCGGGATGGCCTGTAACGAATCCCACAAACGCTGCACAACGCGTAAAGGACGTTATTAGGCAAGCACGCAAAATTAAGTTGCATAAAACAAGAGAATATACGCGAATAGAAAATGAGTACCAGTCAGGGACGCATTTTCAGCGCCCCTGGCTGGGCGCCAATATTTCTCACGCCCACTGCTGGGCGCTGATGTTGCTGCCTGGCCTTTTGGTCAGGCACAGCAGCCTCGGTGCCCAGGCATGAAGAAAATACGTAGCAAAAAAAAAAAAATAACTTTTCGTAAAAACAATTGCTACGAGGGCGTATGAAAAGGCACTCGATTCTAAAAGCGACTTGTAAAAAAATAAATAACTCCTTGTGTCGTTGTTAGGCCTCCTACGACGACAATGCTCGGCACCAAAACCGAGCATGCTAATTAAACGACCTTGAATGTCACATGGACAAAATATTCAAAAAATAATGTTCGAATAAAATCTTCAAGAAAAAAATAAATGTTCAAATAAATCCGAGTCTAGACTAGGCTATGCCAAAATACAGTCCAAATCCTAAGTCTTAGTTGTCTTATCCATAGAATCGGTCATAATACTTGGTGTCGTTCTGCAAGTTAAAAGGTTAAACCGTATTGAGTCTCCCTTCCTAACATTTAAATCAATAAGCACCCATATGTAATTGTCATCCCTTGCTAAGAGTCTACTGCCTCAATACTCTCTCTCACCAATAAAAAGAATATATTATAGTATTTGCAAAATGGAAACGGTCACATTCTGGAAATCATTCCCTCATAGTCGCACAACCCCCAAAGTGAACCTAAGGTGTTAATACCATTGGCAAAGAAAAAATTAATGGCCCCAAGGCTTATAATCACATTGGGTCACGACTATCATAGTCCTCTCGAGTCACTCGCTCCTTGAAATACAACTAAGTACGGACTAAAAGATTTTCCATGAATGCAACATGACCAACCATGAAAATACCCAAATCGGCATGCCATAAGGCTACCATTGGGGTAAAAGCAATACACACTAAGAGAGAAGCCGCACTAATGATTCTAGCCTTGCAAAAATAAAAATTCGATCTCCCCAATTAACTACCTTGCCAACATTAAGCAAAATGGCGCATGACAAATGAACACCCAAGGGTTAAAATCTAAAGTGTCAACCAACGAAAGTTATGGTCCAATTAGCCTAAGTCTGAGAGTCGCTTGGTCAAGTATTATAGGCTTACGCCATGTTATTATTTTGAGTCTAGGCCACCTCCTTGTATTCATACACGGGTTATAATCAGAAAGATTAATGAAAGTTTGAGTCTAAATCACAACTTCCAATTAAATCCCAGAAACTGGAATCTGAAAAGAAGCAAAAAAATTATTTTCGATGTAATTCTTTCGTTAAATTTCAATAAGGTAAAAACAACATTTTGAATCTACGCTATTTGCATATTTTAAGAAACGACTAAATACGCTTGCAAAGTAAGACAATTTAAAGGTCCACCCTAGGCCTACTAAAATTAAAGGTCCACTATAGGCCTACCAAACGAGGCTCACTCAGTCTCGCCTCGTGACTCAAAGACCACAACCATCTACCTTTTAGCCCAAACAAAAAATTGATTGAAGGATTTATGTTGGGGAGAAATCCCAAGCAAAAAAAAGAGAGAAAGAGAAAAGGGAGAGCGAAAAGAGCCATGAAATACTTAGCCCGTACCACTCAAAGTGCGAAATCTACACAAGTAAAACGAAGGAAGAAAATTGAGTCAACCAATCCAAATCATAAAGTTCTACGATGTCTACCCTTTCCAATCCTTATGTTCTTAGACGCCTTCGCTCTGGGGCCCCTGTTCAGCTCATTTAACCCATCCATGTTCTCATTGCCATAACCCAAGAAACCATTACCTCGACTCTTGTTCTTGAACTTGTTGTCAACCGCAAACCACGTACGGTCATTGACACGTGCGTCATGCCCATTATTTCCAAAACCTGCTCTTACACCACCATTAGCATAATGACCATATGACTTGTGTGGATACATCCTGTTAATATACCCTTGAGCCGTCCCTATGCTACTCATTGGCCTTGATTGATGTAAACTCGTGACACTAGCCTGAGGCCGTAAAATATGAATCCTAGCAGATGTAATCCTTATGCTTGACCAATACCTATACAAATTACCCTATCTCATTCAACCCATCTTTCAAGCCGTCTTGAGTCACAAATAAAAAAAATGAAAAATACAAAAAAGAAATAAATAATAAAAAAAGGGACTTTGCACAGCGCCTCTAAAGTTAATCTAAAAAGAAAAAGAAGCATTTAGCGCACCAAAAAAGATCCTCCCAGAAGTCATTTTCAGCGCCCATAGCTGGGCGCCGAAATCTTTAGCGCCCCAGCCTGGGCGCTGATTCTCTCTGCTTGCTAAAATTTGTCCAGAAGTGCTCGTCATTTTATCCGCACATACACGGAACAATAACGAACACTTGGAGGGTACAACACGTATTCAGACATACGTACCACCAAAAAAATACATGTACTCAAAAAATATATAAAACAAATTTTTGGCTTACGGCAAAGCAGTAGATTAAAATAATGATAAACTTCACTTATTCTACCGTTTCAAATAAAATGTTTCCACCACAGAACATACTTATCGAATTCGGCATTCTAAGAAACCATTTTCTAGGCTAAGAACTACGCAAGACCTGATTCCAAATTAAAATTATTTAAGGCGGATACGTAGGCAATCCATGATTCGGTCCAACCAATTTGCAAAAATATTAAAAGCCTATAGAATAACAAGAATAAAGAATAGAAGTCCCTTATTGAAATTTAATTACTTTCAATCCAAGTCGAAAGAAAAATTTAAGTCAAAGGAAGAATCCAAGTCACCAAGATGCCAAAATTAATGAGCACACATCGAAAAATAATAAGGGCACGTACCCTTGCCAGAAGGAGCACTCACACTCCTAGGCACTTAGCCAAGACTCAAAAGATCGCTTTGCCTCAATTGAATGGGGGCTAGCGCAAGCGCCCATGACCTCTAAAAGTACTCGACTTGACCCTCCCTAAAGCGAACTAACTCACTTAAAGACTTTCTTTCACCACTAGACATAGTCGTTCGCCTAAAGACCTTCTTTCACCAGTAGACACAGTCATAATCGCCAACAAGTAGTAAAGGCAGTAAGCTTGCAATAAAGAGGATTGTTCTACGGCATCGCCCCATCGTTCATTCGAACTCAGGGCACCCGTTCATGGTAATTCGAATGCTTGCAAATCCCCTTTGAAAAAAAAATCAGACATTGTCAATAGGACTTGGCACTTAACCAAGGCTCACCCTACTCAGACATATGACACGGGCATCTAAAATCGAAATCTAAAAGCATCATTAATGGGAAGACATAACAGCAACTGGGGGCTAAAAAATTGAAATGGAAGAGCTAGGGAAAGAACTAAGTATACCTTGACCTTTTGTACAGACATACACCAAGTAAATCTAAGTCAATTTGAAAACGGTTTATATTCCCGCCATTCTGGAAAAGACGGCCCTAAAAGCCTAAAGCATATGCCGAACGGGCACAAGTATATCTTGACGCCTGCACCCTGGCTTCCAGCAAATCCTTAGACAGCATTCCAAAAATCGTAACAGTATTTTTGATTCACTCATGTAATCCTGTACGAACCCTTCTATGAGTCAACTTACTTAGGACACCTCAGATTGTACACAGTAGGACTCGGATTTTAAATAATTTTCAAATGATTTTTAAAGACTTCTTCGAACATAATAAAGAGTCGTTGGTTTAATCTAAGTATGCGTTTTTGCAAGTGAGTCAAAGATATTTCTAAATATAATTATGGGTAAAGAAAGGCACCTAGCTTTTGGTCAAGGCACACTCCAACATGCGACTACCTTGAACATGGCAATGTCGCACAATACGACACTTACAAAAGAAGTAGCAAATCACTACGCGAACGTACCTCGTACTAAACGAGTCCGGTTCAAACTATTCATGATCCATGTCATCATGAATGCATAAAAACGTATGCCAAGTATTATAACACCAAGCCAATCCCGTAGCAACAATTGGGGGCTTGAGAAAAACACTCTAAAAATGCTCGAAATGACGATTTTATCGCAAATTCTCGACGCTAATGCTATACATACATCATAGGGGCACAATCCTAAGGTTTGATCGTGTAAAACGAACCTTAGAATGGCTACAACCCCTCCCAAATTCTAAGCGCTACTTAGAATATATAAAGTCACCCCACTAACAAGGGTAACTGAAAATCCCGAGTCACCGAAACTCCGATCAAACTACTGCACATAATGCTCGCCCTACGAGCGTCCGTTACACAGTCTACATCGTTCCAAAGCAAAAGCGAAAGAAAAAAAATCAAGAAAAAACTGTCAAAATTCTGCTCAGAAATCAATTTCAACGCCTAGAGTTGGGCGCCTATATCTTTAACGCCCCAGCCTGGGCGCTGAATCTTTCTGCTAGTCACGTTTTGCCCAGATATAAAAATAAGAAAGAAACACCTATGAATCCTCGCATCGAACGAAGTAATAAGCCGTGCAAACCCACGCAGAAGATGCTACACTTATTCGAACACCTGAATGAGGCATGATGAAGTACTCCAATGCAAAAAATAATAATGATATCCCAACACCTGGAGGAATGTTCTAAGACACGCTGTTAGGCCACACAAGCCTACGTTGCACCATAAGTTCAACCATCCCACAGTACAAGTCTAAAAAAGGTAAGGCACATTGCACTAATGCAAGCACGACCAAGAGTAAGAGGCAAAGACTACTTATCGCCCAAATGCAAGCCACACGACTTCTACATTAAGGATTAAAGGTAGCAAAACATTACCTACCACGGAAGGGATAGCTCGCACCTACACGAGCGAAACCCCAAGGCATCTTTCTCGAAAGAACCTACAAAAATCGTACGCCAAAAGGAAGCATCCCAACATGCATACTTGGGGGCTCCAAGCTACGAAACAACCATAGCAAAATAAAAAATCTCGAAGCAAATGTTTGAACAATCGAAAGGGTACGATGTTTGAGCCCGCTTCATGAATAGGCCTAAACCCTATCAAGCTTCTAAGCAAACTATTCAAAATCAGTCATTGCTCAAAAAAACATATGATTCAAGCAAACTGATTAATGGACCGCACACAACGGCCATTCTATGAACACTCGTTCGCACATACATATCATCATTCACGAACGCATTCAAAAAAAATATATATACAAGAGCGATCAAAGTCTTACGCCTCAAGGTATGTTCCTCGGGCCATATAGACTCGCCCAATTGTTGCAATAACTGTACGCCTTAAAGAGCAACAGTTCCTTAAAATAAAGAAAAAACAAAAGAGAAGAGAATACATAGAACTTCCAAGTGAAATAAACGAATGAACAAGAGGCCAACTGTGTCATCAAGAAAGCTCGCCAGGAATTATTTTCAGCGCCCAGCGCTGGGCGCCGAAATCATTAAACGCCCAGTCTTTGGCGCCGAAAATGATCCCAGACCCTTTCTGACTTCTATAGGGCCCTGCCATATTCCTTCGACTTTAAAATTGCCGAAAGTCGCACCTCACAACTTTGTCAAAGTAGCACACCACCACAAAGATCGCTCGCACTTACGAGCACGATCCCAAACACGATGGAAGACATTACAAAATGCGTAGGAACCTCTTTGACAAAAAATGACCGTCAAGCACGAGTGCTTGGGGGCTCGAAAGAAAATATATATTTCAAAAGAAAGTGTGCAAAGTTAAAACGATATTCCCAGACTACACTGTACGAAGTCCCGTGTTTGGATAACCTCAAAAGATAAAACCGGATTACGACCTCAAGACAAAGGTCGCCGTTAATACTTATACATAGTCCCCTAATCAAAGACCCAGGTAATGGCAAAATTGAGCCGTAAAGACTAGCTCAAAACCATGAAAGAAGATGACCACAAGACAATGGTCCGTCTAAGCACGTTGTCAACCCACATTCAGGTTGCAACTAAATCCGAGCATCCCTCGGAAGAATTCGCTCCTACAAGAATGAATAAAAAGAAATTCTCAAAAAAAATCACAAGGAAAAAAAATGAAATAGGGACTTGCCCACCTCAATCAGGCAAGATCGAACCACGCGAGTTCCAAATTAGAAAACGAATTCAGGGACGTCCACCCTCAGCGGACAGGGCTCGCCCACCTTCAGCGGGCGGGGTCTGCGTCACTAGCCACGCAGGTCCTCAGTTTTCGAAAATAAAGTCTTCAAATTTAAAATAGGCTCGCCATCTTCAGCCGGCGGGGTCTACGGCGCAAACCACGTAGGTCCTTATTTTCAAAAAAAAAACAAAAAAAATTTCAAAACAGATTCGTCCACTTCTATCGGACGGGGCGTCCACCCTCAGCGGACAGGTTCGCCATCTTCAGCCGGCGGGGTCTACGTCACAAACCGCGTAGGTCCTTATTTTCAAAAACATCAAAACAGATTCGTCCACTTCTATCGGACGGGGGGTCCACCCTCAGCGGACAGGCTCGCCCACCTTCAGCGGGCGGGGTCTGCGTCACTAACAGCGCAGGTCCTTAGTCGCTGCAGCGATAACTTTTATCGGTTTTCCCTTTTTCCGAAAATTAAAGGATCGGTTTTCCCTTTTTCCAAAAATTAAAGGATCGGTTTTCCCTTTTTCCGAAAATTAAAGGATTGGTTTTCCCTTTTTCCAAATATTAAAGGATTGGTTTTTCGTTTTTCCAAAAAAGAACGATGTGCTGGATTTTCCTTCGTTTTACGTCCTATAAAAACAAGGGGGTTTTCTCGTTTAGCTAGCCCTGAAAATGAGAATCTTTAAAAACGTTTTACCTCGTGATTGGGCTTGGCCAGGCCAAATTACACTTTACAGCTTTAATTTCGAAAACATTTGTAGCGACTCCTAATGACAAAGTGAGGGAGTTTCTACGCACCTTTAGATCCTTCTAATGACAAAGTGAGGAAGTTTCTATACTATCAGTTGACAAATCCTAATGACACGTGAGGGATATGTCGACGCTTCAAGTGATGACCCTTAAGTCAAATGTTATCACTCGGGGGCTCGTGAGACCCTCGCAAAGCAGGTCACACACACCATGGCTTGTGTGACGCACTCCGTCTAATACTTTGACCATCGTCTTACTCCAAGACTCAGTCAAAGTGGGGGCTAACTGTAGACACCTACTTTTGTCCCCGTTCCCGCAAGGGAAAGGTTCGATGATGAAAGCATAAAAACTCCACTTGACAACGCATCTCCTATAAAATAAACGAATCTCGATTCCCCATTTCATTTCACCCGAAACCTGCTATTTATGGAAACCTGCTAAAAATAGTAATTGCCGTAAAAGGTAGCTTCTAAAAGTGGCAAATCATAAAAGATAGAAACCTGTCAGAATTAGGTGTTGCACTCCAACATAAATCCTAAATGAGATAGAAAACCGTGAGAATCCTATTCCTAATAGGATTCGGAAATAAGAGTTACGTATTAATTAAAATCCTAACGAGCCTAGAGTTCGTAACGGGCCCAGACGCATTCCGTCATAAAATTGATACGCGCTAAAAGACTCGATTAAGTCTCAAACTCTACGGATTTCAGGAATCCAAATCTGACCAAAGAATTCTGCCAGACCCTATTTTCAACGCCCAGCCCTGGGCGCCGAAAATTCCAGCGCCCAGAGCTGGGCGCCGAAAATACCTGGGACGGATTCTTTTCCTAATCCGTTTCGTATTCAAATTCCTGAAAAACTATCTTTCTACGCCACTTTTTCCTATAAATAGACCCCTAGTTTCGACGTGAAACAACACACAACAACACATAATATGTTCTGAGTATTGACT
Source organism: Spinacia oleracea (assembly GCF_020520425.1). NCBI lineage: Eukaryota > Viridiplantae > Streptophyta > Magnoliopsida > Caryophyllales > Amaranthaceae > Spinacia > Spinacia oleracea. Next base: position 151,752,974 of record NC_079489.1, read on the forward strand.
CTAAACCCCTTAGCCTAAGCCTCTCGCTGCGAAACTGTTCACGCGTTCTGTCGCAATCGATCCATAAATCGAACAGAACGTATCCTGTCCCATAATTGAGATTCGTTAAATAAAAAGGAGAAATAGCAAAGTCAAAGTGGTTAGTTTTCTGAGAACCGTGACGCACCTCTCAAGGGTGCGTCGTAATGTGTCCCTTTTCGATGATTTAACTGTTTTTCTCGCCCTTTTTATGAACTGTTAAACTAACCTAATATGATTGTTCTATCACGCCTAACAAATATAATATTTTTGGGAAATCGGATTATCATGCTAGGTCCCTTAACGCTATTTAAATCAGATAATCACGATCGAATTAGTATTATATGTTGCATATTGCTAAAATCAACTCAGATTAGTTTAATAGTTAACGCATGTCCCTTCAATTATTTATGCTGAGCTAGTAAGGATATCCTGCCTCTGGAGTTATCGACGAGCGAATTACTCCTCTCGGTAGTTACAGTCCCCCGAACCCTCAATCTCTACCTTGCGGGTGTATATTGAGAGATCCCCACACCAGGGATCACAAGGGAACCTACGGCCGTCGTGGTCAAACATAATTGCACTCCCTTTATGTCACGATAACCGGGTTTTGTCAGTTTTTCTCATTGTCGTTAAAAACTGAATGGCGACTCCTATATTACTAGTCAATTGGGTGTATACTCACACGGAATCCAATTACACTTGATTGAATAAAAAGAATCGTCACACCCACGAGGGACAAGGTCACGCATTAGCCTCGCGCTTTTTCGACCCCCTCACAGGGTGAAGGACATATTTCCTTCATAATTAACCATATTATGGGGGAGGTCATGACCTTCACCAGTAGACCTGGCAAACGGGTCGTTTGGATCGGATTCGGGTCGAGTCCATTCAGGTCGGGTCATTTTGGGTTATTTTTTTCCGGGTCGTTTTTGGGTATGGGTCGGGTCAATTTCGGGTTTCGAGTCACTTCGGGTATTTATAATCGGGTCGGGTCTATTTCGGGTCAAAATTTCGGGTCAATATTGGATCGGCTCAATATCGGATCGGGTCGTATCAGATCGGTTCATATCGGATCGGGTTTTTCGGGTTAGATCGAGTTTTTAGGGTAGGAACAGATTTTTCGGGTTTCGAATTTTGATTAGGTTATTTCTCTTTAGTTTTTGTGGTCAAACATTATTATTTTTATTTATAATGTTATTATTATTACAAAAAAAAAATTAAGGGTTTAGACTTAAGTGTATACGATTTGAAGTTTAATGGTTTATGGTATGAGAGTTATAGTAAACAATACACCGAACACGAGACTAGTTCTACTATTAATTTACGATCGAGAAAACGAGACTTGAGACATGTACAAATATAATACTCCCTAGTTACTCAAGTATAACTTTTGGACATAATATTTTAATATAAGCTAGTTAGAATAGAACATTGCCTATGACTTTGGCCATTTGCTTAGTTACTTATCAATTTTTATCTGATAAGTTATATTCCATGTCAAAATAGAAGTCTTGAATTTTTGAAGATATGATTTTTAAATCTATTTTACCATGTGCTAATGTTGGTTTTATTTCCATTATTTTCTTATCATTTGTTAAATGATCTTATTTATATGAGCCAAAAAGAAGATAAGAATTACGAAACTAACATATCATTATTCTATGGTTTTTTACATTGACACTATCCTAATATTGAAACTTTTTCCCTATAACACAAGAGAGTATAAATTAATAAAAGGAAAATAATAATAATACTCCCTCCGTCCCAGATTAGTTGTTACACTTTCCTTTTTCGTCCGTCCCAGATTAGTTGTTACACTTCTAAATCATGAATGACCCCACAATTATTATATTGTCTCTCTCTTCCCACTCAATTTCTTTTTGTCCCCACACCCTCTCTCATTCAATTAAAAAAATACCACACTAACTCCTATCACATCTACTTTTCCAATAAAATAACAATTGATAACCAAACAACCACTTATCACCTAAAACTTTGTGCAAAGGTAAGTGTAACAACTAATTTGGGACGGAGGGAGTAATAATAATAATAATAATAATAATAATAATAATAATAATAATAATAATAATAATAATAATAATAATAATAATAACTTGGTTCGAGATGTGTTGGGGGATATCTGTTCGCAGGCTGGGGTTGTTGTGCAGAAGGAGGTGCCTTTGGGATTTCTGTCTGAGGAAGGGAGAGACCTCCGTCCTGCAGACCTTCTTGTCTACTCCTGGGACAAAGGGAAAATGTATGCTTAGATGTCACAGGGATCTCCCCATTCACCGGGCCAGGAGTTGATGCTTTTGCTCCTGGGGTTGCTGTCGCTAACGCTGTTGCCAGGAAGAAGAAGAAGTATGAGGCGAAGTGCATAGACAACGGGTATGGTTTTATCGCTTTTGCTTTCTCTACCTTTGGAGAACTGGGGTGTGATGCCCTCGAGTTCATGGCTAGGGTCTCTCGGGTTGCTCAGAGTGACACGGCTGCTGCTAACATTCGTTCTTTTCTTTTTCATCGTTTGTGTTTTGCTTTGAATAAGGGTGTTGGAGCCCAATTAGTGGCTAGGCTCCCATCCAACTTTGTGTAATCGTTTCTTTATAATAATAATAATAATAATAATAATAATAATAATAATAATAATAATAATAATATGAAAAGCTAAAAAGAACTTATATTTAAACTAACTAGTTATTGGGCCGTGCTAACGCGCACAATCCCCCAAGGTATAAAAAAATTATTTCGTAAAAGGACATTTACAAATTTATGGCGAACTCTAGGAAAACAAAGCTAAAGCTCGATTTGCTCGTAATTGATTATATATGATTATAAATACGTTTACAAGAGGTTTCATTTATATTTTAACATTCCACGTGCAATATTAAGCTCTCTGAAATTGTTATTGTAGTATTCCACATGAAACATTAGCAACGTGCTTAGGTTGAAAATGGAATTGGGAGCATCTCATAGAAAAGAAAAGACAAAAAGAAGGGTGAAAATAGACATTACACTATTGATAAGAATAAGACAAAAGAAAAACAAAGAAGGAAATTAGGGGTGTATAGGTAATTGCACTATTGGGTGAATAGTAATAGAAGTTCAAGGCTTTATAAGTGTTAGGATTGGTAAATTTTAGTTGTTTTTCGGTTCGGGTCGGTTTTAGATTTTCGGTTCGGATCGGTTCGGGTTGATTTAAAATTTACAGTTATTTCCGGTTCTGGTTAATTCGGTTTCGGGTGATGATCGGTTTGGGTACTTCGGTTCGGGCCGTTCGGGTATCGGGTCATTTCAGGTCAAATCTCTTCCGTGTCGGTTTCGGGTCGGGTTTATTCGGTTTTCGGGTTAATTTTGGGTCGTTGCTTCGGATCAATTTCGGGTTACATATCGGATCGATTTTTCGGGTCCGGATCGACTTTGCCAGGTCTACTCACCAGCCACCACCTAGCTCCGTCCATGGTTAACATGTGACTTTTAATAATAAGGAAGGAGTAATAGAACATTAATTATTGAATGAACGTATTCTCAGACAACCTAACATGTAAATTTCACACTACTCAGCTCGTATTAAACATCCAAGAAATTGAATACGACATCTATAATTCACACACCGTGGTAAAATGAGAGCCATGCAAAACACCAACCAAGAACCAAAGCTTCAACTGATAATTTTTTCTTTTAAAAAAAACACATTATTGAAAATAATATTAAAGATAGAAAATATAAAAATAAAACACGAAAAGGAAAAAGAAAAAATTGGAACCACAAGTCAATTAATATTAACTACTCCACACAAGAACACATCCTATGCAACAATGGCTCATGAACTTCCTCAACTATTTTTTCAATCAAGATGGTAAGGATGAAACTCGAGTAGTACATCTGTTCCGGGTATGGAACTGGGAGGACGTTCCGAAGCACCTTGGTCCTATCAAGCAGAGCAAACGTGAGCTAACCTCGGGGGTTTAACCGAGGAAACCCCCTCCGATGCCTAAGTCAGCAAATAGATAAGAAGTCTTTAGAGAGGGAATATAGAGAGAAGGTGGAGCAAGTACCGTGTGTAAGAATGTGTCCCATCAGGAGTGATGTGGGTGCTATTTATAGGCGTACTATTCTGTACTTTGGCCTATTTGGATGCCGCCACGTGTATGACGGCGATGTACTTTATTCTTTGTCGTTGTCGTTTAGCCTGCGGGTCCTTTCTTGGACTGATGCAACTTTATCTGACTCTGCTCTATGTCCTACATGTGATCTGGGGAGGTTTGATCTGCCTGGGTTGCGTATGCTTGGCTTGGGGCTTAGAGTCTTTCTTTGACTTGGGTGTGTCCTGGGTGTCAGAGTTTGCTCTGTCATTAATGTTATGTCCTCTCTGGATATGACCCCGTACAACTAGTCCCTCAAGAGTAGAGCTGACCTTTTAAGTCAGGTCTGCTCTTCTGTCCTTGATCTGGATATGACCCCGTACAACTAGTCCCTCAAGAGTAGAGCTGACCTTTTTAAGTCAGGTCTGCTCTTCTGTCCTTGATCTGGCCTCTTTGGGGCTGCAACGCTTGTTTTGTTGGCTTTTTGCTTTTGTCCTGGTTGTGTATTTTCTTGCTACCAGTCCCTCAAGAGTAGATCTAATTTTTCGAATTAGGTCTTTTTTTTAATTTTTTTTTTGTTTTTTTTTGGGCGGGCTTTCTTTTGGGTGAATGGTAAGAAATCTTTGGGGATTTTAACCGGCTTTTCCTTGTGCCACGCGTTGCCCATCTGAAGAGTCAATTGGAATCGTCGCTTAATCTGGACCGTCCTTCATCATGCTTAAGTTTAGTTGAACTGAGGTCTACACGTGTCCTTCATCCTGCTTGTGCAACTGTATCGTTGCTCGCATCCTAGCCGTTCTTCTTTGGCTTTTAAAAAGAAAAGGTAACTTCCTTTCTTCTTCATCTTCATTTCTTACTTTCTCTCTCCTTGGTGTTTCTGAGAAAAATACTCGAGTGCTCTCATTCTCCGTTGCTTGCTATTTGCAAAAGTCTTCTCAAAACTCGATCTTTTGCTCATTTTTGTGTTTGTCCTCACTTTTCCGGTCAATTGCTAGTGTTTTCGTTGCTTGTGGTGGTCATTTGCCCCTCGTGTTTTCGTTTGCCATTTCGCGAAGGGAGGTTTCCGTTGCTGTGTTCCTTTTGATTCTAACCCTATCTTCCTTTTCCGGTAAGTTTCTATCTTTTGTTGTTTTTCCGATTCTTTTGTGCGACTTTTGTTTGTTGTTTGCTTGATTTTAGTGTTTCTGGAGGTTTTTGGGTTTCAATTTCTGGTATTTTTCGCCATTGTTGAGTCGTTTTTGAACTTCCGCCATTGTTGAGTAGCTTTTCCTTTTTTTTTTTGTTATTTACCTTTGTGCCCTTTTCCCTTGTCCTGTGACTTTCAGTTCATAATGTCTGATGCATCTGATAGCCAAAACCTTAGTAGCTCAGACGCTAAAAGCGTTTCCTCTGCTTCCTATGTTACCTCTTCTCCCTCCTCTGTCTCTTTATCTTCTGATGAGGAGACTCGAGCTTCTGCTGAGCACAGAACCAAATCAATGCATGATGTTTTGTCTCGCTCTGTGCCTGCTGTGATTCCTTTTTCCTCTGACGATGAATCCTCTGGGGAGGAGCCGCCCCCCCCCCCCCAGATGCGGGTGATTCTGGGTGTCTTGACTCTACAGCCGACCTGTCCCCATCTTTACGTCAAACTCTTAGGGAGATGCGCCATGACTATCTGTCGCGGATAGTTAGGATAAATCCGCCGTCCAATGTCCCCCCAGGGCTTGATGTTCAGCCTCCGTCTGAACAGGCCTGGTTAGATGATTTTGAGCAGCTTGCTGGAGCTAATGAGTCTGAACTGTCTTTACGTGTTTACAGACGCCGGGAATCTATTTTTCGTTCTATGATGGCCAACCATGTCACTATTTCTGTGGGTGGGCAAGCTGGTGGGGAAGATATTTTGGCCCAGGTAAATGAGATGAGGCCTTTTCCGAACTACGTGGAAGAGAATGTCGTTCCTGGGGATTCGACGCCCTTCCTTTCTAAGGCCTCTACTTTTGGTCCTTTACACGCGAAGCTGAATGCTAAGTGGACTGATGATGCGCGAAAAGAGAATCACGCTGTTGTTGGTAAAGAGTTTTATGGTCTGCCTGATGGTTATCGACTTATCGTGCCAGACGACGATGCTCGGATCACTCATCCACCAGAGGGGTGCATAGGCGTTTATGCCTATAGTCTGGACTTTGGTTTGCGCTTTCCTCTGGATCCTACCTTGGTGAAGATTCTTCGTGCGTTTAATGTTTGCTTAGCTCGGCTCCACCCCTTCGCTGTTCGTACTTTGATCAGCTATATTTGGGTCTGTCGGTTTTTGGAGTTCCCTGAGACCCTTTCTCTCTGTAAGCGAGTCCATCATCTGCGCAACAGTGGTACTGGGAACAAGATTGGTTGGTTTTCCATCTATTGCAATCGTGGAAGATTGACCTGCCATGGGATGCCTACCGGTCAAAAGGAGTGGAAGGATAGGTTTTACTGGCTCGCTGTCCCTGCTGACTTTCCTGTTGCTCGGGGTTTTGTTCGACCTCGGACTCGGCTAGAGGGAGTCGAGATTGTAGATGGTGCTGTCCTGGAGGAGAGGGCTTTTGAGCATTTTTCATCTGAGCCAAAGTTTAATGCTGCTGGTAAAGAGGTTGGGCGGTTGCCTCGTGTTTGGCTTCCGCATTCAAGTTATGTTCTGCGGAATGACGTGTTGTCCGCTATGTTTCTTTGTTCTACTCACCCTCAAGGTTAGTTCTGTGTTACTTTCTCACTTCGTGTTTTATTTTCTCTTTGTGCGAGTTGTTTTTCTCTTCCTTGCGTTTTTTTTTTATTTATTTATTTCCAGGTTGTCGATTCTTGAATCTTGAGGAATTGGGTGTTCGGGCTGATGGTTCTTTCATCTGCGCTGCTCCCCCCGATCCCGCTGCGAATGGGTATCAAATTTTGGCTGACCAAATAGAGGGCAGCCGGAGAAGTTCTACACGCCGATCTGGTTGGGGTGGCGGTTCTGGGATCGTTCCTAGGGTGTCTCGGGTGGTTTCCTCTACACCCACTGGCTCTGCGAGCACTCCTATTCGCCGAGGGCAGACCTCTCGTGGAGCTTCCCATCGCGGTGCCCTGTCAGGCTCTCGTCGTGACCGAGCTGATTTCGAGGCTGGGCTCGAAGCTCCAACAGAGGATGCAGGTCATGACTTTGGGGAGTGGCTGATGAGGTATATGACCAGCCAGGTCGTTCGGGCTCTGCATCGGATCCTGTGGACATCGAAGCTGAAGAGCCGCCTTTTGTTCAGCGTCCTGGGAAACAACCCAGGCTTGATGGTGGGGCTGAGCTACTCCGAGCCTCCCCTTCTGCGGCTGATCCCCATCGCAGCAACAATTCTGGTAGTTCTCTTCGACAGTTTTTGGAGCAAGAGCTTCAAGGAAATGATCTGGCTGCTGATGATCTTGACCTGCATATCACAGGTCGGCATAAGGAGTTTGTTGAGAAAGAATTTCTCGACATTCGTCCCCAGGCCGACCCTGAGCTGGCTGCTATCTTCTCTGGTCCTTCTGCTTCGGATCGTACTTTTTTTCCGCGCTGGGACGTATCCGAATCAGAAAGCTTATATGGGAACTACCCTGAGAAAGGCGGGACGCTTGCCCTGAGGATGTTGAGAGGTCTGCAGTTGCCCAGCGACTTGCCCAAAGAGCGTTTGTATACCCCTGGGGCGAATGCTTGCCAGAAGGTCATGGAGGTATACTTGGTTTATTTCTCTTCTCCTTTGGTACATTGGTTCGTTTCTTTTGCTATGCACTAACTTACAATGCTTGCCTCTTTTTCTATGTTCTTAGTGTGGCAACGCTGTTCGTGAGTTGACAGAAGTTTGCATAGTTTATCAGAAACGGCTTGCTGCCAATGCTGCCCATATAGAGGCCCAAAAGAAAAAAATTGAGGAGCTAACTGATAGTCTGGAGCTATCTTCGACCTGCCTTACTTCGGCCAATGATCAATTGAGGCTTGTTACTGAAGAGCGTGATCAGCTGCAGGCTAGCTTTTCCCAGGCCCAAATTGATCTGGTTACCGGGTAGCAGAAAATTGAGACTCTTCAGCAAGATTTTCTCTCTGTTGAGCAATCTCATGACAATGAAATGGCCCAACTGCAGAACTCCATCGAAGATCAACTTGCGGCTGCCATTCGCGACTTCCGTCGGTCAGATGAGCAGTATGCTCTACGCACTCAGAGCTATGATGGCGGTTGGAAGGCTGCTTCGCTAATAGTGCAAGAAAAGCATCCTGATCTTGACTGGTCTCCTATCGAAGCTGCTTGGTTGGCTGGGCTCCATGTTGAGCTTCTGAGAAAGAAGAGGGAGGCCGAGCAAGCGTCTTTGGCTGCAGGCGGTGCGGTGCCAGAGGATGATGGGGTACCTGATCATTGTGTTGAAAATGTCCACCCTGGGGAATTGCCTCTGTCTGATGCTGAAGATGCTGCTGGGCAATAATGGCACAGGCGGCTGTCCCCATGTTCATCTTGCACTACCTCAGCCAATGCATAGTTTATTTCTTCTAGTTGTTTTTGTCCTCCCTGCGTGGAGAGTAAAAATTTGTTTCTGGAAATAATATTTATCGTTTTTAGTTTTGATCGACAGTGGCCATTTTGTAAGGTTGTACATTGCATAAGTTTTTGAGGTATAGCCGCCGGTCCCATTGTTTGTTAACTCGTCGTGCTTATGTTGCGTTTTACCTTGTTTTTCTGCTTGCTATTTTTTATTGTTTTGTTTCCCCCATATTTCCTTTTGACCTGCTTTGCATGTTTGATTGTTCTGGCCTATTCTAGGCTGCGCACTGTCACTTTCACTTTGGCTCTTGCCTTGTCCGAGCTTATGAGGTGTTACTGCTTATGGGGTATTGCCGTATTTCCTTCCAGCCCATTTTGGAATGCGTTTTGTTAAATTGTTCTGGCTTTGGCCAGGGCAAAACTCAAGAAGTATTTCTATATTCACTTCGACCTGTTTTGGACTGCGTATTGTTGAATTGTCCTGGCTTTGGCCAGGACAAAACCCGAGAAGTGTTTTCGTATTTGCTCCAGCCTACTTTGGGCTGGGCATCATTGAACTGTCCTGGCTTTGGCCAGGACAAAACTCAAGAAGTGTCTTCGTATTTACTCCAGCCTATTTTGGCTGCGCATTATTGAATTGTCCTGGCTTTGGCCAGGACAAAACTCAAGAAGTGTCTTCGTATTTACTCCAGCCTATTTTGGCTGCGCATTATTGAATTGTCCTGGCTTTGGCCAGGACAAAACTCGAGAAACGTTTTCGCCTAAATCTCGTTGAGAAAAAACTTACCCAATAACTTGGTTGATCAGACCAAGTTATTTGTGGATAGCGTTTCTCTCTTTTTTTTTTTTTTTTACGAGTTTTAGCCGTTCACCTTTTACTTTTCCAAGAGATCCGACGCGCTTTCTTCTTATCGAAGGTAGCTGGGCCAATTTTTATTATGCTTGTAAACGTGGAAAATTACAAAAGTAAAGAACTACTCTGGCTTCTATTGCCTTGTTATAGTATTAACTTCTTGTGTCTATACATAGTATTTCTTTAGCATGTTGGCATTCCAGCTGTTCTTCAATTCTCTTCCTTCCATCGTCATTAGATGGTACGAGCCTGGGGCTACCTCTTTTGTGATCTGGTAAGGTCCTTCCCAATTGGCAGTGAATTTTCCTTCTGCCTTTCCCTTTCCAGTGGCAGCTGTTCTTCTGAGGACCAGATCCCCCACTTGCATAGGTCTGTGCTTTACCCTCTTGTTGTATGCCCTGCTCATTTTTTCTTTGTTTGCTGCCAACTTGAGCTCTGCTTGCAGCCTGACTTCTGGTAAGAGATCTAATGCTTCCCTCATACGCTGCTCATTAGTGCCTTCCTCATAGTACTGCACTCTAAAGCTAGGTAGACCCACTTCGACAGGCAGGACCGCCTCAGCCCCAAAAGCTAGTTTGTAAGGACTTTCTCCTGTTGCTTCTTTTTCAGTGGTCCTGTTGGACCACAAGATCTCTGGAATAATGTCGGCCCATGCACCCTTAAAATCTTCTACCTTCTTTCGCAGTGCTCCCAGGATTTGTTTATTTGCTGCCTCTGCCTGACCATTTCTCTGGGGATGGCATACAGATGCGTATGCGAATTTTATTCTTAGTTCAGCGCAGTAATCCTTTATAGGAGTGCAGTCGAACTGTGTTCCGTGATCGAAGACTAAACTTTCTGGGATGCCGAACCTTGTCACAATGTTCTTCCAGATGAAGTCCTTCATCCGCTTGGCTGTTATGCTTTTAGTGGGCTCTGCCTCAATCCACTTAGTAAAATAGTCAACTGCCACGATCAGAAATTTTCTTCCTCCGCTTGCTGCTGTGAATGGCCCCAGGATATCCATTCCCCACTGGGCGAATGGTATAGGGTTGACGATTGGCTGTAAGTCATTAGAGGGCTGGTTGATCACTGGGGCGAATTTCTGGCACTTGTCGCACTTTTTAACATATGCTTGAGAATCACTTACCATGGTTGGCCAATAATATCCTGCTCTGAGAGCTTTCAAGGCTAATGTCCTGCCACCTATGTGATTTCCACATATTCCCTCGTGTATTTCCTCAATGACTCGTTGCGACTCCTCTGTTGATACTAGACCTGGTTATTGGACAGGGTAGTCCAATGGATATAGGGTTAGGGTCAAGTTAATAGGGCTTTTATTGGGCAGGGATCTTATTGGACAGGGCCTTTATTGGACAGGGTCATTATAGGGTCAAACTTATACTACAATTATTTTGAAAATAAAAATAGTAATGATACAAAAAATTACATGCATAGCTTCGTATTTACTTGTACTTGCACATGGCTCTTTTGTTTTTCATTTTTCATTGCTTGTTTATTGACCCGCCCAATAATGACCCGCTATTGACCAGCGACCCGCTTTTGACCCGCCCATTATCGACCCTCTAAAAATGACCCTTTCAATACCCGACCCTCTTTTGACCCGCACCGACCCTAACCCGCCCCGCCCGATAACCAGGCCTAGTTGATACACATCTCAGCAGAGGCAAGGAAAAGGATTTCTTGTACAGCTTACCCTGGTAAATGACGAACCAATGCTCGTTTCGTTTTACTTTTTTCTGCTCTTGCTCTGCTGTGGGAAGGCCCCTTCCCAGCTTGTATGAGACTATACTGTCATACCACTGTGGCTCAGTGTCAATGAAGTTAACTGCAAGCTTTTTGTCAATTCTCTTTTCTTCCTGGACCTCTACCATCACTGTTCTTTCCAAGTCCTGTAACGTCGAACTTGCTAATTTGGATAAGGCGTCTGCTTGATTGTTCTCTGCCCTGGGAACCAGTATAATCTCAAAGCTTTCTAGCTGGGCTACTGCTTCTTTCATCAAGGCCAAGTACCTCTGCATAGACGGTTCTCTGGCTTCATATTCACCTCTATATTGGCTGGCCACCAGCTGTGAATCGGTTTTGAGCACTATTTTCTTAGCATCTGCTGCTTTACACATCTGGATTCCTGCGATTGCCGCCTCATACTCTGCTTCGTTATTTGAAGCTTTGAATTTGAATTTTATAGCATATTCGAAAACGTTGCCTTCTGGTGATACCATTATGATACCTGCACCCGACCCTGTGACTGCAGCGGAGCCGTCTACCGAGATCTGCCAAGTCCCCAATGGCTCTTCCTCCTCCTCGTATGATGCCTCTGCTATGAAATCTGCCAGTGCCTGTGCTTTTATGGCGGTTCTAGGTTTGTACTCGATGTCATATTCCGAGAGTTCCACCGCCCATTTCAGGAGTCTACCAGAAGTATCTAACCTTTGCAATGACTTCTCTAAGGGTTGATTGGTTAACACTTGCACTTTATGTGCATCAAAGTATGGTTTCAATTTCCTGGCAGCTATCATGATTGCAAAGGCCATTTTTTCAATCAGGGGGTACCTCTGTTCTACGGGGTTGAGGATGTGGCTGACAAAGTAGACTGGCTGCTGGATTTTATTCTTCTCGACTACCAGAGCTGCTGCTACAGTTTTCTTGGAGGCAGAGATGTATAGCTGCAATATGTCCCCCACTTCTGGTCTGGCTATGGTTGGGAGGCTTTTCAAGTGATTCTTCACCTCCTTGAATGCTTTCTCTTGCTCTTCTCCCCATTTAAACGTTTTATTTCCCTTTAGCACCTGGAAAAAGGGAAGAGACTTATCCGCGGACTTGCTGATGAACCTGGTGAGTGCTGCCATTTTCCCAGTCAACCTCTGGATGTCTCGTATGTTTTTTGGTTCTAGTAGGTTGAGTATGGCCTCTACTTTTTCTGGATTGGCATCAATTCCTCTTTCACTGACCAGGAACCCCAAAAATTTTCCGGACTTAACACCGAACAAGCATTTTTTTGGGTTTAACTTCATACCAAATTGTCTCAATGTTGCAAAGGTTTCCTTCAGATCCTCAATGTGATCAACCTCCTTTTTGCTCTTGACTATGGAGTCATCTACATACACCTCCACGTTTCGGCCTTTTTGTCCTGCGAATATTTTGTCTACCAGTTTCTGGTATGTGGCCCCTGCATTCTTTAGACCAAACGGCATAGCCCTGTAGTTGTAAACTCCAGCGTCCGTAATGAAGGCGGCTTTTTTCCGGTCTGATTCTAGCAAGCTGATCTGGTGATAGCCCGAAAAGGCATCCATGAAACTCAGCAGGGCATGCCCGCTGGTGGAATCCACCAGTTGATCTATCCTAGGTAGCGGGTAACAATCCTTCGGACAAGCCCTGTTTAGGTCTGTAAAGTCTACGCACATCCTCCATTGACCATTCGCTTTCTTTACCATCACAACGTTAGCCAACCACTCTGGGTAGTCACACTCTTCTATGAATTTGGCTGCTAACAGTTTGCTGATCTCTTCCTGGATGGCTACATTTTTCTCTGTCGAAAAAGTTCTTTTCTTCTGTTTTACTGGCCTGACTTCTCTGTTAACATTCAACCTGTGGACCATGACGCTGGGATCAATCCCTGGCATTTCGTCAGCAGAGAAAGCAAATATGTCCGCGTGCTCTCGCAACAGATCGATGATATTTACCCTCAGGGAGAGGTCTATATCTGTGCCAATTCGGACTGTTCTGTCCTCTACTCCTTCTTCCAATTCTATCTCCTCTGTTTCTTCTGCTGGGGCTGGCTTTAACAGTCCTTCTTCACGATGCTCAAAGTTTTCCATGTCCAGTAGTGCGTCTTTTTTACGCTCTGCTCTCTTTCTCTTTCTGGACAAGGGAATGTCTGCCTCTGCCATGGGTGGGGGTCTGGGTGGCTGTTTCAGGGCTGTGTGGTAGCATCTCTTGGCCTGCTCTTGGTTTCCCTTGACCTTAGCTGATCTGTTATCATTCGTTGTGTACATCATGGTGAGGAGATAAGTAGACACCACTGCTCCTGCATCATGGATAAATGGTCTGCCCAGAATGGCGTTGTATGCTGCAGGTACTTTCACTATCATGAAATCAACCATGACATCCTTGATATCTTTCCCCTGCCCAATTTGGACAGGTAAGCCGACTATTCCTTCTGGTATTACCGTTGCCCCTGTGAAGCCAATTACTGGGTAGTTAACTGGTTTTACATGTTTTTCTTCGATCTGCAGCTCTTGGAAAGCTGGCCAGAATAGAATGTTTGCAGAGCTGCCTCCGTCTATCAGGATTCGATGGATTTTTTTGTTAGCCACATCCAGAGCTAACACCATTGGGTCATCATGAGGATAAATTATGCCCTTACAATCATCTTCCGTAAAGGTGCACTGTGGGATTTTTGGAGGGGCAGGCCATTTTCCTGAGTTATGGTAATTAACCTGGTGTTTAAATTCGCTCACACTGGCCTTAGCACCGCTGGCTGTAGTACCAGCGTAAACTGGTCCTCCTGTTATGACCAGTATGTCATTCGACCTCTTCTGATCTGCTGGGTGGTTCTGCTTTTGTTCTGTCTTTCTGTTATCAAATCGACCATCATCATCCCTGTTTTCGTAGGTCCTTCTATACGAGCTTTTTGCCTTAAATTGTGTTAGGTACCCCCTTCGGATCAGGTCCTCAATGTTATCTTTCAAATGAGTGCACTCCTCTGTGAGATGACCATGATCCTTGTGAAAATCACAGTACTTCTTCGTGTCCCTGTATTTGTTGTACATTTTCGGTGGTCTCTGCCATTTCTCATCCTCCTTGCTGATAGCAAAAATCTGGGTTCTGGATGCAACCAAAGGAGTGTATTCGTTGAATTTGCCTCGCTTTTCAGTTTTAAACTCACTACCTCTTCCTCTGACCTGCCCGTGCCAATCTTTTCTGGGCTGCTGATTTTCTCTTTTGTCTGGGTATTCTTTTTTGTATGGCTCTTTCTTGCTCTGACTACCGTAATTGTTCTCACTTGCCACATATCGTCGTGAGGTTTCTCTGCCAATCTCTTCACTTTTTATAAATTCATTTGCCTTCCCCAGTACCTCTGCCATGGTTGTGAATGACTTTCTGCCCAGATAGCTCTTGAATTCTCCATCCCGCAGACCAGTCATCATAGCCAGGACTGCTACCTCTTGCTGTAACTTGGGTATATTCGATGCCTCCATATTAAATCTGGATATGTACTCCCTCAGAGATTCCTGAGGTCCTTGGATGACTGACATCAGCTCCCCTGTCATCCTTTCTCTGGCAATGTTTGCCACATATTGGGTGCGAAACAAGATAGCTAACTGCCGGAAAGAGGTTATGGTGCCTTTGGGTATTTTACCAAACCAGCTCTGTGCTATCCCCTCCAAAGTGGAAGGGAAGACCTTACACCACATAGAGTCTGTGTTGGTATATAGCATCATGTGTCCCCCAAAGGCAGAGAGGTGATTCGTTGGGTCTGACTTTCCGGAATATTTGCAGGTGGGCATTTTTATCTTTTCCATTTTTTCCGAGAGTATCTCATCACAGAAGGGGGAATTATCAGGTTTAACTATTGCTCGGGTGGGATTTGGCATACCTGACCCGGAGTGGTGCCTCTGACTGGGTGCTTGTTCGGTCCTTGCTCTGGGTTGAGCTCTGCTAGGCGTGATACTTTCTGCCTCATATTCTTGGCTGTCAGCCCCTTCCATCTCCTGCTGCAGATTCCTCCTCCAGACGTTCGGACTGTTTTGGGGTCTGGGACGTTTTCTCCTCTGCTCAACCTCAACCTCTAGGGCTGTCCTCATGACCTGGGCTTGTGGTGTTGTTTGAGTAAGGAAGGTCAGGATTTCTATGGCTATGCGCATCTGGTCGGGTGAGAACTGTGCCCCCAATCGTGCTAGTGAGGCACTGGTTGGAATTGGGATACCCTGGCCCTGGCTAGGGGTTGCCATAGCTCTGGGTTGTGGTGTCTCTCTTGGCGGACCAAGACTCTGAGGCATGCCGAACAAGGGTACATTTGTGGTTCTCTGGTTGTTTTTTGAGGTGGGTGGTTCTATCTGCTGGATTATCGGTTCGCTTGACTCAGTCATTGTGTGAGAGGGTAGGTCTTTTAGAAGCAAGGTCTGGGAAGTCCCCTCCTTCTAGCGCCACTTGTTCCGGGTATGGAACTGGGAGGACGTTCCGAAGCACCTTGGTCCTGTCAAGCAGAGCAAACGTGAGCTAACCTCGGGGGTTTAACCGAGGAAACCCCCTCCGATGCCTAAGTCAGCAAATAGATAAGAAGTCTTTAGAGAGGGAATATAGAGAGAAGGTGGAGCAAGTACCGTGTGTAAGAATGTGTCCCATCAGGAGTGATGTGGGTGCTATTTATAGGCGTACTATTCTGTACTTTGGCCTATTTGGATGCCGCCACGTGTATGACGGCGATGTACTTTATTCTTTGTCGTTGTCGTTTAGCCTGCGGGTCCTTTCTTGGACTGATGCAACTTTATCTGACTCTGCTCTATGTCCTACATGTGATCTGGGGAGGTTTGATCTGCCTGGGTTGCGTATGCTTGGCTTGGGGCTTAGAGTCTTTCTTTGACTTGGGTGTGTCCTGGGTGTCAGAGTTTGCTCTGTCATTAATGTTCTGTCCTCTCTGGATATGACCCCGTACAACATCTAGTCTCAACTCTTTGGGCTATTTGGCTACACCGCAATGAAATCATTTTTCGAGGCGTGAGTGTGGACCCAAATCGAATAATTGGGCTTGCACAGACACACGTCCAAAGGTGGCTACAAGCACAAGAAATGAAGGAGCAACAACACCTGCTCCAACAACAGCCTAAGCCTCATTCACCCATTCACAACATCACCCTTTGGAAAACAGGGCACTGCTGCTCTGGAAATTTCTTCTCAATAGTTGTTGATGCAGCCTGGAAAAGGAAGAAGAAAACCAAGCAGAGGGAGTGGGAAGCAGCAATAGCATGGGCAGAAGATATAAACCAACCTGATATATGCAATGGGGCTAAGAGGATCTTCGCACAAGATGCACTCCAAGCTGAATGTTATGCGATCTTGGAAGGCATAAAAATGGCAGGTTGCATTTCAAGGAATGTAATTGTAAAGACAGACTGTAAGGCGGCAGTGAAAGCTATACAACAACCTCAACGTGCAAATACAACAATTGCCCCGATCATCACAGACATAAGAAGGGAAGCCAACAAGCTAGATTATTTCATATGCATTAAAGTTAGTAGAGAGGTTGTAAGTAAGGCCCATAATCTTGCCCAGCAAGAGAGAAGGGGCCTTAGTTCTTAGTTTTTTTGCTATAGCTGTCAAAAAAAAAAAAAAAAAAAAACTACTTCGTACTTAAATAAATGTTTAAGAAAACAGCAAAGGCCTATATCATTTAAGAAAGTTAAAGTTTTTATATTTCTTCCGTTTTGATATTATTTCACAATACACTATTCCCATTTCAAAAAAAAAAAGGTTAATTTTACCATACAAATACTCTAGGTGCGTTCTATTCACCTGATTTTCACTTATTTTTCCTGAACTTATCTGGACTTATTAGAACCTATCAAAACTTATTTTAGTTATAAATTATATTTGGCCAACCCTTATTTTTCCTGAACTTATCTTATCTGAATTTAACTGAACTTAACTGAACTTATCCGAACTTAACTGAACTTATTTTTCCTGAAATAAGTGTAAATAAGGTGAACAAAACAGAGCCTCTATATTAACTCAATTTAATACGAAATACTTATAATCATATGGCCTAATTTAATACTAGTATATCTCTTTTTTTTTTACCCCCTACCTAAATTTAAATTATTGTGCAAAACTTCATGGTGCAATAATATTGAAATCGAGGAAGTAAATGATTTGCGCATATTCTACATCATTGTGGCGGTAAAATCATTTTATTTTTTTGAGAAACACAAATTACAAATGAAGGATATTCAACCTGAAACCTATCGTATATAGATCATTTGTCTTATTCACTAGGTCAAGACCTTGTTCTTTTATTTATTAGGTAGAAAAAAGGGGACCTTATTAAATTAACATCAATTTTTCAGATTAACCAGTCCAACTACACATGTGTACAGTTAAACCACTCTCAACTATTTTACAGCTAATAGGATTCAACACTATGACTTCCAAGTCACAAGGTGAATTCTCACCTACTCTCTACCAACCAATGTTGGTTGGCCACGACCTCGTTGGGTCGGGGCGGTAAAATAATAATTGGGATTTATACAATTGTACAAATTCTAGTTGTAACCATAATTTATATCCAAAACATTTGGAACACTTGGTCCCCCGTTTTTAAGTATTTTGGCGGATGCATGGAGAAGTCCCTCTCATGGTCCTAATTGACATCCTATTGCATGTTGTTTGACACCCTATATAGGTCTATTGGAGAGTTATTAGCCTCTATGTCTATATCTACCGGTTTGCTTCTCTAGTACTTCTTCCGTTTCTAAATGTTCTTTCCGTTTCTATTTCGGACGTTTCTAAATGTTTTTCTCAGTTGGAATCTATACTATTTTTGGATATTTTTTTTCCCAAAATACCCTTATATTCCCTTCTATTTACCAAAATACCTACATATTCTACCCAAATTCCAACCTAAATTTCTCATCACCTATTATTTAATTCATTTTCATTCCTCATACACCCACCTCTCACCTTCTTTATCACCCATCCTTATCACTCTTCTCTCTTTACCTTATTTCTTTATTATTTTCTCTCTCTCCTTCACTTATTCCATTCTCTTACACACAATCATTATTCTTACATCCAATCATTACACATATAACCAAACAAACTAAGATTTTAGTTTTCTTAATCCCTTCCCCGATTCCAACCGGGAAGAACTTATAGGAACAGAGGGAGTACTCCCATTGTTCCTTTAATTAAGTTGTTTCTTTAAAGAATGTGGGTGGGAATTAAGAAAGTTAGAATTTTGGTTTGTATGAGGATATGAGAAATGATTGAGTGTAAGAGATTTTACATTTAAAGAATTAAGTAACGAGAGAGAAAATATTAAAGAAATAAGGGAAAGGAGAAGGTGGGTGTATGTGGAATGATAAATGAATTAAATAAGGGGGGTTGGAAAATTTATGGTGGAAAACGGGTAGAATATTAGGGTTTTTTGTAATTATAAAGAAATATTAGGGTATTTGCGCAATTTAGAAGGTGGATCGTGTTGCATAGTCCTCTACATGCACAACTATCAAAACTATGCCGTTTTGATACTTTTTGCATTTAAAAAAAAACCTGAAAAGAAGATAGAATTACATTTTATAATTATAAAAAAAACCAAAAGATTGCGTCTAACTAACTGACAGCCAACAAACTTTGACCCATTATCACAATTAACACAAATTCTTGTTTATAATGGGTGTACAATAAATATTGTGCACCGAAGTAAAAGTTGACTCAAAATGCTTAAAAGTTACATTTATATATGTAAAAGTTATCTATTTTTTAATGATAAATTTTTTCATTTGAATAAATATTATTTCTTCAAAATCACTAATAATGTATAAATTAATCATTTAACCCTTTAAAATGTTTATCAACTTTTTTATTTTATAATATAAAAGTTACAGAAAAATAGGTTAAAGTTATGAAAAACTGCATAAAAGTTATCTTGGTGTACAATAAATTTATTGTACACCTTGTGCGCGCAAGACCTTTTGCACAATTAATTACCCCTCACTAACTAAATCTTTCTTTTCCTCCAAAAAAAAAAATTAAAACTAAAACTTTATTAAAAAAAAAAAAACTAGTTGTTGTTTGAATGGTTATTGCTGGTGCCAAGATAGGTGTGTTCTTCCGTATTTGTTAATTGTAAAAAAGACACATGAAGTGAATATATAAGAACATGATGTATTCCAAAAGAGAACATCAAGAAAATTATTAAACAAGTTAAAAAAAGAACATGATGTGAATATATAAGAACATAACGTAATCCAAAAAGAACATCAGGCCAATTATTAAACAAGTTAATAAAGAACATGAAGTGACTTTATAAGAACATAATGTATACCAAAAAATAACATTAGGTCAATTATTAAACAAGTTAATATGTCCAGTTAACATGGATTTATAATCTTTTAATTTTTAAAATCACAATTTTCATGTTAAACGTAATTGCTTTAAATGGAAATCAATAACTTTCTATAATGCTTGGTAGAAGTAATACTAAGGGTGTATATTATTCTTATTGTTTTTATATTGGTATTTTGTGTACATGGAGTACGGAGTACTAGCACTAACTTCAATCTTCGTAGGATTTCGTGTATATGGAGTATTGGAGTACTAGCACTAACTTCAATCTACAAACACGAAGATATGAACTATTGTTTATAAATAAGTAGTATATACATACGATTTTTGAATGTGTTCTTCTTCTGGGTTCGCCGTGTTCGTCCTCTTGAGCCATGGAGTTCAATTCGGGATGTGTATTTCTTCAAAATGAACCCCCTATTTCCAATCTGCTTTTGTATAGGAAAGCTAAAAAGATTTTACTGGGATAAAATTGAGCCTAGATTCATTTTCTGGTAGTTTGGAGAGAATTTAGGGATGAACATTAAGGTTGTTAGGGAGGATTGAGAGAGAATCTTTGACCGAAGAACAAGCGGAACTTTAGAAGTCTTATTTTCCAGAATTTTTTCCCACCTAAATTTCGTGTACATAGAGTATTAAGTGACTTTCTTCCCGATATTTTTCTTATAAATTGATCTGCGTTTTGTTCACAATGTTCTACATTTTGGAAGAGGTGCACAATCCTCTATGTGCATCACTGTCCACCTTCCATGAATCTGGTATTTTGGTAAAAAAAAAACAATTACCAAATATAGTAAAGATTCACAATGAGAATAACATTTAGGAACGCCAAAAAAAACGGGAACAAAATTTAAGAACGGAGGGAGTACCTTCGTTTTTTTATTCACTTTTTGTTAGGGTGCTATTTCAAAAAAGATTTGCTCCAAAGCTCTTTTATAATGCTTCACTTTTTGCTGATTACGAGTTCTTTATCCTACAATTTGTGCGGTACTTCTTCCGTTAGTTGATATTTGCATCCGGTCAACTCTTTCAACAAACACTATTGAAGACTATATCTAACCCTTAGCAAAATCTGAACTAATATATTATAGGATTTTTTAGTATTTACTACCTTGAAAATACACCACTTTTGTATTTACTACCTTATGAAAATTTTATTTTAAATTACTACCTTAAAGTTCCAATTTATTTTTATTTACTACCACTTTACAATTTTCTCATTTTAAAATTGAGATATCTCTTTCGTTTCTTAATCATTTTAAGTGATTCAAAGCTCATTCTTCTCATTTATGTGTAAGGATTCCATAGAGATCTTGCTTTTAAAATTTTGCAAAAGGTTAAACGATTTAAATATTATATGTAAAAGTTTAAAATATATATGAATTATCAAACGAATTATTTTGAAATATCGTTCTCAATGAAATCCCTGTAGAGCAAGGAGAATAATGAACTTTGAATCACATTAAACGATTAAAAAACGAAAGAGATATCTTAATTTTAAAATGAGAAATCTGTAAAGTGGTAGTAAATAAAAAAAAATTGGAAGTTTAAGGTAGTAATTTAAAATAAAAATTAAGGTAGTAAATACAAAAATGGTGTATTTTTAAGGTAGTAAATACCAAAATTTCCTATATTATATAATCTTCAAATTTTGAGTACACTAGCAAGTTAGGGGCTACCCTGAATTGATGCAATGCTAAAACAATATCTTTGAAAATTTTCCTCATTTTTTTAACTTAAACCAGTGAAATATGTACACACGTTTAACAATTTCATTAAACAGTGTTGCCAAGTGTCGTACTGACATGAGATACTACGTAGTAATCTGGCATGATATAATATGTTTCGTACTTATCACCTTAAAAATTATTGTACTCCTAAAATATTATGGATCTAATGAGAACTAATTGTTTTTCCCGATCGAAAAAGAATTAGTTCGGGAAATGTCATCCAAATCTAATACAAAAATTTCCTATACACAAAAAAACTGAACCAGATCCGAGTTTAAAAAAGCAAAATCTATTCACACTTTACATTAAAAAAAAAATTGGATTGGATTCGATATCTACCAATCCACCTCAGGGTAAACACAACTTAACCCACCTAAGGCCCAAACACATCTGCCCACTCCAACTACCCACGGGTAACAGGCCCCCGTTTCTATGTGTGATGCGGCCCAATTGGTCCAGAATTTACACATTTTCTCTAACCCTTAACTGCTATACCTGAGTACAGCCAACTCGGGCTGTGCCCCCCCCCCCCCCCCCCAAAATGAAGCGTCTGTATTGTTTGTTCTTTCTTGCTGTATTGTTTGTTCTTTCATATTGTTTTATAAATTCATCATAAATTGTTCATAATTGTTGTATTTTTTGTTCTTTCTTCTGAAATTTTATGTTCTTTTTTATATTGTTTTTTTTTTGTTGAATTATTTTTTATTTCCGGTTTATTTATTTATTCATAATAATCATCTGGTTAATGTTTATAATGAAATTAAGATCTTCATTGATCTTTTATGTTTTTACAAGCGTATGTATTGTTTGTTCTTTCTTTTTGTATTGTTTATTTTTTCATGTTTTTTTAAATTCATCATAAAATTGTTCATATTTGTTGTATTGTTTGTTCTTTCTTCTGGAATTTTATGTTCTTTTTTATATTGTTTGTTATTTTTTGTTGAATGGTTTGTTCTTTCTTGTTTATTTATTTGTTCATAATACTCATGTGGTTAATGTTCATAATGAAATTGTTCATACTTTTTATTTTATTTGTTCATACCTTTTGTATTCTTTGTTATTTCTTGTTCTATTATTGAGCATCTTATGAACTCGTGTATCTTTATAACCTATTTGTTTTCTTTGCATTCTCATCATTTTCAAATCAGTAAATGCTCATTTTTATTTAGTTGTGATCATCATATCAAATGACTTACTATTTTCATTTTCAATCTACAACAATGAGGAAATTGAATCCGTGAAAGTCAAATATTGTGTCCAAATCACACTTCATACACACATTCAAAAGTATTAGAACTCGAGATTACATCAAAATCAAGATTCAAGATTGAAGATATAGAAAAATAAGTGAATGATTTCTACCAATATATTGTAATTCAAGTACAAACTTACATAGGCAATGCCTAAAATGTTTATTTTTTTGGCAAAATATGTTATTTGACATGTTCTAAATACTCAATATATGTAAATACTTCCTCCGTATTTTAAAAAGAGATACACTTTCCTTAAACGGTCGTATTTTAAAAAGAGATGCACTTTTTTTTGGACATATTTTGGTCCCCACTTCCAATTATATTAATATTTCTCTCTTTCTTCTGGTTCCTACACTTACTCACATCATCTTTTTTTATATAACAAATAATTCACCAACCACCCCCTTTCATCTAATTTTAATAAATTCAACTCACCCTTCTAAAACTACGTACGTGCCAGACAAAGTGTATCTCTTTTTAAAATACAAAGGGAGTATATGTTCAAAATAATAACATAATAATGAAATAACTAAGTTCATTTTAAAATTAGTAACTACTCATTTCACAATCAGTAGATAAATGTTCATTTCTAAATTGGTTGAATAAATGATGATTGCAAAATAATTAGATAAACGTTCGAATGAGTAGATAAATATTCATTTCCAAATAAATAAATAAATGTTCATTTCCAAAACAGGAAATGTTCATTTCCAGAATAGTAAATGTTCATTGCCAAATAATTAAATAAATGTTCATTTTCATAATAGTAAATGTTCGTTTTGGATGGAGATATAGCCAACTCTAGCTATATCCAGGCGCAATTTTGATGGTGCACGCGTGTGCACGTAGCTCTAGGTTCACCGGGATCAAAACGACCAACATTAAACACAAAACGCGCGTTTTCATTAAATTCCCAAAAAAAAAGAACAATGCCCTTGAACAAAAGAACAATTCCCCTGAACAAAAGAACATTAAAGGCTCTGTTCTTTTCAGCTATGTTTATCGCGTTTTTATTTGATTCACTGTTATTTTTGCGATATATATTCTTCTGGGTTTTATGGTTTGAATTCAAACTATGAAGAGGAGAGAGAAAGTGTGAACTAGGTTTTCTTAAATGGGTTTTAGAGAGAGAAAGTAATGAAAATCCCCAAAAATTCGTTGATTTTTCTACTTCAACATCAAATTAAATTGATTCTTCTTCTTCAAATCGGAATTCTGCAGCTGATAATCTGATTTTGGGAGGTAATGTTTCAATTTTGTAATAATAAATAGTATGTTTTGATGATTTTGATTTTGTATTAATTGTGTTTTTGATGATTTTGATTTTGTAATAATCGTGTTTTGATGAATTTGATGATTTTAATGAATCAAATTATGTAATAACACGCTGATTTTGTTGAAATCGTTGATTTTGAAGATTTTGATTATGTAATTACGATTTTTTTCCCAGAAAAAAAAACATTTTTACGTATTAAAAGAACATATATATGCTCGTATTAAAAGAACAGTTTCATTATGCTCGTATTAAAATGACATTTTCATTATAGTAGAAAAATAGACCTTTTGCGTTTCATAATTTGTTCTTTTATTTTATTGTGTTTTTCTGTATATATACCTTTACTTTTATTTGTAATTATTATCAATTCAAAATTTACTGTATATATACCTTTACTTTTATTTACAACACTCTATATATCTCGTGCTAGTGTGTGCCCGTGCATTAGCACGGGATATACGAAATATAAATGACAACAACAACACAAAAAATGCAGTCTAAATATATAAACAATTTGATAAAATTTTATACTTCAAATTGAGTACCGAAATTATCATAAGTAAGCAATTACCTTCTAAGTTTAATCATCTCTATTATATAAGCCAGCTCCTGAGGTCAATCCAGTAAATTAACTTTTCGTGTCCATCTGCTAAATTACAAAATTACCCTCTACTGTTCAACAGCCAATCTCATTTACAAGGCTACTTTTATTCAGTAACGTCCAAAATATTTTTAGTGGGCCCAAACCACAACTGTGCAGCTTATTTTACTGCCAAAATAACCTAAAATATTCATTGTTACAAAAAAGGAAATGAAATCAATTAGGGGAATATAATACAATTAAATCAGAAAAGGAAACACTTAAAATTAGGGGAATATAATACAAACACATAACCAAAACAACACAATTAATACAAAAAACGAAATTATTACAAATTATTTCAATTGCCAAAACAAAAACTCCACAAAACTCTGTAAAACCTCCATCATCGTTCTTCGTGAAAGCTCCACACAAACCTCCAGCAACGTTCTTCGCGAAGTCGCTCTCACACACACGTAAGTACCATTTTTCTCACGATTCCTTGCAAGAAATTTAAAACAGATATTAAACAATTTTGTAAAAATAATAATCCGTGTTCTATGCATAACCATAAAAACAGTAATGAAATTATTAAATAAAATATGAGGTCTTATGGATTTTAATTAATTATTTCGGTTTAATTCACGCTTTTAATTAAATAATAATAATTCGTGAATGTTTTTGCAAACTCATGAAAAACAGAAATTAAACAATTAGTAATTTTTTAATTTACTTGAATGGACGGATTCAAACCTGTTTGTGCATAAAAATACACATAACAATTATATTTTCATGTATATAAGACTAGATATAAATAATCATTCGTGAAATTTCATGCATAAACAAAAGTTTTTTTAAAATATTGTTGCTATGTAAATTCAGTATGTCTAACCAACACACTTGAGATTATTTATTTTGCAGATTTGAAAATACAAGGTATATAATACCCCTGCTTTTATGGACTGAACTTTATTATTACATATTTTAATTCAAGCTTTTAGTACAATAGTCTCTTATATTTTTTTAATCTCTAATGGCAGATTTCAAACTATAAGGTATGCTTATGTGTTTGTGAGTGTGCAATAGATTCTGAAGAGACACTTCTTTGTAAATCTGTTTTATTAGAATTATGAATTGAAAAAGAATTGACTTGAATAGGTTTTTATGCAGATTTTAAGTTGGGTTTGAAATCTGCAACGATATACAATTACGAAACACATACGGTATGTACCCCAACAATCTCCTAAACAAAATATAATAGTAATCGGCATGCTTTAAACCGATCTTAATTAATTATTTCAGATATTAATTTCTGCTCTAATTTCATATTTTATTGATAAAAAAAGTACTTGCCAAAGTTTCATGGTTTTATTTATTAAAAGCATGAATAATGTATATTGGAAAATAAAGCATGAAATCTGATATAGATAATGGTTTTTGCAGATTATAATTTCGTTTTAAGGTTCGATTTTAAGTTGGGTGTTAAGTTCGTCAAGGCACACAATAACCAACAGAATAAGGTAGGACACTCATCAAACTCTCAAACATAAGTAATATGCATGATTTTATTTATTTCAATTAATTATTACAGATTGATGTTCAGGCTTTTAATTAAACATGTTATTTATTTGATTTTTATAGCCAATAATAAACAGTTTATTCCTATACAAATCTGACTGATTAGGATTACAATATAATTTTTGATTTACTAAGAATTATACAAATCAGATTACAAATAAGAATTGACAAGTTATTGTTGAGATCAGTATTACTAAATCAGATTCAATTTTTGTTTAAGAGATTGTTGGCGCACATAAGACATTTGTATTTTATAGAAATTAATATTATTCTCACTCACTAAAATACTGAAATTCCACAGTACTCAGAAAAATGAGGACATTTCCAACAACAAATAACAACAACAATATAAACTGATTCATATATTCAATATAATAGAGATTACTATTATTTTTTGGGAATTGAATTAATAAGAATTCTCAATCACAATAATACTGAAAATTCCACAGTACTAAAAAATGAGGACATTTCCAACAACAAACAACAACAATATAAAACTGATTCAAAACAACAATATAAACAAAGACCAACAGCAATGCTCACAACTTTTTCACAACCTCATAATGTTCCAGTTTAAACAAATCACAACTTTTTCACAACCTCATAATGTTCACGGTTTAAGTAACTGAAAATCACATCATAGAAACAATTAACCATACAGAAAGACACGTGGAAGTTCACTTTTGATTAGAAATTAAATTCTTTTACCATTTTCAGCTACTCCTGCTATAATTCAAAATCACTACAACTATCATTACAAGTAGTACTAACGTGTTCATCAAAACTTGAATCAATAAACCATAATTCAATTGAGCAGAAGCATAATTCAATTTCTCATCAATGCCCAATTCCAAGGGTATTATGAAAGAAACATGTGAAATCAATTAATGAAAAAGGGATGGGAAAGGAAGGCCAACTACAACTACAACTAGGTTGGGTTTCTAGCTAATACCAACATTTAATACCAATCATGGCCAATTCCAGGTAAATGATATTGGTTATCAACTACTTTTCAGTCACATTCTCCCAATTGTACTTTTTAAACTATATTTTTACATATCATATTGTAATTAACTGAGATAACTACAAAATTTGGCCAATCGTACTCTGACACAACATCTCAAAAGAGAGCAAACATACCTACAATTAAACATTAAAAAATCAACCTTTAACATGAGAAATCAAACCAATTAATCAAATTCAATAAAACAACTTTATAACCAAGATCATTTTATCCAATCAAAGTAATCAATAATCATATTAGATTAAAATTTTGTCCAATTTACCTCTGGATGATATTAGAGGCCATAGAACTATCTCGACCAGCGCCTCGACCAGCGCTCTCTCTCGCCATGGAGGGACAGCACATGCAAATCAAAAGTGCAAACAACTGAGTTAAGCAATAATTAAGAAAACCAAATACAACTAAAATCAAGCAACAATTAATCCGGGCCCTAAACCCTAAATAATCTATCTATTCCATAAGCCAGCTCCCGAGGTCATTCCAGTAAATTAACCCCTGGCAAAATTCAAGTTTTTGATTTAAAAAACCACACCAACAATGATGCCACACCAATTCACAAAATCCCAACAACATTGATTAATCCACAATTCAAAAAAACAAGCAGAATAAACAAGGATAAAAATTCAATGAAACATCATACAAAAATTACACAAAAACAATCAGGGACCAGAAAATCAAACGAATCTACAATAAACTCACCAGAAATTTTGATGCGCCGCCCCATCGCCTCGACCAGCGCCCCATCGCCTCGACCAGCGCCTCGACCAGCGACTCGACGGCTTTCTCTCCAACACGACATGCAAATCAAGATTCCCAAAAAATTAATTAAGCAAAAATTGAGAAAACAAACCATGAAATAAATTAGTTAAGCAAACACTAAATAACCTATCTATTCTACAAATCGATATTGTGCATGAAGTAAAGTTTGATTATCAACCCAAAAACATTAAATAATCAAAACCCTAAAATTCTAAATCAATGTCAAATAAGGCAAATTTAAGACGAAAATAAGGGTAATATACCTGTGAAGGGAGAGATCCTCCTGATATTTCGATTTCATAGTGTTCGCCATTTTTCCCCTCAAAACATAAAAAGAAACCATTTTAGGTGTTGTTGAGTTTTTGAGATAGATCAAAGAAGAACCAAGTTAAAGAGAGAAAGGAATGAAGAAAAGAGAGAAGATTGCTGTATTTCATCGGCGGTGGTGAGAAAAGAGAAGGGGAAAGCTAACTAAAATGAGCGGCGATAAGAGAGAAGAGAGAAGAGAGAAGAGAGAGAGAAGAGAGAGAAGATGAGCGGCGGTGAGAAGGAGATAGAAGTGAAAACAAATCCAAATAGGTTTAAGGAGATAAGAGCAACAAAAATGAAATTGGGCAACACGATTATTCTGTTTTTTTATCTTTGAGAATGAAATGGCCAGGCCCATTCTCCGAAAAAGAAATGAATTAGCCTTATTTGCCTTATTTGCCTTATTTGCCATGGCCAAACATGAATGAATATATATCTCTTATTATCCCTTAAATATATCGAGATATATATATATATATAATTAAATTTTTTCCTCTCTGCTTATTAGCTTGACAAGTTATGTTTGATTAGAGACCCGTTATTCATACTTTATTAAAAGGTAAATGAATCACTACAAGAAAACAGGCATTTAGTGACGGAAAAATCAGTCGCTAAATATCAAAATTCAGTCACAAAACGTCTTTAGCGACGGATTTGTGACTGATTTGATCCGTCGCTAAAGACCTGGTCGCAAAATTTTAACTGTCTTTGTTTTGCGACCGACAATATTATCAGTCACCAAATCGTAACCACTAAATCTGTGCTTTTTTGATGACTGATTTGTAATCATCGCTATTTTGTGACCGAATTTTCTAGTTACTATGTAGCGACCGACACTTTATTAGTGCCTAATTTGTGATGGTTATTTTGTGACAATGTAGTGACTGTATTCCGCAGTCACAAACTAACAACCACCAATTTCGCGGCAATTTAGTGACCGTATCATGTGGTCACAAATTAACAACCAACGATCTCGTGACAATTTAGTAACTGTATCATATAGTGACAAATTACCAACAACGTTTAAGAAGTCGCTAAATTGGTACTGGCTAATTCCGTCGTAGTTTAGTGACTAAGTGATTTTAGTCGCTTAATTGGTACTAAATGTGTTAACTAAAAAAGTCAGTTGCAAATTAGCCACTTTCTTAATTTATTGGTGACGAAGAATTTTTAGGATAATAACATTTGCAATATATATTACTCTATATAACCCAATGAATTCTACTTTTTGTTGTGAAAAAATCATTGTATTAAACTCAAAGAAAATGGTGTTTGTACAAGCGAAAACAAACAAACACCTAGAGAACGACACCTTGAAAGCCATAAAGGTAATACAACTCTTAGCAAAGTTAACCATAGTCAATTATGGTGAAAAAAATGCTTGAGTTCAAACAGAAAAGATAAGGTCTTCAACTAAGGTCTTCAGCTACTGTGAAAACATATAAAGTCTTCAACAACTACTATGAATTCCCTACTTCCCTGCAACTTTAATTTGGCTTAAAATCTCTATGGAATTGCTTTAATTTGGCTAACTGAGCAAATTAAAAGCTGTTAGAATAGAGCTTCACACTCTCCTTAACAGGGCATGCTAATGTACTTGTGCTTAGATTGAATCAATTCAAGAAAGTAAATTGCCCACTCTTGGATGTTGTTTCTTCCACCACCAGTTGCCTTCTTCTTTCAGCTGCAAAGTACAAAGCTAACAACCAGTATAGGGCTGTAGTAGTGTGAATGGAGTGTATAAAGCTGAAATCCCCATCCTTTTACTTTAGAGGTTCACTGTTTTCCTAAAGTACAACAGAAATTAACTTTAGCATACTGATTGAGAGATAAGAACAGTTTAAAAGTTTGACAACTTGAAGAGGCCTTACCATCTGCAAAGAAAATTTTGAGAAACTCCATAGATCGAGAAGCTAGACTTCCTGAAACAAATAGAGAGATATTTTTCACTGTTGGAACTGAGAGCTTTGGCCAGATATTTAGAGTTTGTCGTTGTTTTAACCCTCCTGTTCTGAACTCGGCATTTGGTCCTGTTAAAAAATTTGTGTGCTCTCAAATTCATTAGGGTAACTATGATGAAAAGTTACCAGTTAAAAAAATTTCATGGGTAACTGAAAGTATACCAACTGTATTAGCACCGAACAGACTAAAGGGAACATATTAGCAACTGTATCATCTCCTGCAAAGAGAACAACACAGACCTGCAAATGCACCAAAAACCCCACTAAATTAACCTCAAATCATGATGCGTAGGGCCACTACTACACTTGTGTAACTACTGCTATTATGTAATTAAGAACACCTAGAGACTGTAAGGTTTAACCCAAGAGCCATAGATAGAATTGTCATCATATTGTTCTTGATAAGATGTCCTGCTACCAACTTGAATTTAAATCAGGTAAAATCTTGTATGTTTGATCTGCTTTGTATTTGGTTGTTTATTAATGAAAATGATTACTCCCTCTGTCCCTTAATACTTGACCTGTTTTGACCGGACACGCTTGCCAACGCATAACTTTGACCACCAATTTCTTTAACTACATATTATAAAAACTTATAAAAATATTAATATTTTGAAAATATATATTAAGATGAAACCAACAATATATTGTATACTAACATTTGTTTTCATACACTATAAATAAAATAGGGTCAAAGTGAATTATGTGAATAGTGCAAAAAGTCAAAACGGGTCGAGTATTAAGGGACGGAGGGAGTAATAACATTATTGTCCAATCAAAACTAAGCAACAGAGAACATGGTAAGTGGTTATACCTTTGATACATGTGAAGTCTTTGGTTGACATAAAGAGGCACAAGCAAGTAGAATCATGCAGAGTTCCCAAAAGAAGTCCCCGAAGAGTGTATCAGGCAATAGCTGCCCATAATATGAAGATGCATATAGAAAGATAATTGAAGATACTTGCAATAAAATAAATGGTATAACTTACAAGTACATTCCTCATAACATTTTTTTGTCATAAGAGTGGGAGCCTACTTATCTAGTAAAGTGTCAAGGGAGTGATTCTAGAGACCTGTCGGTTCCCATTTGCGTCTATCAACATTTTTTCTTCCTCAGCTCTGTTCCTAAAAGAAACTAGACCATTATGTTCCATAACAAACTAATAATCGCAGTGTTGTAGACGTGTAAATGAAGTGAAAAGAATTCTAGAATAAATATCATGAACTTTATATGCACGTTAGCCAGCAGCAAAGAACTCAAATGCATAATCAATAGAGCCACAACCCAGCACTTACTGAATGATCAGCCAAGGGGCGCATACTGTTACAAATTCCTTCACAACAAGTGCAGTAGTTTTCCAATCCAGAAAGGATTTGTGGTTAGAGCTTCACCAACTGATTCACTATAGTCTTTAGCATAAAAATAAGAAAATATTACTAAGAAACACAATATGATTCTTTAAAACCTAAAGTTAGAAACTACCCCATCAAACGTCGTTAGAAAGACTGCGATGGGTTCCTACGTAACATCAACCCCGAAAAACTGGCAAAAGTCAGAGATACCAGGAAGTCTTTCCTGAAGTACCTTCGGTGGCAGGTAATCTAAATGTTACTAGTATCAATTATGGATTTTAGATGACTATCTATACGGATTAGCTATCAGAATTCAAAACACTTACAACTGATGCTACAAATACCAGTATGAATCTATATGAGCCCCATGAGTGTCAAAACATTGTTGCAGTTAGATACCTGGTAATTACAACTTCCAGCAGAGCCCAATAGAAAAATCACAACAAATAAAGATGGAAATTAGTTCTTGGCTACTGTGGCTAGGAACTATACTCCACACTTTGAAAAGGATAATGCAATAATGCCAAGACAAATTGAACCAAACCAACATGTTGGGACTTCTACTTTTTTGGAGGAATAGAACCTAGCAAACTCGGGATAACACTACATGTAGCTAACTGAATGGGAAAAGAACCGAACTAATCAAAATTATTCCACAGAATGGTAATGACAACATAATTTCAATGGCCTTTACTTGAAAAATCCAGATCAAAACAAAATCCCATATTTCTAACTCACAAATTCACTAACTTATCAACTGATAAAATAGGTAAGTTTAAATAAAATCAGATGCTAAATTTTTAAGTACAAAGCTCATCAATATATACACTCAAGAATTGGACCTTGGCTATATACATAGTTTCATTGTAACATGATGGATAATTAATCAAGAAAAAAGTCCTTTTGTTTTAACAAATAAAAGAAAATAACGAGATATTGAATCAAGCTATGTTCCATATCTTACCTCTGTATCATCCATGTAAATCGCAGATGACATGATTGAATTTGTCATCCTTTTCTTCCCCCTGTTACAAGCCCACATATATGTGAAACACCATCAAACAAGCTAATGAGTCAACACAAAACCAACCAATGGTGATACACACTGATACAAACAAGGCTGTATAGAAGCATACCAGGATGTCAGAACCTGCAGAACATTATAACACCAACAACAAAAAAAGATTCAGGGAAATTTGTCCGTCAGACACAAACTTTATTAACATATACTACATAATAAGAATGTCAGTTTCTACATTATAGATGCCACATACTAATTTAATTTAAGTTAAAAGCTTTACTTTATTATATTATTAAGAATAAATTCATCTTTCAAATCATTCATGTAAATAGTCATTAAGTATATTCAACAGAATTCTTTTACTATCAACACTAAACATTGGGTCTATTTTTGCAATTTTGACATAAAACAAAGTTGTGTTCTTTCTGTATAAATTTCCAGACCCATACCACCTGGTCTAGCAGTCTCATTCCTGTTTCAAACCGATACCGGAATGCTAACCAAACACCCCCTAAGTCAATAAAAGTCACAAGATTGCAGAATAGTACAAGAGATAATATAACCAACCATCACAAAATGACAATAACGACAAAGAAATTACTTGAGTTAGAGCTGCTATATGTTAAAGCAACCTAATACAAGGCATACAACAAAATAGAGCAAAAGAAAAAAGAAAAGCATCAAAACCAACTAAGCCAAGGAATAACTATATGTTCAGTTTGTCTGGTTAAAGGAACTTAGACTCTCGTATTTTGGTCTAATTGCTACTGAAAACAAAACTAGTTGAAAAACATATATTCCTATTCTATCCGATTAGTTAAGATTAGTGAAATTAATACTAGTTGAAAACCCTCTATTCCTATTCTATACAATTCTAAATTTTAATTATGCAGCCAAAAATTAAATAATCTTGAATGCCGATTACTTCAATAAATTAAAGAGCCTTATACTCCCGAATTTTGATTAATTCTCCAGTTGAATAAACCCAAAAAATCAATGAATATCCTTACCCAGATTAAATTAGTGAGATAACAACCAACAATAACAACAAGAACAACAAGAACATGGTCGAAATCAGAGAGAAATTAATCCTAACATCCAATTGATCGGTTTACAAATAACTACAGCAAAATTTTAAGAAAGATGACAGTACGTACCTGAATTTCAATGCGTGAGTTGTTCTTCGTATCGGCGCCGCCTGCTCGGAGTGATTTTTTGTGCTTTCTTTGAATAATTTTGGGAATAGATGCGTAGAAGGAGAGAGATAGACTAATTGAGGGAAGATAATAAAACCTAATTGCAGTTTCCATAACCTGATAAACGCAAATATTGAGAGAGTTTTTGGAGGGAAAAAATTGGTGGTTTCTCTCTCAGAATCGTGGAGAAGATTACGGGAGATCTCCAACTGAATGTGGAGAAGAATACGGGATATGAGATTTTTTTACTTCCTTGCTTGAGTAGGAGTGCCAAAGAAGGAAGATGAGTTAGCAGAAGTTGGGTGGGTTAGCATTGATCTGTTTGTTTCCGATGAGTGATTGCGTTCCACCTTCCAGGAAACTTTGCTTGTTTCCTTTTTATTTTTAATTTTAAAAAAATCATGTGCTACCCTTTTTGGAATTATGTTGAGTAGTTTTTAAGGGGTTTTGACTATCTGTGAAGTTCGTATTTAATTATTTCTTATTGTTACTTTATACGGAGTACTTTGTAGTAATATTTTGTGTTAGCTATGGTCTTGATTTGACTCATATATCCTACCCGAAAAAAAATTCCTTTTGAAATTTATACTCCCTTCGGGTTCTTTATGTACCCAATTATTATAGTCTCGTGTTTATATGATAAAAAGAGGTAGTTAAATGATGGACAATAGTGGGTAACGTAAGATATATGACAGAAATGTGTAATTATTAAGGTAAAAGGAGTAACATGGTGAAATAAATATATGAAGTACTAAAAATAGAGCAAAGTTTAAGTAGGTAGAACAAAGAAAACAAACCCCTTCTTAAAAGGTGATTAAATACGAGGTGGTATTTATCCCCATTTCTTACTTTAATGAAATAAATTGATCACTTGAATCAATTGTCATTTCACTTAAAAAAATAAGATAAACAATAATATACTTCCTCCGTTCCGCAATAGATGCATCGTTTCTCTTTTAGACACTATTCATTAACTAACTTTGGCAATTATTCTTTCACATTATGTAAAAACAAACATAGTCAAGTGAGATCTTGTTAAATTCGTATCAAGGCGAGGCATCAAAATATCAAATTTTTATAATTTTTACTTACACGCAATTAGAGATATTAATGTTCAAAAAAGCATGTTGGGATGCGTGAAAAAAGAAATGATGCATCTATGCGAAACGGATGAAGTATTAGGTTATGTAGCAAAACATATACTCCCTTTATCCCTTAATACTCGCACTGGTTTGACCGGTGCGGAGTTTAAAACACTTGAATTGACTTATTAATTTAATGGGTGGCAGTTGATAATGGGGTATTTTTTTAATATAGTAAGTGGAAAATGTGTAAGGGGTAGTGGGAGTGTGAATTTTTAAATTATTTTTTTAGGGAGTGGGTTAGTAGGTAAGTGTGAGAAATAATATAATATTGGTAAAAAATTCCATTTATAGAAGCGGTGCAAGTATTAAGGAACGACCTGAATTGAAAAGGAACGCAGTGCAAGTATTAAGAACGGAGGGAGTATTAGTTTAACATATATTCCTTAAGTATAAAAATATTATCTTGGTCTTAGATATTAAACAAAGAGTTTACCGAATGGAGGAATTACTTGTGAATACTTACATATTAAAGAATTTTTTAAAAAAATTAACTTATATATTCTGATGGTTTTATATATAAATCAACCTTACCAAGTAATACTTTCAAATTAATTACACATACTGATTAAATAGTTATGTTCAATAATCATAATCTATCAACTAGTTATACTTTCTAATCAAATAATCTCTACATTCCATAATGTTCCTCACTTTTTTATAATATGTGGTCTCCAATGCACTATTTTGACCATCGATAATTTTAATTTGACATTAGTAAAAATTACAAAAATAATAAAAATTTAGAAAATTTACATTGAAATAATTCCAATGAGATCCCACAAATTAATTTTCTAGGATTTATACTAATAATTAAACATAAAAAAGTTTGACCATATAAATTAATGATAATTAAACATGACAAACATTATATTATGGATGAAGGTTACATTTTATCATTATATAGTCATGTTTCTTAATGATAATATGACTAGTAGTCTTATGCGTAAGCGATCTCATAGGAGAACTAATATAAATAATTTAATTAAGAAGGAGTTAAATATGATACTTCGAACTACATATACATATATATATATATATATAACCATTAACAAATTAACAAATAGCTTATATTTAAGAGTGAGTATATATAGATGTTTGAAAATTACTCCCTCCTTATTTAATTAAAAGATATATTTTGACCGACATTTAGTTATAGCTCAGAGAGCGAGTTAAATTTATTAAAATAAGATGAAAGTGAGATAGTAGGTGAATTTCTTTTAATTTCTTTCCAATATGTAAGAAAAAAAATATAATCATTTGGGGTATTGTTTATTTCGTCTGGCCAGTATTTTAACAATATCAAAATTTTATATTTTTCCTAACATGTAATTAGAGATATTAACTCTACAAAATATGCATTGGCAAGTGTACGTGCCCAAGGAAATGGAAAACTTTCAGGAACAGAGAAGTACAAGATTACATATAGTTAACTTGCCGTGTCATACGTTCATTGTTTGGTTAAATTCATGTTTGTATTGATTGTACACATACAAGCACACTCATGTCTTATTTCAGTCGAAAATTTATAGTCAATATTATGTTCGTAGTGGAATAGGGACCATAAGTATTTCAGTGTTTAATTAGTGACTGAAATTTAGTTAGTAATAAAATTGTGACTGGAATTTGTGACAGAAAATTAACTGTAACTAATAAGTGACAGAAAATTAGTCAGTCCTTGTTTTTTGACTAACGCATTGCAACTGAAATCGTGTCTGTAGTTACATGGGGACTGGAATTGTTTTGTATCAAAATAGTGACTAAAAAGTATTTCTGTAATTATTTAGTGACTGAAATTTGAAACTGAAATTTTGTTGGTAATTAAATAGTGACTAAAATTATTTCGGTAAATAATTAGTAACCAACGTATGGTTGGTAGGTAATTTGTTACCAATTGTTGTGACTGAATGATAATCCGAAGTTAAATAGGGATCGAAAATACTTCCGTACCAAATTGGCGACTGGCACTTGTCCGGTAGTAATTTAGTAACCAATATTTGTACGGTTACAAAAATCCGTCGCTAAATGGTCATTTTCTTGTAGTGAATAGATTTTAATTCCGTGGAAAATAAAAAATAAAAAGCATCAAACTAAAATATTTTATTTAATTTAAATTGAAATTTTTGTTTAAAGAAAAAAGAAAAATCAAAAGGAAACACAATAAAATATTTATAGTAATTTAAATTAAAACATTCGTTCAAGTAGACAAGAAAAACAAAAAGGCATCAACATAACCATAAAAAAACTTTAAAGTAATTGTTTTTTAAAAAAGCACATTATTTAGTAAATAACTTACATTATTCACTCTCCGATATACTTCGTACAACACGTGAATTTTAATACGTGTAGTTTTAGATTTTTGTAATGGACGAGAACGAAGATCAATGTATGCAAGATCAAAGATCCATATGGAGGGATCAAAAGCGACGACAGAGAAAATCGCTCACCCCAGAACAAATAGATCGTCTAAATACCAAACGAAGACTCACTTATGCCTCTGAAAACGAATCAAATGCTATAGCATCCCCTGAGAGTCAACCCCAAAGGCCATGTTCAGAAGGGCCTATGATTGTTAACAACACTCCCAACACTTTGGGAGCTCGAAGGGCTATGGCAGACATCACTAATCGTGCCAATAATGTCACGACAGGATGTGAAAGACGTGAACGTAAGTAATCCGAACATAAAAGATTCATTTAAGTATGTAAAAATTACCACTTACCTAACTAATCAAAAACACGATTTGATAATGCAGTGCAACCTATTGATGAACTTCGTTTACTCGATACTCGGGCAAATCTAGAAAATCGATTTTTTAGCGTCGGTGAAGGTAGGGCAACAAATCTGACAATATCATACCCAACATCAAACTCAAGAGATATGCCCAATCGATTCTTTTGTGTTGGCGAGAGCAGTACAGCCAATGCACATATACCAGACCCTACTTCAGACGATGGAGACATGCCGCATTTTGTTGAGGCGGAGAATGAAATACGCATTCCGGGCCTATTATTCAATGTCGGTGAATGTCATGCAGTCGAAACCAACAACATATCAAACCCTATCTCTGATGATATAAGGGTTTGGACAGTAGGGAGAACTGGTTACAGAAATTGTGCAAGAAATTACCACGAGAGTCATGGGGTTCCTATATTCAGTTTGCCATCCATGAAAACATGTCCACATTGCCAGGCACGCCTTTTCCATTGTGAATCTACTGAACTATGTTGCTTAAGCGGGAAGGTTAACTTACCTGATTTTCCATTGTCCGCTGATATGCTTGATCTATATTCTGATCAATCGGAATATGGGACTCATTTTAGGCAAAATATTCGTAAATACAACCACGTATTTTCATTCACTTCAATGGGAGTTCATTTAGATGACGAACTAGCAAATGCACGTCAAGGCGTGTACACATTTCGTGCACAAGGTTCAATTTACCATCGCATTGGAGGTTTCTTACCTTTGAATGCAGAAGATCGTCCCCGGTTTCTTCAACTCTACATTTACGATACTGAGCATGAAAATGAAAATCGTGCAGCCGAGAACTCATCATTGCGGCTCGAAGTCATCGACAGAATCAAGAATATTTTGAATGCTCACAATCCTTTTGTCCACAATCTTCGTCATCTTGCTCAGCGTAGTGACTTAAATGATTGCAAATTTGTCATCAAAGAGCAACCTACAAATAAACATCAATACTCAATGCCGACAGCTTCCCAAGTAGCAGCAATTGTCGTTGGCGGTGATGACATTTCCAACTTGAAAGATAGGGATATCATGATAGAGTCAGTAACTGGGCAACTGAGTTATATCAAAGACACTGCCGGTTATTATGACCCATTGCAGTATCCTCTACTTTTTCCTTATGGTTCTTACGGCTGGGATTTAAACAGTCGAAGTTCCACTGGTAAAAAGTTGACATGCCGGGAATTCTATGCATACATGTTTCAGGTGCATATTTCTAATAACTCTTTTTAAGCCTTATCCTAAAAATTGTATACTTATACCTTTTCTGACCAAAACAAGTATTTTGTGATATAGATGCGTCAAAATCTTGATTCTCTAATCTTGAGAGGCGGTCGTCTACTCCAACAATTTGTTGTCGATAACTGTGTAAAAATGCAAGCCAATAATTTGAGGTGGATTGCACTCAACCAAGATAAGATACGTGCTGATTTATACAAGGGTTTAGAGGATTCTTTACATGCTGGAGAGCATAACACAGGTCCACATTTAATTAATTAAATTGATTATATTACACTCAATATAGTTCATACATTGTTTCACATGCAATAAGGTTTGTGTGTATAATGTCCATTTGCAGAAAATGTTGGACGACGGACCATACTACCATCTTCATTCGTAGGAAGTCCAAGAGATATGCACCAGAGGTATCAAGATGCCATGGCATTGGTTCATAAGTTCGGCAAGCCCGATTTATTTCTTACAATGACATGCAATCCGTCTTGGCCAGAGATACAATCAGAATTGTTGGCCGGACAAGTACCAAACGATCGTCCAGACCTGTTGACACGGGTTTTTCATGCTAAACTTGAAGAGTTGAAAAAGGATGTTTTAGAAAGGGGCATCCTCGGAACGGTTGTTGCTTATGTATATGTGATTGAATTCCAAAAGAGGGGTCTTCCGCATGTTCATATGTTATTGATTCTTGATCAGAATGACAAGCTAACCACTCCGGATGACTTTGACAAGATTGTGAGAGCAGTAATTCCCGATGAACAAGTGGAACCAAAATTGTATAAGGCAGTTCTTAAACACATGATTCATGGCCCATGTGGTGTTCTCAACCACAAATCCCCATGTATGAAACAAGGAAGTTGTAAGAAAGGATTCCCCAAGGAATTCTCCAATGATACAAAGCAAGGCAATGACTCATATCCTCTTTATCGACGTCCACAAGATCGTCCAGCAGTACCATTGCGTGAAAATTCACGAGTTCGTGTAGATAATCGGTGGGTAGTCCCATATAATCCATTTTTGCTCCTAAAATATGATTGCCACATAAATATTGAGATATGCAGCAGCATCAAGTGTGTCAAATATCTGTATAAGTACATCCATAAGGGTTCAGATAGAGTCTCTATGGAAGTTCATAACGGAGATGAGATTGCACAATATGTTGATGCACGGTGGATTTGTGCACCCGAAGCTATGTGGAAACTTTACAAATTTCCCATGACTAGAATGTGTCCTTCCGTAGACCGTTTGCAGCTTCATTTGCCAAACATGCATCAAGTGAGGTTTGAAGCGAACCAACCAATCTCAAGCGTGTTAGAGAACCCAAGAAACTCTAAGACGATGCTCACTGAATTTTTCAAGATGAATTCGATTGATCCAAATGCAAGGAGATATCTTTATCGAGAATTTCTAGAGCATTACAGGTGGTTATCGACTTCACGTGAATGGCAAAAGAGAAAAAGTTCACAACGGGTTTTGGGTCGATTGTATGTAGCTTCACCGTTGGAAGGAGAACGGTTTTATATGAGAATGTTACTCAATCATGTGAGGGGGCCTACGTCGTTTGAACATTTAAGAACGGTCAATGGTGTCATACACCCAACATTCAGGGCTGCAGCTGAAGCCCTCGGTCTAATCGAAAATGATGAAAGCATTCGTCAATGTCTTTCAGAGGCATGTTCGGTACGAATGCCAACTGCATTACGTCGATTATTTGCAACCATCTTGATATATTGTCAACCAACAGGATTGCGTTCACTGTGGGATGAGTTTTTCCCTTACATGGTTGAGGATTATCCAACTTCCAACACAACAAACAATTGTGTTTTTCTCACTAACAAACTTTTGCAAGACTTGGATAGGTTATTACGACCGCTAAGAAAAAAGATTTCTGACTACACGGAGTTACCAAGTTTACCTGAGAGTACTGATGACATAGACGAGCTTCCTTCTATCATAGAGGAGTACTTTTCTATTCCGGTTCCAGATGAGGATTTAGCATGTGTTGCCACTCTCAATAGTGACCAACAAATTGCATACGATACAATAATGAATGCTGTCATTTCAAAGGCTGGTTGTTCTTTCTTTGTTGATGGTCCTGGCGGCACCGGAAAAACATTTTTATACAGAGCCCTTCTTGCTACTGTAAAAAGTAGAGGCGAAATAGCTATTCCCACTGCAACATCTGGAATTGCAGCAACGTTGTTGCACCAGGGAAGAACATCACATTCAACTTTTCAGCTTCCACTTAATCCAGATAGCTCATCAACTTGCTCATTCACCAAACGTTCTAAAACTGCAATTCTCCTAAAAAATTCTTCCATTATCGTATGGGATGAGGCCCCAATGACACACAGATATCAATTTGAAGCTGTTGATCGGTCACTCAAGGATTTAATGGGGAACGACTTGCCGTTTGGGGGGAAAATTATTGTGTTCGGTGGTGATTTCAGACAGGTTTTACCGGTGGTTCGAAATGGAACTAGAGCTCAAATGATTGACGCATCTTTTGTCAGGTCCCCTATGTGGAGACACATTCGTATTTTGCATTTGAGAGAAAATATGAGATCAATTGATGATAACGGCTTTGCTAATTTCTTACTCTCTGTTGGGAACGGTAATGAACCTACTGTTTCAGATCAGATGATAAGGTTACCGACTGGCATGATTATACCAACAGTGGCAGATAGTTCGATCGAGGCTTTGATCGACCAGGTCTTTCCAAGTTTAAGTGAGCACGTTGGTGATGGAAATTTTATAGTTGAAAGGGCAATCATCACACCTCTAAACGAAGACGCTGATAGGATAAATAATAAGGTTGTCGAAAAGTTTCTCGGAGAAGGAAAAACGTACTATTCGTTTGACTCTGTTCCTGAAGATAAGAGAAATTTGTATCAACAAGAGTTTTTGAATTCGATTTCTGCGTCGGGATTACCTCCTCATGCTCTCACCCTGAAACCTGGGGTACCTTTAATGCTTTTGAGAAATATTGATCCTAAAAATGGTCTTTGCAATGGAACACGGTTGCTTTGCCATTCATTAAAGGAAAATTTCATTGATGCTGAGATATTAACCGGACATTCTAGGGGAAACAGAGTGTTTTTGCCAAGAATTCCCTTGAAAACTGCTGAAGATATAAAATTGCCATTCGAGATGGTCAGAAAGCAATTTCCTGTGAAGTTGAGTTTTGCCTTGACTATCAACAAGTCTCAGGGACAAACTATTCCACATGTTGGCATATACCTCCCTGATCATGTATTTAGCCACGGCCAGCTATATGTGGCATTATCACGAGGAATTTCAGAAAACACGACAAAGATCGTGATAGAAAAGGGAAAGGTCCAAGGCTGTGAAGGCATATTCACTAAAAATATTGTGTACAAAGAAGTTTTGTTGTCTTATGATTAGAGATACGAAACTAGAGTATTATTTTGTATTTCCCAGTTTTGTAATAAACGTTATTGTACTCTTGACACTGAGTAGTGTGTTACGTCAGCGTTAGCCGTATTTTTTCCAATGAATTTTATAATATATCGGACGAATTGAGGGATGTGATTTTTATATATCGGAGTAATTAAATTTATTCATGTACATAGCTTTCATATCATGTGATATCCATATTCATACATTGTGAATATCGGTTTATGTAATTCTAATTTTATTCTGAACTAACTTTACAGGATGACAGAGTACCATTATCCAACTTTTGAACATTTATATCCTAGCGGGGTACAACGATATGATGTACGAGCCCGACTAATTCGTAATTATGATATTTTCAACTACAACCACAAAGGAACAACTAAGAAAGCATGGAAAATGCTTTTTGTCGATGTTGAGGTAAATGACCATACACTTCATTCAATTTTTTCATTGAATCTGAACTATATCATAACTTTTACATGTGTTTTCTTTTGTAGGGTGAGGGCATAAAGTGCAATATTTACGAGCCCGCAATTGAAAAGTTTATAGGACGGTTTCAAGAGGGATTCATTTATATACTCCTTGCTGTACAAGTGATATTTGCTGAAGGGAAAAACAAAATTGTCCCCAATTGGAAACAGATGATCATTAAAGAAGAAACAAATGTGATACGTGAAGAGGAGGATGACATTTCCATACCTTCATTCCACTATAATTTGGTTCATTTGAACAGATTAAGTTGTCACATCGACTGTACCAGTAGAGTTTATGGTACTTTTGTTGGCCTTTTTTCAATATATAGTTATCATGCATATGTCGTTTATTAATTGAAACATTGATGATCTTCTAGATGCAATGGGATTGGTCCTATACGTTTCACCAATTGAGAATATTGGTGTAGATTCATTCAAGCGAGACGTGGCAATAATGGATACAACGTAAGTCCCCTACATTATTAAAATGTTAATTACTTATCGAATTTGCCTATATTTCGATAAATTTGTCTTAATATTGTTTTACTTTCTACTTGCAGCTGGACTGTTATTAAATTAACACTTTGGAATGCTTTTGCGCACGTTCTTGATGAAAATCTTAATCATGTTGAGATTTGTCCAATCATTGTAGCATGTGGTCTGCATGTCAAGAGCTTCTATGGTACATCATTCAAATTAAATTATATAGTAAAGTCTTTTTAATATGTAGTTCAAAGTATAATATTCATATGTGATAATATTTCTAATTGATAATTACAAACAGGTACATATCTTTCCACGGGATACTACACTAGGATTTATGTTAACCCAGTTAATGAAAAAACAACATCCTTATCTACATGGTATGCACAATTTCGCATAACCTTAATATTGTTTTAATATTAATGTACAACATAACCTTAAGTATTATGCTCACAAGTTTTTTTCACGTACAGGTATACATCGGAAAAACTGGCAAGGATAAGGAGAGATTGGTTTCGTTCATCGACTTTTTCGCTAAAGTCATCGATTGATATTTCTAATACTCCCCGTATCCGATTATCTCAATTTCCAACTGTGAGAAATGTATTGTTTCTAACCTTGAAGTTTGAGTGTTGTCAATATATTAAATACGATATTATGTACTTAATTGTCTAACTTTGTTTTTTTTTTGTAGGTACAATACTGTCGAGTTGCCGCATATGCATGTCGTGTTGATGATGTTAATAACGTCATTTATGAAGCATGCAATCGTTGCCTAAAAAAGGTTGCCATTTTTCAAGGACTATTAAAATGTCAATCTTGCAATATCAACAACACTGTAACTATCCCAAGGTAACTATCTAAATCTCTATTATACTTAAACACACATTATATATTGGTAAATATCTATAATAGTATTTTTTTTTAATTTCTTCTTATAGGTTGCTGCTTCGACTTACCATATTTGATAAAAGTGGTAATTTGAAAGTCACGATATTACACGATCTTGCACAATACCTTTTAGGTTGTTTAGCTACTGAAGTAAAATCAGTACTTCAACAGGTTTCAATCTAATACTCTAACAACATGA
This sequence comes from Spinacia oleracea, assembly GCF_020520425.1. Classification (NCBI taxonomy): domain Eukaryota; kingdom Viridiplantae; phylum Streptophyta; class Magnoliopsida; order Caryophyllales; family Amaranthaceae; genus Spinacia; species Spinacia oleracea. The sequence goes on from NC_079489.1 coordinate 151,797,123, forward strand.
TTTTTTAATATAATTAACTCATGTTGTTTTTACATCTCAATATATTTTTTAACGTTCATGCAGCCTAACGGACGTAATCGAGTGATGGAAAAAGTATTTGCATGTTTCGGAAACAGAGCTTTTTCATGGGTGCTACATCCACCAACTGGAGCTTTTAATCCTGAACATTCGTATACGGTTGGTTATGTGTTACATATCGATTGGGCGGAGGAGTGCATGTGGTTAAACAAATATATTGCGAGCAAAAGAAGAAAGTGATACTCGCTATTTTGTATGTTTAATAACTATAAGTTTAGTACTTCAAATTTGGTTTTTCGATGGGATGTGTTAGTTGTATCAAAATAATGTTAAGTTTTTTAAATAGCTTTAATTGGTCATAAGATTCGATCATTCGTCATGTAAAGCTACGAGTATTATATGACCTCAATATCACAAAATATGGACTTTGCGAATGATTTTTAGTGCCAATTTTTTTTAAAATTCCGCACGCAAGAAATATTAGGCACAATAAAATTTCTAAAATGCACGCACGCATCGCGTGCATAAAATACTAGTTAACATAAATTAGAACACACAATAGCTAGAAAGAAGTGAAAAACATGAAAACGGTTAAGCCGAACTAACCCAACTCAAGAAAACCATCGCATATGACATACTTTGTACCTAAGCTACTTCAACACCTTGGTTGACAGAGGGTGTCTGATCCTCCGACACTTCGACATGAAACCCAAATACATAGTGGCCTTGTATGATTATGGAAGACGAAGGTAATCATAAACTAAATACAATAAAATCCTGAAACAAAACCAACACATAAGGGCTTGTTCGACACCATTTATGTTATTTTGTTTTTAACTTTTAAAAATCGGAAACTGATTTTAGATTTAGTTTTAAAAATTTTAAAAACTAAAACAAAACTTTCATATTCTGACTAAAAAGTATTTATTTATCAATTTTTATTTTGACCTACCCCACCATCATCCTACCGTCTCTCATACAATCAACCGTCAACCCCAGCGTCTGTCTCACAAGTCACAACCACTGGCCCGCTCGATCCCCACCCTTTATCCCCTTCCAGCAACCACAACCATTGGTAGTAAGATCTTAAAAGATGTGTTGCCGACATCGCGATGACGCCGATCAAATTGATCATAACACCTTTTGTTAATGGGTATTCTATATTAGTAAATCCTTCTTCATCATCTGCAGTCAGTGGTTTCCACTTCTAGTTTCCCTTTCCCAAGCCTAGAAGCAGGGCCGATCCTGGCATTTAATGGGCCCTAGGAAAAAAATGAGATATGGGCCCCCTTCGTAATAAATACTCGTAAAATTTTAAGTTTCAAAATCTATTTGACAGATAATTTCATTAAAAAATACGCATGATTTTGTTATAAAATCTTCTTTCTACTACTTTTGTTATAATAAAGAGGAGTGATTTTTTTTATTCTTTATGTATGTGTTTCACGGAGAGTAATTAAGAATGTGAACGAAATTGATAGTAGATCGTGCAATAAGAGTATGGCAAAGTTGTTTTTACTATGTAACATGATTTTAAAAGTAAACTTCATAGATATTCATTTTAGGTTTTATTTATTTATTATAAGCTGATTTAATTTGTTGAATTAAAGATGACAAACAACCTAAAAAATCAAATTACATAAAACTATAAAAAAAATAATGTACAGGAGAAAGACTTAAACATATGAAACATGAAAAGAAAAAAACGAAAGGAAATGAGTACTTCCTATTATTAGGGAAAGAATATCTAAAAACAACTCCTGTATTTGCCCCCCCCCCCCCCCCAAAAAAAACATAGCTCATGTACTAAAAAATTTAAAAAGAAGGAAAAGGGGAGTGGTTACTTTGTAAGACATAGAAATAAGTAAAAAAAAAAGGAAGAATCTCGGAAAATGATAGCAAGAGGAATTGATCCCATGTCATTTGCATCCATGTTACAACCATTACCGCTGGAATACCCATGTTTCTGTTAACTCTTATTGCGTCATTTTTTATTAATGTTAAATAACTGGGGTCCGAATCATTTTAGGGCCCCTTTCGGCCCTGGGTTCTAGGTCGTCGCACCCCTCGCCTATGCCTAGAGCCGGGCCTCCCTAGAAGTAGACCTTCTCCATGGTTCAACTTGAACAAATACAAAATGCACATACCTCAGAAAATTCTTAGCACACCCATTAATTACAAAAGGGGGAAATTAAGGTTCATATTGGACAAATTTAGATTCAACTACCCAATTGTTGAAGAACACTTGGCATATACTAACAATTTAATGCTACCTTCGTCTGTATTTAGTTATCATGTTACTAACGTGATAATAGCATGGGATGAAGGGTGCAACTTGTTTGTTGCATTTGCGAAGAATCATCAATTCATCATACCTTGGATAAAAACAGGCAGAAGTAGCGAAGCATAATCCGATAGCAGGCAACCCTGAACGAAGAAAATCAACAAAGAATAAGATAAAATTCTGGAATAAATACCAAAGCAAATCAAAAATAGGAGGAGGAGCAGTTTACGTGGGTGGGTTTTCATTTGTTTTTGAGTTTTGGATAGGAGGAGCAGTTTACGTGGGTTTGATTGAATTTGGCGGGAGTGCGTGACATTGCTGGATTAGAGTTTTAAAGGCCTCACAATTGCCACTGACTTTTTTTTATTATTATATAGGATTTCATTAGCGTTTCATAACTTGTTCTTTTTATTTTATTGTGTTATTTTTCTTGTTACTTTTTATTTATCCTTTGTTCTTTTGATTGCGTTCTTTTTCTTGTTTTTATACATGTTAACCTATTATTTTTTCAGATATTATTAATAATGTGCTTGATAATTCATAACAGAATGATGAAAATGATGATTCCGAATCATATGTTATTTGTGGGACAAAGTACTTGACTTGTTCTTTTAGTCTCTATATTTGTTCTTTTAGTCTTTTCATTTGTTCTTTTTATAATACTACGTTAAAAGAACAAAATACAAACACGTGCACGGTTCTCATTATGCACTCTTTAACAAATTTTCCTTTCTCCTTCTCTGTTCTTCAATTATTTGATTCTACTTCCTGTTTGTTCGTTTTCTAATTTTCAGCAATTATATATATAATAATTGTACTCATGAATCATAACCATTAGTCATTTTAGAAATACATTTTAGAGAGAGAAAGAAGAGATGATTTATATTCACTCAACATAAGAGAGATTTTTTGAGAGAGAAAGAGTGAGATGGTGAGTGATAGAGTAAAAAAAACATTTTCTCCTTATTCTCTCTCTAAAATTCATTCTAAATGTTTCTTGTTCGTTCAAAATGAGTGAATTTAAAAAAAACACTAGTTCAATTTGGTTAGTTTTCGAAGCAAGAGAACCTCTGGAGAGCGTGATATTTTCCGAGGATTGAGATCAGTTTTTGAAGATTTATTAAAAGATATTGATGTTCCTGATAAATGTTGATCAAGTGATTAAGGTACGTTTCCTTGTTCTTTCTCTAATGTTCTTTTCAAGTTGTTATGTTCTTTTCACAAACTTACTTTTACTGTGTCATCAATATAGTTTGTTCTTTTAAATCAACATAGTTTGTTCTTTTATATCAACGTACATAGATTGTTAAAAAAAGAACATATAATGGTTTGAAAAGAACAAATAACACTTAAAAAAGAACATAAAAAGAACATAGTCTGATTTGTGGTAAAAGAACAAAATTACTTTTAAAAAAAATATAGATTTAGTTTTAAGTGCATCAAAAAATCTTCGTTTTGTCTTTTTAATTAGAACATAAAATCGTTTGAATAGAACAAATAACACTTAATAAAAGAACATAGATCTGATGCGTGGGACAAGAACAAAAATACATTTAAATAAAAATAATAGATCTAGTATTAGGTGCATCAAAATATCGTCGTTTTCGTCTTTTTAATTAGAACACTAAGTGGTTTGAAAGGTTAGAAATAATTTATGGGATGAAGAATTAGGGCCGTGATAATCATTGTCCTTAAAGTAATATTAGCCCCCACTATTTCTTGCTATGGGTTACCGGCTAAGATACTTGCAAGATTTCCCTAAACTGAGATTAATTGTAGCAAAGCAATAATCTCAATATGAACGTAGAAGCAGTTTTTGAGATAGAGAGGAAGAGAATAAGATAGAGATTAATGAGAACAATTAGTAATATAAATAGCCAGAGAAACTGGCTTGAAACAACGTAAGTGTTCAAAATAAGATTAAGAGGAAGTTAATTAACCGCTAATTACGTGATAAACCCAAAAACGTAATTAAAGTTTAACTAATACTCTTAATATATAGTAATATTAATAGCCTACCACAAGCACTCCCAAGCCCAAAGCACACACTAGCCCAACTAGTAGGCCCACTTCTATTCAAACATAAGAGGTGGTCTACTAATATAAACAACTATTTAGTTCTTCATTCTATCAATGTGGGACAATTTCCAACAACAAAAACTCACCATTCTTAAAGACTACTCTAACATGAAAACAACAAATACAACTATTAAAAGAACATAGATTTGTTGTTCTTTTCGTCCCTTTCATTCTGTTCTTTTGTTTGATAAGGAAAAAGAAAATGTTATTCTTTTTCATGTGTTTTGTTCTTTTTTCTTTTTTGTTGTCGTTTTTTTTATTTTTTTTATTTTGAGTTTTTGTTATTTTCTTTTGATTTTGTTCTTTGTATTTTATAAGAAAGTTGTGTTCTTTTTAACTTTTTTACTGTTTTTTAATATTTAATAATATTATCGATAATATGTTTTTTTTTTGTTTTTCTGTTGCATTTTTCACATGATGTTTTTTTTGAAAAATAGCTGTTCTTTTTTATAGTTTATCAAGAGAGAGAATATGTTATTTTTCATTTTTGTACCTTTTCTTTAGTTTTTAAACATTAGTGTTCTTTTCAGGTTTTGGTTAACGTGCATGTCCAATCTAAAATTTATCTTCGTCCCCATCACTACTTTCGACAAATAATCCACTTGGAGGCAGATGCACGGGGTCTCCCAAAAAACTTGTCCCATGGACAATATGACATCACTATATTCGATAAATAATCCACTTTTCCTTTTAACTAACTTTTAAATATATGAAATAATATTACAATAATGAGAATGTGGCAAAAAAAATTTGATATTTTATATTAAGTATAGGCTAGGGCCTCTCATAAAAAAATATGGCTATTGATCTCATTTTGTTAATTAAATTGGGCATATAAACTGTTTGAGACAACCTTGTAAAATATAAAAATCAAGAGTTCAAGTTTGTTATTCATATTCGTATTCATTATATGACACTAATTCTTAGAAAGATGATAGTATTATAATAATAGAATTAATAGTATACGTTCAACTATTATAAGATTTTCTATATCGGTTATCAAAAAATGCATGCAAAGATTTATTGGATTACAAATAATAAATTATCAAAGGGAAACATTCGTTACACATATCCGCATCCAGTATATGTAGGGGTGTGCAAAAATTGGTCGGGGCCGAAAAATAGACGACCCAAACCGGACCGAAGGCAATCGGTCCGGTCTTCAGGTCGAGAAATATCAATTTTCGGTCTTCGGTCTGGTCCGGTCCGGTTCGGTCAAAAAGCCGATTTTGGACCGGACCGATTTTTCCTTAATAAAATAAAATATAATCTATTTAAAATTTTAATTCTCTCCTTTAATATGTTGTTAATGTTACTACATTGTGATACACTCCCTCCGTTTCTTTTTGTTTGTTACTTATTCCTTTTAGGGTGTTTCACAATGTTTTTACATGGGAGAATCTTTCATTTCATAAACTTATTATACTATCATTTTTTGTGCCAACTTTTATTTTTTATTGGTCTAATTAATTTTTTCAACTCATTAAAGTTCATTACAATTTCCCAAGTGCCAACTAGCAATCTGTGTGCTTTTCCATTATTGGTTCATTTTGATAAATAAAACAATCTTATTGGTTGTTGTAATGATTAGTGGATTGAGGTTTTACTTGGTTTATTTTTTTGATAAAAATGAAAGTTGATTTGCACTATATTCAAAGAGATAATAATGTCATATTTTGAAAAATGGAATTAGGATTAATGATTGAATCTAAAGCATCTAAAATAAAAATAAAAAGAATCTTTATTATACGTTAATAAACGTGCAAAAGTCCAAACGTAACAAATAAAAAGAAACGGGCGGGGTATTTTATTTTAGCCTTAAAAAAAAGGCCTTAGACAATTGGTTTTTTTATAGTATATTTTTTCTTTTTTACCATAATTTTTCGAAAAAATATGTATATAGAAATAGGTCTACAACCAGTCCAAACAGGTCCGGTCCGGGTTTTGAACCGGTTTTTTAGGTCCGATCCGGGTTCGGTCCAAGCATAATCGGTACGGTTTTCGGGTCTTAAATCATCAAAATTTTGGTCTTCGATCTGGTCTGGGTCGGTCCGGTCCGGGTTTGGACGGATGAACACCCCTAAGTATATGACATAATTTCTAAAAAAAAATTGATAAGGCATATAGTAGTTTACAATTAGTCATTATTTATGTTATAAGCTAGAGAGAGACAAATCATATAGCGACATTTTTCATCTCCACATAGATTTGACTTTCTTTTGGTATAGTAAGAAATATATAGATATAAACACATATATAGTTTGTCAGCTCCACAAACTATAGTACAGAGTATAAACATTGGTAGGTAGAATAAGTAAATAAGTGCTTTGTAGTATAATTGATTATTATGACTAATTCTTAAGCATATGAGTAATCATCTAATACTTAAGCATCTCCACACATTTATTGGTCATAAGTAAATAAGTAATTCGTAGTATAACCAATTATTACCATAAGTAATTAGAAGGTACGTTGTAGGTAAAATAAATACGAATTGAAGTATATTAATTATTTTATCATAAGATAGTTATTTATATTATAAGAGAGGCACATCAGAGAACATCATTTTGTCAGCTCTACATCGTTTTGCCTCTATTGTAGTGTAGTATTATGTATGCAGATGTTGTTAAAAATTGACCACAATATAATTCAATTGTTTAGCCTAAAAAATTTGGTGGAGCTTTTTTAAGTAGAGAGGACCATGTGCAAGTAAAAATTACTTTTAAAAAATGACAACATTGTGCAATTATTTATACTAATCCACAAAATTGTTACAGGGTACTCGATACATGACTATGTTCATCATATAGTATTAACAACCACCAACAAAACAGAAAAAGTAGAGCGAAGTGTGAATATAATAGATAGTGCAAAAATCAAAGAGTTGTTTCTAAAAAATTGAGGAATTAAGTAATATAGTAGTATAGTAGTATATACATTAAACTACGCAAGTTTTGTGCATATATGTTTAAGGAAGTTACATATTTTTTTTAAGTAAAATATTACTATCAATGGCGGTGATAATATCGAATGTAGTTGCTGAAGGAAATAATGCCCTTGGTCCAAGTATGCATTCAATGATAAGTCTAATAAATGCGGTTCAGTATTAATTAACAAGTTAATAATTCAGTGAGATCAAGTGAGCTGAATGCCTAGCTAGAGGCCGCTTCAGTTCAAGTGGAATTAATGATATTAATCCACAGCTTACTCTTGACTGAACCCGTAGGGTCACACAAATAGTACGTAAACGGATCAAGTATTTAATGGCATTAAATACTCCATCTATGGATATTCGGAATCGACGGATCTTGGTTTCAGTGGGAGCTGAGATCGTCACAGGCAAGAAATGAATACTCCGGAAACGATGATATTGTCGGAAACGGAAATATGGATCGTATCGGAAATATAAATATTATCCAAGTCGTAGATGTTACCGGAAACGGAAACATGGTACGTATCGGAAAATATTATCGGAAATGGAAATATTGCCGGAATCGGAAATATTGCCGGAAACGGAAATATTGTCTGAATCAGAAATATTATCGGAATCGGAAAATAATTCCGGAAACGGAAATATTAAATATTTGTTCGAAACGGAAATTAATTCCGGAATCGGAAATGTTAAATATTGTTCGTATCGGAAATGAAATCCAGAATCGGAAAATTAATCGGAAGCGCGTCGTACGAATTAGCATCGGACGAGCTTGCTAGACGAAGGCCCAGCACGAAGCCAGGCCCACGTCCAGCAAGGGAAACGCGCGCCACAACACGCCAGCCCAAGGCTGCGCCAGGCCCACCGCAAGGCAGGCCCAGCGCGCGCCCAAGGCTGCGGCAGTCGTGGGCTGCGATGCTCGGGCTGTGCGTGCGCACGCATAGCGCCCCTCGTGGGCTGCTGTGTGTGCGTGGGTGTTTGTGTTCACATACGAAACCTAAAACGTACAGGATTCGTTTAAAGATTAAATTCCTAATTCTATTTGATAAATTAATTAAATAAGAGTTTCATTAGGATTCTAATTTAATTAATTCGTATCCTAATTCGATTCCAATTCTCTTTCCATACCCCTATAAATATGTGGCCTGGGTTCACAATTTATAACAAGATTATTCAAGTATTCAAAGTGAGTTTTTGAGAGAAAAATTCAGTCACATACCTTGCCTAAAAGTGCCGAAATTATTAGTACCTTAAGGGCGATTCTAGTTGGTCAATCTTAAGGCGGATCCGGACGTGCTGTGGACTATCTACGGAGGGACGACACTTGGAGTCCTAAAGACTTGTTCTTGTTCGGTTCGGGCGCAGCTAGGGAAGGCACGCAACAAAGAGTATGCATCTAAACTATGCTATATGATTATGTGTAAATAATATGTATTCCTGGCTAAATGGTTTTTCCGCATGATTTATGAATTGTCATATGTATCATAACCTAACAGTGATATCACGAGCCTCTTATTATTTTCATAATCTAAATTGCATGAACATGGTTAAATATTACACATTTGCAAGAATTAAAAGGGGTGATTAATTTTCGTAATTGTTAATTAATTGCAAATTGCGTTTATTTAATTATACGCACGCAGTTTTTCGGCAGTTTCTTCGTTACTCATCCAAATCGAGTGATTTTTGTGTCAATTCCGCATGTAAAAGGCATTCTAAAATTTTGACAAAAATAATTTTTTTCTGCCGAACCCAGAATTCTCAAATTCGAAGCCTAACTATGACTTTTCGGAGGTTTTAGTTTTTCGAATGCAAAATTTCGTAAATTTAAGATGTTAAATTAAATATTTGCGATTCTTGTTGATAAATCTTGAATTTTTGATTGACCTACTGTATATGTTTAACAAGTTTGAATGCCTAGCCTTGTTAATTATGCAATCTAATTTGTAATTATGATTAATTTGTTGAAAATTAGAATAATTTAGAATTAATTTGATTTTCATAATTAATTATAATTTAATTAGATACCTATGATTAAAAACCACCATAAAAATTGTAAATTTATGATAAATTTTAAATTTTTATGACCTAAACTTGAATCCATGTTAATCGGAAATCAATTGAATAATAAATTTTCGATTTTTCGCCCTAAAATTATGAAATTAATATTAATTTATTAATTTGTCATTAATTTTAAATATAAATTTTAAAATTTTATGCGATTCGTTCATATAACTTGCACGCACAAAGCAATGGACGCTACGTGTAACCCTTAAGGGGTGTTGTATAGTGCGGGCATGCGACGACGAGCAAGGGAGCTCGTCGCCCATGCGGCACGAATGCAATGAGCAAGGGCATGGTGCACGAGCACAAGGCAGCAGCCCTGCCTTGTGTCGTGGGCTACGAGCAATGGACGAATGGGCATGGGCGAAGGCAAGGCACGGCAGTCGCGTGTGGGCAGCAAGCGAGCTGCGCCACAACGCGCACTGCCTCGCGCAAGCGCGCGCAGCCTCGCGCGCAGCGAGCGCAAGCTCGCGTTCCACGAGTGCTGCGCCCAGCGTCGATGCCTCGCGCAACGAGCGCTGGCTCGCACAAGCGAGCGCTGGCGAGCGCGCGCAGCGAGCGCTGGCTCGCATCAAGCGAGCGCTGGCGAGCGCGCACAGCGAGCGCTGGCGATCGCGCACAGCGAGCGATGACTCGCGTGCATCGAGCGCTGGCGCGCGCGCAGCGAGCACCAACTCGCGCGATTGCTTGCGAAGGGTAGAAGCAGCAGCTATGCGACGCAGCGCATGGGCTGCGCGCACATGGCCAGCGATGGCTGTGTGCGTGTGGCCCATGGGCGTGCGATGCGTAGGGTGTTTGCGTTGCGATTAGATCGTTTTGAATGTTTAATTTGAAATTTTCAGTTTACGTAATTTTAATTAATTTTAAAATTAATAATTTAAATTATTTTCTTGGATTTTAATTTTGAATATTGTAATTATAATAAATTTTATTTATTCTAATTATTTTACTAAAATTAAAATCATAAATTAATTTAAATACGACTGAAATTAAATTAAACTTTTTGGATTCAATTATAAATTTATATGAGCTTTAAATTTTAATTAAATTTGTATGTTTCCGGTTAGACTAGAAATACATTTTTATGTTTAAAATTAGTAAAGCATATGAATTTATTGGTTTAAGTGGGAGCCATTTTAGTCATAAACTCTTGATTAGGTCTACAAATCCTTAAGGTTAAAACAACTTGATTAGAATTAATAAGGACTGAATAATTGGTAGATTATTGGTGCCCTTGATTAATTGCTGCAAATGTTTACGTGATGCATAATGTGTTTTACTAACCAGCTATGTGGGCCATTCATGATAATGAATGGGTGAATGGTATATATTGTATATGTACTGTTTTGCAGGTTATGAAGTGACTAGTATGGCCCAAATAGGATAGAAAATATGGTCTGCGTACCATTAATTTGAATGTAATTGGTCCAAAGTACCAAAGTCGTTTTTCAATTCAAATATGGTCTGCGTACCATCAAATAGTTGTAATTAGTTTTTATTATAGCTTATCCTATTTGAAGAAAATGGTGCCTCCCACGGAAATTTTCAAGACGGACTTTGAAGTTAAAGCTTCAAGATGAAGTCGGGCCATACTAGATCACATTTATCTTATGCATGTTTTAAGTTATTTATTGCTTTTAAATATGTCTTAAAATGCATGAGATCAAAAGCTTGATTATGTTGCATGATTAAGGATTTTAGTTCACTTAAAATCTAACCAACATAGTAAGAGCCTTAAGTTCCAAACTTAAAAATTGAGTTAAAAGGTGCCATGCCAAAATATACACTTGCTTGGATATCCTTTACATCAATCTAGTAATAGTTTTCGCTCAGCGAGGTGTTACTTATTGGTCCTAAAGGGGCAAGGTACATAAATAATTGTGAGTACATGTTAGTTTTGGTGAAACTCAACGATATAAGTAAGGAGTCCTTTTATGTCGTGGCAAAATCGATAGGTTTACCTAATAAGTTCTTAGACGTACCTATCAACCAAGAATAGTTTCTAGATTATTAGCAAAAGGCTTTTGCTTACCTAAGATGTTTTAGGATTAAGTCGACAAACTGTGCTTAGTTCTTCAATGATTTTAGGATCTTGGAATCATTTTATTCACACCTGCCGGAACACATAACTTGAATAAAATGCTTAATAAACATTGAATTATGCATGTATGCTAGAATTCAAGTTTATTAAGAGAAACTGTGAATGGTTATTTATTTGTTTATTCTTTTCAATTGTAGTTTTAAATATGGCAAACAACAATCAAAACATCATCATAGGTTCTGAGCTTATGGTCAAGCTGAACCTGGCAAATTTTCTTGAATGGGAAGCTAAGCTAGTTGAAATAGTCAAACTCAATGGACTTGAGTATGTACTGTCACATCCCATGCCAAGCTACTATGCCAGAGACATGACCCCTGAGAGATTTTACGCCTGGGATGCGGATCTCAAAAAGGTTATGAGTCTCATGCTGAACAATATCCCTGATGATTGGGCTAGAAGGTTTGTAGCCTATGAACCTTTTACGCTCATCAAGAATCTGAGGGATACCTGTCGTGGAAGCACGGAGGACAGGGACCTGAACGTTCATGAGTTGATTGAATCAATGTCTGGTCTAAAGGTTAGTTCTCCCAACAGGTGTTATAGGATGGAGGTCCAAGAAACACATGTTCAGCTCCTTCGCACTAAACAGAGGGTAGGCGTCCCACTGAGGTTCCATGTGGATCTTATGCGTTCATACTTTGATCGCCTAAGTCTACTAGGAACACCAATAAGCGAAAGGATGGCAGTCTCTATCTTGCTCAATTCACTACACAGTGGGTTTGGTCGCTTCAAGCAACTATACCTAAGTGAACCAAGAGAAGAAACAGTTGCGGAATTTGTTCACCTTGTCAGAAAGGCTGAAATAATACTGGACTGTGAAGCCAAAGATTTACTCAAGGCTAGAAGGAGACCGTTCAAGAAAGGTGGAAAGTCCAAGGGCAATGCTAAATCAAAGCAGGACAAGTCCACATCAAGCTGTCTTTATTGTGATGGAATAGGCCATTACAAAAGAGAATGTCCAAAGCTAAAGGAAGATCAGAAGAACGGAACAGTCGTTCCATCTTCAGGTATTTTCGTTATAGACTGTATACTTGCTAATTCAACTTCTTGGGTATTAGATACAGGTTGTGGCTCACACTTATGTTCCAATCCACAGGGACTAAGAAGAAGTAGAAAGTTAAGCAAGGGTGAAGTCGACCTACGAGTGGGAAATGGAGCACGGATTGCTGCATTAGCTGTAGGAACTTACTATTTGTCGTTGCCCTCCGGGCTAGTTTTGGAACTGGAAGAATGTTTCCATGTTCCAAGTCTTACTAAACACATCATTTCAGTTTCTTGCTTAGATGCTAAGGGATTTTCCTTTTTAATAAAAGACAATAGTTGTTCGTTTTATTTTAAAGAGATGTTTTATGGATCTGCTAGATTAGTCAATGGACTTTATTTATTAGATCACGACAAACAAGTATATAACATAAATACCAAAAAGGCCAAAAAGGATTATTCAGATCTCACTTATCTGTGGCATTGTCGATTAGGCCATATAAACTTGAAACGCTTAGAAAGACATCAAAAGGAAGGAATTCTAGAACCATTTGACTTAGAGGATTATGGTAAATGCGAATCATGTTTACTTGGCAAAATGACAAAGCAACCTTTCTCTAAAGTTGGAGAAAGAGCAAATGAACTATTGGGTTTAATCCATACAGATGTATGTGGACCAATGAGTACAAATGCTAGAGGTGGTTTCAGCTACTTTATCACTTTCACTGATGACTTCAGTAGATATGGTTATGTCTACCTAATGAAGCATAAGTCTGAATCCTTTGACAAATTCAAGGAATTTCAGAGTGAAGTAGAGAATCAATTAGGCAAGAAGATTAAGGCACTGCGGTCTGATAGAGGCGGTGAATATTTGAGCTATGAATTTGATGACCATCTGAAAGAATGTGGAATTCTATCAGAATTGACTCCTCCAGGAACACCACAATGGAACGGTGTGTCAGAACGGAGGAACAGAACCTTGCTAGACATGGTCAGGTCAATGATGGGTCAGGCCAAACTTCCATTAGAATTTTGAGGACATGCACTAAATACAGCTGCACTCACTATAAATAGAGCTCCGTCTAAAGCTGTCGAAAAGACTCCATACGAATTATGGTTTGGAAAGCCTCCAAATGTGTCTTTTCTTAAGATTTGGGGATGTGAAGTATACGTCAAACGATTAATTTCAGACAAACTTCATCCAAAATCTGACAAATGTATCCTTGTGGGCTATCCAAAGGAAACAAAGGGGTATTACTTCTACAATACATCTGAGAACAAGGTGTTTGTTGCTCGAGATGGTGTCTTTTTGGAGAAAGATCACATTTCCAAAATGACAAGTGGGAGAAAAGTAGACCTCGAAGAAATTCGAGTCGAACAACAAACTCTAGAGAATGCTCAAGATGACATTCAGGATGAAACTCAGAGATATTTAGAAGAATCTGGTGAGAATCATGGTCAATCTAGAAATGTTACCCCGCGTAGATCGCAAAGATATAGATCTCAACCGGAAAGGTACTTAGGTATTTTGACGAACGAGAGCTATGACGTTCTATTACTTGAAAATGATGAACCTGCGACTTACAAACAAGCTTTGACGAGCCCTAGCTCCAAGCAATGGCAAGAAGCCATGCAATCTGAATTAGACTCCATGTCTGAAAACCAAGTATGGGATTTGGTCGATTTGCCAGATGGCTACCAAGCCATTGGAAGCAAGAAGGAAAACAAAGGTGCTAAGGAATGAAAGACAAACACAACTGAAATAAATAAAGGGCACCTACACCCTAGCAAGAACTACACTACTCTAGTTCTTCCGGATCATCAAATAAAGTCTTGAAGAGGGCAATGTTCGCAGGGTCCACCCCCACAGGTTTCTGCGCTGCCCCTATATCAACCTCCATAAGAACCGGCTCCTGGACACTAACTTCCAAAGATGCCAAGGCCTCAGAAACATTCTCAGTTTGAACAGTTATAGCCCGCTCAGCCTCAAGGGCACAAACAATGGTGGGGGAAGGATTGTCAACATCAACTGGATTAGTCACTGGTTTTACTAGCGGTTGAGCTTTCCTAACCCATACATTGTTCCGGCGACGATCTCCGCGAGAGCTTGCATTTCTTTTAGCAACGGCAGGCCCCTTCATGTTAGGCATCTTCTTAGGCCTAGAACTGGAACGGGGAGGAATTTCCTTTCGCTTTCGATCAGGACGAGCTTTCACAGTCTTAATACCATGGGTGCGAGGATTGGCAGAATCACGGCCCTCATACCTAACCCGAATACGAGGTATCAAAGGCTCAGCCGGCTCCCCATTTCGGGCCTCGGTCCTCACAACTTTATCATCGGAACTCATCCACAACTTGTAGTTTTCAGAAAGACCCACAAAGCCATTTGCAGCCACGGCCCAACGCGGGAGACCATCATAATACTTAGCCCATGCTTGAACCCGTGCTTGTGAAAAGGCCGCTACTTTAGGTGGTACTGTATCAGAAAATGGATAGTCTGCCTTAAGCCGTATAGACGCATGACTCGGTAAGGAAAGATGTAAATGGGCCGAGATAGCCCCAACAAAGATACATAAACTGACACATCAGAACCCCCCGTCATAGTAGTACGTCAAACCCCACCACGGTACCACCCACTTAATAGAACATATAACATGAGTAAAAAAGGAAGCCCACTCGACCTCGTCCTGGCCTCGGTGCAAATACTTTCGATTACCCAAGGCTACAGGACGATAATGTTTAATTAGGATCGGCAGGAATTTCTAAAGCCTAAGTCGTTCCATGAGCCAAATCTGCAAAACACGGGTACGATCAGATAAAAAAAAATAATAAATAAACGAACAAAACCTGGGGCGCAATTTCAACGCCCAAGACCAGTCGCCGAAAGTTCTAACGCCCAGCCCTGGGCGCTGAAAATCAGCTCCAGGAAGGACGAACAAAAATATGTAAAAAAATATGTGTGCGCAAAGGAAAGATCGATTACCTGCAGCAATAAGAGGCTCCCCTTAAAATATTCAGATTTGGCATTCTTCTTCAACTCATCCACACTCAGCAAAGTCTCGGCAACAACCAACGGCATAATAGAATAGCAACTTTCCATCTGGCTAATCAAGGGGATCAACCTTATGTCACCGGACTCGCCATTGTTATTCGACAGCAAATAATGATTCAACAAGCAAAATACAAGGGCTCGAATGTTCAATTTCTGTTCGGTCATATTTTTACTAGGTCTAAAGTGATGTTTTACAAGCTTTGCCAAATTAACCTCATCACCCACAACAATCTCAGCGAGCATGTTAGCATCTAATCCTAGGAAAGCCCCTATGGTTGTTTTTCCCTCTTCAATGGTGCTAGGGGTAGCAGGAGTAGCATTAGTAGGATAACCAAGGATCGCAACAAATTCATCTCGCAAAGGACATATTTCATTGCCCCGAAAGACAAAAACATGGTGATCGGAATCCCAAAAGCTCAGGGCTGCATACAGAAAGTTATAATCAATATTAATTTGTTGTAAGCCTAAAAGTGCCTCTAAGTGGTATTCTTTCAACAAAGCCTTTTCTGTAGGAATAAGGGCTCTTAGCCAACGCCTAACAGCTCGTTGGAGGGAGAAGGGAGGAACTGACATGACAAAAGCAAGGAAGGATTAAAGCTAAACAATTACAAGAGAGAAGAAAATTGAGAGTGATGGAAAAGAAGGACGTATCTAACCCCTGTATATACCTGAAGACATCAAGTGACATCCTGATCCCATTCGGAAACGCGTTAAGAAATCCAAAAACCAAAAATTGCCAGGATGAAACTTTCAGCGCCCAAGGCTGGGCGCCTAAATGATTAAACGCCTAGCTTTGGGCGCCGAAAATGCAGCCCAAGGCCCAGATCTCGCAAAACGCGGAACAGGAAAGGACTTAAAACCGTGTTGGTAGACACGAGGCCCTATTGAAATCAAGATCAAGCCCAAAAGCACCTTTAGCACCCAAATAGTGAAAATGAATGTTAAAACTTGTCGAAACTTAGACTCGTCTCAAAGAATATATGTGTACATTTTTTCGGCGCGAATATAAGCAAAATAAATATCAAGGTCATTCTTCGAAACACCAAAAAAATGTTATTAAGTCGTTGGTTTCTCAAATAAAAAATGTTTGTTTGTCAAAAGATTAATCCGGGCCAAGCTAAACCTGGTATTATTGAAAAATAAACTTTGTCGCCCGGAAAACGAAGTCGCACTCCACGACTTCGTCAAAATAGCATACCACTATAAAGGTCGCTCGCACATACGAGCACGATCCCAAACATGATTAAAGGACGTTATAAAATACGTACCTCTCTTGGCAAGAATTGACCGTCAAGCCCGAGTGCTTGGGGGCTCGAAAGAAAATATATACTCCAACGAAGAGTGGGCGAAGTTAAAATCATATTCCCGGACTACGCAATACACAGTCCCATGTTTGGATAATCTCAAGGAAAAAACGGATTTCGATCTCAGAGTAAAGGTCGCCGTCGATACTTGTACATGGTCCTCTGATCAAAGACCAAGTGGTGGCAAAATCGAGCCGTAAAGATTAGCTCAAAACCACAAAAGAAGATGACCACAAGACAAAGGTCCGTCTAAGCCCGTTGTCAACCCACATTCAGGTTGCAACTAAGTCTGAGCATCCCTCGAAAGAATTCGCTCCTGCAAGAATGAATAAAAAAATTCTCAAAAGAAATCACGATGACCAAAAGAAATAGGGTCTTGCCCACCTCAATCGGGCAAGATCGCGCCACGAACCACGCGAGTTCCAAATCGAAAAAACGAATTCAGGGACGTCCACCCTCAGCGGACAGGGCTCGCCAACCTTCAGCGGGCGGGGTCTGCGTCACTAGCCGCGCAGGTCCTCAGTTTTTGAAAAATAAAATCTTCAAATTCAAAATAGGCTCGCCATCTTTAGCCGGCGGGGTCTACGTCACAAACCGCGTAGGTCCTTATTTTCAAAAAAGAACAAACAAACTTCAAAACAGATTCGTCCACTTCTATCGGACGGGGTGTCCACCCTTAGCGGACAGGCTCGCCATCTTTAGCCGGCGGGGTCTACGTCACAAACTGCGTAGGTCCTTATTTTCAAAAAAAAACAAACAAACTTCAAAACAGATTCGTCCACTCCTATCGGACGGGGTGTCCACCCTTAGCGGACAGGCTCTTTTCTTTAACCGGCGGGGTCTGCGCCACAAACCGCGCAGGTCCTTAGTCGCTGCAGCGATAACTTTTTCTGGTTTCCCCTTTTGCCAAAAATTAAAGGATTGGTTTTCCGTTTTTTCCAAAAAAGAGCGATGTGCTGGGTTTTCCGTTTTTTCCAAAAAAGAGCGATGTGCTGGATTTTCCTTCGTTTTACGTCCTATAAAAACAAGGGGGTTTTCTCGTTTGGTTAAACCCTGAAAATGAGAATCTTTAAAAAACATTTTACCTCGTGATTGGGCTTGGCCAGGCCCAATTACACTTTATAGCTTTGATTTCGAAAACATCTATAGCTGCTTCCAATGACAAAGTGAGGGAGTTTCTATGCATCTTTAGATACTTCCAATGACAAAGTGAGGGAGTTTCTATACTATCCGTTGACAAATCCCAATGACACGTGAGGGATATGTCGACACTTCAAGTGATAACCCTTAAGTTAAATGTTATCACTCGGGGGCTCGTGAGACCCTCGCAAAACAAGTCACATACACTATGGCTTGTGTGACGCACTCCGTCCAGTACTTTGACCATCGTCTCATCCCGAGACTCAGTCAAAGTGGGGGCTAACTGTAGCCACCTACTTTTGTCCCCATTCCCGAAAGGGAAGGTTCGATGATGAGAACATAAATCTCCACTTGGCAACGCATCTCCTATAAAATAACGAATCTCGATCACCCTTTTCATTTCACCCGAACCTGCTATTTACAGAAACCTGCTAAATATAGTAACTGCCGTAACGGGTAGTTGCTAAAAGTGGCAAGACATAAAAGATAGAAACCTGTCAGAATTAGGTGTTGCACTCCAACATAAATCCTAAAGGAGATAGAATTTGCAAGAGGAATCCTATTCCTAGTATGATTCGAAAATAAGAGTTACGTATTAATTAAAATCCTAACGAGCCTAGAGTTCGTAACGGGCCCAGACGCATTCCGTCATAAAATTAATACGCACTAAAAGACTCGGATAAGTCTCAAACACTCCGGATTCTAAGATTCCAAATCTGACAAAGAACTCGGCCCAAACATAATTTTCAATGCCCAGCCATGGGCGCTGAAATTGCCTGGATCCCATTTTCAACGCCCAGAGCTGGGCGCCGAAATCTTTAACGCCCAGCCTTGGGCGCTGAAATTACCTGGGTACGTGTTCTCTCCTAATTCTTCTTGGATTAGTGCTCTAAAGTTCTATCTTTCCACGAACTCTTTCCTATAAATACAGCCCCAAATTTGACGTGAAAAGGACACACACAATTCATATCCCGAGTATTGACTCCAACCCCTAAGCCTAAGCCCACGCTGCGAAATTGATCCCGCGTTCTGTCGCAATTGATCCAAAAATCGAACAGAACGTATCCTGACCCTTGTAGCTGAAGAATTAAGCCCAGATACTGGAACCTTGCCCGGAAACTTGAGATTCGTTAAATAAAAGGAGAAATAGCAAAGCCAAAGTGGTTAGTTTTCTGAGAACCGTGACGCACCTGTTAGGTTATGATACATATAATATTACATAAATCATGCGGAAACAACCATTAACCCAGGATTACATATTATTTACACATAATCATATAGCATAATTTAGATGCATACTCTTTGTTGCGTGCCCTCCCTAGCTGCGCCCGAACCGAACCAGAACAAGTCTTTAGGACTCCAAGTGTCGTCCCTCCGTAGATAGTCCACAGCACGTCCGGATCCGCCTTAAGATTGACCAACTAGAATCGCCCTTAAGGTACTAGAATTTTCGGCACTTTTGAGCAAGATGTGTGGCTGAATTTTTCTCTCAAAAACTCACTTTGAATACTTTGAAACTCGTTATAAATTGTGAACCCAGGCCACATATTTATAGGGTTATGGAAAGGGAATTGGAATCCTATTCAGATACAAATTGATTAAACCTAGAATCCTACAAGAACTCTAATTTAATTAATTTATCAAATAGAATTAGGAATTTAATCATTAACCGAACTCTGCACGTTTTAGGAAACGTGCACGAACACAAACACTTACGCACACACACACGGCAGCCACGATGGGCCGCCCATGCGTGCGTGCGAGCAGCAGCCCACGCAGCGAGGCCTGCGCGAGCCACAAGCCCACGCAAGCACCCGCGCGCGCTGCGCGCGCTGTGCGCGCTGCCACGGCCTGCTGGGCCTGGCCTTGCGCTGGGCCTGGCGTGGCTGTTTGTGTGGCGCGCTTGGCTTGCTGGGCGATGGCCTGGCTTCGTGCTGGGCCTCGTCCGGCAGGCCTCGTCCGATGCTTATTCGTACGATACGCTTCCGATTAAATTTCCGATTCCGGAATTCATTTCCGATACGAACAATATTTAACATTTCCGATTCCGGAATTAATTTCTGTTTCGAACAAATATTTAATATTTCCGTTTCCGGAATTATTTTCCGATTCCGGTAATATTTCCGATTCTGACAATATTTCCGTTTCCGGCAATATTTCCGATTCTGGTAATATTTCCATTTCCGATAATATTTTCCGATACGTACCATGTTTCCGTTTCCGGCAACATCTACGACTTGGATAATATTTATATTTCCGATACGATCCATATTTCCGTTTCCGGTAATATCATCGTTTCCGGAGTATTCATTTCTTGCCTATGACGATCTCAGCTCCCACTGAAACCAAGATCCGTCGATTCCGAATATCCATAGATAGAGTATTTAATGCCATTAAATACTTGATCCGTTTACGTACTATTTGTGTGACCCTACGGGTTCAGTCAAGAGTAAGCTGTGGATTAATATCATTAATTCCACTTGAACTGAAGCGGCCTCTAGCTAGGCATTCAGCTCACTTGATCTCACTGAATTATTAACTTGTTAATTAATACTGAACCGCTTTTATTAGACTTAACATAGAATGCATACTTGGACCAAGGGCATTATTTCCTTCAGTCTCCCACTTGTCCTTAGGGACAAGTGTGCATTTTCTAATTCCTTTGTCGCTCGATGCTTGCTCTTGAACATAAGGTAAGAGTTGTCATCCTTATTATGTCCAGAGGTGTTCCTCGGTTTCAGAGTTCAACTGATCAAATAAACAGATAATCATAGCCTATGATTCATCCGAGCACGGCCATGCATTTCACAGTTTCTAGCTCTCCGAGTGGCCTTGTACAATTTTTAAGCATCTCATCCCGATTTATGGGAGGACAATCCCAATCTTGCGATCTTGAGTTCAGACTTCGTTTGATAGGTGATTACCTGAGCGTTGCCTTTATAGCCTCCTTTTACGGTGCGACGGTTGGTCAACGTCAAAGCAACCAGTTCTCAAACAAGTAATCTCAAATCACTCAGGTATTGAGGATTTAGTGTCTAATAATTTAATGAAATTTACTTATGACAGATTTTCATCTCTTACAGTAAAGTTTCATAGGTCTTGTCCGATACTAGTCTTCCCAAAGTAAGTATCTATGCAAATGATTATGACATTGCCATGTCCACATAGTTCAAGAAACAGAACTACTAGTCATCTTGCATTCTAATCGTCTAACGTTTTCTATGCGTCCAATTTTATAGAAAACTCCGATTAGGGACCATTTTCAACCTTTGACATTCAAGTTCACTTGATAGACATTTCTTAGTCACAGGACTGGTCCTGACAGTCTATCTTGAATATATCGTCAAATTGAAGGGACTCATCATTTAATAAACCACAAATTAAATGGAAAAATGAATTCTTTTCATTTATTGTGAATGATTAACCAATGTTTTACAAAGATTTAAACTCTAAAACTTTAAAACATTAAATAGAGACATCAAAGCCATTCTCCAATATGCTTGATTCCCATAGCTGCAGTGTGCGAGTTGTGCTTCGCCTGCGGCAGAGGTTTAGTTAATGGATCTGATATGTTGTCATCAGTTCCAATTTTTCTTATCTCGACTTCTTTTCTTTCAACGAACTCTCGTAGAAGGTGAAATCTACGAAGTACATGCTTGACTCTCTGGTGGTGTCTAGGCTCTTTTGCCTGTGCAATAGCTCCGTTATTATCACAATACAGGGCTATTGGTCCTTTAATGGAGGGGACTACACCAAGTTCACCTATGAACTTCCTTAGCCATATAGCTTCCTTTGCTGCTTCATGTGCAGCAATGTACTCCGCTTCAGTTGTGGAATCCGCAATGGTGCTTTTCTTAGCACTTTTCCAGCTTACTGCTCCTCCGTTGAGGCAGAAGACAAACCCAGACTGTGATCTGAAATCATCTTTGTCGGTTTGGAAACTTGCGTCCGTATAGCCTTTAACAATTAATTCATCATCTCCACCATAGACCAGGAAGTCATCTTTGTGCCTTTTCAGGTACTTCAGAATGTTCTTGGCAGCAGTCCAATGCGCCTCTCCTGGGTCTGACTGGTATCTGCTCGTAGCACTGAGTGCGTACGCAACATCCGGGCGTGTACATATCATAGCATACATTATTGAACCAATCAATGATGCATATGGAATCCCATTCATTCGTCTACGCTCATCAAGTGTTTTTGGGCACTGAGTCTTGCTTAGAGTCATTCCATGAGACATGGGTAGGTAGCCTCGCTTGGAGTCCGCCATCTTGAACCTATCAAGCACCTTATTGATATAAGTGCTTTGACTAAGTCCAATCATCTTTTTAGATCTATCTCTGTAAATTTTGATGCCCAATATGTACTGTGCTTCTCCTAGATCCTTCATCGAAAAACATTTCCCAAGCCAAATCTTGACAGAGTTCAACATAGGAATGTCATTTCCGATAAGTAATATGTCGTCGACATATAATACTAGGAAAGCAATTTTGCTCCCACTGACCTTCTTGTATACACAAGATTCGTCTGCGTTCTTGATGAAACCAAAGTCACTGACTGCTTCATCAAAACGTATATTCCAGATCCTAGATGCCTACTTCAATCCGTAGATTGATTTCTTTAGCTTGCATACCTTCTTAGCATTCTTTGGATCCTCAAAACCTTCAGGCTGTGTCATAAACACAGTTTCTGTTAAAACGCCGTTTAAGAAAGCAGTTTTGACATCCATCTGCCATATTTCGTAATCGTAATATGCAGCGATTGCTAACATTATTCGAATAGACTTTAGCATTGCAACTGGTGAAAAGGTTTCATCGTAATCCACACCGTGGACTTTCCTGTAACCTTTTGCAACCAATCTAGCTTTGAAAACTTCAAGTTTCCCATCCTTGTCTTTTTTCAGTTTGAAAACCCATTTGCTTCCAATGGCTTGGTAGCCATCTGGCAAATCGACCAAATCCCATACTTGGTTTTCAGACATGGAGTCTAATTCAAATTGCATGGCTTCTTGCCATTGCTTGGAGCTAGGGCTCGTCATAGCTTGTTTGTAAGTCGCAGGTTCATCACTTTCAAGTAATAGAACGTCATAGCTCTCGTTCGTCAAAATACCTAAGTACCTTTCCGGTTGAGATCTATATCTTTGCGATCTACGCGGGGTAACATTTCTAGATTGACCATGATTCTCACCAGATTCTTCTAAAGATCTCTGAGTTTCATCTTGAATGTCATCTTGAGCATTCTCTAGAGTTTTTTGTTCGACTCGAATTTCTTCGAGGTCTATTTTTCTCCCACTTGTCATTTTGGAAATGTGATCTTTCTCCAAAAAGACACCATCTCGAGCAACAAACACTTTGTTCTCAGATGTATTGTAGAAGTAATACCCCTTTGTTTCCTTTGGATAGCCCACAAGGATACATTTGTCAGATTTTGGATGAAGTTTGTCTGAAATTAATCGTTTGACGTATACTTCACATCCCCAAATCTTAAGAAAAGACACATTTGGAGGCTTTCCAAACCATAATTCGTATGGAGTCTTTTCGACAGCTTTAGACGGAGCTCTATTTATAGTGAGTGCAGCTGTATTTAGTGCATGTCCCCAAAATTCTAATGGAAGCTCGGCCTGACCCATCATTGACCTGACCATGTCTAGCAAGGTTCTGTTCCTCCGTTCCGACACACCGTTCCATTGTGGTGTTCCAGGAGGAGTCAATTCTGATAGAATTCCACATTCTTTCAGATGGTCATCAAATTCATAGCTCAGATATTCACCGCCTCTATCAGACCGCAGTGCTATAATCTTCTTGCCTAATTGATTCTCTACTTCACTCTGAAATTCCTTGAATTTGTCAAAGGATTCAGACTTATGCTTCATTAGGTAGACATAACCATACCTACTGAAGTCATCAGTGAAAGTGATAAAGTAGCTGAAACCACCTCTAGCATTTGTACTCATTGGTCCACATACATCTGTATGGATTAAACCCAATAGTTCATTTGCTCTTTCTCCAACTTTAGAGAAAGGTTGCTTTGTCATTTTGCCAAGTAAACATGATTCGCATTTACCATAATCCTCTAAGTCAAATGGCTTCAGAATTCCTTCCTTTTGAAGTCTTTCTAAGCGTTTCAAGTTTATATGGCCCAATCGACAATGCCACAGATAGGTGAGATCTGAATCATCCTTTTTGGCCTTTTTGGTATTTATGTTATATACTTGTTTGTCGTGATCTAATAAATAAAGTCCATTGACTAATCTAGCAGATCCATAAAACATCTCTTTAAAATAAAACGAACAACTATTGTCTTTTATTAAAAAGGAAAATCCCTTAGCATCTAAGCAAGAAACTGAAATGATGTTTTTAGTAAGACTTGGAACATGGATACATTCTTCCAGTTCCAAAACTAGCCCGGAGGGCAACCACAAATAGTAAGTTCCTACAGCTAATGCAGCAATCCGTGCTCCATTTCCCACTCGTAGGTCGACTTCACCCTTGCTTAACTTTCTACTTCTTCTTAGTCCCTGTGGATTGGAACATAAGTGTGAGCCACAACCTGTATCTAATACCCAAGAAGTTGAATTAGCAAGTATACAGTCTATAACGAAAATACCTGAAGATGGAACGACTGTTCCGTTCTTCTGATCTTCCTTTAGCTTCAAGCAATCTCTCTTCCAATGCCCCTTCTTCTTGCAGTAGAAGCATTCGGATTCAGAAGTGGGTTGACTGACCTTCCTCTTTGCAGATTTGGCACCAGTTTGCTTAGTTGGGCTGGCCTTGTTGCCACCTTTCTTAGCATTCCTCTTCTTTCCAGATTTCTTGAACTTGCCCCCACGCACCATAAGCACATCCTGCTTATCACTTTTGAGCGTCTTTTCAGCGGTCTTCAGCATACCGTGAAGCTCAGTGAGCGTTTTGTCCAGACTATTCATACCGTAGTTCAGTTTGAACTGATCATACCCGCTATGAAGAGAATGGAGGATGGTGTCTATAGCCATTTCCTGAGAAAATTGCTGATCCAGCCGACTCATATTCTCAATGAGTCCAATCATTTTGAGAACATGTGGACTTACGGGCTCGCCTTTCTTAAGTTTGGTCTCAAGAATTTGCCTATGAGTCTCGAATATTTCGACTCGAGCCAGATCTTGGAACATGTTCTTCAACTCACTGATGATTGTGAAAGCATCTGAGTTGATGAACGTTTTCTGCAGATCTGCACTCATGGTGGCGAGCATTAGACATTTCACATCCTTGTTGGCATCAATCCAACGATTGAGGGCTGCCTGAGTGACCCCGTCGCCTGCAGCTTCGGGCATCGCCTCATCTAGGACATACTCCTTTTCTTCCTGCATAAGAACTATTTGCAAGTTCCTTTGCCAGTCAAGGAAGTTTTTCCCGTTCAACTTCTCCTTTTCGAGAATTGATCGAATGTTGAATGAATTGTTGTTTGCCATATTAAAAACTACAATTGAAAAGAATAAACAAATAAATAACCATTCACAGTTTCTCTTAATAAACTTAAATTCTAGCATACATGCATAATTCAATGTTTATTAAGCATTTTATTCAAATTATGTGTTCCGGCAGGTGTGAATAAAATGATTCCAAGATCCTAAAATCATTGAAGAACTAAGCACAGTTTGTCGACTTAATCCTAGAACATCTTAGGTAAGCAAAAGCCTTTTGCTAATAGTCTAGAAACTATTCTTGGTTGATAGGTACGTCTAAGAACTTTTTAGGTAAACCTATCGAATTTGCCACGACATAAAAGGACTCCTTACTTATATCGTTGAGTTTCACCAAAACTAACATGTACTCACAATTATTTGTGTACCTTGCCCCTTTAGGACCAATAAGTAACACCTCGCTGAGCGAAAACTATTACTAGATTGATGTAAAGGATATCCAAGCAAGTGTATATTTTGGCATGGCACCTTTTAACTCAATTTTTTAAGTTTGGAACTTAAGGCTCTTACTATGTTGGTTAGATTTTAAGTGAACTAAAATCCTTAATCATGCAACATAATCAAGCTTTTGATCTCATGCATTTTAAGACATATTTAAAAACAATAAATAACTTAAAACATGCATAAGATATTTGTGATCTAGTATGGCCCGACTTCATCTTGAAGCTTTGACTTCAAAGTCCGTCTTGAAAATCTCCGTGGGAGGCACCATTTTCTTCAAATAGGATAAGCTATAACTAATTACAACTATTTGATGGTACGCAGACCATATTTGAATTGAAAAATAACTTTTGTACTTCAGACCAATTACATTCAAATTAATGGTACGCAGACCATATTTTCTATCCTATTTGGGCCATACTAGTCACTTCATAACCTGCAAAAACAGTACATATACAATATATACCATTCACCCATTCATTATCATGAATGGCCCACATAGCTGGTTAGTTAAACACATTATGCATCACGTAAACATTTGCAGCAATTAATCAAGGGCACCAATAATCTACCAATTATTCAGTCCTTATTAATTCTAATCAAGTTGTTTTAACCTTAAGGATTTGTAGACCTAATCAAGAGTTTATGACTAAAAGTGCTCCCACTTAAAACAATAAATTCATATTCTTTACTAATTTTAAACATAAAAATGTATTTCTAGTCTAACCGGAAACATACAAATTTAATTAAAATTTAAAGCTCATATAAATTTATAATTGAATCCAAAAAGTTTAATTTAATTTCAGTCGTATTTAAATTAATTCATGATTTTAATTTTAGTAAAATAATTAGAATAAATAACATTTATTATAATTACAATATTCAAAATTAAAATCCAAGAAAATAATTTAAATTATTAATTTTAAATTAATTAAAATTACGTGAACTGAAATTTTCAAATTAAACATTCAAAACGATCTAATCGTAACGTAAACACCCTACGCATTGCACGCCCATGGGCCGCACGCACACAGCCATCGCTGGCCATGTGCGCGCAGCCCATGCGCTCGTCGCATAGCTGCTGCATCTCCATCGCAAGCCATCGTACGCTGTGGTGCTTGCTGCGCGCGCGCCAGCGCTCGTCGCACGCGAGCCATCGCTCGCAGTGCGCGCGAGCCATCGCTCGCTGGGCGCGCGACATCGCTCGCTGTGCGCGCGACATCGCTCGCTGGGCGCGCGACATCGCTCGCTGGGCGCGCGACATCGCTCGCTGTGCGCGCGAGCCATCGCTCGCTGTGCGCGCGAGCAACGCTGGGCGCAGCGCTCGTGGCACGCGAGCTTGCGCGAGGCAGCGCGCGTTGTGGCGCAGCTCGCTTGCTGCCCACACGCGACTGCCTTGGCTTGCCTTTCGCCCATGCCCATTCGTCCATTGCTCGTGGCCCACGATACAAGGCAGGGCTGCTGCCTTGTGCTCGTGCACTACGCCCTTGCTCATTGCATTCGTGCCGCACGGGCGACGAGCTCCCTTGCTCGTCGTCGCATGCCCGCATTATACAACACCCCTTAAGGGTAACACGAAGCGTCCATTGCTTTGTGCGTGCAAGTTATATGAACGAATCACATAAAAAATTAAAATTTATAAAATTAATGACAAATTAATAAATATTATTAATTTCATAATTTTAGGGCGAAAAATCGAAAATTTATTATCCAATTGATTTCCGATTTACATGGATTCAAGTCTAGGTCATAAAAACTTAAAATTTATCATAAATTTACAATTTTTATGGTGGTTTTTAATCATAGGTTTCTAATTAAATTACAATTAATTATGAAAATCAAATTAATTCTAAATTATTCTAATTTTCAACAAATTAATCATAATTACAAATTAGATTGCATAATTAACAAGACTAGGCATTCAAACTTGTTAAACATATGCAGTAGGTCAATCAAAAATTCAAGATTTATCAACAAGAATCGCAAATATTTAATTTAACATCTTAAATTTACGAAATTTTGCATTCGAAAAACTAAAACCTTCGAAAAGTCATAGTTAGGCTTCGAATTTGAGAATTCTGGGTTCGGCAAAAAAATACTATTTTTGTCAAAATTTTATAATGCCTTTTACATGCGGAATTGACACAAAAATCACTCGATTTGGATGAGTAACGAAGAAACTGCCGAAAAACTGCGTACGTATAATTAAATAAACGCAATTTGCAATTAATTAACAATTACGAAAATTAATCACCCCTTTTAATTCATGCAAATTTGTAATATTTAACCATGTTCATGCAATTTAGATTATGAAAATAATAAGGGGCTCGTGATACCACTGTTAGGTTATGATACATATGATATTACATAAATCATGCGGAAACAACCATTAACCCAGGATTACATATTATTTACACATAATCATATAGCATAATTTAGATGCATACTCTTTGTTGCGTGCCCTCCCTAGCTGCGCCCGAACCGAACCAGAACAAGTCTTTAGGACTCCAAGTGTCGTCCCTCCGTAGATAGTCCACAGCACGTCCGGATCCGCCTTAAGATTGACCAACTAGAATCGCCCTTAAGGTACTAGAATTTTCGGCACTTTTGAGCAAGATGTGTGGCTGAATTTTTCTCTCAAAAACTCACTTTGAATACTTTGAAACTCGTTATAAATTGTGAACCCAGGCCACATATTTATAGGGTTATGGAAAGGGAATTGGAATCCTATTCAGATACAAATTGATTAAACCTAGAATCCTACAAGAACTCTAATTTAATTAATTTATCAAATAGAATTAGGAATTTAATCATTAACCGAACTCTGCACGTTTTAGGAAACGTGCACGAACACAAACACTTACGCACACACACACGGCAGCCACGATGGGCCGCCCATGCGTGCGTGCGAGCAGCAGCCCACGCAGCGAGGCCTGCGCGAGCCACAAGCCCACGCAAGCACCCGCGCGCGCTGCGCGCGCTGTGCGCGCTGCCACGGCCTGCTGGGCCTGGCCTTGCGCTGGGCCTGGCGTGACTGTTTGTGCGGCGCGCTTGGCTTGCTGGGAGATGGCCTGGCTTCGTGCTGGGCCTCGTCCGGCAGGCCTCGTCCGATGCTTATTCGTACGATACGCTTCCGATTAAATTTCCGATTCCGGAATTCATTTCCGATACGAACAATATTTAACATTTCCGATTCCGGAATTAATTTCCGTTTCGAACAAATATTTAATATTTCCGTTTCCGGAATTATTTTCCGATTCCGGTAATATTTCCGATTCTGACAATATTTCCGTTTCCGGCAATATTTCCGATTCTGGTAATATTTCCATTTCCGATAATATTTTCCGATACGTACCATGTTTCCGTTTCCGGCAACATCTACGACTTGGATAATATTTATATTTCCGATACGATCCATATTTCCGTTTCCGGTAATATCATCATTTCCGGAGTATTCATTTCTTGCCTGTGATGATCTCAGCTCCCACTGAAACCAAGATCCGTCGATTCCGAATATCCATAGATAGAGTATTTAATGCCATTAAATACTTGATCCGTTTACGTACTATTTGTGTGACCCTACGGGTTCAGTCAAGAGTAAGCTGTGGATTAATATCATTAATTCCACTTGAACTGAAGCGGCCTCTAGCTAGGCATTCAGCTCACTTGATCTCACTGAATTATTAACTTGTTAATTAATACTGAACCGCATTTATTAGACTTAACATAGAATGCATACTTGGACCAAGGGCATTATTTCCTTCAGCACCTCTCAAGGGTGCGCCGTAATGTGTCCCTTCACATGATTTAATCATTTTCCTCGCCCTTTTATAAAACTGTTAAACTATTAAATCTGATTGTTCTATCACGCCTAATAAAGATAATCTCTTGGACAATTGAACTATCATGCTAGGTCCATTAAATCAATCTAAACAAGATAATCACGATCGATCTAGTATTATGTGTTGCATATTGCTAAAATCAATTCAGATTAGTTTAATAGTTAACGCATGTCCCTTCAATTATTTATGTTGAGCTAGTAAGGATATCCTGCCTCTGGAGTTATCGAAGAGCGAGTACTCCTCTCGGTAGTTACAGTCCCCCGAACCCTCAATCTCTACCTTGCGGGTGTACGTTGAGCGATCCCCACACCAGGGATCACAAGGGAACTTATGGTCGTCGTGGTCAAACATAATTGCACTCCCTTTATGTCACGATAACCGGGTTTTGTCAGTTTTTCTCATTGTCGTTAAAAACTGAATGGCAACTCCTATATTACTAGTCAATTGGGTGTAAACTCACAGGAAATCCAATTACACTTGATTTGACAAAAAGAAACGTCACGCCCACGAGGGACGAGGTCACGCATTAGCCTCGTGCTTTTTCGACCCCCTCACAGTATATAACAGTAACTATCGAATAAAAGAGATACTATATAATAAAAAAGAGTAACTATATAATATAAAGAGTTACTATATGTAAAGAAGAGTAACTATTTCAATACCTAAAGTTACTATATATAAATAAGAATAACTATAGTATATAAAGAGTTACTATGTGATAAACAGTCAATAACTTTGTGTATATGTGTTTAAAATAATATAAAAATTAAAATAGTTGTTCTTTTGGTGTGAACATTTGAATATTTGGTGTCTTTGGTCCAAATTCTTTGTGTTTCTTTTTTCCTTTTTTTGATGGCTGCTTGTAATTGTCATATTGACCCTTATCTCACTCTTCCCTTTAGTATTAGCACGATCAAGATCAAGCACAGTTGTTATATCTGAATTAGGTGATTCTCCTTCTTGTGTTTCTCATTGTGTTTCAGCTTTTGCCTTTTCTTGTGCTGCTATCTTTGCAGCTTCTTCTTTGTCCTTCATTTCTTCTTCCTTTTTTATGATCTCGTCAACTGCGTTATTATCATTTTTAAAACTCTCCTCAATAAATTTTCCGGCCTTTGCTATCTTATGTCCTTTCAAGATTAAGTTATTGTATCTGTCATATGAAGTTTTAGCGTTAAATAAAATATCAAATGTATTTGTAACTATATGAAAATGAACTAATGTAAATAGAAAAAATTACCTTCTGATCATATGTAATCTCCAACTAGTAAAATTGTTGATTTGATCTTTCTCCTTTTTTTTATTGTATCAACCCTTTCCCATATCTGTTTCTTTGCATATCTAGTACGTCCATCTTCTGGAATTGTATTGATTGAATGTAAATGCAATATTCTCAAACAATGGAAGCACAACCATCCAGATTCTTCAAAGTTTTTGCATGTGCAAGTAACGGTTGAATCTTCAATTTTGAATTGAACTTCTTGCCTTGATCCTGTTAGATTATTTACATAAAATATAATATTATTAAAAAGAACATCTATTCAAAATATTAAACAAAGATTTAGAGTTTTTTTTACCTGTTAATTCTTCTATCCAGACCTCAAAAAACATTGTTTTTAAACATGAGTCTAGTACGAGCACAATTAATATTACCGAGTCGAGTTGGACAATAAATATGTTCTTAAAAATAATAATGTATCAATAATAAAATAGTTTAAATAGATAAGTTTTGAAAAAATATTCTAGATTGATTTTGTTTTTGTTTTTAAGGGTAGTCTAGATTGACTTAAATAGTAGGATTAATGGCCAAATATATAAAATAGAAAAAATATTTTTTAAAAAGTGCATTGCACAACCTTAATACTTAATAGTTAATACTAGTTATTATTTCATTAAAAGAAGAATACTACATATTACATAAAAAATCCAACGAACTAAACATTTGACATAAAACTGGTTATGAAAAACAAATTACAAGTCCATGTAACTTCATTCGTACTAGTAGTACGTATCAAATCTATATACTCATACAGTCCTACCAAATCAACAACAATATTTCCAACAACAATATTCCCAACCATAGTACATACAAACTTAAATCAGATTAACAATAATAATTAAGTTCACGCACATAATAAGTTTAATTTGGAATGACAATTTGAACATAATAAGTTCAATCCAACTATCCAAGAACAATGATCATCTTGTTTCGATTCATATTCAGGGCGATCGAAGGGCAGATCGAAGACTTGTAACAAAATCATTCACATTCCTGTTGAAGCCATCTTCCATCTGCAAAATTGAATTTAGCATGTTAATGTTTAGTGTAGTTTCAACTTTTGGGATGGGTGATGTATATATTACTCCTTCCGTTCTTTTTTTAGATGACACAATTATTTATACACTTTTGTCAATACACGATTTCTAATATTATATCATCAATTATGGATATGAAAAAATTAAAAAAAAAAATTGCGGCAACTTTTGTGTAAGACCGTCTTACCGAAAAGACCACTTTGATGGCTTAAATAATTGGTTCCACAGATTATCTAATTGGTTCCATTAGTTAACTAATTAGTCAATTGCTTAATTAGGTGGTTTCAGTGCTTAACTAATTGGTTCTATTGCTAACTTATATGACACCATGGTAGTCTTTTATGTAAAACCGCCTTTTATAAAAGTTTGTAAAAAAAACTGAATTTAAAAAATATTCATTTAGACAAATCTAATAAGGCGCCACATTA
This sequence comes from Spinacia oleracea, assembly GCF_020520425.1. NCBI lineage: Eukaryota > Viridiplantae > Streptophyta > Magnoliopsida > Caryophyllales > Amaranthaceae > Spinacia > Spinacia oleracea. The sequence continues at coordinate 151,829,558 of NC_079489.1, forward strand.
TTATGTTTTTTCTTAAGTATAAAGCACAAAAGAAAATCAAAGCAGATTGTGTAAATGGTGTCAAAATTAAATTACGCCAACTAATAAGAAACGAATGAACCCTAATTAGTAATTACCTGTGCCACAATGGTAACTTCTAAGGCGAAGCTCGAGAATGGTATAACGGTTAAATTAGTAATGCTCAAATAATGATGCTTCTCCAACTCAGTGAATAACTTGGTCAATAACCCATTATGTTTATCACAGCAGATTCTTAAGAGAACCGTGTTGGTTGCCGTCTTAACTTCGATTGCCGGTAGTGATCGATCACTACCACCACCGCCGCCATCAGCGCCACCACCACCACCACTACTACCACCGCTTGCAGTCTACCAGCTATATTCAGCAGCAGAATAACCAAAGATGAAAGTCTTAAGACATCTTTGCTTCAAAGAAAACCCATATAGAAACCGTAAACTTCAACTGAGCCAACCAGTTTAAGCTTAGCTAGATTCTATTAGGAAATAGATGAAATAACATACCATAACAACAAATCAGTAAACCATTTCTGAGTGATGAGATACAATGTACTGAAACTATAAGGTCTATTCCCTCAAAATAACTCTTTTTGACATACAATACACAAAATCATGCTGCAACACACCAGTTAAATTGTACTGATCGAAGGGTAGAAAACGTTGTCTAGAGACAACTTTTGCATCAAAAGTTTGGGTATTTATAATAAAATCAACCCCTGACTTTCTCTCCAAGTTTCTCTCTGGTGCATGATACCTTATCGTGCACCCTCGCCATGGCAAGAAAGTCTGGATTGAAAAATCAGGGGAACAAGCATGGAAATGGTAAGTCGAAACCTTGAGGTCCATCATCTGACTCTCAAGCTCTAAAAATTCGCTCATTGGAGGAAGTTCTTGGGGTGGAAGAGATTGATTTTGGCATTGAGAATGAAGTGCTGACGCCTAAATCGAGTTTGCAGCATCTCCAAATTCGCTCTGAATTGCGACATTCTTTCAATGATTACTTGCAAGCAATACACAATTCCAATGGTATTGCGAGTCGAACTCAATCCAGAAGCAATTTGGACGTAGGTAGAATCCCTATTTTACTTGATCAAACTGTTGATGATTACTCTGATGATGATTCGATTAATACTGTGATTGATAATGATGTTGTGAATAATGTTGAATCTATGGATGTGAATGATGTTGATCCTATTATTGAGACTGAGTCTAATAATCCTGTAGAAATCGAGTTGGAAGATATTCAGGAAGAGGTTGAGTTTTGGATGTCAGTTGTAGTTTGCTATGTTGTGGGTGCTAATCCTCCCATTAATGTTATGGATGGATTCATTAGGCGTATCTGGAAACACTTAAATGTTGACAAAGTTGTTATGGTGAAGAGGGGTGTATTCATTGTTCGATTCTTAACCATGGACTCTAGGGATAAGGTCTTAGATGGCCATTACTTCTTTGGTAACAAACCCCTAATAATGAAGCCATGGAACTCTGATATGGACATGGACAAAGAGGAGGTGAAATCTGTGCCTATTTGGGTGCAATTGAAGCTTGGCTTCAAATACTGGGGGGAGAGAGCTCTATTCAAAATCATTAGTCAAATAGGGAAGCCTATTAAGAGGGATCAAGCTACACTAAACAGGGATAAGTTGCAATTTGCTCGAGTGATGGTGGATGTTCTGTTAGGTTATGATACATATGATATTACATAAATCATGCGGAAACAACCATTAACCCAGGATTACATATTATTTACGCATAATCATATAGCATAATTTAGATGCATACACTTTGTTGCGTGCCCTCCCTAGCTGCGCCCGAACCGAACCAGAACAAGTCTTTAGGACTCCAAGTGTCGTCCCTCCGTAGATAGTCCACAACACGTCCGGATCCGCCTTAAGATTGACCAACTAGAATCGCCCTTAAGCTACTAGAATTTTCGGCACTTTTGAGCAAGATGTGTGGCTGAATTTTCTCTCAAAAACTCACTTTGAATACTTTGAAACTCGTTATAAATTGTGAACCCAGGCCACATATTTATAGGGGTATGGAAAGGGAATTGGAATCCTATTCAGATACAAATTGATTAAACCTAGAATCCTACAAGAACTCTAATTTAATTAATTTATCAAATAGAATTAGGAATTTAATCATTAACCGAACTCTGCACGTTTTAGGAAACGTGCACGAACACAAACACTTACACACGCACACACGGCAGCCACGATGGGCCGCCCATGCGTGCGCACGAGCAGCAGCCCACGCAGCGAGGCCTGCGCGAGCCACAAGCCCACGCAAGCACCCGCGCGCGCTGCGCGCGCTGTGCGCGCTGCCACGGCCTGCTGGGCCTGGCGTGGCTGTTTGTGTGGCGCGCTTGGCTTGTTGGGCGATGGCCTGGCTTCGTGCTGGGCCCTCGTCCGGCAGGCCTCGTCCGATGCTTATTCGTACGATACGCTTCCGATTAAATTTCCGATTCCGGAATTCATTTCCGATACGAACAATATTTAACATTTCCGATTCCGGAATTAATTTCCGTTTCGAACAAATATTTAATATTTCCGTTTCCGGAATTATTTTCCGATTCCGGTAATATTTCCGATTCTGACAATATTTCCGTTTCCGGCAATATTTTCGATTCTGGTAATATTTCCATTTCCGATAATATTTTCCGATACGTACCATGTTTCCGTTTCCGGCAACATCTACGACTTGGATAATATTTATATTTCCGATACGATCCATATTTCCGTTTCCGGTAATATCATCGTTTCCGGAGTATTCATTTCTTGCCTGTGACGATCTCAGCTCCCACTGAAACCAAGATCCGTCGATTCCGAATATCCATAGATAGAGTATTTAATGCCATTAAATACTTGATCCGTTTACGTACTATTTGTGTGACCCTACGGGTTCAGTCAAGAGTAAGCTGTGGATTAATATCATTAATTCCACTTGAACTGAAGCGGCCTCTAGCTAGGCATTCAGCTCACTTGATCTCACTGAATTATTAACTTGTTAATTAATACTGAACCGCATTTATTAGACTTAACATAGAATGCATACTTGGACCAAGGGCATTATTTCCTTCAGTCTCCCACTTGTCCTTAGGGACAAGTGTGCATTTCCTAATTCCTTTGTCGCTCGATGCTTGCTCTTGAACATAAGGTAAGAGTTGTCATCCTTATTATGTCCAGAGGTGTTCCTCGATTTCAGAGTTCAACTGATCAAATAAACAGATAATCATAGCCTATGATTCATCCGAGCACGGCCATGCATTTCACAGTTTCTAGCTCTCCGAGTGGCCTTGTACAACTTTTAAGCATCTCATCCTGATTTATGGGAGGACAATCCCAATCTTGCGATCTTGAGATTAGACTTCGTTTGATAGGTGATTACCTGAGCGTTGCCTTTATAGCCTCCTTTTACGGTGCGACGGTTGGTCAACGTCAAAGCAACCAGTTCTCAAACAAGTAATCTCAAATCACTCAGGTATTGAGGATTTAGTGTCTAATAATTTAATGAAATTTACTTATGACAGACTTTCATCTCTTACAGTAAAGTTTCACAGGTCTTGTCCGATACTAGTCTTTCCCAAAGTAAGTATCTATGCAAATGATTATGACATTGCCATGTCCACATAGTTCAAGAAACAGAACTACTAGTCATCTTGCATTCTAATCGTCTAACGTTTTCTATGCGTCCAATTTTATAGAAAACTCCGACTAGGGACCATTTTCAACCTTTGACATTCAAGTTCACTTGATAGACATTTCTTAGTCACAGGACTGGTCCTGACAGTCTATCTTGAATATATCGTCAAATTTGAAGGGACTCATCATTTAATACTAAACCAAGATTAAATGGAATATGAAAATAAATTTCATATATGATAAATGTTCAACTCCTAATGTTTTACAACCATGGGCCTCGAACCCATCTTTAGAACATTTCATGGAATTCAAAGCTATGCTTGATTTCCAGTGCTACAATGTGAGTGTTGCTTCTCACTTGTTGCATAGGTTTAGTTATCATGCTTTGCCAATCTTAATATCTTTTTCATCGAATGATATTCGAGATAGGATGATAAGATCTTTTGAGTTTGTTTATTATGTGATCTAGTCTTTCTTACTTCAATAGTGGTTCTACGCATTTTGCAATGAAGAGCCATCAAGTTAGTAGACATGTGATCCACCCAAGTTCAATGAAGAACTCATTAATATAAACAACTCTGTTTTATTGCTTCTTAGGCAATAAGTACTTTTACTTCAACTGTTTAGGTTGCTAGTGATGCTTTGTTTGGATTTGCTTATCCAAGCAGTTCACAGATATGTGGAAGACTTTCCAGTTGTATCTTAGAACATAGAAATTAATATTTTAATTTCCCACGCAACAACTCATGGTCTCCAATCCATGTTGCCATTTCAAAACACGATGCTCTATAGCTCGTCCTTATCAGTGGTTAACTCCAAGGGAATCTTGCTTGATCCTTTGCCAGTGTTTATGCGTGTAGCATCAATATTTAGCATATCTTTATTTCCTTGAATCAAGGACTATTCCTATGTACCTTTTCAAGTACCATAAGTATTCTTGATCTCAATCTAGTTGATCTTTACTTAGATCAATAGAGACTGGTATATGTTCGTCATGCCTAAAGTCATACGATACGTTTTTGGCGATCCTCATATTATATCATACATGATAAATTCTTTTGCAGAATAATTCCCAATTGAATTCTATTCATGTAACTTTAGCTTATCTAGTTTCAGTAGATACTAAATTCAGCTAAATTCTTTGACATATAATATAGGTTAAGAATCTCATTTAGACTCTTTGATGTTTAACTTAGTAAATGCTTATACATAGTTCAAACATCCTTTACTTAGATTTATTCACATGGGTCGAATATCTCCAATGGAGACTTTCGTGTTTGATTTAGTAAATGCCATTACTTAATCCAAAACAATATCATAAGATCTTTGTAAATAGATCTTAATACCCAGTATGTACTAAGTTTCGCCTTGGTCCATCATTGATGAATAATTTCAAATCTAAGTCATTAGCATTTGAATGTTATTTTACAATAGAGAGATATGTGTGTGATACACATAGGACCAATTAAGTTTTATGTACTCCCACTAAACTTCTTATATATCTATAAGAATCATGTACATTTTATGAAACTAAAATACTTATTAGCTTCACTAAAATACAGTTCTAATTCCCAATTGCTTGCTTAAATCTGGACTTAGATTTCATAAGCTAGCTTTCCTTTTCAAGCATTATTTGGATCCACAAATCCTATGACATGCCATGTACATAGTTTATTCCAACATTTGATTGAGGAATACTTTTGTCATCCAATTGCCATATTTACCAATATGCAATCATTACTTGAATTATAGACTTGAAGCATTACGATTTTGCATGAGGTTTCAACACAATCCACATCGTGAATTTGCTTGTAACTTTTAGCAACTAATCTAGCTTTGTGTGTGAACACAATTCAATGTTTGATGGTTTTTATCCTTTAAAACAAACTTGCAACCAATAGGTGTGAAACTATTCTTGCAAATCAACAAAATTTCAATTTTGTCATCAAAACATTGAGTATGTTTTATGGCCTCTAACCATTTAAAACATTTGAGTCTATATATGGCCTCTAACCATTTTAGGGAATCTGGGTTTCGTCATAGCTTTCTTACAAGTCACAAACTCATTAATCTACATGATAATAGTTTGACTGCAAGTTGTAGGTTTCTTCACTATTGGTCTAAAGAATCTCATAGTTTCATTGACCTGATCTCTATGTTTCTTCACTATCTAATAGAAGAATCTCATAGTTTCAGTGACTTGAATTCTATGCCTACTTGGGTATAGAACATCAAACAATAGAATATCAATAGCCACTTGAAAGTCCTTTGAATATTCTGTTCTCCTTGAATCACTTGTAAAGTCTTCTAAGAGATGTCTATTCTTTAAAGCCACTTCTAAAGTCCTTAAAGAATAAGTTCGGATTTCTTGAAGCACTTCGAAAAGCCTCCGGAATGTCCGTTTATGTTTGTTGTTCGCCTCGAAAACTTTCGAGGTCTATTTTCTCCCACTTGTCATTTTGGAAACGAATCTCCAAAAGGACATTATTTCGAGCAAACAAACATTATGTTCTCAAAAATTCGTGGTAGAAACAATACCCTTGTGTCTCATTTGAATAAATCACAATGAAACATATATCTATACTTGGGCCTTAGTTTGTTGAATAACAAACACTAAGCTCCCACTGAGTTTAGGAACTCTTTAGATATATTATGAAAAGATATTCTGAAATTACTTTTCAATAGCTTTGACGAATTTGGTTTAGTTTGGTGGTAGTTGAGCATTTTGTTTTAGAAATTATAGGAAAAGTCTTTATGATTCATCATTGATCGAATCAAGTACTAATTGACTTCGATCATTCCAACGTAGATATGCCATATCTTATGGAGCTAGATTGTGAAATTACAACACACAATCATTGATGATCATATTTGGTCTCAAGTAATCATTAACATGATCTAACCTAGATCTTTATGATTTCTTGCCAAGTGGATTTTATACTTCTGAATCTTTGAACTAGCTAAACATATTCAACTTATATCACATTTGAGTAAATAAACCTATATTCACTCAAATCCATGTGAAATAATAAAGTCATAAAACCTTTCTTTAGCTTTGAACTCTATTGTCTAGGCGTTCTAACAATAGTTCATTTTTTTTTTGTTACTTTCAACAAGTAAGACTAGCTTGTCTTAAGTTGATCTAGAAATCAACCAACTTTCAAAAGTCCATTAAAATAGAGCTTTTGAATGTTAACTTGTTGATATGGTCTAAGCAACAATGCCAAAGATTAGTGGAACTCAAATCAAGGGTTTGATTTGAACCTAGTAAAGTTCTTTAAAGAGTTGTTTGTTTTAATCAAGCATATTGACTCATTCCGTAAATGACCATTTCATTCAAATAAACAAACAAACATTGTTTTTGTTTTTCTTGAATGTGAGTCTTTCTGTGTTTGAAAACAGAAATTTAGGTATGTTGATTATGGAACAAAATAGCCATTAAGTTCCAGCCTTTGAAAGGACTAAAAACAAACTAGATGACCCTACAACTAATGTAGCATTGCCATGCTTCATTTCCCACTTGTAGGCCATTAGTGTATCCTAGCTTCCATTGTTTGAGTTATTACCGAAGTAAGAACCTCAAGCGGTATATGATACCAAGGAAGTTTGATTGCTAGGTCACTTCTCTTTAAACATAAATTATAGGTAGAAACGGAATCGTAAATTCCTTTCATTTGTTCCTCGTTTTCCTATTTCTTGTACCCTTTCTTATAGTCTTAAGAATTGAATTCTTTAGTGTTGACTTTTATACTTTGTTAGACATGTCCAATGTCACCCCAACAAGGTTCTTACCATTTAATTTATGTTGAATATTAAGTTTCAACTAGATGATCTTACCAGAAGCTTCTAAAGTTCTCTAAGCATCGATCTATTCGAATGTCTAGGAACTAGACTCATTCGAGAATTAAATGGACAAAGATATTAGGTTGTTAACCATTGGTAAAGCTGAGCGTATTAGACTCAATGCTTTATGATCTCAAAACTATAGTGTATTTTGAATTCACAAGCACCAATTGGTTTGCCATTCGACTTTGATGTTCGAAAACAACCATAAAAGTCGCTATAAGAAACGTACATTTTAAATTGCTCATTTTCTCTCATTTCCGTGAATCGTTCTTGGATTCACTACCAATCGAAGAAATTTACTGTTACCTTTCTAAAAGGATTTACTGCAGTGCAAGATATTTAATTATAAACAATAATTAAAACATACATTGAAGCATGCAAAGTCTAAACATTTATCATGAGTAATAACTTGAAAATTAAAGCAATCATGCAATTTCAACAAGTTATTAGCATTTTATTCGAATTTATTGTTCCGGCAGGTGTGAATAAAATGATTCCAAGATCCTAAAATCATTGAAGAACTAAGCACAGTTTGTCGACTTAATCCTAGAACATCTTAGGTAAGCAAAAGCCTTTTGCTAATAGTCTAGAAACTATTCTTGGTTGATAGGTACGTCTAAGAACTTATTAGGTAAACCTATCGATTTTGCCACGACATAAAAGGACTCCTTACTTATATCGTTGAGTTTCACCAAAACTAACATGTACTCACAATTATTTGTGTACCTTGCCCCTTTAGGACCAATAAGTAACACCTCGCTGAGCGAAAACTATTACTAGATTGATGTAAAGGATATCCAAGCAAGTGTATATTTTGGCATGGCACCTTTTAACTCAATTTTTAAGTTTGGAACTTAAGGCTCTTACTATGTTGGTTAGATTTTAAGTGAACTAAAATCCTTAATCATGCAACATAATCAAGCTTTTGATCTCATGCATTTTAAGACATATTTAAAAGCAATAAATAACTTAAAACATGCATAAGATATTTGTGATCTAGTATGGCCCGACTTCATCTTGAAGCTTTAACTTCAAAGTCCGTCTTGAAAATCTCCGTGGGAGGCACCATTTTCTTCAAATAGGATAAGCTATAACTAATTACAACTATTTGATGGTACGCAGACCATATTTGAATTGAAAAATAACTTTGGTACTTCAGACCAATTACATTCAAATTAATGGTACGCAGACCATATTTTCTATCCTATTTGGGCCATACTAGTCACTTCATAACCTGCAAAACAGTACATATACAATATATATACCATTCACCCATTCATTATCATGAATGGCCCACATAGCTGGTTAGTAAAACACATTATGCATCACGTAAACATTTGCAGCAATTAATCAAGGGCACCAATAATCTACCAATTATTCAGTCCTTATTAATTCTAATCAAGTTGTTTTAACCTTAAGGATTTGTAGACCTAATCAAGAGTTTATGACTAAAAAGCGCTCCCACTTAAACCAATAAATTCATATGCTTTACTAATTTTAAACATAAAAATGTATTTCTAGTCTAACCGGAAACATACAAATTTAATTAAAATTTAAAGCTCATATAAATTTATAATTGAATCCAAAAAGTTTAATTTAATTTCAGTCGTTATTTAAATTAATTCATGATTTTAATTTTAGTAAAATAATTAGAATAAATAACATTTATTATAATTACAATATTCAAAATTAAAATCCAAGAAAATAATTTAAATTATTAATTTTAAAATTAATTAAAATTACGTGAACTGAAATTTTCAAATTAAACATTCAAAACGATCTAATCGTAACGCAAACACCCTACGCATTGCACGCCCATGGGCCGCACGCATACAGCCATTGCTGGCCATATGCGCGCAGCCCATGCGCTCGTCGCATAGCTGCTGCTCTACCAATCGCAAGCCATCGCACGCTGTGGTGCTTGTTGCGCGCGCGCCAGCGCTCGTCGCACACGAGCCATCGCTCGCAGTGCGCCCGAGCCATCGCTCGCTGGGCGCGCGACATCGCTCGCTGGGCGCGCGAGCCATCGCTCGCTGGGCGCGCGACATCGCTCGCTGGGCGCGCGAGCCATCGCTCGCTGGGCGCGCGACATCGCTCGCTGGGCGCGCGACATCGCTCGCTGGGCGCGCGACATCGCTCGCTGTGCGCGCGAGCAACGCTGGGCGCAGCGCTCGTGGCACGCGAGCTTGCGCTCGCTGCGCGCGAGGCTGCGCGCTCTTGCGCGAGGCAGTGCGCGTTGTGGCGCAGCTCGCTTGCTGCCCACACGCGACTGCCTTGGCTCGCCCTTCGCCCATGCCCATTCGTCCATTGCTCGTGGCCCACGACACAAGGCAGGGCTGCTGCCTTGTGCTCGTGCACTACGCCCTTGCTCATTGCATTCGTGCCGCACGGGCGACGAGCTCCCTTGCTCGTCGTCGCATGCCCGCATTATACAACACCCCTTAAGGGTAACACGAAGCGTCCATTGCTTTGTGCGTGCAAGTTATATGAACGAATTACATAAAAAATTAAAATTTATAAAATTAATGACAAATTAATAAATATTATTAATTTCATAATTTTAGGGCGAAAAATCGAAAATTTATTATCCAATTGATTTCCGATTGTTATGGATTCAAGTCTAGGTCATAAAAATTTAAAATTTATCATAAATTTACAATTTTTATGGTGGTTTTTAATCATAGGTTTCTAATTAAATTACAATTAATTATGAAAATCAAATTAATTCTAAATTATTCTAATTTTCAACAAATTAATCATAATTACAAATTAGATTGCATAATTAACAAGACTAGGCATTCAAACTTGTTAAACATATGCAGTAGGTCAATCAAAAATTCAAGATTTATCAACAAGAATCGCAAATATTTAATTTAACATCTTAAATTTACGAAATTTTGCATTCGAAAAACTAAAACCTTCGAAAAGTCATAGTTAGGCTTCGAATTTGAGAATTCTGGGTTCGGCAGAAAAATACTAATTTTGTCAAAATTTTAGAATGCCTTTTACATGCGGAATTGACACAAAAATCACTCGATTTGGATGAGTAACGAAGAAACTGCCGAAAAACTGCGTACGTATAATTAAATAAACGCAATTTGCAATTAATTAACAATTACGAAAATTAATCACCCCTTTTAATTCTTGCAAATTTGTAATATTTAACCATGTTCATGCAATTTAGATTATGAAAATAATAAGGGGCCCGTGATACCACTGTTAGGTTATGATACATATGATATTACATAAATCATGCGGAAACAACCATTAACCCAGGATTACATATTATTTACACATAATCATATAGCATAATTTAGATGCATACACTTTGTTGCGTGCCCTCCCTAGCTGCGCCCGAACCGAACCAGAACAAGTCTTTAGGACTCCAAGTGTCGTCCCTCCGTAGATAGTCCACAGCACGTCCGGATCCGCCTTAAGATTGACCAACTAGAATCGCCCTTAAGGTACTAGAATTTTCGGCACTTTTGAGCAAGATGTGTGGCTGAATTTTCTCTCAAAAACTCACTTTGAATACTTTGAAACTCGTTATAAATTGTGAACCCAGACCACATATTTATAGGGGTATGGAAAGGGAATTGGAATCCTATTCAGATACAAATTGATTAAACCTAGAATCCTACAAGAACTCTAATTTAATTAATTTATCAAATAGAATTAGGAATTTAATCATTAACCGAACTCTGCACGTTTTAGGAAACGTGCACGAACACAAACACTTATACATGCACACACGGCAGCCACGATGGGCCGCCCATGCGTGCGCACGAGCAGCAGCCCACGCAGCGAGGCCTGCGCGAGCCACAAGCCCACGCAAGCACCCGCGCGCGCTGCGCGCACTGTGCGCGCTGCCACGGCCTGCTGGGCCTGGCCTTGCGCTGGGCCTGGCGTGGCTGTTTGTGTGGCGCGCTTGGCTTGCTGGGCGATGGCCTGGCTTCGTGCTGGGCCCTCGTCCGGCAGGCCTCGTCCGATGCTTATTCGTACGATACGCTTCCGATTAAATTTCCGATTCCGGAATTCATTTCCGATACGAACAATATTTAACATTTCCGATTCCGGAATTAATTTCCGTTTCGAACAAATATTTAATATGTCCGTTTCCGGAATTATTTTCCGATTCCGGTAATATTTCCGATTCTGACAATATTTCCGTTTCCGGCAATATTTCCGATTCTGGTAATATTTCCATTTCCGATAATATTTTCCGATACGTACCATGTTTCCGTTTCCGGCAACATCTACGACTTGGATAATATTTATATTTCCGATACGATCCATATTTCCGTTTCCGGTAATATCATCGTTTCCGGAGTATTCATTTCTTGCCTGTGACGATCTCAGCTCCCACTGAAACCAAGATCCGTCGATTCTGAATATCCATAGATAGAGTATTTAATGCCATTAAATACTTGATCCGTTTACGTACTATTTGTGTGACCCTACGGGTTCAGTCAAGAGTAAGCTGTGGATTAATATCATTAATTCCACTTGAACTGAAGCGGCCTCTAGCTAGGCATTCAGCTCACTTGATCTCACTGAATTATTAACTTGTTAATTAATACTGAACCGCATTTATTAGACTTAACATAGAATGCATACTTGGACCAAGGGCATTATTTCCTTCATGTTCCACTATCTAAGGAGCTTCCTGATTGTATTTCTTTTAGAGATGAGAATGGCTTGATGGTGAATGTAGGATTGTACTATGAATGGAGGCCTACATTGTTTTCCAAATGCAAGATGATAGGGCACTTGCAGGAAGAGTGTAGACAGGGCAAATCTAAAAGAGTATGGGTGCAGAAGGCCAAGCAGGTGCAGCCAGATGCTACATTGCATACTGTTACAAGTCCAGTGGTGGATCCAGAAGGGTTTCAAAGATCTCTAAGACCTATTAGATTCAGAACATCTCCAAGGGAACCAGTAAGAACATCCAATGTATTTCAGATTCTGGATACTAGACTGAATGGAAATGTAGGGGTGAGTGGTGATGATAACATTGGTGAGGAACATAGGGATGTTACACCTGGAAGGGGGGACCCTTCCCACTCTCGTGGATAAAATAGCTACATGGAATGTCAGAGGCCTTAACTCACTTCAGAAGCAGAATGAAGTTAAACATTTCATTCAGAAATATGAGGTGGGGTTGGTGGGGCTTCTGGAGCATAAGGTGAAGCTGCCTAATTTGGGTAAGCTTTATCAGAAAGTGTTTGTAAAATGGTGTTTCACTAGTAATGCTAGCTATCACCCTGGTGGTAGAATAGTTGTTGCCTGGAAGGCTGGTAGTTTCAATGTCAATATAGTTGCTGTATCTAGTCAATTTTTACATTGTCATATTACTCCTGTTAGTGGTATGCCTGTTTTTTTCTGCACCTTCATTTATGCTCATAATGAAGCTGGATTGAGACAGGATCTCTGGAGAGATTTAAATTTGATTCATACTGCTGCCCCTTGGATTTTATGTGGGGATTTTAATTGTTTCATGGCTCCTGAGGAAAGGATAGGTGCTCCTGTTAAGCAGTGTGATATTGTTGATATGTATGGGTGTATACATAGTTGTGGTATGGAGGACTTGAAGAGTGTAGGTAATCTGTTTACTTGGAATAATAAACAATAAGGTAATAAGAGAGTCTTTTCAAAGATTGATAGAATCTTAGCAAATCAAGCATGACAAGATGCTTATCCTGATGCAGAAGTCTGTTTCTTACCTGAGGGTCAGTTTGATCATTCTCCAGATTTGCTTACTGTATATCCTAGAGTAAATGGGGGAAGAAGCCTTTTAAATATTTTACTATGTGGAAATCATCTCCAGTGTTTTCTGATACTGTTAAGACAGCTTGGAGCACTCAGATTGGGGGGAGTAAAATGTTTACAGTTGTTAGCAAGTTGGAAAGAGTTAAGCTTGCCCTCAAGAAGTTGAACAAGAATGGTTTTACTGATGTGCAAGCTGCTGATTTGAAAGCTCAACATGAGCTCATTGAAGCTCAAGAAGCTATGCACAAAGATCCCACTAATCTGGAATTAGCAGATGCTGAGTTGAGAGCTATTCAGGATTATAAAGATAAGCATAAGATATATTTAGAGTTTTTGAGTCAAAAAACTAAAGTACCATGGCTGAAAGATGGGGATGAAAACACTGCTTTGTTTCATCAGAGTATCAGAAGCAGAAATTTGAAAAATCAAATTTACAGTATCCATTAAATGGGTGGTGTATGGAAGGATAATCCTACTAAGGTTGCTGATGCCTTTCTACATTATTACAAGCAGCTTTTGGGGAGTAATCATGAGTCTAGAACTCTAGTTTTGAAAAAGGTGGTGCAGTTAGGTCCTGTGTGCCAAGCGCACCACAAAGAAATTCTGAATGCAAATTACACTGCAGATGAAGTTAGGGCTGCTCTTTTCTCTATTCCAGGAGCCAAGGCACCTGGTCCAGATGGTTTTGGTTCTCATTTTTACAAAGACTCTTGGCACATTTTTTTTTTTTGCTAGGCAAGTAAGGGAATATATTAATGCTCAACCAAATTACAACCTACACTAGCTTAATGGGAAACAAACCAACTAGGTTGTACTCCTTCACTAAAGAACTAGAAAAAACTAAGCCATTACAAGCTCATAAACCATAAGCTATCCTTCCTACTTACTTTCTTAGGCATTACATACAAGATTCTCTCCTTTACAGATTGCTTGATCTTACTCACCACATGCTGCACAGTTGGGACAGAAGCATTCCAGAAACTGCTGTTTCTACTTTGCCAAATGAAGTACACTGCTGCTGCCAAGGTTGCATAGACAACTTGCTTCCTGAATTTTGTCAATCTACTATGACTTGTCACTCTCAGAAGCTGGAGTAGAGTACAGGATAAAGCAGATAAATTCAACCAAACTTTAAGTGCCATAATACATCTGCTACTGTAAGGACAATTAAAGAACAGATGAGAGTGTTCCTCATCATACTGACCACAGAGAAGACAGGTTGCAGAGTTGGAAATTCCAATTCTTGCCAGTTTTGCAGTGGAGATGAAGTTGTTGCTGTTGTTCTCTGCAACATGGTAAAATTTTAAAGGAGCTGAACCATACAGTAATTACCTTGATCCCAAAAACCAAATGCCCCAAAGATGTGACTGAATTTAGACCTATATCTTGTTGTAACACACTGTACAAGTGTATTACTAATTAAGGTCCTGTGTGGAAGGCTTAGACAGGTGTTGCCAGATCTTATTCTTGAAAACCAAGGGGGGTTTGTTCATGGTAGGTTCATTGTTCATAATATAATGGTTGTTTAGGATCTGGTGAGACAGTATGGAAGAAAGGGAGTGAAACCTATTTGTCTCATGAAAATTGATTTACAAAAAGCATATGACACAGTTAATTGGCAGTTTCTCCAGGAAATGTTAGAGCACTTGGATTTTCTACAACACTTTGTGAATTTGGTCATGCAATGTGTTTCCACCCCCATGTTCTCTCTGATGTTCAATGGTTCCATGCATGGGTTCTTTAAATCTAAGAGGGGGTTGAGATAGGGTGATCCTATTTCACCACTCTTATTTTTCATATGCATGGAGTATCTGTCCAGAATCTTACATAAAATGAGTGATATGCCTTTGTTTAGACTCCATCCAAGGTGTAGAGAGATTAAACTCACTCACCTGTGCTTTGCTGATGATTTAATCCTATGTTGCAAGGGTGATTATCCATCTATCTTATTGCTGCTCAAGGCTTTTAAGCTGTTTTCTGACTCTTCTGGCCTCAAAGCTAACCAACATAAGTATTCCATATATTGTCATGGTATGTCAGATAGTGATGTTCAGAGGGTGGTAGATGTATCTGGTTTTACCAGAAGCTATCTTCCTTTCAAATATTTGGGTGTTCCAATATGCTCTAAAAAGATCTCAGTTGCTCAATGCAGTCATTTGGTGGATAAAATCATAGCTAGAATCAAAATATGGAGCTCCAAAAATCTTTCTTATTCTGCAAGAATGCAGTTGATCAATTCTGTTCTGCTGAGTCTGCATATTTACTGGGCTCAAATTTATGTGTTGCCAAAGAGTGTGTTGCATGATATTGGGAAGATCTGTAGGGCTTTCTTGTGGATTGGGCAAGCCTACAGCCAGAAACCTAGTAATATTGCTTGGGAGAATACTTTTTGTGGGAAGCAATTTGGTGGTCTGGGATTTAGGGATATCATCCGGTGGAATACAGCAGGAATGGGTAAATATGTTTGGGCACTGGTTACCAAGAAGGATAATGTGTGGATCAAGTGGATTTCTTCTGTGTATCTCAAGGATGGGGACTGGTGGGAGTATAAACCTCCAGTTTCTGCAAGTTGGTATTGGAAACAAATCTGTAAAACAAAAGAACAACTAAAGCAATTCTTCACTCAGACAGACTTAAGAGTAATGGCTACTTATTCTGTGAAGCAGGTTTATGAGAAGATAGCTGGAGCTAAACCTAGAGTGCATTGGGATAAAGTGGTGTGGAATAGATTGAAGAATCCCAAGCATAGATTTATTGGCTGGCTAGCCATGCAATCAAGGCTTCAGACCACCTCAAAGCTGGCTAGAATTGGAGTTAGTCAATCAGCTCTGTGTTTGATCTGTGGGCAAGGAGATGAAACTCATCACCATTTGTTCTTTCAATGTGTTTATAGCTGTGAATGCATCAGAGAAGTTAAATCCTGGCTGGGTATGTCTAATAATTGCAACAGTCTAACCAATCTGGTTAGTCAAATTGGGCATAGCAGATTATCTAAATTCAAGAAGTAGGTTTATTATGCAGTTCTGGTGGCTGCAGTGTACCTGATTTGGCAATGTAGGAATACTAGTTTCTGGGAAAACTATGTTCCTACTAGAAACAAGTTGAAACAGGTGGTGAGAGGTAGAATCCATACTTTCATGCCTAAAAGTGTTAGTAAAAGAGATAGTGAGTGGTTTATGAATTTGTAATGCTGGTTAGCTTGTTGTTTTATGCAGCCTTGTATAGCTTGTTCTTGCTGACTCCTTGTGTATAGGGCCCAACCTAGTTGGTTAGTATTGCTTGGAGTTAGCTTAGGTTGTATCCTTGTTTGGTTTTAATATTATCACTCACTTGCTTAGCAAAAAAAAAAAACTTTTGCATCAACGATTAGCCATAAAAAGAACCAAATGGTTTAATGTAATATGGCAACAATAATGGTGATTCAACTCCGATTTAGCCCTTAATCACGAGAACGGGAAAAAAAATTAAAGGCGATGCCTGAGTTAAAATAAGTCAAAGTAATGTTAGAAAATGATCCATGAACTCTCTCCTTAAATTAGTTGTTTATGTAGCATATATTATATATTCAAATCCTGCGAGGTTCCTCTCCATTCCTGATTTTAGATCTTCAAGTCTTAAATATTTATTTTCATCAGCTAAAGCAAGAAATTCGTTCTGGATGGTGAAAGTACACCTCATCCTCCCTAGTTTCATCATTGAAACATGGTTTCATTAAGAATTTTTTCACCAGTTACCAGCTATGATTTTCATGACATGAACAAATGTGAATCTATCAGATACGAAATTCTCTCTCCTGACTCCATCCCCTTCTTCTATTACACGTACATTTATACCCCTTTCCCCCACTCCTACGTACCCTTGTTTGTATTTTCCAGATTCGCGAGTTTTAAATTATAGAAATTTTCTTGCTTGCTGTTTGTGTACTGTTTTTACAAAACAAATTAATCTCTCTCTCTCTCTCTCCCTCCCTCCCTCCCCCCCCCCCCCCCCCCCTCTCTCTCTCACACCTTTCTCTACCTATTCTCACTCGTATTTTAGAAAATCAATCTCTTTCCAATTTGGGACAAGTCATTTAGAATAATTAAACAAGAAAAGAAGCGTCCATAAAACATGTTGATCAATAGAGTCGTCCTTTGACTGGATCCACCAACAATTAATGAACAAAGTAGCTTCCCAGAAGACAAAGCTAGGCTACTAGGTACCAAATCCGATGTTCATTGATAAAATATAATGACATGGTAGCTGCTCACTATTAATCTGCTCACTATTAATCTGCTCACTATTAATCAACTGGACAATCTCTAATCTAACAACTGCGAGAAAAGAATCAAAAGCAAACACAAAATATCATAAGAACAAATCCAGATCCAACGATCCTCAGAACAGATCTAAAATGTGAAATGAAAATCAACAAAACCCTATATAGTTGGGTGCTGTGTTTCAAAACAGACCATGCCAACTAAAGATTTCAATCCTCCATTTTATAAAAGTAGTAAAATATTCAAAACTCAGACCCCACATCTTCGTGGAAGTATTGAAAGCATCTTAAGTGGATCACAACAAACAAAAACTTCAATATGAACTCATTTCAGTAAGCGTATGAAGATGGTCGTTTTGGGGTTTTTTTTAGCAAACCACATTTAAGGAAAAACTGGAAAGGCGAACACTTTTAAAGTTACACTCTTCTTATAATTATAGTAACAAAATTATTAAGACGACAAGATCATCAAAATCAAGAGCACAAATAAATCGAATTTTTCATTCCATTAGAGCATCAATCCGAGTATTTCTTTTATTGTTTTACTACCAAAATTAAACTAACATGCTAAACTAAAATCAGCTGCAAAACAAAAAAAAAACAGCAATTCATACCGCTGACTTTGCTAATTAGACAATTGGCGAATCTCAGATATCTCGTTGCATCTGCTACAACAAAGAGTGTAGACAATTACAATTAAGAGACAGTCAAGACCAATCAAAACAAAATAAAACAAAATTAATCCTAACTAATCCACTCACCTTGCACAAACTCAAAAGAAAATCAAACAAAAAGCTAAGAAACATATAGGAACATTACCAAACAGATAAAGTGAACCTGAAAAGCCGAAAGTAACAAGAGTCTGGTTCAAATACTTGACACAATGCTCCAAATTGTTACATCCGCAAAATACATGTTACTGTCATCAAACATCATAATCAATTTCTAAAATTCATGTCACTGTCATCAAAAATCACAATCAGTTTCTTTGAAAACAAAAATAATCAAAATTAAAACCCTAACTTCGAATTAAGTTCGGCGTTGAGGATGAAGCTCATCCTTTTAGCAAACTCAACCACTAACCCAAATACAGAAAAAAGAGAAGTTCAAAATACCTTGCACGCAGACGGATTAAGAGCTCGTAGTTTCTCCGGTTCCTTTCCGTTAAACACCAAAGCCAAACCCTGAATTTTATAACTCTACATAAATCATAATCATGATCCTTAAACCTAAACCTAATCTGAAGAAAATTTACGAAACTAAGAGAAATTACCATAGAACGCGAAGATGAGAATATTTAACATAACTCAGGTATGCTCCCCATACCTGATTTCTGGGTGGCCGAATTCATCTGGTCCACATATCCGATAGATTTGTGCCGGTAAAAATAGACAGGTTCAACATAAAAATGAAGAGAAGAAAGAAAAGGGGATTGTTGACGTGGTGCGCCGGCGCCAAGGGAGATGGAGAGGATCTTGAGAGAGAAAATAATGGAGGAGGAGGAGAGGCAAGGCAGAGAGAAAAGAATTAAAAAAAAAACAGAGAGATAACAGAGAGATTGGGATTTAACGTTGAAGCAACGTGGCAACGGGGTGAGATGAAGGGCATAAAGGATAAATAGTGAAAATCAACTTCTTGCTTTTAAAGGTTGTAAGATTTCACTCCCCAATTTCTTGGAATTTCAATCAAGTAATTTTTATTTTTGTATTTTGGACGTATTTGATTTGGATTATTCTCGGCAAATTATTGCATTATGTATTTTTCATGATAACGAGCTCGAGTCGAACACGAGCAAAATTAATATTACCGAGTCAAGTAGGACAATAGATATGTTCTTAAAAATAATAATGTATCAATAATAAAATAGTGTAAATAGATTAGTTTTGAAAAAATAGTCTAGAATGATTTTGTTTTTGAGGGTAGTCTAGATTGACTTAAATAGTAGGATAAATGGGCAAATATATAAAATAGAAAAACTATTTTAGAAAAAGTCATCGCTCGGGCTTACTACTTAATACTAGTCTATACTAATATATTAAAAGGCGTTGTGAAAAATGTATATGGGTCGCGTATTGCTCTCTCATTACGCCATATCATCCACTCACCAATTGTTATGTAATGGACAATAAAAAATCAATACAATGAGATTCGAACACCAGACCTCAAATGTGGGTGATAACTCTCATTACCATCTTAACCAACCATCAATTGTGGTTTATCTCTTCACATTAATTTTATATTAAAAGGCGTTGTGAAAAATGTATATGTGTCGCGTAACGTATTACTCTCTCATTACGCCACATCATCCACTCACCAATTGTTATGTAATGGACAATAAAAAATCAATACAATGAGATTCGAACACCAGACCTCAAATGTGGGTGATAACTCTCATTACCATCTTAACCAACCATCAATTGTGGTTTATCTCTTCACATTAATTTATAAATAAATGCTAACATGATTCCATGAAGTGTAAAACAACTAAATTTTTATGTGACTTTTTTTTCTTTTTTCTATGGACTATTTTGGGAAAAAAAAATTAAAGCATTATGACAACCTGAACAAACATGATGTCATAAGTACGTCTTATAAGCATTAACTATAGGATTCCCCTACATAGCTGCATATATATCTAATTTGGTGTTTATTAATTTGGCACACTTAGTTTCACGAGAAAACAAATTATACAAATTGTAAGATGATATGATTGAAAAATTATTTGCCATGATAAATGACATAGCGTGTCTGTGTAGTTGACGAACTTAACAAATGTTTTTCATTCTATAGAATACAACACTACAAGAAATTGTACTATTAACGACGGGAAATCCCGTCGCGAAAGGCCAATAATCGTTGATTAACGACGGGATTTCCTGTCGCGAACCCGTCATAAAAGGGGGTCGTCGTTAATAGAAATCCCGTCGTAAATCCGTCGTAAATCCGCCGTAAAAGACATTTGCGACGGTTATTCCCGTCATTGTTTGGTTGTTTGCCCCATCGCAAAAGCCTTTTGCGACGGGATTTTTGACCCGTCGTAATTAGGTTGTCGTTAAAGATACAAATTCTTGTAGTGCAAATATTTTGGTCAAATATTGAGCTCAAGGAAAAATTAAAATTTTAATTATTCAATGTAACAACCGGGGCATCGCCCGGACCACACACTAGTTATTTCATTAAAAGAAGAATACTACGTATTACATAAAAAATCCAACGAACTAAACATTTGACATCAAACTGGTTATGAAAAACAAATTACAAGTCCATGTAACTTCATTCGTAGTACGTATTAAATCAAATCAACAACAATATTCCCAACAACAATATTCCCAACCATAATACAAACTTAAAACAGATTAACAATAATAATTAAGTTCACGCACATAATAAGTTTAATTTGGAATGACAATTTGAACATAATAAGTTCAATCCAACTATCCAAGAACAATGATCATCTTGTTTCGATTCATATTCAGGGCGATCGAAGGGCAGATTGAAGAATTGTAACAAAATCATTCACATTCCTGTTGAAGCCATCTTCCATCTGCAAATTAAATTGAATTTAGCATGTTAATATTTAGTGTAGTTTCAACTTTTGGAATGGATGATATATATTACTTCTTAACCAATTGCTTGTTGGTTCAGTGGTAATTTGAGGCTGAACTTGGTAGGGACACTACAAAAAATTGTACCATTAACGACAGGAAATCACGTCGCTAAAGGCCAATAATCATTGATTAATGACGGGATTTCCTGTCGTGAACCCGTCATACAAAGGGGCCGTCGTTAATGGAAAATCCCGTCGTTAACCCGTCATTAAAGACATTTGCGACGGTTGTTCCCATCTTTTTTTGGTTGTAGCCCTGTCGCAAAAGCCTTTTGCGACGGAATTTTTAACCCGTCATAATTAGGTTGTCGTTAAAGATACAAATTCTTTAATGACAACCTGTGTTCGATCCCCCGCAACAACAATTGGGAAGAGACTGAAACCTATCCACCCAGAACTCGCCCCGAATTTGGATATATATATTACTTCTGCCGTTCTTTTTTAGATGACACAATTATTTATTCACGTTTGTCAATATACGATTTCTAATATTATATCATCAATTATGGATATGAAAAAATTATAAAAAAAATTGCGTTAACTTTTGTGTAAGACCGTCTTATCGAAAAGACCACTTTGATTGCTTAAATAATTGGTTTCATTGCTTAACTAATTGGTTCAATGATTAACTAATTAGTTTCATTGGTTAACTAATTAATTCAATTGCTTAATTAATTGGTTTCAGTGCTTAACTAATTGGTTTTATTGCTTAACCTATATGACACCATGGCAGTCTTTTATGTAAAACCGCATTTTATAAAAGTTTGTAAAAAAAATAAATTTAAAAATATTCATTGAGACAAATCTAATAAGGCTCCACATTATTATGTTTTTTCTTAAGTATAAAGCACAAAAGAAAATCAAAGCAGTTGTGTAAATGGTGTCAAAATTAAATTATGCCAACTAATAAGAAACGAATGAACACTAATTAGTAATTACCTGTGCCACAATGGTAACTTCTAAGGCGAAGCTCGAGAATGGTATAACGGTTAAATTAGTAATGCTCAAATAATGATGCTTCTCCAACTCAGTGAATAACTTGGTCAATAACCCATTATGTTTATCACAGCAGATTCTTAAGAGAACCGTGTTGGTTGCCGTCTTAACTTCGATTGCCGGTAGTGATCGATCACTACCACCACCGCCGCCATCAGCGCCACCACCACCACCACTACTACCACCGCTTGCAGAATAGTCGATCACAAATGACTCCACAGTCCTCTCTGCTGCTATTTCTTCAAGTACATTTACTTTTTCTTGAAGTTGCCTCATATGTTTGATTGCCTCTCCTAACACCGTTGTTTTGTCAATCTGTATACCAAGTATATAAAATTGCTCAAATATCGATCTCTTAAAACGCAATTTAGGTTCCGTTCTAATGGACTTATATTATCTGAACTTATCTGAAATTAATTGAACTTATTTTATTTGAAAAAACATATTTTGTCTGAAATAAACTTATTTGTGTGTGAAAATATCTGAAAAAATTATATTTGCTGAACTTATATTATCTTAACTTATCTTAACTTAACTGAACTTATCTGGACTTATTTTTAATAAGTTGAACAGAACAGAACATTAGTTGGTCAAAAACTACATTGTAATCAAACACGCATCGCTATTATTTAAAAGTGGTGTACAATAAATATTATACATTATAATAAAAGTTAGCTAGATGTTTACAAATTATCCCAATAATGTTAAAATTATCTATCTTTTAATAATAAAAAATTTTGATTTAATAAAAATTATCTCTTTAAAGTCACTAATTATGGGAGTATCCTTTAAAATGTTTACCCATCAAAACCAAATTATAATATAAAAGTAAATCAAATCATATTAAGACTTACCAAGATATTGATAAAGTTAAACTGACGTACAATACATTTATTGTACTCCTAGTGCGTGTAAAAAATTTTGTATATAAAAAAGTATTGCAATTAACTACCATATACAAAATTTATGTTATATTATGTAGTAATATACTTCACTTCTGATCGAAGTATGAACGTTGACACTTTTGGCATTGACTTTACGATATGAATCTCATGTGCTAATTTAAGCACATAGTAAAGTCAACCCCAAAATTCTGAATTTTTGATTTCACAGTCATAATTCAACCAAAGGTACAATATATAAAACATTAATAATATGTACTCCCTCCGTCCCGGAATACTTGACCTGTTTTCCTTATCGGGCCGTCCCTTAATACTTTACCTGTTTCTAAAAATTGAAATATTCTAACAATATTATATTATTTCTCACTCCACCCCTATTAACCCACCTACCCCCTACTCCATACAAAAAATAATTAAAAATTCAACCCCTACTCTCCCCCAACCCCACCTCTTAACCCACCTCCCGCTAACTACATTAAAATAATACCCCACTATCAACTACTACCTATTAAATTAAATAAGTCAATTCAAGTCCCTTAAACTCTGTGCCGGTCAAACCGGGTCGAGTAGTTAATTACATTATCGCACCAGGAATTGACACGTGTTATTCCTGGTGTCTCTTTTAGTATATACAACCTTCGTTTCAAAAAGATCTTTACGCTTTGAAAAATGTGTCTAAAAATCAAAACTTTGACCATAAATTCTCCCTATTATATCCTATAAAAAATTATCATGAAATATCTTGTTAGATTCGTCTCAAAATGTATTTTATAAATATCAAATTTTTATAATTTTTTACCATATAGAATTGGATATATTAACGGTCAAATATTGCACCGGAGTCCGTGCAAATAATAAGTGCAAATAGTAAGTAGTACTGTAGTAGATAGATAGATATTATAAGGAGTACCTTCTTAAGGCCAGGAATGATAGTAGAGAGTGAAATGAACAACTGGCCGAGTAATTCCCGACGTTTCCTCTCGGCCATAATGTGATCTTGTACTTGTCTTGGTTGTCGTCTCCTCTTTGTTGTGTTCACACTACTTACTGCTTGCTTCTTCTTCGTCTCTTTCTTCTGCTTCATCAATGGCGGACTCTCCTGAACATTGAAGCTTACGCCATCATTATCATCGTTGTTGTTGTCGTCGTCGTTGAAATCGGATAAATGATGATGAGGAGGTGATAGTATAAATTGTTCAATCAGATCGCAATCAAAATCTTCTTGAGGAGAGGCGGTATCGCTCGTAACAGCAAGTAATTGTTCATCCATGGTATCACTTTGGTGGTAAGGGTTGCTAAAGATTGGATCTACATCAATTTCCTGCATGCAATCAAGTAATACACGAGTAATGAATTCAATTCAGTCTCGTAATAGTCCGCTAGCTTTTACTTTCAATTTTAAAAGACGACTATTTGAGGAGTGTCTCCTAAGAGTATATTTAATGGTTAATTAGCTAATACGGAGTACCATTATAGCTTGGTGGTATGTCCCAATTGTTAGCAAATAGCTTGATTTTTTTTTAACTCAATGTTTTATTATATTCTTACGTTTATATAATTACATTCTAAATAATTAGGAAAAAAGTTATTTTCTAATTTAACAAAATTTCTCCAATGATTTAGCTAATTATTTTAAAGTTTTGGAAATTACAAGCAAGTCCTCAAATGTTGCCGTTAGAGTTGCTCTAATGTTTTTCTCCTTATCTATAAAAAATTTAAAAACTAAATATAAATAAAAAAAGGTGACAATAATGGATGTGCTAACGTGTCGTTATTTTTTACACACTCTCTATACTCCATCCGTATTTATTTAAGAGATATACTTAGCCGGGCACGGGTATTAAGAAAAAGAATTGAATGAAATAAAGTAATAAAACAAGTGGGGTTGAGTAGATATTTTAATAAGAAAAATAAGTGAGGATCATGTCATTTTAGGGAGTGGGAGTGGGGGTGTAGATATATTATTTAATTAGATGGTAGGGTTGATAAGTTACTAAAAACGGCAGGTGGATCTCTTAAATAAATACGGTCAGAAAAGGCAAGTGTATCCTTTAAATAAATGCAGAGGGAGTAATACGGCAAACATGTACTTAATATTGTAAGGCAGGTGTTTATGTGAGTAAAATTGCCCTAAAAATAATGTTTTTAAAAAGTCACCTTGATGTTAAATTAAATCACAGATGTTAACCTTCTACAAATTACTTCTAATATATACTGGTAATTATACTATCCTAATTTTTGTTATATCTTTATTTTCAAAAAATAAAAAATATACTGGTAATTATTATTTATTTGTAACCCCTTACATATAATATCTTTCATAATATATAAAAGATAATAAAAATTGATTAAAAGTCATCTAAAATTAGGTAAATTGTAAAAATCATAACAAAATATAGGATATATGATATTTATATTTATTATTTTTCATTTTACAAAAGTTTGTTAGTGAGTTTGTTGCAAGTTAGTTAGGGTTAGTTGCTTGCTTGTATATAAAGCAATGTTGGTTTTTCTTCCAAGCCAAGAAACTTAATCAGTAAATTCAAGTTTTCTTCAACTATTTTCTCTCTAGCATTCTCAAACTCTCTTAGATTCTTCATGGTATCAGAGCTAAATCTCATTTTCGAGATTTAGGTTTTCGATTTAGTGAATCAATACTGCACGAATTGCTTGGATTGCTGCGAAACTTCTTGCAATTGCGAAGTTTCTTGCACAATTTTGCGATTTCGAATCTGCGATTGTGATTGTATTTGATTGATTGTTGATACAATGGCGACTGATAGCTTTGAAACTCATCAAGATTCTTACCAGAACAATGGTGAAAATGGAGGTAATCTTGATCCTTATTTCATAGCTAATTCAGACAGTCCAACTTCTTCTTTAGTTTCTGCTGTTTTCAATGGTTCGAATTTCTTGCGATGGAAAAGGAATGTTATGAGAGCATTGATAGCTAAGAACAAAGAAGGTTTTGTGAATGGAGGAATTATCAAACCTGCTGTGAATCACAAAGATTATTGTAAGTGGAAACGTGCTGATTTCATGGTAGTGAGTTGGATTTTAAGCTCTATGAACAATGAGTTAGCAGATGATTTTGGATACATTGATAATGCTGGAGAATTATGGAAGGAATTAAATGAGAGGTTTGGACAGTCCAATGGACCTTTGATCTATCAACTGAAGAAGGAAATTGATAGTTTAAAACAGGAGAATATGACTATTGTTACCTATTATGGTAAGTTGAAGAAGCTGTGGGAAGAAATGCAGAGTTTGAGGGAATTTCCTACTTGTGTTTGTGGTGCTTTGAACAGCTGTAGTTGCCAAATCTTGAAGAAAATAGCTGAGTTTGAAGAAGAAGATAGAATGATGAAGTTTTTGTTAGGGTTAAATGGAGGATTTGAAGGAACTGTGACAAATGTGCTATCCATGGATCCTTTACCAAGTATAAACAGAGTTTTTGCTATCACTCAACAAATAGAGAAGCAGAAAGAAGTCAGTGGTGCAGCTGTTGAGGCTAGTGCTATGAGTAGCAGTGCTATGGCTGCTCAATCATACAAAGGTGATCAATCTCAGAGGTTTGCTGGTGTAAAGAAAGACTGGAAAGAAATAAAGAAAGAAAAAATGCACAAGATATGTTGATGTTTCAAGCTCATAGGCTATCCTGAATGGTACAACACAATTAAGGCTTTAAAAGGATCACAGTATCAAGCAAATGGAAGCAGACTTGTTGCTAATGTAAACTCAGCTGCTGATGTTGGAGATAATCCTCTTGATGATCAGTTGAATGGTTCTGCTGGTTCTGTGAACAATGAAATGATCAATGCAATTTGCCAAGAGGTTTTGAAAGCAATGAAAGGCAAGCAAGTTCAGTATGGTGATACTTCTGGAGTTTCTGGTTCTTATGCAAACTATGCAGGTATCATTTCTCACTCTTTTAACTGCACTGTGAATAAAATGCTTAATTGTGGATTGTGGATTGTGGACTCTGGAGCTTGTGATCACATGACATATGATGAGAGTATTTTGATAAACAAGAGACCACTTCAAAAGACAATTAGAGTTGGCTTGCCTGATGGAACACAATTGAATGTTGACACAATTGGTGATGTTGTTCTTAGTGATAAACTGGTATTGCCAAATGTGTTATTGGTCAAAGGTTTCAAACACAATCTAATGTCTGTTGGTAGGTTGATTGAACAAACTGGTATTCATGTTATATTTACTGGTGATGGGTATTCTTTCCAGGACCCTTCTAGTTCAGCTATGCTTGGTGCTGGAAACAAGACTCAAGGTCTTTACTACTTTGCTAAACACACAGATCTTCAAGATCTTAAGTGTAGTGGAAACACAGCTGCTACTGTAGTACAGGATGATAATGCTCATGTAAATACTGGTGTGTTGCCAAATAAGACTGCTACTAGTATGTTTCAGTCCAAAATGGACAATAGGAATAAATTAGATCTTTTACATGCCAGATTAGGACACCCTTCTCTGTCAAAAATGAAGTATGTTGATGAAGCATATTGTAAAGGATTTAATGAATATAATTGTGATGTTTGTTTTCATTCAAAGCATCATAGATTTCCATTCAAAAAGAGTGACAGTAGAGCATCTGAATGTTTTGAACTGATTCATCTGGATTTATGGGGGTCATATAGGGTCAGAAATTTAGATGGTGTACCTTATTTCTTGACTGTGTTGGATGATCACATAGAGTTACATAGACTTTTTTGCTTCACAATAAGATGCAAGTAGAAAAGGTGGTGGCAGATTTTATCTCTATGGTTGACACTCAATATCACAAGAGAATAAAAAGAATAAGGTCTGACAATGGAACTGAAGTAGTGAAAGATTCTTGCAGAGTTTTGTTTTCCAGTAAAGGTATCATACATGAAAAAAGTGTTCCTTATGTTCCTCAACAGAATGATAGGGTTGAGAGGAAACACAGGAGTCTTCTTGAAATAGCTAGAGCCTTAAGATTTCATGCTGGATTGCCTAAGAAGTTTTGGGGAGAATGTATACTTACAGCCACACATTTGATAAACAAAATTCCAGTTAAGGTGTTGAATTGGAAAACTCCATTTGAGGTTATGTTTCAGAGTGTTCCTGTATATGACACACTAAGGGTCTTTGGCTGTTTGTGTTTTGCTCACAACACTCAAGTCAAAAAAGATAAGTTTGATTCTAGAACTAGGAAGTGTATTTTCCTAGGCTATCCTGCTGGTTATAGGGCTTTCAAGCTTTATGATATGGATACACACACTGTCTTTGTTTCTAGAGATGTCATCTTCTTTGAGGATGTATTTCCATACAAATCTCAACCTACACATAATCCTGATATTTTGAAACCTGTTCAAACGGTTCATTTTGGTTCTGAAGCCAATTCTCATTATGTTGATCTTTCTTCTGATATACAGAATCATATTCACACTGAATCACCACTTTTATCCTTAAACACTTCTCCACCACATTCATCTCAAAATTCCTTACATTTTGCTCCCAATTCTTCTTCTTCTTCTCATAGTTCTGGTTCAACACACAATACTGAACCTGAAATTCACATTACTTCTCCTAATACTCAACTTAATCAATCTCCTAATATCATACAACCTATTGTTCCAACTCTTGTTACCAGACAGAGTTCCAGAACAATTAAACCTTCAACTGCTCTCAAAGACTTTGTTGGAGCATATATTCCACACAGACATGACACTTCTTCTTCTGAATCTGTTTCTTTTACTGTAAAAGATTGCTCTCTTGACAATGATTGTGATGACCTTTGGTTAACTGATTTGGCCC
This sequence comes from Spinacia oleracea, assembly GCF_020520425.1. Taxonomy (NCBI): domain Eukaryota; kingdom Viridiplantae; phylum Streptophyta; class Magnoliopsida; order Caryophyllales; family Amaranthaceae; genus Spinacia; species Spinacia oleracea. The sequence goes on from NC_079489.1 coordinate 151,858,393, forward strand.
TTAATAGCTTTGACACTTGGGAATCATTAGCTTTCACTGTGTTTCAGTCTCCCAATGATCCCAAGCATTACAATCAAGCTAAACATGATGCTAACTGGTTAACTGCTATGGATAAAGAAATCCAAGCTTTGGAGAGCAATGATACTTGGGAACTTACTCAGTTACCCAAAGATAAGAAAGCAATTGGCTCTAAGTGGGTTTACAGAACCAAACTCAATCTTGATTATACTATAGAAAGGCATAAAGCTAGATTAGTGGCAATTGGTTATCAGCAAGTGGAAGGAAAGGATTTTACTCAGACTTTTTCCCCTGTTGCTAAATTAGCTACTGTGAGAATTGTCATTGCACTTGCTGCTGTGAGAGGTTGGCCACTGTATCAGCTGGATGTCAATAATGCCTTTTTACATGGCTATATTGATGAGGAGGTTTACATGAAGCCACCTCCTGGTTATCTTAAAGCTCAGCCTGGACAAGTTTGTAAACTTAAAGAGATCCTTATATGGTTTGAGACAAGCATCTAGGCAATGGAACAAAGAATTGAACAAATTTCTGATTTCTCTCAACTTTCAGCAATCTAAGCAGGATTATTCTCTGTTCACAAGGACTTATGATGCAGAATTTCTTGTGATTTTGGTTTATGTGGATGATATATTGATTACTGGTACTTCAAAGGCTCAAATTGAAGAAGTGAAAGTTGCTTTAGACACTGCTTTTACAATCAAGGATCTTGGTCTGCTTGCTTATTTACTTGGTATTGAAATCCACAGAACTGATAATGGTATTTTTCTTTCTCAAAGAAAATACATTCAGGACATTCTAATTGATGCTGGTATGGAAGAATGTACTCCTGCACCAGCTCCTCTTTCATGTGGTCTAAAATTGTCCATTTCTTATGGGGTTTTGCTTGATGATCCTGATGTATATAGAAGGCTTGTTGGTAGATTACTTTACCTAGGCATCACAAGACCTGATTTGTCCTACTGTGTGCAGCATCTCAGTCAATTTGTTCATTCTCCAAGAGTTCCTCATCTCAAGGCTGCTCTTCATGTCTTAAAGTACTTAAAGGGTACAATAGATAATGGTTTATGGTATACAGCTGATTCTAATACAGAGTTAAGTGCTTACAGTGATGTTGACTGGAGTGCCTGTCAATACAGCAGCAGATCTTTAAGTGCATATGCTGTCTTCCTTGGCAACAATTTGGTTTCTTGGAAGACTAAAAAGCAGCGTAGTGTGAGTAAATCTTCAGCTGAGGCAGAGTACAGAAGCATGTCTGCAACTGCCAGTGAGCTTGTTTGGATTCAGGGATTACTTGAAGACCTTCAGGTTCACATTTCATTGCCTGTTAAGTTATTATGTGACAATACTTCTGCTGAACATCTTGCCAAGAATCCCATGTTTCATGACAAGACCAAACACTTGAAAAGGGATATGCATTATGTTCGTGAGCAAGTAGATGATGGTTTCATTGAAACTGCTCATGTTTCTGGTGCCCTACAACTTGCAGATTTGTTAACTAAACCACTTGCTTCTTCTCGACATCAGTTTCTATCTGCCCAAGCTTGGACTTGTATCTAAAGTCTAGCTTGAAGGGGGAGTATATAGGATATATGATATTTATATTTATTATTTTTCATTTTACAAAAGTTTGTTAGTGAGTTTGTTGCAAGTTAGTTAGGGTTCGTTGCTTGCTTGTATATAAAGCAATGTTGGCTTTTCTTCCAAGCCAAGAAACTTAATCAGTAAATTCAAGTTTTCTTCAACTATTTTCTCTCTAGCATTCTCAAACTCTCTTAGATTCTTCACAAAAACAGTACTACCGATAACAAAAATTTGGATGAATTTCGTTAAATCATGGCTAAACTATATATTGGGTATGGCAGGTTGTAGAATTTTGATCACGCTCGGAATTTAACGGTTAGACTAAATCACACCGTTAGATTGATGGTTCACACGGGAGGCCCACTAAATGATACCGTAGTTTCTAGGCACCAATTATTGTGGTCCATTGTTGTCCTTGGCCTATTTAGGAGCTTTTTGGTATATTTAGGAGTATCCTAGTTAAGAGCATGTGTGTTGCACGTTGAGTAAGATACTGGAATTTGTATATATGCAAAATATTATTACGGGTGAATAGGATATTTACATACGTACGTTTAGTTATTATTACATTCAACAAAAGTAGTTGCATGCCTAATTAAAAAGAGTTTGGTTTCATATACATCCAAAAGTTGGATTCAAAAGAAGTTAGTTGAATTTGTACATATTCAAAAGAAGCTTGGTTAACCTGTATTATGGCCATGTTTGGTAGATAGAGTCTTGGAGGAAAATTAGAGGTTTGAATCACTATTAGAGGTTTGACTAGTCAAACTATCTAATAGTGGTGTTTGGTAAAAGGAGGATTGAAAGAGTGGATTGGACTTAATCCTCCAATTTCAAATACGTTGCTATGAGCAGCGTTTCCAACAGAGGATTGAAGTTGAAAAGTGAAAAGTCACTTTTATCCCCATCTTCATTCTCTTTTCCTCTACCATGTATCCTCCATTAATAGATCTTGATTTTTTTTCTTTATCCTTCTTATACGGATACTTCGCTTAATATGTTTTTGTAAATTTTCTTCAATGTAAGTTTTAATTGTGAGTTTAGATTAATAATTGTTTTTAACATTGAAACAAAGAGGGTATAGATGAACAAAGCGTTGAAGATTGAGAGAGAAATTAGATGGTTCTCCGTATTAAAAATGACCTTGAAAAAAAAATTGGTGAACTGCAATGAAGACGACAAGACTATTTATCTTTGACAATGAAACCCAAATTGAGTGGAGCAAAGGAGAGGCAGAAGGACGGTGGTTTTTTTTCCTTTCGGAGATTTTTTTGGAGTTTTTGATATTTTGTTATTTTTTTTCTTTGCTTTCAATTAATACAGAGAAGTATAAATTACTAAATGCCACAAATACAATAAACTAGCTGCACATCATGTAATCATTTGTTGTATTACCGGTTTACCACTAGTTTTTTTTTTTTGCCCAAAGTTACACTCCGTAAATTTACGAGTAAAATATTTATCTTAATTATTAAAAAAATGTTAATATTATTGAAAATCAATGTCTATAAATGTCATTTAACACAATAAAATAGTTATCAGCTTTTAGAAATCAGCTAAGTGTTACCAAACACATTTATGCAAATAGCTAGTCAAATCAGTAGTCAAATCTGCTAAACAAAAAGTTAATCAGCTAACTGCTAATCCAAACAGTAAACAGCTAACCGCTAAACTCTGATTACCAAACAGGGCCATAGTAAAAAATGGTCGAGTGAAGCTTGTTCAAGCTATACGCTGTCAAAATTGCTTACATCTACTTAGCATTGATAAAGACATATGCAAATTAATACATATACACATGTTGTTTGCAATAGTGACATTGCAAAGTTGTAAATGATAAATCAAATAAGGGTATAATGGTCCAAATAAATAATGCAAATCTCAATTATAGTTTCGGCTTTTTTTAGTAGTAGAGGAAATGTACCGTAGTTTCTACTTTCTAGGCAGTAATTAATCAATTATTGTGATCCATTCATATTATGCTGCGTCATGTATGTGATGGTCAGAGAAGACAACGACCCCTATAACACCATATTACCTCCTTGTCAAAATAATCTTTATATATTTTTTATTTTTAGTACTCCGTATGTTTTATACGTAATGTTTTTACCATTGTACTTCTATTTTTTAACATGAAACTTTACTGTCTTACTTCTTTTAACTCACGACATTTATAATTTTTCACTAACTTTCTCTTGCTTTATTTAATTTTTTTTCTTTTACTCACCTACTTTTTTACTTATCTATCTTACTTTATCCATATTTTATTTTATATATCCCACTTTTTACACACATTCTCTATTACTCCATATGTCTTAATATTTGTGCAAATAGTAACTGTAAAAATTATTTTGAAACGGTAGTAGTAAGAGACAGAGAGCTCAACAAAAACCCGCTTCGACCATTTAACTTCAAAATTGTGTTGATCCTGTAAGAGTCCGCCCCATTTATACTATGGGTCGGATCTGACTCTATAATTTCATAATCGGGTCAGGACCTTTAATAAGCCCCACCTAATTGCTTTGGTCTATTTAGGAGTTGACTTTTGTCTGTATTGACTCTTGTGGTTGTCTATTTTTCAAGAGACACATAAAATGCAAATTATATGAATCGGGAACACTAGAGAACGTACCGCCATTATACTATTATGGTAATGTGTCAATAACCCTTTCTATCACTTTATTACTCATTCAGTCATTTACAAACGAGATTGGTATGGTATCTTCATATCACATGATTTTAACTTCAATTACTATCTATGTACTTGTACATGGATCATTTATATACATATATAGTACGTAGTACTAGATGTACATCTAGACCTATACCGTTATCATACATTGATCAAGAGAAATAAAAGCACACTGGCCTATTAGTGGGGCAGGGAAAATATGTTAGAGACTTAGAGTTAAAAATAATTCACCAACCACATCAATTAGGAGAACCATAAAAGTTCACGAGGATTAAATTGTGGGGAAATCGTGAAGCATGATTGGGTCTACACGCATCGGAAGCTGCATGATTTTTATTATTTGTTTTTTGAAACATCGAGTTTCAAGTCATGGCATGAATCCAACAAATAAAAACCGCAGTGCTTGGTTTAGAAAAATCGAAAAAAATAACCAAAAACACAGGTTAAGTGGTGCGTCATCATGTCCAATAAGAGTGTGCCACGTGTCCATGCCAACCTTCTTGACCAATCAAATTTCTTTATTTTAAATTGTAATTTTAAAATTTATAATCCTATTTTTAACCAAAAGTAATTTATTAAAAAAATATACCAATAGTAATACTCCCTCCGTATTTTTTTAAGGGATACACTTGCCTTTTCCGATCCGGCCGTATTTATTTAAGAGATACACTTGCTATTTTTAGTAACTTATCAACCCCACCATCTAATTAAATAATACATCTAATATACCCTATCACCCATCATCCTATTAAACAAATAATTTCATAAACCCACCCTACCCTCCACCCACCAAAATGACTTGGTCCCCACATGTTTAATTATTAAAATATCTATCCAACCCCACTTGCTTTAATATTTTATTTCATTCAATTGTTCTTCTTAATATCCGTGCCCGACCAAGTGTATCTCTTAAAAAAATACGGAGGGAGTATAACTTTGAGATGCGGGCAAGACTTTTTTTTCCCGGCAAACTTTAAAAAATCATTTTTCTCTCAATAAATTTATTAAAAATAATTTTCATTTACAAAATATTTTTATTATTTTTATATTATTAGAAAGATTTCTGAAATTTCCCAGAAAATTAAAATCATCAAATTTTCGTTATTATTATTAAATTTTTGAACGTATATTGACGTTAAACAAAAAAAAAGGTATATTTACGTATATTATGATCTGTTGTTTCCCTTGTTGATATATCTCTATTACATAAGGGAAGAGGGGAGGGTTATTTGCGTAATCACGCTTTTGGTGTCCCCAATCAAAAATACTAATATACCCTCTACACTTGCACAACTAAATTCAATTCAAAATCTGATTATATACTGATTTAAAAAATGCTGGATATTAATTCATTTTAAAAACTTAATTCAACAAATCAGGAAAATCATTTAAAAAAAACGATTAACCCAAAACCTTCAGCAAACCCAATCAATAACAAATTTTTGTGTTATTTGTTAATATTGATGATTTGATCTTGATCTTACACTATGCTTGCTTAAGGAGATCAAATTTACTTTTTTTATATTCGCACGCATCGCGTGCATATAAGACTAATATATATATACTACACTTGCTTAGCAAAAAAAACAAAAAACGTATATTTACATATGTACAAAAATTATTATTATTATTTTTTCTTAAGTTAATGTAAAAAAAATATTATTGATAATTAAATGCGATGAATCTTTAAGTTACTTGTGTAGTCTTTAAATGAACAAAAAAAATCTAAATATGTATAGTTCGTTGTAGGAGATGTCAAATGGGGTGGGGTACGTGTACGTAGTTAGATCTGTCAAACGGGTCGGTCGGGTCGGGCTGTAAATATTTATTTTCGGCGAGTTGAATCAAGTCGGTCATTTTCGGGTTCGGGTTTACAAATGCTTGTTCAACACCCAGAACTTTCGGGTTCGGGTCGAGCCAACAGGTTGAGAGATTTTAAAACGCGCATTATATTTTTATTAATTTAGGCGATAAATATACAAAATTAAATTAACAAATTTTCTACACATGTTTATATTTAGTTAAATTCAACCATAAAATGGCGTATAATTCAAATTAAAATAATATTACACACAACAATAGTAAAAATAACGTGTTTATTATGCTTAAAATTTCTCACAGACTCATTTATTACTATAAATAGAATGATTTTCAATCGGTCGGGTCCAAAACGGGTTCGGTCGGGTTTTGACCCATTACTTTTCGGGTTGCTCGGGTTTGGATTAAATCGGGTTACATGTCATAAAAAACTTGTTCAGAACACAGTATTTTTGGGCCGGGTTCGAGTCGATTTTTCGGGTCGGGTTGATTTTTGACAGGTCTAGATGTAGTGAAGTAGAAATTGGAGCGGTGAACATTTTTTTTCTTTTCTTGGGTGGGATGATATTTTGTAAACAACTTTTATTTGTGCGGAAAATAATGCAGATCGAGGAGTAAAAAAGTGGTAATGAAGGAGTGGTGAACTTTTTTTTCCTTATTGATAAGAGTGATCTTACTCTTTAAGAGAACATGTATAGTAAAAGAGATCAGTTTGAGATTTAATAGAGTATATTAGATGGATTCGGGTGCATCATACACTCTCTCTTATTTTCTCCTTACATGTGATAGTTCATGGTATCAGGGACTAGGGTTCCTTCTCTCCATATTCTTCCGCTGCCCTAGTCTTCTTCCTTCTCTGTTTCTTTTCTTCTTTCGTGCATTCCATCCATGGCAGACAACAAGTTTCATCCGGCTTTGGCTGTCTTCAACATCAAGAATCATATCTCGATCACTCTTGAGATGGAAACGGATCATTATTCGGCTTGGGCCGAATTATTCAAACTCCATGCACGCTCTCACCGTGTCCTTTCCCATATTCTGCCGACCGGAAAGGAACAGGCTCCTTCCACCGATGACGAGAAGGAGTTGTGGTCCACCTTGGATGCCACGGTTCTTCAATGGGTGTATGCAACCATCTCTACCGACTTATTGCATACCATCATAGAAGAGGATATCACGGCAAAGGAGGCTTGGGATCGTCTCCATAACATTTTTCTTGACAATAAAAACTCTCGGATTGTTGCATTGGAACATGATTTTTCTCATGTTAAAATGCGTGATTACCCAACCGCTGCGGCCTATTGTCGACGACTCAAGACATTGGCCGACCAACTCAAGAGTGTAGGGGCTCCGGTCAGCAACAACAGGCTCGTTCTGCAACTGGTGGCTGGCCTCATCGAGGCTTACAAAAACGTGGGCACTTCCATACGCCAAAGTAATCCGCTCCCACCATTCTCCGAAGCATGCTCCAGTCTTCGCCTTGAAGAAAAAGCCTATGCCGAGATGATTGACGACCCACCGGCAGCTATGGTGGCCGCGTCACATCGTGAGTTTGATGACTCTTCCCTTGACACTTCCAATCATTCACATCATAACAGGGGTAAGCATAACAAAAATCGGACTACTGGAGGTGGGAAAAAGAATGGCGGTGGCCGAGGTAGGGGAGGTGACAACCGGCGAGGCGGCGGCGGCGGCGGTCGGAACTCCGGCCACCAGCAAGCTCCGGCAGGACAGTGGCAGGCTCCACCACCGTGGCTGTGGGGGTGGATGCAAAAATGGGCACCTCCATGCCCTTATCCCACATCACAGTGGGCACGTCCCTCTTCTGGCCCAGCAAAGAACATGGCCCAACAGGGCATTCTGGGAAGCAGGCCACCACAACAAGCCTTTGCAGCAGGCCCAAAGATGCAGTGGGCTCCAACTCCAACTGATATTGAATCTGCTATGCACACCATGACAATGAGCCAACCCGACCCAAATTGGTATATGGATACCGGAGCCACATCCCATATGACGTCCAATAACGGTACTCTCTCATCCTATTTTAATTTGAGCAATCATAATAATGGTATTGTTGTTGGTAGTGGTCATTCAATTCCAATTCGTGGTTGTGGTCATGCTACATTACCCCCCCCCCCCCCGAACCCCCCTTTATCATTAAACAATGTTCTTCATGCACCAAAAATCATAAAGAATTTAATATCGGTTCGTAAATTTACAACTGATAATTCTGTGACTGTTGAATTTGATCCTTATGGGTTTTCTGAGAAGGAATTTCGGACGGGGACGACACTCGTGAGGTGTGATAGTCGGGGTGATCTCTATCCTTTGACCACCATCAAAAATATCACAAATTCTCCTTATTTTGCTGCTTTGACTTCTACGCTTTGGCATGATCGTTTGGGTCATCCGGGAGCTTCTATTTTGAATTTTTTAAGGCACAATAAATCATTGAATGTAATAGTTCTAGTTCCTCTACTATTTGTCATTCTTGCGTGCTTGGTAAACATGTTAGGTTGCCATTTGCGAATTCTAATTCCGGGACTTTATTTCCTTTTGACATTATTCATAGTGATTTGTGGACATCACCCGTTTTGAGTACTATGGGGCATCGTTATTACGTTCTTTTTTTGGATGATTTCACCAATTATTTGTGGACCTACCCTCTATCTAGGAAATCGAATGTTTACTCAAAATTCCTAGCATTTAAGGCCCACATCCATACTCAATTTAATCGTCCAATTAAAAATGTCCAATGTGATAATGGGAAAGAATATGATAACGGTCAATTTGGGAAGCTTTGTGAAACAAATGGGATGTCTTTTCGTCTTTCGTGTCCTCGCACATCATCTCAGAACGGAAAGGCTGAAAGAAAAATTCGCTCAATAAATAATATTGTCCGAACGATTCTTGCTCATGCCTCGGTTTCCTCATCATTTTGGCATCATGCATTAGAAATGGCAACCTATCTCCTTAATATCATATCAAGTAAGTTATTGGGTCATAAATCACCTTTGGAAGTCCTTTACCAAAGAAAACCATCTTATTCTCATCTTCGGGTCTTTGGGTGTTTGTGTTATCCTTTATTTCCATCTACTACAATTCATAAGTTGAAACCTAGGTCAACTCCTTGTGTGTTTTTGGGGTATCCATCAAATCATCGTGGGTATAAATGTTTTGATTTATCTTCAAATAAATTAATTATTTGTCGTCATGTATTATTTGATGAGTCTACGTTTCCGTTCTCCAAACTCCAAACACGTATGACTTCCTTGATGAGGGTTTCTCTCCTTACTTGGTTCATCACATCAAAACTGGCCCACAACGACAGCCAAACACAAACCCAATTCCCACAACCTCTGATCTCGCCCATTCACCTACACCTGTTGTTGGGCCGAGTACAACAGAGGCCCACAATCCTCAGCAGCAACTTCCCTTGGGCCAGACCACCTACCAGGCCCCAACCACTCCTCCAAGCCCGCCTGACTCCAGTCCAACTCACCCACAAAATATCCCATCTTCACCTACTGTACAGCAGCCCAAAGCCCAACCACGCATGGTCACTCGTAGTCAACATGGGGTGTTTAAGCCCAAACGACCGTTTAACCTACATGCATCGGTTTCGAGGTCCCCTATCCCTCGTAAGCCTTTGGATGCACTACGTGACCCGAATTGGAAAATGGCCATGGATGACGAATATGATGCTCTCATTAAAAATAGGACATGGGATTTGGTACCACGTCCTCCTAATGTAAATGTTATTCGTTCTATGTGGATTTTTACGCATAAAGAAAAGTCTAATGGTGATTTTGAGAGGCATAAAGCCCATCTTGTAGGTGATGGAAAAACTCAACAGGTTGGCATAGATTGTGGAGAAACTTTCAGCCCGGTAGTGAAACCGGCAACTATCCGCATTGTCTTAAGTCTATCTTTATCTAAGAATTGGCCCATTCACCAATTGGATGTCAAAAATGCATTTCTTCATGGCGAGCTCAAGGAAACGGTGTACATGCATCAACCAATGGGTTTTCGAGACCCCACATATCCAGATTATGTTTGTTTGTTGCGGAAGTCCTTATATGGGCTTAAGCAGGCCCCTAGAGCTTGGTATAAAAGATTTGCTGATTATGTTTCTTCCATTGGTTTCTCTAATAGCAGGTCTGGCAACTCCTTGTTCATCTATCACAAGGGGAACGATATGGCTTACATTCTCTTATATGTGGATGATATTATTCTTACTGCTTCATCTGATGTACTCCGTTGTTCAATTATGAATCTTCTTGGCTCTGAATTTGCAATGAAGGACTTAGGTCCATTGAATTATTTTCTTGGCATCGCTGTGACTCGACATAAAGGTGGTATGTTTCTTTCACAGCGGAAATATGCTGAGGATATCGTTGACCGTGCGGGCATGTCCTCTTGTAAGTCATCCATCACTCCGGTTGACACCAAACCGAAAGTCAGTGCCGCCTCTGGTGAACCTTGTGAGGATCCTACTCACTTCCGAAGCCTTGCAGGTGCACTTCAGTATCTCACTTTTACCCGACCAGATATTTCTTATGCTGTGCAACAGATTTGTCTTCATATGCATGCTCCACGAGACACGCATATGCTTGCTCTTAAGCGAATCATTCGGTATATTCAAGGTACTCTGGATTATGGTTTGCATCTCTATCCATCGTCCATCACTGATTTGATCACTTACACTGATGCCGATTGGGGGGGATGCCCGGATACTCGACGTTCAACGTCAGGGTATTGTGTGTTTTTGGGAGACAATTTGATCTCTTGGTCATCCAAGCGACAACCGACTCTTTCCCGCTCAAGTGCAGAAGCGGAATATCGGGGGGTTTCAAATGTTGTTTCCGAATCATGCTGGATCCGTAACTTACTCTTGGAACTACATTGTCCCGTTCCTAAAGCAACTTTGGTTTATTGTGATAATGTGAGTGCCATTTATCTTTCAGGAAATCCAGTGCAACATCAGCGAACCAAGCACATTGAAATGGACATTCATTTTGTTCGTGAAAAAGTAGCACGTGGACAGGTTCGTGTGCGTCATGTCCCATCCCGATATCAAATTGCCGATGTTTTCACAAAAGGACTACCCCAAGTCCTATTTGAAGATTTCCGGGACAGTCTAAACGTTCGTAAACCTCCCTTTCCGACTGAAGGGGTGTGGTAGAATATATGTAAATATTTTAAACAATAAAATATTTGTACATTAGGCAAGTGACCGTTTAGCATACGGTTAGCATAATCTTAGCATAATCTCAGGAATATTAGTTCCACCTTTGTAGCTAATCTAATATACATATATAAAGGAGGCATATTTGCTGAAAGATTAGAGCGCCACCTAAGATTACTAATGGTTTCGGCCAATGAAAAATAAGATTTCTAATTTATTTTTGAATTAAAAAAACCAAGTGCCACGTAGATATTTTAATTAATTAATTATTAATATATACAACTCCATCGAAAATCAAACACTCTAATAATTAAAAAATAATCGATTGTCGCGTAGATAATTAATTAGGTGCCACATAGATATTTTAATTAATTAATTAATTACTAATATATACAACTCCATCTAAAATCAAACACTCTAATAATTAAAAAATAAATCTAAAATAAAATTCATCCAAAATCAAACAATAATCTAAAATAAAATAAATAAAATTCAATTTAAAATCAAACATTAATCCAATGTTAGAGCGCCACGTAGAAAAATCTAATGGCTTCGGCCAATGGACGAATATTTGCTGAAATATTAGAGCGCCACGCCGCCACCTAGGATTACTAATGGTTTCGGCCAATGGAAAATAATATTTCTAATTTATTTTTGAATTTAAAAAGCAAGTGACACGTAGATAATTAATTAGGTGCCACGTAGATATTTTAATTAATTAATTAATTACTAATATATACAACTCCATCGAAAATAAAACACTCTAATAATTAAAAAATAATCGATTTCCACGTAGATAATTAATTAGGTGTCACGTAGATATTTTTAATTAATTAATTAATTAATTACTAATATATATACAACTCCGTCTAAAATCAAACACTCTAATAATTAAAAAATAAATCTAAATAAAATTCATCCAAAATCAAACAATAATCTAAAATAAATTAAATAAAATTCAATTTAAAATCAAATATTAATCCAATATTAGAGCGCCACATAGAAAATTCTAATGGTTTCGGCCAATGAAAAATAAGATTTCAAAATTAATTTTGAATTAAAAAAAACGAGTGTCACGTAAAGAAATTATTAACTTTCACGTAGATTTTTTTATTAATTATTTTTTAATATTACGCATATACAATTTCATCCAAAAACAAACACTTTCATAATAAAAAAAATCTAAAATGAAATCCAATGAAAAATAAAAAACTAATCTAATCTAATATATAAAAATGGTATATACATAGGATTTTTATTTAAACATAAAAATTTAATAGAATCCGTGCATCGCACGGGTTAAAATCTAGTTACTCCTAATTTAGTTCCTAGATTTCAGCCTAGACTAACGTGTATATGCTGTATATTATGCTACGAGATGAATGAGAAAGTGGAGCGCTAAAAGCCGCCCCACATTACTCAAAACCGCCCCCTATTTTACTTTAATATCCTTATATAATGAAACTTTTCTCCCAAATTAATTACCCCATTTATTTTGAAGAGAGAAAGTATCTTCATCCAAACCACCACCATACACCCATAAAAAAAATTATTTAAACCAAGCAATTTTATTTGTCAATAAGTACATTAATCAATAAATTAAAAAAATACTAATTTAATTTTGATTCCACAAACTTATGCATTTTAAGTTTACACCATGGTAGCGACTTATGCATTTTAAGCTCACACCATGGCATAGACTTATGCATTTTAAGCTCACACCATGGCATAGACTTATGCATTTTAAGCTCCTGCCATGGTACGAGCTTAAAATTCATAAGTCTGTACCATGGTACAAGCTTAAGATGCATAAGTCTCTTAATCTTTTCTCTGAAACAAATTACATCAAATTCAACAACAAATCAAAACATTAAATAGTATAGACTTATGAGTTTTGAGCTCCGACCATGGTATACACTTATGAAGTTTAAGCTCCTTCCATGGTACGAGCTTAAACTACATAAGTCTATACCATGGTCGGAGCTCAAAACTCATAAGTCTGTACCATGGTACAGGCTTAAACTTCATAAGTCTGTACCATGGTACAAACTAGAAATGCATAAGTTTCTGAATATTTTTTTCCGAAAAAAGTCCTCTTGTGAATTTGATGTTCCACCGGTAGTCTCGGCCATGTAAAAATTATTTCACATTATGTTTAGGGTGGGCGGTAAAAAGGGAAAAGGTAAAGGATAATGGTTAATGCTAAAATGAGGGGGTAAATAAAGGGGGTATATGGGTAAAATATTAGGGCGGTTTTGAGTAATATGGTGCGGTAAATAGTAAGCCCCATGAGAAATGCAAGCAATTAAACTCTTTCAGATAGTGTTCACCAATTGACATAAAGTTTATTTAGATATACGGTGTGTCCAAATGCACATAATAATTAATTTTTAGAGGTTGAAAGCTAGAAATGGAAGATACAGACATACAAAGCAACATAAGGAAACTTGATACATGTCCTAATAAAACTATTTGATGTGATCGATCACATAACGGAAATTTTCACCCACTCAGCTCAGCTAAAGCTGATTTACATGTTCATTTGTATCCCCAAAAAAAATGCTTATATAGGCTCATGTAAGAAAGGATAAGAAAGTTATGCGAGAAAGAGAAAGGTGAGAAGAATTATACACAATTGGATAGGTTAGATCTGATGGCTAGAGTTCTACGTGCCTCAACAGGGAAAATACTACGTACCACATTCTAGAAAATGACTTTGTTACTTACTACATTTTTCAGGAGTATTACATTGATGATTGACTGTCCGGAATGGACGGTGAAGATACTCCATGTCTACAGAGAAGAGAATCGAACAGTAAATTGGCTTGCAAATCATGGCACCACTCAACATATCGATACTTGTATAGATCGAGAAGGGAATCGAGCAACAGTACGTAGTATTTCATATTGCACCGGTAGAACTTAATTGGTACGTAGAATAATTAATGAGGACAGTATAGGCGTGGCCATCCCACGCCTTCTGGTTTTATTTTGTTTGTGTGGCTGTTTTTCTTTATTTAGATTTTAATCCTCCGATGAATTTAAAAAAAAACATTGTCGATTGCTACCTACTCACCTTTTTTGATGACTTTAATTAGCCTTAAAATAACGTCATATTTCCCTATTTAATTATGCATGTAATTAAAAATAAAAGACTATGTTATATTAGAATTATTTTGTCTGAACTTATATTATTTGAACTTAACTAAATTTATCTGAACTTATTTTATCCGGAAAATAATTATTTTTATTTGAATAAAACTTATTTGTGTGTGAAAATTATCTGAAAAAACCTATTTTTGCTGAACTTATATTTTAACTGAAATTATCTTAACATATTTATATGATATAATACAAAATAAGTCGAACATAACAAATCCTTGATCGATAACACTTTCGTACAAAATAAAAATATACCCCCTTAAGTACCCGCAACTTTGTTATAGTTTTTTTTTTTCATATGTATTACTACGTATGAAGTAAGAAAATAAACGACAAATACTCAAATATAACGTTAAAGTCACTATAAAAAGGGGAGTGGGTAGCAATCAACAATGGTTTTAAAAAGATAATAATTCACAACATTTTATAGTCCATAACTAACAATACATTTATAAAAATAATTTAAACTCTTAATAAGACAACTGATTTTGGACACAGAAAGTAACTGATCGATAATGATGTAAAGCTCTTACCAGTTCAGCAATCCATGCTTCCATAGTCTCCATTTCTGTTGCCTTTAGAAAAAAAAAATAGAGCAAGAGAGAAGTAAAATAGTAGGAAATTGTTAAGCAAAATTCTCTTTCTTGTTCATTCTTTACACCAAAGAGAGCCCTTGTATTTATATAAAGAAAATACGGAGTACTCCGTACCAATTAACCTAATTTTTTTTTTTTTATTTATTAATTATTATTTTTATGTTGATTTTCTATGTACATGATAACTTACAATTTGAACATCTTTTTATTTAAAATTTTAATGGCCATATGGTTTGTGATCGTAAGATAAGTAGATGACAGGTGTGAGGTGATTTATTGGTATGATGCGATAGAAGAGAAGGACATTAAAAATTATTTTAAGCACGAGGATGGATGTGACTTGAGTAACTCATGAAATAAATACTCTCTATGTATTTTTTTTTTGAGATTACACTTGACCTAAATAAGTATTTAAAAAATTTAGTTTAATATTACTCTTTTTACGTTTTGTATCATGCACACAATTTAATATTACTCTCTTTACTGATATCATGCACACAATTTAACTCTCTATGTACTCACTTCCCTTATATATCCCTCCGTTTCTTTTTGTTTGTTACGTTTGAACTTTTGCACGTTTATTAACGTATACTAAAGATTGTTTTTCTTTTTATTAAAAAATAAACTCAAGTAAAACCTCAATCCATTAATCATTACAACAACCAATAAGATTTTTTTATTTATAAAATGAACCAATAATGGAAAAGCACACAGATTGCTAGTTGGCACTTGGGAAATTGTAATGAACTTTAATGAGTTGAAAAAACTAGACCAATTAAAATTAAAAGATGGCACAAAAAATGATAGTATAATAAGTTTATAAAAGGAAATATTCTTCCACGTAATAAACATTGTGTAACACCTTAAAAGGAATGCATAACAAACAAAAAGAAACGGAGTAGGTTTTTATTATTTACATTTGATATCATGCACATGACAATTTAACAACTAATTAATGTTGATAAAGATTTCTCCTTTTTTTTACTCCCTCCGTCCCGGAATACTCGACCCGGTTTGACCGGCACAGAGTTTAAGGGACTTGAATTGACTTATTTAATTTAATAGGTAGTAGTTGATAGTGGGGTATTATTTTAATGTAGTTAGTGGGAGATGGGTTAAATGGTGGGGTTGGGGGAGAGTATGAGTTGAATTTTTAATTATTTTTTGTATAGAGTAGGGGTTAGGTGGGTCAATAGGGGTGGAGTGAGAAATAATATAATATTGTTAGAATATTTCCATTTTTAGAAACAAGTCAAGTATTAAGGGACGGCCCGATAAGGAAAACAGGTCAAGTATTCCGGGACGGAGGGAGTATTTAATTAATTAAAATAATCACTTGTACGATTTTTGACAAAATATTAAGGACATTTATGATACAATATAAAAGGAAACATTCTAATGTAAATATTAAAATGTGACACTCGTAAATAATACTCCGTAGAAAAGAACAGAGGGAGTATATAAGGGAATTGGTAAATCAAAGGAAAAATTTATTTCTTCCAAGGAAATCCACAATTTTTTAAAGTTGATTTCTTTGGAAGAAGTGAAATTATTCCTTGAATTTATCATTTCCCAGTATATAATAATAAAATAAATAGGGTAGTTGATAATAAAGAAATAATGAAATAAATATGGTGGTGCGATATTGAATGATTAACCCTGTATTATTTTAATTTTTTATTTTGGGTCTGTTTGGTAATTGATTTTTTGTTGGCTTTTGGCTTTAGGTTATTTCAAGTGGTCAAACAAGTGAACAACCAATATACATGTTTGGCAAGTAGATTTTTCTTTGGCCAAAAAATCCAAAAGCTAGTAAGACTAGCTTTTTTTTACATTGGTTGTTGGCTTTAGGCTTATTCAAGTAGCCAACAATCAACTTTATCAAACACATTGAAAGACTACCGTCAAACAACCAACATAAAAAAACCAACGCAAACAGCCAGTCAAACAAATCAAGTAAAATAGCTATAGCCACCAACCAACGGTCAGTCGCCGAATACACTCTCACCAGTGGCGGACCTAGGCTTGGGCATCCTAGGTCACGTGACCCACTAATATTAAAAAAAAAAAAAAAAAGTTGAAAATCCAAAAACGCGTTCTCTCTCTCTGGAAGTCTGGAACGCAGCAGTGAAAGCGTGAAATAAACCAAAAGGCAAAACATAAAATTCTAGAAACATTCTCCCTCTCTCTTCGACGCAGCCGCAGCCACCGGCCCACCAGGCACCAGCCACCAGGTCATCCGACCACCGAACCCAGATCCACAGCATAACCGTGTGCCCGAGTCACCGTGGTCGCGGGGAAGAGGAACCGAGCAGCGAGCAGTCTGCACCGAGGAAGAGGAGGAGTAGCCGACTAGCCGAGCACCGAGGAGGAGGAGCCGTCACCCTCGTCGTCGCCCGTCGAGCCGAAACCCCATTCAGCAACTCAGCAAGTGCAACTCGTAACCACTGACTTGAGGTATAATTCGTATAAATTATGATTTTTGTAGACCCGATGACAGTAAATTGGATCAATTACCTCCACTAAAATAGGCATAGGAGATACGAAGTCGGACGGTAGCTCGTTGGTGGCTAGTTTATTTGCTTATTTATTTTAGCGGCTAAAGACTAAAGTGGTCACAATAACATGTGAATCATTGGTTTATGCTATATTGTAATATTGCTATGTACATATTCCACATATAAAGTAATCAAATAATGATATGATACTTCCTTAATTACTTTTGCCTGGAAAATAAACATATTTTGTCAGTAATAAGTCAAAATCAATTGAAACAAACAGACCTTTAACCATTATAGATTTATATGTGTATTTTTGTAAAAGTATCAGCAAATGCGAAAATTATAAATAGGGTCATTTACATTTTACTAAAACCGCTTTAGATTTTAAATCATATAAATAAATAACATCGTACTTCGTATTATTTATAAATTGTATAATTAAATTGTGTAAATTGAATTGTGATTTGTGAATTTGTGAATTGTAATATGTTGATAATTTGTGAATTGTGATATTCGTGAATTTATGAATTTGTGATATTTACATATTGTTTGTGAATTGTGATATTTGTGAATTTGTGAATTGTGATATTTGGGAATTTGTGAGGAATTGAATTGTTGAATTGAATTGAATTGTTGAGCAATTAGGAATTGAATTGTTGAGGAATTAGGAATTGAATTTTATTTGTGAGGAATTGAATTGTTGAGGAATTGTTGAGGAATTGTTGAATTGTTGAGGAATTAGGAATTTGTTGATTTTGATATTTAAATAGTTGAATTAGGAATTGGTTGATTTAGGAATTTGTTGATTTAGGATTTATATAATAAATAGATATCAAAACATGAAAAGCCGTAGAGAGCAATTGTAATTTTGAAGTTTGGTTGTAATAATTAATACTTGTTACTTTTGGATTTTTTTTAAGTATTAATATATATATTTTTTAATTTAAACATTGATTTATGATTATATGGTGAGCGGCGTAGAATTGTGACCCACCATCCGTGAATTCCTGGCTCCGCCACTGACTCTCACCCATGCCAATTAAGTTGTTTTATTTGCCCATATATTTAATAGTATGGACCTTGGATTTATGATGAATTGATGATATATGAAAAGGATCTTTCAAACCAAAAATGACCTTTTGATTTGTGATACTACGTAGTAAGATAAGGGGTGTTGGGTGGACTGGTCCCTGGTGCAATAGAAAAGGATCTTTCAAACCCATAAAAAAATATTGACGATATATAAAAATTTAGTAGTCAATTTATAACTTTTATATTGTCGTTTTTATTGTAACCCTTCTCAACTTCAACGGCACAATATATTTATAATAATTTGTGTGTATTTTTTTATAAGGAAAGAAAATTAATATGGACAACCTTTTAATCATTCTTTCAAATGAATTAATTCCTTCGTTTCAATAGAATTACAACATTTTTAGTTGCCATTATTTAATTTATATATCAATGTTGACCATAAATTTTTAATAATTTTAATAAAAACAAATGTTAATAAGTAGAATGTCATTGAATTGATTTTATTATATATCCTGTATATACTTTCATAATATTAAATTTTAATTTTTTTTTGGAAAAAGATTATTAGAGATAATTATAATCATAGTTATATATTGGCAAACGTACTAGTCAAAGTATCGCATTTTTTTAAACAGAGGAAGCGCAATGACTCAATGACTAAAGAAAAACGAAAAAGAGAATAAAGAATACAATGAAAATGCACTCCAATTTTGAACTACCACATCCCAGTTCCAAATTTTTTGTTGAATAGACCAAAGGGTAACCAATTAATCAAGCGACAAATGGAAAATGAACCTACTTGATAGCCATACTCACAACTAGCCAAACCCGAAGTCAAACCCATAGCAACCTAAACTAAAAACTAACAGAAAATTAACCTACTTAAAATTGTACCAAAACTTAATTATTATTTCTTTTTAAAAAAGAAGGGACGGAGTAGCAATTGCTTTATATAATGAACATACCAATAGAGAAGAAAATAAAGGGATTATAACCAACATAAGTTGGTAGAGTTGGTGGGAAATTCAACTTGTGACTTAATCACAACCATCAAATATTCAGATGCGTATCGCATAGGAGTAGCTCAAGCTAAGACCTGTGTAATTGGGATGACTATCCTATGATATGTGTTGGTGTTGGAAGTAAGCTTGAAAAAGAAGTTCGCCCGATGATCGAGCACGCGTTCAATGTGAAAATGGGCAAGTAGTTCGCCCGACCGGGTGGTGGTCGCCCGTCGGGCGGTGGGCGCCTGATCGGACGCCCGATAGGGCGGATACCAAAAGACGTCTTTCGGACGTTGGATTTGGTTCCTCGTCATTCCTTTTGTAACAACCCTTTTGTTGATATTTTAAGTGACTTAACTATTTCAATTATGTCGAGTTAAGTTTTTTGATGATCCCCTTGATTAAGGAGGTTAATAAACTCTTCATATTCATACATTCATACTTAAGTCTATTGATGATGGTCATTGGATTCCTTGGGTTGTTTTTTTGGTTCCTCCACTAAGTCATATGTAACCTCTCTTTTACTGATTTTAATGAGTGGTTCTTTGTGGTTATTCTCCATGTGTATGGAGATAACTAGTCTTATGGCCCGTGCAAGGCACGGGTTTTACATACGACATAGGAAAATGTAGTAAACCCAAAAGTGTTAAATTACATTATTATAATAACATTGTTTTGTACTAATTGTTACTATGCAGTCATGTTGCTTTTCGCACTGCATTTCCAAAACTAAAACCACATATTAGAGTCAATAATATATGGAATACTTGAAATAATACCGTTGTGGTTCTGCCTCAGCAGCATAACGATACCTACACAGAAATAACCACCAGATGAGGGACATGCCTTAATCACAAGTACCACCAAAGAAATGGAGCCGAGGGAAGATTACTTATAACAGTAGGTAACCATTGATTAAGCCAATGGAAAAAAGAGAATCAGACGGATGAAAGTCTACGTCGAAAGGGAGATTATCATAATTTATCTCCTAAGAAAATTATCATTTAATCGAAAATCCCATCTTACAAACATCCAAATTTAAGACCTTTTACTGTTAGGTATGTTCCTGTGCCAACAAAATTTTATATAGCACTATACGAATTTCAATTATAATTATGAAGTGGGTACTCCGATAAAATAATTAACATAAAACAGCACCAAACCAAAGCTAACAAAAAATCCCAACAGACAAATCCAAAAAAGTCGATACAAGTAAAAGTTACCGAAAATAGCAGCGTAAAGGTAGTTGGCAGAGGCGCCAAAAATAAGGTGGTGATACAATTACAGGATGCTGCGTTGTTGGAGGATAGGAGAAAGAGGCGGGAGGCGAGAGGAAGAGGAAGGGAACACAGAGCTAATCCGAGTATGCTACCTGAGTATACATTATTTTGTCCCTCAAATGCATGATACACAATCATGGCAACAATGAACAATGTTAATAAGTATGTTGGAGATAATTCTGATAATCAAATTAAATAGGCAGAATAGAAAACCAAATTTACAACCAATTAAGCAAAAACATAATCTGGAATAGATTTTAACGGTTAAATAGACGCAAGCTATCTAATCGAATGGATTTTCAGGATCAACGATGTCGAAGATGAAGAACATAAACTCACACAATTTTGATTCTTGCCATTTAAAGGGATAATAATGAATAATTCCAATTCTCTTTCTGGCCAAATGAATATGGGGGGAAGCTAAGATACCAAACTCATTTATTGAATCTATAACCCCTACAAACCTCAAACACTGTAAATGTAATAAGTAATGAATTGAGTAATTAAAATAATTAAAGAATATTTATTTTATTTAGATGTTAAATGGTTGAATGAATTTAATGGAGAATCAATTTAATTAATTTGAAGGTTTAGGAAGGGGAAGGTAAAGGGACTGAGAATACATAAAGGTTGTTGGTTGAGGAACTATGGAATTGTGCAACTACTCTTCACTGATTTGGGTTTTTTTCCTTGATGAATAGAAATGACATGTGGCAGACTAAGAACTTTCATGGAAAAAGCAACATGGCAAAGTGAGGGGAGTTTAAGTTTTCTTTTATAAATACTAGGTATTGATTAAATTGAAGGAAATATGTCATTCACCCAAGGTGCACTAAGTCTAATACCAAGGTTCAGATTAATTCACTACAAAATTATGGATTATTAGAGACGGAATTTGAGACGAAACCTATAAGCATCTCAAACTTGAGACGGATTACTAAAATTTCGTCTCTAAATTAAAATTGAGATGGGATTGTATATAGAGTTTCAAAAATTTCATCTCAAATTTGTAATGGACTTGCCAAAATTCCGTCTCAAACTTTTTTGAGACGCTCTCTATAGAGACGCCCCCTTTCGGTCTCAAATCCGTCTCCAATCATCATTTTGAGACGGATATGGACTATTTAGAGACGAAACCCCTCGTCTCTATAAAATGATTTTTTTGTAGTGATTGCAAACAATTAATTCAATAAGATCAAGTGATCGGAACAGCTAGCTGGAGAAATGCTTCCGATCAGTGAGTTCTAATGGATATTAAGCTCACAACTTACTCTTGACTGAACCTATAAGGTCACACCAATGACGTGTAACAGATCACCGGATTAAATGAATCGAAAATTCATTTAATATCTTTTCGGGAATTAGTTTTGGAAAACGTATTATACGATACGACCTCGCGTCGGAATCGTATATCGTATCGCGAATATTCGTAAGCTTGGCGAAACGAATAATCGTATCATATGACGGTGATTCGCCGTATACGATACGATAAATAATAGCCGTAGGGCATTAGTCGTGAATACGAGGCACATCGGAGCTGCCGGCCCGTCGAGCCAAGCGCGCAAGGCCCAACGAGCCAGCGAGCTCGCGAGCAAGCAAGCAAGCCGGCCCGGGGCGTGGCACAAGCGCGCAACAGCAACAACATCACAGTAGCGAGCACGCAAGGCCCACGGCCCAGCTTCTCGGCTGCGCGCGCTGTGGGCTTCGGCCTGCAGCGTGTGGCTGGGCGCGGGTTGAGGCTTGCGTGTGGTGATGTGGCTGGTCAAGGCCATTTGGTCTTTGGCCGGTTACATCATTAATATAATTAGGTTAATTATATTATTTCCACACACAGCACATCAATTAGTTTTCCCATCTAACCTGAACCTAATTCCTAAATTACGTTCTTCAGTTTTTCTCTCTCTGTGAAAAACTGTTCATCCCGAAAAGCAAAAATCTTATGCGTTGTGTAAGCTACAATACTCAAGACGGATCTGAACGTGTCGGCGAACCAAGTAGAGGAACGACAAGTGGAGTTCTTTGTTCGTGCTCGTTGATACAATACTCGGGAAAACACGCTTCGAAAGTAAGTTTGCTTAAACTGTGCTTTATACATGTTTCCTGGCTTTGGGGATGCTCCGCACATGATATGTATGTTTAACTGTATTCCCCAACAGTGGTATCTTGAGCCTTATGTATTCAAAGAATTTTTAAGCATGATTTAATTGTTTTTGCCGTTGTCGAAATTTTTGGGAATTTTTGTTGATTTTTCGGAATTATTATGAATTATTGGATTAATTGCGTAATAGGTTCTGAATTCAAAAATATTCGTATTTTCGACTTTTCTGACCCTAATCTTATTGAAAACGATTTTCAGATCAACTCATGAGAACAGAATTGCAAAAACAGGCCTCGAATTATGTGTTTTTGGGCGTTTTTGTTAATTTTCGTGTTAAAATTAATAAATTCGGAAAGTTTTTTAATTAATTGGTCGACCTAAACCACTTAGAAATGATTGAAATTTTGACACAATGCTTTCGGGGATATTCTTTAATTATGGTAAAAGTTTCATTCATTTTTTATAAGTATAAACCCTAATTTTGCTTTCCCCAAATTCGTAAATTTTAGATCTGTAATTGATTTTTTAAAATAATTTGGATCTAGTAATTTGATTAATTGGGAAAGGGAATATAATTTCATGGTAAGTGGCGAATTTTATAAATTATTGGATTAAAATTTTGAATAGTTTCGTTAATTTTAATCGACACTTAAACCAAATTCGTAAAAATCTGAAATTTAAATGTTTAGAACGATTTAAAGTTTTAGATTTGATATTTAAAAGTTCAAATTTTCGGTTGAAATCGTTCGTTCTTAAAATTTGAATAATGTTAACCTTGATTTAATAATTTTAACGAAATTGGATTGTTGCTAAATTAATTAAATCGTGAAAATCGTTATTTTTCGAAAATAAAAATCGTAATTTTTTTATGAAAAATAACTTATTGCAAATGTTCGTGATTTTTTTTAATTAGTTGGTCCGTAGGCACGAACTCGAGGTGGGGTGGACGTGTGGCTCGTCGAGCCATACGGGCTGCCACGCCTGCGCCGAGCCGCAGCGACGCTGGCAGCAGCAAGCGTGCTGTGTGCCGCTCGCGTGCTGGGCGAGGGAAGGGGCGAGCAAGGCAGGTGCCTTGGCTTGCGAGAGCTGCAAGCAAGCAAGGCAGCCTTGCCTTGCGCAGCATCGAGCACAACAACATCACAGGGGCAGCGCTGGCTGCGGGGGCATGGGCATTGCTCGTGTGCCTCGTAGGCCACAACGTGCATTGCTCGGCTGGGCGCAAGCCTAGCCCGCATTGCACTCAAACAATTTTTTTTCGTTTTGTTGGGCTTGAATTTCATGTTTGCATTAAAATTGGCTAACGGGATATTTAATAATTATTTTATTTTACTTGGGCCGGGCTGTGAGTTTAATTTACTATTTAAATAATTAATTATCCGGAATAATTATTGGTTTGAGTGGGAGCCGCTAAATAAAATTAAAAATGAAATAATTATTTTAATTATTTTCACAGGCCGCATTATTTTAATTAAATTCAATTTTAATTAGAATAAAGTCCAAGAATTAATAATTTGGAAATTGATTAATCTTTTAGGACGTGTTTATGTGAACGTGAATTTTAATTAATTCACGTAAATACTTGAATAATTATATGGACCATTCGTTTTAGCATACGAATGGCTGAATGCATAGAATGTATATTTTATGTAATGCACGTACTCCAAGTGACTAGTATGGCCATTTTAGGATAGTTAAATACAGTATGCGAACCGTTCTATCTTTGAATGTAAAGTTTTATATATTGTCTGCGAACCATAGAAATTTTGATGTAATCTTATTATTTCAAGTATTTCTAGTTTAGAACTTTAAGTTAGCATTGAATTAAGATCCAGGACGATGCCAAGCTAACAAGATGGTGAAGAAGATTGGATGCTTCAAGATAAGAGTTTTGGGCCATACTAGTTCACCTATTATTTATGCACTATATATATATATATATATATATATATATATATATATTATGATTGAATGAATGTATATTATGCACGAATAGGTTGTTTGTATGACTCGATTAGATTTAGTTCACTAAATAATCGAACCAACATAGAAACAACTAGGTCCAAAGTAATATTGAGTTTTAAAAAATATTGCCTTCCAAATCAAGCACTTACAAAAATCTTAGGATCTAACGTAGTAGGTTTACGCCAAAGCGAGGTGCTATATGAAGGAAATAATGCCCTTGGTCCAAGTATGCATTCTATGTTAAGTCTAATAAATGCGGTTCAGTATTAATTAACAAGTTAATAATTCAGTGAGATCAAGTGAGCTGAATGCCTAGCTAGAGGCCGCTTCAGTTCAAGTGGAATTAATGATATTAATCCACAGCTTACTCTTGACTGAACCCGTAGGGTCACACAAATAGTACGTAAACGGATCAAGTATTTAATGGCATTAAATACTCCATCTATGAATATTCGGAACCGACGGATCTTGGTTTCAGTGGGAGCTAAGATCGTCACAGGCAAGAAATGAATACTCCGGAAACGATGATATTGCCGGAAACGGAAATATGGATCGTATCAGAAATATGAATATTATCCAAGTCGTAGATGTTGCCGGAAACGGAAACATGGTACGTATCGGAAAATATTATTGGAAATGGAAATATTACCAGAATCGGAAATATTGCCGGAAACGGAAATATTGTCAGAATCGGAAATATTACCGGAATCGGAAAATAATTCCGGAAACGGAAATATTAAATATTTGTTCGAAACGGAAATTAATTCCGGAATCGGAAATATTAAATATTGTTCGTATCGGAAATAGATTCCGGAAATGGAAATTTAATCGGAAGCGTATCGTACGAATTAGCATCGGACGAGGCCTGCCGGACGAAGGCCCAGCACGAAGCCGGGCCATCGCCCAGCAAGCACGCACGCCACAAGCCCAGCGCGCGCCAAGGGCCACGGATGCGTGGGCCGTGCTGCGTGGGCTGCTGCTCGCACGCGCATGGGCAGCCCTTGTGGCTGCCGTGTGTGTGTGAGTTTGTGCTCATGCGTGATTCCTGAATCTGCAAGAGTCAGTGTATGATTAAATTACTATTCCTAATTGGATAAATTAATTAAATAGAATTCATGTAGGATTCTAATTTCAATTAATTCGTATCCTACTAGGATTACGATTCCTTTTCCATAACTCTATAAATAAAGGCCTAGGGGTCATAATTTATACACAAGTTTCAAAGTATTCAAAAGTGAGTTTTTTGAGAGAAAACTAAAACACATCTTGCTCACAAAGTGCCGAAATTTTCTAGTACCTTAAGGGCGATTCTAGTTGGTCAATCTTAAGGCGGATCCGGACGTGCTGTGGACTATCTACGGAGGGACGACACTTGGAGTCCTAAAAGACTTGTTCTTGTTCGGTTCGGGCGCAGCTAGGGAGGGCACGCAACAAAGAGTATGCATCTAAATTATGCTATATGATTATGTGTAAATAATATGTTGTCCTGGGTTAATGGTTGTTTCCGCATGATCTATGTAATGTCATATGTATCATAACCTAACAGTGGTATCACGAGCCCCTTATTATTTTCATAATCTAAATTGCATAAACATGGTTAAATATTACAAATTTGCAAGAATTAAAAGGGGTGATTAATTTTCGTAATTGTTAATTAATTGCAAATTGCGTTTATTTAATTATACGTACGCAGTTTTTCGGCAGTTTCTTCGTTACTCATCCAAATCGAGTGATTTTTGTGTCAATTCCGCATGTAAAAGGCATTCTAAAATTTTGACAAAAACAGTATTTTTCTGCCGAACCCAGAATTCTCAAATTCGAAGCCTAACTATGACTTTTCGAAGGTTTTAGTTTTTCGAATGCAAAATTTTGTAAATTTAAGATGTTAAATTAAATATTTGCGATTCTTGTTGATAAATCTTGAATTTTTGATTGACCTACTGCATATGTTTAACAAGTTTAAATGCCTAGTCTTGTTAATTATGCAATCTAATTTGTAATTATGATTAATTTGTTGAAAATTAGAATAATTTAGAATTAATTTGATTTTCATAATTAATTGTAATTTAATTAGAAACCTATGATTAAAAACCACCATAAAAATTGTAAATTTACGATAAATTTTAAATTTTTATGACCTAGACTTGAATCCATATCAATCGGAAATCAATTGGATAATAAATTTTCGATTTTTTCGCCCTAAAATTATGAAATTAATAATATTTATTAATTTGTCATTAATTTTAAATATAAATTTTAAATTTTTATGCGATTCGTTCAAATAACTTGCACGCACGAAGCAATGGACGCTTCGTGTTACCCTTAAGGGGTGTTGTATAATGCGGGCATGCGACGACGAGCAAGGGAGCTCGTCGCCCGTGCGGCACGAATGCAATGAGCAAGGGCGTAGTGCACGAGCACAAGGCAGCAGCCCTGCCTTGTGTCGTGTGCCACGAGCAATGAACGAATGGGCATGGGCGAGGGGCGAGCCAAGGCAGTCGCGTGTGGGCAGCAAGCGAGCTGCGCCACAACGCGCGCTGCCTCGCACAAGTGCGCGCAGCCTCGCGCGCAGCGAGCGCAAGCTCGCGTGCCACGAGCGCTGCGCCCAGCACAACTCGCGCGCACAGCGCGCGATGTCGCTCGCCCAGCGAGCGATGTCGCGCCCCAGCGAGCGATGGCTCGCGCGCACAGCGAGCGAGCCAGCGCGCCCAGCGAGCGATCTCGCGCGCGCGCACTGCGAGCGATAGCTCGCGTGCGATGGGGCGCTGTGCGGAGGCTTGCGATAGGACAGCAGCAGCTATGCGACGAGCGCATGGGCTGCGCGCACATGGCCAGCAATGGCTGTGTGCGTACGGCCCATGGGCGTGCAACGCGTAGGGTGTTTGCGTTACGATTAGATCGTTTTGAATGTTTAATTTAAAAATTTCAGTTCACGTAATTTTAATTAATTTTAAAATTAATAATTTGAATTAATTTCTTGGATTTTAATTTTGAATATTATAATTATAATAAATGTTATTTATTCTAATTATTTTACTAAAATTAAAATCATGAATTAATTTAAATGCGACTGAAATTAAATTAAATTTATGGATTCAATTATAAATTTATATGAGCTTTAAATTTTAATTAAATTTGTATGTTTCCGGTCAGACTAGAAATACAATTTTATGTTTAAAATTAGTAAAGCATATGAATTTATTGGTTTGAGTGGGAGCGCTTTTTAGTCATAAACTCTTGATTAGGTCTACAAATCCTTAAGGTTAAAACAACTCGATTAGAATTAATAAGGACTGAATAATTGGTAGATTATTGGTGCCCTTGATTAATTGCTGCAAATGTTTACGTGATGCATAATGTGTTTTACTAACCAGCTATGTGGGCCATTCATGATAATGAATGGGTGAATGGTATATATTGTATATGTATTGTTTTGCAGGTTATGAAGTGACTAGTATGGCCCAAATAGGATAGAAAATATGGTCTGCGTACCATTAATTTGAATGTAATTGGTCTAAAGCACCAAAGTTATTTTTCAATTCAAATATGGTCTGCGTACCATCAAATAGTTGTAATTAGTTATAGCTTATCCTATTTGAAGAAAATGGTGCCTCCCACGGAGATTTTCAAGACGGACTTTGAAGTCAAAGCTTCAAGATGAAGTCGGGCCATACTAGATCACAAATATCTTATGCATGTTTTAAGTTATTTATTGCTTTAAATATGTCTTAAAATGCATGAGATCAAAAGCTTGATTATGTTGCATGATTAAGGATTTTAGTTCACTTAAAATCTAACCAACATAGTAAGAGCCTTAAGTTCCAAACTTAAAAAAATTGAGTTAAAAGGTGCCATGCCAAAATATACACTTGCTTGGATATCCTTTACATCAATCTAGTAATAGTTTTCGCTCAGCGAGGTGTTACTTATTGGTCCTAAAGGGGCAAGGTACACAAATAATTGTGAGTACATGTTAGTTTTGGTGAAACTCAACGATATAAGTAAGGAGTCCTTTTATGTCGTGGCAAATTCGATAGGTTTACCTAATAAGTTCTTAGACGTACCTATCAACCAAGAATAGTTTCTAGACTATTAGCAAAAGGCTTTTGCTTACCTAAGATGTTCTAGGATTAAGTCGACAAACTGTGCTTAGTTCTTCAATGATTTTAGGATCTTGGAATCATTTTATTCACACCTGCCGGAACACATAACTTGAATAAAATGCTTAATAAACATTGAATTATGCATGTATGCTAGAATTTAAGTTTATTAAGAGAAACTGTGAATGGTTATTTATTTGTTTATTCTTTTCAATTGTAGTTTTAATATGGCAAACAACAATTCATTCAACATTCGGTCAATTCTCGAAAAGGAGAAGTTGAACGGGAAAAACTTCCTTGACTGGCAAAGGAACTTGCAAATAGTTCTTATGCAGGAAGAAAAGGAGTATGTCCTAGATGAGGCGATGCCCGAAGCTCCAGGCGACGGGGTCACTCAGGCAGCCCTCAATCGTTGGATTGATGCCAACAAGGATGTGAAATGTCTAATGCTCGCCACCATGAGTGCGGATCTGCAGAAAACGTTCATCAACTCAGATGCTTTCACAATCATCAGTGAGTTGAAGAACATGTTCCAAGATCTGGCTCGAGTCGAAAGATTCGAGACTCATAGGCAAATTCTTGAGACCAAGCTTAAGAAAGGCGAGCCTGTAAGTCCACATGTTCTCAAAATGATTGGACTCATTGAGAATATGAGTCGGCTGGATCAGCAATTTTCTCAGGAAATGGCTATAGACACCATCCTCCATTCTCTTCATAGCGGGTATGATCAGTTCAAACTGAACTACAGTATGAATAGTCTGGACAAAACGCTCACTGAGCTTCACGGTATGCTGAAGACCGCTGAAAAGACGCTCAAAAGTGATAAGCAGGATGTGCTTATGGTGCGTGGGGGCAAGTTCAAGAAATCTGGAAAGAAGAGGAATGCTAAGAAAGGTGGCAACAAGGCCAGCCCAACTAAGCAAACTGGCGCCAAATCTGCAAAGAGGAAGGTCAGTCAACCCACTTCTGAATCCGAATGCTTCTACTGCAAGAAGAAGGGGCATTGGAAGAGAGATTGCTTGAAGCTAAAGGAAGATCAGAAGAACGGAACAGTCGTTCCATCTTCAGGTATTTTCGTTATAGACTGTATACTTGCTAATTCAACTTCTTGGGTATTAGATACAGGTTGTGGCTCACACTTATGTTCCAATCCACAGGGACTAAGAAGAAGTAGAAAGTTAAGCAAGGGTGAAGTCGACCTACGAGTGGGAAATGGAGCACGGATTGCTGCATTAGCCGTAGGAACTTACTATTTGTCGTTGCCCTCCGGGCTAGTTTTGGAACTGGAAGAATGTTTCCATGTTCCAAGTCTTACTAAAAACATCATTTCAGTTTCTTGCTTAGATGCTAAGGGATTTTCCTTTATAATAAAAGACAATAGTTGTTCGTTTTATTTTAAAGAGATGTTTTATGGATCTGCTAGATTAGTCAATGGACTTTATTTATTAGATCACGACAAACAAGTATATAACATAAATACCAAAAAGGCCAAAAAGGATGATTCAGATCTCACCTATCTGTGGCATTGTCGATTAGGCCATATAAACTTGAAACGCTTAGAAAGACTTCAAAGGGAAGGAATTCTAGAACCATTTGACTTAGAGGATTATGGTAAATGCGAATCATGTTTACTTGGCAAAATGACAAAGCAACCTTTCTCTAAAGTTGGAGAAAGAGCAAATAAACTATTGGGTTTAATCCATACAGATGTATGTGGACCAATGAGTACAAATGCTAGAGGTGGTTTCAGCTACTTTATCACTTTCACTGATGACTTCAGTAGGTATGGTTATGTCTACCTAATGAAGCATAAGTCTGAATCCTTTGACAAATTCAAGGAATTTCAGAGTGAAGTAGAGAATCAATTAGGCAAGAAGATTAAGGCACTGCGGTCTGATAGAGGCGGTGAATATCTGAGCTATGAATTTGATGACCATCTGAAAGAATGTGGAATTCTATCAGAATTGACTCCTCCTGGAACACCACAATGGAACGGTGTGTCAGAACGGAGGAACAGAACCTTGCTAGACATGGTCAGGTCAATGATGGGTCAGGCCGAACTTCCATTAGAATTTTGGGGACATGCACTAAATACAGCTGCACTCACTATAAATAGAGCTCCGTCTAAAGCTGTCGAAAAGACTCCATACGAATTATGGTTTGGAAAGCCTCCAAATGTGTCTTTTCTTAAGATTTGGGGATGTGAAGTTTACGTCAAACGATTAATTTCAGACAAACTTCATCCAAAATCTGACAAATGTATCCTTGTGGGCTATCCAAAGGAAACAAAGGGGTATTACTTCTACAATACATCTGAGAACAAAGTGTTTGTTGCTCGAGATGGTGTCTTTTTGGAGAAGGATCACATTTCCAAAATGACAAGTGGGAGAAAAGTAGACCTCGAAGAAATTCGAGTCGAACAACAAACTCTAGAGAATGCTCAAGATGACATTCAGGATGAAACTCAGAGATCTTTAGAAGAATCTGGTGAGAATCATGGTCAATCTAGAAATGTTACCCCGCGTAGATCGCAAAGATATAGATCTCAACCGGAAAGGTACTTAGGTATTTTGACGAACGAGAGCTATGACGTTCTATTACTTGAAAGTGATGAACCTGCGACTTACAAGCAAGCTATGACGAGCCCTAGCTCCAAGCAATGGCAAGAAGCCATGCAATCTGAATTAGACTCCATGTCTGAAAACCAAGTATGGGATTTGGTCGATTTGCCAGATGGCTACCAAGCCATTGGAAGCAAATGGGTTTTCAAACTGAAAAAGGACAAGGATGGGAAACTTGAAATTTTCAAAGCTAGATTGGTTGCAAAAGGTTACAGGCAAGTCCACGGTGTGGATTACGATGAAACCTTTTCACCAGTTGCAATGCTAAAGTCTATTCGAATAATGTTAGCAATCGCTGCATATTACGATTACGAAATATGGCAGATGGATGTCAAAACTGCTTTCTTAAACGGCGTTTTAACAGAAACTGTGTTTATGACACAGCCTGAAGGTTTTGAGGATCCAAAGAATGCTAAAAAGGTATGCAAGCTAAAGAAGTCAATCTACGGATTGAAGCAGGCATCCAGGAGCTGGAATATACGTTTTGATGAAGCAGTCAGTGACTTTGGTTTCATCAAGAACGCAGACGAATCTTGTGTATACAAGAAGGTCAGTGGGAGCAAAATTGCTTTCCTAGTATTATATGTCGACGACATATTGCTTATCGGAAATGACATTCCTATGTTGAACTCTGTCAAGATTTGGCTTGGGAAATGTTTTTCGATGAAGGATCTAGGAGAAGCACAGTACATATTGGGCATCAAGATTTACAGAGATAGATCTAAAAAGATGATTGGACTTAGTCAAAGCACTTATATCAATAAGGTGCTTGATAGGTTCAAGATGGCGGACTCCAAGCGAGGCTACCTACCCATGTCTCATGGAATGACTCTAAGCAAGACTCAGTGCCCAAAAACACTTGATGAGCGTAGACGAATGAATGGGATTCCATATGCATCATTGATTGGTTCAATAATGTATGCTATGATATGTACACGCCCGGATGTTGCGTACGCACTCAGTGCTACGAGCAGATACCAGTCAGACCCAGGAGAGGCGCATTGGACTGCTGCCAAGAACATTCTGAAGTACCTGAAAAGGCACAAAGATGACTTCCTGGTCTATGGTGGAGATGATGAATTAATTGTTAAAGGCTATACGGACGCAAGTTTCCAAACCGACAAAGATGATTTCAGATCACAGTCTGGGTTTGTCTTCTGCCTCAACGGAGGAGCAGTAAGCTGGAAAAGTGCTAAGCAAAGCACCATTGCGGATTCTACAACTGAAGCGGAGTACATTGCTGCACATGAAGCAGCAAAGGAAGCTATATGGCTAAGGAAGTTCATAGGAGAACTTGGTGTAGTCCCCTCCATTAAAGGACCAATAGCCCTGTATTGTGATAATAACGGAGCTATTGCACAGGCAAAAGAGCCTAGACACCACCAGAGAGTCAAGCATGTACTTCGTAGATTTCACCTTCTACGAGAGTTCGTTGAAAGAAAAGAAGTCGAGATAAGCAAAATTGGAACTGATGACAACATATCAGATCCATTAACTAAACCTCTGCCGCAAGCGAAGCACAACTCGCACACTGCAGCTATGGGAATCAAGCATATTGGAGAATGGCTTTGATGTCTCTGTTTAATGTTTTAAAGTTTTAGAGTTTAAATCTTTGTAAAACATTATTGGTTAATCATTCACAATAAATGAAAGGAATTCATTTTTTCCATTTAATTTGTGGTTTATTAAATGATGAGTCCCTTCAACTTGACAATATATTCAAGATAGACTGTCAGGACCAGTCTTGTGACTAAGAAATGTCTATCAAGTGAACTTGAATGTCAAAGGTTGAATATGGTCCCTAATCGGAGTTTTCTATAAAATTGGACGCATAGAAAACGTTAGACGATTAGAATGCAAGATGACTAGTAGTTCTGTTTCTTGAACTATGTGGACATGGCAATGTCATAATCATTTGCATAGATACTTACTTTGGGAAGACTAGTATCGGACAAGACCTATGAAACTTTACTGTAAGAGATGAAAGTCTGTCATAAGTAAATTTCATTAAATTATTAGACACTAAATCCTCAATACCTGAGTGATTTGAGATTACTTGTTTGAGAACTGGTTGCTTTGACGTTGACCAACCGTCGCACCGTAAAAGGAGGCTATAAAGGCAACGCTCAGGTAATCACCTATCAAACGAAGTCTAATCTCAAGATCGCAAGAATGGGATTGTCCTCCCATAAATCGGGAAGAGATGCTTAAAAGTTGTACAAGGCCACTCGGAGAGCTAGAAACTGTGAAATGCATGGCCGTGCTCGGATGAATCATAGGCTATGATTATCTGTTTATTTGATCAGTTGAACTCTGAAACCGAGGAACACCTCTGGACATAATAAGGATGACAACTCTTACCTTATGTTCAAGAGCAAGCATCGAGCGACAAAGGAATTAGGAAATGCACACTTGTCCCTAAGGACAAGTGGGAGACTGAAGGAAATAATGCCCTTGGTCCAAGTATGCATTCTATGTTAAGTCTAATAAATGCGGTTCAGTATTAATTAACAAGTTAATAATTCAGTGAGATCAAGTGAGCTGAATGCCTAGCTAGAGGCCGCTTCAGTTCAAGTGGAATTAATGATATTAATCCACAGCTTACTCTTGACTGAACCCGTAGGGTCACACAAATAGTACGTAAACGGATCAAGTATTTAATGGCATTAAATACTCCATCTATGAATATTCGGAACCGACGGATCTTGGTTTCAGTGGGAGCTAAGATCGTCACAGGCAAGAAATGAATACTCCGGAAACGATGATATTGCCGGAAACGGAAATATGGATCGTATCAGAAATATGAATATTATCCAAGTCGTAGATGTTGCCGGAAACGGAAACATGGTACGTATCGGAAAATATTATTGGAAATGGAAATATTACCAGAATCGGAAATATTGCCGGAAACGGAAATATTGTCAGAATCGGAAATATTACCGGAATCGGAAAATAATTCCGGAAACGGAAATATTAAATATTTGTTCGAAACGGAAATTAATTCCGGAATCGGAAATATTAAATATTGTTCGTATCGGAAATAGATTCCGGAAATGGAAATTTAATCGGAAGCGTATCGTACGAATTAGCATCGGACGAGGCCTGCCGGACGAAGGCCCAGCACGAAGCCGGGCCATCGCCCAGCAAGCACGCACGCCACAAGCCCAGCGCGCGCCAAGGGCCACGGATGCGTGGGCCGTGCTGCGTGGGCTGCTGCTCGCACGCGCATGGGCAGCCCTTGTGGCTGCCGTGTGTGTGTGAGTTTGTGCTCATGCGTGATTCCTGAATCTGCAAGAGTCAGTGTATGATTAAATTACTATTCCTAATTGGATAAATTAATTAAATAGAATTCATGTAGGATTCTAATTTCAATTAATTCGTATCCTACTAGGATTACGATTCCTTTTCCATAACTCTATAAATAAAGGCCTAGGGGTCATAATTTATACACAAGTTTCAAAGTATTCAAAAGTGAGTTTTTTGAGAGAAAACTAAAACACATCTTGCTCACAAAGTGCCAAAATTTTCTAGTACCTTAAGGGCGATTCTAGTTGGTCAATCTTAAGGCGGATCCGGACGTGCTGTGGACTATCTACGGAGGGACGACACTTGGAGTCCTAAAAGACTTGTTCTTGTTCGGTTCGGGCGCAGCTAGGGAGGGCACGCAACAAAGAGTATGCATCTAAATTATGCTATATGATTATGTGTAAATAATATGTTGTCCTGGGTTAATGGTTGTTTCCGCATGATCTATGTAATGTCATATGTATCATAACCTAACACTATATTAGTTGACTTAGATGGTAAGGCGTCCCAAAGGAGCACGTTGATTGTGGTTTCAACTCAAACAACAATGGCATTATGTTGTGGCAGTGGGATAAATTATGGTATTAATTTATTAACCAAGAGTAATTTGGAGATTACTAGAAATAGGTTATGCTTACCTAGAATCTTAAACTACTTAAGACATGCCAAAGCTGCTTAAGGATTTAGGACTTTTAGGGTCTTGGAATCGTTTCATTCATTTTGGACCATGTTTTTGCTTTTGCATGAATGAAATGTTTAATAGATTTAATGATTGCATGCTAGCATTTAATTTAAAGTTATTAAGTTATGAATGGTTATTTATTGCGAATTCTTTTCAAATGTAGTAATCAAATGGCCGCAATCAAAACAACACTCAAAGTAACCGAAATTCTGGATGTAAAATTGAACCTATCAAACTTTCTTGATTGGGAGAGGAAGCTTCGGCAAGTCCTCGGGTGGAACAACATTGAACATGTAGTTGACCATCCCATCCCCAGCTATTACTTAAAGGATATGACTCCAGAAAAGCACTGTGCGTGGGCGAACCACATGTCGCTAGTGATGGATCTTATTCTTGGCTCAATCCCCAAGGATTGGAGTGCAAGGTTCGTTGCATACGAGCCATGGGCACTCCTAAGGCATCTTAGGGATATATGTCGTGGTAGATTCTAACATGTTGGTCAACATGTCGACCAAAATGTCTTTGAATTGGTACATTCATTTGGGGATCTAAAGCTTAACGCTCCACTGGGTTGTTGCTTTGACGTCGAAAGACAAAAGGCAAGTGAAAGGGTCATTGATCTTAAAATGACAGAAGGAACGCCAATTAGAACTCATACAAAGAAAATGGTTGGGCTTCTCAACCGCCTTGATTTACTTGGTGATCCATTCCCAGATTCTGCAGCTGCGGGAATACTTTTGAATTCTCTTCACCCTGGTTATAAGAAATTCAAATTAGTCTATTTCTCCAAGAAAAGGGAAAAAACTCTTAGTGAGCTAATTTATTTGCTTCATCAATATGAATTGGACTTTGTAAGTGATAAGCAAGCATCGCTAAAAGTAAAGAGTAAGAAAATCAAGAAAAGGGTTCCGGGGAAGATCCAGAGCAAGGGTGCATCTCCATCTACTTCAGGATGGCAAGTGGCGCCCTCCAAGAAGAAAATGAAGAAGGATCGTTCTCCATATACATCGCAATGCTTCAATTGTAATGAAATTGGTCATTACAAGCGAGATTGCCCTAAACTAAACGAAGAGAAGAAGGACGGAAACGTTGCTTCTCCTTCAGGTATGTATGTTATACATTGTAATCTTGCTAATTATACTTCTTGGGTATTAGATACTGGTTGTGGCTCACACTTATGTTCCAATTCGCAGGGAATAAGGAGAAGTAGAAGGCTTGATAAAGGCGAGATGGATCTACGCGTGGGAAATGGAGCACGGATTGCTGCATTAGCCGTAGGATCTTATTTTATTTCTTTTCCTAGTGGTTTTGTTTTGGAACTAGAAAACTGTTACTATGTTCCTAGTATCACCAGAAACATCATTTCCGTTTCAAGTTTGGATTCTAAAGGTTTTAGTTTTCAATTTAAAGACAATATATATTTGTTCTTTTGCTTTGAATGGAATGTTTTATGGTTCAGCTCAACATGGTCTATATGTGCTAGATACGAGCAAACACATTTATAACATAAATACTAAAAAGGCTAAAACTGGTGATTCAGATCTCACATTTCTGTGGCATTGTCGATTAGGCCATATATATAAACACAAAGCACATGGAATTACTTCAACGGAAGGGAATTCTAGAATGCGACTTAGAGAAGATTGATTAATGCGAATCTTGTTTACTTGGCAAAATGACAAAGCAACCTTTCTCAAAGGTGGGAGAAAGAGCAAGCGAACTACTAGGGCTAATACATACGGACGTATGTGGGCCTATGAGTACGAAAGCTAGAGGTGAGTTCAGCTATTTCATAACGTTTACGGACGATTTCAGTAGATATGGTTATATTCACTTAATGAAACACAAGTCTGAATCGTTTGAGAAATTCCGAGAATTTCAAAATGAAGTAGAGAATCAACATGGCAAGAAAATCAAAGCTCTAAGATCAGATCGAGGAGGTGAATATCTTAGCCACGAGTTTGATGACCATCTAAAAGAATGCGGTATTCTTTCTGAATTGACTGCTCCGGGGACACCTCAATGGAATAATGGAGTGTCAGAACGGAGAAACAGGACCTTACTCGATATGGTCAGGTCAATGATGGGTCAAGCCGAACTTCCTTTACAATTTTGGGGACATGCGTTGCAAATAGCAGCACTCACACTGAATCGTGCTCCGTCAAAAGCTGTTGAAAAGACTCCATACGAATTATGGACTGGGAAACTTCCAAAGTTGTCTTTTCTAAAGATTTGGGGTTGCGAAACATATGTCAAGCGATTAATTTCGGACAAGACCAAAATCTGACAAATGTTTCTTCCTTGGGTATCCAAAAGAAACAAAGGGGTATTACTTCTACAACAAGTCAGACAACAAGGTACTCGTTGCTCGTGACAGTGTCTGTTTGGATAGAAATCATATTTTCAAACTGACAAGTGGCAGAATAATAGACCTCGAAGAGATTCGAGACGAACAACAAACCAAGAACTCTTTAGAAGAAGTTCAGGATGATGAACCTCCAAGGTCTTTAGAAGAGCCAGTGGGAGTAGTTTCTCAAAACGTTGTTGCCCCTCGTAAGTCAAATAGAACTAAGGTTCAGCCGGATAGATGGACAGGCGTCCTCTTGACTGAAAACTTAAACGTTCTCATATTAAATAGTGATGAACCTATGACTTACAAGCAAGCTATGACGAGGCCAAGCTCCACTAAATGGTTAGAGGCCATTAAGTCCGAGATAGACTCCATCTCTGAAAATCAAGTCTAGGATTTGGTAGATTTCCCGGATGGGTTTACACCTGTCGGATGCAAATGGGTCTTCAAATTGAAGAAATGCAAATATGGAATTGTACATATACAAGGCTAGATTGGTAGCAAAAGGTTACAGGCAAATTCACGACGTTGACTACGATGAAACCTTTTCTCCGGTCGCGATGCTTAAGTCTATTCGGATAATCCTTGCGATTTCCGCGTTTCATGACTATGAAATATGGCAAATGGATGTCAAAACTGCCTTCTTGAATGGTGTTCTTGAAGAGACTGTGTTTATGACGCAGTTTGAGGGTTTTGTCGATCAAAAGAACCAAGGAAAGGTATGCAAGCTTAAGAAATCCATTTATGGATTAAAGCAAGCATCAAGGAGTTGGAATAAACGATTTGATGAAGCAGTCAATAAGTTTGGCTTCATCAAGAATCAGGACGAATCTTGTGTATACAAGAAGGTCAGTGGGAGTAAAATTGCATTCCTAGTCTTGTATGTAGATGACATACTACTTATTGGAAACGACATTCCTATGTTGGAGTCTGTAAAGACTTGGCTTGGAAAGTGTTTCTCAATGAAGGACTTAGGAGAGGCACAGTACATATTGGGCATCAAGATCTATAGGGATAGATCTAAGAGGATGAATGGACTAAGCCAGAGCACTTACATTGACAAAGTGCTAGCTAGGTTCAATATGATGGAAGCCAAGAGAGGCCATCTACCCATGTCACATGGCACATGGCATATATCTAAGCAAGACTCAGTGTCCCAAAAACATCTGATGAGCATAGAAAGATGAGTGGAATTCCATACGCTTCAGCTATTGGATCCATAATGTATGCTATGATTTGTACAAGGCCGGATGTTTCGTTCGCACTCAGTGCAACGAGCAGGTACCAGTCAGAACCAGGTGAGGCACATTGGACTGCTGCCAAGAATATCCTAAAGTACCTGAAAAGGACTAAGGATCAGTTTCTGGTTTATGGTGGTACAGATGAGTTGATTGTTAAGGGTTATACGGATACAAGCTTTCAAACCGACATAGATGATTTCAGATCACAGTTTGGGTTTGTGTTCTGCCTTAATGGCGGAGCAGTAAGCTGGAGAAGTGCTAAGCAAAGCACTGTTGCAGATTCTACGACTGAAGCCGAGTACATTGCTGCCTCGGAAGCAGCAAAGGAAGCTGTTTGGATTCGGAAGTTCATCGAAGAACTTGGGTTTATCCCCTCCATTAAAGGACCGGTGGCTTTGTATTGCGACAATAGCGGAGCCATTGCCCAGGAAAAGGAGCCTAGGAGCCACCAGAAGTCCAAGCACGTACTGCGGCGATTTCATATACTTCGAGAAATCTTTGAAAGAAAAGAAATCGAGATTTACAAGGTTGGAACTGACGACAACGTCGCGGATCCATTGACTAAACCGTTGCCACAAGCGAAGCACAACGCACATGTAGCAACCATGGGAATCAAGCATATTGGAGGATGGCTTTGATTTTCTAAGTTTTGTTTTAGAACATCTGTTAGATCTGTGTTTAAAACAATTGGTTTAAACATTTCTTATTTATGAAATTTATTATTTCATATTCATTTAATTTTGGTTTAATATTAAATGATAAGTCCATGTGATTCAAAACATTCAAATGGGATGTCAAGATGGATTCTTCGACAAAGAAATACCCATAAGTGAACTTGAATATTGAAGTCACAAAGGATCCCTAATCCAGGTCATTGAAAGGTGGACGACCAATGACTAATGAAGATTAGATTGCAAGTAGATTTTAGGTTGGTTTCTTGAACTGGATTGACTGGATGTCAGAATCTTTTGCATAGATACTTATTGGATCTTGTATCGGATTGACCATGAGAACACTTTAAGAGATTAAAGTCATGCCATAAGTAGTTCTCATTAATGGTGATTAGAACCATTCCTCAGAACATGAGCGATTATGTTTGCTCGTTTGAGAATTAGTTCGCTTTGATGCTAGCTAAACGTCGCACCGTAAAAGGAGGCTATAAAAGCAGTTATTAGGCGTACTATGAATCAAAGTGAGTGTTCATAGATTGCAATAATGGATTGTCCTCCTATCTTTGATAGGATATGATGTTGTTGTGTAACAAGGCCTCTCTGAGAGTTAGATACTGTAAAATGCATGGCCGTGCTCAGAATGGGTAAGGCTTAACCTTCTGTAAAAGTTTAACAGTTGAGCTCTGTAATCCGAGAAACACTTATGGACCTAATAAGGATGGCTTGGATCTTACCTTATGTTCAGCAAGTAACACTAAGCGACAAAGGAATGTGAATGCACACTTGTCATAATGACAAGTGGGAGACTGAAGGAAATATGTCCTTCACCCAAGGTGAATTAATTCTAATACCAAGGTTCAGATTAATTGCGAATAATTAATTCAGTAAGATCAAGTGATCGGAACAGCTAGCTGGAGAAATGCTTTCGATCAGTGAGTTCTAATGGATATTAAGCTCACAACTTACTCTTGACTGAACCTATAAGGTCACACCAATGACATGTAACAGATCACCGGATTAAATGAATCGGAAATTCATTTAAAAGATTTTCGGGAATTAGTTTTGGAAAACGTATTATACGATACGACCTCGCGTTGGAATCGTATATCGTATCGCGGATATTCGTAAGCTGGGCGAAACGAATAATAGTATCATACGATGGTGATTCGTCATATACGATACGATAAATAATAGCCGTAAGGCATTAGTCGCGAATACGAGGCGCATCGGAGCTGCCGGCCCGTTGAGCCAAGCGCGCAAGGCCCAACGAGCCAGCGAGCAAGCAAGCAAGCTAGCCCGGGGCGTGGCACAAGCGCGCAACAACAACAGCATCACAGTAGCGAGCACGCAAGGCCCACGACCCAGCTGCTCGGCTGCGCGCGTTGTGGGCTTCGCCCTGCAACGTGTGGCTCGGCGCGGGTTGAGGCTTGCGTGTGGTGATGTGGCCGGTCAAGGCCATTTGGTTTTTGGCCGGTTACATCATCAATATAATTAGGTTAATTGTATTATTTCCACACACAACACATCAATCAGTTTTCCCATATAACCTAAACCTAATTCCTAAATTACGTTCTTCGGTTTTTCTCTCTCTGTGAAAAACTGTTCATCCCGAAAAGAAAAAATCTTGTGCGTTGTCTAAGCTACAATAATCAAGACGGATTCGAACGTGTCGGTGAACCAAGTAGAGGAACTACAAGTGGAGTTCTTTGTTCGTGTTCGTTGATACAATACTCGGGAAAACACGCTTCGAATGTAAGTTTGCTTAAACTGTGCTTTATACATGTTTCCCGGCTTTGGGGATGTTCTGCACATGTTATGTATGTTTAACTGTATTCCCCAACATAAATCTCTTATTATTATGAGTCATTTTATTATTCTTTATGCTCATTGATCTCTTTAGATCTTTGGACTTCCTATGGTGGTTGGTTTTCCTAAAACCTTATAACTTCCTTCACTTCTTGATTGGAGTATTATATATATGTTCTTTCTTTTTGGAAAAACCAACATGAGAAATATACACACTTGTTATCTATTCATCTCCTCTCCTTTTATTCCTTTGGGCATAAGTTTAAGTGGCGTCATCTTATCCCCCAAAAGTGTCTTTGTGTGATTAGAGTTGTGTAAATCTTAGGGAACGAATCGGTGAATACAATTGTGCACCCCGGTTGCACGAATCTCGTTTTCAAGGTAGTGGTTTGGTTACCACGGCGCAACAGTTTCCTAAACACGTTCTTATTCTTAATTATTCTAGTATTTTGCCTTGAAAACCCAATTATTACAACAGCTGGCCGATTCAGTAGGGTCTCTTCTTCTTACCTAATAAAAAGTATATATCAAGGGGGTGCACTGCTCATATGAATCAACAAGGTTTGGCTTAATTTAATGTTTGATTATCATCAACTTGAGGTTGTGAGTTCAATTTTGATAACGGGGTGCTTGATTTCAGTTTTTCGCTTAACAGTATCTGACTATCAAGTTGATGTCTGCGGAACTCCGACCTGATAAGGAGTATTTCTTAACCCCCAAAAAATCTTATAATGTTGTGAAATAGAGAGAAAGAGAGGAGAAATTGGGAGAGAACATTGGTATGTTTTATTCCATGAACAATAGGGTATATATACATACAATATAATAGGATTTTCTTGGAGAACAATAAACCCTAGATCTAGAATATTCCAGAAAGATACTAGGGGTATAATGGGCATCCACATAATATTTCATAACACTCCCCCTTGGATGTCCATTATTGAAGATTATGCCTCGTTAAAACCTTACTAGGAAAACCTTGTGGGATAAAAACCTAGTGAAGGAAAAAGAGTACGTCGCTCTTCATAATACGCTTGAAATGTTGCCTCATTAAAAACCTTACTAGGAAAACCCAGTGGGACAAAACCTTGGTTAAGGGAAAAAGAGTGCAACGCGTATTTCTCCCCATGATGAATACATCAATTGTGATTTTTTTTTGCAGTCCATCCAATATTGTTGAGTAGCTTATCAAATGTAGAAGCATGAAGTTCCTTGAAAATTGATTCTCCAAAGCTTAACTTGAATCTTCAATTGTTTTGAAAATAATACATGTAAGATCATGTGCTTTTCTCTATTTCATTCGATACATTTGTTTTCGATTTTCCCGATGCATAATATAATAATTCTTTAGCTTCACCTGAGATAAATACATTTTCTTGTATATGATATTACAAGAGTTATCCATACATATTGGACATGTATACCTTCTTCTGGAGGTCATAAATTGTAGTTTTTGATCAATATTGATCAAACTTTTTTTGGTCATACTTTCATGGAAATACATGATAAATAACAATATCATCGTCCAACTTGGAGGTATAATATAGCTAATAATGTTATTTATGGTTCTTTTGTACCATAACATAATATCCATTGGAAGGACATTACATACCTTTATCTTATATTTTAAGATGATTCATATTTGTACAAGAATTCTGTCATGAATAAATTAATATGTATATTTATTTCAAAACTCTCAGGTACTCAAACTACTGGTTGAGACGACATTCCAAAAACACTCTTTTAGAGTTTTGATAATATCTTATCAATGTTGGGATGTTTGTATGCAAAACTCAAAAGGCTAAATGTTTAAGAACATCATGAATAAGTTCTTCAGGAACTTTTCTTATTTGCATGATTCATAACATACTATTAAATCAATATTATATTTCTTTTGCAACTACTAGCCCAATGAAGCGGGAATCTCATCTTATAAATTTCCATAAAGTTGCAAATCCGTCTTACCACTATTT
Source organism: Spinacia oleracea (assembly GCF_020520425.1). Classification (NCBI taxonomy): domain Eukaryota; kingdom Viridiplantae; phylum Streptophyta; class Magnoliopsida; order Caryophyllales; family Amaranthaceae; genus Spinacia; species Spinacia oleracea. Next base: position 151,902,081 of record NC_079489.1, read on the forward strand.
GGATTCATATTTCATATACGACATCATAATAGTTTTGAAACATGTTATATGAAATTATAACTAGATAGTTCTATATCATACCATGATAAAACATAAAACAAACTAAATGTATGATGAATGATGCATTTACCTATTAACTACATATGTATATGAATGTAGGACTCAAATGCAAAACACTATACAGTGTGGATATTTCAAATCCATAACTTGTTGGACTTCAGGCCCATAATTTCATTTGATCATTATAGTTATGTCTACATCAAAACAGACATAGATTTACGATCCCCTGTTCAAAATCCATTATTTCTCGCATATGCATTATATTTCGGTTCCATCATTTACCGATATCATTAAAATTCTTCAACATATATTTTGCATGCTATTCATTAATGATATCTGAATACTTATCAATAGGTAACATTCATTTTTTTTTTCTCACGGGCCAGCTATTATTGTTCAGATATCTATACCACTTCAAGGGTATTTCATACATTATATAATTAATAGTTTATTTTCAAAAATATCATCAACTGCATTATCTTGCCATCCTTTTCATATAATCACTATGTTGGAATCGTATATATAATCTACACTTCATGTGTAGAGATTTAAATAAATATTGGCAAGATATATATTTCTCAACACTTACTATATGTAACATCGAGCACTATGACTATCATACACCTTTATGCCTTTGAACATGTAACAATTTAACACAATCAAGTCATAGATATTTGTCCAAACATACTTCGAGGACATAAAGTTGGCATGTACACTTACTCATATGGGGATCAATTTATTATCTTTCAATTTTGCCAACTTATTCTTGCTCGTCTCCCCCTAAGTTGGGAAAATATTTTCAATATGTTATGGGGCATAAAAAATTTCAACAACTAAATAATACACTTTTCAACGTGTATTTTGATAAATATCATACTTTTGTTCTCTTCTAGAAATCAACATTGATTATGGGGAGTAGATATAATATGCAGTTGTTTTCTTCATATTTTCTCTTTTCGTGCTGACGTATGATTGCCCCGATCAAGAGATTTATGATGCTTATTTATGATACTTAAATCAATCACAAAATACTTGTAAACTTATTGGTGATCTTCAAGTCACCTACTATCATTCTGGTGAACTTCAGGTCACTTACTATCATGGTGAACTTCAAATCACCTATCATTATACAATTTTTCAAAATCATTAATATCTCTTGTATTTATTTTCTCAATCGATTCATTATAACTATTCGATTGAAATACAACTCAAACTCATCATTTTGTCCTCCTTTGAATATATACAACATATGAGGGAGTGTCAGCACATAAATTTATTTGATAAGAATTTTCAAATTCTCATAACGGGTGTTCTTAAACCCGGATGGCCTGGATTATCACATCATGCGTAAATAATATCATATAAAATATTTCATTCGATAACTGCTGGTTATCTTCTCAAAGTGATCACTGTAATTATAGAACACTATAATTTGAACATATTGTGATGTGATATAACGACACAAACTGGTGTCTCAATTATAACGGCAAGACAATCTAAACAAAACTTATGGAAGATAGCTTGTACTCTTCAAGAGTATCTATTACATCTTTGGTATATATCACAAAAGTATACATCTTCATAATGTAGTATATTACTCATGCTCATAGAGCGAGTCAATAAGACATGATCAAATATTTGTACCAAGTTTAACATATTGTATTATAATCCTGATCATATACTACTAATTTTATTATGTTGAGAGCTATTTCCCATTAATCCTTGCATGTATTCATGTATGAATTTGGTTTGGAGAGCGCTACAATGTTTACTAGACATATATTTTCATACACCATGTTTATCTATAATTTATTCCCTTTTAATGGGTGCTAATAAAGCTCAACAAGATGCTTTGGTGTAATGGGCCAAACATTTGTTCATTTTTCCTGTGCAACCAACCAAAAATATAAAATTTGTATTTTTTCATCATTAACTTTCATATACTTTTCATCATTTACAATCTCACTTCTGGTGTGTATATGTGTATTTTGGAATTACATTTGTACTCATTTATTCACCCATGACTATACTATATTTTACTTTCACATCCTTGATCATGACTATTGACATTATCTTCACTATCTTTAGTCATACAATTTCTCATTCACTTCTGGTAATGGTTTACCTAATTGAACGTGATCATAATACTTTTCTCCAGGATTTCGTTATTTGTCTCATCCACCAAAAAGACAATATATAACTATTTAAAAACACTCTTAAATCTCTCTCAAAAATATCGTGTTTGCAGGATCACACTAGTTTCATGAAAGAAATGTAGGGTATCTTGACAACAAGATTTAGAAACTATTATAGTTTTCTACGTCATATTTTCTTGTACTTCTCCAAAAGGTCTGCGGGCCTTTAATCGTCAAAAGTCTAAACTTAAGTCGTGAACCTATTTCGACTTGTAAACAAAAGTCAAGGGAATATATTTGCATTTCAACCTATGACACCTTTGCTAAATAATTTTCTTCAAGGAAAAGAAAAGCCCACATTCGACCTTGTTGCTCTTTTCCTCCACAATGGTAACATACATTGTTCACATTCTCATCTTTATCTTCCTCTTGTTTGTTACCATCTTTGTCCCAATTATGGTGGGAATATGAGTTTTTTTTTAGAGAACCACCTCGCCCTCGACTATATCCATATCCACGCCCATGTCCATGACCACGTCCTCAATCACTATTGTTATGTGATACTTTTCTTTCCCTATTGTTATGTGATATTTTTCTTTCCCATTATGGGATGTCGCATTCGCTTCAGCGAATGGAGCATAACTAGTTGGACATGATTCATGATTTTTCATCAACAACTCGTTATTTTTCTCGGCCACAAGGAGGAAAGATATAAATATAGAATATTTCTTAAATATCTTTTCAAAGTGAATATTGCAAATTAGGACTTAGATATAAACACATTCATATCAAATTGTAATTCAATATCGTAATAATTCGAAAAATAATGTTCATAATATCTCTATATTCACAGTATAATAAGATACGTATTTTGCATATACGTATTTTTCAACATCTAAGAACCGTGATAAATAATTATTTTCACTAATATCAAAGGTTATAAATTTAAAATTTACAAGGTTCAAAAAATTCACTAAACATGATAATAATAGTATAATTCAAGGCTCGATCATTTCAACCCTCAACGATTACAAAATACGTAGTAGTAAGTAGTTCTTAAATTATTTAGAAATCCACTATGATTAAAATGAATTCTAATTGCATATATTTAGGAAACTTATAATCCTCAACAAATGTTAACACGTTTTGGTAAATAACCAAAAAGGGCCAAAAAAAAAACCAAACTATTATCACATTAACGCATTATCAGTTAGAGAATCGCAAATAATTACGGGGACCCAAGATCTCACGCTTCGATGAGAAACTTTTGTGTAAGACCGCCTTACGGTAAGACTGCCTTGTTGGCAGCCATGTTGGCAGCCCTGTTGGCACATGTGATGACGTCATGCTGACGTCATCATGTAATATTTTTGGATTTTTTTTTAAAAAAAAAAATTAATTTTTTTTTTATTTGAATTTTTTTTTCGGAATTTTTTTTTCCAGGCTTAACTAATTGGACTTCATACTTAACTAATTGGATTTCAAACTTAACTAATTGGATTTCAAACTTAACTAATTGGATTTCAGGCTTAAATTTTTTTTTTCTGATTATTTTTTTCTTTTTTCGAAAATTAAAATTTTAAATATATTTTTTTTCTGAAAATTAAAATTTTAATTTTTTTTTTCAGGCTTAACTAATTGGACTTCATACTTAACTAATTGGATTTCAGGCTTAACTAATTGGATTTCAGGCTTAACTAATTGGATTTCAGGCTTAAATTTTTTTTCCTGAACAAAATATTTTCAATTTTATTTTTTCGAAAAATAAATATTTTAAATATTTTTTTTCAGGCTTAACTAATTGGACTTCATACTTAACTAATTGGATTTCAAACTTAACTAATTGGAGTTCAGGCTTAATTTTTTTTCCCTGAAATCAACTAGTGTAAAACATAACTAAAAGTAAGAAAATTATAACTAATTGAATAACAAAAATAGTTAAGGTATAAAAACAAGTAGTTAAACTTATGAGTCGAATAGCTATTATTTTTAAACAAACTTATTTTTAACTAAAACTCAAAACATCTTAACTAATTAGTTGCAATGCTTAACTAATTGATTTCATTACTTAACTAATTGGTTTCGTTGTTTAACTAATTGGTTCAGTGCTTAACTAATTTGTTCTGTTGCATAACTAATTGGTTTCGTTTCTTAACTAATTGAATTCCAAACTTAACTAATTGATTTCAGTGGTTAACTTGATTAGTTCCGGTGCATAACTAATTGCTTCCAATGCTTCACTAATTGGCTTCAGTGCTTCACTAATTGGTTCCATTACATAACTAATTGGTTCTGGTGCTTAACTGATTAGTTTCATTTCTTAACTAATTGGTTCAAATGCTTAACTAATTAGTGTCATTGCTTGACTAATTGGTTCTATTACTTAACTAATTGGTTCCATTACTTAAAATTTTGTACCTTAACTAAAGCACTAGAAATTCGTTGTCTGGAACTCAAAACTACATGACTAATTAAAACTCAAAAAATGTTAACTAAAACCAAGAAAATCGTAACTAAAACTAAAAAATCTTAACCAAAACTCAAACATTAAACAAATTTAGTCTTAACTATATCAAGTTTATTCTTAACTAAAACAAAATTAATCCGAACTAAAACAAATGTAACCATGACTAAAAGGGAATTATTCTTAACTAATATGAAAATTAGTTTAACTAAAAGGAAATTATTCATAACTAAAACAAAATTAACCAAAAAATTTAGTCATTAACTACTAAATATCAAAGAATACACCAGATTACCAAAATTTTAAATGGTTCACTAAATTACAACATGATCGACAAATCAATTCATAAAAACATAGAAAAATAGGAACATGTGCTACTGCACCAACTCCAACAAATGCGTCATCTGCTATTGCGTGCACCAACTCCAAGGAAAATGATGTTACAGAGTATCGCAAACTACAGCTGTTTCCCTTCGTCAAATCTCTGCCATTTCCTTCGTCATTAACTCCGGCAAATCTCTGCCATTTTTTTCGTCTTTAACTCCGGCTAACCACTGCCTCCAACTCCGGCGGAAAATAGAAAAATGCAGATCAAAATAATTTTGCACAAACCTTTTTGCGAATAACATTATTGAACAACGCAGGCAACAAACAACCTACCTGATCACCGACTAATCAACCAACCATCGAAAACATTGCGAGAATCGAATCGAGTCCTGTGAGATCTACAAAAGTAATAAAGGAATTCGAAAAATTCAAAAGCCTAATTTCTAAAATCAACAACATTAATCAAAAAGATGAAAATTAAAAAACCTAAAACTAGAAGACGAAGGACAATGTAGGAGAGAGATGAAAGAATTACCTCGTTGTCGATTCATTCTCGATCTCGTCGTCATCGCAGGCAGTTTTAGGCGAGGGAGAGGCGGAGAGTATGAAGAGGAGAGAGAAAGAGAACACATAAACCTTAAGCTCCATCTCTCTCCCCCTCAGCCGCCACCACCGTTGATTCCTTTGTTCCATTCTTCTCTCATCTGCGGCGGCTGTTGCGACGAGGCAAATCTCCGGCACCACCTCCATCACGACCACCTCCTCCTAAAACCTAAAACCATTAAAGTAGATCTAATGGAGGCGACAGAGATGAAAGAGCAACCTCTATTATTGCGACGACAACGACGAGGCATGGCGGCGGCGGGGAGGACCGACTGCGGCGAACCAAACTCGCCGCCTCTAATCCCCGCAGCTCTCCTGCTTCCTTTTCTTCCTTCACCGCTATTCTCCTTCATCTCGTGCTACTCGTCTGCCACCGTAATATCTCCGGTGGAAAGTGGAGGAGCTCCGCTGCCTGCTTCGTCATCTCCGTCATCAATTCTGATGAGAGGGTGGCGGTTCAAGGAGAGAGAGAAAGAGAGCTGTGGAGGAGAGAGAAAGGAATCAGGGTTTTGAAAAGAAAATGGGAAGAAAATATGTATTTATATTTTATTTTAAAAATGAAAAAGTTGATGTATTATGCCACATCAGATTTTATGTGGCATATTGTTTGCCATCAAGACGGTCTTTTTCGTAAGACCGTCTTATTGAAAAGTTTGTACGCTTCAATAAATGACAATAATCCAAATTATGATAAAATTACAAAGTAACCGTCAAATTATAAATCAGGGGCAAGATCATTAGCACACGTTTAGAATCATGGGCAATAATCCACTATGGAAGAATCAAGTTTCAAGATTGGAAATCACCCAACAAATAATTAATACGCTTTCTTTGATGATGGTTAAGAAAAGAATGATATACAATTCAAAGTTTCGACAATACCAATTGGTTAATATAATTGGAAGATAAAAAAAATTTGATCATGATTCATAATACTGATTTAAAATAAAGAAAATTGTGTCGTATAACTTTAGATGATTTTAAATTGTGCCGTATAAATAAAGAAAAGTTTGTGTCGTGAGAGAAAGAGAGGAGAAATTAGGAGAGAACAATGGTATGTTTTATTCCATGAACAATAGGATATATATACATATAATATAATAGGATTTTCTTGGAGAACAATAAACCCTAGATCTAGAATATTCCAGAAAGATACTAAGGATATAATGGACATCCACATAACATTTTATAACATATAAAAAAAAGGAATAATTGACTGGAAAAATCCCAACTTTAAACGTTTCACTTTTATTAATCCCAACTATGGTTTTTTTTTTAATAATCCAAACTTTTACCCCTAATGACTTTTAACAATCCCAAAAACCGGTAACCTGTTAAAAGGGTAAACACTTGCAAACTTGGACTTGGGCTTTTAGTTTCTCTCTAAAAAATTTTGTACACGTCATTCATTCAATATCCATTCACCCAAAGTTAAACCCTTTTTGTTTTTCATCTGCTGTAAAATAAAATAAAAACAAAAATCAAACACCTTCCACGCTCGTATGTTTAACCTTAGATTGTAATTTGACAATTTTGTTATTGTAAAAGGAGGTTCATTTTGACATTTTTGTTTTTACTTTGTGTTATTTGTTTAATTTGGCAGGTAAATAAACTTAAATCATACTACATCATCTTCATCGTGCTTCATTTGGTAACCACCATTTCTGCTATGGTTGTATCCCTTTCAAATAACTGAAATCAAAGGTCATCAACCTTGTTACTACTAGTAAGTTACTGGTAGTAACCCATTTAAATAAATTAACCTCTGTATCCTTTAAAAAAAAACCCAAAGGAATACACCCCTTGAACCCGAAAATGACCCGGTGGATCTAACATATGAGGTTTACTTCGTTCAGCTATTAAATGTCACATTAAAATATGAGGTTTGAAAACATTTAAAATTTTGGGTGGAGAATCAAAGAAAATGACGAAATGAGAAACAAGGGTTATAAGGAGATTTATTAAGGAAAATAAATAAGGGGGAATAAATGCATTTAAAGAAAAAAAAAACTAACTCTCTATTGCCATGTCAGCGCCACGCCATACATTACCTGCTACAGTAAGTAACTTACCTGATAGGCCCGTTAAAGGTCAATAGGTGTAAAAGTTCGGATTATTAAAAAAAAACTTATAGTTAGAATTATTAAAAGCAAACCACCTAAAATTGGGATCATTCTGGTCAATTAATCCTAAAAAAAATTGAAATTGTTATCTATCGTACAAACCTCTCACTCGTTACCACTCGGCAAGGCCATGTTGTCAAGTCGGTCACGTAAGATCCATAACTACCTCCTTTGCTCCTTTTTATTGTATTACTAATCATGTGATATTAATGTCTTTATGTCTACATTTTCACGTACAAATAAATGTACCAAAACAATGTGGTGCGTCCATTGGCAATTTGGCAATATTAAATTCACGTGGGTTGCAATATCATGCGAAAGTTTAGTTTCGGAAACCAATAATCTTATCATTAACCATATGGAAATTTGACACAACTTGAATAGTCTAAGATTAAAAATGTAATATTAGGAAAAGGCTACATGTACAATAGGTGTATAAGATTCTCTTGTACACCATCATTAATTTGTTGACACATCAACAAACCCACTAAAAAATGAGAATGAAAGACAATAATTATGCCATTTCAACCAATAGAAAAGTATGGAGTACAAGATGTCTTGTACACATAGTGTACATGTAATAGGATCCGTAATGTTAAAGGTCACTTTGAGAGTGTTCTTGCAACAGTCGTGGCGTGGTCTCCACTACCGTCCATATGTAAGTGTAATAAGGAAACATAAAAAAAATTATTTCACTAATTTTCACGGAAGGAAAAAGAACAAGTCGTTTTTTTATCTTGTTGATCGAGTTTTCCTAATTAGGAATCGGAAATATAAAAAATAATTTCTAATTATTCACATTTTTTTTGAAGTCTTTTTTTATTACAAACTTAAGATGTTGCCAACAAAAAACCCCATTCTTCTTCTTCTGGTTTTTACTTTAGATTCCAATAAAAACAAAGACTTTTTGACACAAATAAGAAAATTGATCTTAATCCTCGCCTTTATTTTGATTCAAAGGAAAAAAAGCATGCAGCTCAAATAACTCGCTTAGAACGCCTTTTAAAAGATTGTTAGTTTTCTTAAACTCAATTTCAATGATGTCTAAAAAGACATTCTCTCCTCAATCTTGGGTTTTGCCATCCGATAATATAAAGGTGTTTTGTTGATGGAAGGAGCAAATTAAAGGCTATGCATCCAGAGGCCTCCATTTTTTTTGCTGAAGTTTCTGCTCTCATTAGGAATCATGAGTGATATCGCGATGAGGTGTAAAATGTCGTTATAGAGGGGTATAATTTTAGTGGTGATCAAATCGATGAATCAAGTGTGGCGGGTTCTGTGGGAAATCAATGGCTTAATTGAAGTCGCAGGGAGCTGAGAGACTTATCTAAATTTGATTCTATTTCGACCAACCACTGTTTTCAGGAGGCTAATCAAGCCAGATTTGTTGGCAGCAAAAGAAAGCTCTTGTATATGTTGTTTTGGTTTTTGTCTTTTCACCCCTCTCTTTTCCTAATAATCCGCAAGAATGAGTTAGGTTGACCTTCTCCAGAATCTGGCCTGATTTTCTTTATCAAAATAAATAAATAAATAAATATGTGGGTTGCAATATACTCCAGTAATTTAACTTTTGAATTTCCAATCAAAATAAAATGTTTCTTGTCAAGTGTAAACTAGGAGGCCTAGGAGTGCAAAAGAGGCCAGTTATGAGGCTATGAATATGGTTGTATTACTCACTATTGGAGGAAAAAAAACGTTTATGAAAGTTTTTTGAGTCACCCACAATGGTGAATTGGTGATGATCTAAAGGTTGCAATATGCCCATATTTATTTTATATTGGCACATCTATACCTAGTCTATACCTCTATACCTAGTAGTATTTAAAAAGGAAACACCATAGATTATTAGACGACATGTGTCGTCTCCATCTTTCATCCATTAATTTGTTCTTTTATTTTTTGTTTTATTTTTACCTTTTGTTGTTTGTTATACGAATTATTTTACAGTTTCAACAACTCCTCAACTTCATCTTTCTCATTCAACACGAATTCACCATTTAAGTCATATAACCTCTTCTACCCCATCTTCCTATTTAACACTCGATATTAATCCACCATCTAAATTATATATTTTTTCAACTTTTAAATTTCACCTCTATATAAATCATATATTCCCACCAAAATCACAACCATGAACAAAATTAGTACTTTAAATGTAGTTTAACAACCACTATGTAACTGCCCTTTCATTAAACGGGATCAGAATCTAGTTTTATAATAATGGAGGTGGCAAAATCAAATTATGAAAATTTCATATTCCGCCCGACTACTCCATTCGCCCCTCAAAATTGCTTCATTGATTCGTCATGGTCGATATACATGACTTAAAGAAATATCTCCAATTTTATATGCGTGAAAATTATATTGATTAAAAACTAAAAAGTACTAATTCTAAGAATATGAATCGAACAAAATCTATCAGGGCTCACGTGATTGAGTATTTCTTATATACTTCGTGTTAGTGAGAGTTTATAGTCAAACTTTTTAATTTTTGACCCAACACTAGTTTATTATCTTTACCACCTTTTCAATGCGGGCTCTTATTATCACCTTCAATCTCCTTAATTTTTCATAATTGACTTTTATTATCCTCTTTAATGTATTATCCTCAATCCAATTAAGCATGACCAAAGCGTATAACCTTCCTTGGTTAATCCGGCCTCTCGAGGCACCCCCACGTGGTGAAGACTTCTACACTTATCCATAAACCCTTGGAAATCCCCTTTAGATGCATTAGTAAAGCACAAACTCATAATCAAAGGTGGTGTATAAAAAAGATGGTACACCGGATGTAAAATTAACTCAAAATGCTTAAAAGGTACTCGAATGTAAGGTAAAAAGTTATTTATTTACTAATGATAAAATCTTTCTCTTTAATAAAAATTATCTCTTCAAAATCACTCATACTTCGTAATGTATAAGGTGGTCATGCACGGATCGAAGTAACCCTTTAGAAAGTTTATCCATCAAAATTATTTTACTCCCTCCGTATTTATTTAAGCGATACACTTGGCTGGACACGGGTATTAAGAAAAAGAATTGAATGAAATAAAATAATAAAGCAAGTGGGGTTGGGTAGATAAATTAATAAATAACAAGTAGGGACCATGTCATTTTGGGGGGTGGGAGGTAGGGTGAGCACGGATCGGATATCCGATCCGTAATCTTACTTCGGATCGGATATCCGAATCCGAAAATTGTGAAATTTTATATTTGTATCTGATTCGAAAAGTTTCGGATATCCAAAATCCGATACCCGAAAATTTTCAGATCGGGTATCCCGGATATCCGATATCCAATTTCTTAATGTTTTTTTTAAAATTTTTAACTTTGTTTTCTATCTATTTCTCACTTTTACTTGTAATCTCTTCTTTCACTTGTTAGGTTATGATAAATATGAAAAAACATAAATCATGCGGAAAAACCTTAATGCCAGGAAACATATTATTTACACATAATCAGTTAGCATAATTCAGATGCATACACTTTGTAGCGTGCCCTCCCTAGCTGCGCCCGAACCGAACAAGAACAAGTCTTTAGGACTCCAAGTGTCGTCCCTTCGTAGATAGTCCACAGCACGTCCGGATCCGCCTTAAGATTGACCAACTAGAATCGCCCTTAAGGTACTATAATTTTCGGCTAATATGGGCAAGTAATGTGACTGATTTTTCTGCTCAAAAATCACAGCTTTTATTGTATGAATACTTGTTAAAAACTTCTTTTTAAATTTGTGACCCTAGGCACATATTTATAGGATTATGCAAAAGGACTTAGATTCTTATTAGAATACCAATTTAGTTTAATTAGAATCCTGTTATGACTCTATTAAATAAATTCTATCTACTAGGATTAGGATTTAATCATAGAACGAATTCTAATAGCTTTAGGATTCGTATTGCACACAACCGCACACGAGCACGAGCACGAGCACAGCCGCGCAAGCCTCGCGGCCCACGCGAGCTGCTCTTGCTCGCAGCCCATGTCCGTCGCAGCCCACTTCTTGCGCGCGCGCCATGCCTTGCTGGGCCTGGCCTTGCGCTGGGCCTGGCGAGGCTTTGGCGTGTGTGTTGAAGCGTGTGGATTGCTGGGCGAGGGCCTGGCTTCGTGCTGGGCCTTCGTCTAGCAAGTCTCGTCCGATGCTAATTCGTACGATACGCTTCCGATTAAATTCCCGATTCCGGAATTCATTTCCGATACGAACAATATTTAATATTTTCCGATTCCGGAATTAATTTCCGTTTCGAACAAATATTTAATATTTCCGTTTCCGGAATTATTATCCGATTCCGATAATATTTCCGATTCTGACAATATTTCCGTTTCTGGCAATATTTTCGATTCCGGCAATATTTCCATTTCCGATAATATTTTCCGATACGTACCATGTTTCCGTTTCCGGCAACATCTACGACTTGGATACTATTTATATTTCCGATGCGATCCATATTTCCGTTTCCGGCAACATCATCGTTTCCGGAGTATTCATTTACTTGCCTTTGACGATCTTAGCTCCCAATGAAACCAAGATCCGTCGATTCCGGATATCCATAGATGGAGTATTTAATGCCATTAAATACTTGATCCATTTACGTACTATTTGTGTGACCCTACGGGTTCAGTCAAGAGTAAGCTGTGGATTAATATCATTAATTCCACTTGAACTGAAGCGGCCTCTAACTAGGCATTCAGCTCACTTGATCTCACTGAATTCATTAACTTGTTTAATTAATACTGAACCGCATTTATTAGACTTATCATTAAATGCATACTTGGACCAAGGGCACTATTTCCTTCAGTCTCCCACTTGTCCTAAGGGACAAGTGTGCATTTCCTAATTCCTTTGTCGCTCGATGATTGCTCTTGAACATAAGGTAAGAGTTGTCATCCTTATTATGTCCAGAGGTGTTTCTCGGTTTCAGAGTTCAACTGGTCAAATAAACAGATAATCATAGCCTATGATTCATCTGAGCACGGCCATGCATTTTAAAGTTTCTAGCTCTCAGAGTGGCCTTGTACAACTTTCAGCATCTCATCCCGATTTATGGGAGGACAATCCCAATCTTGCGATCTTGAGATTAGACTTCGTTTGATAGGTGATTACCTGAGCGTTGCTTTTATAGCCTCCTTTTACGGTGCGACGTTTGACAACGTCAAAGTAAGCAGTTCTCAAACAAGTAATCTCAAATCACTCAGGTATTGAGGATTAGTGTCTAATAATTTTAATGAAATTTACTTATGACAGATTTTCATCTCTTACAGTAAAGTTTCATAGGTCTGTCCGATACTAGTCTTCCCAAAGTAAGTATCTATGCAAATGATTACGACATTGCCATGTCCACATAGTTCAAGAAACAGAACTACTAGTCATCTTGCATTCTAGTCGTCTAACGTTTTCTATGCGTCCATCTTTATAGAAAACTCCGACCAGGGACCATTTTCAACTTTTGACATTCAAGTTCACTTGATAGAAATTTCTTAGTCACAGGACTGGTCCTGACAGTCTATCTTGAATATATCGTTAATTTGAAGGTACTCATCATTTAATACTAAACCAAGATTAAATGGAATATGAAAAATACATTTCATATATGATAAATGTTCAACCCCAATGTTTTACAACCATGGGCCTCAAACCCATCTTTAAAACAGTTCATGGAATTCAAAGCTATGCTTGATTTCCAGTGCTACAACGTGAGTGTTGCTTCTCATTTGTTGCATAGGTTTAGTTATCATGCTTTTCCAATCTTAATATCCTTTTCATCGAATGTTCTTCGATATATGATGATAAGATCTTTTGAGTATGTTTAATTTGTGATCTAGTCTGTCCAGCCACAAGAGTGGTTCTACGCACTTTGCAATGAAGAACCATCAAGTCAGCGGACATGTGATCTACCCAAGTTCAGTGAAGAACTCTTCAATATAAACAACCCTGTTTTTATTGCTTCTTAGGCAATGATTACTTTTACTTCAACTGTCTAGGTTGCTAGTGATGCTTTGTTTGGATTTACTTATCCAAGCAGTCCATAGATATGTGGAAGACTTTCCATCTGTATCTTAGAACATAGAAATTAATATTTAATTTCCCACGCAACAACTCATGGTCTCCGATCCATGTTGCCATTTCAAAACACGATGCTCTATAGCTCGTCCTTGTCAATGGTTAACTCCAAAGGAATCTTGCTTGATCCTTTGCTAGTGTTTATGTGTGTAGCATCAGTATTTAGCATATCTTTATTTCCTTGAACCAAGAACTATTCCTATGTACCTTTTCAAGTACCATAAGTGTTGTGGGCAAAATTACCATGCCTTCGTGCACCAATGAGGATGTGACACCTGGCACGTATTGCGCCCCCTAAGCAGAAATCATGCAAAGTCTACTCCGGGGCATGAGTATTAATCTAGGTATCTACAATGTATGTATTTAAGTATGTATAAATGTACGTATAAAACCTATACCTGGAAAAGGGCTTAATTAGTATGTATCCCAAGTGAATGACAAAGCACAATAGGCCCAAATAGCCCACTATTGCTACAAGGTATCAGAGAATTGTAAGGAGAAAGGACACGTGTCCTTCTCCCATTCCCCAGCCAATCATGTAAGGGGAATATTAGGTCATTCCCATAAAAACCTAGTACTATAAATATTCCCACTTCCCTAGAAAAAGGGGTCACAATCAATACATTCTAGAGCAATTGCTGCTCTGCCTTCTCTCTACTTTCTCTCTCTACAAAAATACAATCTTGTTTAATCTTTAAAAGTTACCAAGAAACCTCCAAGGTATCTCACCGGAAAAACCCCACAACATTTGGCGCCGTCTGTGGGGAGGTACGGTAACATGGAAGATCAACGACAGGACAACGATGCTGGGCGGCCTACGCGCGTAGAGCGGCCACCCCTCGAAAGAGAAATGCCGACTGAACATCATACGCCGGCCACAAGAATCACTGAAGATGCCGCGCGTACATTTGCGGCCGGGCACACCCCTCGTCACACTGCCGAGGTAGAGGTGCTCAGCGAGGAGGACGACCAGGCCAATCGCACCCCTCCTGGAGGACACCTGGATCCTCGGGTGGATACGGTAATAGAGGAGAACCCTGATATGCCTGTCTCTGTGGGTGCTCTTCGGGCTATTTTGGCTGAGTTCCAAGCTGATGTGGGGAAGACAGTTAATGCTGAGGTACAGAAGAGTATGCTGATTTACACCACTGCTGTGGCTGCAAATCATGAGAGGCCGGCAAGCAATAGGCCAACACTTTCTTTGCGCCCCCCAAATGTCTGGACCAGGCTGACAGGCGAGGACCTAAGGAGACAGCCGCCAACAAGTCAGCCCAATCAGGCAATGTCTTACCTACCATGCCGAATGCCACGGCGGCTGATCGGAGAAACGTCCCGAGGACGTGAGCAGCCACGCGCAGAGCAGTTGCCCGACTCTGAGTCTGAACTTTCTGACACTGGGTCAACCCCCGTCATGCCGGATAGACCTCTCCCTCATCCAACTTATACGCATCTGAGCCAGGCACGTCCAGGGGCCACCCGTCCAACCCGTCAAACTCGCGGACGCGAGTCCTCCCAGCGGCTACCCTACTCCAGGCGTCAAGACCCTGTATATCACATTCAGGAGGGGGTGTCCAACATGGCCCTAGGGCACACCACCCCTTTTGCAGACTCCATCATGAGAGCCCCGAGGGAACCCAAAGTCAAGCCGCCCAACATTGATGCTTACGATGGTACCACAGATCCGGACATGCACCTCTTGGTTTACCGGCATCACATGTATGTCCAAGGAACAACTGACTCAACCTGGTGTAAGTATTTTCCGGGCACACTCAAAGGAGTAGCCTCTAAGTGGTTCGAGAGACTTCCAGCCGGAACTATTCGCTCTTTTTCGGAGCTCGAGCTATTGTTCTCTACTCGGTTCATGGCTCACAAGGAAGAGAAGAAGACGAGCATGCATCTGAGTAGGATTCAGCAAGGGAAGGACGAGTCCCTGAGGAGTTATGTGAAGAGATTCAATCTAGAGGCGGGGCAAATTCCGGATTTGCCAGATGGTGTTGCATTCGATAACTTCATTCGAGGGCTTAAAAAGGCCTCTTTCAAGTTTGATCTGGTAAAGAAAAGCGTCCGAACAATGGCAGAAGTGCTGGATGAGGCCGAGGCCTTCATTCATGCAACAGAGATTTGCAGCGTCCCGAAAGACCCCAGAGGAAGTGATACCGCCGAGCTAGCGGCAAAAAAGGAGAAATTCGAAAAGAAGAACCGGCCTAACGGGACGTGGGCTATTGCAAAAGAGTCAGACAGGGCCCCCGGAGCGGCAGGTCAGAAACGGCCCAGAACTTATGATCGGGAGCGATTCGAGTATAACATAGACATGTACACAATCCTGATGGACGTCGGGTCCAAATATGACATTGATCGTCCATTTCCCATGAAGTCACCACCAGAAAGTAGGGACCCCAAACTGTACTGTCACTTTCACAGTGACATTGGGCATGACACCAATGAATGTAAGAGCTTGAAAAGGGCATTGGACGGCCTAGCCACCAAGGGGTTCTTAAAAAGTTATATCAGCAGGAACACGGGAGGTTCTGGCAAACCCTTCTACAAGAAAAACAAATCCCCTCCCTCGGAGGAAGATGGGAATCGTACCGACCCAGAGTGCGTGGCAGTCATCTCAGGAGGATTGGCCGCCGGCGGGCCGACCATGAGGGGCCAGAAGGATTATGCCAAGCGATTGGGGCAAGTGATGCTGTCCGGCAAGGCCACAGTTGACCCGTTTCCAAAAGTTGAAATCGGCGAGGCCGACCGTGGGAAAATCTCCACCCCGCATGACGATCCTTTGGTAATTGAGTTAAAAGTTGCTAACCTAAGGGTTAGGCGTATTTTGGTTGATACAGGAAGTTCGTCGGACATAATTAGTCTAGAGTGCTTGAATCGGCTGCAACATGATCCCTCAAAAATTGAGAAAATCCACTATCCCATTATAGGCTTCGGAGGTAGTGTCATCCACCCAGTCGGCATAATTACCCTTCCTTTGAGGATGAGAAATAAAAAGGAATCTCGGCAAATGGATGTCCGTTTTCTCATAGTGAAAGATCTGACGGCATATAACATCATCTTGGGGCGTCCCACGTTGAACCGGGCAAAGGCTGTCATTGTGACTCATCTGATGCTTCTTAAGTTCATTTGTGACGATGGGAGCGTCAGCACTATACATGGTGACCAGCAACAAGCTAGAGATTGCTACCTAACCACCTTGAGTCCAGAAGCATGGGGGACGGGTGAAGAGAAAGGGACGTCGAGCAACAAACGAAAATGTGGCGACACGCAACCCAAGGTCGTCAAAGAAACATTAACTATCTCAGCAGGGCACATGGAAGAGAGACGCCCAGAGCCTGTTGGGGCCCATTTCAATGTGGTTTTAAACACAGACAAACCTGACAGAGTAGTGCCCATCGGGATTTCTCCTGACGACCCGCTGGCGGCAGAGTTGGTCCACCTTTTGAGAGAATTTGAAGATATCTTTGCTTTCACGGTGGACGAAATGCCGGGTATTGACCCTGCTGTGGCCGTCCATAAGCTGAATGTGGACCCAAACTTTAAACCGGTTCGTCAGAAGAAAAGGAACCATGGGGAAGATAGATATCAGGCGGCAGCCGCGGAAATACAAAAGTTGATGGAGGCTGGGTTCGTCAGGCCTAGTCAGTACCCCGACTGGGTTGCTAACGTGGTCCTCGTCAAAAAACCTAATGGTACCTGGAGAATGTGTGTTGATTACACCAACCTCAATAAGGCATGTCCAAAGGACAGTTTCCCATTGCCCAAGATTGACCGGCTCGTCGACTCTACAGCGGGGCATGCCATGATGAGCTTTATGGATGCCTACTCAGGGTTTCACCAGATTCCGTTGTGGCCTGACGACCAGGAAAAAACGTCATTTGTTACTGAACAAGGCCTTTACTGCTACAAGGTGATGCCGTTTGGGTTAAAAATTGCACCGGCCACCTTTCAGCGTCTTATTAACACTGTGTTCATTAAGCAGCTCGGCAGGAATATTGAAGCTTACATTGACGATATGATCGTAAAAAGTAAGCTGAGGGCGGCGCACATAACTGATCTCAGGGAGACATTTCAGACTATTCGAGCTTACAACATGAGGTTGAATCCTAAGAAGTGTGTGTTCGGGGTGACGGCAGGCAAATTCTTAGGTTTCTTGATTGATGAAAGAGGAATTGAAGCCAACCCAGACAAAATCCAGGCAGTAATTGATATGAGCTCACCAAAGACAGTGAAGGAGGTCCAGCGGCTCACAGGTTGCTTGGCCGCCCTGGGCAGATTCCTTTCCAGGGCTGGAGACAAGTGCCACTACTTTTTTAGGTCTGTCAGAAAGAAGGCCAAGTTTGAATGGTCGGACGAGGCCGAGGCGGCATTGGTCAGATTAAAGGAGCACTTACATACCTTGCCTCGTCTTGTTAGTCCCTTGCTAGGAGAGACTTTGTACATGTATCTCGCCGTGTCCGAGCACTCGTTGAGTGCCGTTCTACTGACAGAGAGGGAGGGAATACAGATGCCGGTATACTTTGTCAGTCATGTTCTTCAAAATGCTGAAGTTAGATATCCTACAGTGGAAAAGTTTGGCTTAGCTCTGTTCATGGCCAGCAAAAAGCTCCGTCCTTATTTCTTAGCTCACAAAATAGTGATCTACACCGATCAGCCGCTCAAACTGCCCTTCACAAAGCTGGAGGCGTCAGGACGAATGCTGAATTGGGCAATAGAGCTGAACGCCTTTGATATCACCTATGAGCCGAGGAAAGCTGTCAAGGGGCAGGCATGTGCCGACTTCATTGTTGAAATGACGAGGCCAGACTTTGCCAAGAATACAAGCACAGTGTGGACAGTGTATGTAGACGGTTCATCCACACAGAATGGATGTGGAGCAGGGATAATCTGTCACTCCCCAGAAGGAGATACTTTTGAATATGCTATGCGATTTAACTTCCAGGCGTCAAATAATGAAGCCGAATATGAAGCCCTGCTTTGTGGCATAAAAATGTGTAAGGCGGCAGGCGCCGAGGAGATTGTAGCACTATCTGACTCCCAACTGATTGTGAGCCAAGTTAATGGGACCTACGAAGCTAGGGATCCGACTATGGTCAAATACATGCAGGCCGTCCATCAGGAAGTAGAGCCACTGAAAAGTTTTGAAGTAAGGCAAGTCCCTCGCTCGGAAAATAACCAAGCTGATGCCCTGTCAAAGTTGGCAAGTTCCGCGTCTTGTGATACCCCTCGGCACGTGTTTTGGGAGGTAAAAGAGCACAAAAGTGTTGAGCAAATGGAGGTGGAAACTCTTGACAGAACGTCCACATGGATGGATGACATAGTAAACTTCAAAATGAATGGAGTCTTGCCCGAAGACTCAAGGGAAGCGGCAAAACTTCAAAAGAAATGTTCTTGGTTTGAAATGTGGGACGACACCCTCTATAAAAAGGCCTACTCCCGTCCTTTGTTAAGATGTGTAACACCTGAGAAGGGGCAGGAAATTCTAGAAGACCTTCATCAGGGGTTGTGCAGCTCGCATATTGGTGGAAGGGCTTTGGCTGAAAAGGCACTTCGAACCGGCTATTACTGGCCGACCCTTAAGGAGGATGCAATCTCACTGGTCAAGAAGTGTGACAAATGTCAGCGCTTTTCTCACCTAATACATCAACCGGCACGAGTTCTGACGCCCATTACAAGCCCAATTCCATTTGCTAAATGGGGGATGGATCTCCTAGGCCCATTCACGACCGCACCAGGAGGAAGGCGTTATGTCATTGTTGCTGTAGATTACTTCACCAAATGGGTGGAGGCAGAAGCGCTCAAAAACATAAAAACTGCTGATGTGAGAGCATTCATTTGGAAGAACATCATGACTCGCTTTGGGATTCCACAGGCTATCGTCTTCGATAATGGGCCCCAGTTTGAGACGCCTAAGCTGAAAGAGTGGCTGGCAGATCACGGTATACACACCTGTTTTGCATCAGTCGGACGACCCCAAGCCAATGGTCAGGTTGAGGCGTTCAACAAAATTATCTCTGAAGGAATGAAAAAGAAGCTTGACGAAGCCAAAGGTCTATGGGCTGATGAGCTGCCAAATGTCTTATGGTCCATCCGCACCACGGCTAAGAATTCAACCGGTGAAAGACCCTTCTTGCTAGCCTATGGCGCCGAGGCTGTCCTACCCATAGAAATGTGTGAACCAACGTTGAGAGTCATGCTGTATGACGAAAATGCTAACTGGGAGACAATGAAAGCAGCCTTGGACTTTCTGCCCGAGGTTAGAGGAAATGCAGCGCTCAGACAACAGCTGTACAAGATAAGGATGGCAAGAGAATACAACAAGAGAGTCTCTAATAGAGTGCTCAAAGTGGGAGATTTTGTCCTCAGAAAAATGGAGTCCACAGGACGAGCAAATGAACAAGGTAAGCTGACGCCCACTTGGGAGGGACCTTACGAGATCTATGATGAGGTTAGAGATGGAACCTACCGCATTCAAGACATGCAAGGCCGCCCTATTTTGCGCACTTGGAATGCCGACAATCTCAAGAAATATTTCTTCTAGATATGTGCTAAGCCTTGTCTTACTTACCACGATCCATTGCCCAAGGGGCGGCCTCTAATGGTCATAGTAGGGTAGTAATTACTTTTGTAACCGGCTAAATTCGCCTTGCAAAGTTATAAATAATACTCCTCTATTTGTCTCGTAATATTTATTGCTCGCACAATGAATATAAAAATATACACTCCAATGCATAACCAAAGCCTAATTGTATGACGGCCTGAGAAGTGGCCCAGATTAGCAAAAACTCAGCAAGACTAATTGTTTGAAGCCTAAGAAGTGGCCCAGATTAGCACCAAGTTGTAGGCTGATCACCTATCCAACTCCCCTCCCAATATAAGCAAGCCGCTGGCCGACCAGTACAGCATAATAAGTGCCAGCGGCACAAATAAACTTTAATCGTAAGTTATTTGTTCAAAAGCCCAGCGGCATGAACAACTTTGAAACATAGGTTGTTTGCTCAAAAGCCCAGCGGCATGAACAACTTTGAAACATAGGTTGTTTGCTCAAAAGCCCAGCGGCATGAACAACTTTGAAACATAGGTTGTTTGCTTCAGTAGCTCAGCGGCATGAACAACTTTGAAACATAGGTTGTTTGCTCAAAAGCCCAGCGGCATGAACAACTTTGAAACATAGGTTGTTTGCTCAATAGCTCAGCGGCATGAACAACTTTGAAACATAGGTTGTTTGCTCAAAAGTGCGGCGGCACGAATATATGGCCGTCCAGCTTATTTGACGAGCATGTCTAGCGGCAATCATACCTATTGATTGACTTGCGTCAATCAATATCGTTATAGACACGCTCGCCAAAGAAAGCGACTATCACAGTAGTGCCTAGCGGATGCTCAGTTGCCTGCGGCACCAATATCAAAGAGACTAAGGTTGTTTGCTAAAAAGCGCGGCGGCACGCACGTTTGGCCGGCCAGTCCATTTGACGAGCATGTCTAGCGGCAATCATACCTATTGATTGACTTGCGCCAATCAATATCGTTATAGACATGCTCGCCAAAGAAGGCGACGACCACAGTGGGGCCTAGCACATGCTCAGTTGCCAGCGGCACCAACCACTTAGAAAGCCCAGCGGCACGACTAACTTCGAAACAAAGGTTGTTTGCTCAAAGTTAGGCGGCACGAACGTTTGGCCGTCCAGTCCATTTGACGAGCATGTCTAGCGGCAATCATACCTACTGATTGACTTGCGTCAATCAATATCGTTATAGACACGCTCGCCAAAAAAGTGACGACCAAAGTAGTGCCTAGCGCATACTCAGTTGCCTGCGGCATCAACGTGCTTAGTGTACACGGTTGCACCTTGGCAATCATACCTATTGATTAAGCCTATTGATTAAGGAATAATCAAATTATGAAGAACAAATAAATGCGAGATAAGAGAAGCATCAAAAAACCTATTTACTTATAAAACAACGCCCGTAGAAAGGCGTGTAAAAGTAGCTCAGAATTCTTGACCAGAAAAAAGAAAGAAAATTGTTGTGTGCTCAGCAGGCACAATGATACAGACGCCATCAGCGCCAAAACTTTACAACATAATTGTTTTTGCCCTTAGGCACGGGAACTCTTGAATAAAATTTTAAAAAAAAGCGGGAAAGGAAGCAAATCAGGGAGCGGCCGCATCGTCCTCGTCATCAGATGATACAAACTCAGGGGGCGGCTGACCAAGACGTTCAGCAGCCAACACAGCGGCACTGTGCTCCATTCGCCGCTGGAACCACCCAAGATCATACTCTGACATGTGGCTCTCCCAGGCGTGCTTAACAGCGTCCTTGGTCGCTTGTTCCCCCTGATCATAGGATTCCAGAAGACGCTCACGCAAGGTGCGAACTTGCGATCTGGCCGTCTCCAGCTCCCCACGAAGATGCTCGGCTTCCTCAGCCGCCTCTTTGACCTGAGGGTACTCCCGCAACTGGTCCTGAAGCGCCCGTATTTCCGCCGCCGCTGTCTTGGCCTCCTCGACCATTGCCACCATGTCTTTGTCCTGCGCCAAGATCTTCTTAAGCAGCTCGGCCTTGTCAGATCTCAACGCAGCTACCTCCTTCGCTTGAAGGTCTATGGTCGTCTGCATCTGCAGGCGGACCTCTTCAATGGACTTGAACGCATAGTCGCCATGGTGGGTGGACTCAGCCACCTGAGCTTTGAGCTCCTCAGCAGTGCGGGTCTTCCAACTCTTGCAGAATTCCATGCGGCAGAACAACTGCAAAAGAAGCTACATATTAGTAAATGACTCTAAAAGAGAAGACAAGTACAAGCAAGTTGGAAATAGACTTACGTCGAGAAGAGTGGCCTGGATCGCACCAAACTGGGCGTTAGTCTTGCGGCCAGGAAGAGAAGCAACATACTCTGCGGGGACGGCCTTAAAAACCTTGCGGCATATAGCCACCCTATCCTTTGACGAATAGTGGGGAGTAGCAGGTACGTTCTCGTCCTCGGCAGCAGCTGCATCCTTCCCTTTGTCTTTGGCTATAGGAAAAACAACGGCCTTAGGATGACGCGGAGAGTAAGAAGAACTGCCAGAGGAGGCTCGATACGTCTGAACGACGTTCGAATAATACTTACCGCCCGAAGACCTTGCTCGGCGGGCCACCTCCGCCGGTATCTGAGAGCGGACGTCGGCCGGGATTCCCGAAAGAGGGTCCTCCAGCTCGTCCGGATGCCCACCGGACCTCGATTTGGACACCAAGTCCACCACCAGAGACGGCTTGTCCACGCCCATCTCTTCGTCATCAGGGCATCCCCCCTCAGCAACCTTCGACTCGTCTTTCTTCACGAGACGGCGAGGTAGGGGTTTTAGCTTCTTGAAGGTACTCGGAGTCTCCGAGCCAGCCGGCACAGCTCTCTTCTTCAGCTGGGACAGAGTCGTCCCCTTCTTCTTCCCTGACGCCCTAGCCGCGTCCTTATCTTGCTAAAAAAGAAAGTAGACGGTGAAATATTAGGCCTCGTCATCTATCGCAAGTCACTCACCATATAGTGGCTCGTCATTAAAAAGGACGCCCATCTTAAAAATGACGGCGTACCTGATCAATCACAAGTCACTCACCATGTAGTGGCTCGTCATTAAAAAGGACGCCCATCTCAAAAATGACGAGGCGTACCTCATCAATCACAAGTCACTCACAGAATAGTGGCTCGTCATTAAAAAGGACGCCCATCTCAAAAATGACGAGGCGTACCTCA
Source organism: Spinacia oleracea (assembly GCF_020520425.1). NCBI lineage: Eukaryota > Viridiplantae > Streptophyta > Magnoliopsida > Caryophyllales > Amaranthaceae > Spinacia > Spinacia oleracea. The sequence goes on from NC_079489.1 coordinate 151,925,578, forward strand.
TCAATCACAAGTCACTCACAGAATAGTGGCTCGTCATTGAAAAGGACGCCCGTCTCAAAATGACGAGGCGTACCTCATTAATCACAAGTCACTCACAGAATAGTGGCTCGTCATTGAAAAGGACGCCCGTCTCAAAATGACGAGGCGCACCTTATCAATCACAAGTCACTCACAGAACAATGGCTCGTCATTAAAAAGGACGCCCGTCTCAAAAATGACGAGGCGTACCTTATCAATCACAATTCACAAGTCACTAAATAGTGGCTCGTCATTAAAAAGGACGCCCGTCTCCAAAATGACGAGGCGTACCTTATCAATCACAAGTCACAGAATAGTGGCTCGTCATTGAAAAGGACGCCCGTCTCAAAATGACGAGGCGCACCTTATCAATCACAAGTCACTCACAGAACAGTGGCTCGTCATTAAAAAGGACGCCCATCTCAAAAATGACGAGGCGTACCTTATCAATCACAATTCACAAGTCACTAAATAGTGGCTCGTCATTAAAAAGGACGCCCGTCTCCAAAATGACGAGGCGTACCTTATCAATCACAAGTAACTAAATAGTGGCTCGTCATTAAAAAAGGACGCCCGTCTTAAAAATGACGAGGCGTACCTTATCAAGTGCAACACTCATAAAAAAATGGCTCGTCATTAAAAAGGACGCCCGTCTCGAAAATGACGAGGCGTACCCTATCAACCACGAGTCACTTGTAAAAAGGGGTGGGGGTGGCCCGTCTTAAAAGGTGACGAGGCGCACCTTGGCAACCACAGGAAAAACACTCACAAAGGGGCCCGTCATTAAAAAGTGACGAGGCCAACCTTAGCAAACATGGGTCACATATCAGGATATCGGCTCGTCACTAAAAAGACGTCCACTATAGACAACCTAAGAGAATACTCACCTTCTCCTCCAACTCGGCCTTGGCTTTTTGCATCTTGGCCTCATAGATGTCCGCCATCCAATCGGTCATATCGCCTTTCCCGGTATCCGCCGCCGACAACTTGCTCATTCCTTCCTCTGAGAACAAAAGAAATCCAAAGTTAGAAAAATGAATAAGACCAAGGCAGAGCGGCACATAAATTGGCATACAACCTCGAGTCATGGAATTTCCTAAGCCTACGGCCGCTAGAAAGGCCTCGTTCCGAAACTGGCTAATGTGCGGCAACCACTCGGCCGGCACATGGAAACTCTTATCCACTGTTAAGTGGTAAGTGTTGGCCCTGAACAGGACCATTATCTGATCCCACTCTTCGGCAGTAAGGGGTGGAAGAGGCTCGTCACGATCCATGAAGTTGGCGTTGCAGTTCCAACGGCTCATTCTCTCATACATCTCCTGGTCGGCCGTGTAAAACACGACCCACCTCTTCCTCCACATATGCCACTTGCTGAGCTTGCCGACCACTGTCTGGTAGGTACCACGGCTGCTCAGATTAAACCACCCTTTGGCGGCACTGGGGGAACGAGAGAGGGAGACCAGATGCAGAAAGGCGTTGAAGGACGGCTCCACGTCGTTCAGCGCACATTTGGCAATGTAGCCAAAGATATCCGCCCATGAGTTGGGGGTCAGCTGGGCCACCCCAATATTAAAACCATCTAACACCTCCACAACGAAGGGGTGTGGAGGGAATCTCATGCCGAGTTTGATGGACGCGGCATACACAGGGAATTCTCCCTCGGCAAGCAGGCTGACGGTCGAGTCCAGACCGGCCGGCACGCGCATTTGGTACCCTTCCCCCACGCAGAGGTCATCCCTCATCTTGGCTCCATGCCTGTCTAGCCACCGCATCCAGCCCACGTCTGGGTGAATCTCTGACGGAAGCAATTGGGCCTCCTCCCGTCCTCTGGGCCTAATAAGCTGGGGAGCAGCTTCTTGCTCCTCGGCGGCCGATGACAATGGAGCGACGCTTGGCTCCCCCACTGCCTGGCTCGCTGTACCCTCCGACGAGCTTGCCGCCTGCTCCCCCGCCTCGACATACTCGTCGATCTCTTGGAAGAGTTCGGAAAATTCTTCGTCGACTGCCGAGGCGGTGGAAGAATATCTCTCCCTGGGAGGTGTCGATGCTTCTTCCCGCAAGCGCAGACGCGTAGGATCTGCCGTTTGCTTGGTTCTAGCCATGCCTTCTGCATAGTGAACGAAGCACGGCTTAGGGGTGACCAACAATGAAGAAAAAGACGCGATTGGACGTCCGCCCCGACAAAAGATGAACGGCGGAAAAATCTTAAATAAAACCTTTAAACCCTTACCTAGTACTAAGAGGTCGGCCGCTAACAAAGAGAAAAATGACGAGAGGATAACAAAAACAAGAAAGGCGAAAACTAACCTTGAAAGATCTGCGAAGTACTTGGTGAAGAACAGGATGAGTTTCGCGAAGAACGGGCTGAGTTTCGCGAAGAACAAGATGAGTTTGACGAGGAAAAGGATGAGTCTCGTGGTGGCCGGAAATCGCCTGATGGTGGTGGGAACACGCCGGAAATCGCCTATGAGAGCTCTGTGAAAACGAAATGTAAAAAAAATGAAATTTACCCCCCTCCTCTATATATATAGGGAGGGGCAAAATGGAGAAAGGTGACACGTGTCACCCCCTCAACACCTGACCCAAAGATGAAGATGCAAATCAAAGATCAAGAAGCGATACCCGGAAAGTGTTTCCAGAAATGCCCTTCTTGAGGGGCAAATGTTGTGGGCAAAATTACCATGCCTTCGTGCACCAATGAGGATGTGACACCTGGCACGTATTGCGCCCCCTAAGCAGAAATCATGCAAAGTCTACTCCGGGGCATGAGTATTAATCTAGGTATCTACAATGTATGTATTTAAGTATGTATAAATGTACGTATAAAACCTATACCTGGAAAAGGGCTTAATTAGTATGTATCACAAGTGAATGACAAAGCACAATAGGCCCAAATAGCCCACTATTGCTACAAGGGATCAGAGAATTGTAAGGAGAAAGGACACGTGTCCTTCTCCCATTCCCCAGCCAATCATGTAAGGGGAATATTAGGTCATTCCCATAAAAACCTAGTACTATAAATATTCCCACTTCCCTAGAAAAAGGGGTCAAAATCAATACATTCTAGAGCAATTGCTGCTCTGCCTTCTCTCTACTTTCTCTCTCTACAAAAATACAATCTTGTTTAATCTTTAAAAGTTACCAAGAAACCTCCAAGGTATCTCACCAGAAAAACCCCACAACAATAAGTATTCTTGATCTCAATCTAGTTGATCTTCACTTAGATCAATAGAGATTGGTATATGTTCGTCATGCCTAAAGTCATATGATACGTTTTTGGCGATCCTCATATTATATCATACATGATAAATTCTTTTGCAGAATAATTCCCAATTGAATTCTATTCATGTAACTTTAGCTCATTCTAGTTTCAGTAGATACTAAATCCAGCTAAATTCTTTGACATATAATATAGGTTAAGAATCTTACTTAGATCCTTTGATGTTTAACTTAGTAAATGCTTATACATAGTTCAAACATCTTTTACTTAGATTTATTCATATGGGTCGAATATCTCCAATGGAGTCTTTCGTGTTTGATTTAGTAAATGTCATTACTTAATCCAGAACAATATCATAAGATCTTTGTAAATAGATCTTAATACCCAGTATGTACTAAGTTTCGCCATGGTCCATCATTGATGAATAATTTCAAATATAAGTCATTAGCATTTGAATTTTATTTCACAATAGAGAGATATGTGTGTGATACATATAGGACCAATTAAGTTTTTATGTACTCCCACTAAACTTCTTATATATCCATAAGAATCATGTACATTTTATGAAACTAAAATACTTATTAGTTACACTAAAATATAGTTCCAATTCCCAATTGCTTACTTAAATCTGTACTTAGATTTCATAAGCTAGCTTTCCTTTTCAACCATTTATTTGGATCCACAAATCCTATGACATACCATGTACATAGTTTATTTCAACATTTGATTGAGGAATACGTTTTGTCATCCAATTGCCATATTTACCAATATGCAATCATTGCTTGAATTATAGACTTGAGCATTACGATTATGCATGAGGTTTCAACACAATCCACGCTGTGAATTTGCTTGTAACCTTTAGCAACTAATCTAGCTTTGTGTGTGAACACAATTCCATGTTTGATGGTTTTTATCCTTAAAACAAATTTGCAACCAATAGGTGTGAAACTATTCTTGCAAATCAACAAAAATCAATTTTGTCATCAAAATACTAAGTATGTTTTATGGCCTTTAACCAATTAAACATTAAGTCTATATATGGCCTCTAACCATTTTAGGGAATCTGGGTTTCGTCATAGCTTTCTTACAAGTCACAAACTCATTAATCTACATGATAATAGTTTGACTGCAAGTTGTAGGTTTCTTCACTAGCTAATAGAAGAATCGCATAGCTTTAGTGACCTGAACTCCATGTTCCTTCACTATCTAATAGAAGAATCTCATAGTTTCAGTGACTTGAACTCTATGCCTACTTGGGTATAGAACATCAAACAAATAGAATATCAATAGCCACTTGAAAGTCCTTTGAATATTCTGTTCTCCTTGAAGCCCTTGTGAAGCCTTCTAAGAGATGTCTATTATTTAAAGCCATTTCTAAAGTCCTTAAAGAATAAGTTCGGATTTTCTGAAGCACTTCGAAAAGCCTCCGGAATGTCCTTTTATGTTTTTTGTTCGCCTCGAAGACTTTCGAGGTATATTTTCTCCCACTTGTCATTTTGGAAACGAATCTCCAAAAGGACATTATTTCGACCAAACAAACATTATGTTCTCAAAAATTCGTGGTAGAAACAATACCCTTGTGTCTCATTTGAATAAATCACAATGAAACATATATCTATACTTGGGCCTTAGTTTGTTGAATAACAAACACTAAGCTCCCACTGAGTTTAGCAACTCTTTAGATATATATATATTTATGAAAAGATATTCTGAAATTACTTTTCAATAGCTTTGACGAATTTGGTTTAGTTTGGTGGTAGTTGAGCATTTTGTTTTAGAAATTATAGGAAAAGTTTTTATGATTCATCATTGATCGAATCAAGTACTAATTGACTTCGATCATTCCAACTTAGATATGCCATATCTTATGGAGCTCGATCGTGAAATTACAACACACAATCATTGATGATCATGTTTGGTCTTAAAGTAATCATCGTCATGATCTAACCTAGATCTTTATGATTTCTTGCCATGTGGATTTTATACTTCTGAATCTTTGAACTAGCCAAACGGATTCAAACTTATATCACTTTGAGTAAATAAACCAATTTTCACTCAAATCTAGGTGAAATAATAGTCATAAAATCTTTCTTTAGCTTTGAACTCTATTGTCTAGGCGTTCTAACAATAGTTCATATCTTTTGTTACTTTCAACAAGTGAGACTAGCTTGTCTTGAATTGATCTAGAAATCAATAAACTTTCAAAAGTCCATCAAAATAGAGCTTTAGAATGTTAACTTGTTGATATGGTCTAAGTAACAATGCCAAAGATTTGTGGAACTCAAATCAAGAGATTGATTTGAACCTAGTAAAGTTCTTATTTAAAGAGTTGTTTGTTTTTAATCAAGCATATTGACTGAACCCGTAAATGACCATTTTATTCAAATAAACAAACAAACAAGCATTGTTCTTGTTCTTCTGAATGTGAGTCTTTCTGTGTTTGAAGCAGAAATTTAGGTATGCTGATTATGGAACAAAATAGCCATTAAGTTCCAGCCTTGAAAGGACCTAAAACAAACTAGATGACCCTACAACTAATGTAGCATTATCATGCTTCATTTCCCACTTGTAGGTCATTAGTGTAGCATAACTTCCATTGTTTGAGTTATTACCGAAGTAAGAACCTCAAGCGGTATATGATACCAAGGAAGTTTGATTGCTAGGTCACTTCTCTTTAAACATTAACTTTTAGGTAGAAACGGAATTGTAAATTCCTTTCACTTGTTCCTTGTTTTCCTATTTCTTGTACCCTTTCTTATAGTCTTAAGAATTGAATTCTCTAGTGTTGACTTTTATACTTTGTTTAGACATGTCCAATGTCAATCCAACAAAGTTCTTACCATTTAATGTATGTCGAATATTCTGTTTCAACTAGATGATCTTACCAAAAGCTTCTAAAGTTCTCTAAGCATCGATCTATTCGAATGTCTAGGGACTAGACTCATTCGAGAATTAAATGGACAAGGATATAAGGTTGTTAACCATTGGTAAAACTGAGCCTTTTAAACTCAATGCTTTATGATCTCAAAACTACATTGTATTTTGAATCCACAAGCACCAATCGGTTTGCCATTCGACTTTGATACTCGAAAACAACCATAAAAGTCGCTATAAGAAACGTATATTTAAATTGCTCATTTTCTCTCATTTCCGTGAATCGTTCTTGGATTCACTACCAATCGAGGAAATTTATTGTTACCTTTCTAAAAGGATTTACTGCAGTGCAAGATATTTAATTATAAACAATAATTAAAACATACATTGAAGCATGCAAAGTCTAAACATTTATCATGAATAATAACTTGAAATTAAAGAAATCATGCAATTTAAACAAGTCATTGACATTTTATTCGAATTTATTGTTCCGGCATGTGTGAATAAAATGATTCCAAGACGCTAAAACCATTGAAGAATTAAACACATTATGTATTTAGACTCAATTCTAAAATCTTTTAGGTAAGCAAAAGCCTTTTCCTAATAGTCTAGAAACTACTCTTGGTTAATAGGTACGTCTAAGAACTTATTATGTAAACCTATCAATTTTGCCACGACATAAAATGACTCCTTACTTATATCGTTGAGTTTCACCAAAACTAACATGTACTCACAATTATTTGTGTACCTTACCCCTTTAGGATCAATAATTAACACCTCGCTGAGCGTAAAACTATTACTAGATTGATGTAAAGGTTATCCAAGTAAGTGTTATTTTGGCATGGCACCTTTTAACTCAATTTTTAAGTTTGCAACTTAAGGCTCTTACTATGTTGGTTAGATTTTAAGTGAACTAAAATCCTTAATCATGCAACATAATCAAGCCATAATCTCATGCATATTTAAGACATATTTAAAAGCAATAAATAACTTAAAGCATGCATAAGATAAATGTGATCTAGTATGGCCCGACTTCATCTTGAAGCTTCAACTTCAAAGTCCGTCTTGAAAATGGATTGGAAACTCCGTCTTGAATTTCACCATGGGAGGCGCCATTTTCTTCAAATAGGATAAGCTATAATTAAACTAATTACAACTATTTGATGGTACGCAGACCATATTTGAATTGAAAAAACAAACTTTGGTGCATTAGACCAATTACATTCAAATTAATGGTACGCATACCATATTTTCTATCCTATTTGGGCCATACTAGTCACTTCATAACCTGTAAAACAGTACATATACAATATATACAATTCACCCATTCATTATCATGAATGGCCCACATAGCTGGTTATGCATCACATAAATATTTGCAGCAATTAATCAAGGGCACCAATAATCTACCAATTATTCAGTCCTTATTAATTCTAATCAAGTTGTTTTAACCTTAAAGGATTGTAGACCTAATCAAGAGTTTATGACAAAAGGCTCCCACTTAAACCAATAACTTTATATGCTTTACTAATTTTAAACATAAAAATGTATTTCTAGTCTAACCGGAAACATACAAGTTTAATTAAAATTTAAAGCTCATATAAAATTATAATCGAATCCATTAATTTATTTCAGTTGAATTAAACGAATTTAAATTAATTCAAGGTTTAATTTTAGTAAAATAATTAGTACAAATTAAAATTTATAATAATTATAATAATCAAAATTAAATCCCGAGAAAACAATTTAAATTATTAATTTTAAAGTTAATTAAAATTATTTTCGAATTGAAAATTTCAAATTAAAATTAAACGAACCAATCGGGTCAAGACAAGGCCATGGGCTTGCGCCCATGCCTCGTCAAGTCCAACAAGCAACAAACCCCTTGTCACTCGATTGATCGTACCGCAAAGCCCAAGCAACAACGCACCAATGTGTCAGGCCCAGCGAGCCACCCTAACGCGCAGCCCACTCGCCCATCGCCTTGGCGCGCTGCTGGGCAACGCTTGCTGGACAGGCAAGCCAACGCTGCCCGCGTGCACGTTGTGCTGCTCTTGTCGCTGCCTTTGCTACTGCCTTGGCGTGCTGCTGGGCGAGGCAACGCACGTTGTGGCGCAGCATCCATCGCTGCCCACACGTGCTTGCCTTGCTCGCTGCACTTGCTTGCCCATCGCCCCATCGCCCCACACGCGTAGCACACATCCCTTAGGCAGCCATTGCCTTGTGCATGCCACGCTCGTTGCTCGCTGCATTCGTACCGCATGGGCGACGAGCTCCCTTGCTCGTCATCGCATGCCCGCACTATACAACACCCCTTAAGGGTAACACGTAGCGTCCTTTGCTTTGTGCATGCAACTTTTATGAGCGAATTATATAAAAATTAAAACTTTTTAATTTAAAATTAATGACAAAATAATAAATCATATTATTTTCATAATTTTAGGGCGAAAAATCAAAAATTTATTAATCAATTAATTTCCGATTAACATGGATTCAAATCTAGGTCATAAAAATTTAAACTTTATCATAAATTAACAATTTTTATGGTGGTTTTTAATCATGGGTACCTATTTCAATCATTCATTAATTATGAAAATCAAATCAATTCTAAATTATTCGAATTTCAACAAATTAATCATAATTACAAATTAGGTTGTATAATTAACAAGTCTAGGCATTCAAATTTGTTAAACATATACAGTAGGTCAATCAAAAATTCAAGATTTATCAACAAGAATCGCAAATATTTAATTTAACATCTTAAATTTACAAACTTTTGCGTTCGAAAAACTAAAACCTCCGAAAAGTCATAGTTAGGCTTCGAATTTGGGAATTCTGGGTTCGGCCGAAAAATAAATTTTTTGTCAAAATTTTAGAATGCCTTTTACATGCGGGAATTGACACAAAAATCACTCGATTTGGATGAGTAACGAATAAACTGCCGAAAAACTGCGTACATATAATTAAATAAACGCAATTTGCAATTAATTAACAATTACAAAGATTAATCACCCATTTTAATTCTTTGCAAATTTGTAAAATTTAACCATGTCATGAAATTTAGATTATGTAAATAATAAGAGGCTCGTGATACCACTGTTAGGTTATGATACATATGAAAAACATAAATCATGCGGAAAAACCTTAATGCCAGGAAACATATTATTTACACATAATCAGTTAGCATAATTAAGATGTATACACTTTGTAACGTGCCCTCCCTAGCTGCGCATGAACCGAACACGAACAAGTCTTTAGGACTCCAAGTGTCGTCCCTTCGTAGATAGTCCACGTACAGCACGTCCGGATCCGCCTTAAGATTGACCAACTAGAATCGCCCTTAAGGTACTATAATTTCCGGCTAATATGGGCAAGTAATGTGACTGATTTTTCTGCTCAAAAATCACAGCTTTTATTGTATGAATACTTGTTAAAAACTTCTTTTTAAATTTGTGACCCTAGGCACATATTTATAGGATTATGGAAAAGGACTTAGAATCCTATTAGAATACCAATTTAGTTTAATTAGAATCCTGTTAGGACTCTATTAAATAAATTCTATCTACTAGGATTAGGATTTAATCATAGAACGAATTCTAATAGCTTTAGGATTCGTATTGCACACAACCGCACACGAGCACGAGCACAGCCCGCGCAAGCCTCGCGGCCCACGCGAGCTGCTCTTGCTTGCAGCCCATGTCCGTCGCAGCCCACTTGTTCCGCGCGCGCCATGCCTTGCACTGGGCCTGGCGAGACTTTGGCGTGTGTGTTGAAGCGTGTGGATTGTTGGGCGAGGGCCTGGCTTCGTGCTGGGCCTTCGTCTAGCAAGTCTTGTCCGATGCTAATTCGTACGATACGATTCCGATTAAATTTCCGATTCCAGAATTCATTTCCAGTACGAACAATATTTAATATTTTCCGATTCCGGAATTAATTTCCGTTTCGAACAAATATTTAATATTTCTGTTTCCGGAATTATTTTCCGATTCCGATAATATTTCCGATTCTGACAATATTTCCGTTTCCGGCAATATTTCCGATTCCGGCAATATTTCCATTTCCGATAATATTTTCCGATACGTACCATGTTTCCGTTTCCGGCAACATCTACGACTTGGATAATATTTATATTTCCGATACGATCCATATTTCCGTTTTCGGCAACATCATCGTTTCCGGAGTATTCATTTACTTGCCTTTGACGATCTTAGCTCCCACTGAAACCAAGATCTGTCGATTCCGAATATCCATAGATGGAGTATTTAATGTCATTAAATACTTGATCCGTTTACGTACTATTTGTGTGACCTTACGGGTTCAGTCAAGAGTAAGATGTGGATTAATATCATTAATTCCACTTGAACTGAAGCGGCCTCTAGCTAGGCATTCAGCTCACTTGATCTCACTGAATTTATTAACTTGTTTAATTAATACTGAACCGCATTTATTAGACTTCTCATTAAATGCATACTTGGACCAAGGGCACTATTTCCTTCATCACTATCCAAAACAAAGAAATAAAGTTCCTTATTATGAAATGGAGATCTGTAATTCAAGAATACATAAATTCTTACTTTGTATAAAAAACAAGTAGAAGAGCTAAAATCTCCGAAAAAATTATATTAATCGACGATTTCAAACAAACAACTAAGTGTGCCCTAGTGTTGCTTACTTTTAACGTGTTATGGAGCGTATACTTCATAAATTGTTCACATTGTAAAAATTAAATATAAATTGCATTAGATTTTATTTTTATTTCGAATATTTTTCAGATATCGGATATCCGAAATAATGAAAATCAATATCCAAATAGGTATTTGGTATTTGAATTTTCGGATCGGATATCTGATCCGAATTCAATTTTCGGATCGGATATCCAAAAAAATTGGATCAGATACGAATCGGATTATCGAATATACGGGTTTTCAGATAGTTTTGCTCAGCCCTAGTGGGAGGTAGGGGTGGGGTTATGAAATTATTTGTTTAATAGGATGATAGATCAAATGATAAATTAGATAGAAGTATTATTTAATTAGATGGTGGAGTTGATAAGTTACTAAAAAATGGCAAGTGTATCTCTTAAATAAATACGGCCAGAAAAAGGCAAGTGTATCCCTTAAATAAATACGGAGGGAGTATAAAATAAAAAAAACAAAAAATAAAAACAGGTTATCAGTTTCGAAAAAATGGATAAAAGTTATCCCGTTGTATAACAAATTTATTATACAACTGATACGTACAAGACCAAAAGAGCTTATAAATACTACTCCCTCCGTATTTTTATAGGGGTACTATTTTCGACCGTTTTGTTTAAGGGTCACATTTCCGTTTTTAGTAACTTTTTTACTCCACCTCCTAATTATTTAATACTTCGTAAACCAATTTTCTCTGGGAAACACCACTACAAATCTACAATACAGTCTCTCCCTACTTTGGTTAAAATATTTTTCTCATCATATATTTTTTTTTTGTTATTATTCCCTCTCCCACTTGCTTTGTTATTATTTTTTTTAGATTCAATTTTTCTTTCTTAGTACACGTATGGATTACTTTCAATAAAATGCGGAAGGAGTACTGGAACTAGACCTGGTTATTGGACAGGGTAGTCCAATGGATATAGGGTTAGGGTCAAGTTAATAGGGCTTTTATTGGGCAGGGCTCTTATTGGACAGGGCCTTTATTGGACAGGGACATTATAGGGTCAAACTTATACTACAATTAGTTTGAAAATAAAAATAGTAATGATACAAAAAATTACATGCATAGCTTCGTATTTACTTGTACTTGCACATGGCTCTTTTGTTTTTCATTTTTCATTGCTCGTTTATTGACCCGCCCAATAATGACCCGCTATTGACCCGCGACCCGCTTTTGACCCGCCCATTATCGACCCTCTAAAAATGACCCTTTCAATACCCGACCCTCTTTTGACCCGCACCGACCCTGACCCGCCCCGCCCGATAACCAGGCCTAACTGGAACATTTTTGTATGAACGTATTCCCGGACAACCTAACATGTAAATTTCACACGTACTACTCGTATTAAACATCCAAAAAGTTGAATACGACATCTATAATTCACACACCGTGGTAAAATGAGAGCCATGCAAAACACCAACCAAGAACCAAAGCTTCAGCTGACAATATTTTTATAAAAAAAAAAAATCAAAAAAAATATTATTGAAAATATTAAAGATAGAAAATTAAAAACAAAACAAAAAAAAGGGAAAAACTGTAACCACATGCATGCAAGTCAATTCATTTTAACTACTTATCTAAATATTTGAGAAAACAGCAATGTCCTATATCATTTAAGAAAGTTAAAGTTTTATATTTCTTCCATTTCAATATTATTTCATAATGCACTATTTCCATTTCAGAAAACAAAATATTTTTACCATACGAATACTCTATATTGACTCAAATCATACGGAATACTCATACACTACAAAAATTTGTATTTTTAATGACAACTTAATTACGACGGGTCAAAAATCCCGTCGTAAAATCATTTTGCGACGGGACTAAAACTAAACAAAGACGGGAACAACCTTCGAAAATGTCTTTTACGACGGGTTAACGACGACCCCCTTTTATGACGGGTTCGCGACAGGAAATCCCGTCATTAATCAACGATATTGGCCTTTAGCGACGGAATTTCCCGTCGTTAATGGTACAATTTCTTGTAGTGATAATCATATGGGCGAATTTAATCTATCTCTTTCTTTCTACCCCTACCAAAATTATTGTGCAAAACTCTATGGTGCAATAATATTGAAACTGAGGAAGTAAATGATTTGTGCATATTCTACATTATTGGGGTGGTAAAATCAAAATTTTTTGGCCCGCGAATCAGTCATTTGGGAAATACAAATTATAAATGAAGGATATTCAACACAAAAAGTATCGTACATAGATCGTCTGTCTTAACCACTAGGTCAATACCTCATTTTTTTTAATTTATTAGGTAAAAAACGATGACTCTACTGAACCAACACCAATTTCTCAGGTTAATCAGTCCAGCTACACATCTCTATGCTTAAACCACTGCCAACGATTTTGCAATTAATGGGAGTCAACCCTTATAACTTTCATATCACAAGGTGAGTTCCCCAACTACTCCAGCAACTAATGTGTATAATTGGGATTTATACAATCGTACAAATTCTAGTTGTAACTACTATAATTTATAACGTTTCGATTCCAGAACATTTGGAACACTTCTTCCCCCGTTTTTAAGTATTTTGGCGGATGCTTAGAGAAGCCCCTGTCGTGGTCCTAATTTATTGGACATCCTATTGTTGTGCGACACCCTATATTTGTTGCAGTTTAGGAGAGTTATTAGCCTCTATGTCTATATCCACCTGTTTGCTTCTCTAGTACCTTCGTTTTTTTATTCAATTTTTGTTAGGGTGCTATTTCAAAAAGATTTGCTCCATGCAAAATGATAAAGGTCGCAACATACGTCTTTTAAGACGTGTTGTAATAGTGACATGACATGCTTACATGTCATATTTTAAAATGAAAAATAAGGTGTTTAATATTTTATATGTTAGGAAAAAAAGGAAAGAAAATTTTAATATCCTAATTTACAAATTGAATAAGGTAATTCACAATAAAATAGTTTTACAACACGAAAAAGTTGCTTCATAAAATCCATTTACATAAAAATAAAAAGCTTCAATACTACAATTTGTGCACTACTTCTTGTTAGTTGATATTTGTATTTGGTCAACTCTTTCAACATACACTGTTGAAGATTATGTCTCACCCTTAGCAAAATCTGAACTAATATATATAATCTTCAAATTTTGAATAGACTACCAAGTTAGAGGCTACCCTAATATGAATTAATGCAATGCTAAAACAATATTATTGAAAAATTCCTACATTTTTTAACTTAAACGTAGGAACTTAAACGTAGGTTTGAGTAATAACTCTTACTTTTCACCATTTTTTCCCCATTTATTTAGCTCCTTAATGTTTTACTTTCTCATTGTTTAACACTTAATATTTTTTTTCACCGTTTAACTATTTATTGATTTTAGTCTTCCCTTTTTTCAACTCTTTAATGATTTTAGCTATATCATTTGTGAGTTTATTTTTCACTCATTTAATTTCATTTATATATATATATATATATATCATTTTTTGTGAATTTCACTTCTGTACCTACCTAAAATTAGTTGCATGGGTTATATAATTTTTTAAAAATAAAATTTGTGAACACAATGCTAGATATCATATACATAGTGAAGAATAATATTTTCAATTCTATCGAAATTTAATATGATTTCAATTTCATTAATGGTTTTTATATACAGAGTCACTACTCCTTTTATTTTTCTAATTGTTATAATGTTTATCGAATATACTGAAAGACTAGTAAATCGTTGATAATATAAATGAAGTGAACGGTGGGTTTAGATTTTAATTATTTGGACAAAAGTATTACAACGATTATAATTTTTACCCCTTTTAATACCGTCAGTAAACCCCTTTTTTGGATCCTTTTTATAGCGGAATTGGACCCGTTTTTTTTTCCTTCTTCTGTTGTTAGACTACAAGAATTTATATTCGTACCCCATTTCTCAAATCCTGAATCCGCCACTGCTTATCACTTCAAAAATTATCGTACTCCTAAAATATTATCGATCTAACGAGTTAGGGACTTTTTGAAAGATGGAGAGGGCTAGGGAGGAGTGCAGAGTAGGGGTGTTCTATTTTGGATATCAGATCCGGTCCAAAAAAAATTATTTCAGGAAAATGTGATCCAAATCTAATACTTCATATGTTTCATAAATACCGCACCATCTAATTTTTTACATTATTCACACTAGACCTTCGGTTATCTTTTGTCATTCATATCTAAGAAAAATTATAGTCATGTGTGATCTTGTTAATTTGTATGGATATGTATTTGTTAAATATCAACTTTTATAATTTTTACTTAGACATAATCCGAGATATTAAGAGTCATATTTGTGTTGGAAAGTGGAAACCAATCATGATACAATATTTAAGCAATGCAGGAAGTACGAAAATTTCATATATCTAAAGAATCTGAACTAGATCCGAATTTAAAATACATTCACGTTTTACATTTTTTTTTTTTTTTTTTTGAATCGGATCCGATATCTAGTTAACCCACCTCAGGCCCAAACACATGAGCCTACTCCAACTACCCACAAGCAACAGGCCCATGTTTCTATGTGTGACACGGCCCAATTGGTCCAGATTTTACACATTTGCTCCTCCCAATTCCCAGCTTTCCTCGTCTTTGTTTATGTGGGGCTCCTCGATGCAATCCTCTTTAATAAAGTTGGGACAGTAGCCAACTAATCATTGGGCCTTATATACTTTGCTTTATGACCGACCAAATCAATAGTGGGGCCTCAATTGCATTTTACTTCCTCATGTTACTCTATCATGATTCATGTCCTTAAAATATTGTCTCAGTTTTCTTTTCGATCCGTTCGTTTGGATTTACCCATATTATACTATTTACTCCGTTTCTTTTTGTTTGTTACGTATTCCTTGTTGTTTCACAATGTTTGTTACGTGGAATAATCTTTCCTTTTACAAACTTATTATACTATTATTTTTTGTGCCAACTTTTAATTTTAATTGGTCCAATTTTTTCAACTCATTAAATTTCTTTACAATTTCCCAAGTATGTTAAGTTAGCAAGTTTTGTGCTTTTTCATTATTGGTTCATTTTGATAAATAAAACAATCTTATTGGTTGTTGTAATGATTAGTGGATTGAGGTTTTACTGGGTTTATTTTTTTAATAAAAAAGAAAAAGAATCTTTATTTTACGTTAATAAACGTGCAAAAGTCTAAACGTAACAAACAAAAAGAAACGGAGGGAGTACTTTTTTCGTTCCGAAAATATCGCATCATGGTTGACTTTTACTTCTCTAACTATTACTTTGACTCTTAATATCTCAAATTATATGCAAGTAAAAATTATAAAAAATTAATATTTAGAAAAAAAAATATGTTACAATTCTAACATGAACTCACATGACTAAAAAGTTTCTTACGTACGAATCACGTAAAGTGGCCAAAGTCGTAGTGTGAATAGAGTAAAAAATAAATGATGCGATATTTCCGAAACGGAGTAAGTATTACTCCCTCCGTCCCGGAATACTCGACCCGGTTTGACCGGCACAGAGTTTAAGGGACTTGAATTGACTTATTTAATTTAATAGGTAGTAGTTGATAGTGGGGTATTATTTTAATGTAGTTAGTGGGAGGTGTGTTAAGAGGTGGGGTTGGGGGAGAGTAGGGGTTGGATTTTTAATTATTTTTTGTATGGAGTAGGGGGTAGGTGAGTTAATAGGGGTGGAGTTAGAAATAATATAATATTGTTAGAATATTTCCATTTTTAGAAACAGGTCAAGTATTAAGGGACGGCCCGATAAGGAAAACAGGTCAAGTATTCCGGGACGGAGGAAGTAATAGTATGTGGTATTCACATATTTTCTCTCACATTCTATGATTTAAATTAGTAAAACAGACAAAACTATCAACTCACACTATTTTATTTTACTCCCTCTGCTTCTTTTTGTTCATTATGTTTTTCTTTTTGGGAATCTAAAAATGTTATTTACATTTCATTTTATATTATCACATAAATGCTTTAATATTCTATCAAAATTTGTGTCTTATGATTAGTTTACCCAGTCAAATACATTGGGTCGTTTAATCTCTCACACTTTTCTATTGGTACATTAAAATTTTCTCATTTTCCCAATATCATAATTTTGATAAGAATTGAAACATTATAAATTAATGCAATTTTTCTTATTTAAATAAAAAAAATAGAGGAATCTCAATGCACATTAATTAGTCGTTAATACACGGATAAAATGCCAAATGTAAAGAACAAAAGAAACGAAGGAAGTACATTCTATCTTAATAAAGTGAAAAATGTAGTATGAGACAATCTTTTAGGAACATAAAAAATATTTTAGAGTATCCCTAGATTTGAGCAAGTTTGCGCAATACTCTATTTTATGGTACTCCATTTTTCTTACTTGCTCTATCTCTATTTCTCTCAACCATATTTAACCGGATTTATACCTCCCAAATTAATTATCTAGGTAAGATTACTACCTGAGTTGTAGCAATATGTGACTTATAAACATATTTAATCTATACTAATATATTAAAAGGCGTTTATAAGAACGTATATGTGTCACGTAGGTCTCTCCTTATTACGCCACATCACCATTAACAAGCACCATGACATATCATTGACAACCAAAAAAGCATTTAACAAGAATCGAAAACCGCACCTCATGAATTAAAAGTTATATTTCTTACCATCTTAGCTAAATATAATGTATGTTATATATTTCTATGTAATTACAAAATATAATCTTTTTAAATAAATAGTAACAAAATAAATAAAATTGAATTAAAAAAAAAAACAAAAGGGAATAAAATACTGAACTTATAAATATACAATTCTTCTCTTTTTATCTTATGCTTAAAAAACTTGTGGGAATGGAATGTAATTATTAGTACAGAAGAGAGAAACATTGATGTAGTTATAATAATAAAAAATCACGAAGAAGAGGAATCAACTTTTTTTTTGGATATTGAGCATAGATTGGAAGGTTGTTTATCGGTTGTTGATCTTACGCCACCACGACAATCCGTTAACGATACCACCTATATGGACTTATATTTACAAAAAGTAAACCCCATTAAAAATAAAACCCGAAGCAACGCTCGGACCACACACTAGTTTATAACCATATCATGGGGGAGGTCATGGTAAGCCACCAACCCATAATTTCGCTCATGCATGTGTAGTTGTGTACATCATTTTCAACCTATTTGTACAATTTTGCTAAAGCATTACTCCGTAATAAAGTGAAATCAAATACTTTTCCCTTTTTTTTTAAATGCACCTTTTTAAATTTGACACTACTCAATACTCATACACTCTTTTATGCATTTTTTTTTTAGATTTTGTCTTTGAGGAAAAATATATACGAAATATATAACTTTATTAGATTAGTCTCTAAATATGCTCCTAAAATAAAATATTTATAGTTTTTACTGATGTATATTTCCTTCGTTTTATAATAATGTTTCTCGTGTTCATTATTCATATGGTCAAAGTTTAAAATTTCGAACGTAATTGGCCAGTAAAAATATTAACTAGTGGGATCTCATTGAATTCTTTTCCATCTATATTTTCTAAATATTATATTTTTATAAATCTTATTAAAGAAAAATTAAAACTACTAATGATCAAATTAGTGCTTAATTTGGAAACGCCGAGACCACACATAATAAAAAGTGAAAAATATTATAAAACAGAGAGAATACTACATATTACATACGTAGTACGGGTATTAGATAATGATTAGTTAAAATCGTGAAATCGGCAAACATGCAAACTCAAGTGGTGCAATTATATAAAAACGGAGTAAATATGTGATAATCTTTTTAAGGGAGGAGGTAGTAATGTAGTATGGAATTATGGACTATGGAATATCTCTTTATTGCATTATCTTAGACATTTTCTTTGTCGTGTCGTCTTTGGTACGGAGTACTTCCATTCCTCGTAGCTCCTCAAGTCAGTGGTGTATCTTGTTTTGTCGTTTTCTACACTCCAAATAAAATCAAAGTTGTTTGGGCTCCCAATTGATATTCAATTGGGCCACTAAGTCCAAAGCCCAATAGCTCTAAACAACAGCATCAAACCTTACCACTATATCCCTAATTGCTATACCCAGGTACAGCCAAGATGGCTGTACCCCCTGCCCAAAACGACCCGCAGCGTCGTTTGGGTAAAATACCCAGGTACAGCCAACTTGGCTGTACCCCCTGCCATTGTTAGGCGCGTGAATCCCACGCGCGGGTAGTTAATTTTGAAAAAAAAAATGGCACGTGAGGGTAATAATTTCGCGCAGGAATGGCCTATAAATACAAAAAAAAAAAAGGAAAATCATTTCGAAAACCGTTCAAATTCTCAACACGCAAAAAATTTTCTCTCTCCTCTGCCCACTCTTCTACTTCGTTGTTTTCTCTCTCTTAAAACCGCCATTAAACTTCCTGCAACCACCTCAATCAACTTTCTCTCTCTTCAAACCGCTACTAATCTTCATTATTAAAGCTGAATTTCCACAAAATATCAAGAGAAGAAATCTGTGACTTCTTTTTACTGAAAAAAAAGAGAAAAATGGATGTTCGTGACGAAATTGACATGAACAAGCTTCAAAATCCACCGAAAAGCAAAAAGTAAGTAATTACAATTGATTCTGATGTTTCGATTTTATTTTCGAACTAAAATGAAATCTAATTTTGCTTATTTTCGTTCTATTTCAGAAAAACGAAGATGCCGAAAGAAAAAAAGGAAACGTATGTAATTTAATTTCAGATTTCCAACATGCAACTGTTTTATTACTTAAATATTTGTTTAATTCAGTTATTTTCAGTATTTTTCTTTATAATGTTCAAGTAATTTCATTATAATGGTCAATTTTTTGGTTTATGATGTTAGCAAACCCTAACTTCTGATTTTTTGGCTATAGGACTGGAAGATCTAGTGAAGAGCAAAAAATCGGGAATGCAAAGCAACTAGACATGAAGGAGTAAGTTATTTTAAGTTTTCGTAGATAAATTCATTTTAATTTACATATGTTCAATCAATTTTATGTTAATGTTCAATCGTTTTTAATTTAATGTTCATTTTCGTTGCGTGATGATTTAACCAAACCCTAACTATTGGTTTTTTGATCACAGAACTGGAAAATACGAAATTGAGAAGGAAATTGAAGCTGAAAAGCAAATAGACACATTCCAGTAAGTAATTTTTATGTTTTTGAATATCTATTTCTATTTAATTTGCGAATGTGCCGTTTTTGACATTTGATACAATACAAATACAAATTAATGATACATTGTTCATATTCATAGAGATTTAACAATAATCTTATTGATGATTAAAATTTGGATTGGGAATGTCAATTAATTTAAATATTATTATAATAATGTAAATGTGATGAACTTTTGTCGAGTTTTTCTAATCTTATGTTAGACGTTCAATTTATGTGTAAAATGTTCATATTGTTTAAGCTAGATATTCATTTTGGTCCACTGAGTTTTGTTCATTCCTCTGTAAAATAAATTAAGTCTTTAGAACTCATGATAACTATCTTATGCAAAATGTTCAATTGATTATAGCAGAATATTCAATATCTTTTTGGAAAATGATCATATATTCCAAACTGGATATCCTTTTTGGTCTACTGAGATTTTCTTTAGGAATACTGAATTATTTCGAATGTTATATATATAATTAAAATAATTTGAACATTTGTTCATTCATATGTCCAAAAACTAAATCCAGAAATCATGGTAACTGTCTGTCTCCAAAATGTTCAATATATTTTGATAAAATATTCATTTTCTTTTTATAAAATATTCAATATATTTTGATAGTTCATTTTCTTTTTATAAAATGTTCAATTTTTTTTCTGGAATATATTTTGTTACAGAGTTTTGTTTTGGAATATACTATGAATTATTTCTAGTATTATATTCATAATGGAAATGTTCTTTGTACTAATATTCAATTTTTCTACAGTAAAATTTTAAATCTACACTCATCTGCGAAAAATGTTCAATTTATTTTGCTAAAATATTCAATTCCTTTTTATAAAATGTTCGTTTACTCTGATATACTAAGTTGGTTTAGAAATCTTCAATTATTTCAACTACTATATTCATAATTTCAATGTTTGAACTTTTGTTCATTTCTTCAGTCCTTTTTATTATTAAAACTCATGATAACTGTTTTTATGTTAAATGTTCATTTTGTTTTCATAAAATATTCATTTCTTCAAACTGAATTTTGCTCTGGACACTCATTAGTTATACATTTATAAAATCTAGAGAACAACCACAAAGGTTAATAGTCAAATTTAAGCGAAGACCAACTAAATCCCAGCCAGAGGTTCAGAAAGTATTAAGGTATAAGATAATATCAATTTTTTATTAAATTTGAATGATTTTTAATATTATATAATATAATGTGTGCATTAACATCATATTAATAAAAAATACAGTGAAGGAGATGGGAAGGCATGTACAACTTCTGAGACAGAAGTTCAAAAACCATTGAGGTATAATATAATGTCCATTTTTTACTACATTATGCATGTAATATAAATGTTCTTTTTCTTAAAGTTATTTGTTCAATTGTGTATGGCTTAATATTCATTCATAAATTGAAAGTTTATCTCATCTGCGTTTATGAATTATGTTCAAAAAATTTCCTCCTTGTGTTCAAAGTTTTTATGAATTATGATCAAAAAATTTACTTATTATGTTTAAAGCTTCTCCTATATGTTCAAAGCTTTTCTCCATTGTTCGTTCAAATTTTTTAACCTTTATGTTCTAAGTTTTTAGTCATATGTTCAAAGCCTTTCTTTCTGTTTATATCTCAGTCAAACTATTTGGTTATAATATGTTCAAAGCTTTTCTCCATTTTGTTCAAAGTTTTTAACCTTTATGCTCAAAGTTTTTAGTCAAATGTTCAAATTTACCTATTATGTTTAAAACTTTTCTCCATTTTGTTCAAAGTTTATTACCTTTATGTTCAAAGTTTTTACCCTAATGTTCAAGTTTTTAGTCATGGGTTCAAATTTCACAGTATAATATAATGTCCATTTTTAGCTTTTTAAATAATTTTTTATTAATTTTATATAAAATGACTTGTACGTTTACACCTTACTATTCAAATTACAGTGAAGGAGATAAGAAATCTTCGTCAAAATCACAGCCTGAAGTTCAAAAAACATCAAGGTAAAAATTAATATGAATTTTCAATTTAGTTGAATCGTTCATAATTTTTATATAAAATAGCATGTATATTAAAAATATATTATTCAAATAACAGTGAAGAAGATCAAGAAGAGTCTTCAAAATCTTTGGTACAAAGAAAGATTGCTACAAAAAATAGGTAGAATTTGGCATTTTTTTACAATTCATTTTCTTCTGCATATTTGTTCATAATGGTTTCATTGTTTGTTCATTCATTTGGAATTGTTTGTTCTTTATTTTATATGGTTTATTCTTTATTATTGAACGACTCTTTCTTTCTTCTTTATTTGTAACTTTATATATAAATGATATTTTACATACGTTTTCATATATATGATCACACATTTGTCGTTTTAATTTATTGAATTTTTTTTGTTCTTTGTTTATCAGGGGCAACAACTTACTGAAACAACTTTTAGCAAAGAGCATAAAGCAGAACAACAAAAAAAAGGCTGCACAAATGGTAGCTGCAGCTGCTGCTGCTGCAATGGCCAGCAAAGAAGCTGACAAAAGGATAGATACAGCTGCCGTTGCAGCACAAATAGAAGCTGAGAAAATGGCACCTGCAGCTGATGCAGAAGACAAAAGAGTCGCTCAGGAAAAGGCGTCTGCAGCTGAGAAAGAAGCCAAAAGAGTGGCTGAGGAAAAGGCATCTGCAGCTGATGCAGAAGCGAAAAAACTGGATGAGGAGAAGGCATCTGCAGCTGATGCCCAAAGAGAAGCTGAGCTGAAAGAAGCTGAAAACAAGAGGATCGAGGCTAATAAGAAGAAGGAAGAAGAAGATAAAGCTGAAGCAATGAAGAAGGATTTAGAGGAAAGAAAGAAAGAATATGAAGAAAAAATGAGCCAGCTTATGGCTAAAAACAACAAAGAGTTGATAGAGGAAGCGGAAAGGAAAGAAGCTGAGAGAAAGAAAAGAGAAGATGAGAGAAAGAAAAAAGAAGACGATGATGCCACAAAAGCAATTGCCATGGTGGTTGAAAATGTAAATGCTTCAGAGAGTGAAGCTCAAACCATTGGTGGTAAAGGCACAAAAAGAGGAAAGAAGACAACAGCTACCAAGAAGAACACCATTCTAAGTATTACTATGGATGAAGAACTACAAAAGAAGTTGCACAACATATCAGATTCATACAATCCGAGAAGAAGTACAAGATCAATGGTGAAAGTGCAACAAAATGTTGGTGCTGAAGTAGTTAGCAAAGAAGAATTTGAAGGCAAAGGTAACTATTTACATTGTTCAATCTTATTTCAATAAATATTCAAAATATATTATTATGTAAGTTGTACTTAGTATTTGTTAATAATGTAGATGTTTCTGGAGTTACTTCCAAAGTAACAAATACTCCAAAGAAAAGGAAAGCGGCTGAGAAAGAAGATGAGGATGAGCCTTTGAATGTTGAGATAATAAAAATAAAAAAACAAAAAGGTAAACATATTTACAAAAAAACAGTGTTAAAAAATAATTTAAGATAATTGATAAAATGTTAATATGTTAAATACATTGTAATTTTTTTTACAGGAGTTGAAAAAAAAGCACCTGTTAAGGGAAGAATTCTTCCTCTTAGGAGTGCATTGAAAAGAAATAAGAAAAATGATATTGAAGAAGTGAAAGAAGAACAGAAAACAGGTATTACATTTAACATTGTTCAAAGTTTTTTCAAAGAACGTTCATTTGGTTATCATAAAATGTTATTTTTGTTTGGATAAAAATTCTTTCTGTTTTTATCTCACAGTTATTCAAACTATTTGGTTATATGTTCAAAGTTTTTCTCCATCATGTTCAAAAGTTTTCTATATTAAGTTCAAAGTTTTCTCCATTATATTCAAAGCTTTACTATTTCGTTCAAAGTTTTTGGGTAATATGTTCAAACATTTTTACTATTTTGTTCTGTTCACAGAACTTGCAAAAGTCAATGTTAAAGGAAAAAGGAAAATGAAAAAAAGAAAGGAAGAAGAAGAAGAGGTTCAAGAAGAAGAGGAGTTAGAGGGAAATGATGAAGAAGAGCAAGAAGAGGAGGAAGAACAAAATGAGGAAGAAGAGGAAGAAGAGGAAGAAGATGAGGAAAATGAGGAAGATGAAGAATGGGAAGAAGAAGAAGAAAAAGAACAAAACAAGATGCCAAAAGGTATATTTAGTATACTAAAATATTAAACATTGTATTACATGTTTATCAAAACTTCTTAATTGTATGTTCTTCTCCAACAGAGAAAACAGTACCGGTGAAAGAGAGGTTGGTTCAGTTTGAAAAACAAAGACAAAAAATAGGTAAAATTAAAATTTATTTGTTCTCCATAAAATTAAAAATTCTACAATTGTTATTAAAACTTACTTATACGTGTTCCTTTTCCAGCATCAAAAAGAACAGCAGCAAAAGCAAACCTACCTGCTGAAAGAAAAACAAAAAGGAAAATAACTGATGAAGAATATGAAGTGAAGGAAGAAAATATAGAAAAAGGTAAAATAAACTCTTCCTTTCAACAGTTCCATATGTAAGTATAATAATTGATGTTATTTAAAATGTTCATTTTGTTTATATAAAATGATCAATTTTCTTAAAAAGAATGTTCAATAGTAAAACAAGTAATGTTTAATATATTTAAATAGAATGTTCATAATTACAATACATAATGTTCAAAATTTTGAAATACAATATTCATTATTGAAATAATTAATGTTCTACAAAATTTTGAAATACAATATGCATCATTAATTTTTGGTTTTGTTAATCAGCTTTAATTGTGGAACGGGAGGTTTCCCCTTTGGCGATGATTACCAAAGAAGTTCCTGCAAAAAAGAAACCAAAGAAATCAATTGCTGTTTACAAGGAAAAAGTAGCAGAAGAAGAGGAAGAAAAAACTGGAGTTAGAGGAGGACATGGAAAATTCATCAGTTTCATTTCCATGATGAATGAACAGAAGAAGGAGGCCGTTCGGAATATCGGTCTAGGAGCATTGCTAGATTTCCAGCTACCTACTTCATCCCAACAATTTGTTACATGGCTATGTAACAACTTTGAGGAAAACAGCCAATATCTTTATCTGCCGAAGAATGAGAAAATCCTGATAGAATTTGAGGACGTGAAAAAGATATATGGCCTTCCTAGCGGTGAAGTAGACATAGTTGAGGCAAAGTCTGACAAGGCTAGTGAAGAGTTTTCTGCATTCATGGCAAGGTAAATGATCTTAAATCTATACTTATATTTTCAATATATTATAGACTTCAAAAATCTAACTGCATTATGCATGTACTACAAATGTTCTTTTTCTTAAAGTTATTTGTTCAATTGTGTATGGCTTAATATACATTCAGAATTTGAAAGTTTTACTACAATTATAATGAGAAAAAGTTTTTTCTGTGTTTCTCATAGAATTATTCATAGTTTTTCCTTCTTATGTTCAAAGTTTTTATCAATTATGTTCAAAAAATTTCCCTAATATGTTTAAAGCTTCTACAATATGTTCAAACCTTTTCTCCATTATGTTCAAAGTTTTTTTCCTTTATGTTCAAAGTTTTTAGTCTTATGTTCAAAATGTTTTCCTTAATTAAATTTTGTTCATTAACAAAAACAGATGGAAGAAGACAGTAATACATGAAAAGTGGAAACCTAAATAAATTTTGTTCATATTTATTAAATTTTGTTTTTCTTAATTAAATTTTGTTCATATGTCTATGCTTGTTCTTTTTCTATAACCCTGATTCATATAATTGTTCATAATTGTTCATAGTTGTTGTTGAGTTTGTTCTTTCTTTTTATATTGGTTGTTCTTTCTGTTTGGGAATGTTTATCTTAATTAAATTTTGCTCATTTAAATAAACAGTTGGAAAAAGATCTTTGGGAATAAGGTCCCATCAGTTCAGAAAATTTTAAATTACTACAGTCAAGAAGACCAAATTGAGGCTGGACCGGATGCAAATTTCATTACAAGCTTCTTGGTGGTCACTGTCAACACGTTGATCAAGAGCACGTTGTCAAACCAAGCATACTTCAAATTTTTGTTCTCAATGATGAATCATGAGCAGATCCGGAACTTGAATTGGTGCAAGTATGTGTGGGAGGCACTGCTCTCAACTACTGCACAGTATAAGAAAAACCTGAAACAAAAGGACAAAGCAACATTTTTCACAGGACCATTGCCGTTATTGACGGTATAACTTCATTTACACCTTCTAAATTGATGATTTTAATGTACTTGATCAATCTTAGGGATTTTCTAACACTTATACTTTGTATGTCAGATTTTCTATTTTGACAGAGTTCAAAGAATGAACTTTTTTCCTCCAAGACGAATTCCACTTGTGTCCTGCTGGACAAAGGAAATAGGACACAAACGGAATAAATTGGAGGAAAGTGGCTTTGGATTGGGGAAGGTGTTACCCAAAATCAATATTGAAGAAAAACAAACTCGCAAGGTATTATTAAATACATCAAATTCTAATAGATTAAATTTAATTCTTCTGCCAAATATAAATATGGGTAATATTAATTTTATGTTCCTTCCTTTAATATGTTAAATAATATTTTTAGAACATATATAAATAAATGCTCATAACCCTTTGCTTAAATGTTCTTTATTTTTGCATATAATGTTCATACCTCTCTAAGACATATCATAACATAACATAATGAAGAATTTGTGCAATATATAAAGATAAAATGTTCAAACTTCTTTAGTTATTTATTCAAACTGTATCAATAAATGATAAAAAATAAGTGTTCAAGCCTATTTATTTATATATTGTATATGTGCACAAGTGTCATTCAGTATATATAGTTGTTCATACTTCTACTTTTAAATGTTCAAACTGAAACACCTAAAAGTTTACTATTCCCTAATATATGTCAATGGGTTTTAAAACACAGGAGTTTATGGATGAGTTTGTCGGTATAATTCAAGCTGTTGGTGACAATTTGTCAAAGCTTTCTGATTCACTGAAGAAGGCGCAAGAATTCTTCCCAGGAAATGAGTTGGTATCTAAAGTGGAAGAGTTCTTGTCAAAAATGGCAAAAGAACCATCATTAAGCCAAGATGAGTGGTCTGATGACTTCATTAAGGCTCTGTTGGAAAAAGAAAAGGAGTTGTTGGATGCAATTGAGCTGGAGAAAAACAAAGCAAAAAAGGATAAGCAGAGATATGAGTATGATATCAAGAATGCATTCGACTTGGGACTTTCACCATCACCGATAATAGATGATGACAAGTTGAAACGTGAGAAAGCTGGTACATCCACCTCTACGCCAAATTTGTCACTTGAAGAAATAGATGAATCTTTGGCTTCTGCTATGCTGAATCTAAAACAAAGAAGGGAGGAAGAGAAAAAAGAAAATGAAATTGCAAAAGCTAAGAAAATGATGCAAGCAGAATCAGAAGTGAGTGAACCAGCTTCAGAAAAACCAAAAACAACAGTGGAGGAGATTGTTGTACAAGAAGAGAAGATTGTGAGCTCGGATGAAGCTACAGTGGAGCCTGAGTTGCATGTATCAGAAATGATGCCTGTAACTAATGTAATTGAAGAGGAGCCTGCACCAGAAGTGAGAAATGAAGAGGTTTCTGCACCACAAGTGATTGAGAAGAAGGTTACACCAGATGGGGTCGAGGAGCAGCCTGCAAAAAATAAGAAAAATGAAAGTGCTGAACCACAAGTGGTTGAGAACACGGTTGCACAACAAATGGTTGAGGAGCCAGCAGAACCTCATACTCCTACACAGTCGCAGGTGCAACAACCAGTGGAAGCTGAACTATCTGTTGGTGCAGAACAATCTTCTCTTCCTTCACCAAAAACTCCATTGAATGAAGTCTCAATATCAACATTAATTTCAAGCACAAAAACAGATTTGAAATTGGACGAAATTTTTGAAGACAAAGGAGAAAAAGAAGATGAAGGAGAAGGGTAAATTTTAACTGTATTAAAACTGAATTAGTATTTGTGAAACTTTGGTTATATTATGAAAACTATTTTAAAGACATAATAATGTTTTGGTTATTTAAAATGTCATAATAATATGTCATACTCTTCTAGTTTTTGTTCTATCCTTTTCAAACCTGTTAAATTTTTTTGGATCATTCTTTTTGAATGTTATGTTCTTTCTTTTTGTACCTTTTGTTCATTCTTTTTACTTTATATGTTCATACTCTTAATCTTATATGTTCATACTCTTAATCTTATATGTTCATTTTATAATTATGTTGATTTTTTGTTAAATTTTTGGTACTCTTAATCTTATATGTTCATATTATTAATCTTATATGTTCAATTTATAATTATGTTGATTTTTTGTTAATTTTTTTGTATATACAGAAATGAGAAAGGTGACAAAGGAAAAAGACCTCAAAGGATTCACAAACTACCGGCTGCCTTCTCTTCTCCATATTTGGTCAAGTATCGAGACTTGTTCAAAAATCTGGACACAATGCATCAAAGCCTAGCAGATTATGTCTTAAGTGGTCAGGACAACAGGTATTTTCTTTAATTTCACGTAAAAATAATTTAAAATTTAAATTCTTATACTTCCTCCTAATTTACTTCCTGTTTGTAGTGAGGTTCTTTATTTTGATGGATACAACTACATCAATAGAGAGGACATGAAAACACTGGTTGATGAAGTGGAAGTGGTTGACTGTGTGATTGATTCATGGTCAAAGTATCTAAATGCAAAGGGCCATAAAGATAAACTCTTCCTTTCAACAGTTCCATATGTAAGTATAATAATTGATGTTATTTAAAATGTTCATTTTGTTTATATAAAATGATCAATTTTCTTAAAAAGAATGTTCAATATTAAAACAAGTAATGTTTAATATATTTAAATAGAATGTTCATAATTACAATACATAATGTTCAAAATTTTGAAATACAATATTCATTATTGAAATAATTAATGTTCTACAAAATTAAGATAAAAATTACAAATGATTAAATTGAAATTTTCATTATCATTGTAACTAATTTTACATATATTTATAATTGAATGTTGATTATGTTTAAATGCAGCATATTATGTGTACAAACAAGGTGTGTCCAGCAGGATCCTCCTACGAAAAAAGGCTTGAGGATTTTAACAGAAGGGTTAACGAAGAACTGGTTAACTATAATTTCAAAAACATTCATCAATTTAAACAGGTAAACCTATATAACTACTAACCCATTCTTCAAACTTTAATGTTCATTTTAATGTTTGTAATTTGTTCATTGTTTTTAAGTTAAATAATTACCTCTTTTTCAGATATTCATCCCTGTTCTTGCTGCAAAACACTTCTATCTCCTAGTCATCAACCATTACAATGCAACTGTGGATGTAATTGACAACAGGCCTCTACCAAGAAATGTAAAATTTGAGGATAAATATGAGGGACACCCAGAAGTTGTGGTAAGAAATAAATCATTCATAAAATGTATATTTGAAACATCGTAGATAATTATCTTACATTTATGAACATAAATTCCAGTTGGATGCTTTTGCAAAATATATGGGCACATTTGGATATGAGGTAGAACCAATGCAAAAGTATGAAATGAATTTGGTCAAGATGAAATGGAGAAGCATGAAAGACTATACAAACTGCGGTGTGTATGTCATGAAGCACATGGAGACCTATACTGGTGATCCAGAACATGAATGGATATGTGACTTGAAGGCAAATGATGTAAGTTGAATTTTGTTCATTCTTCTTTTGTATTTTGTTCATTTATTTTTATTGTTTTGGTCTTTTCTGTTTTATTGTTCTGCCTGTTGAATTTCTTTTATATTCCTCAAATTTATAATTTAATATTTGGATTTTATAAAACATTTTTAATTTTTTTATTTTTATTTTTGATATACAGACAAATCAAATAAGGAAGCTTCGTGTCACTTTCTGTGGTCTCCTAATGCTTTCAAAGCAAAATGAAATGCATGAGTCAAACATAAATGAAGCATGGAGGAGTTAATGAAAAATTAAGCAGATAGTATTTCAAGGTTAACAAACAATAGATAGATTTTTAGTACAATGTAAAGACAATATTTTGGTATTTTGGTGGTTTGTTCAAAAACATATAACTTGGTGTTCATTTCCTTTATGTTTAATATTCAGTTTCCTTTGCTGTAGAAAATCCAATGCACAAACAAATACTCCAAATCAATAATGCATACAAAATAAATGTTTTTTAACTGCTTGATTGATGAAAGTTACATATAATGATTAATATCGTTAAACAATGTTCATTGTAAAAATAGGTAATAATCAATATGATTCATACAACGTTCAATTATTAAATTACTGATATTTATTGTATTTCAATAAAATGTTCATTATTAAAATACTTAATGCTCAAAATTTTCATATAGAATATTCACTTTGAAATACGTATTGTTCAAAACCTTTAAAGAAAACACATTAACAAATACGTATTGTTCAAAATCAAGTGAACAAAAGTAGATAATGTTGAATATATTTGATTAAAATGTTCATAAATTTCAGAAGGATGCCTTAAAAAACAAAAAAAAAATTCAAACATAAAATATTATGAAAAAAGGTGATGTTCAAAATGTTTGACCTCAATGTTCATTCTATTAAAACTAAATGATCAAACAGAAAAAGAGCACGTACTACTTGAACTAAATGTTCATTCTATTAAAACTATATGTTCAAAATGTTTGAACTCAATGTTCATTCTATTAAAACTAAATGTTCAACTCAATAATCAACAGTTACTAAATCATTGACTTTTAATGGCTTCTTCAGCAGCCATTGATTCATCAAAAAGAGCTAAGAAAGCATCATACTTAAATTTCAAATAAGCTTGATCATTAGCAGATTGATGAGATCCTTTAATACCCAACGGAGGTTTAGTAACCAATGAAACTTGAGGTCCTTGAACCTTAGATCCAACTTGAGTAATTTTTTCAGCCTGAATAGATCCGTGAACTGTAGGTACTACTTGAATAATTTCTGAAGCATGCATAGGTCGTTGAACTTTAGCTTCAGTACAAGATGGAGCTTTAGTAACAGATGAAACTTTAGTAAGCATCGGTGTTGGTGAAAGTCCCAAGTCAAATGCACTCTTGATATTATACTCAAATCTCTGCTGATCCTTTTTTGCTTTAGTGGCTGATGTTCCTTTAGTAGCCAATGGTGCTTTATTAACCGATGGTGCTTTAGTAGCCGATGGTGCTTTATTAACCGATGGTGCTTTAGTAGCCGATGGTGCTTTAGTAGCCGATGGTGCTTTAGTAGCCAATGGTGCTTTAACTTTTGTACATGCATCGGTTTTAGTACTTCCATGAACATATGAATCATTTGATGTTTCATTTGTTGAATTGTTTTCCTAAAATTGACACAAAATGTAAAGACATTCAAAAACAGAAATTTAAATATTCACTTTAAAGAATTAAATATTAATATCTACCTTGTCCGATGATTCTACATTTTTATCAACAGCTGCACCTCTTCTAAAATATTTTGGAGGTGGCTTTGGAAAAGAAGCATCAACCTGAAATAATATAGTGATCATTTATCAAGTAAATGTTACTATATTTATAACTAAATGTTCAAACTTCGCAAGAAAAAAAACCTGAAATAGTGATGGATCTAGTACAACTAGATCAGATGAGTCACTAAGAGAATTAGAAAAAATCACAGGAGCACCAACTTCATCCAACTCCTGCAAAAACCAAGCAAAAAAAAAAAAAAAAAAAAACAAAAATGTTCAATTAGTTATAAGCAAATGATCAGTTTATAAAACATATATGTTCAATATTAATAAATATTTACCATGACTGCAGATTGAGCCTTAAACCTTGTTGCATCTGTAAATTTTGCTTTCCTCCTCCTCCAATTCCCTTTAGCTTTATTGTAGATTTTCTCAACTGTACCCTTCAATCTGTCATTCCTCTCACCTTTTTTCCTTAAATTCTGTGGGTTTTTTACTAACGGCACAAAGATATCTTCACCCTCTTTAGGATCAGAAAAATCAATAGTACCCCTAATACTCTCCACTTTTTCTTTTAAAAGACCAAAGGCAGAATCAACCTCAGCCCTAGCTTGAAGAGAATCTTGACTAGACATAACAAGCTTAACAAAATTCCTAAGGGTCTGTGCCCTCCAAACAGAAGCCGCAACTATATTAGACTTTTCCCCATCATCTTCAACCAAATGACTGCACATAGCCGCTTTTGTCCACCTCTTCAATATATAAAGATTGGGAATCTCTGGGACACAATGCACATGATAAACACGAAGCGCATGAGAACATAAAAAACCCATTTCAGTAAAGTACTGACAAGTACAATCCACTGCAAAAGTCTCTTGGTTAAACCGAACTTCATGTTTAATCAAGTCTTTTTTAGGCCTCCACACATAATAACTTTTCTCTATAGCTGTGTTTCCACGTATTTCTTCTTGAGAACATGCCATCCCTTTAAGAAATTTTTCTTCAAACAAAACATATGCTTCTATAGTGTAAATCTTTCTCGCATGAAGAAGAATTCCGCAATTTGCAGCTGCAACTTCTGGTCTACCTTTCCAATTTCTGTAGTCATGACCATTCTCTTTGCTCCTCCAATCAGAAATAACATCCAAAAAAACATGATAAAAATCACATAACCCTTGTGTCTTATCAAGTCGATGGGAAACTGACTTGTTGGTAGTTTCACATCGCTGTGATGATAACACACCACCAGACCAATAATTCTTAGAATAAGCAGGACACCACATCTCTCTAATTGTATATAAATTCTTCAACCATGGATTTTCAACGCATTTATAGTGAGTCAACATTCTGAAAAACAAAATGTTCAATATAAAAATCAAATTTGTTCATCGGAATATACCTATTTGATCAAAGTCGATCAGAAAGCATATAACTTAGTAATAACATGAAATTCCTAAATGTTCATTTGTTTGTAAGTAGATGTTCATAAGGTTACAAGTACATATTATTTATTAATTAAAAGTAAATAAGTAATCCAAATTAATTACCTTGGCCAATGATATTCAAACTCAGCAGCAGTTTCACAATACTTCAGAAGATAATTGAATATGTCAGAAAAACCATCTAAAGCTTTATACTGCCCAATATGCTTCTTTGAATTTTCCCCAATATGCCACGTACATAATCTATGTCTAGCATCTGGAAAAACATTCCTTATCCCAGCAGCAATGGATGGAGCTTGGTCTGTCATAATGGTTATTGGGGGATTTCCACCCATGGATGTAAGGAAAGTTTGAAAAAGCCAATTAAAAGATTCGGTTTTTTCATTGATAACAAAACCCATTCCAAACATAACATTATTAGAATGATGGTTCATACCAACAAAAGGAGCACAAATCATATCATATTTATTGGTCCTATAAGTAGTATCAAAAACCAATAAATCCCCAAAATAATCATAATCTCTCTTCATCCGACCATCACGCCAAAAGAAACTTAAAAGTCCCTCTTCTTCACTAAGCTCAAAGTCATAATAAAAACCTTCTTCACTAGAATTTCTCTGAGCAAAATACTTGATTAACTGATGACAGTCATGACCTTCAAGTTTATTAGCTTTTGCACGTGATAAAGCATTATAAGCATCACTAGCTGTAAAACCGACCATAGGTGATCCGCCTACTTCTTTCCTCAAAACCCTCAAGGTATCAGACACTTTAACACCACTAGCTTTTAAAGTAGACATAAAGTAAAGAGCCTCCTTACTAACCTTCCTTTGTGATCTTATCAAATGCCTCTTATTTAGAGGAACCATAGCATGATTATGAATCATATTATGATTCACAACCGTCCATACACCATCTTTACCAATAGAAAACTGAACAAAAGCAGTACACCCAGTACGCGTATCCAATCTAGCATAAGACCTTGTTCTCTTCCTTTTTTCATCTTTAACCCCTTCACAGCTACACAAGAACCGTTTCATAGTATAAAATTCACTGTTTTGACGCTTCCGACCTTTCCCAACCCTAATACCAAAACCTTTACTAAAAGCATATTCATTATACAAATCATAAGCTTCGTCTTCATTTTTAACTTCCTTCATCATTAACATAGATTCTGACCCTTCAACAAAAACACTTACTTCCTTATTCACTGCGAAAGGAAGAAATGTTCAATGTTAAACTAGTGATTGTTCAATGTTAAAATAGTGAATGATCAATTTCAATAATAACTAACAATGGAAAATTGAAATGTTCAATATCCTTAAATAAAATATTCAATATTAAAATAGTAATGTTAAAAATAGAACGTCCATTGCTTAATTAGGTGTTGTTCAATGTACTTAAATAAAATGGTAATTACGAACATAGGTAATATTCAAAATCATTAAATAAAATGTTCATTATAAATTATAAATAATGATAAAATACTTGAATTAAATGTTCATTGTAACATAGGTAATGATCAATAACTCTTAATAGAAAGTTCAATATAATACAATACAATGTTCATTATCTAAATAAAAAATATTCAATATATTTTAATGCAATGTTCATTACTAATATACGTAACATTCAAAGTCATTCAATAAAATGTTCATTATTGTTGTAGACAATGTTCAATTTCCTTGAACTGAATATTCATATATTTGTTAAGAATGTTATAAGTAAACAATGACGATATTTTCTTTTGGGACAGAACAATTCAAAAATTCATAACATAATATGTATTTTATCAAAATATATAATGTTCATAAGATCTGAGGTAAAAATTCATTAACATTATATACATTGATAATAAATAAAATTATGAATAAAAATCGAACAAAAAATAACGTACAATTGCAAAAAAATAAGAAAATCTGCAGAAAACAAAAACAAAGAAACAAATCAAAATCGAAATATCCAGCGAAAACACGAAAAATAACAAAATTCTAAACACATTTTATCCAAAATCAAAATATAAAATCGAAAACAATCAAAACCAAAAACATTGAAATCAAAACAAATAAATGAAAATAATAAAAATATAAACTTACGTTCTGACATCAATGTACTTAAAATTCCAGAATTAGATTCGAAAAGAGCTTCAGAATTTTCTATAACTGCGAGATCCATGGAAACAGAGGAGAGAGAAAATAGGAGAGAAAAAATCGAAATAAACCCTAAGAACAAGATATATCGCAACTTGAAGAAGAAGAAACAAAAAATTAAAGAGTTGTCTAACTTAGGAAACTCAGGAAGGGGATAAAAATACGCTGAACGACGTCGTTTTCGGGGGGGTACAGCCAGCGCTGGCTGTACCCGCATCACACGACGTCGTTTGATTAGGGGTACAGCCAGCTTGGCT
Source organism: Spinacia oleracea (assembly GCF_020520425.1). Lineage (NCBI taxonomy): Eukaryota > Viridiplantae > Streptophyta > Magnoliopsida > Caryophyllales > Amaranthaceae > Spinacia > Spinacia oleracea. Next base: position 151,960,802 of record NC_079489.1, read on the forward strand.
GTACCCGAGGGCAGCCAAAAAATTGCGCCACTATGGCTATTCAGCCATCCATTAAGGTCCAAGGCCCAATAGCAATAAATGACCTATGGTCATTTATTATGCAAACACTATAAATAGGCCACCAAGGCTCACACCTCAAGGAACGTCCAATTTATCGCCTTAAGACTACTCTTCCAGAGAACTTCTCTCTAGAATCCGAGCATCGTTCTTACTTAGGCATCGGAGGGGCTTTCCTCGGAAACACCCCCGAGGCTAGTGAATTTGCTCTTGTGCAGGTGAATTCGGACTCGACTCATTCAAGCAAGCAAGATCTTCAACACATACGAAAGGGCCTTCATTCGAAGCCCATTGTTTCCATCTTTACAACACCGGAACAAAAGTGATTAAGTTAAATTAATCAGATTAACGATAATCATCTATATCTATAAGTTCTCGTTTTAAGATTAGTACTCGTATGTCATTGAAAATATGTTGACAAGTAATTAAATTCCCAATTTTCCTACGGGAAAAAATATTATTAACGGCAGAATTTCTAATCGTAAAAGATACGTTATAAGCCCGTTGCAAAGGGAGTAGTCATGATTAACAAGTCCCGTCATAAAATCAATTGAAATTAAGAAGGCCCGTTAGTAGATTTTGGGGATGAATTATGACGGGTCCAAATACTTTGTCGTAAAATCATCCATTAATGATCTGGTGTTAATGGATTTTTGTACAGCCAATAAAAGGATTTGTATCTTTTATGACAACCAAATAACGACGGGTCAAAAATCTCGTCGTAGCTTTTACGACGGGGCTAACAACCCAACATAGACGGGAAAAACCGTCGCAAATGTCTTTTATGACAAGTTAACGACGGGATTTTCATTAACGACGGCCCCCTTTTATGACGTGTTAAGCTTATACATGTTGCACAATTATTCAGCCTTGGGCATTAGTTCAGTACGTACTAAATTGTTGTGCATGAGAGATGCCACGCTGGCACTTTCAGTTAGTACAACTTTCTTATTTCTAGGAGTTAGTTGTAATAGATTTCAGTAGCTTCTAGAATGTATTAAGCTATAAAAGGCTATCATCACTGTAATAATTATTCATTCAGTTTTGATCATCAATACAAATCCTCTCTCTTTTGATCACATTTTGTCATGGTATCAGAGCAGAATCAAAGATTCTTGGCTCATTTTTTCTAAAATTCCGCAAGTTTTTCTGATTTTCCTCAAAATTTTCACCACAAATTTCTTTCTGATTCATAGATTGTTGTGTTGATTTTCTCAATTTCTCTGTTCTTCTTTTACTGATTCTTTGATCCAAAACTCTTTTCTGAAAATGGCTGTTGAAGATTTTGATTCCAGTGCAGAAACTTCGAGGCGCAATTCCACACTTCCTCCTAATCAAGATCCAGCAAGCATCTATTATATTCATCCTTCAGATGCAAATTCTACTCAACTGGTCACGTTCAAGTTCAATGGTGAAGGATTCACTGGTTGGAAGAGATCAATGTTGCTTGCTTTCTCATCTAAGAATAAAATTGGCTTCATTGATGGAAGCTATGTCAAACCTGATCCTGGTTCAGTGGAGAGTAAGGCTTGGGAAAGGTGCAATGACTTGGTATGTTCTCTGATTCTAGGCAATCTGGATGATAAAATTGCTAAGAGTGTGATGTTTTTGAAGTCAGCTTGAGATGTTTGGACTGATTTAGAGGAGAGGTTTGGCTTTGCATCTTTGGCTCAGATTTATTCTCTTGAACAAAAGCTAGCTGAAATTGTTCAAGGAGATAAGAGTATTTCAGAAATTTTCACTGAGATCAAGTCAATTTGGGATGCAATTGAGGAAGCTCATCCACTTCCATATTGCACTTGTAACAAATGTACTTGTAATGTTACTAAGAAGTTCTTTGACAGGCAATAAGAGAAGATGGTGATGCAATTTATGATGAAACTTACTGACCAGTTTGCTACCATTAGAGGAAATATATTGATGGTGCCTACTTTGCCCAAAGTATCTGAGACATACAGATTGTTTGCTCAAGAAGAGAGACACAGAGAAGTTTCACAGTCTAACAAACAACTGGAAACTTTAGCTTTTGCAGCTGAGAAGAGGCGTTTTGGAGGAGATCATTGGAATAACAACAACAACAAAACATTCAAAACACAGCAGCATGGTGTTTTTCAGTCTGTCAACACAAACAAATATGGAAGAACAGGTTCCAGTTACTTCTGTACACACTGTCAAGTGCAAGGGCACAGTGTGGATAGGTGCTTCAAGATTCATGGCTATCCACCAGGTTTCAAAGGTTCCAGAGATTCCAAAGTAGCTGCATTCTCTTCTGGCACTAAATCTGACATTGAAACATCAGGGATACAACAAACTGTTACTGCTCCCACTATAACAACAGAACAATATCAGCAACTCTTGGATATGATGGCCAAGCAACAACAACCAGTTTCTGGAAATCAGCCTAGCCTTGCTATGATGGCAGGTATATGTTTACTTTCACAAACTAATTCTAAATGGCTGTTAGATAGTGGTGCATCAGACCATTTTTGTCATGACTTGTCCCAATTCTCTACTTGCAAACCAGTTGACATACAAAACACATACATAACCATACCAGATGGCAGCAAAATTCCTGTGACACATGTTGGGACTGTGGATTTGAATGCTGACATAACCCTACAGAATGTTCTATATGTCCCAAATTTCAAATATAATCTCATATCTGTTCAGAAGCTGTGTCAAGATTTGAAGTGTGAAATTCGATTTACTCATGATAAGTGCTTTGTTTATTGTCAGAAAGGGAATTTGATTCCTCTTGGTGATGTGAGGTCAGGTCTTTACAATGTGGCAGAATTGCAGAAGAAGAAACAGGAACATGTTTGTAATACAGTCTGTTCTAGCTCTGTAGACAATGCTAAACTTTGGCATTTAAGACTAGGACATCTTCCTTTTAGTAAATTGAGATTAATAAACCCTAAGTGTGAGGTGACTACTTGTATACAGGATACAATATGTCAGGTGTGTCCTGCAGCTAAGCAAACTAGGGTTAGCTTTCCTCATAGTAGCATCAAAACTATTGCTCCTTTTGAGTTGGTTCATCTTGATGTATGGGGTCCTCATTCTGTAAAAACACCTTCTAGATGTAATCAGTTCTTGACAATTGTAGATGATTACAGTAGGTTCACCTGGATACACCTGTTGAAAAATAAGAATGATTCTGATGTTGTTATGAATGATTTCTTTAATATGGTTCAGACACAATTTGGTGTTATGGTTAAATGCATTAGGTCTGATAATGCTAAAGAGTTGTGTGAAGGAGATATGAAGAAGCTGTTTCTAAAATTTGGAATCCTAAATCAAACCAGCTGTAGTGACACACCTGTTAGGTTATGATACATATGACAATTCATAAATCATGCGGAAAAACCATTTAGCCAGGAATACATATTATTTACACATAATCATATGGCATAGTTTAGATGCATACTCTTTGTTGCGTGCCTTCCCTAGCTGCGCCCGAACCGAACAAGAACAAGTCTTTAGGACTCCAAGTGTCGTCCCTTCGTAGATAGTCCACAGCACGTCCGGATCCGCCTTAAGATTGACCAACTAGAATCGCCCTTAAGGTACTAATAATTTCGGCACTTTTAGGCAAGGTATGTGACTGAATTTTTCTCTCAAAAACTCACTTTGAATACTTGAATAATCTATGTAAATATGTGACCCTAGGCACCTATTTATAGAGTTATGGAAAAGGTTTTGGAATCCTATTAGGATACTAATTTATTTAATTATAATCCTACTAGGACTCTAATTAAATAATCATTATCTAATAGTTTTAGGATTTAATCATATTTCGAATCCCGATTGCTTTAGGATTCCCGCACAAGCATTGCATGAGCACCGTACACCCGCGCAAGCCTTGCGGCCCACGCTAGGCGCACAGCGCTCGACCCACTGCTGTGCTCTCGCGCGCGCGCCCCAGGCCTTGGCTGGGCCTGGCCTTGCGCTGAGCCTGGTCGAGGCTTGGCATGCGATGGTGCGTGTTGGCTCGCTGGGCGATGGCCTGGCTTCGTGCTGGGCCTTCGTCTAGCGGGCCTCGTCCGATGCTAAGTCGTGCGATACGCTTCCGATTAAATTCCCGATTCCGGAATTCATTTCCGATACGAACAATATTTAATATTTCCGATTCCGGAATTATTTTCCGATTCCGATAATATTTCCGATTCTGACAATATTTCCGTTTCCGGCAATATTTCCGATTCCGGCAATATTTCCATTTCCGATAATATTTTCCGATACGTACCATGTTTCCGTTTCCGGCAACATCTACGACTTGGATAATATTTATATTTCCGATACGATCCATATTTCCGTTTCCGGCAATATCATCGTTTCCGGAGTATTCATTTCTTGCCTGTGACGATCTCAGCTCCCACTGAAACCAAGATCCGTCGATTCCGAATATCCATAGATGGAGTATTTAATGCCATTAAATACTTGATCCGTTTACGTAATATTTGTGTGACCCTACGGGTTCAGTCAAGAGTAAGCTGTGGATTAATATCATTAATTCCACTTGAACTGAAGCGGCCTCTAGCTAGGCATTCAACTCACTTGATCTCACTGAATTATTAACTTGTTAATTAATACTGAACCGCATATATTAGACTTATAATTGAATGAATACTTGGACCAAGGGCATTATTTCCTTCAGTCTCCCACTTGTCCTTAGGGACAAGTGTGCATTTCCTAATTCCTTTGTCGCTCGATGCTTGCTCTTGAACATAAGGTAAGAGTTGTCATCCTTATTATGTCCAGAGGTGTTTCTCGGTTTCAGATTTCAACTGATCAAATAAACAGATAATCATAGCCTATGATTCATCCGAGCACGGCCATGCATTTCACAGTTTCTAGCTCTCCGAGTGGCCTTGTACAACTTTTAAGCATCTCATCCCGATTTATGGGAGGACAATCCCAATCTTGCGATCTTGAGATTAGACTTCGTTTGATAGGTGATTACCTGAGCGTTGCCTTTATAGCCTCCTTTTACGGTGCGACGGTTGGTCAACGTCAAAGCAACCAGTTTTCAAACAAGTAATCTCAAATCACTCAGGTATTGAGGATTTAGTGTCTAATAATTTTAATGAAATTTACTTATGACAGATTTTCATCTCTTACAGTAAAGTTTCATAGGTCTTGTCCGATACTAGTCTTCACAAAGTAAGTATCTATGCAAATGATTATGACATTGCCATGTCCACATAGTTCAAGAAACAGAACTACTAGTCATCTTGCATTCTAATCGTCTAACGTTTTCTATGAGTCCAATTTTATAGAAAACTCCGACTAGGGACCATTTTCAACCTTTGACATTCAAGTTCACTTGATAGACATTTCTTAGTCACAGGACTGGTCCTGACAGTCTATCTTGAATATATCGTCAAATTGAAGGGACTCATCATTTAATAAACCACAATTAAATGGAAAAATGAATTCTCTTCATTTATTGTGAATGATTAACCAATAATGTTTTACAAAGATTTAAACTCTAAAACTTTAAAACATTAAACAGAGACATCAAAGCCATTCTCCAATATGCTTGATTCCCATAGCTGCAGTGTGCGAGTTGTGCTTCGCCTGCGGCAGAGGTTTAGTCAATGGATCTGATATGTTGTCATCAGTTCCAATTTTGCTTATCTCGACTTCTTTTCTTTCAACGAACTCTCGTAGAAGGTGAAATCTACGAAGTACATGCTTGACTCTCTGGTGGTGCCTAGGCTCCTTTGCCTGTGTAATAGCTCCGTTATTATCACAATACAGGGCTATTGGTCCTTTAATGGAGGGGACTACACCAAGTTCACCTATGAACTTCCTTAGCCATATAGCTTCCTTTGCTGCTTCATGTGCAGCAATGTACTCCGCTTCAGTTGTAGAATCCGCAATGGTGCTTTGCTTAGCACTTTTCCAGCTTACTGCTCCTCCGTTGAGGCAGAAGACAAACCCAGACTGTGATCTGAAATCATCTTTGTCGGTTTGGAAACTTGCGTCCGTATAGCCTCTAACAATTAATTCATCATCTCCACCATAGACCAGGAAGTCATCTTTGTGCCTTTTCAGGTACTTCAGAATATTCTTGGCAGCAGTCCAATGCGCCTCTCCTGGGTCTGACTGGTATCTGCTCGTAGCACTGAGTGCGTACGCAACATCCGGGCGTGTACATATCATAGCATACATTATTGAACCAATCAATGATGCATATGGAATCCCATTCATTCGTCTACGCTCATCAAGTGTTTTTGGGCACTGATTCTTGCTTAGAGTCATTCCATGAGACATGGGTAGGTAGCCTCGCTTGGAGTCCGCCATCTTGAACCTATCAAGCACCTTATTGATATAAGTGCTTTGACTAAGTCCAATCATCTTTTTAGATCTATCTCTGTAAATCTTGATGCCCAATATGTACTGTGCTTCTCCTAGATCTTTCATCGAAAAATATTTCCCAAGCCAAATCTTGACAGAGTTCAACATAGGAATGTCATTTCCGATAAGTAATATGTCGTCGACATATAATACCAGGAAAGCAATTTTGCTCCCACTGACCTTCTTGTATACACAAGATTCGTCTGCGTTCTTGATGAAACCAAAGTCACTGACTGCTTCATCAAAACGTATATTCCAGCTCCTGGATGCCTGCTTCAATCCGTAGATTGACTTCTTTAGCTTGCATACCTTTTTAGCATTCTTTGGATCCTCAAAACCTTCAGGCCGTGTCATAAACACAGTTTCTGTTAAAACGCCGTTTAAGAAAGCAGTTTTGACATCCATCTGCCATATTTCGTAATCGTAATATGCAGCGATTGCTAACATTATCCGAATAGACTTTAGCATTGCAACTGGTGAAAAGGTTTCATCGTAATCCACACCGTGGACTTGCCTGTAACCTTTTGCAACCAATCTAGCTTTGAAAACTTCAAGTTTCCCATCCTTGTCCATTTTCAGTTTGAAAACCCATTTGCTTCCAATGGCTTGGTAGCCATCTGGCAAATCGACCAAATCCCATACTTGGTTTTCAGACATGGAGTCTAATTCATATTGCATGGCTTCTTGCCATTGCTTGGAGCTAGGGCTCGTCATAGCTTGTTTGTAAGTCGCAGGTTCATCACTTTCAAGTAATAGAACATCATAGCTCTCGTTCGTCAAAATACCTAAGTACCTTTCCGGTTGAGATCTATATCTTTGCGATCTACGCGGGGTAACATTTCTAGATTGACCATGATTCTCACCAGATTCTTCTAAAGATCTATGAGTTTCATCCTGAATGTCATCTTGAGCATTCTTTAGAGTTTGTTGTTCGACTCGAATTTCTTCGAGGTCTACTTTTCTCCCACTTGTCATTTTGGAAATGTGATCTTTCTCCAAAAAGACACCATCTCGAGCAACAAACACCTTGTTCTCAGATGTATTGTAGAAGTAATACCCCTTTGTTTCCTTTGGATAGCCCACAAGGATACATTTGTCAGATTTTGGATGAAGTTTGTCTGAAATTAATCGTTTGACGTATACTTCACATCCCCAAATCTTAAGAAAAGACACATTTGGAGGCTTTCCAAACCATAATTCGTATGGAGTCTTTTCGACAGCTTTAGACGGAGCTCTATTTATAGTGAGTGTAGCTGTATTTAGTGCATGTCCCCAAAATTCTAATGGAAGTTTGGCCTGACCCATCATTGACCTGACCATGTCTAGAAAGGTTCTGTTCCTCCGTTCCGACACACCGTTCCATTGTGGTGTTCTTGGAGGAGTCAATTCTGATAGAATTCCACATTCTTTCAGATGGTCATCAAATTCATAGCTCAGATATTCACCGCCTCTATCAGACCGCAGTGCCTTAATCTTCTTGCCTAATTGATTCTCTACTTCACTCTGAAATTCCTTGAATTTGTCAAAGGATTCAGACTTATGCTTCATTAGGTAGACATAACCATACCTACTGAAGTCATCAGTGAAAGTGATAAAGTAGCTGAAACCACCTCTAGCATTTGTACTCATTGGTCCACATACATCTGTATGGATTAAACCCAATAGTTCATTTGCTCTTTCTCCAACTTTAGAGAAAGGTTGCTTTGTCATTTTGCCAAGTAAACATGATTCGCATTTACCATAATCCTCTAAGTCAAATGGTTCTAGAATTCCTTCCTTTTGAAGTCTTTCTAAGCGTTTCAAGTTTATATGGCCTAATCGACAATGCCACAGATAAGTGAGATCTGAATCATCCTTTTTGGCCTTTTTGGTATTTATGTTATATACTTGTTTGTCGTGATCTAATAAATAAAGTCCATTGACTAATCTAGCAGATCCATAAAACATCTCTTCAAAATAAAACGAACAACTATTGTCTTTTATTAAAAAGGAAAATCCCTTAGCATCTAAGCAAGAAACTGAAATGATGTTTTTAGTATCACTTGGAACATGGAAACATTCTTCCAGTTCCAAAACTAGCCCGGAGGGCAACGACAAATAGTAAGTTCCTACAGCTAATGCAGCAATCCGTGCTCCATTTCCCACTCGTAGGTCGACTTCACCCTTGCTTAACTTTCTACTTCTTCTTAGTCCCTGTGGATTGGAACATAAGTGTGAGCCACAACCTGTATCTAATACCCAAGAAGTTGAATTAGCAAGTATACAGTCTATAACGAAAATACCTGAAGATGGAACGACTGTTCCGTTCTTCTGATCTTCCTTTAGCTTCAAGCAATCTCTCTTCCAATGCCCCTTCTTCTTGCAGTAGAAGCATTCGGATTCAGAAGTGGGTTGACTGACCTTCCTCTTTACAGATTTAGCGCCAGTTTGCTTAGTTGGGCTGGCCTTGTTGCCACCTTTCTTAGCATTCCTCTTCTTTCCAGATTTCTTGAACTTGCCCCCACGCACCATAAGCACATCCTGCTTATCACTTTTGAGCGTCTTTTCAGCGGTCTTCAGCATACCGTGAAGCTCAGTGAGCGTTTTGTCCAGACTATTCATACTGTAGTTCAGTTTGAACTGATCATACCCGCTATGAAGAGAATGGAGGATGGTGTCTATAGCCATTTCCTGAGAAAATTGCTGATCCAGCCGACTCATATTCTCAATGAGTCCAATCATTTTGAGAACATGTGGACTTACGGGCTCCCCTTTCTTAAGCTTGGTCTCAAGAATTTGCCTATGAGTCTCGAATCTTTCGACTCGAGCCAGATCTTGGAACATGTTCTTCAACTCACTGATGATTGTGAAAGCATCTGAGTTGATGAACGTTTTCTGCAGATTCGCACTGATGGTGGCGAGCATTAGACATTTCACATCCTTGTTGGCATCAATCTAACGATTGAGGGCTGCCTGAGTGACCCCGTCGCCTGCGGCTTCGGGCATCGCCTCTTCTAGGACATACTCCTTTTCTTCCTGCATAAGAACTATTTGCAAGTTCCTTTGCCAGTCAAGGAAGTTTTTCCCGTTCAACTTCTCCTTTTCGAGAATTGATCGAATGTTGAATGAATTATTGTTTGCCATATTAAAAACTACAATTGAAAAGAATAAACAAATAAATAACCATTCACAGTTTCTCTTAATAAACTTAAATTCTAGCATACATGCATAATTCAATGTTTATTAAGCATTTTATTCAAGTTATGTGTTCCGGCAGGTGTGAATAAAATGATTCCAAGATCCTAAAATCATTGAAGAACTAAGCACAGTTTGTCGACTTAATCCTAAAACATCTTAGGTAAGCAAAAGACTTTTGCTAATAGTCTAGAAACTATTCTTGGTTGATAGGTACGTCTAAGAACTTATTAGGTAAACCTATCGATTTTGCCACGACATAAAAGGACTCCTTACTTATATCGTTGAGTTTCACCAAAACTAACATGTACTCACAATTATTTGTGTACCTTGCCCCTTTAGGACCAATAAGTAACACCTCGCTGAGCGAAAACTATTACTAGATTGATGTAAAGGATATCCAAGCAAGTGTATATTTTGGCATGGCACCTTTTAACTCAATTTTTTTTAAGTTTGGAACTTAAGGCTCTTACTATGTTGGTTAGATTTTAAGTGAACTAAAATCCTTAATCATGCAACATAATCAAGCTTTTGATCTCATGCATTTTAAGACATATTTAAAAGCAATAAATAACTTAAAACATGCATAAGATAAATGTGATCTAGTATGGCCCGACTTCATCTTGAAGCTTTAACTTCAAAGTCCGTCTTGAAAATCTCCGTGGGAGGCACCATTTTCTTCAAATAGGATAAGCTATAATTAAAACTAATTACAACTATTTGATGGTACGCAGACCATATTTGAATTGAAAAACAACCTTGGTACTTTAGACCAATTACATTCAAATTAATGGTACGCAGACCATATTTTCTATCCTATTTGGGCCATACTAGTCACTTCATAACCTGCAAAACAGTACATATACAATATATACCATTCACCCATTCATTATCATGAATGGCCCACATAGCTGGTTAGTAAAACACATTATGCATCACGTAAACATTTGCAGCAATTAATCAAGGGCACCAATAATCTACCAATTATTCAGTCCTTATTAATTCTAATCAAGTTGTTTTAACCTTAAGGATTTGTAGACCTAATCAAGAGTTTATGACTAAAAGGGCTCCCACTTAAACCAATAAATTCATATGCTTTACTAATTTTAAACATAAAAATGTATTTCTAGTCTAACCGGAAACATACAAATTTAATTAAAATTTAAAGCTCATATAAATTTGTAATTGAATCCAAAAAGTTTAATTTAATTTCAGTCGTATTTAAATTAATTCATGATTTTAATTTTAGTAAAATAATTAGAATAAATAAAATTTATTATAATTACAATATTCAAAATTAAAATCCAAGAAAATAATTTAAATTATTAATTTTAAAATTAATTAAAATTACGTAAACCGAAAATTTCAAATTAAAATTTCAAAACAATCTAATCGCAACGCAAACACCTCACGCATCACACGCCCATGGGCCACACGCACACAGCCATCGCTGGCCATGTGCGCGCAGCCCATGCGCTGCGTCGCATAGCTGCTGCTTCTACCCTTCGCAAGCCATCGCGCGAGCTGGTGCTCGCTGCGCGCGCGCCAGTGCTCGATACACGCGAGCATGTGCTCGCTGCGCGCGCTCGCTAGCGCTCGCTGCACGCGGGCCAGCGCTCGCTGCACGCGGGCCAGCGCTCGCTTCGTGCACTCGCCAGCGCATGCTGTGCGCGCTCGCTAGCGCTCGCTTGGTGCGAGCCAGCGCTCGCTGCGCGCGGCATCGACGCTGGGCGCAGCACTCGTGGCACGCGAGCTTGCGCTCGCTGCGCGCGAGGCAGTGTGCGTTGTGGCGCAGCTCGCTTGCTGCCCACACGCGACTGCCGTGCCTTGCCTTCGCCCATGCCCATTCGTCCATTGCTCATAGCCCACGACACAAGGCAGGGCTGCTGCCTTGTGCTCGTGCACCATGCCCTTGCTCATTGCATTCGTGCCGCATGGGCGACGAGCTCCCTTGCTCGTCGTCACATGCCCGCACTATACAACACCCCTTAAGGGTAACACGTAGCGTCCATTGCTTTGTGCGTGCAAGTTATATGAACGAATCGCATAAAATTTAAAATATTTATATTTAAAATTAAATGACAAATTAATAAATTAATATTAATTTCATAATTTTAGGGCGAAAAATCGAAAATTTATTATTCAATTGATTTCCGATTAACATTGATTCAAGTTTAGGTCATAAAAATTTAAATTTACAATTTTTATGGTGGTTTTTAATCATAGGTATCTAATTAAATTATAATTAATTATGAAAATCAAATTAATTCTAAATTATTCTAATTTTCAACAAATTAATCATAATTACAAATTAGATTGCATAATTAACAAGGCTAGGCATTCAAACTTGTTAAACATATACAGTAGGTCAATCAAAAATTCAAGATTTATCAACAAGAATCGCAAATATTTAATTTAACATCTTAAATTTACGAAATTTCGCATTCGAAAAACTAAAACCTTCGAAAAGTCATAGTTAGGCTTCGAATTTAAGAATTCTGGGTTCGGCAGAAAAATATTAGTTTTGTCAAAATTTTAGAATGCCTTTTACATGCGGAATTGACACAAAAATCACTCGATTTGGATGAGTAACGAAGAAACTGCCGAAAAACTGCGTACGTATAATTAAATAAACGCAATTTGCAATTAATTAACAATTACGAAAATTAATCACCCCTTTTAATTCTTGCAAATTTGTAATATTTAACCATGTTCATGCAATTTAGATTATGTAAATAATAAGAGGCTCGTGATACCACTGTTAGGTTATGATACATATGACAATTCATAAATCATGCGGAAAAACCATTTAGCCTGGAATACATATTATTTACACATAATCATATAGCATAGTTTAGATGCATACTCTTTGTTGCGTGCCTTCCCTAGCTGCGCCCGAACCGAACAAGAACAAGTCTTTAGGACTCCAAGTGTCGTCCCTCCGTAGATAGTCCACAGCACGTCCGGATCCGCCTTAAGATTGACCAACTAGAATCGCCCTTAAGGTACTAATAATTTCGGCACTTTTAGGCAAGGTATGTGACTGAATTTTTCTCTCAAAAACTCACTTTGAATACTTGAATAATCTATGTAAATATGTGATCCTAGGCACCTATTTATAGAGTTATGGAAAAGGTTTTGGAATCCTATTAGGATACTAATTTATTTAATTATAATCCTACTAGGACTCTAATTAAATAATCATTATCTAATAGTTTTAGGATTTAATCATATTTCGAATCCCGATTGCTTTAGGATTCCCGCACAAGCATTGCATGAGCACCGTACACCCGCGCAAGCCTTGCGGCCCACGCTAGGCGCACAGCGCTCGGCCCACTGCTGTGCTCTCGCGCGCGCGCCCCAGGCCTTGGCTGGGCCTGGCCTTGCGCTGGGCCTGGTCGAGGCTTGGCATGCGATGGTGCGTGTTGGCTCGCTGGGCGATGGCCTGGCTTCGTGCTGGGCCTTCGTCTAGCGGGCCTCGTCCGATGCTAATTCGTACGATACGCTTCCGATTAAATTCCCGATTCCGGAATTCATTTCCGATACGAACAATATTTAATATTTCCGATTCCGGAATTATTTTCCGATTCCGATAATATTTCCGATTCTGACAATATTTCCGTTTCCGGCAATATTTCCGATTCCGGCAATATTTCCATTTCCGATAATATTTTCCGATACGTACCATGTTTCCGTTTCCGGCAACATCTACGACTTGGATAATATTTATATTTCCGATACGATCCATATTTCCGTTTCCGGCAATATCATCGTTTCCGGAGTATTCATTTCTTGCTTGTGACGATCTCAGCTCCCACTGAAACCAAGATCCGTCGATTCCGAATATCCATAGATGGAGTATTTAATGCCATTAAATACTTGATCCGTTTACGTACTATTTGTGTGACCCTACGGGTTCAGTCAAGAGTAAGCTGTGGATTAATATCATTAATTCCACTTGAACTGAAGCGGCCTCTAGCTAGGCATTCAGCTCACTTGATCTCACTGAATTATTAACTTGTTAATTAATACTGCACCGCATATATTAGACTTATCATTGAATGCATACTTGGACCAAGGGCATTATTTCCTTCAACACCACAGCAAAATGCGGTGGTAGAAAGAAAACACAAACATCTTTTAGAAACAGCAAGGGCTTTGTACATTCAATCTCAAGTACCAGCCAGATTTTGGGGTGAATGTATGCTATGTGCTGCATATTTGATCAACAAGATGCCATTGCAATCAATCAATCTTGATACTCCATATTTTAGACCGCACAAGAAGACTACTGATTTGTCTCACCTGAGAACATTTGGCTGTCTTTGTTATGTGTCCACATCTAGAGTAGGAAGAACCAAACTGAGCCATAGAGCAACTCCATGTGTTTTCATGGGATACTCCACTTCTCAGAAGGGGTACAAGGTTTTAGAACTTGATACCAATCAATTCTTTGTCTCAAGGGATGTTCATTTCCATGAAAAACATTTTCCCTTCCACCTCTACCACAAACACAATTCTCCAAATAATTCTTACACACATGCCATCTACTTACCTGTTATTTCTTCTCATGTAATCTTTGATACACCTGATTTCTCTTCCCCAGGCACAATATTCCCATCAACAAACTCACTCTCCAATCTCCAGGAAGATTCTCCCTCACAAGACACTATATTTCCTTCCCCAAACTCATCCTCCACCCACACTCAATCCATTTCTTCACCTATTTCTAGAGATGTTGATTCTCTCTTCCCATCTAGCACTACTGATATACATTCTTCCACACCAACTACTCTTGATGAACATGTTGCACCTGAGAATGTTTCTACAAACTTTCCACCTAGGCAGTCCACAACTACAAGAACACATAGAAAACCAACATATCTAGATTCTTATCAGTGCTACTCATCTATCCTAAATTCAGAACCAATCTCTCCAGCTCAGTTCACTCAGCACTGGTGCAACTTAGTTTCTTATGACACTTATCCTGAAGAGTTCCAAGCTCTCCTATCACATCTTTGTGACATCACAGAACCTCTCACTTATGATGAAGCTGCAAAACAACCAATATGGGTGGAAGCTATGCAGAAAGAACTCAATGCACTTGATCAGAATTTTACCTGGGAATTGGTAAAATTACCTAAAGGGAAAAAGGCTATAGGTTGCAAGTGGGTGTTCAAAGTCAAGTTAAAGTCAACTGGTGCTCTGGAAAGGTGTAAATCCAGATTAGTTGCAAAAGGGTTTAACCAGAAGTATGGGATTGACTATGAAGAGACCTTTAACCCAGTAGTAAAGATGACAACTGTAAGATGTTTGATTGCTGTTGCAGCTAGCAGAAACTGGCCTCTTTTTCAGTTAGATGTTAACAATGCATTTCTCCATGGAGAATTAAAAGAGGAGGTGTATATGCAAGTACCAGAAGGCATTGATAACCCTGACAACAAAGTATGCAAGCTGCTCAAATTCATATATGGTTTAAAACAAGCCTCAAGGCAATGGCATGAAAAGCTTATGGCTGCTCTTGAAACACATGGGTTCATTCAATCCAAGCATGACTACAGTTTGTTCATTCATAAACAACAAGGTCATATTAATATAGCAGCAGTTTATGTTGATGATATCATCCTTACTGGTACAGATTCCAACAAACTCACTGCTTTGAAAGCATACTTGCACTAAGAGTTTAGCATCAAAGATTTGGGGAAGCTTAACTATTTCCTAGGTATTGAAGTTGGCTATACTTCTGAAGGTATCATTCTTAGCCAAAAGAAATTCACCAAAGAGTTGCTCAGTGACTGTGGTTTTGATATCACAAAGAAAGAAATCACCCCTTTACCAGCTAATGTAAAGCTAACACTATCAGATGGAGAATTGTACTCTGACACAGAAAGGTATAGATCACTAGTTGGGAAACTTAACTTTCTAACTCATACCAGGCCAGATTTGTCCTATGCAGTTCAGTTGTTGAGCCAGTACTTGCAAAATCCTAGGGTTCCTCACATTACAGCTCTACACACCTTGAGATACTTGGCACATACAGCAGGACAAGGTATACTACTAAAAGCTTCAGAATGTATTAGATTGCAAGCTTTCTCAGACTCTGATTGGGCATCATGTCCAGACTCTAGAAGGTCCATCACTGGTTATGTATTGCTGTTAGGAGGGTCACCAGTTTCAAGGAAATCTAAAAAGCAAAACACAGTTTCTAAGTCATCTGCAGAAGCAGAATATAGGGCAATGGCTGCAGCATCTTCTGAGGTAACTTGGTTGGTTAACTTATTGGAAGACATGGGAGTTACTAATCTCAAACCTATCAGCCTTCACTGTGATAACGAATCAGCCTTGCACATTGCTAGGAACCCAGTGTTTCATGAAAGAACGAAACACGTTGAGATTGACTGTCACTTTACACGTGACAAAGTGTTGGAAGGCCTACTACATCTTGCTTACCTACCCACTGAACATCAACTGGCAGATGTCTTTACCAAGCCTCTTTCTTCTGCACAGTTTCAACAATTGTTGTCCAAGATTGGAACTTGTGATGTTCCATCTTGAGGGGACTGTTAAGCTTATACATGTTGCACAATTATTCAGCCTTGGGCATTAGTTCAGTACGTACTAAATTGTTGTGCATGAGAGATGCCACGCTGGCACTTTCAGTTAGTACAACTTCCTTATTTCTAGGAGTTAGTTGTAACAGATTTCAGTAGCTTCTAGAATGTATTAAGCTATAAAAGACTATCATCATTGTAATAATTATTCATTCAGTTTTGATCATCAATACAAATCCTCTCTCTTTTGATCACATTTTGTCATGACGGGTTCACAACCAGAAATCCCATCATTAATCAACGATTATTTGTCTTTAACGACGGGATTTTCCATCGTTAATGGTATTTCTTATAGTGAGCACAAACCCTGCAACATAAAGTGCAGCAACTGAAATATTCTTGAACGTCCAAGAAGCTTGTTGAGGCACAACCGCCCAACCCATTCAAAAAGACAAGTTTGGCTCACGAAGTCGAAATTGTGTAACAAATCTAACACGTCAAATTGTAAAAAAGGCCATGAATTAAAGTAAAAGTTACTCTTAACGATAAAACACCAACTTTATTTATATACAATAGAATAATTACATTCCATTTTTAAGCAGGAAACTGCAAAAAAATTCCCATCCATGGAGTAAGTAACAAAGAAAGGACGGTCGCACCCGGGCTGTCCAATCATATAATTAATAAAAAAGATCATCCCAAAACCACTCTAATCTCTTAAAATTTACACATAGATTATAGATCGGGAGAACATTTAAAATTAAAGAGAGCGCGCACATACATCTAATTTAATTAATATTTGCCTAATTGCCTCATATACTTAATCACATTATCCTTACTCCGTTTTATTTATTATATATCACGGTGGGTAATATATTTTCCTATATCTCTAATATCTCAGATCTAACATGTACTTATTAATTTATATATAGACTAGTCTTATATACACGCATCTTAATTTGATAATTTTCTTGACGTAAATTACGTACTTAATTAGTCTATAATTAAATACGTTGATTTTGAGTCAAGTTATTTATTTGCATGGGCGTGCATGAGAGTGTCGGATGTAGAGGTGCGTGATGAAGATATGAACATTGTTTTTGAAGTTGTTGGAGTTTCCAAATATAGCCGAATTGCATTAATTTCCTTTGGAGAATCACTGACTCGGTTTTCAGTTGTTCATTTTCTCTCGTTACTACTTGGATTTGATGGGTCATGACCCGTAGGTTGTTGGACCGCTCCCGGGTTTGGACTTTAAGTTTGTTCGCGTCGTTCCTTAGATTTTCTACGTGTTTTTGTTTCCGCATCCGAGACCGTTTCGCTGATTCCCGGTTTGATATCATACGCTTACGTTTACGTTCGTCGGTAACCGGATTTTCGGGGCATGAACGTGAATTTGAACCGTTTCGGTCTTGGTTTGGATCATCAGAGCTCGAACTCGAACGGGTTGGGTTTGGGTTTTGGGTTGGTTGGGCTTGATTAGAGCTGAGTTCGTCATAACTAGGGGATTTTTGGTTTTGACTTTTCAGATCTAAATCAGAACCAACATGGTAACGACTTAGTTTAAATTTGTCATCAAAACAAGGTAATTGTTGGTTTGTGGTTTCGAAGTCTGCATGGAAAGGATTTAGATTGGGTTGGTCAAAATAAGATTTCTTATTTGGACTCTCCGAATCTAAATCTGAACCAACATGGTAACAGTTTAGGTTAGGACTTTCCGAACCTAAACCAAAACCGGCATGGTAACGACTTAGGTTTGGACTTTCCGAACCTAAACCCAAACCGGCATGGTAACGACTTAGGATGGGTTTTGACTTTGGTTTATTTTGATCATTATTAGGTTTAAGTTGAGTGGAGGTAAAAAAAGATTCGAGATTCTCCCAGGGGGTAAAACCGCCGTTAAAGGCAAACAAAGGGTTGCTAACGGCGGATTCGGAAGGGAGGATGGCGGACAACATGGCCGGAATAGCTTATAGGTAGGGGGTAGAAGGAAAGAAGAGGAAAAGGGGAGAAAGGAATTGTAAGCGAGCATTATTTATAGGGCAAAACCAAACAGCCAGCAAAAAAGCTAGAGGTTTGATAGTGGGTTCCACATTTTGAGGAGTAGAAGGCCAATTTGGTCTGAAATTTGGTACGAGAGCATTACTTTTGAGTCAAGTGCCACTTACGTAGCTAAAGTGGATGCGGTCATAAATCGCATTTAACCCCAGCTTTATTAAAAAGTGATTTAGGTTAATTAGCTTACTCATGAAGGAACGACCAACCAATGATATTTTTGTCTAAAGGTTAATGCTGAGAGCCTAATGTATTGGAGGTCTTTATTCAGTGTAACCGTAACCGTAACCGATAAAATTTATACTACTTCTGTTTCAAAAATATCCTTACAGTTACTATTTGCATAAATAAGACAGAGATAGGAAAATTGGTTGAATATAACAAAATATAGATAAAGTAAGATAAATGTGTAAAAAAGTGGGTGAATGTAAGAAAAAAATGAATAAAGTAAGAGAAAATGGGTATAAAATGATAAATATTGTGGGGTAAGAAGGGTAAGGTAGTAAATTTTCATGTCCAAAAATAGAATAAAGAAAGAACTTTATAAAACAGACTAAAGCAGAAAATGTAAAGATCTTTTCAAAACGGAGATAGTACATGATATCCTATCGGTATGCTGGTAGGATACCCTTTACTCAAAAATGACTAAAAAAAGGGAACAAAGGATTATAAGACATATTGGCCTAATGGCATGCCACGTCGACTAAATACATAAGGCCAGTCGACTAAATACATATGGTATGCCACGTCACCCCTAATGGCACATATCATTATCCTAAGGATCATAGACCCACTCATTTGTACGGGTTGTCCACCTATATATATATATATATATATATATATATATGTATATATATATATATGACCAGGTTCTGGTGAGAACCTCCTCTAAGATGAGAACTTCCTTATAATGAGAACTTTTCTCATTCGTCGGATTGAATTGAAATCAACGGACGTGATCTAATCCTAACCGCCGATTATTCCTACCTTTCTAATTTTTCAAAAACAAACATCGATACTTTCTCTCTCTTCTAAAACTTCTCCAGTCTCTTTTCAACACCCAAAAAAGAATATGGATTCGTCACAATTTGCTGCAAATTCGAAGGACGCTTGTTTAATCTAGTGATTTAACTTCAAATTTTATTTGCGGCACTTAATTCGTCACTCGAGTTTACGAAATGGAGCTCAAAATCAGGTATTGTATGATATGCTAAAACTCAAAATTTCCTAAGTAATCTCAGCTAAATATATGATGTTTTTGTTAGTGATGATTAATTAAATTATTTGAAACAATTGCTTGAAATTCAAAACCTATAATTTTGAATTTAGTGATTGTTAGCCAATTTTGTCGAGTTCTTTTGTGTTCTAATTTCGGCGGAATTCAAGAATGTTGCGAGTGAATTTCAAGTTCAGTTTTAGGCCTAATTGATAAGAAAATAATGCGTAACTTATTGTTTGATGTAAAATTGTTTGGTGTGGAAAATTACTTCTACAATGCTGCTTCAAAAGTAGACTTACAATTAACTCATGAATGAATAATATTGTTCCTGTTCTTCTGGTTGTTTTGATTTCGGAACAAACACTAGAAAGTGTTGCGTTGATTTAAATGGCAGCTCTCTATGAATTTCAGATCTTTAAAACTACTTGATCAAAAGTAAACTAAATCTCTATAAAAGTAAACTAAACCTCTAAACCTAAATCTCTAGAAAATCAGATGACTTAATGATTTTGTTGTTGCTTCCGTAGCCTGCTGTTACAGAGACTTTCTCCTGCTTGCCCTCTTAATTGAGGGTGATGCTGTTGTTGGTTACAAAATGAAAGTAACCAAATTGACTAAAAGTAAACTAATCTCTCTAATAGTAAACTCAATCCATCTAAAAGTAAACAAAAAGTATCTGATTGTAATATACTGATGCAGATCTTTTGAAAAGTGACAATTATCTTAAGAATTTAGGTGTCTATCATTTTGCAATTACATGAATATGCATCGCTGGTTTTAGATGGCCTATGGAGTGCATGTTCTAATGGTTATTTCTGGAGGTGATTTTGTTATCATATATTACGACCTTCGGCAAGTATAGGTTCACATAGGTAAGTTGCTAGAAATAGTCTCTCATGAAAGTATTCTTTTCTCTTATTTTAAAAAGTAGATTGAAACTTGGTAATAGTAAATCAATCATGCTCAGAAGTAAACTCGTGAGGCTGGTTTCCGTGTTCAGAATTCTTATGATGACTATTATGAGAAATGCAATAGCTGATTAATAGATGGTGTTCTGTTTTGTTCTGTGCTGCTGCAATCTGCTTCTGTTCGGCCTTTGTTTCTGCTGGTCTTTTTGTGTATGTTATAAGCCTGGGCTGCGGAGCTAAAAAACGTGCAATGTTTAGAGATGTTGATAAATTTTCTCAAAGATAGAGGTAGTGCTCATGGCTGGGAGTTGTTTTTTTTTTTCTGGCTTGAGTGTGGAGTGTACATTTTGTGAACTTGGTTTATTTCTGCTTAGCACCAGGCCAACATCAGTGTGACTGCAGTTTGTTAAGTGTTGGTGGCTTAGAATCAATCTCGGGACTAGGTTCGGAGTTGTCAGAAGTGTCTAGTTGTTGTAGTCGTTGTCAGGCTTGATCATGTGTGAATGCAGTAAAGTTGTGGTGTTTCTTAGTGGTTTTTGGGAGACTGTGTGCTGAGATAGGTGATGGCTTGTACTTAAGATGTATGTAGGCAAAGACGAGATTGTGTTGAACTTTAGTCGTGTGTTCAATTAGTTTTTACCCTAACGTGTTCTGTTTACTTTTGGAGAGATTAATTTTCCTTTTCAAAAGATTTAGTTTACTTTTAGGGTCTGGTTTGCAGCCTGGTTCTTTTTTTTGTGCTTTGATTGCTAGTTTGAGATGTAGTTGCTGAGTACAAGAAGGAGCTTCTTGGGGGTTGTGTCAGTCGGGATCGCTAGATGTTGTTGGCTTGACAGTAGTTTCTGTTCTTGCTGCTTTGCTTCATTTTCTTTCCTTTCCCTTTCTCCCCTTCCTTCCAAGATTGCAATTAGATTTTATTGATGGCCATAGAAGCATTCTGATTGGAATATTAAAGTTTCCATTGATGGCTTGATGTGAATTGGAGTTGAGTTGAGAAATTTAATTATTTATAAAAGTAAATTAGTAAGACTCAAAAGTAAATAAACAATTTTGGGGCCTTATTGTTTGTTTGTTTGTTTGTTTTTCATGTAATCCCCCATGAAAACTAGTCCGCGTTCATCCAAACGCAAGGAAAAACGATCTCAGGAAAGAGATTCTTGGAGCAAAGAACACCTGGAAGAGACAATTGACCCCACGAGAATCTTCACAGAAAAACCTATCAGCTCCTAAAGAGATGATAGTGAAGGATTCTAATGAGAAGATGATGTCACAAGAAAAATTTCAATGTAAACTTTGTGTACCACAAGAAACTAACAGCAAGGATTATACTAGGGATGTTGCATCTCCCCAAATTGGTCGTAAAGGTAGCACTGTAAAAGTTGATACCGTTGCTGTTTCTGAGGCTTCCTCTTCTGCTCCATCTTCTGGCCATGAAAGCAGGAATGATAATACAAATGAAACCGATGGGGACACACAGTTTGAGAAGAAGTCAATGTTTGTCATGCGGGGTGGTGAAATGGTGCAGGTAAGCTACAAGGTATATATCCCGAAGAAAATTCCTGCTTTAGCCAGAAGGCAACTGAAGCGATGATTCAGATATCAATAGCTGCTTGAATTTTGGGTTCCTCCGGTTGATACACAGTGGCAGGTTTAATCTTTTGAGTTTATTTTGAGTTTCCTGTTGCTTTCCGTTTTCTTGTTGAATGAAGTTTACATAGCTGTCTTAGTGTCTTACTAACACCCCCTTGGTTGCTTTTGAACTGCTGAAGTTGCATGTTCTTGTGTTGCTGCACCTGATGCTGTAACTTTGACTTTATATATAGACGTTAGGAAAGCTCTCTGAATTAGTAGCCTTATGAATCTGGCAGAAATCTCTACTGGTGCTTTTTGGGAACAGATGGTGGCATTGAGTTTTACTTAAAAGTAGTCCTATTTTCTTTCTTGTTAAGATGTTTTTATCCAAATCTTTACTAGTGAATCTTGGATCTTATGCAAGAAATTTATTGTTTGTAACAATGAATATTTCTTAATACAGTAATTTCCTTCAAAAAAAGTAAATAAACAATTAGTAAAAGTAGATTAATTAAACTTAAAAGTAAACATTCTAAATGATAGATCTTGGAGTTGCAAGATATGGTTATGCTAATTGGATGGATGCATCAGTTATGTTTTCTATGTTTTCTATGCTTTCTCACTTTTCTTCTTTATTGACTCTTGGATTCTCCCTGTTAAGATGTCGGACCTCCTTCACATGCTTAACATCTACATGATGTTTTCTACAGAATGGCTCTGGATGATAAGGTAAAGTAAACTCTTATTATCAATTGCTACCTCAACTGGGACATCTTGTTCATTGTGAGCTCTTTGTGTTGATAGGATATAGTAGCATATCTGGAGCTGTAGACACCTACTTTTGTCCCCATTCCCGAAAGGGAAGGTTCGATGATGAGAACATAAATCTCCACTTGGCAACGCATCTCCTATAAAATAACGAATCTCAATCACCCTTTCATTTCAGCCAAAACTGCTATTTATAGAAACCTGCTAAGAATAGTAACCGCCGTAAAAGGTAGTCGTTAAAAGTGGCAAAGTCATAAAAGATAGAAACCTGTCAGAATTAGGTGTTGCACTCCAACATAAATCCTAAAAGAGATAGAATTTTCATTCCTGATATAATTCGAAAATAAGAGTTACGTATTAATTAAATTCCTAACGAACCTAGAGTTCGTAATGGGCCCAGACGCATTCCGTCATAAGTTAATACGCAATAAAAGACTCGGATAAATCTCAAAAGCTCCGTATTCTAAGAGTCCAAACCTGACAAAGAACTCGGCCCAGATCCCATTTTAAACGCCTGGATCTGGGCGCCGAAATCTTCGGCGCCCAGCCCTGGGCGCTGAAAATGCCTGGGGCCGTTTTATCTCCTGATTCTTTTTGGATTCGTATCTTAAAATCTATCTTTCCACACACCCTTTTTCCTATAAATACAGCCTAAAAACCGACGTGAAATATACACACAATTCCATAACCTGAGTATTGACTCTAGCCTTAAGCCTAAGCCTCACGCTGCGAAATTGATCTGGCGTTCTGTCGCAATCGACCCAAAAGTCGAACAGAACGCGTCCTGCCCCTTGTAGCTTGATGAATTAAGCCTAAATACCGGAACATTGCTTAGAAACCCGAGATTCATTAAATAAAAGGAGAAATAGCAAAGCCAAGTTGTTAGTTTTCTGAGAACCACAACGCACCTCTCAAGGGTGCGTTGTAATGTGTCCCTCATATGATTTAATTGCTTTCATCACCCTTTTATAAAATTGTCAAACTATTAATTTGTCTATCACGCCTAATAAGATAATACCTTGGACAATTGAATTATCATGCTAGATCAATCTAAATAAGATAATCACGATCGATTTAGTGTTATGTGTTGCATATTGCTAAAATCAATTCAGAATAGTTTAATAGTTTAACGCATGTCCCTTCAATTATTTATGCTGGGCTAGTTAGGATAACCTGCCTCTGGAGTATTATCGATGAGCACTCCTCTCGGTAGCTACAGTCCCCCGAACTCTCAATCTCTGCCCTGCGGGTGTACGTTGAGCGATCCCCACACCAGGGATCACAAGGGAACCTATGGCCGTCGTGGTCGAACATAATTGCACTCCCTTTATGTCACGATAACCGGGTTTTGTCAGTTTTTCTCATTGTCGTTAAAAACTGAATGGCGACTCCTATATTACTAACCGATTGGGTGTAAACTCACAGGAAATCCAATTACACTTGATCTGATAACGTCACGCCCACGAGGGACAAGGTCACGCATTAGCCTCGTGCTTTTTCGACCCCCTCACAGGAGCATATACATTAGACCTGAACCGCACTGGGTTGGGGCAAGCCAGAGACTAAATACACTGTACTTTTAAATTTTCTGAATGGGAAGAACATTTACCCCCAACTCCTTACCTTTTATGTCAGATTGGTGTGTACGAAATCAGATATTCTTTTGTCATATTTTAAAAAGTAGATCAAAAGCTGATAAAAGTAAATAGATTAAGCTGAGAAGTAAATTGGTGAACTGGTTGTGAATTCTTATGAGCCGTTACCATAAATGTTCTTCTATACATTCTAAGAACGACATGGCTGGTTATTTCAATGTTCCGGTTGCTGTTGGGACACTATGATGCATCTAAGCCATTTTTACAGAACATTACTCCTAGTGAGATTGAAATGCTTTAGTTTTCAGATGAAACATAACCATCATTTGTTCATCATTGACTTGACCACCTTAACATATGTTGTTGAGGTAGCATTTTCAAGCTGGTTTTATGAACTGACCCCTTTAAACCTATTAGCTCAAGTGGTATAGCACTATGCAAATGCATAGGAGATGTAGGTTCGATTCCTACATAGGTTGTCTCTAAAAGTAAATAGAAGAAACTTCACAGCAAATAAAAGAAAATAAAAAGTAAATCACAATAACTCAATAGTAAAATCAAAGGTTTCTAAAGTATGGGTATAATTAGTATGCATTAAACTAGAAAAGAAATGAGTTATAAAGTAAATCAAAATATCTGAAAAGTAAATGAGAATAACTTGAAAGTAAATAAAAAAACTCAAAGAAACCTCCAGCTACATGAAGGGTTTATGTACTGCAGGAAAAGAAGCTTCGCTTTAGCTATACGGCTACGGCAGCAGTGCCGGGTCACTATGTTATAGCAAAGAATTAAGAACAAGTGCGACTTTTGCTACATTATTTATCAGAAATATCTGAAAAGTAAATAAGACACACTCAAAAGTAAACTAATAATACTCAAAAGTATATCAGAAAACATCGAAGTGAATCAAATGGTCCGAAGCAATAAAAGAGCATATAAACTCTTAGTCAAAGTAAAGGTTTTCAAACAAAAAGTAAATAAGACATACAAAAAAGTAAAGATAAACCTACGTGGGAGTCGAACCCACATCTTTGTGCATTTGCACAATGCTCTACCAATTGAGCTAGTAGGCTAATGTTTTTAAATAGAATAAATAAAAGTAAAGCACAAACCAAAACACTACCATTTGACTTCCTCCAATGCCTATTTATCTTAAAGTAGACTAAATATCTATAAAAGTAAACTAAATTTATGTAAAAGTACCCTTAATTCTTTAAGGTGTGTTGGCTCATTTTTTAGAACATGCATCGAAAACTTTGTTATTGGCAAGATAGAGGCTTAAGTACAGATTGCTAGCAACCAAGATCAGGGACGATTGAGTAACCCACAAAACAAACACAAATATTTCCAGAATGAAAGTGTGTATATGAGTAACCTTCATGTGAATGACAGACCCAATACATCCTCTTGCAATCTGTTGAATCGTCTTCTTTGGTTCTGCATCAAATGTCAGATGTCAGCACAATAATTACTGAAATGTACCTGCAGTAATCCATCACGGCAACCAAATATAACAAAGCAAAAGTATTTAAGTTCAACTCCAGGTTATGAACGTTTTTGTTAAAGGCAATTCTACTTGATAACCCATTGATGATATTTATCTACTTGATAACAAGTCGAGTTGTCGCAGATCGAGTAAAACCTAGGGTCATCAAATCCAAATGAATTAGGTAAGTCCGAACACATCTCCACCTTTTGGAAAGAAGGCTAGTTCTTACTGCTGTTTACATTTCCACAGAAGGTAACAAGTAGACTAGTATATCATAAGGTAATCCACTAATTAACTCCACATTGTCACCCACGTCACCTTCATTAACATCAGCATTAGTGGTGATCCTCTGCCAATGAAGTTGGATTACCTTATAAATATTATCTATAAGTTACTCATAGTCTAAAATGAATATTGTCTCCAGAATCTCCCTGTAACATCAGTAGCATGGACTTCCTATTGACTATCCAAGCATAACATTATGGAGATAAGATTCTCCAGTATGAGCAGCCAGCAAAAGAGCAATTACAGACTACAAGTCGTCCAAAGCATGATAAATTATAGAAAAATGCAATCACATAATTATTCTAAAGAAAATTACTTAATAAAAGTGACAACATCCGAACTTCAATAATTTCGTTCAGCTAATTCCCTAAGAATTTCAATAATTTGCAGATGAATTTGGGTATTGATTCAAATTTTGCGAAAATACTAAACAACGAATTCTCAAAACCCTAACTTCAAACATTGAAATCTTACTCGAACAAATTTCGAACCCTAAGTTTAGGAATCAAAATAGCGAAAACTAACAGAAAATTGAATACGTACCTAGCGAATTGAAAGAGAGAAAATCGCAAGAAGAAGAAGAAATTGTAGGAACAACTGAAGGAAATATGTCCTTCACCCAAGGTGCATTAAGTCTAATACCAAGGTTCAGATTAATTGCGAACAATTAATTCAGTGAGATCAAGTGATCGGAACAGCTAGCTGGAGCAATGCTTCCGATCAGTGAGTTCTAATGGATATTGAACTCACAACTTACTCTTGACTGAACCTACAAGGTCACACCAATGACACGTAACAGATCACCGGATTAAATGAATCGGAAATTCATTTAATAGCTTTTCGGGAATTAGTTGGAAACGTATTATACGATACGACCTTTGTCGGAATCGTATATCGTGTCGCGAATATTCGTAAGCTGGGCGACACGAATAAATCGTATCGTACGATGGTGATTCGTCGTATACGAAACGATAAATAATATATAGGAAATATATTAAATCGCGAATACGAAGGGCATCGGAGTTGCCGGCCCGTCGAGCCAAGCACGTAAGCGTGCAAGGCCCAACGAGCCAGCAAGCTCGCGAGCAAGCAAGGCAAGCCCATTGGGCGCGAGCACGCAACAGCACGCATAGCGCAGCAGCAGCGACGAGCGAGCAAGGCCCACGACCCAGCTGCTCGGCGCGGGCGCTGTGGGCTTCAGCCTGCAGTGTGTCGCTGGGCGCGGGCGTGTGTCCGTTGCTTGGCTCGCACGGCTTGCTAGCCGGCCTTGCTTCTTGCTTGGTCGGTTAGTAAGGTTAATGATATAACCTTACAACCTAGTTTCCAACACACAACACAATTCATACACTCAAACCCTAGAGACACAGAGAACCCTAATTCTCTCTGTGCCTCCAAAGTGAGTTCTTCCCAAAAGCAAAGTATCTTGATCAATTGTCTAAGCTACGGTTATCAAGACGGATCTGACGTGTCGGTGAACCAAGTAGAGGAACGACAAGTGGAGTTCTTTGTTCGTGTTCGTTGACGGATTAACGTGGAAAACACGCTTCGAATGTAAGTTTGCTTAATCTGTGCTTTATACATGTTTCCTGGCTTTGGAGATTGTTCCGCACATGTTATTATGTTTAACTGTATTCCCCTACAGTGGTATCAGAGCCTTATGTATTCAAAGCATGAATTAGCATGATTTTTTATTGTTTTTGCATTGTCGAAATTTTTGGAATTTTTGTTGATTTTTCGGAATTTTTTCGAATTATGGGATTAATTGTGAAATTGGCGGTTCCGAAATAAAAAATATTCGCTTTTTCGATTTTTAAAACCCTAATCTGATGGAAAACGATTTTCTAAGATCAACTCATGAGAATAGAATTGCGAAAACAGGCCTCGAAGTATCGTTTTTTGGGCGTTTTTGTTAATTTTTCATTAAAAATTAAAAGTGTCGGACAGTAATTCAATTAAAAGGTCAACCTAAACTACTCAGAATTCCTTGAAATTTTGACACAATGTTGCTGGGTACATGCTTGATCTATGGTAAAAGTTTTAGATTTTTCCGATAAGTATAAACCCTAATTTTTCCTTTCCCCAATTGGTAAAATTTACAACCCTAATTAAATTTTAATTAATTTTGGTTTAATAATTCGGTTAATTGGGGAAGGGGGTATAATTTCATGGGTCAGTGGCTAATTTTAAAAATTATTGGATTAAAATTTTGAATGGTTTCTTTAATTTTAATCGCACTTAAACCAAATTATTAATAATCTGAAATTTAATTGTTTATGAACGATATAAAGTTTCGGATTTTATTAATTAAAAGTTCAAACTTTAAAGTTGATTCGATCGTTCTTGAAAGTTAGAATATTGTTAGCCCTTGATTTATTAATTTTACGAAATTGGATTGTCGTTAAAGTTTATTAAATCGTTAAAAATCGTTGTTTTTCGAAAATTAAATCGTAATCTTTTTTTGAAAAATAAATTTAATGCAAGTTCGTGAATTAAATTTAATTTTAATTAAGTTGGTCCGTTTTACGAACCAAAAACACGAACAGCAGCGATACGAGGCCATTGTGCTCGCCAAGCCGTGCGACACGGGCAGCAGCAGCGATGCTGCGTGCCTCGTGCGCGCTAGGCAAGGAAGGGGCAGGCGAGGGCGCTTGCGGGGCTACGACGAAGCAAGGGCAAGCCTTGCGACGTCCAGCACACTCGATTCACAACACACGCAACGCAGGGGCAGCATGGCTGCGGGTACGCGGTGCGCATGCGGTGTGATGGGGCTGGGGCGCGCGGGCATTGCTCGTGTGCTCTTGGGCCTCACGCACGATGGGGCTGGGGTGCGCGGGCAATGCTCTTGTGCTCTTGGGCTTCACGCAAGGCAGGGCTGGGCGCAAGCCTAGCCCGATTAGGCAATTGAACTTTTTTTTAAATCGTTTAATTCGTTGGGCTTCGTATATTTGCATTAATTTGGGCTAACGGGATATTTAATTTAATATTTTATTTGCTTGGGCCGAGCCGCGAGTTTTAATTTAATATTTCATAATTAATTATCCGGAATAATTATTGGTTTGAGTGGGAGCCACTAAATGAAATTAAAATGAAATAATTATTTTATTATTTCGTAGGTCGCATTATTTTAATTAAATTCAATTTTAATTAGAATAAAGTCTAAGGATTAATAATTTGGAAATTGATTAATCTTTTAGGACGCGTTTATGTGAACGTGAATTTTAATTAATTCACGTAAATACTTGCATATTAACATGGGCCATTCGTTTTAGCATACGAATGGGTGAATGCGTAGAATATATATTTTATGCAATGCAGGTACTCCAAATGACTAGTGTGGCCAATTTAGGATAGTTAAATACGGTCTGCGTACCGTTCTATCTTTGAATGTAAAGTTTTAAATATGGTCTGCGTACCATGGAAATTTTGATGTAATTTTATTATTTTCAAGCATTTCTAAGTTTAGAACTTTAAGTTAGCATTTGAACGAAAATTCAAGACGATGCCAAGCTAACAAGGAGGTGATGAAGATTGGATGCTTTAAGACAAAAGTTTTGGGCCATACTAGATCACCAATTATTTATGCAATTTAATATATATTATGTGTGAATGTATGAATGTATGTATGCTTTGCATGAACAGGTTGTTTCCTATGAATCGATTAGTTTTAAGTTCACTAAATAATCGAACCAACATAGAAACAACTAGGTCCAAGTAATATTGAGTTTTAAAAATTGCCTTCCAAATCAACAGTTACAAAAATCTAGGGATCTAAGATAGTAGGTTTACGCTAAAGCGAGGTGCTATTTTAGTTGACTTAGGTGGTAAGGCGTCCTAAAGGAGCATGTTGATTGTGGTTGCAAGTCAAACAACAAAGGCATTAAGTTGTGGCAATGGGATAAATTATGGCATTAATTTATTAACCAAGAGTAATTTGGAGATTACTGGCAATAGGTTTTGCTTACCTAAAATCTTAAACTACTTAAGACATGCTAAAGCTGCTTAAGGATTTAGGACTTTTGGGGTCTTGGAATCGTTTCATTCATTTTGGACCATGTTTTTGCTTTTTGCATGAATGAAATGTTTTAATATCTTTAATGATTGCATGTTTTGCTTTTATTTCAAAGTTATTGAATTATATGAATGGTTATTTATTGCAAATTCTTTTCGATTGTAGTAACCAATATGGCCGCGATCAAAACAAAACTCAAAGTAACTGAAATTCTGGATGTAAAATTGAACCTATCAAACTTTCTTGATTGGGAAAGGAAGCTTCGGCAAGTCCTCAGGTGGAACAACATTGAATATGTAGTTGACCATCCCATCCCCAGCTATTACTCAAAGGATATGACTCCAGAAAAGCACTGTACGTGGGCAAGCCACGTGTCGCTAGTGATGGATCTTATTCTTGGCTCTATCCCCAATTATTGGAGTGCAAGGTTCGTTGCATACGAGCCATGGGCACTCCTAAGGCATCTTAGGGATATATGTCGTGGTAGATTCCAACATGGTGGTCAACATGTCGACCAAAATGTTTTTGAATTGGTAAATTCATTTGAGGATCTAAAGCTTAACGCTCCACTGGGTTGTTGCTTTGACGTCTAAAGACAAAAAGCAAGGGAAAGGGTCATTGATCTTGAAATTACAGAACGGACGCCAATTAGAACTCATACAAAGAAAATGGTTGGGCTTCTCAACCGGCTTGAGTTACTTGGTGATCCATTCCCAGATTCTGCAGCTGCGGGAATACTTTTGAATTCTCTTCACCCTGGTTATAAGAAATTCAAACTACTCTATTTCTCCAAGAAAAGGGAGAATACTCTTAGTGAACTAATTTACTTGCTTCATCAATACGAATTGGACTTTGTAAGTGATAAGCAAGCATCGCTAAAAGTAAAGAGTAAGAAAATCAAGAAAAAGGTTCCGGGGAAGATCCAAAGCAAGGGTGCATCTTCATCTACTTCAGGAAGGCAAGTGGCACCATCCAAGAAGAAGATGAAGAAGGATCGTTCTCCATCTACATCGCAATGCTTCAATTGTAATGAAATTGGTCATTACAAGCGAGATTGCCCCAAACTAAAGGAAGAGAAGAAGGACGGAAACGTTGCTTCTCCTTCAGGTATGTATGTTATACATTGTAATCTTGCTAATTCTACTTCTTGGGTATTAGATACTGGTTGTGGCTCACACTTATGTTCCAATTCACAGGGACTAAGGAGAAGTAGAAAGCTTGATAAAGGCGAGATGGATCTACGCGTGGGAAATGGAGCACGGATTGCTGCATTAGCCGTAGGATCTTATTTTATTTCTTTGCCTAGTGAGTTTGTTTTGGAACTAGAAAACTGTTACTATGTTCCTAGTATCACCAGAAACATCATTTCCGTTTCAAGTTTGGATTCTAAAGGTTTTAGTTTTCAATTTAAAGACAATAGTTGTTCTTTTTCTTTGAATGAAATGTTTTATGGTTCAGCACAACAAGAAAACGGTCTTTATGTGCTAGATACGAGCAAACACATTTATAACATAAATACCAAAACGGCTAAAACTGTTGATTCGGATCTCACATTTCTGTGGCATTGTCGATTAGGCCATATAAACATAAAGCGCATGGAATTACTTCAACGGAAAGGAATTCTAGAATCATTCGACTTAGAGAAGATTGATCAATGCGAATCTTGTTTACTTGGCAAAATGACAAAGCAACCTTTCTCAAAGGTGGGAGAAAGAGCAAGCGAACTACTAGGGCTAATACATACGGATGTATGTGGGCCTATGAGTACGAAAGCTAGAGGTGAGTTCAGCTATTTCATAACGTTTACGGACGACTTCAGTAGATATGGTTATATTTACTTAATGAAGCACAAGTCTGAATCGTTTGAGAAATTCCGAGAATTTCAAAATGAAGTAGAGAATCAACATGGCAAGAAAATCAAAGCTCTAAGATCGGATCGAGGAGGTGAATATCTTAGCCACGAGTTTGATGACCATCTAAAAGAATGCGGTATTCTTTCTGAATTGACTGCTCCGATGACACCTCAATGGAATGGAGTGTCGGAACGGAGAAATAGGACCTTACTCGATATGGTCAGGTCAATGATGTGTCAGGCCGAACTTCCTTTACAGTTCTGGGGACATGCGTTGTAAACTGCAGCACTCACACTGAATCGTGCTCCGTGAAAAGCTGTTGAAAAGACTCCATACGAATTATGGACTAGGAAACTTCCAAAGTTGTCTTTTCTGAAGATTTAGGGTTGCGAAGCATATGTCAAGCGATTAATTTCGGACAAGCTACAACCTAAATCTGACAAATGTTTCTTCGTTGGGTATCCAAAAGAAACTATGGGGTATTACTTCTACAACAAGTCAGACAACAAGGTATTCGTTGCTCGTGACGGTGTCTTTTTGGAAAGAAATCATATTTCCCAATTGACAAGTGGGAGAATAATAGACCTCGAAGAGATTCGAGACGAATAACGAACTCTGAACTCTTTAGAAGCAGTTCAAGTTGATGAACCTCCAAGGTCTTTAGAAGAGCCAGTGGGAGTAGTTCCTCAAAACGTTGTTGCCCCTCGTAGGTCAAATAGAACTATTTTTCAGCCGGACAGATGGACAGGCGTCCTCTTGACTGAAAACTTAGACGTTCTTATATTGGATAGTGATGAACCTTTGACTTACAAGCAAGCTATGACGAGCCCAAGCTCCATTAAATGGTTAGAGGCCATGCAATCTGAAATAGACTCCATGTCTGAAAATCAAGTCTGGGATTTGGTTGATTTGCCGGATGGGTTCACACCTATCGGATGCAAATGGGTCTTCAAGTTGAAGAAAGAAAAAGATGGTATTGTATACATATACAAGGCTAGATTGGTAGCAAAAGGTTACAGGCAACTTCACGGAGTTGACTACGATGAAACCTTTTCTCCAGTCGCGATGCTTAAAGTCTATTCGGATAATCCTTGCGATTGCCGCTTTTCATGACTATGAAATATGGCAAATGGATGTCAAAACTGCCTTCTTGAACGGTGTTCTTGAAGAGACTGTGTTCATGACACAGCCGGAGGGTTTTGTCGATCAAAAGAACCAAGGAAAGGTATGCAAGCTTAAGAAGTCCATCTACGGACTAAAGCAGGCATCAAGGAGTTGGAATAAACGATTTGATGAAGCAGTCATTAAGTTTGGCTTCATCAAGAATCCGGACGAATCTTGTGTATACAAGAAGGTCAGTGGGAGTAAAATTGCATTCCTAGTCTTGTATGTTGACGACATAGTGCTTATTGGAAACGACATTCCTATGTTGGAGTCTGTAAAGACTTGGCTCGGGAAGTGTTTCTCAATTAAGGACTTAGGAGAGGCACAATACATATTGGGCATCAAGATCTATAGGGATAGATCTAAGAGGATGATTGGACTAAGCCAAAGCACTTACATTGACAAAGTGCTAGCTAGGTTCAATATGATGGAAGCCAAGAGAGGCCATCTACCCATGTCACATGGCGTATATCTAAGCAAGAATCAGTGTCCCAAAACATCTGATGAGCGTAGAAAGATGAGTGGAATTCCATACGCTTCGGCTATTGGATCCATCATGTATGCTATGATTTGTACAAGGCCGGGTGTTTCGTTCGCACTCAGTGCAACGAGCAGGTACCAGTCAGAACCAGGTGAGGCGCATTGGACTGCTGCCAAGAACATCCTAAAGTACCTGAAAAGGACTAAGGATCAGTTTCTGGTTTATGGTGGTACAGATGAGTTGATTGTTAAGGGCTATACGGACGCAAGCTTTCAAACTGACAGAGATGATTTCAGATCACAGTCTGGGTTTGTGTTCTGCCTCAACGGCGGAGTAGTAAGCTGGAAAAGTGCTAAGCAAAGCACTATTGCGGATTCTACAACTGAAGCCGAGTACATTGCTGCCTCAGAAGCAGCAAAGGAAGCTGTTTGGATTCGGAAGTTCATCGAAGAACTTGGTGTTGTCCCCTCCATTAAAGGACCAGTGGCTTTGTATTGCGACAATAGCGGAGCCATTGCCCAGGCAAAGGAGCCTAGGAGCCACCAGAAGTCCAAGCACGTACTGCGGCGATTTCATATACTTCGAGAGATCGTTGAAAGAAAGGAAATCGAGATTTTCAAGGTTGGAACTGACGACAACGTCGCGGATCCATTGACTAAACCGTTGCCACAAGTGAAACACAACGCACATGTAGCAACCATGGGAATCAAGCATGTTGGAGAATGGCTTTGATTTTCTAAGTATTGTTTTAGAACATCTGTTAGATCTATGTTTAAAACAATTGGTTTAACCATTTCATATTTATGAAATTTATTTATTTCATATTCATTTAATTGTGGTTTAGAATTAAATGATAAGTCCATGTGATTCAAATCATTCAAATGGGATGTCAAGATGGATTCTTTGGCAAAGAAACACCCATAAGTGAACTTGAAGATTGAAGTCACAAAGGATCCCTAATCCAGGTCATTGAAAGGTGGACGACCAATGACTAATGAAGATTAGATTGCAAGTAGATTACTTAGTTCTGTTTCTTGAACTAGAGTGACTGGATGTCAGAATCTTTTGCATAGATACTTATTGGATCTTGTATCGGATTGACCATGAGAACTCTTTAAGAGATTAAAGTCATGTCATAAGTAGTTCTCATTAATGGTGATTAGAAACCGTTCATCAGAACATGAGCGATTATGTCTGCTTGTTTGAGAATTAGTTCGCTTTGATACTAGCTAAACGTCGCACCGTAAAAGGAGGCTATAAAAGCAGTTATTGGGCGTACTATGAATCAATGTGAGTATTCATAGATTGCAAGAATGGATTGTCCTCCTATCTTTGATAGGATATGGTGTTGTTGTGTAACAAGGCCTCTCGGAGAGTTAGATACTGTAAAATGCATGGCCGTGCTCAGAATGGTTAGGCTTAACCTTCTGCAAAAGTTTGACAGTTGAACTCTGTAATCCGAGAAACACTTCTGGACCTAATAAGGATGGCTTGGATCTTACCTTATGTTCAGTAAGTAACACTAAGTGACAAAGGAATGTGGATGCACACTTGTCTGAATGACAAGTGGGAGATTGAAGGAAATATGTCCTTCACCCAAGGTGCATTAAGTCTAATACCAAGGTTCAGATTAATTGCGAACAATTAATTCAGTGAGATCAAGTGATCGGAACAGCTAGCTGGAGCAATGCTTCCGATCAGTGAGTTCTAATGGATATTGAACTCACAACTTACTCTTGACTGAACCTACAAGGTCACACCAATGACACGTAACAGATCACCGGATTAAATGAATCGGAAATTCATTTAATAGCTTTTCGGGAATTAGTTGGAAACGTATTATACGATACGACCTTTGTCGGAATCGTATATCGTATCGCGAATATTCGTAAGCTGGGCGACACGAATAAATCGTATCGTACGATGGTGATTCGTCGTATACGAAACGATAAATAATATATAGGAAATATATTAAATCGCGAATACGAAGGACATCGGAGTTGCCGGCCCGTCGAGCCAAGCACGTAAGCGTGCAAGGCCCAACGAGCCAGCAAGATCGCGAGCAAGCAAGGCAAGCCCATTGGGCGCGAGCACGCAACAGCACGCATAGCGCAGCAGCAACGACGAGCGAGCAAGGCCCACGGCCCAACTGCTCGGCGCGCGCGCTGTGGGCTTCGGCCTGCAGTGTGTCGCTGGGCGCGGGCGTGTGTCCGTTGCTTGGCTCGCACGGCTTGCTAGCCGGCCTTGCTTCTTGCTTGGTCGGTTAGTAAGGTGAATGATATAACCTTACAACCTAGTTTCCAACACACAACACAATTCATACACTCAAACCCTAGAGACACAGAGAACCCTAATTCTCTATGTGCCTCCAAAGTGAGTTCTTCCCAAAAGAAAAGTATATTGATCAATTGTCTAAGCTACGGTTATCAAGACGGATATGACGTGTCGGTGAACCAAGTAGAGGAACGACAAGTGGAGTTCTTTGTTCGTGTTCGTTGACGGATTAACGTGGAAAACACGCTTCGAATGTAAGTTTGCTTAATCTGTGCTTTATACATGTTTCCTGGCTTTGGGGATTGTTCCGCACATGTTATTATGTTTAACTGTATTCCCCTACAACAACGAAACTTGAACATTGAAGAACACGAAGTCCTGAAAATCGAACATTGAAATGAAGTCGAACGGGAGGATTTGCAGGAGGAGAGAGAAAAAGAAAAGAAGAGAGAGAACGAAAAACTGAAAATTAGGAATTGAGGAGATGTCATTCAAATCTGCAAAATTACCAATTTACCCTTATTATTTTGAGTTGGTCAGGCGAGATAAGGGTCGTTGATTCAATCGATCCGAGGGCTGAGATTAGTTCTCAATTCTCATCTTAAGGGGTGGTTCTCACCAGATCCCATATATATATATATATATATTATTTATATATATATATATCCTTATTTATTGTCAAAGTCAAAAGTACTTGATCCATCACTCATTAGTCTCATTCTAATATACATTTATTAGAAAGCAATTAACATTCACTGACTTAACCATAGGAGGGGAGATCCTCGAATCATCCCCGAGGCTAATAAATCTTTTACGGTGAAGGCTATAGTCTGCACATCATGCAAAGAGGATCAGATCAACCATCAACAAGGTTCTAAATCCCTTGCTGGAGCACCGACCTCCATTTTATGGGTATATTTGGCTATGAGAGGTTTGAATAAAAAAGAGGTGTTTGAGGCCGGTGAATTAGACGGTTGTCCATTTCAAAAGTGCTAATGGGAGTGTTTGTTAAGAGAGTTTTAGAATGAAAAAACTAATTTTATTGAGATTTTTGCATTAGAGTTTTGAAGAAAGGGATGCAAATGAGATCTTTGACTTAATGTTATCTAAAACTATATTAGATCCCGTGTACGCACGGATATTTGAAAATTATTGTACAACCATTTTTTTATAAAATATTTAACTGAAATATTGATCCCTTAAATCTATTACGTGCTTAATAAATCTCGAACATACTCGTTTTATCATATAATATACAATTTCCGTTGTACTACATATTATATATTTTATATGTTTCATATGATGATTTGACCAAAATATTAGATATGCTTAATATGCTAATTTGACTAAAATATTGAGTAAGAATATTTTTTTTATTATTAATATGACTAAAATATGACCAAAATTGTCTAATAATGTCATAGTACACAATCCTTTAATTTTTTTTCCATATATAAACATTTACACAAATGAGAGAAAAAATAGATATGTTTTTTTAGAAAATGATTTTTGACGGGAAAATTTTGCACCAAGAAGTGACATGTGTCATTCCTGGTGTCTATTTTAGTATAATATAACTAGTATAGTACCCGTGCGATGCACGATTTATGATATGCATATTAAATTTGCATATTTAAACTATAATTATAGACAATTCAAAATAGAGCTTATAGACAATATTTTTTATTAAAACTAATGATGGATAGATCTGTTACTGCCCCATTACATGTCTTATTTATTTAACAAATTCTGAACCTTTCTTCCCCTATCATAACCCAGGCCAAACATAAATTTATTCTCATCCGTTCTAACTTTACTTCAATAGTCTCACCCACTTAATATTCCCCTATCATCTAAATCATTACTCGATCATTTAACACCTCCCCCCACCGTATACGTTTTTCAGCTAGAGATAACTTCGAAGCGGGGTGGGGTTTGTCTCTCAACACCTATACCTGCCTAAAATTTTCATCCTTGTGCCCGTCACCACGAAAAGTACAATACTAATCCCCGTCCTAAACCCCGCCTCGCGGACGGAAAATAAAATTAACTTTGCTTCATCACCCGTCCCTGTATCCACACCCACTTCAAACCAAGCTTTAGAGGGCTGGAACCGACATTATTTTTTGATAAGAGAGTTTTGAATTTTAAAACTCTAAGAGTATTTGAAAATTTGGTTGTCCGGTTACATTATATTTTGGAAACATATAACTTATAGATATTTTCCTAATTAATTAATGATGGATAAATTTGTTATTGCCCCATTCAGTGTCTTATTTATCAAAAAAAAAAACAAAAAACAAAAAACAAATAAGGGTACATTAAAAAAAAAAAATATTCCCCAATGTGTCAAACCTAGTCCTAGATGGCTAGACACCGACGTTATTTTTTGGTAAGAGAATTTTGAATTTTAAAACTCTATTCTAGAGTATTTGACAATTTGGTTGTCTGATTACATTATACTTTAGACATATATAGCTTTTAGATATTCTCCTTATTAAAACTAATTAATGATGGAGAAATTTGTTAGAGGCCCCATCCGGTGTCTTATTTATTAAAAAAAATAAAAACAAATAAGGGTACATAGAAAAAATTATTTTCATCCCCACTCATCACATTTGTCAAACCTAGACCTATACGGCTGGACCCGACATTATTTTTTGGTAAGAGAGTTATGAATTTTAAAACTCTGTTCACAATTTGGTTATCTTATTACACTGCACTTGGGACACATATACCTTATAGATATTCTCCTAATTAAAATTAATGATGGATAAATTTGTTATTGCCCCATTCAATGTCTTATTTATTTAAAAAAAAAACAAATAAGTGTACATAAACAATATTATTTTCATCTCTGTTCATCACATGTGTCAATCATAGTGTTATTCTCATCCACCCTTCGCTTCGATAGTCATACCTACATAATCATTTTATATTACATCATTAATTACCCAATCACTTAACCTCTACTCCAATATTTACTTTATTCAGCTATATAAGCATATAGTCATGACCTTGGAACTGGTCGGGGACTCCACACTCGTACTCGTCTAAAATTCTCATCCTTATCCCAGTTACCCACGACAAGAAAGGTATTTTACTCTCCCAATCTCATTCTTAACATGTAAAAAATAAAACTCATCCTCGATCTATTACCCACCGACCCGTATATCCACACTCGCCTCTAAGCTACTCATGGATTCAATAATTGTTTTTTGGCAAGAGAATTTTGAATTTAAAATTCTACTATATATAGAGCCTTCTACAATTCCAGTGTCTTATTAGAATAGTTGAGTAAATAACAACATATTATATTATGTATCCTCTCAGTTCAAATTTAATAGTTGCAATAGTCTTCTCACAGAGTCTTATGGGATAAGTTATTGTAAGCTTATATATTATAATTTAATAGAAAAGTAGGTATGATGGGAGATAGTCGGAATTTCTTTTAATATAATCAAGTATAAGATAGGCAAGTTAGAGAGAAACATAGCTCCACATCGATTTCTATTATCCGCGAAATTGCAAGAAAAGATTTTTCATTAAATTACAATGTAAAATAAAGGAAAATATACCCAACAAATCAAAGACAAAGAAACTAATAATATAAATGAAACTATAAAACTCTTGGGAAAAAAATTCATTTAAAAGATTAAGAAGCTATTAGATAAAAGGCTAAGTATAAATTATAATCCGAGACAAAAAAGATACAAATTTATTATGCAATTTTTTTAAATAAGCATGTTTTAAACAACCTTGATAAATACTACGGAGTACTTCGAATATTAAAGAAAAGGTAAATATTCGTTATACATATCAACAATCTATTTAAGACACATATATTAAATAAAAATTAATAATGCATGCAATAGTCATTAGTATATTTAAGTTTAATATTTTAATATTACCTCAGTTCCTAAATGATCTTTACGGTTACTATTTGCACGGTAATTAAGGAATTTTGGTGAACATGTGATGGTGGGGTAACAAATGGAAAATGAGTGGCTATAAATTGTCCAACAATGTGAGTGGGTGGAAACTAATATTAAAGTATTGTGAGTGGGTAAGTTATGGTGGGCCAAATAAGAGTAAAAATGGAATAAAGTAGGAGTGTAAAGAACTTTCAGGAACGGACTAAAACGGAAAGCGTAAAGAACTTTTAGGAACGGAGGTAGTATATTCTAAGAGATTTTAAAATATTTTTAGTAAAACGATATTTTAGACAGCCTTTTTAAAATATTTTTATTTTTCTTTTAAACAGATTATTATGATGTTGTAAATATTTTTATATTGAAGTACTTAGTATAATTTTTTTAGTCAATGATCTTTACATATACACAGTATATTTCAACATGTTATTTTAGTAATGTATTTAGATGAAGAAATTTATTTCCATAAGTAAATAATTATTTATTAGTGTAATTGATTTATTACCATAAGTAATTAAAAGGTTTAAATAAAAATATACAAAATATTAAGTATTTTACGTTTTATAATAAATTTTTTATACTTATAAGATAGGCGAATAAATAAGTGACATTTTCCATCACCACATTGATTTTCTCTCTATTAGTATATTATATAGATATGGATAGATTTCTATGGTATATATGGCTGTTATAAACCGTATAAATTTCAAATACTTATCCTGATATATGCGATGTATGTTTGAATTAGATTATGTGAAGAATTTGATTATGTATACATATATAGGAATTCCTGTATATAAGTTAGTAAAAATATTTCTAGTAAAAATATTGACGAATCTTTAATTCTTTACGTATTTTTCCATATTAGTTTTATTACCATAAAATACAGTAAGTTGAACATATATTACGTGATATTATTGTGTTGTAAAATATTTTTTGCTTAATTTTAATTTTTAACTTTATTTTTAATATTAAAAGAAAGGTCAATCAATGAGTGACAAATGTCATCACCACATTGATTTCCTCTCGAAATTGCAAGAACAGATTTTTCATTAAATTACAATGTACAATAAAGGCAAAAATACCCAACAAATGATCAAAGATAAAGAAACTAATAATATAAAATGAAACTATAAAACTCTTGGGAAAAAAAATTCATTTAAAAGATTAAGAAGCAATTAAATAAAGGATAAGTAGAAATTATAATCCGAGACAGAAAAGATACAAAGCTATTAAGCATTTTTTTTTTAAATAAGCATGTTTTAAACAACCTTCATAAATACTACGGAGTACTTCGAATATTAAAGAAAAGGTAAATATTCGTTATATATATCCGCAATCTATTTAAGACACATATTTTAAATAAAAATTGATAATGCATAGTACAATAGTCATTAGTAAATTTAAGTTTAACATTTTAGTATATGCTAAGACATTTAAATATATTTTTAGTAAAACAATATTTTAGACAACCTTGTTAAAATATTTTTATTTTTCTTTTAAACAGATTATTGTCATGTTGTAATTTTTTTATTAAAGTAAATTCTTAGTATAAATTTTTTAATGATCATTACGTATACACATTATATTTCAACATGTTATTTTAGTAATGTATTTAGATGAAGAAATTTATTGCTATAAGTAAATAAGTATTTCTTAGTGTAATTGATTTATTACCATAAGTAATTAAAAGGTTTAAATAAAAATATACAAAATATTAAGTATTTTATTTTTTTTAATAATTATTTTATACCAATAAGATAGGCGAATAAATAAGTGACATTTTTCGTCACCACATTGATTTTCTCTCTATTAGTATATTATATAGATATAGATAGATTTCTATGGTATATATGGCTGTTATAAACCGTATAAATTCCAAATACTTATCCTGATATATGCGATGTATGTTCCAAATTAGATTATGTGTAGAATTTGATTATGTATACATATATAGGAAAACCTGTACATAAGTTAGTAAAAATATTTCTAGTAAAAATATTGATGAATCTTTTAATTTTTTTATGTATTTTTCCATATTAGTTTTCTTACCATAAAATACAGTAAGTTGAACATATATTACGTGATATTATTGTGTTGTAAAATATTTGTTGCTTAATTTTATTTTTTAACTTTATTTTTAATATTAAAAGAGAGGCCAATCAATGAGTGACAAATGTCATCACCACATTGATTTCCTCTCTTTTAGTATATTATATAGATAGGTTACGATTTTCACCAGACTACACCACTTTATAGTAATTTTACACATCAAACAACTAAAAACTACTAGTTGAAACACTTTACACAAACATTTAATTTAATCGGTTAGTCAAACCAGTTAATAGTTAATTACCGAATAGACCTATAACTTTATATCCCACAACTCACAGGTTCAAATCTCTCTCACCCATTTGTAATTTCCGGGTCATTAAAAAAGCAAAAAACAATAAATTAAAAAATATATGAAAGAACGAGGAGTGGAGCTATGTGTGGACACGTGTCGTATCACGTCGGTACTCGTGTGAGAAGCCAAATAGTAAGAGATCTGCTTATGGCGGCTTATTTTGGCCATCAAGAATTAAGTAACAACTGTAGACCGGCTCAACTTGGCTTGGCTTGGCTTGGCTTGTACTCGAATATCTTTAGCTATTTTTCATGACTAACAATATAGTTGAGTAACAACTGTAGACTGGCTCGGCTATGGCTCCTAGCCATGAGCTAATTATCATCAATCATTTGGCTTAAAGCTAGGGGTTAAAGCCTTAAAGTTACTTTACTAATTATTTGGAACTTTTGCTTCTTAAATGATAATCCATCCGTTTCGATTTAATAGGGTTAGAATATGCCTTGAATCGATCAAGCCACTTACTGCAACGCCCCGACACAGGGAGTTGGGGATCACACATCTCTATAAAGTACTATATAAATTTTCTAAGTCATAACCTAGTTGTATTATGTAATATGTACTCTTAGACATTAATAAAATTTTCATCTCCTCTACCTGTAGACGTAGCTAACACATTGTTAGTGAATCATGTTAAACCTCTGTGTTCTTTATGTACATTATTTATAATCTATTATGCTTCTGTAATAACAAATAGTTTAACTTTTTGCATGTGCTTATGTAAATGATTGAACAATAATGTCTCTAATTTTGTATTCGTAAAAATGATGTAAATAGTTGATATTCTGAAAATACATATAAAGACGAATCAAGCAAGATCCCATATAACTATATTTTTTCCTACCCATAAATCACAAATAATAGTCAATATAAATCTATTACTATATACTAAAAGAGACACTAGGAATGACACGTGTCGATTCCTGATGCGATTTTTCCCCGCCAAAAACCACTTTCCCAAAAAAAGTGTATCTATTTTATTCTCTACCTTTATTTATAAACTATTTATGTATGAAAACAAAATTTAGTTTATAAATTATGGCAATAATAGATACGACGTAATAATAATTATTCTAAATTGGTAACATTTTAGTCAAATCGTTATATTAATAATGAAAAATATTCACTCAATATTTTTGATAAAATTACCATATTAGCATTTTAAATATGCACATTAACTGAATAAATTTAAACGCGTATAGGTTAAAAATGTTATAACTATGCAATAGTTTGGGAGATAATCAGTTAAATATTTTGTAAAAAAATTTAGCAAAATCCGTGCGTGCATGGGATCTAATATAGTTTATAAACAGCACGTCTCCTGTGAGACCAGTCACACCATCAACTTGATGGTGTGACGAGCGCGAAACCAATAGCTTACCTCCCCTAAAACTATATATAAAAAAAATTAACAGATCTAAACTATAGAAGTAACATACCTAAACTAAAAGAGTACCTCCTCTAAAATTATATAAAAAAAAAAAGTAACATTCTAAACTATAGAAGTAACATACCTAAACTAAAAATGTACCTCCCCTAAAACTATTCCGTATAAAAAAAAGTAACATGTCTAAACTATAGAAGTAACATACCTAAACTAAAAAAGTAACTCATCTAAAATTATATAAAAAAAAAGTAACATGTCTAAACTATAGAAGTAACATACCTAAACTAAAAAAAATAACTCCTCTAAAATTATTAAAAAAAAAAGTAACATGTCTAAACAATAGAAGTAACATACCTAAACTAAGAAGGTATTTACCCTAAAACTACTCCGTATAAAAAAAGTAACATGTATAAACTATAGAAGTAACATACCTAATTAAACTAAAAAACGTACTTCGTCTAAAATTATATAAAAAAAAAGTAACATGTCTAAACTATAGAAGTAACATACCTAATCTAAGAAGGTATCTCCCCTAAAACTACTCTGTATAAAAAAAGTAACATGTATAAACTATAGAAGTAACATACCTAAACTAAAAAAAGTATCTCCTCTAAAATTATATATAAAAAAAAAGGTAACATGTCTAAACTATAGAAGTAACATACCTAAATTTGCAAGTATGAACTGGTCTCACCATCAGTTGATGGTGAGGACAGTCTCATATA
Source organism: Spinacia oleracea (assembly GCF_020520425.1). Lineage (NCBI taxonomy): Eukaryota > Viridiplantae > Streptophyta > Magnoliopsida > Caryophyllales > Amaranthaceae > Spinacia > Spinacia oleracea. The sequence continues at coordinate 152,005,070 of NC_079489.1, forward strand.
AGAATTTGGGGTTTATAAATAATGTCAAAAGTCAAAGTGTAATCTTTAATATGAAACGATCGAGAATATACTACGTGTCTAAACCTAATTATTGAATAGGCAAACCCAACTTGCATAGGGTTAGGGTTAAGTTAAACAAGCTTTTATTTGATTTAGGGTTTAAACGATCTTTTTAATTTGTTATGCATATTCTTTTTAATTTGTTATGCATATTCTCTTTCAAAAAGCAAATAAAGGTTGGAAAAAAAAAAGAAGATGAACATGGCATGGCGCGCTACGTTCATGAACGAATTTGGTAGTTAGGGGGGAAGTTAATGGTGAGCATGAGGCCGACATTCAAAAAAAGCCAAATACAAAATTGTCGTAGTCGTACTTAAAACAATTCCAAAGGAAAAAAGTAAACACATGGTATAAAAGTAAAGATTGATAAACATATGCGTGAACCGTGATGCAATGAATATCTCCCTTTTGCTTCTACGGTTACCTTTAAGAGGAATGACCTTATCGGGCCGAATCGGAACCCCTCTCGAGTTAATCCGTTTCAGGTAGATATGATAAGTGGGTCGAGTTTGACCCATCCCACCCTGACACAGCTCATATTGGATCACATATGTCACAATCCAACCCAACCCGTATATTTTTAAGATGTGTTGTGGGTTGGATTTTTCAACACAACCCATTTCGACCCACCCCATCCGACCCGACACAATCCGCAACTACACACCCGACCCACCCAATCCAACCCACCCAACACACGAACCCAACCCGCGAAACTCATCCTAATTTAAACAATTTTGTATGTTTAAAATTAAATGCTAACAAGTTCTAATTTTATTGTGTAAATATACATTAACCACATTTATGTGAATAACATACAAACTAATTAACTTAAGTTCATACAAATTTTATAACGTTTTAGCGCTTGATTAATCGTCCAAACCCACCTGATCTAAATCAGTTCCTGAAACTCATGTAAACCCACCAAACCCACAGAAATCACATCTGTCATAACCCACCAAACCCATCAGACCTACCCGATCCGCACAACCCACCTCGACCAACGACCCATCATGTACTGTGTCCATTTTTTCCGACACAGCCCACGACTCCACCCACCCTAGTTTAACTGAGGTGGATCGTGTGTCAATTATCCCCGACCCACGACCCACCAAACCCACCCACGACCCACCCAACCCACCACGTTGGCCATCTCTAGTCTTAGGTTAGAATATGTCTCTTATAAGATCGTCATTTACGTAATATCGTTGATGGTCGGTAAAAGTAGTCGGTAAGTTTTTTCGAAAATTTGTTTTGGTCGACTTTATTCACGACCAGGGACGGAACCAAGGGGGGTTGGCGGGGGCCATGCCCCCCCTATGATTCAGAATAAATATACTATATGCATTTATAGATTACATATTATGAGTAGCTCAATTGGTTTGAGTGTGTGTGGATGTTACGATGCTCCCGGATTCGAAGCCTGCAGCACACCCTTTTCTTTTTTTCTTTTTCTTTTTCACTTGTACTTTTTATTTTTGAGTGGTTATAAGAGTGCTACTACCTTATTTATACAACCGCATTACAGCTTTTTTGAAAATATCCGTACATATTAGTTCAATTTATTGGGTAAAAGTTCATAAATTCAACCCCTCTTATCTAAAATTCACAAATATGGTACATAAATGTACAACATGTTTAAAGTATTTACAACAATTTTTGTGTTTCTCTATATTGTGGAACTCTATGATATTTTATAAATCTGTTAATTTCTATCTCTATTCTCTTATCAGTAAATATATATCCTTAATTTATATTCTACTGCTTTGAATAAAACTTAAGAAAATCGAAGGAATATTACTTCAACCTTTGAAATATTATGTGCAATAAAATTTATCATTCGTATTATTTTTGAGACAAAGATAATATATTCGATCGTATGTGAACCTTTGCCTCCCCAAAACTTCAATTGCTGGTTCCGCCACTGTTCACGACTATTGAGTAGTCGTAGTTTACCTGTAAAGTAGTCGTAAATTACCGACCACAAAATGTTAGCCGGTAAAAATTGAATTTAACGACTACCTATTATTTAGTCGGTAAAATTTAATTTTATCGACTACTTTTCCTACGGTCGGAAATTTCAGTCGTGAAATCACCGTTTTCTTGTAGTGATTAATAAAGATAGTTATATTAATTTGATTAGAAAATGTAACTATATGATTAGAAAGTATTCATGTGTCAACCGTTTTGAGATAACAAAGAACATCACATTTAAGTTTTGTTTTGGCAAGTTTCAATTTCACCAACGAAGATGCAACTTCAAAGATTCAACCAACGCCGATACAACTTCAAAGTTTCAATTTTCATGTTCTCTAAGAGCATGGTGCATGGATTAGGTTATCGTCCTAGTCAATTGTGTTGTACGCAATATAAGAGCTCTAAATATCCTAATTTATCGTTGTTTTTATTTCAATAAATTTATGTTTGAGTCCATGTCAAAAGAACTACTTCCTCCATTTTTTTTAATTGCATCATTTTAGGTTTTGGCACTATTCACACATTCTTATATAATTACTAGTTTAAGGCCCGTGCAACGCACGACTCCTACTAAAATAATTTATTATTTTAATAGTAACTAAAAGACTTGTGATATTAGGAAAACATGAAAGTAAAAAGGATACATGAAAAAGTATAAATTCAAAGTTGTGTAAAAAAATATTCAAATGAACTAAATTTGCATATTACTGTACAAAGTTAAAAATTATACTCGTTTACTTGTATGTAGAATGATCTAACAACGTTAACCAAACCTGAATGACTCAAGACTAATTTTCGAAAAGACCCGAGCATAACCGAGTTAGTCAAATACAACATATTTTGAATTGAGTAAAATCTTGATAAATAAACTTATATGTTAGCCTACTTACCATGTATTATTATTTTAATTAACATTCTTACTTACCAGTTACCATGTATTATATTATTAATAGTAGACTAACATTAGAAGTTCATTTTTATCAATATTTTTATGTTTCTTATCAGATTAAAAAGTTATATACATAAATAAAATTATATCATAAAGGAAAAAATAATATTGATTTAGCTTTCCTCCAAAAATATACGAAGTATTATGCAGTACATATCTATGGTAATTAAAATATATTTTTATCTTAATTTCCTAAAAAAGCGTAATGTAATTTATTTATTTTAAAGTTAAAAAAAAAAAATTGGCGGGAAAAATCGCACCAGGAAATGACACGTGTCATTCCTAGTGTCTCTTTTAGTATATAGTAATAAATTTTTTGTAATTTATATGTAAAGAAAAATATATTCATGTGGGATCTTGTTAGATTCGTCTCGAAATATACTTTCAAATTATCAAAATTTTTATAATTTTTTCAAATGTTTAATGAGAGATATTAATGGTTAAAATAGTGTATTGGTAAGCGTGAAATTTAAGATGTGCAATTAAAAAAAAAATACTTTTACTTTTTTGTTTGTATTCCTCTTTATATCCATCTTCTTTTCACTTTTTGGGCACATTGCTCAAACGTTCACACTTCATAGGGATAATAGCTCATACAAAAACCTTGCTCCTTGTTTTCTGATAGATATTCAAAGTAGTCGTTAGGTGTGTTATTTCTGTTTAACCGTTATTTTTCTTCTATTTAGACGTTTCATGGACTTTGCTTAGGGTATTCATATCGTGCTAACAAATTGATAATTTGTATGTGCGTGTAATTTATCGTTTTAGGTTAGGCAAACACATGTTATTGCGTCACATGTCACCGTCTTCTTCTTAATGCTGATGTTAGAATAATGCCTTGAATCGGTCAAGCCCCTTACTGCAACGCCCAGCACGGGGATCTCGCTGCCCGGTCAGCGAGTCGGGGTACACTACTACAAAATAGGTTTATAGCAACGGCAATAAACCGTTGCCAAAGACCAATTAACCGTTGTAATAGGTCTATAGCAACAGTTTAAAAACCGTTACCAATAGGGGGCGTTGCTATAAGTCTATGGTAACCGTTTTCTGAATTTAGGCAACACTTATGATAAACTGTTGCCATAAATATCTAAGGCAACACTTTTTATAGGCAACACTTTTTATAGGCAACACTTTTAACTTATGGCAACAATTATTCAACAACTTAAGCCAACATTTACACGTTTAAGGCAACAGTTTTTGCCAACTTAAGGCAACACTTATTAGTTTGGTTTTGATAGAAGTTTAAAACTAAGGCAACACTTTCTTATACTTATGGTAATGCATCCAATTGTATTCATAGCAACGCTTTCTATTAAGTGTATGACAATACTTTTGTTTTTTTTTGTTTTTTTTCTTATTATAATACTTTCATTTGAGTTTATGTCAGCGCTTTCAATTGGTTTAATGCTTCATTCTCAAATGGATTTAGTTATCCATATATATGTAATAAATTTGAACTGCATATAGTAAGATTTTCATAACAAATAGATTCAAAAGTGTATACATTTCAAATAGCTTAATTTCTTAAGCATAATATATATTACAACATGTCTGAATTGTAAAAGATAAAAAATAGACTCTAAAACTAAATGCATTAAAATAAAATAAAAAGTATTGCAATCACGGTCTGATTACTCTATTTTTTAAAACTTATCTACTATGTAATATTTATTTGCCAAAAATCCTATAAATCTTCACATATTTAAAGTAGCTTGTATTCTTGCATATATGCACCATCCTGCACAACAAACAAATCAAGTGTAACATTTTCATGAGAAACTTACTATCAATGAATAAAATCAAAATACTGAAGAAGAAAAAAGAAGTTGAAAATGAATGACTACAGCTAAACTTTAAGAATAATGGGTAAATGATAAATTTTTTAATACCCAATGATTCATGTAAATTTATCAAGACTCCCATTGTAGACCCTTATCTATCACAAAAATCTGTAACATAAAATGATAGTGAAAGTGAAAAATTCTGCAGAGTTTCGTTTAAAATTGAACTATCCACAAAAATGGAACTAATTAAAACATGTTCCAAAGCCATATGACAAATAATTTCAATCCACCACAAAAAATTTGCAACAATAAACAAACCGACAAGGAAAATAAGGTAAAAAATAAATGTCCAGATAAGTTAATTTCAGTAAAATTATGTTCAACCAAACATAGCCTTATTAGAACTAATCTGGACTTATTAAACTTCATCCGAACTTATATTGGTTGTAAATTGAACTTAAAATCCCTAACCAAAACTTAACCAACCTATATTGCCTAAAGGGATGAAAAGAACGAAGGCCTTTAGTCCGTCAAATAGTATTAGATAGAGAAAACACATGGATAATGATAAGGTTATAACAACATTAATAAAAAGAAAAGAAAAGAAACAACAATATAGCAATTACTGATATTTGTCACTCGGGCTAGGAAATGCAAAAGGTAAAAAATAGTATAGGAAACCTGATGAGTCACTTGAGAAGAGAGAGCTCAAACGGATCACATAATTAAGAACAAAGACTTGCTAAAAATAAACTAGTTTGCGCACTTTCAGTTGAAATTCATATGAGAATATCACACAACTAACACTTTTTTCTATTAAGTAACTCCTTTTTGTGTTACCAGTATTATTTCTTCCTACTGATGTTCTGTTGCTGCTGCTTTCAATGATTAAAGTGCAGCTATTGCAGGAGTAACAGCTACAGAAGCACGATATCAGTACAGTTGATACTAAGGTACAAAGAATTGTGTATTATTGTTTTTTATGTACTTTGGGTGAATGCATATTCCAAAACATAACTTGATATGGAATGTGACCAAAGTTGCTTGATATGGAATGTGACCCAAGTTGCCTGATATTGAATATGATCAAATTAAAGTTTGTATTTGGGGGTCTGCAGGTGTTTAGAAGTTCATTTAAGAAATTTTAAAGATGGGTATCTACAAGAATCGGAGTACTAATGCCAAAATCACAGATTACCTTGGATGGAGCTCTTCTGATCTATATCAAGACTCAAATCGAACAATGTCTCGTCTCTAACTGTGACAGTCTCACGCCTCAGGCACTTCGTTTCATTTGTCAATATACCCTGCATTTGTGTCTTACCATTAGTAACCATGAAATAATTTGCAATATATTGCTGCAGTACAAATCAGCGTTTAGGAGCATGACAAATAAGCCGAATTTATCAAAAGCTATAAAAAAAAAACATTGCTGAAAGTCTGAAACAACCATCGCCCCACTCGATATAAGTCTTGTAGATGCAGGGTCTAGAGGACTTGAGACATAAAATAGTGCATAACCTTTCCTTAATTAGTTTAAGACTTGTACAAATGTCTCCAAAAGATTACCCACATGAAAAAAATTAAGTTTAAGGGAAAATGGTGGCATGGAGCTCTTGCTTGGCTTCTACTCCTTGTGAGCATTTGCTTAAAAAAGGGGAGGGGGGAAATATTATGGGTTTTGCATTTGTTCTCAAAGGGACAACTTTATAGTAACAAAGCACAAAGCATGCCAAAGATCCCCAAGTCGAAACATTAACGAAGAAACAAATCAACAACTACTGGAAAAAAGAAGAAGAGAAAAGCTCGATAAAGGACTCAAATAGTTATAGGTAGTCCAACTGAGTTTTTTTATGAACCCAAGTAACAAGAGGTTCCTTCTGTACACCATTGGCAAGGCCATTCCAGCTACATTACAGAAGGGAGAAGGTTGCAGCATTTGCATTTTATTGATAACTAGCAGACAAATAAACTAATTTATCCAACACAACTTCTTACTAGGCTTACATTAAACATCCAACTTTCATTTCAATTGATTTCAGTGATAATGTACTCCGTATTTCATAACAAACTCAGTAAAAGTGTATCTCAGAGCATACTATCCTTCAGGGCCCAATGAAGTAGTGAGCATTCTATATTCAGTTGATAGCAGAGTGTATGAGAAACAGATGGAAAAACTAACAAAAATCTTAGCTTAGAATGAAATAGATGCAAAAACTAACAGAAATAAGACTATCAGGCTTATGCTCTGTATTTTGTAACTTGAAAAGGCCAGGCAAAGCAAAGAGATCTATAAAAAGGAAGTTTCAACTATCTTCAACCAGTGATGCAAAGCATAATTATATCAAGATTTAAGATGTCCATTGAACTTGCTAAGGAAATAATGAACAAACAAAATTACATTAAGAACAAACTCATAGAACACAAAATTCTAGTTCGTGCATTATCCCAGCGCCAAACAGTTATTCTTAGTCTATAAACATGATCTCCACCATTGCAGACATTCAAAAGGAAGCTTCTAAGTTAGATTATGTAGTTTGTATGAAATTTAGTAGAGACATGGTTTCTAAGGCCCATAATCTTGCCTAGTAAGAGAGAAAGGCTCTGTAAGTTTATTTCTTTCTGTTTTAACTGTCAAAAAAAAATTGATTAAAGATTATAAGCAGTGTTGTGACAAGGAGATTTTCGCGTCGTTATACGGAAACCACCTAATTAAACAAAATTTATAAGAACACCTAACTGACCAACCATATTGATAGTGGCAAGTTCGGGATCGTCCCAAGAGAATGGATATACTTGACTTTTCAAACTAATTGCATTCACAAGCTAGTTCAAACAGAAATGTAAGTATGCATCTATGTATCTATTGAATCAAAATATAAATGAATAATCTCGAGAATTGGGGATTGGCTTGGGTTCATTAGCAAAGGACAAAGTTCAATCAATCAACATTGCAAGGAAATGACAATTAGGGGAAAAACCACGAATATAGCATTCACCACCTCTCGGATAGAACGCATTGGTTGCCTAATCCCGATGAAGAGCTCTCGCATGACCTCTAGATTAGGAAAACTCACGGTTAAAACTTAGTTCATCCCATATGCCTATACTAATCCTCAATCTCTTGACAAATTAGCATAAAACATTCCAATCAACCAATTAGAAATAGCATTTGCAACTACTAATCTAACTAGACATGGATAGCCTAATAACCAAATCAAAGTTTAATCACAACATCATCATGAATTCCCTTCAAAAATCCCTAATTACTCCCAAGCTTCACCCCTATTCTCTAAATTATGACTATTCAAATAACATGATTAAAGCTAAAATTAAACTAAAACGAATCCTAATCATGAAATTAAACAAGAAAATCGAACTAATTCAATCAACTAAATCAAACATGAAAATTCAAAGCCAAAATCCAACAAAACTCAATCAAAAATATTAAAAATTCAAATCACAATAACCAAACATAAACTAATTAAGCAATAAGATCAAAACAATTAAAGAGACAATTAAAAAACAAAAGAGAGAAATTCTACCATTAGAAGGTGAATTGAAGCCCAAAAAATGAAGAACAAAATTCTGAAAAATGAAGAATAAAAACCCCAAAAAAATAGAAAATAGAATCTGAAAATTTGAGGGATTAATTCCTAAATAAAAAATCTCAAACTACGAATTCTACACTGCCCTAATCTATTCGTTGGGGCTGCTACCCATTCGCTACTGCTGAACTAATGCTCTATTGCTCGAACAAAAGAGGGAAAATGAAACTGCAGAAATTAAGAACGAAAATGCGAAATAGAAATCAAACAAACTGGAAACAAAATTCAAATCTCACATATGATTTCGATTCCTATTCTAATCCTATCTGCTGCCCTATCTATCCCTAATCACTGCTCTATAATCGCAGCCCTAAAAAACCTAAATCGAAAAAACTAAAACCTAAAACTAACTAATCACTACCGAAAAATTGCAGCAGCTGTTATATAGGGTTGCCGGTGCGGGCGCGGTGGTCGGAGGTGCGGGCGTACCGCAAGGGAACTCCAACTTCTTAATCCATGACAGGAACTTTTCAACCTCAAGATTGGTGAGTGTGCGGGCGCGGCGAGTTCAGGTGTGGGCGCACAACCCTGCGGGCGCGGCGGTGTGTGTGTGGGCGCACCGTTCTGCCAAGGCTGCCACAGCTTGTTGCTCATGTCCTACAATGATGTGGGCTTGGTGCTTCTGTGCTATGGGGATGTCTTGCTCGTTGCTTGGTCGTCGCAGCACTTTAGCTTGTCGTTGCCCATCGTCTAGCAAAGCCATGGCTCGTCGTTGCACACTGCAATTCATCGTATAGCACACAATGATATCGTCGCTGCACACAATAAAGCATCGTATAGCTCATTAGAAAATCGCCTAGCATATTACAAAATCGTATAGCACAACGACAATTCGGATAGCACATTATTAATTCGGAAAACACATTATTAATTCGTATTACATTTTTACAAACCGCAAATCGTTTCAATCATCGTCTAAGCCTAAATTCACATTATTTGACACGTTAATACTCCAAATGACCTTACGCAATGAAAATAAGCATAAAAGGCGCATTTAGGGAAACAACGACTAAAATATACGCAAAACGAGATAATGTTACGATTAATGCAAAAACACGATAAACGAACTAAAAATTAATAAAACTAAGTAAAATAATAATAAAATAATAATAAAATGAAATAAAATCATAGGCTAAGAGCGACATAAATGTCGCTCATCAAACTCCCCCAAGCTAAACCTTTTCTTGTCCCCAAGCAAAGCTAGAATGAAAAACAGGAAGGAGAATGAGCTTATTTATTTGAAATCAAAATTACGAAAATAAGGCGATTTTCGCGTCGTTATACGGAAACCACCTAATCAAACAAAATTTATAAGAACACCTAACTAACCAACCATATTGATTATAGTGGCAAGTTCGGGATCATCCCAAGAGAATGGATATACTTGACTTTTTAAACTAATTGCATTCACAAGCTAGTTCAAACGGAAATGTAAGTATGCATCCATGTATCTATTGAATCAAAATGTAAATGAATAATCTAGAGAATTGGGGATTTGCTTGGGTTCATTAGGAAAGGACAAAGTTCAATCAATCAACATTGCAAGGAAATGACAATTAGGGGGAAAACCACGAATATAGCATTCACCACTTCTCGGATAGAACGCATTGGTTGCCTAATCCCGATGGAGGGCTCTCGCATGACCTCTAGATTAGGAAAACTCACGGTTAAAACTTAGTTCATCCCATATGCCTATACTAATCCTCAATCTCTTGACAAATTAGCATAAAATATTCCAATCAACCAATTAGAAATAGCATTTGCAACTACTAATCTAACTAGACATGGATAGCCTAATTACCAAATCAAAGTTTAATCGCAACATCATCATGAATTCCCTTCAAAAATCCCTAATTACTCCCAAGCTTCACCCCTATTCTCTAAATTATGACTATTCAAATAACATGACTAAAGCTAAAATTAAACTAAAACGAATCCTAATTATGAAATTAAACAAGCAAATCGAACTAATTCAATCAACTAAATCAAACATGAAAATTCAAAGCCAAAATCCAACAAAACTCAATCAAAAATATTCAAAATTCAAATCACAATAACCAAACATAAACTAATTAAGCAATAAGATCAAAACAATTAAAGAGACAATTAAAGAACAAAAGAGAGAAATTCTACCATTAGAAGTTGAATTGAAGCCCAAAAAATGAAGAACAAAATTCTGAAAATGAAGAATAAAAACCCCAAAAAAATAGAAAATAGAATCTGAAAATTTGAGGGATTAATTCCTAAATCAAAAATCTCAAACTACGAATTCTACACTGCCCGAATCTATTCGTTGGTGCTGCTACCCATTCGCTACTGCTGAACTAATGCTCTATTGCTCGAACAAAAGAGGGAAAATGAAACTGCAGAAATTAAGAACGAAAATGCGAAATAGAAATCAAACAAACTTGAAACGAAATTCAAATCTCACATGTGATTTCGATTCCTATTCTAATCCTATCTGCTGCGCTATCTATCCCTAATCGCTGCTCTATAATCGCAGCCCTAAAAAACCTAAATCGAAAAAAACTAAAACCTAAAACTAACTACCCATTACCGAAAAATTGCAGCAGCTGCTATATAGGGTTGCCGGTGCGGGGGCGGTCGTCGGAGGTGCGGGCGCACCGCAAGGGAACTCCAACTTCTTAATCCATGGCAGGAACTTTTCAACCTCAAGATTGGTGAGTGTGCGGGCGCGACGAGTTCATGTGTGGGCGCACAACCCTGCGGGCGCGGCGATGTGTGTGTTTGTGCACCGATCTGCCAAGGTTGCCCCAGCTTGTTGCTCATGGCCTACAATGATGTGGGCTTGGTGCTTCTGTGATATGGGGCTGTCTTGCTCGTTGCTTGGTCGTCGCTGCACATTAGCTTGTCGTTGCCCATCGTCTAGCAAAGCCATGGCTCGTCGCTGCACACTCCAATTCATCGTATAGCACACAATGATATCGTCGCTGCACACAATAAAGTATCGTATAGCTCATTAGAAAATCGCCTAGGATATTACAAAATCGTATAGCACAACGACAATTCGTATAGCACATTATTAATTCGGAAAACACATTATTAATTCGTATCACATTTTTACTAACCGCAAATCGTTTCAATCATCGTCTAAGCCTAAATTCACATTATTTGACACGTTAATACTCCAAATGACCTTACGCAATGAAAATGAGCATAAAAGGCGCATTTAGGGCAAAAACGGCTAAAATATACGCAAAATGAGATAATGTTACGATTAATGCAAAAACGCGATAAACAAACTAAAAATTAATAAAACTAAGTAAAATAATAATAAAATCCTAATAAAATGAAATAAAATCATAGGCTAAGAGCGACATAAATGTCGCTCATCAAACTTCCCCAAGCTAAACCGTTGCTTGTCCCCAAGCAAAGCTAGAATGAAAAACGGGAAGGAGAATGAGCTTATTTATTTGAAATCAAAATTACGAAAATAGGAAACTACAAGAATGTACACTAACTCACTGTCGTAGGAATCACGGTTGCATTTAAGCGCATGCAACTGTTAGGTTATGATACATATGATATTACATAAATCATGCGGAAACAACCATTAACCCAGGAATACATATTATTTACACATAATCATATAGCATAATTTAGATGCATACTCTTTGTTGCGTGCCCTCCCTAGCTGCGCCCGAACTGAACAAGAACAAGTCTTTTGGACTCCAAGTGTCGTCCCTCCGTAGATAGTCCACAACACGTCCGGATCCGCCTTAAGATTGACCAACTAGAATCGCCCTTAAGGTACTAGAATTTTCGGCACTTTTGAGCAAGATGTGTGATTGAATTTTTCTCTCAAAAACTCACTTTGAATACTTTGAAACTCGTCATAAATTGTGAACCCAAGCCACATATTTATAGGGGTATGGAAAGGGAATTGGAATCCTATTTAGATACAAATTAATTAAACCTAGAATCCTACAAGAACTCTAATTAATTAATTTATCTAATAGAATTAGGAATTTAATCATTAACCGAACTCTGCATGTTTTAGGAATCGTGCATGAACACAAACACTCACGCACACACACACGGCAGCCACGATGGGCCGCCCATGCGCGTGCGTGCGAGCAGCAGCCCACGCAGCGAGGCCTACGCGAGCTACAAGCCCACGTAGCTCCTGCACGCGCTGCGCGCGCTGTGCGCGCTGCCTCGGCCTGCTGGGCCTGGCCTTGCACTGGGCCTGGTGTGGCCTTGGCTGTTCGTGTGGCGCGCTTGGCTTGCTGGGCGATGGCCTGGCTTCGTGCTGGGCCCTCGTCCGGCAGGCCTCGTCCGATGCTTATTCGTACGATACGCTTCCGATTAAATTTCCGATTCCGGAATTCATTTCCGATACGAACAATATTTAATATTTCCGATTCCGGAATTAATTTCCGTTTCGAACAAATATTTAATATTTCCGTTTCCGGAATTATTTTCCGATTCCGATAATATTTCCGATTCTGACAATATTTCCGTTTCCGGCAATATTTCCGATTCTGGCAATATTTCCATTTCCGATAATATTTTCCGATACGTACCATGTTTCCGTTTCCGGCAACATCTACGACTTGGATAATATTTATATTTCCGATACGATCCATATTTCCGTTTCCGGTAATATCATCGTTTCCGGAGTATTCATTTCTTGCCTGTGACGATCTCAGCTCCCACTGAAACCAAGATCCGTCGATTCCGAATATTCATAGATGGAGTATTTAATGCCATTAAATACTTGATCCGTTTACGTACTATTTGTGTGACCCTACGGGTTCAGTCAAGAGTAAGCTGTGGATTAATATCATTAATTCCACTTGAACTGAAGCGGCCTCTAGCTAGGCATTCAGCTCACTTGATCTCACTGAATTATTAACTTGTTAATTAATACTGAACCGCATTTATTAGACTTATCATAGAATGCATACTTGGACCAAGGGCATTATTTCCTTCAGTCTCCCACTTGTCCTTAGGGACAAGTGTGCATTTCCTAATTCCTTTGTCGCTCGATGCTTGCTCTTGAACATAAGGTAAGAGTTGTCATCCTTATTATGTCCAGAGGTGTTCCTCGGTTTCAGAGTTCAACTGATCAAATAAACAGATAATCATAGCCTATGATTCATCCGAGCACGGCCATGCATTTCACAGTTTCTAGCTCTCCGAGTGGCCTTGTACAACTTTTAAGCATCTCATCCCGATTTATGGGAGGACAATCCCAATCTTGCGATCTTGAGATTAGACTTCGTTTGATAGGTGATTACCTGAGCGTTGCCTTTATAGCCTCCTTTTACGGTGCGACGGTTGGTCAACGTCAAAGCAACCAGTTCTCAAACAAGTAATCTCAAATCACTCAGGTATTGAGGATTTAGTGTCTAATAATTTAATGAAATTTACTTATGACAGATTTTCATCTCTTACAGTAAAGTTTCATAGGTCTTGTCCGATACTAGTCTTCCCAAAGTAAGTATCTATGCAAATGATTATGACATTGCCATGTCCACATAGTTCAAGAAACAGAACTACTAGTCATCTTGCATTCTAATCGTCTAACGTTTTCTATGCGTCCAATTTTATAGAAAACTCCGATTAGGGACCATTTTCAACCTTTGACATTCAAGTTCACTTGATAGACATTTCTTAGTCACAGGACTGGTCCTGACAGTCTATCTTGAGTATATCGTCAAATTGAAGGGACTCATCATTTAATAAACCACAAATTAAATGGAAAAATGAATTCTTTTCATTTATTGTGAATGATTAACCAATAATGTTTTACAAAGATTTAAACTCTAAAACTTTAAAACATTAAACAGAGACATCAAAGCCATTCTCCAATATGCCTGATTCCCATAGCTGCAGTGTGCGAGTTGTGCTTCGCTTGCGGCAGAGGTTTAGTTAATGGATCTGATATGTTGTCATCAGTTCCAATCTTGCTTATCTCGACTTCTTTTCTTTCAACGAACTCTCGTAGAAGGTGAAATCTACGAAGTACATGCTTGACTCTCTGGTGGTGTCTAGGCTCTTTTGCCTGTGCAATAGCTCCGTTATTGTCACAATACAGGGCTATTGGTCCTTTAATGGAGGGGACTACACCAAGTTCACCTATGAACTTCCTTAGCCATATAGCTTCCTTTGCTGCTTCATGTGCAGCAATGTACTCCGCTTCAGTTGTAGAATCCGCAATGGTGCTTTGCTTAGCACTTTTCCAGCTTACTGCTCCTCCGTTGAGGCAGAAGACAAACCCAGACTGTGATCTGAAATCATCTTTGTCGGTTTGGAAACTTGCGTCCGTATAGCCTTTAACAATTAATTCATCATCTCCACCATAGACCAGGAAGTCATCTTTGTGCCTTTTCAGGTACTTCAGAATGTTCTTGGCAGCAGTCCAATGCGCCTCTCCTGGGTCTGACTGGTATCTTCTCGTAGCACTGAGTGCGTACGCAACATCCGGGCGTGTACATATCATAGCATACATTATTGAACAAATCAATGATGCATATGGAATCCCATTCATTCGTCTACGCTCATCAAGTGTTTTTGGGCACTGAGTCTTGCTTAGAGTCATTCCATGAGACATGGGTAGGTATCCTCGCTTGGAGTCAGCCATCTTGAAGCTATCAAGCACCTTATTGATATAAGTGCTTTGACTAAGTCCAATCATCCTTTTAGACCTATCTCTGTAAATCTTGATGCCCAATATGTACTGTGCTTCTCCTAGATCCTTCATCGAAAAACATTTCCCAAGCCAAATCTTGACAGAGTTCAACATAGGAATGTCATTTCCGATAAGTAATATGTCGTCGACATATAATACTAGGAAAGCAATTTTTCTCCCACTGACCTTCTTGTATATACAAGATTCGTCTGCGTTCTTGATGAAACCAAAGTCACTGACTGCTTCATCAAAACGTATATTCCAGCTCCTGGATGCCTGCTTCAATCCGTAGATTGACTTCTTTAGCTTGCATACCTTTTTAGCATTCTTTAGATCCTCAAAACCTTCAGGCTGTGTCATAAACACAGTTTCTGTTAAAACGCCGTTTAAGAAAGCAGTTTTGACATCCATCTGCCATATTTCGTAATCGTAATATGCAGCGATTGCTAACATTATCCGAATAGACTTTAGCATTGCAACTGGTGAAAAGGTTTCATCGTAATCCACACCGTGGACTTGCCTGTAACCTTTTGCAACCAATCTAGCTTTGAAAACTTCAAGTTTCCCATCCTTGTCCTTTTTCAGTTTGAAAACCCATTTGCTTCCAATGGCTTGGTAGCCATCTGGCAAATCGACCAAATCCCATACTTGGTTTTCAGACATAGAGTCTAATTCAGATTGCATGGCTTCTTGCCATTGCTTGGAGCTAGGGCTCGTCATAGCTTGTTTGTAAGTCGCAGGTTCATCACTTCCAAGTAATAGAACGTCATAGCTCTCGTTCGTCAAAATACCTAAGTACCTTTCCGGTTGAGATCTATATCTTTGCGATCTACGCGGGGTAACATTTCTAGATTGACCATGATTCTCACCAGATTCTTCTAAAGATCTCTGAGTTTCATCCTGAATGTCATCTTGAGCATTCTCTAGAGTTTGTTGTTCGACTCGAATTTCTTCGAGGTCTACTTTTCTCCCACTTGTCATTTTGGAAATGTGATCCTTCTCCAAAAAGACACCATCTCGAGCAACAAACACCTTGTTCTCAGATGTATTGTAGAAGTAATACCCCTTTGTTTCCTTTGGATAGCCCACAAGGATACATTTGTCAGATTTTGGATGAAGTTTGTCTGAAATTAATCGTTTGACGTATACTTCACATCCCCAAATCTTAAGAAAAGACACATTTGGAGGCTTTCCAAACCATAATTCGTATGGAGTCTTTTCGACAGCTTTAGACGGAGCTCTATTTATAGTGAGTGCAGCTGTATTTAGTGCATGTCCCCAAAATTCTAATGGAAGTTCGGCCTGACCCATCATTGACCTGACCATGTCTAGCAAGGTTCTGTTCCTCCGTTCCGACACACCGTTCCATTGTGGTGTTCCAGGAGGAGTCAACTCTGATAGAATTCCACATTCTTTCAGATGGTCATCAAATTCATAGCTCAGATATTCACCGCCTCTATCAGACCGCAGTGCCTTAATCTTCTTGCCTAATTGATTCTCTACTTCACTCTGAAATTCCTTGAATTTGTCAAAGGATTCAGACTTATGCTTCATTAGGTAGACATAACCATACCTGCTGAAGTCATCAGTGAAAGTGATAAAGTAGCTGAAACCACCTCTAGCATTTGTACTCATTGGTCCACATACATCTGTATGGATTAAACCCAATAGTTCATTTGCTCTTTCTCCAACTTTAGAGAAAGGTTGCTTTGTCATTTTGCCAAGTAAACATGATTCGCATTTACCATAATCCTCTAAGTCAAATGGTTCTAGAATTCCTTCCTTTTGAAGTCTTTCTAAGCGTTTCAAGTTTATATGGCCTAATCGACAATGCCACAGATAGGTGAGATCTGAATCATTCTTTTTGGCCTTTTTAGTATTTATGTTATATACTTGTTTGTCGTGATCTAATAAATAAAGTCCATTGACTAATCTAGCAGATCCATAAAACATCTCTTTAAAATAAAACGAACAACTATTGTCTTTTATTAAAAAGGAAAATCCCTTAGCATCTAAGCAAGAAACTGAAATGATGTTTTTAGTAAGACTTGGAACATGGAAACATTCTTCTAGTTCCAAAACTAGCCCGGAGGGCAACGACAAATAGTAAGTTCCTACAGCTAATGCAGCAATCCGTGCTCCATTTCCCACTCGTAGGTCGACTTCACCCTTGCTTAACTTTCTACTTCTTCTTAGTCCCTGTGGATTGGAACATAAGTGTGAGCCACAACCTGTATCTAATACCCAAGAAGTTGAATTAGCAAGTATACAGTCTATAACGAAAATACCTGAAGATGGAATGACTGTTCCGTTCTTCTGATCTTCCTTTAGCTTCAAGCAATCTCTCTTCCAATGCCCCTTCTTCTTGCAGTAGAAGCATTCGGATTCAGAAGTGGGTTGACTGACCTTCCTCTTTACAGATTTGGCGCCAGTTTGCTTAGTTGGGCTGGCCTTGTTGCCACCTTTCTTAGCATTCCTCTTCTTTCCAGATTTCTTGAACTTGCCCCCACGCACCATAAGCACATCCTGCTTATCACTTTTGAGCGTCTTTTCAGCGGTCTTCAGTATACCGTGAAGCTCAGTGAGCGTTTTGTCCAGACTATTCATACTGTAGTTCAGTTTGAACTGATCATACCCGCTATGAAGAGAATGGAGGATGGTGTCTATAGCCATTTCCTGAGAAAATTGCTGATCCAGCCGACTCATATTCTCAATGAGTCCAATCATTTTGAGAACATGTGGACTTACGGGCTCGCCTTTCTTAAGCTTGGTCTCAAGAATTTGCCTATGAGTCTCGAATCTTTCGACTCGAGCCAGATCTTGGAACATGTTCTTCAACTCACTGATGATTGTGAAAGCATCTGAGTTGATGAACGTTTTCTGCAGATCCGCACTCATGGTGGCGAGCATTAGACATTTCACATCCTTGTTGGCATCAATCCAACGATTGAAGGCTGCCTGAGTGACCCCGTCGCCTGCAGCTTCGGGCATCGCCTCATCTAGGACATACTCCTTTTCTTCATGCATGAGAACTATTTGCAAGTTCCTTTGCCAGTCAAGGAAGTTTTTCCCGTTCAACTTCTCCTTTTCGAGAATTGATCGAATGTTGAATGAATTGTTGTTTGCCATATTAAAAAATACAATTGAAAAGAATAAACAAATAAATAACCATTCACAGTTTCTCTTAATAAACTTAAATTCTAGCATACATGCATAATTCAATGTTTATTAAGCATTTTATTCAAGTTATGTGTTCCGGCAGGTGTGAATAAAATGATTCCAAGATCCTAAAATCATTGAAGAACTAAGCACAGTTTGTCGACTTAATCCTAGAACATCTTAGGTAAGCAAAAGCCTTTTGCTAATAGTCTAGAAACTACTCTTGGTTGATAGGTACGTCTAAGAACTTATTAGGTAAACCTATCGATTTTGCCACGACATAAAAGGACTCCTTACTTATATCGTTGAGTTTCACCAAAACTAACATGTACTCACAATTATTTGTGTACCTTGCCCCTTTAGGACCAATAAGTAACACCTCGCTGAGCGAAAACTATTACTAGATTGATGTAAAGGATATCCAAGCAAGTGTATATTTTGGCATGGCACCTTTTAACTCAATTTTTAAGTTTGGAACTTAAGGCTCTTACTATGTTGGTTAGATTTTAAGTGAACTAAAATCCTTAATCATGCAACATAATCAAGCTTTTGATCTCATGCATTTTAAGACATATTTAAAAGCAATAAATAACTTAAACATGCATAAGATAAATGTGATCTAGTATGGCCCGACTTCATCTTGAAGCTTTGACTTCAAAGTCCGTCTTGAAAATCTCCGTGGGAGGCACCATTTTCTTCAAATAGGATAAGCTATAACTAATTACAACTATTTGATGGTTCGCAGACCATATTTGAATTGAAAAATAACTTTGGTACTTTAGACCAATTACATTCAAATTAATGGTACGCAGACCATATTTTCTATCCTATTTGGGCCATACTAGTCACTTCATAACCTGCAAAACAGTACATATACAATATATACCATTCACCCATTCATTATCATGAATGGCCCACTTAGCTGGTTAGTAAAACACATTATGCATCACGTAAATATTTGCAGCAATTAATCAAGGGCACCAATAATCTACCAATTATTCAGTCCTTATTAATTCTAATCAAGTTGTTTTAACCTTAAGGATTTGTAGACCTAATCAAGAGTTTATGACTAAAAAGCGCTCCCACTTAAACCAATAAATTCATATGCTTTACTAATTTTAAACATAAAAATGTATTTCTAGTCTAACCGGAAACATACAATTTTAATTAAAATTTAAAGCTCATATAAATTTATAATTGAATCCAAAAAGTTTAATTTAATTTCAGTCGTTATTTAAATTAATTCATGATTTTAATTTTAGTAAAATAATTAGAATAAATAACATTTATTATAATTACAATATTCAAAATTAAAATCCAAGAAAATAATTTAAATTATTAATTTTAAAATTAATTAAAATTACGTGAACTGAAATTTTCAAATTAAACATTCAAAACGATCTAATCGTAACGCAAACACCCTACGCATTGCACGCCCATGGGCCGCACGCATACAGCCATTGCTGGCCATATGCGCGCAGCCCATGCGCTCGTCGCATAGCTGCTGCTCTACCAATCGCAAGCCATCGCACGATGTGGTGCTCGCTGTGTGCGCGCCAGCGCTCGTCGCACGCGAGCCATCGCTCGCAGTGCGCGCTCGCCAGCGCTCGCTGTGCGCGCGAGCCATCGCTCGCTGTGCGCGCGAGCCATTGCTCGCTGTGCGCGCGAGCCATCGCTCGCTGTGCGCGCGAGCCATCGCTCGCTGTGCGCGCGAGCCATCGCTCGTTGTGCGCGCGACATCGCTCGCTAGGTGCGCGGCATCGCTCGCTGTGCGCGCGAGCAACGCTGGGCGCAGCGCTCGTGGCACGCGAGCTTGCGCTCGCTGCGCGCGAGGCTGCGCGCTCTTGTTTGGATTTGCTTTGTTTGGATTTGCTTATCCAAGCAGTTCACAGATATGTGGAAGACTTTCCAGCTGTATCTTAGAACATAGAAATTAATATTTTAATTTCCCACGCAACAACTCATGGTCTCCAATCCATGTTGCCATTTCAAAACACGATGCTCTATAGCTCGTCCTTATCAATGGTTAACTCCAAAGGGTCTTGCTTGATCCTTTGCCAGTGTTTATGCGTGTAGCATCAATATTTAGCATATCTTTATTTCCTTGAATCAAGAACTATTCTTATGTACCTTTTCAAGTACCATAAGTATTCTTGATCTCAATCTAGTTGATCTTCACTTAGATCAATAGAGATTGGTATATGTTCGTCATGCCTAAAGTCATACGATACGTTTTTGGCGATCCTCATATTATATCATACATGATAAATTATTTTGCAGAATAATTCCCAATTGAATTCTATTCATGTAACTTTAGCTCATTCAATTTCAGCAGATACTGAATCCAACTAAATTCTTTGACATATAATATAGGTTAAGAATCTTATTTAGATCCTTTGATGTTTAACTTAGTAAATGCTTATACATAGTTCAAACATCCTTTATTTAGATTTATTCACATGGGTCGAATATCTCCAATGGAGACTTTCGTGTTTGATTTAGTAAATGCCATTACTTAATCCAAAACAATATCATAAGATCTTTGTAAATAGATCTTAATACCCAGTATGTACTAAGTTTCGCCATGGTCCATCATTGATGAATAATTTCAAATCTAAGTCATTAGCATTTGAATGTTATTTCACAATAGTGAGATATGTGTGTAATACACATAGGACCAATTAAGTTTTAAGTACTCCCACTAAACTTCTTATATATCTATAAGAATCATGTATATTTTATGAAACTAAAATGCTTATTAGCTTCACTTAAAATACAGTTCCAATTCCCAATTGCTTGCTTAAATCTGTACTTAGATTTTATAAGCTAGCTTTCCTTTTCAAGCATTTATTTGGATCCACAAATTCTATGACATACCATGTACATATTATATTCCAACATTTGATTGAGGAATACGTTTTGTCATCCAATTGCCATATGTACCAATATGCAATCATTGCTTGAATTATAGACTTGAGCATTGCGATTATGCATGAGGTTTCAACACAATTCACACCATGAATTTGCTTGTAACCTTTAGCAACTAATCTTGCTTTGTGTGTGAACACAATTTCATGTTTGATGGTTTTTATCCTTGCAACCAATAGGTGTGAACCTATTCTTGCAAATCAACAAAATTTCAATTTTGTCATCAAAACATTGAGTATGTTTTATGGCCTCTAACCATTTAAAACATTTGAGTCTATATATGGCCTCTAACCATTTTAGGGAATCTAGGTTTTGTCATAGATTTCTTACAAGTCACAAACTCATTAATCTACATGATAATAGTTTGACTGCAAGTTGTAGGTTTCTTCACTATCTAATAGAAGAATTGCATAGCTTCAGTGACCTGAACTCCATGTTTCTTCACTATCTAATAGAAGAATCTCATAGTTTCAGTGACTTGAACTCTATGCCTACTTGGGTATAGAACATCAAACAATAGAATATCAATAGCCACTTGAAAGTCCTTTGAATATTCTGTTCTCCTTGAAGCACTTGTAAAGTCTTCTAAGAGATGTCTATTCTTTAAAGCCACTTTCTAAAGTCCTTAAAGAATACATGATCGGATTTTCTAAAGAACTTCGAAAAGCCTCCTGAATGTCCGTTTATGTTTGTTGTTCGCCTCGAAGACTTTCGAGGTCTATTTTCTCCCACTTGTCATTTTGGAAACGAATCTCCAAAAGGACATCATTTCGAGCAAACAAACATTATGTTCTCAAAAATTCGTGGTAGAAACAATACCCTTGTGTCTCATTTGAATAAATCACAATGAAACATATATCTATACTTGGGCCTTAGTTTGTCGAATGACAAACACTAAGCTCCCACTGAGTTTTGCAACTCTCTAGATATATTTTATGAAAAGTTATTCTGAAATTACTTTTCAATAGCTTTGACGAATTTGGTTTAGTTTGGTGGTAGTTGAGCATTTTGTTTTAAAAATTATAGGAAAAGCTTTTATGATTCATCATTGATCGAATCAAGTGCTAATTGACTTCGATTATTCCAACTAAGATATGCCATATCTTATGGACCTAGATTGTGAAATTACAACACACAATCATTGATGATCATATTTGGTCTCAAGTAATCATCAACATGATCTAACCTAGATCTTTATGATTTCTTGCCAAGTGGATTTTATACTTCTGAATCTTTGAACTAGCCAAACAGATTCAACTTATATCACATTTGAGTAAATAAACCTATATTCACTCAAATCCATGTGAAATAATAAAGTCATAAAACCTTTCTTTAGCTTTGAACTCTATCGTCTAGGCGTTCTAACAATAGTTCATATTCTTTGTTACTTTCAACAAGTAAGACTAGCTTGTCTTAAGTTGATCTAGAAATCAACCAACTTTCAAAAGTCCATTAAAATAGAGCTTGTGAATGTTAACTTGTTGATATGGTCTAAGCAACAATGCCAAAGATTAGTGGAACTCAAATCAAGGGGTTGATTTGAACCTAGTAAAGTTCTTTAAAGAGTTGTTTGTTTTAATCAAGCATATTGACTCAACCCGTAATTGACCATTTCATTCAAATAAACAAACAAACATTGTTTTTGTTTTTCTTGAATGTGAGTCTTTCTGTGTTTGAAGCAGAAATTTAGGTATGCTGATTATGGAACAAAATAGCCATTAAGTTCCAGCTTTTGAAAGGACTTAAAACAAACTAGATGACCCTACAACTAATGTAGCATTGCCATGCTTCATTTCCCACTTGTAGGTCATTAGTGTAGCCTAGCTTCCATTGTTTGAGTTTTTACCGAAGTAAGAACCTCAAGCGGTATATGATACCAAGGAAGTTTGATTGCTAGGTCACTTCTCTTTAAACATAAACTTATAGGTAGAAACGGAATCGTAAATTCCTTTCATTTGTTCCTCGTTTTCCTATTTCTTGTACCCTATCTTATAGTCTTAAGAATTGAATTCTTTAGTGTTGACTTTTATACTTTGTTTAGACATGTCCAATGTCACCCCAACAAGGTTCTTACCATTTAATTTATGTTGAATATTAAGTTTCAACTAGATGATCTTACCAGAAGCTTCTAAAGTTCTCTAAGCATCGATCTATTCGAATGTCTAGGGACTAGACTCATTCTAGAATTAAATGGACAAAGATATTAGGTTGTTAACCATTGGTAAAGCTGAGCGTATTAAACTCAATGCTTTATGATCTCAAAACTACAGTGTATTTTGAATTCACCAGCACCAATTGGTTTGCCATTCGACTTTGATGTACGAAAACAACCATAAAAGTCGCTAAAAGAAACGTACATTTTAAATTGCTCATTTTCTCTCATTTCCGTGAATCGTTCTTGGATTCACTACCAATCGAGGAAGTTTACTGTTACCTTTCTAAAAGGATTTATTGCAGTGCAAGATATTTAATTATAAACAATAATTAAAACATACATTGAAGCATGCAAAGTCTAAACATTTATCATGAATAATAACTTGAAAATTAAAGCAATCATGCAATTTAAACAAGTCATTAGCATTTTATTCGAGTTTATTGTTCCGGCAGGTGTGAATAAAATGATTCCAAGATCCTAAAATCATTGAAGAACTAAGCACAGTTTGTCGACTTAATCCTAAAACATCTTAGGTAAGCAAAAGCCTTTTGCTAATAGTCTAGAAACTATTCTTGGTTGATAGGTACGTCTAAGAACTTATTAGGTAAACCTATCGATTTTTCCACGACATAAAAGGACTCCTTACTTATATCGTTGAGTTTCACCAAAACTAACATGTACTCACAATTATTTGTGTACCTTGCCCCTTTAGGACCAATAAGTAACACCTCGCTGAGCGAAAACTATTACTAGATTGATGTAAAGGATATCCAAGCAAGTGTATATTTTGGCATGGCACCTTTTAACTCAATTTTTAAGTTTGGAACTTAAGGCTCTTACTATGTTGGTTAGATTTTAAGTGAACTAAAATCCTTAATCATGCAACATAATCAAACCACAATCTTACGCATAATTAAGACATATTTAAAGCAATAAATAACTTAAAGCATGCATAAGATAAATGTGATCTAGTATGGCCCGACTTCATCTTGAAGCTTTAACTTCAAAGTCCGTCTTGAAAATCTCCGTGGGAGGCACCATTTTCTTCAAATAGGATAAGCTATAATTAAAACTAATTACAACTATTTGATGGTACGCAGACCATATTTGAATTGAAAAACAACTTTGGTACTTTAGACCAATTACATTCAAATTAATGGTACGCAGACCATATCTTCTATCCTATTTGGGCCATACTAGTCACTTCATAACCTGCAAAACAGTACATATACAATATATACCATTCACCCATTCATTATCATGAATGGCCCACATAGTTGGTTAGTAAAACACATTATGCATCACGTAAACATTTGCAGCAATTAATCAAGGGCACCAATAATCTACAAATTATTCAGTCCTTATTAATTCTAATCAAGTTGTTTTAACCTTAAGGATTTGTAGACCTAATCAAGAGTTTATGACTAAAAGGGCTCCCACTTAAACCAATAAATTCATATGCTTTACTAATTTTAAACATAAAAATGTATTTCAAGTCTAACCGGAAACATACAAAGTTAATTAAAATTTAAAGCTCATATAAATTTATAATTGAATCCAAAAAGTTTAATTTAATTTCAGTCGTATTTAAATTAATTCATGATTTTAATTTTAGTAAAATAATTAGAATAAATAAAATTTATTATAATTACAATATTCAAAATTAAAATCCAAGAAAATAATTTAAATTATTAATTTTAAAATTAATTAAAATTACGTAAACTGAAAAATTTCAAATTAAACATTCAAAACGATCTAATCGCAACGCAAACATCCTACGCATTGCACGCCCATGGGCCGCACGCACACAGCCATCGCTGGCCATGTGCGCGCAGCCCATGCGCTCGTTGCATAGCTGCTGCATCTTCCATCGCAAGCCATCGCACGTTATGGTGCTCGCTGCGTGCGCGCCAGCGCTCGACGCACGCGAGCCATCGATCGCTGTGCGCGCTCGCCAGCGCTCGCTGCGCGCGAGCCAGCGCTCGCTGCGCGCGAGCCATCGCTCGCTGTGCGCGCGAGCCATCGCTCGCTGTGCGCGCGAGCAATTGCGCGCGATCAATCGCTGGGCGCAGCGCTCGTGGCACGCGAGCTTGCGCTCGCTGCGCGCGAGGCTGCGCGCGCTTGCGCGAGGCAGTGTGCGTCGTGGCGCAGCTCGCTTGCTGCCCACACGCAACTGCCTTGGCTTGCCTTTCGCCCATGCCCATTTGTTCATAGCTCGTGGCCCACGACACAAGGCAGGGCTGCTGCCTTGTGCTCGTTCACCATGCCCTTGCTCATTGCATTCGTGCCGCACGGGCGACGAGCTCCCTTGCTCGTCGTCGCATGCCCGCACTATACAACACCCCTTAAGGGTAACACGAAGCGTCCATTGCTTTGTGCCTGCAAGTTATATGAACGAATCGCATAAAAATTTGAAATTTATATTTAAAATTAATGACAAATTAATAAATAATATTAATTTCATAATTTTAGGGCGAAAAATCGAAAATTTATTATTCAATTGATTTCCGATTGTCATGGATTCAAGTCTAGGTCATACAAATTTAAAATTTATCATAAATTTACAATTTTTATGGTGGTTTTTAATCATAGGTTTCTAATTAGATTATAATTAATTATGAAAATCAAATTAATTCTAAATTATTCTAATTTTCAACAAATTAATCATAATTACAAATTAGATTGCATAATTAACAAGGCTAGGCATTCAAACTTGTTAAACATATACTGTAGGTCAATCAAAAATTCAAGATTTATCAACAAGAATCGCAAATATTTAATTTAACATCTTAAATTTACGAAATTTTGCATTCGAAAAAATAAAACCTTCGAAAAGTCATAGTTAGGCTTCAAAATTTTAGAATGCCTTTTACATGCGGAATTGACACAAAAATCACTCGATTTGGATGAGTAACGAAGAAACTGCCGAAAAACTGCATACGTATAATTAAATAAACACAATTTGCAATTAATTAACAATTACGAAAATTAATCACCCCTTTTTAATTCTTGCAAATTTGTAATATTTAACCATGTTCATGCAATTTAGATTATGAAAATAATAAGGGGCTCGTGATACCACTGTTAGGTTATGATACATATGACAATTCATAAATCATGCGGAAACAACCATTTAGCCAGGAATACATATTATTTACACATAATCATATAGCATAGTTTAGATGCATACTCTTTGTTGCGTGCCTTCCCTAGCTGCGCCCGAACCGAACAAGAACAAGTCTTTAGGACTCCAAGTGTCGTCCCTCCGTAGATAGTCCACAGCACGTCCGGATCCGCCTTAAGATTGACCAACTAGAATCGCCCTTAAGGTACTAGAATTTTCGGCACTCTTAGGTAAGAAATATGACTGAATTTTTCTCTCAAAACTCACTTTGAATACTTGAATTATCACACTGAAAATATGTGACCCTAGGCACGTATTTATAGAGTTATGGAAAGGGAATTGGAATCCTAGTAGGATACGAATTAATTAAACTTAGAATCCTACAAGAACTCTAATTAATTAATTTATCCTTTTAGGAATAGGAATTTAATCATATACTAATTCTAATAGTTTTAGGAATCATGCATGAACACAAACTCACACACACACGGCAGCCACGAGGGCCGCCCATGCGTGTGCGTGCGAGCAGCAGCCCACGCAGCGAGGCCATGGCCTTGGCTCGCGCTGGGCCTGCCTTGCGGTGGGCCTGGGCGCTGCCTTGGCTGGGCGCGCGTTTGGCTTGCTGGGCGATGGCCCGACTTCGTGCTGGGCCTTCGTCCGGCAGGCCTCGTCCGATGCTAATTCGTACGATACGCTTCCGATTAAATTCCCGGTTCCGGAATTCATTTCCGATACGAACAATATTTAATATTTCCGATTCCGGAATCAATTTCCGTTTCGAACAAATATTTAATATTTCCGTTTCCGGAATTATTTTCCGATTCCGATAATATTTCCGATTCTGACAATATTTCCGTTTCCGGCAATATTTCCGATTCTGGCAATATTTCCATTTCCGATAATATTTTCCGATACGTACCATGTTTCCGTTTCCGGCAACATCTACGACTTGGATAATATTTAAATTTCCGATACGATCCATATTTCCGTTTCCGGCAATATCATCGTTTCCGGAGTATTCATTTCTTGCATGTGACGATCTCAGCTCCCACTGAAACCAAGATCCGTCGATTCCGAATATCCATAGAGGGAGTATCTAATGCCATTAAATACTTGATCCGTTTACGTACTATTTGTGTGACCCTACGGGTTCAGTCAAGAGTAAGCTGTGGATTAATATCATTAATTCCACTTGAACTGAAGCGGCCTCTAGCTAGGCATTCAGCTCACTTGATCTCACTGAATTATTAACTTGTTAATTAATACTGAACCGCATTTATTAGACTTAACATAGAATGCATACTTGGACCAAGGGCATTATTTCCTTCAGTTGGGACTAAGGATACCTTTTTTCGCCAATAGGGGGGTGCATACGCCGCGCATGTTTCCCACTCGGTACTTGTGCAGGTAGTACACCTATCCCGAACCCAATCGCTCGCTCATTAGGTCCCTCTCGCCTGCATGCCCTCTTGGCTTGCACTTGCGGGTTGGCCTCTTGAGCCAAATTCGTCTGTTGAAGACACTACCTCGACCGGGGCATGTGTTGGATCTACGATAGAAGCGGTACCAAGCCAGGCGTAAATAAACTACCCATAGAAGCCTATCATAAACTACGTGGCATATTTAATTTTCAAATCCATGTTTGTAATGTAGTTATGTGTAGCGAAATATGTGATTGTGTGTGACAAACTATCCTAGAAAACTAATGACCTTAAAAATTGCCCAAACATTCATAGACTAATTTGCCAAAGAGTTATACCGAAACACGTGTTCCGCAAACCCGAATGATCGCCACAAAATAAGCGACGCTCGGGATGGCCTGTAACGAATCCCACCAACGCTGTTGCGCGTAAAGGACGTTATTAGGCAAGCACGCAAGTCGAAGTCGCATAAACAAAAGACAGAAAAACGAGAACCAGCCAGGGACACATTTTCAACGCCCCTGGCTGGGCGCTGAAGTTGCTGCTTGGCCTTCTGGTCAGGCGCAGCAGCCTCGGTGCCCGAGCGAAAGGAAAATACGTAGCAAAAATGTTCATGAAAAAAGAGAATTGCTACGAGGGCGTAAGAAAAACACTTGATTTCAAAAGCGACTCGCGAAAAATTAATAACTCTTTGTGTCGTTGTTAGGCCTCCTACGACGGCAATGCTCGGAACCAAAGCCGAACATGCTAACAACTATGAACGTCACACGGGCAGGTGTTTCAAAGAATGACCAAAATCAAAAAAAACCAAAGAGTGTACCGACAGAAGAAAGAGCGAAAAAAAAGAAACCAATTTAGAGAGTCGAAGTCTAGACTAAGTAATACTTGAAACTTTGGGAACCTAAACTTTAGCTTATCTTATGCCTAGGACTGGTCCTGCCACTTGGTGCCGATCAGGGAATCAACGGCTAGTGCGTCTCGAAGATACATCACCAACATCAGGTTTAGTAACTCCAAGCTCCGTCAGTCGTCCCTCATTTCAAGGATCTCCGCTTCCCCAACCTCGATTCGCACCTTGAAACATGTCTATCGAAGATTTGCGAGACCAGATGGTCCAAATGACCCAACTTATGGGCCAACTGAAAATGGAAAACGAAGCCTTAGCGGCTGCGCAAGCCAAAAATGACCTCGAAAACGAGAAGAGGATTGAAAAAATGGTCCTACAGCAAACCATGGGGAGCAAATACTTCTCCCTCGAGCCTGAATCTTTTTCTGGCAAATTACCAGAAAAGTTCAGTTCATCTGACTTACCAAAGTTCAAGGCCACGGACAACCCCCGTGATCATCTACTGAGCTTTGTGAATACCATGAACTTGAAAGGCGTGGACAAGTCCATGTACTTACCTGCCTTTCCTTTGTCCTTGGAACCTGTGCCGCTCAAATGGTACTATCACCAGGACCCTAAGCTCTTCCCCACTTGGGAAGACTTTGTCAATGTCTTCATCAAGCAATACTCGTCGAACATGGACTTTCAAGTCACCATGCGCGAGCTGGAAGTTCTCTTCCAAAAGAAAAATGAGGGTTTCACAACCTACTTTGCTAGATGGAGGGACCAGGCGGCCTAGCTAATCAATAGGCCTCCCGAAACAGAATTGGTCCAAAAATTCATTGACAATCTGGACCCAGCTTACAGACAACACCTTAGGTACCTGGGACTCGACACTTTCAAAAGAGTTTATGACGTGGGAATAAAAATCGAGGACGACCTCGCCAAAACCATACAGAGCAAACCTACATATAAGACCAACACCTATAATCGGGGTAACACATCCCAAGCCCAAGAAGTCCATGCTGTAGAAGAGGCTCCCGCCCGAAGATACCCTATAAGATGGGTCCGAGACGGAAAGTTTGCCCCACTCGGGTCAACTTTGGTACAAGCCTTTGAAAGACTAACCAATCAAGGAAAGTTGAGACCTATAGGCCCCACCCGTGACCCTCATGTCAAAAACAAATATTGGGTCGAAGGTACTTACTGCAAATTCCATCAAGGAAATGGGCATGACACTGAAAACTGCTGGAATCTAAAACATACGATCCAGGACATGATAGAGGATGAAGTAATACCTCTCCCTAACGTTGGCAAACCCAACAACAACAAAAGCCCACTCGGCTCTTGTCACATCTCTCTCGACCAACCAGAGAATTTCGACCCCACGGTGTATATTACACCTCAAGGTGCACCACTCGCTGTGGTACCTATGGATCGAATCGAGGGGGAAGTGTGCGGTGTGTGGAACGATGATGCTGAAGATATTTACATATCTCAAGTCTCGGGCCAGGACCTCTTCACTGAAACTTGGCCCGGGTATGCTCTCATTGACACCACCCCTCAGGAGCCCGAGGTCGACAACCTCACCCGATCCGGAAGGATATACCAACCGGATATTCACCCACCTCCTATGGACGACATCCCGGTTAGACAAACTCCTGAGAACGGGCGGCACGCCACCGTCGCGGAAGTCATTGAAAATCCTCTCCTGAAACAACTAAAAAGAACCAAGGCTGAGATTACCATCTGGGATCTTATGTGTACTTCAAAGGAACATCGCGAAAAGCTTATTCGCTCACTTGACCTCATCTCAGTACCTACAAATATCACACCTGACTCATTGGTTAGCCATGTCACGAGAGATGCCGGAGAAAAGGCCATAGTTTTCACTGATAAAGACTTACCCAAAGAGGGGGGTGCTCACAATAAAGCCCTTTACCTAGTGGTTGGATGCAAAGGACAAAACATCCCCCTAGCGCTCGTAGATAATGGTTCGGCAGTTAATGTCTGCCCATTGCGAACCGCCCATTGCTTGGGGCTAGGAAGCGATGACTTCCAAACCTCCTCACAAGGGGTACGAACTTATGATAACTCCCGAAGGCCTGTATTGGGAAAAATCAACCTTACCATACAAACTGGGCCTGTGGCACGCACCACGGAGTTTCAAATAATCGACATCAAGCCCACTTTCAACCTCCTCTTGGGGCGACCTTGGCTCCATGACTTAGGAGGTGTGGCTTCAACCTTGCACCAAATGGTTAAACTTAACCATAACGGGGTAATACTAGAAATCCGTGCCCCTCCTCTCGACGTCAGTTGTACTAAGGTTGGAACGGCTGAAACTGCAGACGACCTTTATGGGTTTCAAATGGAAGAAACAATCCAGTTCATCGAAGATTATGATCCAGCATTCCTAGACCCGCACGCATCCCGAGTCATCCCTAGAATGCTGTTAGCTCAAGGCTATTTTCCAGGAACCCCATTGGGCATAAGGAAGAAGGAATGCACATTCCATCCTTTTCCCGACAAATCTACTCCCTTTGGCTTAGGTTATGAACCAACGGAGGAAGATATTGCTGACCGCCTATCCAGGCTACGCCTTAACAAAACCAAACAAACCACCCTCCTTCCCCCATATCAAAGGACCCTTAACGGGATGTTCGTTCGGGAAGGAGAAGAACACCCATGCTGTGATTTCCCTGAACCCTTCGTTTAGGATGGCTTGCTAAAACCCGGATTTGAAATTTTCCATGACTGCCACACCTTGGATGAGGCACCCCACCTCGCCAAGGCTAAAACAGCTGAAATATTGGACAACCAGGCTCTATGGACATTGTTTAACGAATCGAGGCCTATGGAAAACGAGACTGTGATGACTACCCTAGCTTTACAAGATGAAGGTTTCGATCCAACCCGGTTAATCTCTCCTGCATCAACACTAGAAGAGGTCGAGAACGGATGGGTGAAGACATATCAGTGGGTCAACACAAAAGGAATGGAATTCAAGATGAGTACCGGTGAAGGACCGAAGTTTTATGAGACTAAACCCCAGGCTTGAGCCACATAGAGCACCATTAGTAAAAAGCGCCTAGTAGGTCTTTAAGATTGATAAAAAAAAATAGAGACTTTAGATGGTCCTAAGGCCCCTTAATAAAGGCGTAATATTTCTCCTAAAATTTTTATTCTAACACTAAATAAACACCAAATGTACGTGTAAAATAAAAAAATAAAGGAAGCGGCCCACTCTAGGCCCAACAAACAAAGCCCACTCGGTTTTGAAATAGTGCCATGTGAACCAGTTCCCGAAACCCACAAAATAAACCACACTATCCCATCCTCAAAACCTAAAAAGCCAACCAATGTCATCATAAGAGCCAATCCATGCAACCCAAAATCAAAGGAAATCAAAAATTTAAAACAAATGCAAATGTTACCAAAAAAATAAATTCATAAAACATAGATTCCATCATACCCTTCACTACCAACCTACCTCCAAAGCCTACACAAAGATCTTCATAAGTTCCGCACCCTAACTCCATTTTCAAAACTGTTTTGAGTCACCAATAGAAAAAATTAATCTGGACAAAAATGCGTTTCACGCTAACAGTCAAAAAAGCCTCCAAAACAGCCTCAAAATTAACTTTAACTACAAAGCAAAATATCAAGGCACAAAAAACGAAATAGAAATAAACGCAAGAACATGTGAAGCAAAAACGTCAAAAATTGACCGCCCAAGTCATTTTCAGCGCCCAGGGCTGGGCGCCGAAATTTCTGACGCCCCAGCCTGGGCGTTGAAACTCTCTGCCTGCCAAAGGTTTTCTTTTTCGGAAGTGCTCGTCATTTTATCCGCACACAACGGAAAAACAACGAACACTTGGGGGGTACTGTACGTATCCAAATAGGTTTACCAACAAATTGGTCGAACTTTACGCAACCTATAAAAAAAAAACGGCATATGAAAATAAATGGCAAATACTTCATTCATTTGACCGATTAAGTAATATGTTTCCACTTCAGGACATATCTACCGAAATCCGGCATATTAGAACTTATTCTAAAGCTAGAACTACGCGCGACCTGATTCTGACAAGATACGTAGGCAATCCTTACCAAGGATTCGGTCCAAATAAAAAAATATATTCTTTGTGTAAAAAAGTGTTAGACATATAAAAGAGGAGAAAAAAAATTAAATGAAAACTAAAATACGCCTTTATTAACATATAATAAGAAGGAAAACAAAGTGCTAGGAATAAAAAAAAAAAAACAACCACAACTGAAATAAATAAAGGGCACCTACACCCTAGCAAGAACTACACTACTCTAGTTCTTCCGGATCATCAAATAAAGTCTTGTAGAGAGCAATGTTCGCAGTATCCACCCCCATAGTCTTCTGCGCTGCCCCAATATCAATCTTCATAAGAACCGGCTCCTGGACACTAACTTCCAAAGATGTCAAGGCTTCAGAAACATTCTCAATTATAGCCCGCTCAGCCTCGAAGGCACATGCAATGGT
The DNA here is from genome assembly GCF_020520425.1 of Spinacia oleracea. Lineage (NCBI taxonomy): Eukaryota > Viridiplantae > Streptophyta > Magnoliopsida > Caryophyllales > Amaranthaceae > Spinacia > Spinacia oleracea. The sequence continues at coordinate 152,038,235 of NC_079489.1, forward strand.
GGGAGAAGGGTTATTATCATCAACTAGGCTAGCCACTGTTTCTACAGGCGGCTGAGCCTTCCTAACCCATACATTGTTCCGGCGACGATCTCCGCGAGAGCTTGCATCTCTTTTAACAACAGCAGGCCCCTTTATGTTAGGCATCTTTTTTGGCCTGACACTGGAACGGGGAGGAACTTCCTTTCGCTTTCGATCAGGACGAGCTTTCACAGTCTTAAAACTATAGGTACGAGGTCTGGCAGAATCAGGACCCTCATAATTAACACGAATACGAGGTATCAAAAGCTCAGCCGGCTCCCCATTTCGAGCCTCGATCCTCACATCTTTGTCATCGGAACTCATCCACAACTTATAGTTTGCAGAAAGACCCACAAAGCCATTTGTAGCTACGGCCCAACGTGGGAGATCATCATAATACCTAGCCCACGCTAAGACCCGTGTTTGTGAAAAGGCCGCTACCTTAGGTGGTACCGTATCAGAAAAGGGGATAGTCTGCCTTAAACCATATTGACGCATGACTCGGTAAGGGAAAATATAAATGGGACAAGATAGCCCCAACAAAGAAACATAAACCGATACATCAGACCCCCCTGTCATAGTAGTCAAACCCCACCATGGTACCACCCACTTAATAGAACAAATGCCATAAGCAAAAAAGGAGGTCCATTCGGCCTCGTCCTGGCCTTGGTGCAAGTATTTTCGGTTACCCAAAGCTATAGGGCGATAATGTTTAGGATCGGCAGGAGCTTCCAAGAGTCTAAGCCGTTCCGCAAGCCAAATCTGCAAAAACAGGTACGATCGAATCAAAAGAATGAAAAGAAAGAAAAAAAAGGGGGTTCCAGGCGCCGAATATTCCAGCGCCCAACCCTGGGCGCTGAAACTCAGCCCCAGGCAAAAAGAAATGTATAAAAGTGGCGTATGTGTGCGCAAAGAAAAAATAGATTACCTGCAGTAATAGGGGGCTTCCCTTAAAAATTTCGGATTTGGCATCCTTCTTCAGCTCATCCGCACTCAGCAAAGTCTCAGCAACAACCAACGGCATAATAGAATAGCAACTTTCCATCTGGCTAATCAAGGGGATCAGCCTTATGTCATCGAACTCACCATTATTATTCGACAGCAAATAATGATTCAACAAGCAAAATACAAGGGCTCGAATGTTCAATTTTTGTTCGGTCATATTCTTACTAGGCCTAAAATGATGTTTTACGAGTTTTGCCAAGTTAACCTTATCGTCTACAACAAGTTCAGCAAACATGTTATCATCTAGCCCTAGGAAAGCCCTTATGGTTGTTTTACCCTCTTCAATAGTCCCAGGGGTAACAGGAGTAGCATTAGTAGGATAACCAAGGATCGCAGCAAATTCATCAGGCAAAGGACATATTTCATTACCCCGAAAGGAAAAAACATGATGATCGGAGTCCCAAAAGCTTAGGGCAGCATGCAGAAAATTATAGTCAATATTAATTTGTTGTAAGCCTAAAAGTGCCTCTAAGTGGTATTCTTTTAACAAAGCTTTTTCTGTGGGAGTAAGGGCTCGTAGCCAACGCCTAACAGTCCGTTGGAGTGAGAAAGTAGGGGTCGACATGGCAAAAGCAGTAAATAATTAGAGCACAGCAAAAAGAGAGAAAGAATTTGAGAGTGGTGGAAAATAAGGACGTATCTAGCCCCTATATATAGCTGAACACACCCAATAACATCCTGATCCCATTCGGAAACGTGTTTAGAAATCCGAAAATCAAATATTACCAGGAAAGAACTTTCAGCGCCCACCCCTGGGCGCCGAAATTTTTAACGCCTGAGCTTGGGCGCTGAAAATGCAGCCCAAGGCCCAGATTTCACAAAACACGGAATAGGAAAGGACTTAAGACCGTGTTGCTAAAACACGAGGCCCTATTACAAGTAAGATCAAGCCCAAAGCACCTTTAGCTCCCAAATAAGCGAAAAATAATAATAACATTGAAACTTGGTCGAAACTTAGACTCGTCTCAGAAAACGCTCATGTACACTTTTCAAAAAAAAAAAAAGCAAGTTAAATATCATGGTCATTCTTCGAAACACCAAAAATATGTGTCGTCAAGTCATTGGTTTTCCAAATAGAAAATGTCTGTCTGTCAAAGGGATAATCCGGGCCAAGCCAAAACCGGATGTCGCCTGAAAACTAAAGTCGCACTCCACGGCTTCACTAAAATAGCACACTACTATAGGAGGTCGCTCGCACATACGAGCGTGACCCCAAACATGATTACAAGACGCGAAAAACAACCGACGAGCCCCAACGCTTGGGGGCTCGCAAAAAGTGGACTCCAACAAGGAGCGCGCAATCAAAATCACATTCCCAGACTGCGCCACGCACCATATCATGTTTGGATATCTCAAAAAATATATTGTTAAACAAAAATATACACAGTGTGGACCCACTTATAGGACACATCTAATCAGGAAATATTACGACCCACCAACAGGTTGTAATCACCAAAAGCTCTTCTACATAGGCAAAATAAGAAATTCAAAATGGGCTCGCCCAACCTCAGCGGGCGGGGTCTGCGTCACTAGCCGCGCAGGTCCTCAGTTTTCGAAAAATAAAGTCTTCAAATTTAAAATAGGCTCGCCATCTTCAGCCGGCGGGGTCTACGGCACAAACCACGTGGGTCCTTATTTTCAAAAAAAAAACAAAATAAAATTTCAAAACAGATTCGTCCACTTCTATCGGATGGGGCGTCCACCCTCAGCGGACAGGTTCTCCATCTTAGCCCGGCGGGGTCTACGTCACAAACCGCGTAGGTCCTTATTTTCAAAAACATCAAAACAGATTCGTCCACTTCTATCGGACGGGGGGTCCACCCTCAGCGGACAAGCTCGCCCACCTTCAGCGGGCGGGGTCTGCGTCACTAACAGCGCAGGTCCTTAGTCGCTGCAGCGATAACTTTTATCGGTTTTCCCTTTTTCCGAAAATTAAAGGATTGGTTTTCCCTTTTTCCAAAAATTAAAGGATTGGTTTTCCCTTTTTCCAAAAATTAAAGGATTGGTTTTTCGTTTTTCCAAAAAAGAACGATGTGTTGGATTTTCCTTCGTTTTACGTCCTATAAAAACAAGGGGGTTTTCTCGTTTAGCTAGCCCTGAAAATGAGAATCTTTAAAAACGTTTTACCTCGTGATTGGGCTTGGCCAGGCCCAATTACACTTTACAGCTTTAATTTCGAAAACGTCTGTAGTTACTCCCAATGACAAAGTGAGGGAGTTTCTACGCACCTTTAGATCCTTCCAATGACAAAGTGAGGAAGTTTCTATACTATCAGTTGACAAATCCCAATGACACGTGAGGGATATGTCGACACTTCAAGTGATGACCCTTAAGTCAAATGTTATCACTCGGGGGCTCGTGAGAACCTCGCAAAACAGGTCACATACACCATTGCTTGTGTGACGCACTCCGTCTAATACTTTGACCATCGCCTTACTCCAAGACTCAGTCAAAGTGGGGGCTAACTGTAGACACCTACTTTTGTCCCCGTTCCCGCAAGGGAAAGGTTCGATGATGAAAGCATAAAAACTCCAATTGACAACGCATCTCCTATAAAATAAACGAATCTCGATTCCCCATTTCATTTCACCCGAAACCTGCTATTTATGGAAACCTGCTAAAAATAGTAACTGTCGTAAAAGGTAGCGTCTAAAAGTGGCAAATCATAAAAGATAGAAACCTGTCAGAATTAGGTGTTGCACTCCAACATAAATCCTAAATGAGATATAAAACTGCAAGAATCCTATTCCTAATATGATTCAGAAATAAGAGTTACGTATTAATTAAAATCCTAACGAGCCTAGAGTTCGTAACGGGCCCAGACGCATTCCGTCACAAAATTGATACGCGCTAAAAAGACTCGAATTAATCTCAAACTCTACGGATTTTAGGAATCCGAATCTGACTAAACAAAAATGCCCAGACCCTATTTTCAACGCCTGGCTCTGGGCGCTGAAATTACCTAGGTACGTCTCTTTTCCTGATTCTTTGCGGATTAGAACTCTGCAATTCTATCTTTCCACGAACTCTTCCCTATAAATAGGCCCCTAGTTCCGACGTGAAAGAACACACAACAACACATAATATATTCTGAGTATTGACTCTAAACCCCTTAGCCTAAGCCTCTCGCTGCGAAACTGTTCACGTGTTCTGTCGCAATCGATCCATAAATCGAACAGAACGTATCCTGTCCCATAATTGAGATTCGTGACGCACCTCTCAAGGGTGCGTCGTAATGTGTCCCTTGTCGATGATTTAACTGCTTTCCTCGCCCTTTTTATGAACTGTTAAACTAACCTAATATGATTGTTCTATCACGCCTAACAAATATAATATTTTTTGGGAAATCGGATTATCATGCTAGGTCCCTTAATGCTATTTAAATCAGATAATCACGATCGAATTAGTATTATATGTTGCATATTGCTAAAATCAATTCAGATTAGTTTAATAGTTAACGCATGTCCCTTCAATTATTTATGTTGAGCTAGTAAGGATATCCTGCCTCTGGAGTTATTGACGAGCGAATTACTCCTCTCGGTAGTTACAGTCCCCCGAACCCTCAATCTCTACCTTGCGGGTGTATATTGAGAGATCCCCACACCAGGGATCACAAGGGAACCTACGGCCGTCGTGGTCAAACATAATTGCACTCCCTTTATGTCACGATAACCGGGTTTTGTCAGTTTTTCTCATTGTCGTTAAAAACTGAATGGCGACTCCTATATTACTAGTCAATTGGGTGTATACTCACAGGAAATCCAATTACACTTGATTGAATAAAAAGAATCGTCACACCCACGAGGGACAAGGTCACGCATTAGCCTCGCGCTTTTTCGACCCCCTCACAGTATGTCATAGGATTTGTGGATCCAAATAAATACTTGAAAAGAAAAGCTAGCTTATGAAATCTAAGTACAGATTTAAACAAGCAATTGGGAATTGAAAATGTATTTTAGTGAAGCTAATAAGTATTTTAGTTTCATAAAATGTACATAATTCTTATAAATATATAAGAAGTTTAGTGGGAGTACATAAAAACTTAATTGGTCCTATGTGTATCACACACATATCTCTCTATTGTGAAATAACATTCAAATGCTAATGACTTAGGTTTGAAATTATTCATCAATGATGGACCATGGCGAAACTTAGTACATACTGGGTATTAAGATCTATTTACGAAGATCTTATAATGTTGTTTTGGATTAATTAATGGCATTTACTAAATCAAACACGAAATACTCCATTGGAGATATTCGACCCATGTGAATAAATCTAAGTAAAAGATGTTTGAACTATGTATAAGCGTTTACTAAGTTAAACATAAAAGGATCTAAGTAAGATTCTTAACCTATATTATATGTCAAAGAATTTAGCTGGATTTAGTATCTACTGAAACTAGATGAGCTAAAGTTACACGAATAGAATTCAATTGGGAATTACTCTGCAAAAGAATTTATCATGTATGATATAATATGAGGATCGCCAAAAACGTATCGTATGACTTTAGGCATGACGAACATATACCAATCTCTATTGATCTAAGTGAAGATCAACTAGATTGAGATCAAGAAAAACTTATGGTACTTGAAAAGGTACATAAGAGTAGTTCTTGATTCAAGGAAATAAAGATATGCTAAATATTGATGCTACACGCATAAACACTGACAAAGGATCAAGAAAGATTCCTTTGGAGTTAACCATTGAAAAGGACGAGCTAAAGATCATCGTGTTTTGAAATGGCAACATGGATTGGAGACCATGAGTTGTTGCGTGGGAAATTAAAAATAATAATTACTATGTTCCAAGATATAGTTGGAAAGTCTTCCGCATATCTGTGAACTGCTTGGATAAGTAAATCCAAACAAAGCATCACTAGCAACCTAAACAGTTGAAGTAAAAGTACTTATTGCCTAAGAAGCAATAAAACAGGGTTGTTTTAAACAGTTCTTCACTGAACTTGTCTAGATCACCTGTCTGCTGGCTTGATGGCTCTTCATTGCAAAATGCGTAGAACCACTATCGAACTAAGAAGGACTAGATCACATAATAAACAAACTCAAGAGATCTTATCATCATATCTCGAAGACATTCGATGAAAAGGATATTAAGATTGGCAAAGCATGATAACTAAACCTATGCAACAAGTGAGAAACAACACTCACATTGTGGCACCGGAAATCAAGCATAGCTTTGAATTCCATGAACTGTTTTAAAGATGGGTTTGAGGCCCATGGTTGTAAAACATTGGGGTTGAACATTTATCATATATGAAATGTATTTTCATATTCCATTTAATCTTGGTTTAGTATTAAATGATGAGTCCCTTCAATTTGACGATATATTCAAGATAGACTGTCAGGACCAGTTGTAACACCCTAATAATTCCTTGCTTTTATAAAACCATTTTCCAACTTAAAATAAAGGAATTACTAAAGCATTACCGCCATCGTGATAACGGTTAAGGCTATTACCAGAATTACGCAGCGGAATTTAAAGTCAACTAACCTTTAAAAACATTATAAATTTAATGTTGAGGCCTCCTACAATTTGGAACCATAATGGCCCAAAACCCAAAGTATAAATAATTCAAACATTTCAAACATAATTAAAATATTAAAGGAAATAGTTTCAAAAGACGAAAACATGCAACTCTCTCAATCATCCCAAGGCACATGATTTCGATCGTACTTGATCTACCAACCTGCTATATTATTCTACTCCCCAACAATGCAAGTGCAAATGATGGATCATCATAGGGTCATTAAGGCAAAGGCGAACTCAAGACTCGACAACATGCATACATACAATTAATAAACGACAACCAAAACAATCTTAATTTAATGCTTTAAGACTTGTGATCAACCAAGCAAGACACTTGTGATATTACTATCATGTTCCTCCTCACCAAAGTGAGACTCCACATCATGCATATTAACATGACGGTTGTGCCCTTGCACGACAAATCCTAATACATTTCATACATTAATATTCCCAACTGAACCCTACATGTGCGGTGGCTTACGTGAGCTAACCCTTCACATGTGGTAAAATAAATAGTACAACGAGGTACAAATAAATGGCTCAAAGTATGCTAGACATCCCGTACAATAGCATACAAATAATTAATCCATCCCTTGCATGTGAATTGAACCATACATGCATAAATATTGAACAACATGATTGACAATGAAATCCATACTCATAATAATTTCAACATGCTTGTTCAACAATTAATTCAATAAATCCAACATCACAAAACACATGCTCGTTCACCAAAATAAACATGATTTCACATAATGTAATTCACATCATCAACAATCATGTAATGTCATTGACACAAAGGTGTGGCCGCCCTAGACTTGTACATACCTTGAATACCTAAGCGTAGGGGCCACTTTGCAATAACGAGCACTCAACTAGAAATCACCTCCTATCATCAAAATAATGAAACTTAAATTATTTCCATGTTCATTAAATTTCCAACAACTTTATAAAAATTTAAACTTCCTTTAGACTTTAGAATTCAATCGTTTTTCAATAATAAAGTCGTCTCAATTTGCAAAATCAATCCCTAGTACAAAAACATACTTTTTCCGCATTTAAAATCAATAAAAATCAACACTTTAAACCTTTATTCAAATCTGAAAATATAATTGATTATCATAATTAAAATCATCGCCTAATTATGCTAATCAATTGACTCATTAGGTCTAGGTTAAAACCCTAACTTGAAAATCCCAATAACACTAGTTTAATATCATAAAAATCCATGCTTTATTAAATAAACAAATCTGAAAATTCATACTTTAATAATTAAAACAAACCTAATGAATCACAACACACAAATCCTCAAACCACGGTATTCATAACCGGTTCCGAGCATTTTAATTTCTCAAAACAACATTAACATAATAATTTAAAATACGGAATTTAAATAGAATAGGTAAGGAAGAAGAGAATTATACCAATCCGGCCTATAGCACGGAACAATCACGAATTAGGGTGATTGGGCGAAAAGAGATTGGAAAACGAACACGAACAACAACACACACACACACACGCAGTCGTGTGTGTGCGCGCAGCAGCGAAGGGACGAGGCACGGGGCGCGCGCTGTGCGCGAGGACGAGGGCAGCAGGGGCGCGCGCTGTGCGCGAGGAGAGAGCGAGAGAAGGCGAGAGTGTGGCTGGGAGCTGTGCGCGCGGGCACGAGCGAGAGAGCGAGGGAAGTGAGGGCGCTGCGCGCGAGGCACGAGCGAGAGAGTGAGGGAGGTGTGGGCGCTGCGCGCGAGGGCACAAGCGAGAGAATGCTGCGCATGGCGTGAGGCCGAGCAGCACGAGAGCACAGCAACACGGGCACGGGGCTGTGTGCGTGTGTGCGGTGTGCCGAGCAAAGAGAGGAGAGGAGTGAGGTGCAAGAAATAAAAAAGGGGCTTTATGAAATTTTAGGGGTTTATTTAATGATGGGGAATCCTATTAATAGGCTCCCTAATCCCTTGATGGGCTAGGCTTAGGATATTTGAGTTGGGCTTAGGAATTAAATGAATTGGGCTAGCTTAGGACTTGAATTAAATACTTTTGATTGGGCTCGTTTAATAAAACGAACTGGACTTTTATTTAAAACCCGAAGCTTTTAAAAATCATTTGCAACTCATTTAATTTCCCGACTCAAGAATTAAATTCTTTTCGTAATTAATTAAAATAGTAAATATTCTAATTAATTAAAATACATTAAATACATTTAAATACTATTTAAATGCTAATAAATCGTAAAATTATTTATAAATATAATAAAATATATTTATAAATATTATAAAAATACGAGGTATTACAGTCTACCCTCCTTAAAAGAAGTTTCGTCCCGAAACTTGGGTTCGGAAATCCAAAATTCAACTCAACTTGAGACATTCTGAGACTTTTCAATACGTTCATTTGCCAAAGTTTTAAGTTGCTGTACTCTTTACATGATTAAACAGGACAATAATAAGTGCAAATTCAATAGAAAGCACTAAAATGAGCATAAAATAGGGGAAAACAAGGTAAAAAGCCCGAAATTCTACCGCACTCTACCCCCTTAAAAGACACGAGTTACGACCCCGTAACTCAACTAACCTCGGGAAAAGCTCGGGATATTTCTTTCTCATTTCGTCCTCCGCTTCCCAAGTGGCTTCCTCTGATTCTTGATTAGACCACAACACTTTGACAATTTTCACATCTTTAGTACGCGTACTACGCACTTTGCTATCAAGGATTTTGACAGGTCTTTCCTCAAAGGTTAGACTTTGGTCTAATTCTATGGTCTCCGTTTGCAACACATGCGATTTATCCGGGATATATTTCCTTAACTGAGATATGTGGAACACATTATGCACTCTATGCAAGTCCATAGGCAAGGCTAGTCTATAAGCTACCTTTCCGATTCTTTCTAAGATCTCATATGGGCCTACGTATTTAGGGCTTAACTTCCCTTTCTTCCCAAATCTCATGACACCTTTCATTGGTGACACTTTGAGCAACACTTTATCACCTATGTTGAACTCTTCATCCCTACGTTTCAAGTCTGCATAACTCTTTTGGCGATCCTGCGCCCCTTGAATCTTTGATTGGATGGTTCGGATTTGGTTCATGGTGTCCTCTATCATTTGAGGTCCCAACACTACGGTTTCATTAATATCGTTCCAACAAAGTAGACTTCTACACTTTCGTCCATACAAAGCCTCAAATGGTGCCATTCCAATGCTAGCATGATAGCTATTGTTATAGGAAAACTCAATCAAATCTAGGCTATCTTTCCAACTTCCTTGGAAATCAATAACGCATGCCCGAAGCATGTCCTCCAGGGTTTGGATAGTCCTTTCAGTTTGTCCATCCGTGGCTGGGTGGAAGGCTGTACTCATTTTCAACGTTGTACCAAAACTCTTTTTGCACACTTTTCCAAAAATTCGAAAGAAACCTTGAATCCCTATCTGATACGATATCCTTAGGAACTCCATGTAACCTCACAACATTCTTAATGTAGGCTTTAGCAAGTTGTTCCATTTTCCAGGTTTCCTTCATTGGTATAAACACTGCTGACTTGGTCAACATATCTACCACAACCCAAATTGTATCATTCCTAGTGTTTGACTTAGGTAAACAAGTGACAAAGTCCATAGAAATACTGTCCCATTTCCAGCTTGGAATCTCTAAAGGTTGGACCTTCCCTTGAGGTCTCCTATGCTCAATTTTAACCTTCTGACAAGTTAGACATCTAGCCACAAATTCAGCCACTTCGTTCTTCATCCTTGGCCACCAATAGACCTTTTTCAAGTCCTTATACAACTTGTCACCCCCTGGGTGCACAGAATATGGCGTATTATGCCCTTCTTTCATCAATCTCTCTTTCAATTCTCCACACTTTTGAGGCACGCACCACCTGCCTTTGTACCTCAAGCTTCCATCATCATGGATTCGGAATTCTAACTCCTTCACTTGCGAAATCTTTTCCTTGATTCGTTCTAACTTCACGTCACCAGCTTGATTCTCTCTAATCTCATCAAATATTGACGGTTGGATGGTTAAGGCATTCATTATTCCCACAAGGCTTTCACCACTCACTATTTCAAGGTTCAAACGCTGCATGTCCTTACACAGCTCGTTAGCAACTACTAATGCATTAACACTATGACTTGATTTCCTACTCAAGGCACCCGCAACTACATTGGCTTTTCCCTCATGGTACTGGATATCCAAATCATAGTCCTTAATTAACTCCAACCACCTTCGTTGGCGCATATTCAAATCCTTTTGTGTGAAGATGTACTTTAAACTTTTGTGATCCGTAAATATCCTACACTTCACACCATACAGATAATGTCTCCATATCTTCAATGAAAATACTATAGCCGCTAGCTCTAAATCATGGGTAGGGTAATTGGATTCATATGGCTTCAATTGCCTTGATGCATACGCAATAACCTTCCCGTTTTGCATCAACACACACCCTAAACCATTCTTAGAGGCATCACTATACACATCGTATGCACCACTCTCATCTGGTAAGGTTAATACTGGCGCGGTTGTCAATCGCGTCTTTAAGGCTTGGAATGCTTCCTCACACTGGTCACTCCATTGAAACTTTTTTTCCTTCTTCATCAAGGTAGTCATGGGCTTGGCTATCCTAGAGAAGTCTTGCACAAATTGTCTATAGTAGCCAGCTAATCCTAGAAAACTACGAATGTCAGTCACACTCTTGGGTGTAGGCCATTCACTAACAGCTTTGATCTTAGCAGGGTCAACTGCCATTCCTTCTTTTGACACAAAGTGTCCCAAAAATGCAACTCTTTCTAACCAAAACTCACACTTTGAGAATTTGGCATACAACTGGTTATCTCCCAAGGTACTCAACACCGATCTCAAGTGTTCCGCGTGATCTTCTCCACTCTTTGAATACACTAGAATGTCATCTATGAAAACCACCACAAACTTGTCCAAATAGGCATGGAATACACGATTCATTAAGTCCATAAATATTGTAGGGGCATTGGTTAACCCAAAAGGCAGAACGGTGAACTCATAATGTCCGTATCTAGTTCTGAATGCAGTCTTTGGTATGTCATGGTCAGCGATTCTCAATTGATGATAACCTGAACGTAAATCGATCTTTGAAAAGATTCCTGCTCCTTTTAGTTGGTCAAATAGGTCTTCTATCCTAGGTAATGGATATTTGTTCTTGATTGTGACCTTATTGAGCTCCCTGTAGTCTATACAGAGCCTCATACTTCCATCCTTTTTCTTCACAAACAACACTGGTGCTCCCCAAGGCGATGCACTTGGCCTAATATAACCTTTCTCCAGTAGATCCTCTAGTTGGCCTTTTAACAAATTTATTTCTGCTGGAGCCATTCTATAAGGTGCTTTTGAAATAGGGGCGGTTCCAGGCACTAAATCTATGGTAAAGTCAATAGGTCGATTGGGAGGCATCCCCGGGATCTCTTCTGGAAATACATCAAGGAATTCATTGACTACCGCAATATCCCCAGGCTGATCCTTGATCACATGCTCTAGGTTCCTCATATTACATAAGAAGGCTGGGTTCCCTTTACTGACTAGCTTCACGAGTTCCATCCGTGATGATTCCTATGTTCTTAGGCTTACCAAAACGATGATATGACACGACTTTGCCTAGGCTAGACCTCAAGTGAACCTTCTACTTCTCACAATCTATTTTGGCTTTGAACTTGGCTAACCAATCCATCCCTAGAATTACATCTAGCTCTCCTAACTCGAATTCGATTAGGTTAGATAAGAATACGGTCTTGGCTATGGTCATAGGCACATCTCTATGGATTTTGGTACACTTCACTATACTACCAGTAGGTATGACTATAGGTACTTCAATCGATTCAGGCTCTTTCAACCCTAATTTCCCCAAAGCATCTACTGATATAAAAGAATAAGTCGCACCAGAATCAAATAGAACTTTAACTGAAACGGAATTAATAGAAAAAGTACCCGCTATGACGTCAGAGGAAGTCTCCGCTTCTTGCCTAGATATCACATTCAACTTTCCTTGGGCAACTCCCTTGTTATAGCCACCTCCATTGGTGTTCCCATTGTTGTTTCGATTCCCATTCTGCTGCTGGTTCCCTCCAGGCTTTCCATGGTTCTGGTGATTGCCATTGCTATTGCCATTGTTACCACTTTGGTAGTTCCTTTGATTTCCACCTCCATTTCCCCCATTCCGGTTCTGATTATTCCGGTTATTGCCTTGGTGGTTACCTTGGTTAGGCTTTCCATTCTTAGAATAGCATTCATACTCCCTATGGCCTAACTTCTGACAGAATCTACAAGTCACCAAGTTCCCATCACAATCCCTTCCAGGGTGATTCATATTACAGCGCCTACATTCGTAGGTCCGTACTCCATTCCTTCCAGACTGATTTCCACCACCTTGGTTGTTGCGATTACCACCATTGTTAGCCCTAAACTGGAAATTCCCATTTCCTTTGTGCTTCTTAAAATTCCCCTGATTCTGATGGTTATTTCCTTGATTCGAGCTTCCACCATCCTTTCTCTTTTCAGCACTACCATTCTTCCTTTGCTGTAACCCATACAGGTGAGCAGCTTTTCCGTACAGGGTGTCTAATGAGGTAAAGGTCTCTCCAGACAACAACAGCTGTAAGTCCATGGTCAAACCATTCTCAAATCTTTGAGCCCTGAGCTCTTCCGTTGCCACCACTTCAGGTGCAAACCTAGACAGCTCTATAAACTTAGAATAGTATTCCGTCACAGACAGACTTCCCATTTTGAGTTCAATGAACTCCTGCGCCTTTTGCTTCTTCAGGTAAGGTGGGTAAAAATTGTTCCTTAGTGCAGTTTTGAATGCTTCCCATCCAAAGTTAGGTGTGGCTCTAAGGGTATTTTCACATTGTTGCCACCACAAATCAGCTTCACCTCTCAGGTAGTACACAACACTATTCAACCTAAGGTTTTCGGGGCAATTCACAGCTACAATGAGTTTATCAAACTCTCTCAACCAGTTCTCTAACACACTTGGTTCAATCTCTCCGCTATAGAGTGGAGGCTTGCTTTGAGCTATTTTCTTAAACATTTCCCCAGCCGGGTCATGCATTGGGTTTGCTCTGGTTTGAGCTAGGTCACGAACTACCTTAGCTAATTGTCTAACCACTTCAGAAATCTCTTGGCTAGCCATATCCCTTCTCCTAAATAAATAAAAAGGCTAACTTTAATATTGGTTCGACACGACATTACTAAGGTACTGGTTCTACAACGAACCTACTCACAACAATAACACACTTAGGCGCCACCTAGGGGAAAGAGTCGGCGCCATTTTCGGGCCTTCTCACCCCACTATTCGATGCAAGTAAATTTAGATGGTTGCTACTAAACCACCTTGCACATAAAATTTCATTGAAGAAATAACAAATAATCCCTTTGCGATACCCACACGACTTAGAATTGAGAATTAAACTTAAAGGATAACGAAAAAGAAATTCTATTCTTTTATTAAAACTCCAATGAATAAGTCTTACATCCACTAATGCCATAACATTTATTCTCCAACTATGATAAACTAAACCCATAAGTAGTAGCTTTGCCACTTTATTAATCAACGAAAAATAAAACTAAGGATTACATTTCTCTAGAGACTAACGTCATCACGACGATCATTTCTTTCCTTGTATTGCTCTGGAGTAAAGTCTTGATCATTAGGATCATCCAAGTCTTCTTCCGGATCCGAGTCTTCATCCATAGCCTCATCATTTTGCTGTGGCTCACTATCAACCACATTATTCTCTTCAAGCTCCTCTTCAGATCCACTGGATATCTCAATGGTTTGTTCAGGAACTATAGGGTTAGGATTCTCAATCTCTACCACATCATCATCACTATCCTCCTCAACATCACTAGCTTGCTCATCATGGATCATACCATCCTCACCATCACTTTCTATTCCTCCATAGCCCATACCTAAACCCGCAGAATACTTTCCATCCTCATAGCTAATTTCTACAACCTTTAGGATAGTAGCAAGAACCTCAAAATCATACTTCCACCTACCATCACTAGTCCATATTTGTACCGATTAGGGGTACCATCACTATAATGCATGTCACTGAACCTATTCTTGAGGTCTATGTAGGGGTTCTTATGGGGTAAACAATGTATAATCATACTAGCCATCATATCTTTATGCCTAAGGTGGGGCATATTCTTGGTCGAAGCCAAATAGTCACAAGCAAACACGATCTTCTGAACATACGTGCGAGGAGTCTCATTATCCATCTTCTCTAAGTATCCTAAACTGGTGAACTTAGAAGGTAGCATCCTTAATTCCTGAAAATTCACAACTCAAAAGTCTTACTAACGCGTTTCCATAGAAATTCCAACCCCAAAAGGATACAATAAATAGTTCGTTGAGCCATACAATTTCAAAGCACAAATATATGCTCAACATGAAATATGATGCAATTAATCACATAAAGCAAGATAAAACATGATTAGAACATATACATGGCAATTAATAATTCACATAATCACATAAAATGCATACTTAAACTAATATGCCCTTTCTTAATCTACCCATTTCTCACTTGAAAATAATATTAATTTTCGAAATTAATTAAGAAATAACTCCTAAGTTAGTTGAAATTATTTAAATTAAAATCGAAAATTAATAAGAATTATTGATTAATTAAATAAATAAATAAATAATTTTCGGATAAATAAAAGAAATCCGAAAAAATTAAAATATAAATTCGAAAAAAAATATTCGAATAAAATAAATAGATAAATAAATAATTAAAATAATTCGGATAATAAAATAATTTCTGAAATAAAATAAATAAATTCGAATTTAGTTCGAAATTTTCGAATAAATAAAAAAAAATCGGAAAATTAATTAAATTAAATAATAATCCAAACCTTTCAACTTATTTCAAACGACCCAAAATAATTGGTATTTTACCTTTAAAATATTGAGTACTCAAAATAATACGTTTTGACTTTAGGAAAATAATTTTCGAAAATCCTAAAGTTCCGCAATCGTAGTTTAAGGATTTACCACTTTGCACTATTAATTAATGCAAAGCAGCTATCAAACTAGAGCTTTGCAAATTCCACTTTTTGCATGATAACCTAAAGCTTCTGATAACCACTTTGTAACACCCTAATAATTCCTTGCTTTTATAAAACCATTTTCCAACTTAAAATAAAGGAATTACTAAAGCATTACCGCCACCGTGATAACGGTTAAGGCTATTACCAGAATTACGCAGCGGAATTTAATGTCAACTAACCTTTAAAAACATAATAAATTTAATGTTGAGGCCTCCTACAATTTGGAACCATAATGGCCCAAAACCCAAAGTATAAATAATTCAAACATTTCAAACATAATTAAAATATTAAAGGAAATAGTTTCAAAAGACGAAAACATGCAACTCTCTCAATCATCCCAAGCCACATGATTTCGATCATACTTGATCTACCAACCTGCTATATTATTCTACTCCCCAACAATGCAAGTGCGAATGATGGATCATCATAGGGTCATTAAGGCAAAGGCCATGACCGGAAACACACAAACCACGTAGTCAGCAAAAGCTGAGTACTTACAAGCATAGAGTAATGAAACTAAGCATGCATCACTCACTAAATACTAATCAACATGCAAAAGCCATATAATAACAAATCAAACAATCATGAGATACAAGACTCGACTCTTGACTCACAATTTAATTAGAATAAGCTTCGAATGGGCCAAAAGAATAATCCACAAAGGGAAAAAGGTGATGGGAGCCAACCAAACACCAAATATAATAATAATAAAATCGGGCCATACCGAGTGTCGGGCCATACCGACGGAATTCCTGCGCATAATATAAATGAAACAACGTCTTGTATCATTAGTAGGAGTACGAGCTTTCCGGCAAGACTCCCCCCATTGTTCATACTCAAGGTATATATGTTCCAAGAGTTTTGAAGCTTGTTCCAGTTGCACTTTACGTTTATTAATATTTTAATAAAGGCGAACTCAAGACTCGACAACATGCATACATACAATTAATAAACGACAACCAAAACAATCTTATTTTAATGCTTTAAGACTTGTGATCAACCAAGCAAGACACTTGTGATATTACTACCATGTTCCTCCTCACCAAAGTGAGACTCCACATCATGCATATTAACATGAGGGTTGTGCCCTTGCACGACAAATCCTAATTCATTTCATACATAATATTCCCAACTGAACCCTACATGTGCGGTGGCTTACGTGAGCTAACCCTTCACATGTGGTAAAATAAATAGTACAACGAGGTACAAATAAATGGCTCAAAGTATGCTAGACATCCCGTACAATAGCATACAAATAATTAATCCATCTCTTGCATGTGAATTGAACCATACATGCATAAATATGGAACAACATGATTGACAATGAAATCCATACTCATAATAATTTCAACATGCTTGTTCAACAATTAATTCAATAAATCCAACATCACAAAACACATGCTCGTTCACCAAAATAAACATGATTTCACATAATGTAATTCACATCATCAACAATCATGTAATGTCATTGACAAAAAGGTGTGGCCGCCCTAGACTTGTACGTACCTTGAATACCTAAGCGTAGGGGCCACTTTGCAATAACGAGCACTCAACTAGAAATCACCTCCTATCATCAAAATAATGAAACTTAAATTATTTCCATGTTCATTAAATTTCCAGCAACTTTATAAAAATTAAAACTTCCTTTAGACTTTAGAATTCAATCGTTTTTCAATAATAAAGTCGTCTCAATTTGCAAAATCAATCCCTAGTACAAAAACATACTTTTTCCGCATTTAAAATCAATAAAAATCAACACTTTAAACCTTTATTCAAATCTGAAAATATAATTGATTATCATAATTAAAATCATCACCTAATTATGCTAATCAATTGACTCATTAGGTCTAGGTTAAAACCCTAACTTGAAAATCCCAATAACACTAGTTTAATATCATAAAAATCCATGCTTTATTAAATAAACAAATCTGAAAATTCATACTTTAATAATTAAAACAAACCTAATGAATCACAACACACAAATCCTCAAACCACGTTATTCATAACCGGTTCCCAACATTTTAATTTCTCAAAACAACATTAACATAATAATTTAAAATACGGAATTTAAATAGAATAGGTAAGGAAGAAGAGAATTATACCAATCCGGCCTATAGCACGGAACAATCACGAATTAGGGTGATTGGGCAAAAAGAGATTGGAAAACGAACACGAACAACAACACACACACACCCACGCAGTCGTGTGTGTGCGCGCAGCAGCGAAGGGACGAGGCACGGGGCGCGCCCTGTGCGCGAGGACGAGGGCAGCAGGGGTACGCGCTGTGCGCGAGGAGAGAGCGAGAGAAGGCGAGAGTGTGGCTGGGCGCTGTGCGCGCAGGCACGAGCGAGGGAAGTGAGGGCGCTGCGCGCGAGGCACGAGCGAGAGAGTGAGGGAGGTGTGGGTGCTGCGCGCGAGGGCACGAGCGAGAGAGTGCAGCGGTGGGCGTGAGGCCGAGCAGCACGAGAGCACAGCAGCATGGGCACGGGGATGTGTGCGTGCGTGCGGTATGCCGAGCAAAGAGAGGAGAGGAGTGAGGTGCAAGAAATAAAAAAGGGGCTTTATGAAATTTTAGGGGTTTATTTAATGATGGGGAGTCCTATTTATAGGCTCCCTAATCCCTTGATGGGCTAGGCTTAGGATATTTGAGTTGGGCTTAGGAATTAAATGAATTGGGCTAGCTTAGGACTTGAATTAAATACTTTTGATTGGGCTCGTTTAATAAAACAAACTGGACTTTTATTTAAAACCCGAAGCTTTTAAAAATCATTTGCAACTCTTTTAATTTCCCGACTCAAGAATTAAATTCTTTTCGTAATTAATTAAAATAGTAAATATTCTAATTAATTAAAATACATTAAATACATTTAAATACTATTTAAATGCTAATAAATCGTAAAATGATTTATAAATATAATAAAATATATTTATAAATATTATAAAAATACGAGGTATTACAGTCTACCCTCCTTAAAAGAAGTTTCGTTCCGAAACATGGGTTCGGAAATCCAAAATTCAACTCAACTTGAGACATTCTGAGACTTTTTAATACGTTCATTTGCCAAAGTTTTAAGTTGATGTACTCTTTACATGATTAAACAGGACAATAATACGTGCAAATTCAATAGAAAGCACTAAAATGAGCATAAAATAGGGGAAAACAAGGTAAAAAGCCCGAAATTCTACCGCACTCTACCCCCCTTAAAAGACACGAGTTACGACCCCGTAACTCAACTAACCTCGGGAAAAAGCTCGGGATATTTCTTTCTCATTTCGTCCTCCGCTTCCCAAGTGGCTTCCTCTGATTCTTGATTAGACCACAACACTTTGACAATTTTCACATCTTTAGTACGCGTCCTACGCACTTTGCTATCAAGGATTTTGACAGGTCTTTCCTCAAAGGTTAGACTTTGGTCTAATTCTATGGTCTCCGGTTGCAACACATGCGATTTATCCGGGATATATTTCCTTAACTGAGATATGTGGAACACATTATGCACTCTATGCAAGTCCATAGGCAAGGCTAGTCTATAAGCTACCTTTCCGATTCTTTCTAAGATCTCATATGGGCCTATGTATTTAGGGCTTAACTTCCCTTTCTTCCCAAATCTCATGACACATTTCATTGGTGACACTTTGAGCAACACTTTATCACCTATGTTGAACTCTTCATCCCTACGTTTCAAGTCTGCATAACTCTTTTGGCGATCCTGCGCCGTTTGAATCTTTGATTGGATGGTTCGGATTTGGTTCATGGTATCCTCTATCATTTGAGGTCCCAACACTACGGTTTCACTAATATCGTTCCAACAAAGTGGACTTCTACACTTTCGTCCATACAAAGCCTCAAATGGTGCCATTCCAATGCTAGCATGATAGCTATTGTTATAGGAAAACTCAATCAAATCTAGGCTATCTTCCCAACTTCCTTGGAAATCAATAACGCATGCCCGAAGCATTTCCTCCAGGGTTTAGATAGTCCTTTCAGTTTGTCCATCCGTGGCTGGGTGGAAGGCTGTACTCATTTTCAATGTTGTACCAAAACTCTTCTGCACACTTTTCCAGAAATTCGAAAGAAACCTTGAATCCCTATCTGATACGATATCCTTAGGAACTCCATGTAACCTCACAACATTCTTAATGTAGGCTTTAGCAAGTTGTTCCATTTTCCAGGTTTCCTTCATTGGTATAAACACTGCTGACTTGGTCTACCTATCTACCACAACCCAAATTGTATCATTCCCAGTCTTTGACTTAGGTAAACAAGTGACAAAGTCCATAGAAATACAGTCCCATTTCCAGCTTGGAATCTCTAAAGGTTGGACCTTCCCTTGAGGTCTCCTATGCTCAATTTTAACCTTCTGACAAGTCATACATCTAGCCACAAATTCAGCCACTTCGTTCTTCATCCTTGGCCACCAATAGACCTTTTTCAAGTCCTTATACAACTTGTCACCCCCTGGGTGCACAGAATATGGCGTATTATGCCCTTCTTTCATCAATCTCTCTTTCAATTCTCCACACTTTTGAGGCACGCACCACCTGCCTTTGTACCTCAAGCTTCCATCATCATGGATTCGGAATTCTAACTCCTTCCCTTGCGAAATCTTTTCCTTGATTCGTTCTAACTTCACGTCACCAGCTTTATTCTCTCTAATCTCATCAAATATTGACGGTTGGATGGTTAAGGCATTCATTATTCCCACAAGGCTTTCACCACTCACTATTTCAAGGTTCAAACGCTGCATGTCCTTACACAGCTCGTTAGCAACTACTAACGCATTAACACTATGACTTGATTTCCTACTCAAGGCATCCACAACTACATTGGCTTTTCCCTCATGGTACTGGATATCCAAATCATAGTCCTTAATTAACTCCAACCACCTTCGTTGGCGCATATTGAAATCCTTCTGTGTGAAGATGTACTTCAAACTTTTGTGATCCGTAAATATCCTACACTTAACACCATACAGATAATGTCTCCATATCTTCAATGCAAATACTATAGCCGCTAGCACTAAATCATGTGTAGGGTAATTGGATTCATATGGCTTCAATTGCCTTGACGCATACGCAATAACCTTCCCGTTTTGCATCAACACACACCCTAAACCATTCTTAGAGGCATCACTATACACATCGTATGCACCACTCTCATCTGGTAAGGTTAATACTGGCGCGGTTGTCAATCGCGTCTTTAAGGCTTGGAATGCTTCCTCACACTGGTCACTCCATTCAAACTTGGTTTCCTTCTTCATCAAGGTAGTCATGGGCTTAGCTATCCTAGAGAAGTCTTGCACAAATCGTCTATAGTAGCCAGCTAATCCCAGAAAACTACGAATGTCAGTCACACTCTTGGGTGTAGGCCATTCACTAACAGCTTTGATCTTAGCAGGGTCAACTGCCACTCCTTCTTTTGACACAAAATGTCCCAAAAATGCAACTCTTTCTAACCAAAACTCACACTTTGAGAATTTGGCATACAACTGGTTATCTCTCAAGGTACTCAACACCGATCTCAAGTGTTCCGCGTGATCTTCTTCACTCTTTGAATACACTAGGATGTCATCTATGAAAACCACTACAAACTTTTCCAAATAGGCATGGAATACACGGTTCATTAAGTCCATAAATATTTCAGGGGCATTGGTTAACCCAAAAGGCATAACGGTGAACTCATAATGTCCGTATCTAGTTCTGAATGCAGTCTTTGGTATGTCATGGTCAACGATTCTCAATTGATGATAACCTGAACGTAAATCGATCTTTGAAAATATTCCTGCTCCTTTTAGTTGGTCAAATAGGTCTTCTATCCTAGGTAATGGATATTTGTTCTTGATTGTGACCTTATTGAGCTCCCTGTAGTCTATACAGAGCCTCATACTTCCATCCTTTTTCTTCACAAACAACACTGGTGCTCCCCAAGGCGATGCACTTGGCCTAATATAACCTTTCTCAAATAGATCCTCTAGTTGGCCTTTTAACTCATTCATTTCTGCTGGAGCCATTCTATAAGGTGCTTTTGAAATAGGGGCGGTTCCAGGCACTAAATCTATGGTAAAGTCAATAGGTCGATTGGGAGGCATCCCCGGGATCTCTTCTGGAAATACATCAAGGAATTCATTTACTACCGCAATATCCTCAGGCTGATCCTTGATCACATGCTCTAGGTTCCTCACATTACATAAGAAGGCGGGGTTCCCTTTACTGACTAGCTTCACGAGTTCCATTGCGTGATGATTCCTATGTTCTTAGGCTTACCAAAACGATGATATGACACTACTTTGCCTAGGCTAGACCTCAAGTGAACCTTCTTCTTCTCACAATCTATTTTGGCTTTGAACTTGGCTAACCAATCCATCCCTAGAATTACATCTAGCTCTCCTAACTCGAATTCGATTAGGTTAGATAAGAATACGGTCTTGGCTATGGTCATAGGCACATCTCTATGGATTTCGGTACACTTCACTATACTACCAGTAGGTATGACTATAGGTACTTCAATCGATTCAGGCTCTTTCAACCCTAATTTCCCCAAAGCATCTACTGATATAAAAGAATAAGTCGCACCAGAATCAAATAGAACTTTAACTGAAACGGAATTAATAGAAAAAGTACCCGCTATGACGTCAGAGGATGTCTCCGCTTCTTGCCTAGATATCACATTCAACTCTCCTTGGGCAACTCCCTTGTTATAGCCACCTCCATTGGTGTTCCCATTGTTGTTTCGATTCCCATTCTGCTGCTGGTTCCCTCCAGGCTTTCCATGGTTCTGGTGATTGCCATTGCTATTGCCATTGTTACCACTTTGGTAGTTCCTTTGATTTCCACCTCCATTTCCCCCATTCCGGTTCTGATTATTCCGGTTATTGCCTTGGTGGTTACCTTGGTTAGGCTTTCCATTCTTAGAATAGCATTCATACTCCCTATGGCCTAACTTCTGACAGAATCTACAAGTCACCAAGTTCCCATCACAATCCCTTCCAGGGTGATTCATGTTACAGCGCCTACATTCGTAGGTCCGTACTCCATTCCTTCCAGACTGATTTCCACCACCTTGGTTGTTGCGATTACCACCATTGTTAGCCCTAAACTAGAAATTCCCATTTCCTTTGTGCTTCTTAAAATTCCCCTGATTCTGATGGTTATTTCCTTGATTCGAGCTTCCACCATCCTTTCTCTTTTCAGCACTACCATTCTTCCTTTGTTGTAACCCATACAAGTGAGCAGCTTTTCCGTACAGGGTGTCTAATGAGGTAAAGGTCTCTTCAGACAACAACAGCTGTAAGTCCATGGTCAAACCATTCTCAAATCTTTGAGCCCTGAGCTCTTCCGTTGCCACCACTTCAGGTGCAAACCTAGACAGCTCTATAAACTTAGAATAGTATTCCGTCACAGACAGACTTCCCATTTTGAGTTCAATGAACTCCTGCGCCATTTGCTTCTTCAGGTAAGGTGGGTAAAACTTGTTCCTTAGTGCAGTTTTGAATGCTTCCCATCCAAAGTTAAGTGTGGCTCTAAGGGTATTTTCACATCGTTGCCACCACAAATCAGCTTCACCTCTCAAGTAGTACACAATACTATTCACCCTAAGGTTTTCGGGGCAATTCACAGCTACAATGAGTTTATCAAACTCTCTCAACCAGTTCTCTAACACACTTGGTTCAATCTCTCCGCTATAGAGTGGAGGCTTGCTTTGAGCTATTTTCTTAAACATTTCCCCAGCTGGGTCATTCATTGGGTTTGCTCTGGTTTGACCTAGGTCACGAACTACCTCAGCTAATTGTCTAACCACTTCAGAAATCTCTTGGCTAGCCATATCCCTTCTCCTGAATAAATAAAAAGGCTAACTTTAATATTGGTTGGACACGACATTACTAAGGTACTGGTTCTACAACGAACCTACTCACAACAATAACACACTTAGGCGCCACCTAGGGGAAAGAGTCGACGCCACTTTCGGGCCTTCTCACCCCACTATTCGATGCAAGTAAATTTAGATGGTTGCTACTAAACCACCTTGCACATAAAATTTCATTGAAGAAATAACAAATAATCCCTTTGCGATACCCACACGACTTAGAATTGAGAATTAAACTTAAAGGATAATGAAAAAGAAATTCTATTCTTTTATTAAAACTCCAATGAATAAGTCTTACATCCACTAATGCCATAACATTTATTCTCCAACTATGATAAACTAAAACCATAAGTAGTATCTTTGTCACTTTATTAATCAACGAAAAATAAAACTAAGGATTACATTTCTCTAGAGACTAAGGTCATCACGACGATCATTTCTTTCCTTGTATTGCTTTGGAGTAAAGTCTTGATCATTAGGATCATCCAAGTCTTCTTCCGGATCCGAGTCTTCATCCATAGCCTCATCATTTTGCTGTGGCTCACTATCAACCACGTTATTCTCTTCAAGCTCCTCTTCAGATCCACTGGATATCTCAATGGTTGGTTCAGGAACTATAGGGTTAGGATTCTCAATCTCTACCACATCATCATCACTATCCTCCTCAACATCACTAGCTTGCTCATCATGGATCATGTCATCCTCACCATCACTTTCTATTCCTCCATAGCCCATACCTAAACCCGCAGAATACTTTCCATCCTCATAGCTAATTTCTGCAACCTCTAGGATAGTAGCAAGAACCTCATAATCATACTTCCACCTACCATCACTAGTCCCATATTTGTACCGATTAGGGGTACCATCACTATAATGCATGTCACTGAACCTATTCTTGAGGTCTATGTAGGGGTTCTTATGGGGTAAACAATGTATAATCATACTAGCCATCATATCTTTGTGCCTAAGGTGGGGCATATTCTTGGTCGAAGCCAAATAGTCACAAGCAAACACGATCTTCTGAACATACGTGCAAGGAGTCTCATTATCCATCTTCTCTAAGTATCCTAAACTGGTGAACTTAGAAGGTAGCATCCTTAATTCCTGAATATTCACAACTCAAAAGTCTTACTAACGCGTTTCCGTAGAAATTCCAACCCCAAAAGGATACAATAAATAGTTCGTTGAGCCATACAATTTCAAAGCACAAATATATGCTCAACATGAAATATGATGCAATTAATCACATAAAGCAAGATAAAACGTGATTAGAACATATACATGGCAATTAATAATTCACATAATCACATAAAATGCATACTTAAACTAATATGCCCTTTCTTAATCTACCTATTTCTCACTTGAAAATAATATTAATTTTCGAAATTAATTAAGAAATAACTCCTAACTTAGTTGAAATTATTTAAATTAAAATCGAAAATTAATAAGAATTATTGATTAATTAAATAAATAAATAAATAATTTTCGGATAAATAAAAGAAATCCGAAAAAATTAAAATATAAATTCGAAAAAAAATATTCGAATAAAATAAATAGATAAATAAATAATTAAAATAATTCGGATAATAAAATAATTTCTGAAATAAAATAAATAAATTCGAATTTAGTTCGAAATTTTCGAATAAATAAAAAAAAATCGGAAAATTAATTAAATTAAATAATAATCCAAACCTTTCAACTTATTTCAAACGACCCAAAATAATTGGTATTTGACCTTTAAAATATTGAGTACTCAAAATAATACGTTTTGACTTTAGGAAAATAATTTTCGAAAATCCTAAAGTTCCGCAATCGTAGTTTAAGGATTTACCACTTTGCACTATTAATTAATGCAAAGCAGCTCTCAAACTAGAGCTCTGCAAATACCACTTTTTGCGTGATAACCTAAAGCTTCTGATAACCACTTTGTAACACCCTAATAATTCCTTGCTTTTATAAAATCATTTTCTAACTTAAAATAAAGGAATTACTAAAGCATTACCGCCACCGTGATAACGGTTAAGGCTATTACCAGAATTACGCAGCGGAGTTTAATGTCAACTAACCTTTAAAAACATAATAAATTTAATGTTGAGGCCTCCTACAATTTGGAACCATAATGGCCCAAAACCCAAAGTATAAATAATTCAAACATTTCAAACATAATTAAAATATTAAAGGAAATAGTTTCAAAAGACGAAAACATGCAACTCTCTCAATCATCCCAAGCCACATGATTTCGATCGTACTTGATCTACCAACCTGCTATATTATTCTACTCCCCAACAATGCAAGTGCGAATGATGGATCATCATAGGATCATTAAGGCAAAGGCCATGACCGGAAACACACAAAGCACGTAGTCAGCAAAAGCTGAGTACTTACAAGCATAGCGCATGGCGTGAGGCCGAGCAGCACGAGAGCACAGCAGCACGGGCACGGGGCTGTGTGCGTGTGTGCGGTGTGCCGAGCAAAGAGAGGAGAGGAGTGAGGTGCAAGAAATAAAAAAGGGGCTTTATGAAATTTTAGGGGTTTATTTAATGATGGGGAGTCCTATTTATAGGCTCCCTAATCCCTTGATGGGCTAGGCTTAGGATATTTGAGTTGGGCTTAGGAATTAAATGAATTGGGCTAGCTTAGGACTTGAATTAAATACTTTTGATTGGGCTCGTTTAATAAAACGAACTGGACTTTTATTTAAAACCCGAATCTTTTAAAAATCATTTGCAACTCATTTAATTTCCCGACTCAAGAATTAAATTCGTTTCGTAATTAATTAAAATAGTAAATATTCTAATTAATTAAAATACATTAAATACATTTAAATACTATTTAAATGCTAATAAATCGTAAAATGATTTATAAATATAATAAAATATATTTATAAATATTATAAAAATACGAGGTATTACACCAGTCCTGTGACTAAAAAATGTCTATCAAGTGAACTTGAATGTCAAAAGTTGAAAATGGTCCCTGGTCGGAGTTTTCTATAAAGATGGACGCATAGGAAACCTTAGACGACTAGAATGCAAGATGATTACTAGTTCTGTTTCTTGAACTATGAGGACATGGCAATGTCGTAATCATTTGCATAGATACTTACTTTGGGAAGACTAGTATCGGACAGACCTATGAAACTTTACTATAAGAGATGAAAATCCGTCATAAGTAAGTTTCATTAAAATTATTAGACACTAAATCCTCAATACCTGAGTG
The DNA here is from genome assembly GCF_020520425.1 of Spinacia oleracea. Classification (NCBI taxonomy): domain Eukaryota; kingdom Viridiplantae; phylum Streptophyta; class Magnoliopsida; order Caryophyllales; family Amaranthaceae; genus Spinacia; species Spinacia oleracea. Next base: position 152,064,966 of record NC_079489.1, read on the forward strand.
ATTTGAGATTACTTGTTTGAGAACTGGTTACTTTGACGTTGACCAACCGTCGCACCGTAAAAGGAGGCTATAAAGGCAACGCTCAGGTAATCACCAATCAAACGAAGTCTATTCTCAAGATCGCAAGATTGGGATTGTCCTCCCATAAATCGAGATGAGATGCTTAAAAGTTGTACAAGGCCACTTGGAGAGCTAGAAACTGTAAAATGCATGGCCGTGCTCGGATGAATCATAGGTTATGATTATCTGTTTATTTGATCAGTTGAACTCTGAAACCGAGAAACACCTCTGGACGTAATAAGGATGACAGCTCTTACCTTATGTTCAAGAGCAAGCATCGAGCGACAAAGGAATTAGGAAATGCACACTTGTCCCTAAGGACAAGTGGGAGACTGAAGGAAATAATGCCCTTGGTCCAAGTATGCATTTAATGTTAAGTCTAATAAATGCGGTTCAGTATTAATTAACAAGTTAATAATTCAATGAGATCAAGTGAGTTGAATGCCTAGCTAGAGGCCGCTTCAGTTCAAGTGGAATTAATGATATTAATCCACAACTTACTCTTCACTGAACCCGTAGGGTCACACAAATAGTACGTAAACGGATCAAGTATTTAATGGAATTAAATACTCCATCTATGGATATTCGGAATCGACAGATCTTGGTTTCAGGGGGAGCTGAGATCGTCAAAGGCAAGAAATGAATACTCCGGAAACGATGATATTGCCGGAAACGGAAATATGGATCGTATCGGAAATATAAATATTATCCAAGTCGTAGATGTTGCCGGAAACGGAAACATGGTACGTATCGGAAAATATTATCGGAAATGGAAATATTGCCGGAATCGGTAATATTACCGGAAACGGAAATAATGTCAGAATCGGAAATATTATCGGAATCGGAAAATAATTCCGGAAACGGAAATATTAAATATTTTTTCGAAACGGAAATTAATTCCGGAATCGAAAATATTAAATATTGTTCGTGTCGGAAATAAATTCCGGAATCGGGAATTTAATCGGAAGCGCGTCGTACGAATTGGCATCGGACGAGACTTGCTAGACGAAGGCCCATCACGAAGCCAGGCCTACGCCCAGCAAGCCCAAGCGCCCAAACACACGCTACCAAGCCACGCCAGGCCCAGCGCAAAGCCAGGCCCAGCAATGGCCTTGGCGCGCACGCGGGGCTGCGACGAGTGGGCTGGCGCTGTGCGTGGGCCGCAAGGCCTGCGTGCGGTGCTAGCGTATCACTCGAAGTGTGTTACTCGAATCCTAAGGCTACCGGGATTCGTCATATGATTAAATCTAATCCTAAAAGATTTAGTTTATTTAATTAGAGTCCTAGTAGGATTATAATTAAATAAATTAGTATCCTAATAGGATTCCAAATGCTTTTCCATAACTCTATAAATAGGTGCCTAGGGTCACATATTTATATCGAGGATTGAAGTATTCAAAGGTAAGATTTTCAAGCAAAAATCAGCCACAAACACTTGCCCTATTAGCTGAAATTTATAGTACCTTAAGGGTGATTCTAGTTGGTCAATCTTAAGGCGGATCCGGACGTGTTGTGGACTATCTACGGAGGGACGACACTTGGAGTCCTAAAGACTTGTTCTTGTTCGGTTAGGGCGCAGCTAGGGAGGGCACGCTACAAAGTGTATGCATCTGAATTATGCTAAATGATTATGTGTAAATAATATGTTTCCTGGCTTTATGGTTTTTCCGCATGATTTATGTTTATTCATATGTATCATAACCTAACAAACTCTTCCAAAAATTTGAATCAAGGCAAGACCTAAAATGAAAAACAAACCAAGAAAAGGAAAGAAAAGAAAAGAAAAAGAAAAGAAAGGAAAAGAAAAGAAAAGGAAAGAAAGTAAAATTAAACTGCAAAATCCAAGAAAAGGGCCTTTATTATGGAACGAGCACAAAAGAATGCTAATATTACTAACTAAATAAACGAATGCACGCTAACCAATGTCCTAAGTCGAGTGAAAGATTCAAATTCCAAGCAAAGAGAACTAAGGGCAAGCACTTATCAATTCCCCTTCAACCGAGCATACCACGTCAAATCTCTAGATCCCATCCACCCCTAAGAATAGTTTCTCAAGACGCCGCGAAGGCGCCGGAAAACAAGAATTGCAAGGGAGAAGAGAAGGTTACTCGACATCTTAGCATGACAATCTCATTCCATAAACTTGATCAAATCCTCCCTCCACCGACAAAGACTCAACTCAAAAGGATCAAGAGGACTTTTTAGGGTGTAACGTAGGCTAGGGGTAAGGTGTGGAACAAATTTGGTAATTGGTGATCATACCTAAAGTGAAGGGCAATGAATGAACTCAACTCAAGCAAATCGAACCAAAACAAACTCATACCACTTATTTGGGCACCCCCAAGCTTATTCAACAACAAAACTAAACTAAAACTCTTTTTGAAATTTTCCTTGATTTGATTTTTTTTTTTTTTTGTGTTTCAATTGAAACTTTTCTCATTGCCTTGTTTTCTCTATTTTTGGCTTTTTAAAACTTTCCTTTCTCTTTTTGCTTTTGCTTATTTATTCACTATATACAACATATTTCCCAAACTTTGCCATTCATACCAATATCAATCATTCCTCAACTTTGCATAATCATTCAAAACCATCAAGCATCATAACTCAAAGCTTCACTATCACTTCTAAGGGTGAAAATAAAACAAAGGCTACTAGGCTTGTAATGTGCTCATAAGAAATGAAGGGGAAAGGCTCAAATGGCTAGCAAGGGGGCAAATGCAAACAAAAATATATGAGAAATAGAAAATAAAGTCCTAAACTAAAACGAAAAATAGTCACCGAAAGAAAATGCCTCTATCGTCCCCTAAAGTAGTTCGGTCGCGGCCGACTAAAGGAAATAGTGAAACTCGGGAGATAAGAAAGTCAATGCCAAGGATCCATATATGCCACTCAATATGTGTAAACAATGTGTTTGGGCTAATGTGAACATGATCCTCACATGGGAGCAAATACTACTCTTTCCGGTTTCAAGTCACTAGAGAGATCGACACCATCTTACCACAAGCCAAGGGTTCAAGACGCATGCTACCCAAAGTTCAACCGACTTTCTTGACACCTAAATCCTAGATTCGACCCAAGACATTGAAAACCGTGCAAACATCTACCAATTAGGAATAAAAGCATTCTAACCTACAAGTTCCAATTTTATTTGCCCAAATCAAGAATAATGCCTAAAAGCTAGAAAAAACTTGCCTTGACAAAGATCGAAAAGGAAAAAGAAATAAAGAGAAAAGAGAAAGAAAATAAGGAAAAGAAAAGGAAATAAAAAGAAAAGGAAAATAAAGAAAATCAACTAAACTAATCAAGAAATATGCACAAAATCGCAAAATATTCACAAAATCAAGCAATCCATCACATGGAGATCAAAGTAGCAATCCAAACAATAAAATCTCCCCCCAAGCTTGAATTAGGCCATGTCCTCAAGGCCTAAAACGAAACTAGGAGGGGCACAGCTACCCATCCAACCAATGCCCCACAAGAAATATGCCCGATCCCAAATAATGCATGAGAGTTAGAATGATATTACCGGAAATGTCGTGGGAGCAAGTCTCGCAAAGAACCGTAATAACGAACGAACTCACCAATAAGAATAGCCGGACATGGCAAAGATGGATGCAAAGATTTCCACATCAAGAAAAATTAGTATACTTGGGCCAAACGGCCAACACCCACGGGTTGCCTCCCGAGAAGCGCTCTTTTTACGTCATTAGCTTGACGACTTTTACCTCTAGTAAGTACCCCGAGAACGATCGCAATAGTTTGTCATATGCAATGGAAAACATATTCAATAGTAACAAGTAGACAAGAGTCAAATGAGATGCAAGCACAAAGTAGAATGCAACTCTATGCCTACGGGGTGTGGGGTGCCAAGAGTAAGAAAAATCAAAAGGAAAAGTAAGAAAATAAGAAGAAAAATCAAAAGGAGAAAGAGAAAAAGGGAAAAGAGAAGCCTCATGCTCCTCAACGAACTCTTTTTGGGTGGCAAGAGAGCCAATTTCCTCAATATTGTTCAAACAAGGCATAGGGGAGTGAATAGGGGGTGGAAAATCCTCAAGTGGTGGGGTTCGGAGAAAATAAGGAAGTGAGATGGGAAAGGATGGATAAATCTTGAGTTTCTTGATTTGGAAAGGGGTATGAGGGAAGGGAGTGGGAACACAAGTTTCACAAACAACTTCACTCACTTCACAAGGAGCACAAGAAATCTCAACAAGGGATCTTTCAACCAAACTCTCATGATCAACTTCATTACAAATCTCGGAATCATCCAAAACCACCGAATTAGGTGCTTTACACTCAATGACATCCTCACTAGAACTATCACATCCCAAATGAACCAAATCATTCTCAATATTCAATGGGCAATCATCAATGGGGTGAGAGTCACTTTCGCTCAAGGGAGGGGAGGTGGGAGAAAGAGGAACAACCTCTAAGTTCAATACCTCACCATTTTCAACATCATTCCCATCACTAGATTGATTATCATCCTTAGCAAAACATGAATCATAATCATAATCATAATCATCATCATCAATATAATTGCGACACGGACAAGATTTTGAAAATTCACAATGCAAGGAGTTTTGAGAATCAACATGGGGAGAGTGGTTGTCATCAAGCTCATGAGCATTAGCATTAGAAACATGAGGAAAATCATTGACATTCATGCAAGGATGCGAAAGATCACGAGAATACGCATGAGAGTCAAAATATTGAACTCTAGCAAACCACGTAAAGAAAGGCATGGCATCTCTCAAATGCATGTGTTGAAGCTCTCCATTACAATTGGATTGAAGAATCTCAAATGTTTCCCTATTTACACCATTATATATGACATTACAAGTGTCCCAAGCCGTTAAACCATTAAGAGTTCCATGGGTGCGACGATATTCAATCACCGCATTTACTCTATTAAAATACATCCAAAATGGTTCATGATCGAACACCTTGAGGAAATGAGAAAACTCTTGACATTTTTTTTTTCGATTTTATATGAAAACGAAAAGAAAAGAAAAAGAACTAGACTAGTGAACTAGAATGAAAAATCAAACAATGATGCCATTCCCCGGCAACGGCGCCATTTTGACAAGGGGATTTTCGCGTCGTTATACGAATACCACCTAGTCAAACAAAATTTATAAGAACTCCTAACTAACCAACTATATTGATTATAGCGGCAAGTTCGGGATCGTCCCAAGAGAATGGATGTTCGATTTTTCGAACTAATTGCATTCACATGCTAGTTCAAACGTAAATGTAAGTATGCATCTATGTATCTATTGAATCAAAATGTAAATAAATAATCTAGAGAATTGGGGATTGGCTTGGGTTCATTTGGAAAGGACAAAGTTCAATCAATCAACATTGCAAGGAAATGACAATTAGGGGGAAAACCACGAATATAGCATTCACCACCTCTCGGATAGAATGCATTGGTTGCCTAATCCCGATGGAGAGCTCTCGCATGACCTCTAGATTAGGAAAAATCACAGTTAAAACTTAGTTCATCCCATATGCCTATACTAATCCTCAATCTCTTGACAAATTGGCATAAAACATTCCAACCAACCAATTAGAATTAGCATTTGCAACTACTAATCTAACTAGGCATGGATAGCCTAATTACCAAATCAAAGTTTAATCACAACATCATCATGAATTCCCTTCAAAAATCCCTAATTAATCCCAAGCTTCACCCCTATTCTCTAAATTATGACTATTCAAATAACATGATTAAAGATAAAATTAAACTAAAACGAATCCTAATCATGAAACTAAACAAGAAAATCGAACTAATTCAATCAACTAAATCAAACATGAAAATTCAAAGCCAAAATCCAACAAAACTCAATCAAAAATATTCAAAATTCAAATCACAATAACCAAACATAAACTAATTAAGCAATAAGATCAAAAAAAATTAAAGAGACAATTAAAGAACAAAAGAGAGAAATTCTACCATTAGAAGTTGAATTAAAGCCCAAAAAATGAAGAACAAAATTCTGAAAATGAAGAATAAAACCCCCAAAAAAATAGTAAATAGAATCTGAAAATTTGAGGGATTAATTCCTAAATCAAAAATCTCAAACTACGAGTTCTACACTGCCCTAAACTATTCGTTGGTGCTGCTACCCATTCGCTACTGCTGAACTAATGCTCTATTGCTCGAACAAAAGAGGGAAAATGAAACTGCAGAAATTAAGAACGAAAATGCGAAATAGAAATCAAACAAACTGGAAACGAAATTCAAATCTCACATATGATTTCGATTCCTATTCTAATCCTATCTGCTGCGCTATCTATCCCTAATCGCTGCTCTATAATCGCAGCCTTAAAAAACCTAAATCGAAAAAAACTAAAACCTAAAACTAACTACCCACTACCGAAAAATTGCAGCAGCTGTTATATAGGGTTGCCGGTGCGGGCGCGGTGGTCGGAGGTGCGGGCGCACCGCAAGGGAACTCCAACTTCTTAATCCATGGCAGGAACTTTTCAACCTCAAGATTGGTGAGTGTGCGGGCGCGGCGAGTTCAGGTGTGGGCGCACAACCCTGCGGGCGCGGCGGTGTGTGTGTGGGCGCACCGATCTGCCAAGGCTGCCACGGCTTGTTGCTCATGGCCTACAATGATGTAGGCTTGGTGCTTCTGTGCTATGGGGCTGTCTTGCTCGTTGCTTGGTCGTCGCTGCACATTGGCTTGTCGTTGCCCATCGTCTAGCAAAGCCATGGCTCGTCGCTGCACACTGCAATTCATCGTATAGCACACAATGATATCGTCGCTGCACACAATAAAGCATCGTATAGCTCATTAGAAAATCGGCTACCATATTACAAAATTGTATAGCACAACGACAATTCGGATAGCACATTATTAATTCGGAAAACACATTATTAATTCGTATCACATTTTTACAAACCGCAAATCGTTTCAATCATCGTCTAAGCCTAAATTCACATTATTTGACACGTTAATACTCCAAATAACCTTACGCAATGAAAATGAGCATAAAAGGCGCATTTAGGGCAAAAACGACTAAAATATACGCAAAACGAGATAATGTTACGATTAATGTAAAAACGCGATAAACGAACAAAAAATTAATAAAACTAAGTAAAATAATAATAAAATCCTAATAAAATGAAATAAAATCATAGGCTAAGAGCGACATAAATGTCGCTCATCAAACTCCCCCAAGCTAAACCTTTGCTTGTCCCCAAGCAAAGCTAGAATGAAAAACGGGAAGGAGAATGAGCTTACTTATTTGAAATCAAAATTACGAAAATAGGAAACTACAAGAATGTACACTAACTCACTGTCGTAGAAATCACGGCTGCATTTAAGCGCATGCAACAAGCTCTTTGAACCCCACAATCGCTCATGAGGGCGAGTGGGATCTCGCAAGGGTTTCCAAATTTAAGAGAACCACCCATAACTCTTCCAAAATTTTGAATCAAGGCAAGACCTAAAATGAAAAACAAACCAAGAAAAGGAAAGAAAAGAAAAGAAAAAGAAAAGAAAGGAAAAGAAAAGGAAAGGAAATAAAGTAAAATTAAACTACAAAATCCAAGAAAATGGCCTTTATTATGGAACGAGCACAAAAGAATTCTAATATTCCTAACTAAATAAACGAATGCACGCTAACCAATGTCCTAAGTCGAGTGAAACCATTTTGACAAGGCGATTTTTGCGTCGTTATACGGAAACCACCTAATCAAACAAAATTTATAAGAACACCTAACTAACCAACCATATTGATTATAGTGGCAAGTTCGGGATCGTCCCAAGAGAATGGATATACTTGACTTCTCAAACTAATCATTCACAAGCTAGTTCAAACGGAAATGTAAGTATGCATCTATGTATCTATTGAATCAAAATGTAAATGAATCATCTAGAGAATTGGGGATTGGCTTGGGTTCATTAGGAAAGGACAAAGTTCAATCAATCAACATTGCAAGGAAATGATAATTAGGGGGAAAACCACAAATATAGCATTCACCACCTCTCGGATAGAATGCATTGGTTGCCTAATCCCGATGGAGAGCTCTCGCATGACCTCTAGATTAGGAAAAATCACAGTTAAAACTTAGTTCATCCCATATGCCTATACTAATCCTCAATATCTTGACAAATTGGCATAAAACATTCCAACCAACCAATTAGAATTAGCATTTGCAACTACTAATCTAACTAGACATGGATAGCCTAATTACCAAATCAAAGTTTAATCACAACATCATCATGAATTCCCTTCAAAAATCCCTAATTAATCCCAAGCTTCACCCCTATTCTCTAAATTATGACTATTAAAATAACATGATTAAAGCTAAAATTAAACTAAAACGAATCCTAATCATGAATCTAAACAAGCAAATCGAACTAATTCAATCAACTAAATCAAAAATGAAAATTCAAAGCCAAAATCCAACAAAACTCAATCAAAAATATTCAAAATTCAAATCACAATAACCAAACATAAACTAATTAAGCAATAAGATCAAAACAATTAAAGAGACAATTAAAGAACAAAAGAGAGAAATTCTACCATTAGAAGTTGAATTGAAGCCCAAAAAATTGAAGAACAAAATTCTGAAAATGAAGAATAAAAACCCCAAAAAAATAGAAAATAGAATCTGAAAATTTGAGGGATTAATTCCTAAATCAAAAATCTCAAACTACAAATTCTACACTGCCCTAATCTATTCGTTGGTGATGCTACCCATTCGCTACTGCTGAACTAATGCTCTATTGCTCGAACAAAAGAGGGAAAATGAAACTGTAGAAATTAAGAACGAAAATGCGAAATAGAAATCAAACAAACTGGAAACGAAATTCAAATCTCACATATGATTTCGATTCCTATTCTAATCCTATCTGCTGCGCTATCTATCCCTAATCGCTGCTCTATAATCGCAGCCCTAAAAAACCTAAATCGAAAAAAACTAAAACCTAAAACTAACTACTCACTACCGAAAAATTGCAGCAGCTATTATATAGGGTTGCCGGTGCGGGCGCGGTGGTCGGAGGTGCGGGCGCACCGCAAGGGAACTCCAACTTCTTAATCCATGGCAGGAACTTTTCGACCTCAAGATTGGTGAGTGTGCGGGCGCGGCGAGTTCAGGTGTGGGCGCACAACCCTGCTGGCGCGGCGGTGTGTGTGTGGGCGCACCGATCTGCTAAGGCTGCCACAGCTTGTTGCTCATGGCCTACAATGATATGGGCTTGGTGCTTCTGTGCTATGGGTCTGTCTTTCTCGTTGCTTGGTCGTCGCTGCACATTGGCTTGTCGTTCCCCATCGTCTAGCAAAGCCATGGCTCGTCGCTGCACACTGCAATTCATCGTATAGGCGTATAGCACACAATGATATCGTCGCTGCACACAATAAAGAATCGTATAGCTCATTAGAAAATCGCCTAGCATATTACAAAATCGTATAGCACAACGACATTTCGGATAGCACAATATTAATTCGGAAAACACATTATTAATTCGTATCACATTTTTACAAACGGCAAATCGTTTCAATCATCGTCTAAGCCTAAATTAACATTATTTGACACGTTAATACTCCAAATGACCTTACGCAATGAAAATGAGCATAAAAGGCGCATTTAGGGCAAAAACGACTAAAATATACGGAAAACGAGATAATATTACGATTAATGCAAAAACGCGATAAACGAACTAAAAATTAATAAAACTAAGTAAAATAATAATAAAATCCTAGTAAAATGAAATAAAATCATAGGCTAAGAGCGACATAAATGTCGCTCATCATGTTGTTACTCAGATTTATTTAGATAAACTTCAAATATCCATGTGCAATGTTGGATTCTTTGATGTGGATATGAAATACATTTATACATTGCATAAAACTTCAATATATGCTGCATCAAAATAACCGTGCGTCAAGTCAGCCTAGAATTGGTCGGAAACACTAGTGCGTACTTGTCTATTAAGGATCTTGACACAAAGGCAGAAAAACACTAGTATTACTTTGAGATTAAATAGTGACAATAGTGCAGGAGTTGGGCAGTCTTGGCATGCAAATATACTATCATATGGGTTAAATCCAGTTTTGCTACTGATATTATGCAAAGCAGAATATGATAACAAACTACTATGCAAAGAAGAAAGCTAATCATGCAACAAGAGAAGGAAAACAAAAGATAAATTGGTGGATACCAGAGCACCAGTGGACCGGATAACGAAGTCAAACACGCTGCATAATTTTAAGCTACCCATTTCCCTGGCTTTGCTAGAGAGTTTTTTTTGGGGGGGGGGGGGGGAGGGGCATATGGGGGATCAGCTGGATTTCTAGCCAGAAAACATAGAGGCTAACATAGGTTGCGAAGTTCTAGTGCACGACGGAAGACCACATTTATTGACTCTTTTAGTGGTTGACTATAAGAGGAGGAGAGGTTTGCTCTGAGAAGTTACAAATGATTCTTTTTTGTTCTGATGTAGTTCAGATTTAGCCGACTATTAAGTTTTAATGTTTTATGTAGGTTATAGGTATCACATTAGTTAGTTTCTATGGTGTTAGTTGTGCGAAGTTTTTAAGGTTTTAATTGTATGAAATTCTCCTGGATTTTACAATATGTGGAACTTCCCTTACTACACTTAATCAAACAGTCTGGACACATCAAAGAAAAGGGTACCTGCCAATCTAGAAGGAGAGAGAAGCAGGAAGAATAATCTTAGCAGAAAAAACACAGAATAGCAAGAAGAATCCCAAATAGGAGAGGAAACAACGGAAGGCAAACAGAGAGACAATATTCATTTAAACGATACCTGGTCCGGAATAACTTGTCGTCCTTTCTATAGCCTCAAGTTTACAACCAAATTTCGTAACACTAGTTACAAACTTACAACCAAATTTTAGCCATTTTTATTTCTTAGTTTTTTCCCTTGGAAATAATATTAAAGGTATAATAGACCAGTAACATGCACCAGTTATGCTATGCAGAACATGCTCACTTAATATCAATTAAAAAGTGAATTTAATCGTTCTTACAATCAATAATTAATTTCTAGAGTGACACGTTTGTGAACTAAGCCATCAAATCTAAGTCGTCTGAGGTTCAAGCAACTAATTGAAATAGGACAAACCTCCTCTCATCTTAGATTTTAGCACCTGAAGTGTTGGTTCAATCAATTCCGATCCTTTAGGGTATTTCACTCCATTTGTCTTCACTTTCGGCATCTTTCAACTGCAAATTTAATGACCCTGCACGACAGTAAATACTAATATGTTATGAAATTCTACTGTTAACCCTAAATTGAGTTCCACTATCAGAAAATGCAACCTAATCCCCAAATCTTAATATATTGAATTCGAAAAAGTTAAGCAAGAAATTAAAGAAATTGACTTATTTACCCAAGAGAAATATAACATCTATAGAAAGAAGGGGAGATTAAAGAACAAATGAATTGTCACAAAAAGTACCAGAATTCAGAATAAAATCATCCAAAATAACCCACATGATCAACCACACAATTGATTAATATTGTGGAATCAACAAAAACAATTTGTAAATAAATCATACGCAGATGAATAATAAACATAATTCTCCAATTAAGAACCCTAATTTAGGCCTTAAAACCACACAAAAAATGCTATTGTAACCGGTTGATTAAACAGCGTACATAATTGAAAACGCAAGACCAAATTCGATGAGAAAAGTACCGATTAACCTTGTCCTTCTCGCCAATTAAGAATCGCAATTTTTCAATTTCTCCTTTATCTCCAATTCACAAACCCAATTGCGAATTCAGATTCACCTTGCTTGAAGAAACGAAAATGAAGAGGATTGACAAGAACGAAGAACGAAGCAGATGAAAGAGAAGAACATAGAAGAAGAACGAAGCAGATGAAAGCGGAGGACAAGGAAGAAGAACGTGAAAAAGGGTTTGGGGTGTAAACATAAGGGTTTGGAAGGAGGAAACCCATATAAATTCTCTCTCTACAAAAATGATCAATAACCTTATTTTTTAGTAAATAGAATTTCAGTAACTTTTGATGTTTTAAGTTTTAATTTTTAATTTTTAATTATTTTTCTAGATACTTAACAATAAAGAAACCGTTGCAATATTTCATTTGAGTATTAATAAATATAAACTGTTGCAATAAAATAATTAAATTATACAATTGTTGCCATAGTTTTTATTTAGCAACGCTTTTCTAAAGTCAAAGTTTACTCAAGTTAATAATTATTTAACTGTTGCAATAACTATGATATAGCAACGCCAGTGAAACTGTTGCAAAAAATGGCGTTGCTATAACCCTTTTTTGTGGTAGTGGTCCAAGGGCGACGCCCCTGGTTTAGGGGTTCAGGGACGCAACGTGGAGTTGCCCCCGAACTTTACGGTATCTGTTATTTTGGACTAGGGTTATCTGTTTTGGGCCTATTTTCTGGGCTTTTCTGCATCTGTCTAGAGAGTACTATATAAACTCTCTAGGTCATAACCTAGTTGTATTCTGTAATCTGTACTCCTCGGGATAAATAAAGCTTTCCTCCCCTCTGCCTGTGGACGTAGCTAACACATTGTTAGTGAACCACGTTAAATTCTCTGCGTTCTTTATTACGTTCTTTATTCTTTTTTTGCATCCGTTATAACAAATTGGTATCACAGCCGGATCTGTTCTAGGGTTTGAAATTTCGTGGAGAAATATGTCTGGTATTAACGTGAAGGTCGAGAAATTTACCGGGAGTAATAGTTTCAGTTTATGGTGAATCAAGATGCGAGCCTTGTTGAAACAACAAGGGCTGTGGGCGCCGCTTGCTAGGAAGTCGGCAGACCCAATCACCGATGAGATGGCCGTTCTGGAGGAGAAGGCACACTCGACGATTTTGTTGTGTCTTGCTGACGATATCATCACCGAGGTCGCGAAGGAGGAAACCGCGCAAGGTCTGTGGGTTAAGCTCGAGAGTCTGTATATGACGAAGTCCTTAACCAATAAGTTGCTTCTGAAGCAACGTCTGTTCAGTCTGCGAATGCAGGAAGGTATGCCTCTCCAAGATCACTTAGATCAATTAAACATAATTTTATATTAGAATTGCGTAATATTGATGTTAAAATTGAAGATGAGGATGCTGCTTTAATTCTGTTAGTTTCTTTACAATTATCGTATGAAAATTTCGTGCAATCGTTTATTGTTGGCAGAGATACTATTTCTCTAGAGGAGGTTGGATAGTCCCTCCATACTAGAGAGTTGCGCCATAAGGCGACTGGTTCAGGTACAGATAATCAGGCTGATGGGTTAGTAGCCAATGGGAGTTATGGGCATGGCAATTCGGGGAAGAAGAAATTCAAGAAACCAGTTTCTAAGGGTCCTAAACCTAATGATGTCTGTAATTACTGTAAGGAGAAGGGACACTAGAAATCTGATTGTCCCAAGAAGAAGAGGCAACAAGATAAATCACCAGGTACTGCTGCGGTAGCTGATACCAATTCTGAAGAGGATATTGCTCTAGTTGATGATGAGCACATGCATCACAGTGATGTGTGGATCCTTGATTCTGGAGCGTCTTACCATATATTTCCGCGCAGGGAGTGGTTTACAACCTACGAGCAAGTAGACGGTGGCAATATTTCTATGGCTAATAGTTCTGTTTGTAAGGCGGTTGGAGTAGGCTCAATTAAAATTCGGACACATGATGGTAAATTCTGCACATTGAATGATGTTAGGCATGTTCCACTTATGACAAAGAATCTGATATCTTTGAGTATGTTAGAAAACAAGGGTTTTAGTTTTCAGGGTGAAGGTGGAGTTCTACATGTCTGCAAGGGTTCGAATGTGGTTCTGAAAGGTGTAAAACGTGGTACCTTGTATTTACTTCAAGGATCTACGTTATCAGGTTTTGTTGCTGTTGCATCCTCGGAGATTGAAAAGGAGAACATGAACAAGTTATGGCATATGAGGCTTGGTCACATGAGTGCAAGAGGGATGCAAATTCTGTCAAAAGCGGATCTTCTTTGTGGTCACAAGGTCACAGATCTTGAATTCTGTGAACATTGTATTTTTGGGAAATTACATCGCAGCAAGTTCCCTAAAGGTATACACAGAACAAAAGGCACACTTGATTACATCCATTCTGATTGTTGGGGTCCTTCCCGGGTGGAGTCCTTAGGGGGTCACAGATATTTTGTGTCAATGATTGATGATTTCTCAAGGATGACTTGGGTGTTCATTATGAAGCACAAAAGTGAAGCTTTTAAGAATTTCATACAGTGGAGGGCATTAGTGGAGAATCAAACAGGGAAGAAGATGAAAAGGCTGTGGACTGATAATGGTCTGGAATTTTATTGGTCTGAGTTCGATGAGTTCTGCAAGAATGAAGGGATTGCTAGGCATCATACAGTCAGGGATACACCACAGCAAAATGGTGTAGCAGAACGTATGAATCAAACACTTCTGGAGAGAGCTAGGTGCATGCTTTCTAATGCTGGACTAACTAGAAGATTTTGGGCAGAAGCGGTTAGTACAGCTTGTTATCTGATCAATCGTGGACCTCACACAGGTATACATCTCAAAAACCCTTTTGAGGTGTGGTCTGGTAAGCCTGCTGATTACTCTAGTTTAAGAGCTTTTGGTTGTACTGTTTATTATCATGTAAATGAGGGTAAATTAGAGCCACGAGCTAAAAAGGGGGTATTTGTGGGTTATGGGGATGGGGTTAAAGGGTATAGAATCTGGTCCCCATCTGAAAAGAGGGTTATACTAAGTAGAAATGTAGTCTTTGATGAAAATTCTTTGTTAACCCTACTGTGAAGTCTATTGTTGTGTCAGAAAGTGGTAGTGTTGAGAAACAGGTGGAGCAGCAAGTCAGTCAAGATGAGAGTGAACCACAACAACCACAGTCAGAATCAGAACCATCAGGTTCTTCATTACCAGTAGCGAATCAGCACAGTTTGGCTCTTGATCTATCAAAGAGAGCTAATTATAGGATGCCTCCCAAGAGATATGGTTTTGAAGATATGGTGGCTTATGCACTACATGTTGTTGAAGAGGTGGATCCTAACCCTGATGAGCCATCCACCTACAAAGAAGCAGTTACATGTACTGAGTCTACCCAATGGCTTGCTGCAATGGGAGATGAGATGGAGTCACTTCATAAGAATCAGACTTGGGAATTAACCAAGAGACCTCAAGACAGAAAGATCGTCACTTGTAAATGGATCTACAAGAAGAAGGAAGGAGAAACATCAGTTGAGGGTATCAAGTATAAAGCTCGAGTAGTAGCTAGAGGGTTCACTCAGAGAGAGGGAGTAGACTACAATGAGATTTTTTCGCCAGTGGTCAGACACACTTCCATCAGGGTGCTACTAGCAATAGTTGCACATCAGGATCTAGAGCTTGAACAACTAAATGTGAAGACAGCTTTTCTACATGGAGAGTTGGAAGAGGAGATATACATGACTCAGCCATATGGTTTTCAGGTTCTTGGTAAGGAAGATTATGTTTGCAAGTTGAAGAAGTCCTTGTATGGACTAAAGCAGTCTCCGAGGCAGTGGTATAAGAAATTCGATAGCTATATGATAGAGATTGGCTACACCAGGAGTCCGTATGATTGATGTGTTTACTATAGCAAGGCAGCAAATGGTTCATTGATTTATCTGGTCCTGTATGTAGATGATATGTTGTTAGCTGCAGAGAACAAGTCTGATGTTCAGAAGTTGAAGGATCTCCTTAGTGCTGAGTTTGAGATGAAAGATTTGGGTGCGGCTCGGAAAATTCTGGGGGATGGAGATTTATCGGGATAGAAGCAAAGAGAATCTCTTCTTATCACAGAAGGGATACATTCAGAAGATTTTGTCAAGATTTGGCATGTCTACAGCAAAACCCATAGATACTCCTAGTGTTGCAAATGCACATCTGTCTGTTGCTTTTTCACCTAAGTCTGCTGAGGAGAAGGAGTACATGTCTCGAGTTCCCTATGCTAGTGCAGTAGGAAGCTTGATCTATGCAATGGTCTGCACTAGACCTGATCTGGCACAGTCTGTTAGTGTTGTTAGTAGGTTTATGGGTGAACCTGGAAAGGAGCATTGGCAAGCTACGAAGAGGATTTTTCGCTACCTAAAAGGTACATCTGATGTTGGTCTCATTTATGGAGGTGATACAGAATGTTTGGTGATAGGGTTTTCAGACTCTGATTATGCTGGAGATGTTGACAGTAGAAGATCTATGACTGGTTATGCTTTCACTCTTGGTGGTTCAGTTGTCAGTTGGAAAGCTACTTTGCAACCTACGGTGACTTTGTCTGCTACGGAAGCAGAGTACATGGCATTGACAGAAGCAGCAAAAGAGGGAATATGGTTGAAAGGGTTGGTCAGTGATTTGGGTCTACATCATGATCAGGCTATAGTGTACTGTGACAGTCTCAGTGCAATTTGTTTAGCTAAGGATCAAGTCCATCATGAGAGGACTAAGCACATCGATGTAAGGTATCATTTTCTGAGAAGTGAGAAGAGAATTAAGGTGAACAAAGTGGGTACTGCTGATAACCCGGCCGATATGTTCACCAAGCCGGTTCCACATAGCAAGTTTCAACACTGTTTGAACTTGCTAAATGTTAGGAGTTGTTGAGGGCAAAATCTGAGGTAGAGGAGTTCTGGTACATCTGGCATTATAAAGGTGCATCTGGTACATCTGTTTTTGTGAGAGGATTCAAGTCAAGGTGGAGATTTGTTAGAATAATGCCTTGAATCGGTCAAGCCCCTTACTGCAACGCCCCAGATTACGGTATCTGTTATTTTGGACTAGGGTTATCTGTTTTGGGCCTATTTTCTGGGCTTTTCCGCATCTGTCTAGAGAGTACTGTATAAACTCTCTAGGTCATAACCTAGTTGTATTCTGTAATCTGTACTCCTCAAGGTCAATAAAGCTTTCTACCCCTCTCCCTGTGGACGTAGCTAACACATTGTTAGTGAACCACGTTAAATTCTCTGCGTTCTTTATTACGTTCTTTATTCTTTCTTTGCATCCGTTATAACAGCTGATATGGTGCCACATCGTTACATAACACGTGACATGTGTCATCTTAGATGTTCCTCATCAAATAAAAAATGGGTTAATCCCACAACCTCTCATTTAAAAATCATTTGAATTCACTGACTAAGCTAATCAATTGAAATATCTCAATTAAAAACAATATAATATAAATACAGTTAATACGCCTAAGTAGACTTCCAAACATTTTTATAGTAATAGCAATATGAGAGCAAATTTTTGGCTATACCCGGGTACAGCCAAAGCTGGCTGTACCCCCATCCAAAACGATGTCGTTTTGTGTTGTTTAAAATGAACATTAATATACTGGTACAAAAATGAACATTTACTATTTCGGAAATGAACATTTATTTATTTATTTGGAATGAACATTTACTATTTTGGAAATGAACATTTATTTATTTATTTGGAAATAAACTACAAAAATGAACATTTACTATTTCGAAAATGAACATTTATTTATTTATTTGGAATGAACATTTACTATTTTGGAAATGAACATTTATTTATTTATTTGGAAATAATCAATATAGGCGCTTGTAAAAACATAAAAGACCAATGAAGTGAACAATTTCATTATGAATTTTAAAGCCAACATGAAAGAACAAACAATACAACAAAAAAGAACAAACAATAAAGCAGATAATTATTATGAATAAACAAATAAACAAGAAAGAACAAATAATTCAACAAAAAAGAACAAACAATATAAAAAATAACATAAAATTCCAGAAAAAAGAACAAGCAATACAACAATTATGAACAATTTTATGATGAATTTTAAAGCCAACATGAAAGAACAAACAATACAACAATAAGTTTGATGAATGAGTTTAAAATACAACAAGAAAGAACAAACAGTACAACAAGAAAGAACAAACAATACAAAAAGAAAGAATAAAAGATTAATGAAGAGTTTAATTATGAACATTAACCATATGATTATTATAAACAAACTAATAAACAAGAAAGAACAAACAATATAAAAAGAACATAAAATTCCAGAAGAAAGAACAAAAAATACAACCATTATGAAAATTTGATGATGAATTTAAAAAACAACACGAAAGAACAAACCGTACAACAAGAAAGAACAAACAGTATAACAAGAAAGAACAAACAGTACAATAAAAATGAACAAACAGTACAATAAGAATTAACAAACAGTCGACAAGAATGAACAAACAATATGAGCGCGTCGTTTTTAGGGGGTACAGCCAGAGCTGGCTGTACCCGGGTACAGCAGTTAGCAATTGGCAATACGAGTATAATAGAAAGAACAACTTAAGAACGGAGGGAGGCCCATGATAATAGCTCATGTAAATTTGGGCTGAAAAGTCTAAATACGAATCTGGATCTAAAAGTTGGCCCAAGATAATGGCTCATGTAAATCTGGGCTTAAAAGTCAAACATTGGCATAAATGCATAATGGCCTAATTGGTTTCATTGAAAAATGAATGTCGATATTGGCCATATGGCTCAAGCAATAAGCTATTTAAATCATCTCCAACAATAAGTTACAATCTATCTTTTTAACGGTAGGCTACTATATAATTTGTGGCTTGCACAAATCTCGAACGGTAATTATTCAACGATCGTGTTTCAAATAATTAACTAGTTTTTGAGCTCGTTCAAATAACAAACTATTTATGGTCATTAAACCATTTTTTAAAGTTCTAATTTTTCGAGGTTTTGTGATTTTAGTGGAAATATATGATTTAAATGGAGGTAAAATTTGAAGGTTGAAATAATATATCGAGCTAGTTTGTTGACCATCTCTAATATGTTTATTTTGTATGTATGGTTCTAGTTTTCCCTCTTTTGTTATACTTGTTTTATAGTTGTAGTGGGTGTCTTCGTGCAATGTAGTATCCTTTAGTTTATAGGCTATAATCGTTTTTCGTTGAATGAATCCTTTGTAAACAATAATAAAAATAGCTACTAAGCATAAATGCATAATGATAATTATTTTGTACTTCATGATAAACAATCATAACAATTTTGTATTGTATTTTTAATTTCTACTCCCTCTAAAATTTGACTAAAATTGTATCAATTTAATATTATAATGCTTAAATTTTCCATTACCTCAATCCCCTACTGGCCCCCCAACTTAAATTGTTGAAAAACTGTCACTGTAAAAAAAACATGCGAGATATTATATTATTTTTATTAAAAAATTTAGTAACAAACATACTCGTGTTCTTTTACATAAACACGAAGTATATTCTTTGGTTGCACCATATTTATTGTGCACCCTTGTCCACCATCTAAATTGCAGTAATTTGTAGTACAACAAAAACAAATGATGCATTAAATAAAGACTGAGATTGAACGATAAGGCACATGTGGGAGATGAGGTTCCCTTCAAAAGAAAATAAGGTTTCTAAAATCTCCTTGTCAAATGCTGTTAGATCGATATGGATGGTACATGTACAAATGTACACTATGTAGGAAGGATTGGCAGTCATCTATTGCAACCACAAAGCCCCTCACATTTTAACATCTCATAAATTGCCACTTTGGACCTTTACGTATTAATTTTCCAATATGCGTACCCATATTTTAATGACAACTATGAATTTTGATTATTCATTTTTGGTTAAGAACGACATTGATAATCCACATAAATTTTGTAACTACAAACATTGAAATATTTGTGTTGTATTCAAAATAACAAATTAAGAGTAAACATAAGAGTTATTGATCACACAAGTGCAATGCGTGTTACACTTTTTGGACAACATGCTGAGATGATCATCAGTATTAAAGTTTCAGATATTAAAGAATTTGAAAATCATGTAAGTACAATTATAAATTTCTGCAAATACATTGTATTTGGGGTGATAATAAAGGTCACAAGTTGCGACAACATTTAGTTGTCACAATCTTACGTGTCGCAGTTTAATTGGTACATATAGGCGTCACGTAGGCTATGTGTCATCAGGATATTTTTACTATCAATTCAATAATTTTACTATGAAAATATGTAAATAGATTAATCGATATAAAAAAGGAAACAAATTAGAATATTAAAATTTTCTTACCTTTTTTGAAACATGTATAATAGATTATATAAGTTAAATATTTTAGTTTCCAATTTAAATCATGACACATAAGCATGCCATGTATTTGAAAGGTCGCGTGTTGCGACCTTTATCATTTTCGTTGTATTTGAATTACAACATATACTGATCGAAACATTTATTCATAATTAGGAATTTGGAAACATCATTTTGGAGGACCACTTGAAATAGCGTTAGATGAATTTATTCACTTTCATACTACATGTTTCCAAGCTAAACGGCGATGATATCGTAGTTGCATCGGTTGTGCGAGTAAAATTGGAAGAAGAATTCTACTATTTGAGGAAACCAAACGACAAAAATGTTGAATTATTTAAATAGGATTATATGATTTTATGAGATTTTATTTGTAATTATTATCATTTCAAAATTGACTACTCCGTATATACCTTTTTTTTAGGCAAATTTGCCAAAAATGACCTTTTATAACTCAAATTTTGCGAGAAAGGACCTTATATAATTTTTTTTGTGAAATCACACCTTAATGTAAATTTTTTTGCGAGAAAGGACCTAAGGGAATTTTTCCGCATTGACTGAGCTTTTCCGGCCATTGACTTGCCCGGGGAGCATCACATGTGGCTTAAGTTGGCTAAAGACGCTGATTTTCCCGAGTCTTGAATTTTTAAAATTGATTTTATTACGTTTTTTTTTCAACTTTAGGTTTTAAAGCTTATAATTTTGGAGGAATTGGGTGTGGTAAGCAAAATAAAGCCACACGTGTTTCTCATGTGCAAGTCAATGGCCGGAAACTTACTTTTGGTTGTCTTTCGCAAAAAAAATTACATTAAGGTGTGATTTTAAAAAAAATTATATAATGTCCTTTCTCACAAAAAAATTAAATTAAGGTGTGATTTCACAAAAAATTTATATAAGGTCCTTTCTCGCAAAATTTGGATTATAAAAGGTCATTTTTAACAAATTTGCCTTTTTTTATTTGCATTTTATATATCTCGTGCTTATACACGGGCACATTCTAATTTTGTGTGCCACATTCTAGTCCTGAATGCCGGGAATTGAAGATTAACAAAAAAATCAGGAAGGAGAAACGGGAGATCCATTTTAGTTTTGTCCTCTTCAAGACATTGATTCTTTTCGAAAGAAAGAATTTCAAGACTAATTTTTTTTTATATGGCCATTAGACGCAGAGGAAGTCCAAATACATATCA
Organism: Spinacia oleracea; assembly: GCF_020520425.1. Taxonomy (NCBI): domain Eukaryota; kingdom Viridiplantae; phylum Streptophyta; class Magnoliopsida; order Caryophyllales; family Amaranthaceae; genus Spinacia; species Spinacia oleracea. Next base: position 152,086,288 of record NC_079489.1, read on the forward strand.
GTAGACCTGTCAAACGGGTCGGTCGGGTCGGGTTGTAAAAAATTACTTTCGGGTTCGGATTGAATCGGGTCGGTCACTTTCGGGTTCGGGTTTGCAAATGCTTGTTCGGGACCCAGAACTTTCGGGTTCGGGTTGACCCAACGGGTTGAGAGATTTTAAAACGCGCATTATATTTTCATTAATTTAGGTTATAAATATACAAAATATTGGCACAAATTAACAAATTTTCCTACGAAAGTTTATATTTAGTCAAATTCAACCATAAAATGGCGTATAATTCAAATTAAAATCATATTACACACAACAATAGTAAAAACAACGTGTCTATTATGCTTAAATTTTCTCATAATCTCATTTATTACTATAAATACAATGATTTTCAATCGGTCGGGTCCGAAACGGGTTCGGTCGGGTTTTGACCCATTCCTTTTCGGGTTGCTCGGGTTCGGATAAAATCGGGTTACGGGTCACAAAATCTTGTTCAGGACCCAATATTTTCGGGTCGGGTCGATTTTCGGGTCGGGTCGATTTTTGACAGCTCTACATATCAGGCATGTATTTGCTTTTACATATCAACCCCAAATAAAAAGCTAAATGTAAATGGTAAATATTTTTGGTGGGAAAAGTATAACGGAATTGTAATTTTGTGAAATGGGGTGCTGATTTGGCATCTATGACTTGGCAATTAATTTACCCCCTTTCCCTTAGTTCATCTTTCAATTACTGGGTTCCAATTTCTTCGAGGCCACCACCATTTTCAATCACCTTCCTTCTTCAGTCGAGAATTTTGAACTCAGAAATCCAGGGAAAAAAATCAAACATTTTCATCTTCTTGTTCTCCTCTTCTTCTTCATCCACGTTTTAGTAATTGGTGAGCTTGCATTTGGGGGTTAGTGCAAGTTAGTCAATAATGTTAATTTCGGAAATGGAGGGCAGTGGGGCTGAAATTGGTGACGAAACTGGTGACGAAATTGGTGAAGGTAGTCGCGAGGTTGAAAGAAGAAGAAGAAGAAGAAGAAGAAGAAGAAGAAGAAGAAGAAGAAGAAGAAGACTTCATTTGGAGGTATGAACCACAATCCTCCTCCGACGAAGAGGTATGTGAAGGAAATAATGCCCTTGGTCCAAGTATGCATTCTTTGTTAAGTCTAATAAGTGCGGTTCAGTATTAATTAACAAGTTAATAATTCAGTGAGATCAAGTGAGCTGAATGCCTAGCTAGAGGCCGCTTCAGTTCAAGTGGAATTAATGATATTAATCCACAGCTTACTCTTGACTGAACCCGTAGGGTCACACAAATAGTACGTAAACGGATCAAGTATTTAATGGCATTAAATACTCCATCTATGGATATTCGGAATCGACGGATCTTGGTTTCAGTGGGAGCTGAGATCGTCACAGGCAAGAAATGAATGCTCCGGAAACGATGATATTGCCGGAAACGGAAATATGGATCGTATCGGAAATATAAATATTATCCAAGTCGTAGATGTTGCCGGAAACGGAAACATGGTACGTATCGGAAAATATTATCGGAAATGGAAATATTGCCGGAATCGGAAATATTGCCGGAAACGGAAATATTGTCAGAATCGGAAATATTATCGGAATCGGAAAATAATTCCGGAAACGGAAATATTAAATATTTGTTCGAAACAGAAATTAATTCCGGAATCGGAAATATTAAATATTGTTCGTATCGGAAATGAATTCCGGAATCGGGAAATTAATCGGAAGCGTATCGTACGAATTAGCATCGGACGAGGCCTGCCAGACGAAGGCCCAGCACGAAGCCGGACCATCGCCCAGCAAGCCAGCGCGCCACAACGCACCAGCCAAGGCTGCGCCAGGCCCACCGCAAGGCAGGCCAGCGCGCGCCAAGGCTGCGGCAGCGTGTGGGCCTCGTGGCAATGGGCTGCGAGCTCGCGGGCTGCGCGCGCGCGCATGGCGCCCCTCGTGGGCTGCTGTGCGTGCGTGTGTGTGTTTGTGTGCTATACGAATCCTAAAGCTATCAGGTTTCGACATATGATTAAATTCCTAAACCTAAAAGGATGAATTAATTAAATAAGAATTCTATTAGGATTCTAGTTTAATTAATTCGTATCCTAATAGGATTACAATTCCCTTTCCATACCTCTATAAATAAAGGCCTAGGGTCATTATTTTGTATAGAGTATTCAAGTATTCAAAGTGATTTTTGAGAGCAAAAATTCAGTCATATAATTGCCTACATTAGCCGAAAATTCTAAGTACCCTAAGGGCGATCCTAGTTGGTCAAGCTTAAGGCGGATCCGGACGTGCTGTGGACTATCTACGGAGGGACGACACTTGGAGTCCTAAAGACTTCTTCTTGTTCGGTTCGGGCGCAACTAGGGAGGGCACGCAACAAAGTGTATGCATCTAAACTATGCTAAATAATTATGTGTAAATAATATGCTTTCCTGGCTTTATGGTTTTTCCGCATGATTTATGAATTGTCATATGTATCATAACCCAACAGTGGTATCACGAGCCTCTTATTATTTTCATAATCTAAATTGCATGAACATGGTTAAATATTACTAATTTGCAAGAATTAAAAGGGGTGATTAATTTTCGTAATTGTTAATTAATTGCAAATTGTGTTTATTTAATTATACGTACGCAGTTTTTCGGCAGTTTCTTCGTTACTCATCCAAATCGAGTGATTTTTGTGTCAATTCCGCATGTAAAAGACATTCTAAAATTTTGACAAAAATAAAAAATTTCGGCCGAACCCCGAATTCTCAAATTCGAAGCCTAACTATGACTTTTCGGAGGTTTTAGTTTTTCGAATGCAAAATTTCGTAAATTTAAGATGTTAAATTAAATATTTGCGATTCTTGTTGATAAATCTTGAATTTTTGATTGACCTACTGTATATGTTTAACAAGTTTGAATGCCTAGCCTTGTTAATTATGCAATCTAATTTGTAATTATGATTAATTTGTTGAAAATTGGAATAATTTAGAATTAATTTGATTTTCATAATTAGTTATAATTTAATTAGACACCTATGATTAAAAACCACCATAAAAATTGTAAATTTATGTTAAATTTTAAATTTTTATGACCTAGACTTGAATCCATGTTAATCGGAAATCAATTAAATAATAAATTTTCGATTTTTCGCCCTAAAATTATGAAATTAATATTATTTATTAATTTGTCATTAATTTTGAATATAAATTTTAAATTTTTATGCGATTCGCTCATATAACTTGCACGCACAAAGCAATGGACGCTACGTGTTACCCTTAAGGGGTGTTGTATAGTGCGGGCATGAGACGACGAACAAGGGAGCTCGTCGCCCATGCGGTACGAATGCAATGAGCAAGGCCATGGTGCACGAGCGCAAGGCAGCAGCCCTGCCTTGTGTCGTGGGCTGTGTGCGATGGGCGAATGGGCGAGGGCGAGAGCAAGGCACGAGCAGTCGCGTGTGGGCAGCAAGCGAGCTGCGCCACAGCGCGCACTGCCTCGCGCAAGCATGCGGAGCCTCGCGCGCAGCGAGCGCTAGTGTGCGTGCGACGAGCGCTGCGCCCAGCGATGTCGAGCAGCTTGCTTGTTGCGACGTGCGACGAGCGCTGCGCCTAGCGATGGGCTGCGGCAGCATGCTTGTTGCGTCGAGCGCTGGCGCGCGTAGCGAGCACCAGCTCGCGTGATGCCTTGCGATGGTGAGCAGCAGCGATGCGACACAGCGCATGGGCTGCGCGCACATGGCCAGCGATGGCTGTGTGCGTGTGGCCCGTGGGCGTGCGTTGCGTGGGATTGTTGCGTTGCGATTAGATCGTTTTGAAATTTTAATTTGAAATTTTCAGTTTACGTAATTTTAATTAATTTTAAAATTAATAATTTAAATTATTTTCTTGGATTTTAATTTTGAATATTGTAATTATAATAAATTTTATTTATTCTAATTATTTTACTAAAATTAAAAGCATGAATTAATTTAAATACGACTGAAATTAAATTAAACTTTTTGGATTCAATTATAAATTTATATGAGCTTTAAATTTTAATTAAATTTGTATGTTTCCGGTTAGACTAGAAATACATTTTTATGTTTAAAATTAGTAAAGCATATGAATTTATTGGTTTAAGTGGGAGCCCTTTTTAGTCATAAACTCTTGATTAGGTCTACAAATCCTTAAGGTTAAAACAACTTGATTAGAATTAATAAGGACTGAATAATTTGTAGATTATTGGTGCCCTTGATTAATTGCTGCAAATGTTCATGTGATGCATAATGTGTTTTACTAACCAGCTATGTGGGCCATTCATGATAATGAATGGGTGAATGGTATATATTGTATATGTACTGTTTTGCAGGTTATGAATTGACTAGTATGGCCCAAATAGGATAGAAAATATGGTCTGCGTACCATTAATTTGAATGTAATTGGTCTAAAGTACCAAAGTTGTTTTTCAATTCAAATATGGTCTGCGTACCATCAAATAGTTGTAATTAGTTTTAATTATAGCTTATCCTATTTGAAGAAAATGGTGCCTCCCGCGGAGATTTTCAAGACGGACTTTGAAGTTAAAGCTTCAAGATGAAGTCGGGCCATACTAGATCACATTTATCTTATGCATGTTTTAAGTTATTTATTGCTTTTAAATATGTCTTAGAATGCATGAGATCAAAAGCTTGATTATGTTACATGATTAAGGATTTTAGTTCACTTAAAATCTAACCAACATAGTAAGAGCCTTAAGTTTCAAACTTAAAAATTGAGTTAAAAGGTGTCATGCCAAAATATACACTTGCTTGGATATCCTTTACATCAATCTAGTAATAGTTTTCGCTCAGCGAGGTGTTACTTATTGGTCCTAAAGGGGCAAGGTACACAAATAATTGTGAGTACATGTTAGTTTTGGTGAAACTCAACGATATAAGTAAGGAGTCCTTTTATGTCGTGGCAAAATCGATAGGTTTACCTAATAAGTTCTTAGACGTACCTATCAACCAAGAATAGTTTCTAGACTATTAGCAAAAGGCTTTTGCTTACCTAAGATATTTTAGGGGGACTAAGTCGACAAACTGTGCTTAGTTCTTCAATGATTTTAGGATCTTGGAATCATTTTATAAACACCTGCCGGAACACATAACTTGAATAAAATGCTTAATGAACATTGAATTATGCATGTATGCTAGAATTTAAGTTTATTAAGAGAAACTGTGAATGGTTATTTATTTGTTTATTCTTTTCAATTGTAGTTTTAAATATGGCAAACAACAATTCATTCAACATTCGATCAATTCTCGAAAAGGAGAAGTTGAACGGGAAAAACTTCCTTGACTGGCAAAGGAACTTGCAAATAGTTCTTATGCAGGAAGAAAAGGAATATGTCCTAGAAGAGGCGATGCCCGAAGCCGCAGGCGACGGGGTCACTCAGGCAGCCCTCAATCGTTGGATTGATGCCAACAAGGATGTGAAATGTCTAATGCTCGCCACCATGAGTGCAGATCTGCAGAAAACGTTCATCAACTCAGATGCTTTCACAATCATCAGTGAGTTGAAGAACATGTTCCAAGATCTGGCTCGAGTCGAAAGATTTGAGACTCATAGGCTAATTCTTGAGACCAAGCTTAAGAAAGGCGAGCCCGTAAGTCCACATGTTCTCAAAATGATTGGACTCATTGAGAATATGAGTCGGCTGGATCAGCAATTTTCTCAGGAAATGGCTATAGACACCATCCTCCATTCTCTTCATAGCGGGTATGATCAGTTCAAACTGAACTACAGTATGAATAGTCTGGACAAAACGCTCACTGAGCTTCACGGTATGCTGAAGACCGCTGAAAAGACGCTCAAAAGTGATAAGCATGATGTGCTTATGGTGCGTGGGGGCAAGTTCAAGAAATCTGGAAAGAAGGGGAATGCTAAGAAAGGTGGCAACAAGGCCAGCCCAACTAAGCAAACTGGCGCCAAATCTGTAAAGAGGAAGGTCAGTCAACCCACTTCTGAATCCGAATGCTTCTACTGCAAGAAGAAGGGGCATTGGAAGAGAGATTGCTTGAAGCTAAAGGAAGATCAGAAGAACGGAACAGTCGTTCCATCTTCAGGTATTTTCGTTATAGACTGTATACTTGCTAATTCAACTTCTTGGGTATTAGATACAGGTTGTGGCTCACACTTATGTTCCAATCCACAGGGACTAAGAAGAAGTAGAAAGTTAAGCAAGAGTGAAGTCGACCTACGAGTGGGAAATGGAGAACGGATTGCTGCATTAGCTGTAGGAACTTATTATTTGTCGTTGCCCTCCGGGCTAGTTTTGGAACTGGAAGAGTGTTTCCATGTTCCAAGTCTTACTAAAAACATCATTTCAGTTTCTTGCTTAGATGCTAAGGGATTTTCCTTTTTAATAAAAGACAATAGTTGTTCGTTTTATTTTAAAGAGATGTTTTACGGATCTGCTAGATTAGTCAATGGACTTTATTTATTAGATCACGACAAACAAGTATATAACATAAATACCAAAAAGGCCAAAAAGGATGATTCAGATCTCACCTATCTGTGGCATTGTCGATTAGGCCATATAAACTTGAAACGCTTAGAAAGACTTCAAAAGGAAGGAATTCTAGAACCATTTGACTTAGAGGATTATGGTAAATGCGAATCATGTTTACTTGGCAAAATGACAAAGCAACCTTTCTCTAAAGTTGGAGAAAGAGCAAATGAACTATTGGGTTTAATCCATACAGATGTATGTGGACCAATGAGTACAAATGCTAGAGGTGGTTTCAGCTACTTTATCACTTTCATCGATGACTTCAGTAGATATGGTTATGTCTACCTAATGAAGCATAAGTCTGAATCCTTTGACAAATTCAAGGAATTTCAGAGTGAAGTAGAGAATCAATTAGGCAAGAAGATTAAGGCACTGCGGTCTGATAGAGGCGGTGAATATCTGAGTTATGAATTTGATGACCATCTGAAAGAATGTGGAATTCTATCAGAATTGACTCCTCCTGGAACACCACAATGGAACGGTGTGTCGGAACGGAGGAACAGAACCTTGCTAGACATTGTCAGGTCAATGATGGGTCAGGCCAAACTTCCATTAGAATTTTGGGGACATGCACTAAATACAGCTGCACTCACTATAAATAGAGCTCCGTCTAAAGCTGTCGAAAAGACTCCATATGAATTATGGTTTGGAAAGCCTCCAAATGTGTCTTTTCTTAAGATTTGGGGATGTGAAGTATACGTCAAACGATTAATTTCAGACAAACTTCATCCAAAATCTGACAACTGTATCCTTGTGGGCTATCCAAAGGAAACAAAGGGGTATTACTTCTACAATACATCTGAGAACAAGGTGTTTGTTGCTCGAGATGGTGTCTTTTTGGAGAAAGATCACATTTCCAAAATGACAAGTGGGAGAAAAGTAGACCTCGAAGAAATTCGAGTCGAACGACAAACTCTAGAGAATGCTCAAGATGACATTCAGGATGAAACTCAGAGATCTTTAGAAGAATCTGGTGAGAATCATGGTCAATCTAGAAATGTTACCCCGCGTAGATCGCAAAGATATAGATCTCAACCGGAAAGGTACTTAGGTATTTTGACGAACGAGAGCTATGACGTTCTATTACTTGAAAGTGATGAACCTGCGACTTACAAACAAGTTATGACGAGCCCTAGCTCCTAGCAATGGCAAGAAGCCATGCAATCTGAATTAGACTCCATGTCTGAAAACCAAGTATGGGATTTGGTCGATTTGCCAGATGGCTACCAAGCCATTGGAAGCAAATGGGTTTTCAAACTGAAAAAGGACAAGGATGGGAAACTTGAAGTTTTCAAAGCTAGATTGGTTGCAAAAGGTTACAGGCAACCTTTTCACCAGTTGCAATGCTAAAGTCTATTCGGATAATGTTAGCAATCGCTGCATATTACGAATACGAAATATGGCAGATGGATGTCAAAACTGCTTTCTTAAACGGCGTTTTAACAGAAACTGTGTTTATGACACAGCCTGAAGGTTTTGAGGATCCAAAGAATGCTAAAAAGGTATGCAAGCTAAAGAAGTCAATCTACGGATTGAAGCAGGCATCCAGGAGCTGGAATATACGTTTTGATGAAGCAGTTAGTGACTTTGGTTTCATCAAGAACGCAGACGAATCTTGTGTATACAAGAAGGTCAGTGGGAGCAAAATTGCTTTCCTAGTATTATATGTCGACGAAGGCTGGTGCGTTGTGGCGCGTATGGCTTGCTGGGCGATGGCCCGGCTTCGTGTTGGGCCTTCGTCTGGCAGGCCTCGTCCGATGCTAATTCGTACGATACGCTTCCGATTAAATTCCCGATTCCGGAATTTATTTCCGATACGAACAATATTTAATATTTTCGATTCCGGAATTAATTTCCGTTTCGAACAAATATTTAATATTTCCGTTTCCGGAATTATTTTCCGATTCCGATAATATTTCCGATTCTGACAATATTTCCATTTCCGGCAATATTTCCGATTCCGGCAATATTTCCATTTCCGATAACATTTTCCGATACGTACCATTTTTCCGTTTCCGGCAACATCTACGACTTGGATAATATTTATATTTCCGATACAATCCAGATTTCCGTTTCCGGCAATATCATCGTTTCCGGAGTATTCATTTCTTGCCTGTGACGATCTCAGCTCCCACTGAAACCAAGATCCGTCGATTCCGAATATCCATAGATGGAGTATTTAATGCCATTAAATACTTGATCCGTTTAGGTACTATTTGTGTGACCCTACGGGTTCAGTCAAGAGTAAGCTGTGGATTAATATAATTAATTCCACTTGAACTGAAGCGGCCTCTAGTCAGGCATTCAGCTCACTTGATCTCACTGAATTATTAACTTGTTAATTAATACTGAACCGCATTTATTAGACTTAATATTATATACATACTTGGACCAAGGGCACTATTTCCTTCAATCTCCCACTTGTCCTTAGGGACAAGTGTGCATTTACCTAATTCCTTTGTCGCTTGATGCTTGCTCTTGAACATAAGGTAAGAGTTGTCATCCTTATTATGTCCAGAGGTGTTTCTCGGTTTAAGAGTTCAACTGATCAAATAAACAGATAATCATAGCCTATGATTCATCCGAGCACGGCCATGCATTTCACAGTTTCTAGCTCTCCGAGTGGCCTTGTACAACTTTTAAGCATCTCATCCCGGTTTATGGGAGGACAATCCCAATCTTGCGATCTTGAGATTAGACTTCGTTTGATAGGTGATTACCTGAGCGTTGTCTTTATAGCCTCCTTTTACGGTGCGACGGTTGGTCAACGTCAAAGTAACCAGTTCTCAAACAAGTAATCTCAAATCACTCAGGTATTGAGGATTTAGTGTCTAATAATTTTAATGAAATTTACTTATGACAGATTTTCATCTCTTAGAGTAAAGTTTCATAGGTCTGTGCGATACTAGTCTTCCCAAAGTAAGTATCTATGCAAATGATTATGACATTGCCATGTCCACATAGTTCAAGAAACAGAACTACTTGTCATCTTGCATTCTAGTCGTCTAACGTTTTCTATGCGTCCAATTTTATAGAAAACTCCGACCAGGGACCATTTTCAACCTTTGACATTAAAGTTCACTTGATAGACATTTCTTAGTCACAGGACTGGTCCTGACAGTCTATCTTGAATGTAACGTCAAATTGAAGGGACTCATCATTTAATAAACCACAAATTAAATGGAAAAAATAAATTCTATTCATTTATTGTGAATGATTAACCAATAATGTTTTACAAAGATTTAAACTCTAAAACTTTAAAACATTAAATAAGGACATCAAAGCCATTCTCCAACATGCTTGATTCCCATAGCTGCAGTGTGCGAGTTGTGCTTCGCCTGCGGCAGAGGTTTAGTCAATGGATCTGATATGTTGTCATCAGTTCCAGTCTTTCTTATCTCGACTTCTTTTCTTTCAACAAACTCTCGTAGAAGGTGAAATCTACGAAGTACATGCTTGACTCTTTGGTGGTGTCTAGGCTCCTTTGCCTGTGCAATAGCTCTGTTATTATCACAATACAGGGCTATTTGTCCTTTAATGGAGGGGACTACACCAAGTTCACCTATGAACTTCCTTAGCCATATAGCTTCCTTTGCTGCTTCATGTGCAGCGATGTACTCCGCTTCAGTTGCAGAATCCGCAATGGTGCTTTGCTCAGCACTTTTCCAGCTTACTGCACCTCCGTTGAGGCAGAAGACAAACCCAGACTGTGATCTGAAATCATCTTTGTCGGTTTGGAAACTTCCGTCCGTATAGCCTTTAACAATTAATTCATCATCTCCACCATAGACCAGGAAGTCATCTTTGTGCCTTTTCAGGTACTTCAGAATATTCTTGGCAGCAGTCCAATGTGCCTCTCCTGGGTCTGACTGGTATCTGCTCGTAGCACTGAGTGCGTACGCAACATCCGGGCGTGTACATATCATAGCATACATTATTGAACCAATCAATGATGCATACGGAATCCCATTCATTCGTCTACGCTCATCAAGTGTTTTTGGGCACTGAGTCTTTCTTAGAGTTATTCCATGAGACATGGGTAGGTAGCCTCGCTTGGAGTCTGTCGGCCATCTTGAACCTATCAAGCACCTTATTTATATAAGTGCTTTGACTAAGTCCAATCATCCTTTTAGATCTATCTCTGTAAATCTTGATGCCCAATATGTACTGTGCTTCTCCTAGATCCTTCATCGAAAAACATTTCCCAAGCCAAATCTTGACAGAGTTCAACATAGGAATGTCTTTTCTGATAAGTAATATTTCATCGACATATAATACTAGGAAAGCAATTTTGCTCCCACTGACCTTCTTGTATACACAAGATTCGTCTGCCTTCTTGATGAAACAAAAGTCACTGACTGCTTCATCAAAACGTATATTCCAGCTCCTGGATGCCTGCTTCAATCCGTAGATTGACTTCTTTAGCTTGCATACCTTTTTAGCATTCTTTGGATCCTCAAAACCTTCAGGCTGTGTCATAAACACAGTTTCTGTTAAAACGCCGTTTAAGAAAGCAGTTTTGACATCCATCTGCCATATTTCGTAATCGTAATATGCAGCGATTGCTAACATTATCCGAATAGACTTTAGCATTGCAACTGGTGAAAAGGTTTCATCGTAATCCACACCGTGGTCTTGCCTGTAACCTTTTGCAACCAATCTAGCTTTGAAAACTTCAAGTTTCCCATCCTTGTCCTTTTTCAGTTTGAAAACCCATTTGCTCCCAATGGCTTGGTAGCCATCTGGCAAATCGACCAAATCCCATACTTGGTTTTCTGACATGGAGTCTAATTCAGATTGCATGGCTTCTTGCCATTGCTTGGACCTAGGGATCGTCATAGCTTGTTTGTAAGTCGCAGGTTCATCACTTTCAAGTAATAGAACGTCATAGCTCTCGCTCGTCAAAATACCTAAGTACCTTTCCGGTTGAGATCTATATCTCTGCGATCTACGCGGGGTTACATCTCTAGATTGACCATGATCCTCACCAGATTCTTCTAAAGATCTCTGAGTTTCATCTTGAATGTCACCTTGAGCATTCTCTAGAGTTTGTTGTTCGACTCGAATTTCTTCGAGGTCTACTTTTCTCCCACTTGTCATTTTGGAAATGTGATCCTTCTCCAAAAAGACACCATCTCGAGCAACAAATACCTTGTTCTCAGATGTATTGTAGAAGTATTACCCCTTTGTTTCCTTTGGATAGCCCACAAGGATACATTTGTCAGATTTTGGATGAAGTTTGTCTGAAATTAATTGTTTGACGTATACTTCACATCCCCACATCTTAAGAAAAGACACTTTTGTAGGCTTTCCAAACCATAACTCATATGGAGTCTTTTCGACAGCTTTAGACAGAGCTCTATTTATAGTGAGTGCAGCTGTATTTAGTGCATGTCCCCAAAATTCTATTGGAAGTTCGGCCTGACCCATCATTGACCTAACCATGTCTAGCAAGGTTCTGTTCCTCCGTTCCGACACACCGTTCCATTGTGGTGTTCCAGGAGGGGTCGATTCTGATAGAATTCCACATTCTTTCAGATGGTCATCAAATTCATAGCTCAGATATTCACCGACTCTATCAGACCGCAGTGCCTTGATCTTCTTGCCTAATTGATTCTCTACTTCACTCTGAAATTCCTTGAACTTATCAAAGGATTCAGACTTATGCTTCATTAGGTAGACATAACCATATCTACTGAAGTCATCAGTGAAAGTGATAAAGTAGCTGAAACCACCTCTTGCATTTGTACTCATTGGTCCACATACATCTGTATGGATTAAACCCAATATTTCAATTGCTCTTTCTCCAACTTTAGAGAAAGGTTGCTTTGTCATTTTGCCAAGTAAACATGATTCGCACTTACCATAATCCTCTAAGTCAAATGGTTCTAGAATTCCTTCCTTTTGAAGTCTTTCCATGCGTTTCAAGTTAATATGGCCTAATCGACAATGCCACAGATAGGTGAGATCTGAATCATCATTTTTGGCCTTTTTGGTATTTATGTTATAAACTTGTTTGTCGTGATCTAATAAAAAAAGTCCATTGACTAATCTAGCTGATCCATAAAACATCTCTTTAAAATAAAACGAAGAACTATTATCTTTTATTAAAAAGGAAAATCCCTTAGCATCTAAGCAAGAAACTGAAATGATGTTTTTAGTAAGACTTGGAACATGGAAACACTCTTCCAGTTCCAAAACTAACCCAGAGGGCAACGACAAATAATAAGTTCCTACAGCTAATGCAGAAATCCTTGCTCCATTTCCCACTCGTAGGTCGACTTCACCCTTGCTTAACTTTCTACTTCTTCTTAGTCCCTGTGAATTGGAACATAAGTGTGAGCCACAACCTGTATCTAATACCCAAGAAGTTGAATTAACAAGTGTACAGTCTATAACGAAAATACCTGAAGATGGAACGACTGTTCCGTTCTTCTGATCTTCCTTTAGCTTCAAGCAATCTCTCTTCCAATGCCCCTTCTTCTTGCAGTAGAAGCATTCGGATTCGGAAGTGGGTTGACTGACCTTCCTCTTTTCAGACTTGGCGCCAGTTTGCTTAGTTGGGCTGGCCTTTTTGCCACCTTTCTTAGCATTCCTCTTCTTTCCAAATTTCTTGAACTTGCCCCCACGCACCATAAGCACATCTTGCTTATCACTTTTGAGCGTCTTTTCAGCGGTCTTCAGCATACCGTGAAGCTCAGTGAGCGTTTTGTCTAGACTATTCATACTGTAGTTCAGTTTGAACTGATCATACCCGTTATGAAGAGAATGGAGGATGGTGTCTACAGCCATTTCCTGAGAGAATTGCTGATCCAGCCGACTCATATTCTCAATAAGTCCAATCATTTTGAGAACATGTGGACTTACGGGCTCGCCTTTCTTAAGCTTGGTCTCAAGAATTTGCCTATGAGTCTCGAATCTTTCGACTCGAGCCAGATCTTGGAACATGTTCTTCAACTCACTGATGATTGTGAAAGCATCTGAGTTGATGAACGTTTTCTGCAGATCTGCACTCATGGTGGCGAGCATTAGACATTTCACATCCTTGTTGGCATCAATCCAACGATTGAGGGCTGCCTGAGTGACCCCTTCGCTTGCGGCTTCGGGCATCGCCTCTTCCAGGACATACTCATTTTCTTCCTGCATAAGAATTATTTGCAAGTTCCTTTGCCAGTCAAGGAAGTTTTTCCCGCTCAACTTCTCCTTTTCGAGAATTGATCGAATGTTGAATGAATTGTTGTTTGCCATAATTAAAACTTCAATTGAAAAGAATAAACAAATAAATAATCATTCACAGTTTCTCTTAATAAACTTAAATTCTAGCATACATGCATAATTCAATGTTCATTAAGCATTTTATTCAAGTTATGTGTTCCGGCAGGTGTGAATAAAATGATTCCAAGATCCTAAAATCCATTGAAGAATTAAGCACATTATGTATTTAGACTTAATTCTAAAATCTTTTAGGTAAGAAAAAGCCTTTTGCTAATAGTCTAGAAACTATTATTGGTTGATAGGCACGTCTAAGAACTTATTAGGTAAACCTATCGATTTTGCCACGACATAAAAGGACTCCTTACTTATATCGTTGAGTTTCACCAAAACTAACATGTACTCACAATTATTTGTGTACCTTACCCCTTTAGTATCGATAAGTAACACCTCGCTATGGCGGAAAACTATTACTAAGATCGATGAAGAAAGGATATCCAAGTAAGTGTTATTTTGGCATGGCACCTTTTAACTCAATTTTTAAGTTTGGAACTTAAAGCTCTTACTATGTTGGTTAGATTTTAAGTGAACTAAAATCCTTAATCATGCAACATAATCAAGCTTTGATCTCATGCATATTTAAGACATATTTAAAAGCAATAAATAACTTAAAACATGCATAAGATAAATGTGACCTAGTATGGCCCGACTTCATCTTGAAGCTTCAACTTCAAAGTCCGTCATGAAAATCTCCGTGGGAGGCGCCATTTTCTTCAAATAGGATAAGCTATAATTAAACTAATTACAACTATTTGATGGTACGCAGACCATATTTGAATTGAAAAACAATTTTGGTACTTTAGACCAATTACATTCAAATTAATGGTACGCATACCATATTTTCTATCCTATTTGGGCCATACTAGTCACTTCATAACCTGCAAAACAGTACATATACAATATATACCATTCACCCATTCAGTATCATGAATGGCCTACATAGCTGGTTAGTAAAACACGTTATGCATCACATAAATATTTGCAGCAATTAATCAAGGGCACCAATAATCTACCAATTATTCAGTCCTTATTAATTCTAATCAAGTTGTTTAACCTTAAGGGATTTGTAGACCTAATCAAGAGTTTATGACTAAAAATGCTCCCACTTAAACCAATAAATTCATATGCTTTACTAATTTTAAACATAAAAATGTATTTCTAGTCTAACCGGAAACATACAAATTTAATTAAAATTTAAAGCTCATATAAATTTATAATCGAATCCATTAATTTGATTTTTTTCAGTTGAGTTAAACGAATTTAAATTAATTCAAGATTTAATTTTAGTAAAATAATTAGTATAAATAAAATTTATAATAATTATAATATTCAAAATTAAAATCCAAGAAAACAAATTAAATTTCGAATTTTAAAATTTATTAAAATCCAAATTAAAATTAAAATCAAAACGTACCAATCGTCGCGAGACGAGGCACTTGGGCTTGCGCCCAAGCCCCATCAAGCTACGAGGCAGCGCGCCCCGTTCGATTGATCGTAGCACAAAGCACACACAGCGACACGCCACAGCTGGCCACACTGCGCGCAGCCTTGTGCTGTGTCGCGTGTTGCTGCGCAGGCCAGCGCGCGCCGAGCGAGGGATCGCTCCCTGCTCGCGCGTTCTGCTTGCTGGCTGGGCGAGCCAGGCGCGCTGTGGCGCGGCATCATCGCTGCCCACACGCGTCTTGCTCGTCGCTCGTGCATTGCATCGTCGCCCTCGCTCATCGCATAGCACACACGCACACACGCATAGGCTGCGTTGCCTCGTGCGCGCGCCATGCGCTATGTTGCTCGCTGCATTCGTACCGCACGGGCGACGAGCTCCCTTGCTCGTCGCCGCGTGCCCACACTATACAACACCCCTTGAGGGTAACACGTAGCTTCCATTGCTTTGTTCATGCAACATTAATGAGCGTTTTCATAAAAAATTAAAATTTTAAATTCAAAAATTAATGACAAATTAATAAAACATATTAATTTCATAATTTTAGGGCGAAAAATCGAAAATTTATTAATCAAATTAATTTCCGATTAACATGGATTCAAATCTAGGTCATAAAAATTAAAAATTTAACATAAATTAACAATTTATGGTGGATTTTATTTATAGATACCTAATTAAACTATTAATTAATTATGAAAATCAAATTAATTCTATATTATTCGAATTTCAACAAATTAATCATAATTACGAATTAGGTTGTATAATTAACAAGGCTAGGCATTCAAACTTGTTAAACATATACTGTAGGTCAATCAAAATTCAAGATTTATCAACAAGAATCGCAAATATTTAATTTAACATCTTAAATTTACAAACTTTTGCGTTCGAAAAACGAAAACCTTCGAAAAGTCATAGTTAGGCTTCGAATTTGGGAATTCTGGGTTTCGGCGAAAATCACTCGATTTGGTTGAGTAATGAACATTCTACCGAAAAACTGCGTACATATAATTAAATAAACGCAATTTGCAATTAATTAACAATTACGAAAATTAATCACCCCTTTTAATTCCTTGCAAATTTGTATAATTTAACCATGTTCATGCAATTTAGATTATGAAAATAATAAGAGGCTGATCATTGCACCTGATCAGTGCGACAGTGTACCTGATCAGTGCAACAGTGTACCTGATCAGTGCAACAGTGTACCTGATCAATGTACCTGATCATTGTTCCTGATCAGTGGTCCTGATCAGTGCAACTGATCAGTGCACCTGATCAGTGCAACTGATCAGTGCACCTGATCTGTGCAACTTATATGTGCTTTTGATCTGTGCAACTGATCTATAAACCTCATGAGGTGTAACTGATCAGTTCACCTGAATTGTTGCTGAAATTCATCTGTTGCAGGGTTGTATGCGGAAAGGAACTGTTAGGTTATGATTCATATGACAGAACATAAATCATGCGGAAAAACCATAAAGCCAGGAAAACATATTATTTACACATAATCATTTAGCATAGTTTAGATGCATACACTTTGTTACGTGCCCTCCCTAGCTGCGCCCGAACCGAACAAGAACAAGTCTTTAGGACTCCAAGTGTCGTCCCTCCGTAGATAGTCCACAGCACGTCCGAATCCGCCTTAAGCTTGATCAACTAGAATCGCCCTTAAGGTACTTGGAATTTTTGGCAACTTGTAGGCAATTGTGTGACTGATTTTTGCTCTCAAAAATCACTTTGAATCCTTGAATACTCGATATAAATTATGAGCCCTTAACTCATATTTATAGACCATGGAATAAGTAGTCGAATCCTACTAGGATACGAATTAATTAAATTAGAATCCTAGTAGAATTCTTATTTAATTAATTTATCTTTTAGGATTAGGAATTTAATCATTAAACAAATCCTATACTTTTTAGGTTTCGTATGTGAACACAAACACTACACGAGCATGACCTGCAAGCGTGCAGGCCATGCCCGCACACAGCCCACACGGCCGCTCGGCCCACGCGAGCTACAAGCCCACGCGAGCTGCAGCCCACTGCGCGCACTGCCACGGCCTGCTGGGCCTGGCCTTGCGCTGGGCCTGGCGTGGCCTTGGCTGTTCGTGTGGCGCGTATGGCTTGCTTGGCGATGGCCCGGCTTCATGTTGGGCCTTCGTCTGGCAGGCCTCGTCCGATGCTAATTCGTACGATACGCTTCCGATTAAATTCCCGATTCCGGAATTTATTTCCGATACGAACAAAATTTAATATTTTTTATTCCGGAATTAATTTCCGTTTCGAACAAATATTTAATATTTCCGTTTCCGGAATTATTTTCCGATTCCGATAATATTTCCGATTCTGACAATATTTCCGTTTCCGGCAATATTTCCGATTCCGGCAATATTTCCATTTCCGATAACATTTTCCGTTACGTACCATGTTTCCGTTTCCGGCAACATCTACGACTTGGATAATATTTATATTTCCGATACGATCCATATTTCCGTTTCCGGCAATATCATCGTTTCCGGAGTATTCATTTCTTGCCTGTGACGATCTCAGCTCCCACTGAAACCAAGATCCGTCGATTCTGAATATCCATAGATGGAGTATTTAATGCCATTAAATACTTGATCCGTTTACGTACTATTTGTGTGACCCTACGGGTTCAGTCAAGATTAAGCTGTGGATTAATATAATTAATTCCACTTGAACTGAAGCGGCCTCTAGTCAGGCATTCAGCTCACTTGATCTCACTGAATTATTAACTTGTTAATTAATACTGAACCGCATTTATTAGACTTAATATTATATGCATACTTGGACCAAGGGCACTATTTCCTTCAGGAACATGTGGGTTCCTGCCTATGTGAAGCATTTATTTTGGGCTGGCATGAAGACGACCCAACGAGTTGAAAGTATAAACAGCTTTTTTGACCAATTTGTACACAAGCATACTCATCTGTATGAGTTCGTTGAGGCTTACTGTGAAGCAATGGAGGCAAGGGAAAATGAAGAAAGTATGGCAGATACCAGTATTGCGAGAAATTTGAGGCAAATTGTCACCTGTTTCCATGCTGAAGAAATTTTCCAGAAAATATACACGGACGCCAAATTTCATGAGGTCCAAAGAGAGTGTAGTAGGGTACTGTATGTGCGGTGTTTGAGTAAGAAAATGTTGGATGAGTCTGTTGAAGAGTACGAGCATGAGGACAGGGTTTGGATAAAGCTTAAACACGTAAGGAAGAGATTGTTACGAAGCATAAGACGAAGTTTGTTGCAACGTATAATTACGTTACCAAGGAAACATCTTGTGATTGTAAGCACTTTGAATGTCACGGTGTAATGTGTAGGCATATGATATTGGTTTATGACTTGAATAACCAGACTGAAGTTCCTGACAAGTACATACTTCGTCGTTGGCGGAAAGATGTTGAAAGGAAGCATACGAAGGTCAAGGTGATGTACCACGACCCATTGAAGACAGAAGTTGTGTGTAGGTATGAATTCTTATTTTATTAAACTGATTTACCTCATAAATGTGTAAATGTTGTCAATGTGTATATGTTGTTCACATATAATTTTTAATATTGACATGTACGATAAGCTAATGGTGTTGTTTGTTTACTTTCAAAGGCAACTAGCTACAAAGAGTCCATGGATGTTGTTGTTGAAATATCTCACTTGTTGGCAATGCGTTTGGATGAGAATATTGCAATGCTTGACAGGCAAAGGCAAAATGAGGATGTTGGAGTTGGTACCCCGTCATCTGTGTGTTTGGAGAAAGGTGGTACGGAATTGACCCCCTCCTCCGTTGGCCAGTTACAACCTATTGGGGTACAACGTACAATGGTGTTTGATTCCCCACAAACAAATGAACATGAAGGAAGTTGTGCTGATGGTGGTGGTGGGGGTGGTGTATCAGGCAGCGTTAGGGGTTTATCTGGCAGCT
This sequence comes from Spinacia oleracea, assembly GCF_020520425.1. NCBI lineage: Eukaryota > Viridiplantae > Streptophyta > Magnoliopsida > Caryophyllales > Amaranthaceae > Spinacia > Spinacia oleracea. The sequence continues at coordinate 152,105,471 of NC_079489.1, forward strand.
TTGCTCGGGGTTTATCAGGAAGCTTCAATGATAGAATAAATACAATGGATGCAATTTCAGCTGGTTTAACAAGTAGCTTTGATCATGTTGATGATGATGTTGGTGGCAGTCCTAGCCACGATATCATAGATGTGGGCCTAGATGGGGTCCAAGAAAATGGCAATGAGGTTATTCCTTTGTTAGATCCTCCAATACCTCCAAGACTGGCCCACAAGACTACTAGTTACCGGTATAGGTCATGTACCGAACGTCTGAAGCGGCCAATTACCCAAGAACAACTAATGAACAGAGAGACTCTAACTCCTAGCTCCACCAATGATTCTGGTCCTCCTTGTCCTCCATTTCCTCCTCCTTGTCCTCCATGTCCTCCTCCTTGTCCTCCTGCTTCCAAAAAGGCTGCACCGAGGAAGACAGTGGCACCGAGGAAGCCAGAGGCACCGAGGAAGCCACGGAAGAGCAAGAAGGTTGATGAGCAACAACTGATTGTGCATCCCCAGCAACAACTTATAGTGCATCCGCAACAACAACAACCGCAACAAAACTTCGTGCATCCCCAGCCACCGCAGCAGCAACAACAAGTAATTTACAAAGCTTTCATTGTCTATCTTTTTGCACTATATGTGACTGAATTGATCAGCTACTGACTGATAGAGTTTAAGGAAGAAGAAGGAAAGTAGTAGAAGAATAAGAAATATAAATAATACACTTACAAGGACGATTATGACTAAAAATAAAAACCACATATATACTTACTGGTCCGTAGTGCCTACTATGTTGATGACCTCAGTACGCCAAGTCCTCATAGTCCCTGCCACGTATCCAACAACATTCACCTCTAGCATCGTGTCCACTGTATTTACCTGATGCGAGTATACCAATATTCAATACATTTCACATATCCTACAAAGTATTGAAAAAATAATAACCAAATTTATGGAACACAGAGCAGTCCCGAACATTTACCAGATCATTAAGTTCATCAGCGTGTTTTTCCGCAGGGTTTTTGAAAATGGAATCAATCAACCTTATTGCCTTCCCCTTAATGTCAAAACAAACACCCCGCCAATGCTCCTTGACCAGTACAGGGAAATTTTTTTGTAACATTGTCCCGTTAGTTCAAAAATAACTGCCTCACTAATTGTTAGGTTATGATACATATGACAATTCATAAATCATGCGGAAAAACCATTTAGCCAGGAATACATATTATTTACACATAATCATATAGCATAGTTTAGATGCATACTCTTTGTTGCGTGCCTTCCCTAGCTGCGCCCGAACCGAACAAGAACAAGTCTTTAGGACTCCAAGTGTCGTCCCTCCGTAGATAGTCCACAGCACGTCCGGATCCGCCTTAAGATTGACCAACTAGAATCGCCCTTAAGGTACTAAAAATTTCGGCACTTTTGAGCAAGGAATGTGTCTGAATTTTTCTCTCAAAAACTCACTTTGAATACTTGAATAACTCGTTATAAATTGTGAACCCAGGCCACATATTTATAGGGGTATGGAAAGAGAATTGGAATCCTATTAGGATACGAATTAATTAAATTAGAATCATAATGAAACTCTTATTTAATTAATTTATCAAATAGAATTAGGAATTTAATCATTAAACGAATCCTGTACGTTTTAGGTTTCGTATGTGAACACAAACACCCACGCACGCACAGCAGCCCACGAGGGGCGCCATGCGCGCGCGCGCACAGCCCGAGCATCGCAGCCCACGACTGCCGCAGCCTTGGGCGCGCGCTGGGCCTGCCTTGCGGTGGGCCTGGTGCAGCCTTGGGCTGGCGTGTTGTGGTGCGCGTTTCCCTTGCTGGACGTGGGCCTGGCTTCGTGCTGGGCCTTCGTCTAGCAAGCTCGTCCGATGCTAATTCGTACGACGCGCTTCCGATTATTTTTCCGATTCCGGAATTCATTTCCGATACGAACAATATTTAACATTTCCGATTCCGGAATTAATTTCCGTTTCGAACAAATATTTAATATTTCCGTTTCCGGAATTATTTTCCGATTCCGATAATATTTCGGATTCAGACAATATTTCCGTTTCCGGCAATATTTCCGATTCCGGCAATATTTATATTTCCGATAATATTTCCCGATACGTACCATGTTTCCGTTTCCGGCAACATCTACGACTTGGATAATATTTATATTTCCGATACGATCCATATTTCCGTTTCCGGCAATATCATCGTTTCCGGAGTATTCATTTCTTGCCTGTGACGATCTCAGCTCCCACTGAAACAAAGATCCGTCGATTCCGAATATCCGTAGATGGAGTATTTAATGCCATTAAATACTTGATCCGTTTACGTACTATTTGTGTGACCCTACGGGTTCAGTCAAGAGTAAGCTGTGGATTAATATCATTAATTCCACTTGAACTGAAGCGGCCTCTAGCTAGGCATTCAGCTCACTTGATCTCACTGAATTATTAACTTGTTAATTAATACTGAACCGCATTTATTAGACTTATCATTGAATGCATACTTGGACCAAGGGCATTATTTCCTTCAGTCTCCCACTTGTCCTTAGGGACAAGTGTGCATTTCCTAATTCCTTTGTCGCTCGATGCTTGCTCTTGAACATAAGGTAAGAGTTGTCATCCTTATTATGTCCAGAGGTGTTCCTCGGTTTCAGAGTTCAACTGATCAAATTAAACAGATAATCATAGCCTATGATTCATCCGAGCACGGCCATGCATTTCACAGTTTCTAGCTCTCCGAGTGGCCTTGTACAACTTTTAAGCATCTCATCCCGATTTATGGGAGGACAATCCCAATCTTGCGATCTTGAGATTTGACTTCGTTTGATAGGTGATTACCTGAGCGTTGCCTTTATAGCCTCCTTTTACGGTGCGACGGTTGGTCAACGTCAAAGCAACCAGTTCTCAAACAAGTAATCTCAAATCACTCAGGTATTGAGGATTTAGTGTCTAATAATTTTAATGAAATTTACTTATGACAGATTTTCATCTCTTACAGTAAAGTTTCATAGGTCTTGTCCGATACTAGTCTTCCCAAAGTAAGTATCTATGCAAATGATTATGACATTGCCATGTCCACATAGTTCAAGAAACAGAACTACTAGTCATCTTGCATTCTAGTCGTCTAACGTTTTCTATGCGTCCAATTTTATAGAAAACTCCGACTAGGGACCATTTTCAACCTTTGACATTCAAGTTCACTTGATAGACATTTCTTAGTCACAGGACTGGTCCTGACAGTCTATCTTGAATATATCGTCAAATTGAAGGGACTCATCATTTAATACTAAACCAAGATTAAATGGAATATGAAAATACATTTCATATATGATAAATGTTCAACCCCTAATGTTTTACAACCATGGGCCTCGAACCCATCTTTAAAACATTTCATGGAATTCAAAGCTATGCTTGATTTCCAGTGCTACAACGTGAGTGTTGCTTCTCACTTGTTGCATAGGTTTAGTTATCACGCTTTGCCAATCTTAACATCCTTTTCATCGAATGTTCTTCGAGATATGATGATAAGAACTTTTGAGTATGTTTATTTTGTGATCTAGTCTTTCTTGCTACATTAGTGGTTCTACGCATTTCGCAATGAAGAACCATTAAGTCAACAGACATGTGATCTTCCCAAGTTCAGTGAAGAACTTTTAATGTAAACAACTCAGTTTTATTGCTTCTTAGGCAATAAGTATTTCTACTTCAACTGTTTAGGTTGCTAGTGATGCTTTGTTTGGAATTACTTATCCAATCAGTTCAAAGATATGTGGAATACTTTCCAGCTTTATCTTAGAACATAGAAATTAATATTTTAATATCCCACGCAACAACTCATGGTCTCCAATCCATGTTGCCATTTCAAAACACGATGCTCTATAGCTCGTCCTTATCAATGGTTAACTCCAAAGGGTCTTGCTTGATCCTTTGCCAGTGTTTATGCGTGTAGCATCAATATTTAGCATATCTTTATTTCCTTGAATCATGAAGTAATCCTATGTACCTTTTCAAGTAACATAAGTTTTTCTTGATCTCAATCTAATTGGTCTTCACTTAGATCAATAGAGATTGGTATATGTTCGTCATGCCTAAAGTCATACGATACGTTTTTGGCGATCCTCATATTATATCATACATGATAAATTCTTTTGCAGAATAATTCCCAATTGAATTCTATTCATGTAACTTTAGCTCATTCAATTTCAGTAGATACTGAATCCAGCTAAATTCTTTGACATATAATATAGGTGAAGAATCTTATTATATTCTTTGATGTTAACTTAGTAAATGCTTATACATAGTTCAAACATTCTTTTACTTAGATTTATTCACATGGGTCGAATATCTCCAATGGAGTATTTCGTGTTTGATTTAGTAAATGCCATTACTTAATCCAAAACAATATTATAAGATCTTTGTAAATAGATCTTAGTACCCAGTATGTACTAAGTTTCGCCTTGGTCCATCATTGATGAATAATCTAAAATCTAAGTATTTAGCATTTGAATGTTATTTCACAATAGAGAGATATGTGTGTGATACACACAAGACCAATTAAGTTTTATGTACTCCCACTAAACTTCTTATATATCTATAAGAATCATGTACATTTTATGAAACTAAAATACTTATTAGCTTCACTAAAATACAATTCCAATTCCCAATTGCTTGCTTAAATCTGTACTTAGATTTTATAAGCTAGCTTTCCTTTTCAAGCATTTATTTGGATCCACAAATCCTATGACATACCATGTACATAGTTTATTCCAACATTTTATTGAGGAATTGTTTTGTCATCCAATTGCCATATGTACCAATATGCAATCATTGCTTGATTTATAGACTTGAGCATTACAATTATGCATGAGGTTTCAACACAATCCACGCCGTGAATTTGCTTGTAACCTTTAGCAACTAATCTAGCTTTGTGTGTGAACACAATTTCATGTTTGATGGTTTTTTATCCTTAAAACAAACTTGCAACCAATAGGTGTGAAACTATTCTTGCAAATCAACAAAATTTCAATTTTGTCATCTAAACATTGAATATGTTTTATGGCCTCTAACCATTTAAAACATTTGAGTCTATATATGGCCTCTAACCATTTTAGGGAATCTGGGTTTCGTCATAGCTTTCTTACAAGTCACAAACTCATTAATCTATATGATAATAGTTTGACTGCAAGTTGTAGGTTTCTTCACTATCTAATGGAAGAATCGCATAGCTTCAATGACCTGAACTCCATGTTTCTTCACTATCTAATAGAAGAATCTCATAGTTCCAGTGACTTGAACTCTATGCCTACTTGGGTATAGAACATCAAACAATAGAAAATCAACAGGCACTTTGAGAGTCCTTTGAATATTCTATTCTCTTTGAAGCACTTGTAAAGTCTTCTCAGAGATGTCTATTCTTTAAAGCCACTTCTAAAGTCCTTAAAGAATAAGTTCGGTTTTTCTGAAGCACTTCGAAAAGCCTCCGGAATGTCCGTTTATGTTTGTTGTTCGCCTCGAAGACTTTCGAGGTCTATTTTCTCCCACTTGTCATTTTGGAAACGAATCTCCAAAAGGACATTATTTCGAGCAAACAAACATTATGTTCTCAAAAATTCGTGGTAGAAACAATACCCTTGTGTCTCATTTGAATAAATCACAGTGAAACATATATCTATACTTGGGCCTTAGTTTGTCGAATGACAAACACTAAGCTCCCACTGAGTTTTGCAACTCTCTAGATATATTTTATGAAAAGTTATTCTGAAATTACTTTTCAAAAGCTTTGACGAATTTGGTTTAGTTTGGTGGTAGTTGAGCATTTTGTTTTAGAAATTATAGGAAAAGTCTTTATGATCCACCATTGATCGAATCAAGTACTAATCGACTTCGATCATTCCAACTTAGATATACCATATCTTATGGAGCTAGATTATGAAATTACAACACACAATCATTGATGATCATATTTGGTCTCAAGTAATCATCAACATGATCTAACCTAGATCTTTATGATTTCTTGCCAAGTGGATTTTATACTTCTGAATCTTTGAACTAGCCAAACAGATTCAACTTATATCACATTTGAGTAAATAAACCTATATTCACTCAAATCCATGTGAAATAATAAAGTCATAAAACCTTTCTTTAGCTTTGAACTCTATCGTCTAGGCGTTCTAACAATAGTTCATATTCTTTGTTACTTTCAACAAGTAAGACTAGCTTGTCTTAAGTTGATCTAGAAATCAACCAACTTTCAAAAAGTCCATCAAAATAGAGCTTATGAATGTTAACTTGTTGATATGGTCTAAGCAACAATGCCAAAGATTAATGGAACTCAAATCAAGGGTTTGATTTGAACCTAGTAAAGTTCTTTAAAGAGTTGTTTGTTTTAATCAAGCATATTGACTCAACCTGTAATTGACCATTTCATTCAAATAAACAAACAAACAAGCATTGTTTTTGTTCTTCTGAATGTGAGTCTTTCTGTGTTTGAAGCAGAAATTTAGGTATGCTGATTATGGAACAAAATAGCCATTAAGTTCCAGCCTTTGAAAGGACTTAAAACAAACTAGATGACCCTACAACTAATGTAGCATTGCCATGCTTCATTTCCCACTTGTAGGTCATTAGTGTATCCTAGCTTCCATTGTTTGAGTTATTACCGAAGTAAGAACCTCAAGCGGTATATGATACCAAGGAAGTTTGATTGCTAGGTCACTTCTCTTTAAACATAAACTCATAGGTAGAAACGGAATCGTAAATTCCTTTCATTTGTTCCTCGTTTTCCTATTTCTTGTATCCTTTCTTATAGTCTTAAGAATTGAATTCTTTAGTGTTGACTTTTATACTTTGTTAGACATGTCCGATGTCATTCCAACAGAGTTCTTACCATTTTATTTATGTTGAATATTCTGTTTCAACTAGATGATCTTACCAGAAGCTTCTAAAGTTCTCTAAGCATCGATCTATTCGAATGTCTAGGGACTAGACTCATTCGAGAATTAAATGGACAAATATGTTTAGGCTGTTAACCATTGGTAAAGCTGAGCGTATTAAACTCAATGCTTTATGATCTCAAAACTACAGTGTATTTTGAATTCACAAGCACCAATTGGTTTGCCATTCGACTTTGATGTTCGAAAACAACCATAAAAGTCGCTATAAGAAACGTACATTTTAAATTGTTCACTTTCTCTCATTTCCGTGAATCGTTCTTGGATTCACTACCAATCGAGGAAATTTACTGTTACCTTTCTAAAAGGATTTACTGCAGTGCAAGATATTTAATTATAAACAATAATTAAGACATACATTGAAGCATGCAAAGTCTAAACATTTATCATGAGTAATAACTTGAAAATTAAAGCAATCATGCAATTTTAACAAGTTATTAGCATTTTATTCGAATTTATTGTTCCGGCAGGTGTGAATAAAATGATTCCAAGATCCTAAAATCATTGAAGAATTAAGCACAGTTTGTCGACTTAATCCTAAAACATCTTAGGTAAGCAAAAGCCTTTTGCTAATAGTCTAGAAACTATTCTTGGTTGATAGGTACGTCTAAGAACTTATTAGGTAAACCTATCGATTTTGCCACGACATAAAAGGACTCCTTACTTATATCGTTGAGTTTCACCAAAACTAACATGTACTCACAATTATTTGTGTACCTTGCCCCTTTAGGACCAATAAGTAACACCTCGCTGAGTGAAAACTATTACTAGATTGATGTAAAGGATATCCAAGCAAGTGTATATTTTGGCATGGCACCTTTTAACTCAATTTTTAAGTTTGGAACTGAAGGCTCTTACTATGTTGGTTAGATTTTAAGTGAACTAAAATCCTTAATCATGCAACATAATCAAGCTACAATCTCATTCATAATTAAGACATATTTAAAGCAATAAATAACTTAAAGCATGCATAAGATAAATGTGATCTAGTATGGCCCGACTTCATCTTGAAGCTTTAACTTCAAAGTCCGTCTCGAAAATCTCCGTGGGAGGCACCATTTTCTTCAAATAGGATAAGCTATAATTAAAACTAATTACAACTATTTGATGGTACGCAGACCATATTTGAATTAAAAACGACTTTGGTACTTTAGACCAATTATATTCAAATTAATGGTACGCAAACCATATTTTCTATCCTATTTGGGCCATACTAGTCACTTCATAACCTGCAAAACAGTACATATACAATATATACCATTCACCCATTCATTATCATGAATGGCCCACATAGCTGGTTAGTAAAACACATTATGCATCACGTAAACATTTGCAGCAATTAATCAAGGGCACCAATAATCTACCAATTATTCAGTCCTTATTAATTCTAATCAAGTTGTTTTAACCTTAAGGATTTGTAGACCTAATCAAGAGTTTATGACTAAAAGGGCTCTAACTTAAACCAATAAATTCATATGCTTTACTAATTTTAAACATAAAAATGTATTTCTAGTCTAACCGGAAACATACAAATTTAATTAAAATTTAAAGCTCATATAAATTTATAATTGAATCCAAAAAGTTTAATTTAATTTCAGTCGTATTTAAATTAATTCATGATTTTAATTTTAGTAAAATAATTAGAATAAATAAAATTTATTATAATTACAATATTCAAAATTAAAATCCAAGAAAATAATTTAAATTATTAATTATAAAATTAATTAAAATTACGTAAACTGAAAATTTCAAATTAAAATTCAAAACGATCTAATCGCAACGCAAACACCCTACGCATCACACGCCCATGGGCCACACGCACATAGCCATCGCTGGCCATGTGCGCGCAGCCCATGCGCTGCGTCGCATAGCTGCTGCTTCTACCCTTCGCAAGCCATCGCGCGAGCTAATGCTAGCTGCGCGTGCGCCAGCGCTCGATGCACGCGAGCATGTGCTCGCTGCGCGCGCGCCAGCGCTCGATGCACGCGAGCATGTGCTCGCTGCGCGCGCCCAGCGCTCGATGCAAGCGAGCCATCGCTCGCTGCGTTCGCTCGCTAGAGCTCGCTGCACGCGGGCCAGCGCTCGCTTCGTGCACTCGCCAGCGCATACTGTGCGCGCTCGCTAGCGCTCGCTTGGTGCGAGCCAGCGCTCGCTGCGCGCGGCATCGACGCTGGGCGCAGCACTCGTGGCACGCGAGCTTGCGCTCGCTGCGCGCGAGGCTGCGCGCGCTTGCGCGAGGCAGTGCGCGTTGTGGCGCAGCTCGCTTGCTGCCCACACGCGACTGCCGTGCCTTGCCTTCGCCCATGCCCATTCGTCCATAGCTCATAGCCCACGACACAAGGCAGGGCTGCTGCCTTGTGCTCGTGCACCATGCCCTTGGTCATTGCATACGTGCCGCATGGGCGACGAGCTCCCTTGCTCGTCGTCACATGCCCGCACTATACAACACCCCTTAAGGGTAACACGTAGCGTCCATTGCTTTGTGCGTGCAAGTTATATGAACGAATCTCATAAAATATAAAAAATTTATATTTAAAATTAATGACAAATTAATAAATTATATTAATTTCATAATTTTAGGGCGAAAAATCGAAAATTTATTATTCAATTGATTTCCGATTAACATGGATTCAAGTCTAGGTCATAAAAATTTAAAATTTATCATAAATTTACAATTTTTATGGTGCTTTTTAATCATAGGTATCTAATTAAATTATAATTAATTATGAAAATCAAATTAATTCTAAATTATTCTAATTTTCAACAAATTAATCATAATTACAAATTAGATTGCATAATTAACAAGGGTAGGCATTCAAACTTGTTAAACATATACAGTAGGTCAATCAAAAATTCAAGATTTATCAACAAGAGTCGCAAATATTTAATTTAACATCTTAAATTTACGAAATTTTGCATTCGAAAAACTAAAACCTTCGAAAAGTCATAGTTAGGCTTCGAATTTGAGAATTTTGGGTTCGAAAAGTCAAAATTTTAGAATGCCTTTTACATGCGGAATTGACACAAAAATCACTCGATTTGGATGAGTAACGAAGAAACTGCCGAAAAACTGCGTACGTATAATTAAATAAACGCAATTTGCAATTAATTAAGAATTACGAAAATTAATCACCCCTTTTAATTCTTGCAAATTTGTAATATTTAACCATGTTCATGCAATTTAGATTATGAAAATAATAAGTGGCTCGTGATACCAGTGTTAGGTTATGATACATATGACAATTCATAAATCATGCGGAAAAACCATTTAGCCAAGAATACATATTATTTACACATAATCATATAGCATAGTTTAGATGCATACTCTTTGTTGCGTGCCTTCCCTAGCTGCGCCCGAACCGAACAAGAACAAGTCTTTAGGACTCCAAGTGTCGTCCCTCCGTAGATATTCCACAGCACGTCCGGATCCGCCTTAAGATTGACCAACTAGAATCGCCCTTAAGGTACTAAAAATTTCGGCACTTTTGAGCAAGGAATGTGTCTGAATTTTTCTCTCAAAAACTCACTTTGAATACTTGAATAACTCGTTATAAATTGTGAACCCAGGCCACATATTTATAGGGGTATGGAAAGAGAATTGGAATCCTATTAGGATACGAATTAATTAAATTAGAATCATAATGAAACTCTTATTTAATTAATTTATCAAATAGAATTAGGAATTTAATCATTAAACGAATCCTGTACGTTTTAGGTTTTGTATGTGAACACAAACACCCATGCACGCACAGCAGCCCACGAGGGGCGCCATGCGCGCGCGCGCACAGCCCGAGCATCGCAGCCCACGACTGCCGCAGCCTTGGGCGCGCGCTGGGCCTGCCTTGCGGTGGGCCTGGCGCAGCCTTGGGCTGGCGTGTTGTGGCGCGCGTTTCCCTTGCTGGACGTGGGCCTGGCTTCGTGCTGGGCCTTCGTCTAGCAAGCTCGTCCGATGCTAATTCGTACGACGCGCTTCCGATTAATTTTCCGATTCCGGAATTCATTTCCGATACGAACAATATTTAACATTTCCAATTCCGGAATTAATTTCCGTTTCGAACAAATATTAAATATTTCCGTTTCCGGAATTATTTTCCGATTCCGATAATATTTCCGATTCAGACAATATTTCCGTTTCCGGCAATATTTCCGATTCCGGCAATATTTCTATTTCCGATAATATTTCCCGATACGTACCATGTTTCCGTTTCCGGCAACATCTACGACTTGGATAATATTTATATTTCCGATACGATCCATATTTCCGTTTCCGGCAATATCATCGTTTCCGGAGTATTCATTTCTTGCCTGTGACGATCTCAGCTCCCACTGAAACCAAGATCCGTTGATTCCGAATATCCATAGATGGAGTATTTAATGCCATTAAATACTTGATCCGTTTACGTACTATTTGTGTGACCCTACGGGTTCAGTCAAGAGTAAGCTGTGGATTAATATCATTAATTCCACTTGAACTGAAGCGGCCTCTAGCTAGGCATTCAGCTCACTTGATCTCACTGAATTATTAACTTGTTAATTAATACTGAACCGCATTTATTAGACTTATCATTGAATGCATACTTGGACCAAGGGCATTATTTCCTTCACTAATAATCACAGTACACATATATTTAAGCAACATACATACCGTCGCTAGAGAAGTAAACGGGATGTTTTTCATAACCTTGCCGTACTTGGTGCCGATGATAATATTGGAGTCTTTGGGTTCCAATACCCTCGGCTTTAACCCAGGAAAAACAACAGTTAGATGTAAACCAAAATAAAATCTTCAGTACAACCAGATAAAGTTTGGTAATAATTACCGAAAATTTAGGACACAGCAATATCCGTTCACTCTTTCCAAGGAATTCCTTCTGCCTCCACTGCTTCGTGCACAGAGACGATGCCATCCGAACATACCCGTTACTTACACATTGGCTCATCATCAATGTGTGCCAACAATCCCTTTGATCAGCCACGATCCCATCACAGCTAATCAACTCTGGTCCCGGGCTACAAAAAAAGATTTCATTTACACTTACAGCTCATCTATAAGTATAAATACAAGTAATCGATTTTAAAATGACAATAAAAATACCTGGTGTTGTTCCTTGACCGCCAAGATCGGATGAAAATAAGGAGACGATTTGCAAAGGCAGTAAGTCTATGAGGATTCGAAGACAAGTCATACACAACAGAAGACAAAGCAGGCTTAACTACCCTCTTGGCCTCACTCCCGGGACTTTTTGTTGCCTCATTCTCTTCTGCTGTCTCTTTTCCTTTCTCTACACTTTTCTCCACACTTGTCTCTTGCTCTTTTCCTTTCTGTGGTAGTGGAACGGCTGTGGCGTCGGATTTCTTTGAAGATCCAGTTGTTGAGTCTAGGAACTTCTCTTTGTTTATCACCCTCCCAACAGGACCTTCCTCCTGAAATGGGTCATTAATCCTTATCAAATAATTGACCCGTCTCTCTAAAACACCCGCCGCAGCAGTCGAGACACCGATCGAAACAGCGGCCGAAACACCAGCCGAAAAACCACCAGAACCACCAATGTTATAGTGAAAGGAACCTGAATCCCCAACTGAGTAACCTTTGTTATTTCCTCCTCCTAAACCTCCAGAACCTCCAGAACCTTCTCCAAATGATTGTAAACCACGTACAAATGATTCAAAGCCGATTGGTGTTTGACCAGAATCAAAGGCAGTAGGTGCTCGAGCAGCATCGTAGCCTACATGCCCTATCTGCCCTATCGGTACCTCAAATCCTGGAGGACCTACACCTAGAGCTACATCATCAACACCAACACCCCCTCTTCCCATACCATAATCAACACTAACACCAACACCATAATCTACTCTTCTCATAATACCCCTACCAGCAAAATCACCACCACCAGCACTAACACGAGGACCAACCCAACCACTTCAACCACTACCAACCAACCCCTCAGTGCCAACCAACCCACAACCCCACCCACTACCATCAACACCACCACCCCTACCACTACCACTGGCTACCCATTCCCTCTCGGCCACAACATTAAGAATCATACGCTCCAACTCGGGTTTGAACAATTCAAGTACCTGCACAAACAATGGGTGCACCAACACAACTTTAGGATTGCACCAATCCAACTCAGGATAACACACAAATGCAATAATTCAGGCTAAGTACAATTAGCAAATACTTCAACAAATACGCTAAAATTTACTACCCTTACCTGATGCGCCAGTTCTTGAACAGCAGAACTATCCCTATTCAAATTTGCTAAGATCTGTGTTTCCCCCTGTGTTTTCATCCCTCGTACCACCATCTGTCCTTGGCATGAGGTTAAGATTAGTTTCGGTGCCATTGCCGGTCAACGGCTCATCTTCAATCCTCCGGTCAGCTTCCTTATTTGTCAACCCACTGACACTATTTCTCAACTCATCAGTCACCATCAGGACCATACACCACCTTATTTGACTGCAAAGACATAAATACCTCATTAATTACACAACGTAAATAACTAATTATCAATCAACACCATCAATTTGCTATTACCTTGGATCTACCATAGTCGTATCCTTTTCTCTTGTCTCTCTTGATTGCATGTTTCACATCCAGGTTCCCCCAAACCTTCACTCTAGGCAAAGGTTCCACATCAACGGGGGTTTCCACCAAGCGATCAAGGTAAAAAATCTGCATATTTAGTCAAACAAGTATTAGAACTAGACTTGCAGTTATATAAAATCCAATGCATAAAAGAAAATGACACAAATCTTACCATTAAGGCCACAACACAGCCTCCACATCCACCGACATAACCAACATCGAAAAAACTCTTCAAAAAAACCTCCACACGCTCCATCAGCCTATTATACGTCCACGTGCACCAATCATACTCTTCTGCCGCACCACCCAAACACACAGCACCTATTACTTTGTGTGACAGGTTGGTGCACATGGCTGTAGGGCAAAGTAAGTGGCCCACTACAACAGCCAAGAATGCAGTCCTAAATGCTAGCTTCTCACCCGGGGTACTTAGAGGTATAACCTCCCCCGTTGAATCTTTCTCCCCCTCCACAGCTTTGGCTACCTTCGCCAACAACACCATATCCTTTGAAGGATCACCAGCTCCAGTACCGTACAACTTAAACAGCTCAATAGCAGGACCTGCCATTTGTTGATCCTTCCAATCCATTGCCACGGGAACAGGAACATCCTTCGTTCCCATTGGCAGCCCAAAAATCCTTTGTACATGTTGCGGGGTAAATCGGAACACATTTCCATCCCCAAACTCAACATGCCCCTCAGCATCTACCCTGGTCATCAACCAGTAACATAATCTCCTGTCCAACTTCCCCATCTCCAATTCCAACAACCCACCGAAACCCATTTTCCCTACTTCTTCCCGTCTTGAAACATCTAGTTTCTTGATTAACTTCACGAACGACTCGACCCGGCAAATAATTTTAAGGGCCTGATATAACATTATTTATAAAAAAAACATTCATAATTTTATAATACTATAAAATTCTAATACTCAAATTTTAAAACTACATAAATTACACAATTTACCTTTTCACAACTTCGTAAATGCGTCAAGACAACACGGTTACGTGCCTTGACAATCTCCCCGGCACTCTTGCCCTTACTTTTTTCTTCGAAACCTGATTACCAAATTAAAAATATAACTTATTTAATTTAAAAATAAAACTTATTTAACATAATACTTATTTAATTTGAAATTAAAATATATTTCAAATAAAACTTATTTAATTTAAAATTAAAATTTATTTAAAATTATACTTATTTAACCTGATTACCTTCTTCTTGCCCTTCTTCGAGGCCTTCTTCCTCTTTCTCTTTCTTCGTTCTTCCTCCTCTGAAGAACAAGAAGAAGACGAGGAACCACTTCTGAGCCTTCTGTGGATGAGGTAGAAGATGATGCAGAGCACTCCTCAGAGGAGGACTCCTCTTCACTACTTTCCTCTTCACTGCAATTTACGGCATCTAGATCTTTAGATGCCTCCTCGTACACCACCTTCTGCCTCTTCCTTCTTCTTTCTACTTACACTTGGACTAGGTTTCACAGCCTGCTTCTTCGGCGGGGTTCTCCCACCTTTCTTTGAAGCACTCCCTTTCTTCGTCGACCCAATCTTTAAATTTCCCATTCTACAATTTCCAAGTCACTAAGATAATTCAACAACAGTTCAATCAACGTAACTTCTTCACAAATAAAACCAGGAATGTCACCCAACGCACATCAATTACTTTAAAAACATATCAACTACACAAATAAAACCAGGAATGTCACCCAACGCACATCAATTAACATTCAACTAAAAAAACATACAACAGACAAGAAGCTGGGGTAGCGGTCCCTAACACATTCACAACTAGGCCAACAAGCCTTACAAGCTTGGAACCACCCTCACACTCCCTAACTTAAACGAATGTCCAACTAAAAAAACATTCAACTACTCATTTTATAGAACCGGTTTCCGATTACCGAAACTCCAATCAAAAAACTAGATAGCTAGCATGAATTGCAAATAGCTCCACCCCTCCACCATCGCAACAAGCAGACCCCTCCACCACCACCACCACCACCACCACCTCCACCTCCGACAAGGCATGCCACCACCACAATCAAAAATTCATTATAACAACAAATATGACCAATTTCAATTTCTTATTATGACCAATTTCAAATTTTTGGACAAAAAAACAAACACTAATTCACCCATTTAACCAAAAAAATGAAACTACTTCAAACATTTGAACAAAAATATGAAACTAATTCAAAAAATTAATTAAATCAAGGGTAATATCAATACAGATATGGGGGTTTATCCAGCAATTTATCACATTCAATCACATTAGGAATGCTAGAAGATGATCATTATCAGGAATATTGCAAGCAACTCACAGGTGAAATCAACAAAATTCCATTATAGCAAGTTTTTTATTGAAAATGATATATGGAAAATTAATACGAATTAATACATATTTATGCAAAAATTCACTCAAGGATTTACAGAAAATTCGTATCATGTCCAAATCTATATACTATTGACAATAATTTCAAATTTATAAACTAAAACCCTAATTAATTTCAAATTTAGGGTTTTACATCGAAAAATTAGGGCTTTTTCACGAACAGAAAATCGCATCCAACTGCTACAATCTAGATGAAATACGGTGTGACTAGAACTTGAGTGATTCTTGCGAGAACAAACCCAACAATCCTTGAGTGATTGTTTATGGAAATTCGATTTCGTTTTTTTGGAATACCAGAAAACGCGAAGTAGGAAGGAAAGAGAGAGAAAAGATGGAAGATCAAGTGAGTGAGTATGACAAGTTGGCAAAGAAAGACCGTTACGGAATCCACGTAGGCTAATGGAATTGCTTGCTCAGATTTTTCAAATTGTGCGCGGAATTACAAATTTGACCCTGATATGTATTTATCAATACGTATCGGGCTGCGGCCATGCCGCCCTCATGAGACGCGCACCCATCAAGGAATTTACATCATGAGGGCTGGCGGGAAATGACCTAGCTCCCCTGATTAAGGCCCTGTTCAGTTCATCTTATTTCTCCTGATCTAATCTGATCTGATCTGATCTGATCTTAATTTTTTTGGTCTAATTTGAACTTATTTTTTCAGATCTGACCTGAAATTATTTTTTCTGATCTGGTCTGATTCTTCAAAATTAAGTTTAAACAAAAATCTACATTTATTAATATTAAACGACTTAAGTGTAAAATAGATGTTACAAAAATTTATAATATTGTTATTATTTATTTGAATTTTTTTTTTTTTTGCTAAGCGAGTGAGAATAATATTATTAAGCTCAAACCAAAATACAAGCTAAACTAGAACCAAGAGAGACAAACCAACTAGGTTGGACCATCTCACCAAGGAACTAGCACAAACACACTAGCCAACAGGCATACAAACACCAAAATACAACCTATAAAGCCAAAAACCATTGGCTATCAGACCTGCTAACACTCTTAGGCAATACTGCTTGAATTCTAGTTTTTACAACTTGTTTTATGCTACTGGTTGTACTGTTGACAGTAGGGACAGTCTGCTCCCAATAACTTGTATTTCTGCACTTCCAGATCAGATATACAAGAGCCACTACAGCTGCAAACACAACCTGTTTTCTGAACTTGGACCTTCTACTGTGACTGATGCTTCTGAAAATATGCTGCAATTTGTTTCCACATTGCAAACCCAACTACTTCTTCATTTCCATCAGACACATGTTATTATAGGTACACCTTAAGAATAAGTGATCATGAATCTCATCACCCTGACCACAAATCATGCAACTAGCAAAAGCACTAATCCCTATTTTTGCAAGCTTAGCTGTAGTCTGGAGTCTAGCCTGAATGGCAAGCCAAGCAATAAATCTATGCTTTGGAGTATTGATTCTATTCCACACCAGTTTGTCCCAATGAACCTTAGGCTTATCATCTGCTAACTTCTCATACACCTGTTTCACTGAGTAATGAGGCATATTACTGAACTCACTCTCGGAATAGACTTGCTTCAGTAACTCTTTCACTTCACATATTTTCTTCCAATACCAGCTTGCGCTATTGCCTGGCTGGTATCCCCACCATTCCCCATTCTTTAAATACACAGAAGTCACCCATCTAACCCAAACATTATCTTGTTTGGTAGCTAAAGCCTACACATATTTACCCATGTTGGCAGTGTTCCAAAGAACAACATCTCTAAAGCCTAGTCCACCTGTTTGCTTACTACTGCAGGTATTATGCGAAGAAACATTGCTAGGCTTAGAGTTGTAAGCAAGACCACTCCATAGAAAGGCCCTACAGACCTTAGTGATCTCTTGTAGAACATTCTTAGGCAAAATGTATATTTGTGCCGAATACATATGTAAGCTTAACAAGACTGAATTAATGAGCTGCATTCTAGCCACATAAGACAAATTCCTAGTGCTCCACATCTTAATCCTAGCTGTCATCTTATCTACTAACATTCCACACTGAGCAACAGATATTTTCTTAGCACAAATGGGGACACCAAGATACCTGAAAGGCAATTGGCTTCTGGTAAAACCAGAAACATCAATGATTCTCTGAATGACATCATTACTCATACCATGGCAATAGATGGAAGATTTCTGTTGATTTGCCTTCAGACCAGAAGAAGCAGAGAACGGCTTGAATGCTTGCAAAATAAGATTAACAGATGGAAATTCACTTTTGCAACAGAGAATAAGATCATCAGCAAAACACAAATGTGTGAGTTTGAGCTCTTTGCATCTTGGATGATACTGAAATTGAATCATATTACTCATTTTATGTAATACCCTTAACAGATATTCCATGCAGACCACAAAAAGGAGAGGAGAGATTGGATCTCCTTGTCTCAGACCCCTCTTAGACTTGAAAAATCCATGCATTGAACCATTAATCATAAGATAAAACATTGGAGTAGTCACACACTCCATTACTAGATTAACAAACTGCGCAGGAAAGTCCAGATAAATCAGCATATCCTTTAGAAAACTCCAATCAACAATATCATAAGCCTTTTGGAGGTCAATCTACATTAAACAGCTTGGTTTCACTCCTTTCCTCCCATAATGCCTTACAAGATCCTGGACAACCATGATATTATGTACAATATACCTTCCATGAACAAACCCCCCTTGATTCTCAAAGATCAAATCAGGAAGAATTTGTCTAAGCCTTGCACACAAAACTTTAGTAACACATTTGTACAGTGTGTTACAGCAAGAAATGGGTCTGAACTCACATACATTTCTTGGACATTTGACCTTAGGAATCAGAGTAATCACAGTATGATTAATTTCCTTGGGTAGCTTGCCATGCTGAAGTACATCTAGGACAGCTGAAACAACATCATCCCCTACTATGGACCATGCATCTTTATAGAAATAGGAACCAAAACCATCAGGACCTGGAGCCTTGACTCCTGGAATAGAAAACAAAGCAGCTTTAACTTCATCAGCAGTGTAAGGAGCATTGAGGATATCTTTGTGATGATTCTGACAGATAGGACCAGACTGTACTATCTGTTTGATAACATGTGTTCTGTTATCATGAACACTTCCCAGAAGTTCTGTGTAATAAGCCAAGAAAGCATCTGACACCTCATCAGGTTTATCTCTCCACACACCATCCTTGTCAAAGATACTATACACTTGATTCTGCAATCTTCTTCTTTTAATGCTCTGACGAAACAATGAAGTGTTTTCATCCCCATTTTTAATCCACTCCACTTTAGCTTTCTGTTTCAAAAAATCTAGATAGGCTTTGTGAGTGATTCTATACTCTTGAGTTGCTTGCAGTTCCAGATTTGCTAACTCCTTATCATGTGGGTTAAGATGCATTGCCTCCTGAGCAGCAATCATGCCATGGTGAGCCTTCAAATCAGCTGCCTGAATATCAGTGAACCCAACTCTGTTCAGCTCCTTGAGGGAGGCTTTAACTTTCTTCAACTTATTGGTCAAAATAAACATTTTGCTACCAGAACACTGGAAATTCCAGGCCATTTGTATAGTATCAAGAAAAAGGGGAGAAGATTTCCACGTAGTGAAATACTTGAATGGTTTCCTTCCTCCATCACTTCTAGGATAGACAGTGAGAAGACCAGGAGAGTGGTCAAACTGCCCTTCAGGTAAAAAACAGACTTCAGCACTTGGATAATCATTCTACCAGACTTGATTTGCAAGAAATCTATCCAACTTTGAAAATACTCTATCACCACCCTGCTGCTTGTTGTTCCAAGTAAAGAAATTGCCAACACTCTTTATATCCTCCATGCCACACACATGCATACAATTACTAATATCCACAATGTCAGCTTGCTTAACAGGCATACCTATCTTGTAATAGCCCTGATTTTAAGCAGCTCTTAATATGATTTTAAAAGTAATTATTGTCTTAAACGTGTTATTAGAATTTTTCTTAAACCTAATTTTGAGATTAAGATCTTTATTTAATTGTCTGTATGACTTTGAA
Organism: Spinacia oleracea; assembly: GCF_020520425.1. Lineage (NCBI taxonomy): Eukaryota > Viridiplantae > Streptophyta > Magnoliopsida > Caryophyllales > Amaranthaceae > Spinacia > Spinacia oleracea. The sequence goes on from NC_079489.1 coordinate 152,125,428, forward strand.
TTTTGGTTTATTTGATTTAGAAAGACTTCTTATTTGGAGATTGATATATCTTGCCTTTACTTACACTATTATTTACAAAAGCGACTTCAAAATGGTATATATTTTTTTTTTCAATGGTCTAAAGTTTTATGCTTCTAAGTTTCGAGGACGAAACGTATTTTAAGGATGGTATAGTGTAATAGCCCTGATTTTAAGCAGCTCTTAATATGATTTTAAAAGTAATTATTGTCTTAAACGTGTTATTAGAATTTTTCTTAAACCTAATTTTGAGATTAAGATCTTTATTTAATTGGTGAATGAATTTGAATTTTTATTCAAAATATTATATTTAAGCTAGGCTTCGAATTGATTCTCGAGTTTTACGTCGAGATAAATTTCTGGAAGTTTATTTGTTTAAAGAGTTTAGATTTTTTTAAAAAAATTTAAATTTATTTAAACTCGATAATTTATCATGGAATTAGGATTTTAATTTTAAATCAGATCAGTCACAATGTATTATTTTATTTTTATTTATTTAGTTAATTTATTTGCCTTGGATATATTCCCTAAACAAAAATTTGCAAGTCCTTAATTTAGTGTTTAATATTTTAATTTGGAATTTACAAATCTGATTTTGTTGATTAAATAGATAACTAATTTTTTTTACTTTTGTCAAATTCCATTACTCCATAACTTATGTGGCAAGACATTTTCCAGAGAAATCTAAGCCGCTTAACTAGAAGCTTCTTATTTCCTTTACTGAAGAAACACCCTCACACAATTTTCCTCTTTCACTCTTATTCTCTCTCTCCTCTCTTGGTCGTTGCCTAGCCGCTGGCGATTAACGCCGCTCCTCTTCGTCGACTTGTAGATGGTTGTAGGTGTGTTATTACTTTGCTTCTCTTCCCGCATCCCCTCCTCTCATCTTTTCTGGTGTTGTCGCCGCCGTCGATGGTGGTGGATATTCACCATCATCAATACTCCATCACAAATTGGTAATCTTTTCTAATTCTCTTTTATTAATTGAATTGATTGGAATGTATCAAATTCCCCCCAATTTGATTAAACCCTAACTCATTTGATTTTTTTCTCTCCTCTTATCATGGTGATGTTGTGGGTTTTTCTTCCTTCCTCCGCCTTCTCTCCTCCTCTGCCGACCCCGCCGGAGCCCAGCGGCTGCCGGAGTCGCTGCCGCTGCCGCTGCTGCTTTTATTGGAGTCGCTGCTGCTATTTGTTGTTGATGTTGCTGCTCTGATACCACCTGTAATAGCCCGCCCTTAATGAGCTGCTTATTAAGTTACAATTAACAACTGATAAACAAACTTTAACTCTTCAAACAACTTCAAGGATTAAATCACGGGCTCTGATACCACCTGTAATAGCCCGTAACTTAATAAGCAGCTCATTAAGGGCGGGCTATTACAGTGGCTAAGCCCGTGATTTAATCCTTGAAGTTGTTTGAAGAGTTAAAGTTTGTTTAGCAGTTGTTAATTGTAACTTAATAAGCAGCTCATTAAGGGCGGGCTATTACATATCTTCTCTTCCATATTCATGACACAATTAAAATCACCACATAAGATCCAAGGTCCTTAGACATTCAGCAACTGTAAATCTCTCCATAACTCCTTCCTCATATTATTCTCATTGAATGCATAGATAAAAGTACAATGGAAAGGGGTCATACCACTCACTGGACTGATGTGACAATGTATAAAGTGGCTAGAAGCAGCTGTTATGTTAACATTGAAGCTTCCTGACTTCCAAGCAACAACAATTCTACCTCCACTGTGATAGCTAGCATTAGTAGTGAAGCACCAATTCTGAAAAATCTTCTGGTAAAGCTTGCCTAGATTTTGCAATTTTACCTTATGTTCCAGGAGACCAACCAAACCCACCTCATACTTTTGAATAAATCTTTTGACCTCTTCTTGCTTATGAGATAGGTTGAGCCCTCTGACATTCCATGCTAGGATTCTATCCATGAGGGGAGGAAGGGTCCCCCCTTCCACCTACTTCCCTCCTCTGTTCAGTTCCCTGATTCACCACAGAAACACTCACAGTGTTAACCACCTCATCCTGCACATCACTATCCAGTACATGGAAGCCATTGTTGATCTGAGTTGGTTGCACAGGAGTACTCCTAACCCTTATTGGCCTAAGAGCCCTTTGAAACCCCTCTGGATCTACAAGAGATTCATTCACCACCTCTACTCTCCTATCCTGAACTGGTGGAGCAGTCTTCCTGACCCAAACCCTCCTTGGCTTGCCTTTCCTACACTGATCCTCACCATGACCAATGACTTTACACCTTCCACAAACAGTTGGTCTCCATTCATAATGCACAGCAACTTGAGTCATAATCCCCAATTCATTTCGAAATGAGATCATATCAGGCAGTTCTTGTGACAGAGTTACATCAACCATAACTCTAGCATATTGCAATTTATCTCTACTACATGTTGCATTGTCTCTTTTAATGGGTTTACCTAGCTGACTGGCAATCTTAAACAAAGATTTTTTCCCCCAATATTTGAAGTTCAGTTTAAGTTGAATCAAAATAGGGATAGATTTCACATCTTCCTTCTCCATATCCAGATCAACATTCCAAGCCTTCACTACCAGAGGTTTGCTATCAAAGAAAAAATGGCCAAACAGAACTTTATCCCTTGCATCCATGGTGAAAAAACGAATTAGAAACACTCCTTTCTTCACCATGACTACCTTATCAATTTTGAAGCTCCTCCAAATTCTCCTAATGAAGCCCTCCATTACATTAATAGGGGGGTTTGCTCCAACAACATAACACACCACAGCTGAACTCCAGTATTCAACCTCCTCCTGTATATCATCAAAGTCTATTTCTATAGGTGGTTTCTCATTAATGTCATTCACATCAGATTCATTACCATCAAGTTCAGGATCAGATTCAGCTACATCATCGAACTGTTGCAAAATGGGTATTGATCCAACTTTCGTTCCAGATTGCATATTAGTTGCACTTCCAATCGAATTATGAATAAAACTCATAAAATCATTGAATGAATGTCGCATTTCATATCTTACCTGCAAATGGTGGTGACCCGATTTCGGAGTGAAAACCTCGTTCTCAATCCCAAAATCCAGCTCTCCTACTCCAAGAAGTTCATCCATGGAGCGAGTTCGCAAAGCTTGAGAATCTGAAGTAGGTCCACGTTGTTTCGACGTGCCATTTCCATGCTTGCTACCCTGATTTTTCGCACCAGTTTTCCTTGCCATGGCGATGGTGTATGATAGCTACCATACACCAGAGAGAGAAACTTGGGGGAAAAGTTTCAGTAGTTATTTATTTAAATTTGCTCATGATTTAACTATTCCCTATATTAGATAGACATATACATGATCTAGATAGATCGGTTATGATCTAGATTTGGATATGATATATACAGATCAGTTCTGATCTAGACATAATTTGTACAGATCAGTTCTGATCTGGACATGATCTATACAGATCAATTCTGATCTGTACATATCAGTTCTGATTTGGACATGATCTGTACAGTTTAGTTCTGATATGGACATGATCTGTACAGATCAGTTCTGATCTGGACATGATCTTTACAGATCAGTTCTGATCTGGACATGATCTATACAGATCAGTTCTGATCTGGTCATGATCTGTACAAACCAGTTCTTATCTAGTCATAATATGTACAAATCAATTCTGATATGGACAGGATCTTTGCAGATCAATTCTGATCTGAACATAATCTATATAGAGTCGTTATCTAGATCAGTTATAATTTGGATATATCGATTCTGATCTGGACATGATCTGTATAAATCGGTTTTGATCTAAACATATTGGTTCTGTAAGGACCGGTTCTGATGTAGACAAGATCTTTGCAGATTTGAACATGATCTGGACATGATCTGTACAGATCAGTTATGATCTGGATATTATCTGATCCTATCAGTTCTAGTCTGGATATATAATGGCTATGATCTTTAAAAATCAGTTATGATATGGACATGATTTGATCATATCGTTTCTGAACTGAACTTAATGGTTTTAATTTGGAAATGATGAATTTGAATGTTTTGTTAATGTTTTTTTATGCCTTAAATAATAGATTTTATTTGCACCGACAACAACATTATTTTTTATTAAAGCAATAATAGTAATAAAATATTAAATATAATAACAATGATATAATAATAATAATAATAATAATAATAATAATAAAAATAATAATAATAATAATAATAATAATAATAATAATAATAATAATAATAATAGTAATCTGTTCTGATCTGATCTGATCAGATATGATCTGAACTTATTTTTTCTGATCTGATCTAATCTGAACTTATTTTTTCTGATCTGGTCTGGTCTGATCTGATCTGATTAAATCTGAAATAAGTAATAAGGTCCTGAAATAAGGTGAACTAAACAGGGCCTAAATTATTACTAAAAATAAATAATAGGAGTGTCCCGTGTTATTTCCTAGTACAAAATTTTATTTTCTATCTTTTTTTATAAAATGTTATGTATGACAAAAAAAAATATTGGAATATAAAATATGAATATTAATAGATACCTCAAAATAATAATTTGCTTAAAATGATGTTGGTAATATTTTAGTCAAATAAATATATCAAATTTCTAACATAGAATACTAAAATTTAGTATTCCATGTTTGCTAATGTATATTTTATCAATTTTGTTTCTTATGTATAATTAACTAAATGAATACTAAATTTTTAATTCACCATGTATGGCATGGGTCCTAAACTAGTTAGATATATTAAAGGGTCAAGATTAAGTCATTTTATTCTACGGAATACAAAATTCTAGAGGATATAATTCTAGATGGTGGGCTCTATCCCTAGTACAAGATAGATAAAAATCAACACATTTAGTACGGAGTAATATTAAATTTGGAATAACACAATATTTAAAGGCGATAGTATAATAAATATTTTACATCGAAGAAAAATTAAGTCACAATGTTTAAAAGTTATCCGAGTATAATAAGTATCTATTTTTTTGTTACAAATTTTTATCTTTAATAAAAGTTATCCCTTCAAAATAACTAATAATGTAAATAGACACTCATGTAGTGTATAATTAATTAACTATGTAACTCTTAAAAATATTTATCTTTCAAAAAGAAAATTATAATATAAAAGTTAATCAAAACATGTTAAAAGTTACAAAAAAAACTAGGTAAAAATTAGCCGATGTGCAATAAATTTATTATGCATTTAGTGCGTGCAAGACTTTTTTGTTGGAATAATTGTTAACACTGATCAATTTGACCTAATGCCCAGGTTCAATTCCATACTCCGAGATCCAATAACTTATTTTTAACCAATTGACTATTTGACTTATTATCGAGTATAGTCTGACAGTTAACCAAGTATAAGACTGGCCTGATAGAATAAAAAAAAATTATTAAAAAGCAGTAATATGAAAAACTTCCTACTATTTACAGCATGATTCAATCATTCAAATGGGGAAAGAGGAATTGTTGGGTTATTTTTAGTGACTTTTAGGTTGTAAAGAGTTATGTACGAGATTCCATTTACATTAGCAAATCTTAATTCTTACCACGCGCTTTAGAAGGAAAAAAAAAAAAAGTTCAAATTGATTGATATGAACGAAGAGAAAGTCGAGAAACTCCTGTTCTAAAAAAACAAATCCAGCATGCATTCAAAAGTCATGGTCAAACCGAATTATAAAGAGCATTAATCCAAGTATTCTCTAACGGTATTAGTCTTCCAAAAGTTTATTACAGATTAAGGCCATGTTCTGTTGACCTTATTTTCACTTATTTCAGGAAAAATATGTCCAGATAAGTTTAGTTAAGTTCAGATAAGATAAGTTTAGAAAAAATAAGAGTTGACCAAGTACAATTTATAACTAAAATAAATTTTGATAAGTTCAGATAAGTATAGATAAATTCAATTAAGTTCAGATAAGATAAGTTCAGGAAAAATGAGTGAAAATCAGGTGAATGGAATGCAACCAAAGTTATATATTTCCTCCGTTATTCTTTAGATGACACCATTTTTTAGGCACATTTGTCAATGAATAATTTCAAACATTAATATATTATGAATAAGAATTTTTTTTAAAAAAGTTGATATTGAAAAAAAAAATTAAGAAGAATGTAATAAACTCCTCATGACTATGTTTTTTCTTAAATATAAATCACAAAAGTAAGGCAAATGAATTTGTGTAAACCATTGTCTAAAATCACATTGTTTCATATAACAAGACACGGAGAAAACAACAATAGAGAATCCATAAATTATAGGTGGCGGAGTTACTATTAAAAAAATGAGGAAACTTTAACTAAAATTACATACTTTACAAAAAAATAATGAAAATCTAACCAAAATAAGTTTTTTCAAAAGGTCTTGCGCGCACAAGGTGTACAATAAATTTATTGTACACCAAGATAACTTTTACCCATTTTTTCGTAACTTTAACCTAGTTTTAATTAACTTTTATATTAGTAAAAAAAAAAGTTGATAGAAATGATTAAATGATTAATTTTATACATTATAAGTGATTTTGAAGAAATAAGTTTTATTAAAATGAAAAAATTAATCACTTAAAAATAGATAACTTTTACATATATAAGCTTAACTTTTAAGCATTTTGAGTTAACTTTTACTTCGGTGTACAATATTTATTGTACACCCATTGTAAATAAGAATTTGTGAAGTTTTTTTTAAAAACAATTGCCAAGTGAGGTCAAAGACCCCTCTCTTTGACCTCTACTTCCGCCGTTGTATATAAGTACGTGTTCGGTTCAAATAAAAATTAAATTTCTACAAAAGGTCTTGGATTCATAAAGTGTACAATAAATTTATTATACACAATGATAACTTTTATTTAATTTTTGTACTGTAACTTTTAATATGATTTGATTTACTTTTGTACTATTAGAAAAAAAATTGATTGATTAACATTTTAAAGGGTTAAATGATTAACTTTTATATATTATATTATTAGTGACTTTTAAAGAATATTTTTTATTAAAATGAAAATTTTTATCATTAAAAATTAAACATATATCTTTTACATTTATCAGCATAACTTTTAAGCATCTATTTTACTATATACTAAAAGAGACACCATGAATGACACGTGTCAATTCCTGGTGCGATTTTTTCCCGCCAAAAACCATTTTCCTAAAAAAGTGTATCTATTTTATTTTATTTTATTTTATTTTATTTTCTACCATTTTTTGTTAACTACGGAGTATTTATGTATGGAAACAAAATTAAGTTTATAATTATGGCAATAATAACTACGACGTAATAATAATTATTCTAAATTAGTAATATTTTACTCAAATCGCTATATTAATAATAGAAAATATATCACTCAATATTTTGATCAAATTACCTTAGTAGCATTTTAAATATGCAGAGTATGTTAAAAATGTTATAACTATGTAGTCGTTTGGGAGATATTCAGTTAAATATTTTGTGAAATTTTTTTCAAAATCCGTGCGTGTACGGGATTTAATCTAATTTTAAGTTAAATTTTACCCCGGTATACAATAATTGTTATAGACCTCTTTTAAATAAGACTTTGTATAATTTCTTTATAGTAGTGAACTATCTAGAAAATGGCAAAATTGCATTTCAAAGTTGCAAAGGAAATAGGTTTTGTAGGTTCGAAAAGTACAAAAATTACATTGTTAGAATAGAGCACCGTAGCATTTCTAAATTACTCCCTCTGTTCCTAATAATTACTGCTTAGTAACGATGACAAAACTATACGTTACTCTAGACGTACGTACCTCAGTCACTCGGCATTGTTAAAGTTTAATAATTTTTCTACTTAAGCAAATACTTGAATAGTTGTATGTTTAAGTGTTTAACTCTAAGAAATATATTTGACATTTTAAAAAAAGAACGCAAAATAACAAAATAATAGCATGTAACGTATCAAATTACGTCATGTTTACAACTTTACATGCATCTAGATTGACGATTTGTTTTTTCTCTTTGAAATTAAATAATTATTGAAAATTAAATTCAGCAAAATCCAGACTATGTCAACCGCTTGAGGCTTGAAAGAGGTCATCTAGAGAATTTTGGAAAAAAGGGCCACATGTAAGTAGAACCGTTAAAAATTGACCCGATCCGAAAAATCGACATGAACCGATCTGTATTTTTAAGGACCCGCATCTGACCGGAGACCTGAAATTTTGTTAAAATAAAAAATTCGTAACCCGACCGTATCCAACCCGTTAAAACCGATGATCGATTTCGACTCGTCAATGTATGACCCGGATCCGAACGTGGCACCCGACCGAAATATAACCTACAACAGAACTGAGTCAGCTTACCCGACATAAATATAACTCGAACCCGATTCAACACCCGACCTGATGTCAACCCAAAACCGATTATAACCTGATGAAACCTTTTATTGACTCAATTCGTGACAACTTGTTACCTGATTTTACGTGACTTGTTGACAACCCGATTTGTCATTGACCTAACTAAATAATAACTTAAATCAAGTTAATGCTCCCTCCGGCCCAGATTAGTTGTTAGGCTTACTTTTGCATAAAGTTTTAGGTGATAAGTGGTTGTTGGGTTATCAATTGTTATTTTATTGCAAAAGTAGAAGTGATATAAGAGTTAGGGGTATTTTCTTAATTGAATGAGAGAAAGTGTGGGGACAAAAAAAATTAGTGGGAAAAGAGAGACAATATATTAATTGTGGGGTCATTCCTAATTTAGAAGTGTAACAACTAATCTGGGACGGACGAAAAAGGAAAGTGTAACAACTAATTTGGGACAGAGGGAGTATTACTTTTTATAATTATCTAATCTAGAACAAGTGAAAAGCATTAAACCAAATTTATAAAGTTAATTATAAGGTTAAAACTTGAGTAGACCTAATAGCTATGGTACCCTGTCTTAAGCAGTGTCCGGTAGTGAACCCGACATGAATTTTAACCGACCCAGTAATTATCCGATCCGAACTTGACCCGACTCGTTAAGACCCGAACCCGTAGGTGTACTCGGCTAGAAAAAGACCCGAACCGAACCCGACCTTTATCGAAGTGAATAAATAACCCGACATGACCCGATAAATTTTCAACCTGACCGAACCCGACCTGAACCCGACATAATTTTAACCGACTCAGTAATTATCCGATCCAAATTTGACCCGACTCGTTAAGATCCGAATACCTGGCTAGAAAAAACCCCGACCCGAACCCGAACCGAACCTGACCTATACCGAAATGAAAAAAAAACCCGATATGACTCGACAAATTTTCAACCTGACCGAATCCGACCTGAATCCGGCCTACACCCGAGTGATAAAATGACCCAATACGACCCGACCTGATCATGTTCCGAGACCCAAGATAATGAAAACCGGACCCAACTCAAATAACCGTTTGACAGCTCTACATGAAAGTCGACATGACACATGCTTTGAACCTTACAAGACCGCGCCGTGGTATTTTATGTGGACAAATTGTCTCCATGCAAGCGTGTGTGAAAACAAGTCAATTCACCTTATCAAAGATAAAGCATTTGATAATTATCATTGTAATTTTTTATTATAAACTACCCCTCCGTTCCTAATGAGTAATTATCACTTTGACTAAAACTCCTAAGTTATTAGATAATTATCGCGTTTAGGATATCAATAATTCAATGTTACTTATACATTAATAATTTAAATAATCACTATAAAAATCTGTATCTTTAATGACGACCTAATAACGACGGGTACCAAGCAAAGACGGGAACAACCGTCGCAAATATCTTTTACGACGGGTTAATGGCGGGATTATCAATTAATGACGGCGCCTTTTTATGACGTGTTTGCGTCAGAAAAATTTCGTCGTTAATCAACGATTATTAGCCTTTAGCGACGAGATTTTCTGTCATTATTGGTACAATTTCTTGTAGTGAATTGTGCGGATATACTTGCGTGTAAAAGTTTCCCAAATCCACAAAATAGACTGTCTTTTACGAGCTGACATTGTAGTATATATGCTACGGAATACCTCTTACGGAACTTGTAACACTTTTTAAATACTCCTTAACAACAAAAACAGACACAATACCCCAGAACACCTCATTCTTATTTTCTAAGAGCTACATCATATATAGAGTTCTTAAAATAACCTTCGAGGAAGTATATCATTACCCGTTTATTTTTAAGTATATGCATTCAATTCAATTGCAATTAAAAGCAATAGAGGATATTAATTAGATTATACTTGTAAGTATATGAGTATCAGACACCCATATTAGGGTAAACCTTATCATAATAATTCGTATTCACAAATGAAGTACTTGATCATTTTTACACATGTCTTGTTATTCTTAATTCATCTGTAGTTGTTAGGATCGGGACCCTACATTGGATCGGTGAGGGGGGGTAGGATTGAATCGGTAGAATCGGATTGTAGGATCGTAAGATCCAACAAATTTAAAGGAGTAAGAAAAATGTTGCTAAGTGAATAAATACATATATTTCAAACAATATGGATGATAACTATATATTTTTTCCTCACATAATATCGATATTTTAAAGCCAATATGGCTTCGTAATAGTCATATACTTATATAGATTAGAGAAGAGAAATAGTTGAAAGTTCAATGATCAATTTCTAGGCTTAAAGAGAAAGTTCAAAGTTAGTTGCTTTAGGAATCATTTCAATAATTAAAAAAGTAGATCGACCGATCTTGTACGATCCTGCTCCGATCCTGTACAATCCTGACCGATCCTGCACCAATCTAAGTGAAAAGTAAAAATCTTACTATCCTATTCCAATCCCACAGATTCTACACGATTCTATCGATCCTGCTAAGATCATGACCGATCTTACTACAATTCCACCATCCTTGTGATTCTACTTGCTATATGAATCGTTTTGATAAATTGGATCGTATTTTTCGGATCGGGATTCTAACAACCATGACATCTATCACCCTACACCCCACTTATCCTTTTAAAAAAAAAAATTATGAGGGGATGAGAGCCTTCATCAAACGTGGATTATCTTAAAATAGATTAGATTGTATGATATCCAGTGGGAAGGAAATCAACGATTTAGCTTAAATTAATATCCGCCGCAAGTTTTTATTGCTAAATATAAGAATTTGCATGCTAATTTAATTAAAAGTTCGTTATCTAATTAATTAATTAGATTCTCACACCATCTGTCTTTCTAAGGTTCACACCAGCCCATACCAACCGTACGTTATTTCAGGCCCTATATAAACTCCCTATCTCTCTCTCTCCTTATAATCTCACACCCAATTCTTCAACATATTTCAAAGAGCCAAAGAAAAACAAAGTTGTATAAAATTAATTCATTATAATTAATTAATTAATTGATTATAATAATGGCAAAATTCAGCACCCTTTTTATTATAGCTCTCCTTGTTTGCTCCATCACTCTTATACATGCAGCTCGTCCTACGCCAGAATCTCAGCCTGCGGTAATAATTCTTACTTTTCATATTCGATTTTAATAAGAGTGTTTGGTTTGGAGTAAAACGTTTTCGTGGAAAAATGAGTTTTCCGTTCTCAATGCCTTTAGGTTGTTTGTTTTAAAATGGGATGGAAAATAATTTTTCGATAACTCTTTCAAGGATGAAAAATATTTTTCATTTGAACTATTTGAAAATGAAACTATTTTTTCTCTTTTCTGTCTTTCCATCCAGTGGCGAAGCTAGGGGGTGACGGGTAGGGTCATCCACTTCCCCAAGATTTTAAAAATAGTTGTAAAGAGTGTTTTGATAGAGCTTTGTGTGCATTTGCTTTGAGTTCAATTTCAAGCAAACACAATTTTATTTAATAATTTCTGACTCCGCCATTGTTCCCATCAATCCTCATCCATATACTCCCATTTTCTTTCCTCTATAAATTTTCTCGTAAAGAACCAAGCAAGGAAATGAGTGTGGAATTATGTTTTTCCCTCGAAAAATGTTTTCCACTAAAATTAATTTTTCATTGAAAATGTACTACACCAAATCACACGAAGCCTAACATACATGTTCTTTGCATGAATTAACATATAGTACTTACTCTCTCTGTCCGAAATTAATTGTTATGCATTGTTTGATACTCGAACATTTAATAGTATTATAATGTTATGCCATTTTACTAATTAGAAAATGGATGATTAATAACTAATCTTGATATAAAACATGACATGCAGGCAACACAGATGTTGAACAAGGCTGATATTTCTGATGACTGTAGTCCTGGAGAACAAGAAGAAGACTGCTTGGTGAGGAGGGAACTCGTGGCTCATACTGATTATATCTACACTCAGTCACAAAATCCTTGAACTAATATTAATTAATTAAGTTGATCGTTTGTATTATTAATGTAGTAACCTCGATAAATATACATCAATATCAATTCATGATGAATTGATGACCTTAATTTCACAAAATGTAACGGCGGCACATAAATTAAAGAATCTCATTTGTTGAATAACTTTGTGTACACATTTTGACCAATTTTACATTTACTAAGCCTCTATTTGGCACAATCTTTCTATTTTTAATCATTTTACGTACGATTTTGTTTGGTTTGACAAGGATAAAAATCATTTTTGAAAATATTTTACGCCAAATCAAACAAAGCCATAAATGAATTATACAAAGTCATGTACCAACACTTGTAAAAGAAAACGCCGATTATAGTTATCATTTTACACAATTTAATGGTGATTCCATGTCACAACCTCAATCTAATGAACGGCAGCGTCGAACGCCATGATTATAGGCCGGGTCATGTTCAACTTCTCAAAATCAGATCTTCAAGTCATTATGTAAATCAAACTGATAGATTATATGTAAATATTATTCACATTATTTTGTAATCTTGTATTTTCGGAGAATTTCATCAGAATTGTACGGGAACGGATCGCCCCATCCCTTTATCCACCAGCTTAGTCTGAGGAGGATCAGGTCTTGGAGTTGACCAAGTGTATTGGATTTGTTTTCAAAGATTCTTGTGTTTCTCTCCTTCCATATAGTCCATACTGTAATGAAGAAGACGGCCACCCATATTTTCTTGAAAAAGCCTCCCTTGCTTGGAAAGACCCACTGATCAAAGGCGGCTCTAATGGTGGCAGGGAACACCCACCGGAAACCCCATAAATCAAGCCACCATATCCATAATTGCCGAGAGGTAATGCAATGCAGTAGCAAATGATTGTAATCTTGTATTTTAGGTTAGCATATATTTAATCATTAGCTCCCATAATCTAGCTTAACTTAACGTAATATAGTTTGTATATAAACGAACGAAGTCAATGAAAATGATTCACGAAAAATATTCTCTCTCTCTTTCATGGTATCAGAGCGCTCTTCAGTTTGGTTTTCTTTGCATTTACAAAAGTAATTAAATTGTATACAAAATTTGGTGGGCCCCTAATATTTGGTGGTCATGTTCAGTCGCTCACCTTGAGCCTGCCCATAATCGCCTCTAATGCTGAGTGATCTTTGATTATGAAAAAAGGCGGTGTATCTAAAATGGTCCTTGTTCTAAAAGGACTACTTCTCCTAGCTTTGAATTGTTGGTTTGAAGGTTGCTAGCTAGCACGGGGCATACTTAGACAAAAACTCACCACAAGCATGGGAGATGACCATGGGACCAATCTGGAAGCTGAGAGACTTAATTTCACAAAGTAGCTTTGGAACTCATAAATTATTTAGGTTAGGTAGTTTGTATCTGTTGCATGTCCATTCCTGAACAATTGCTACGAAAGAACAATTTCATGGACTATGAACAAATATGCACAATGAGTATGGTGCACTGTTGAGAGAGTTAAACACTTAATAAAGTTAAGGGGCTACTTCCTTATTGTCATATGGTTTTAAGGTGAAACCTCATTTGACTTTGTTAAGTGGACTTTATCTCTCTTGATGACAGGTGTGGCCCAGACCCGTATTTTAATATATATGCAACCAAACCTTTTAGCTAAATACATCTATACCGGATCGGAGTGCGGTAATTTTACATGCACCCCAACGTCTTAGCTAATACATATTTCCTCTGTTTCAAAAAAATTACAACACTTTCACTTGCCACTATTCATATACTAACTTTGACTAAGAGTTTTTGCTAATTTATTAAAAGCAAATTTTATAAGTTAAATGTTGGTGGATTGATTTCATTGTATATTTTTCATAATATTAAATTTTAAGATTAAAACAAAAAATATGATTAGAGATATTTAAGGTCAAAGTTGTGTATTGACAAACGTGCTAATCAAAGTTTTGCAATTTTTTGAAACGGATGAAGTCTTTACTTGTGTTTTTAAGGTGAACCATATTCACTATGCACCATGATCCACCATTGCGATGAAAGAATACATGCATACTGGATCAAAGTAGCATGCAAATAGGGGCGGATGCAGTGTGTATCATGGACACTTGTCACACTTGCACACCCTGTTGGCTAAGGTTAAAACAATCAATAAGCAGCTAAATATCACAAAAGTAGTATGGTCTATTGGTAAAAGAAGCCTAATGATTTTCGCTAAACCTAGGTTCGACGCTAGGCTGTCAAAATTGTAGCTTGTTTTTTTGCTCAACAACTTTGTACTTATTTTCGGTAGTTTTATTAATATATTAATTTTTTTTGCATACCCTATATTGTAATCTTGGATACGCCACTGCATGCAAAGCTATTACATATCTTTGTCTGTGTTTAACATTTGTCTCGATCAATGATCTGTATCAAATCTTTTAGTAAAAAAGCAAAAATAAATACCAAGTCTCTCTATGTCACATAATTAATCTTTCAAACTCTCAAACTTAAACTCTTGGGTAGTTAACGGTTGAACATAAATACCTCCCGCCGGTATTTAGAAGTCCAGAGATCATACATTCACATTTCATATCCATACGTAACTATTTTTGACAAATCGAGGTCGATCAATACCTGTCACATAATCTCTATTAACTCAAGCATTTAATACCTTTCGATAGTGATACTCATCCCTTCATCATTTTTGTTCTTTTTATTTAGAATCTTGTCAATATTCACAGTTATTCCCTCCGTCTCTTTTTGTTTTTTACGTTTGACATTTTTCACGCGTTTTAACGATTAATTAATTTGCATCAAGATTCCTCAATTTTTGTTATTTAAACAAGATAAAATACATTTATTTATAATGTTTTCACTTTTATCAAAATTCTAATATTGGGAAATGAGAAATATTTAATGTCCCAATGGAAAAGTGTGAGAGATTAAATGATCCAATGAATTTAATTGGTTAAAATAATAATTGGACACAAATTTTGATAGAATACTAAGTCATTTATGTGATTATATAAAAGAAAATGTAAAGAACATTTTGAAATACCCAAAAAAGAAAACATAAAGAAGAAAAAGAGACGGAGGGAGTACTTTATAAAAAGAATATTCTAAATATTTTCAAATATATATGGAGTCATCGGTAAGAAAAATATACATTATCATGTGTGACCGGTCTTTAATTCTTTGATTTGTCTTAATGAGTCCTTTAAGAATATATAGAACTTTTGTATTGTTACTAATATTTAGTTAGAGATGTTAACTATACAAAATGCGTATTGATAATATCAACGGAAAATACCGAAAACTTTTGGTATGTCAAAAGAAAATACTAAAAACTTCTAGAGTCATAGAGAATATTTAGCAGGAATTGTCGCATGACATAATCACGCAACAGTTGGTCAAATTAATATTTAATTTAATCATAATTAGTTTTTTAGCCCGTTCAAGACAAGGCAATTATATAATATGTGGTTGTTAAGCACTATTTTAAAGTGCTAATTTTATTGAAGGTTTTTGATTTTAGTGAGAATATATGATTTCTTAAAAAAAATATTTCGTATAAAATTATATGGTAAATTAATTTAGTGTTAAAGAGGGGGATTGAGTGGAAGAGATTGGTTGAATAATTATATGAATTAAACGGTGAATTGATGTTGAATGAGGAAGGTAAAGTGAAAGTCTGAAATAGGTGTTGAAGCTGTAAAATAATTTGTATAAAAAAAAAAAACAAAAAGATTAATTGAAAGAAAAAAAATTATGAGGGGCAAACCCTGTCAACAAGTAATTAAATTACAAACTAAACATTAGGGATTAAAGGTGACCACGCCACTCCTATTAAGTGTTCATGAATTAACTTTCCACACTCTAATGGTGGAACTTATATAATTTCCATCTTTGTTGTTTGTAACACGCCTACATTTAGTCATTTACTAACCAATATGATACCCCGTTACCAGCCCCGGCCCTAGGGTAGGGCATTAGGAGCGGTCGCCCTGGGCCCAAAGAAAAAGGCCCAAAATCCTGTAACAAACTCCTATAGTAATGTATAGATATATTTTCGTGTAAAAGAAGAGCCAAAAACAAGGTAGCTCAACTGGTTTATCAACGAGTTTTATTTGATTCGATTTGTTATGTATTTGATAGATTCAGATTTCTTTTGTAGATGTCGTATGACTTTTTATTAATGAATTAATTTTATTTCAAAAAAAAAAACTGGTTTATCAACGTGATTCTCTTCTGCTGAGTATTTAAGGGTCGCGATTTTGAACCCTCTCCCGGTAGATTTCAATTTATTTTTTTCATTATAACAGAAGTATGATATTATTCTTTTAATTTGTTAATTTAATCACATGTCACGTCTTATTAAAATCTTTGACTATCTAGTATCTACTACTACATCAACTTCTGCTAATACTCATTTTTTCACCTAACTTTGCGTGTCGTATATATGTCACCGTTAAGTTGTTATGAAATTATCTAATGTTAATTAGTTTGAAATATTAGAATTCATTTTTTTAATGGTACAGAAGAAAGTTTAATTAACAAACACTACAAAATAATCATTTTATAGAGACGAGGAATTTCGTCTCTATATAGTCCAAATCCGTCTCAAATGATGCTTAGAGACGGATTTGAGACGAAAATAAGGCGTCTCTATAGAGAGCGTCTCAAAACAATTTGAGAAGGAATTCTTGCAAATCCATTACAAATTTGAAACGGAATTTTTGAAACTCCCTACACAATTTCATCTCAATTTTAATTTAGAGACGAAATTTAGTAATCCGTCTCTATTTTGAGACGTTTGTTGTATCCGTCTCAAAATCCATCTCTAATTGATGCATAATTTTGTAGTGAAAGTAGTATTAAAAGGTGAAAAATCGATAATTTATAGATCAAACTTTCAAATAAAAATTAAGTCATCCTATTTACGAGCATATTTTTTATTTGCTACATATTTTTAAATGTATAGGGCCCTAATTTATTATTTCGCCCCGGGCCACCAAAATGTTAGGGACGGCCCTGCCCGTTACCTTCTCGGTACACATAATGATGTGAAACTTCTTAACTATTACTATTGGTTATATTGTGACAATTATGCACAATATCCACACAATATCATTTGCATGTCTCTGACCCTCATAAAGCATGAATAATCATGTACCCTCTATCGTTTTTGTTTTAAAATACTAGGTATATTAAGGAAAAGGCTAGGGATACACTTGGTGTGCAAAGGTATCTTGCACACCACCAATTATAATTTACCACCTCACAAATTCCACTAACAAAGAAGAGGGATATAAAAACTAAATCAGTGATTTTGGGCGGTATTTTTTTTTACCAAATTGCGCTATAAGCTCATTAGGAGCGGGATAATTTTGGTTGAGCGGGAAAAATTGCGCCATGGGAAATGGTAAATGGCATCATCTCCTTCAAGCTTTCAGGTTCTACAAGTTCCCTTTCTGCCATTGATAACTAGAGAAACCTTCAATTACATATTTAAATTTCTGCCATTACAAGTTATTTTTGTTCATAAAAATCCTCCTTTACATGAATAAAATTCGTGGAAGGATTTTCGAATTGGGATGAGTTCGTGTGTTTAATGGACTCTTCTCTTTCACTCTGCCTCTATCCCCTCTTCAATCCTTCTTCCACGATCTCTCTCTTCAAAACTCCTCTGTTAGGTCTTTGTTCGTTGGCTCACCTCTCCCTCTCAAAATCCGAATTCGTCTAGATTTATCAGTGAGTGTTAGGGTTTTGTACAAAATTGAAATCGCGTAATTTGATTGGCCGGATCTTTGACTGAACAAAAAATCAACCAGCGGTAGTTGTATACTGATTGAATATTTCGTCGACAGAAGCGGCGCTTTCATCATTCACCATGTCCTCAAAGTCTCTCACTCCTCCGCTGTTATCATTTGCGTCTCTTTCTCTCACTATAATCGCATTATCCGCTAACTGGTATGTTCAGCCCCCTTTTTTTTACTTGCTATAATCGATTTGTAATGGTCATTTCTTGTTCAAATTGCATTCAGACTTGGGAATTCGATTCAAATTATGTTCTGATTGTAGAGTTTAATTGTTTTGGTGGTTTGATTTTTTGATTTGCTTGAATTTGGACAATGATGCAGTTTGAGAATTACTTAGGGTTTAGTTTGAGCGACTTGTCATGTTCTTCATATTCTCAAGCAATCCTTAAATCTCCAACCACAATTTTGTTAGGTTATGATACATATGACAATTCATAAATCATGCGGAAAAACCATAAACCCAGGAAAACATATTATTTACACATAATCATTTAGCATAGATTAGATGCATACTCTTTGTTGCGTGCCTTCCCTAGCTGCGCCCGAACCGAACAAGAACAAGTCTTTAGGACTCCAAGTGTCGTCCCTCCGTAGATAGTCCACAGCACGTCCGGATCCGCCTTAAGATTGACCAACTAGAATCGCCCTTAAGGTACTATTATTTTCGGCACTTTATAGGCAAATATGTGACTGAATTTTTTCTCTCAAAAAACTCACTTTGAATACTTTGAAACTTGTGTTATAAATTGTGAGCCCTAGCCTCATATTTATAGCGGTATGGAAAGGGAATCGAAATCCTATTCAGATACAAATTAATTAAACCTAGAATCCTACAAGAACTCTAATTTAATTAATTTATCAAATAGAATTAGGAATTTAATCATTAACCGAACTCTGCATGTTTTAGGAAACGTGCACGAACACAAACACTTGCACACACACGCACGGCAGCCACGATGGGCCCCATGCGTGCGCGCGAGCAGCAGCCCACTCAGCGCCCGCGCGCGCTGCGCGCTGCGCGTGCTGTGTGCGCTGTGCGCGCTGCGCGCTGTGCGCAGCCTGCTGGGCCTGGCCTTGCTGTTTGTGCGGCGCGCTTGGCTTGCTGGGCGATGGCCTGGCTTCGTGCTGGGCCTCGTCCGGCAGGCCTCGTCCGATGCTTATTCGTACGATGCGCTTCCGATTAAATTTTCCGATTCCGGAATTCATTTCCGATACGAACAATATTTAATATTTCCGATTCCGGAATTAATTTCCGTTTCGAACAAATATTTAATATTTCCGTTTCCGGAATTATTTTCCGATTCCGGTAATATTTCCGATTCTGACAATATTTCCGTTTCCGGCAATATTTCCGATTCTGGCAATATTTCCATTTCCGATAATATTTTCCGATACGTACCATGTTTCCGTTTCCGGCAACATCTACGACTTGGATAATATTTATATTTCCGATACGATCCATATTTCCGTTTCCGGCAATATCATCGTTTCCGGAGTATTCATTTCTTGCCTGTGACGATCTTAGCTCCCACTGAAACCAAGATCCGTCGGTTCCGAATATTCATAGATAGAGTATCTAATGCCATTAGATACTTGATCCGTTTACGTACTATTTGTGTGACCCTACGGGTTCAGTCAAGAGTAAGCTGTGGATTAATATCATTAATTCCACTTGAACTGAAGCGGCCTCTAGCTAGGCATTCAGCTCACTTGATCTCACTGAATTATTAACTTGTCAATTAATACTGAACCGCATTTATTAGACTTAACATAGAATGCATACTTGGACCAAGGGCATTATTTCCTTCAGTCTCCCACTTGTCCTTAGGGACAAGTGTGCATTTCCTAATTCCTTTGTCGCTCGATGCTTGCTCTTGAACATAAGGTAAGAGTTGTCATCCTTATTATGTCCAGAGGTGTTCCTCGGTTTCAGAGTTCAACTGATCAAATAAACAGATAATCATAGCCTATGATTCATCCGAGCACGGCCATGCATTTCACAGTTTCTAGCTCTCCGAGTGGCCTTGTACAACTTTTAAGCATCTCATCCCGATTTATGGGAGGACAATCCCAATCTTGCGATCTTGAGATTAGACTTCGTTTGATAGGTGATTACCTGAGCGTTGCCTTTATAGCCTCCTTTTACGGTGCGACGGTTGGTCAACGTCAAAGCAACCAGTTCTCAAACAAGTAATCTCAAATCACTCAGGTATTGAGGATTTAGTGTCTAATAATTTAATGAAATTTACTTATGACAGACTTTCATCTCTTACAGTAAAGTTTCATAGGTCTTGTCCGATACTAGTCTTCCCAAAGTAAGTATCTATGCAAATGATTATGACATTGCCATGTCCACATAGTTCAAGAAACAGAACTACTAGTCATCTTGCATTCTAATCGTCTAACGTTTTCTATGCGTCCAATTTTATAGAAAACTCCGATTAGGGACCATTTTCAACCTTTGACATTCAAGTTCACTTGATAGACATTTCTTAGTCACAGGACTGGTCCTGACAGTCTATCTTGAATGTATCGTCAAATTGAAGGGACTCATCATTTAATAAACCACAAATTAAATGGAAAAATGAATTCCTTTCATTTATTGTGAATGATTAACCAATAATGTTTTACAAAGATTTAAACTCTAAAACTTTAAAACATTAAACAGAGACATCAAAGCCATTCTCCAATATGCTTGATTCCCATAGCTGCAGTGTGCGAGTTGTGCTTCGCTTGCGGCAGAGGTTTAGTTAATGGATCTGATATGTTGTCATCAGTTCCAATTTTGCTTATCTCGACTTCTTTTCTTTCAACGAACTCTCGTAGAAGGTGAAATCTACGAAGTACATGCTTGACTCTCTGGTGGTGTCTAGGCTCTTTTGCCTGTGCAATAGCTCCGTTATTATCACAATACAGGGCTATTGGTCCTTTAATGGAGGGGACTACACCAAGTTCTCCTATGAACTTCCTTAGCCATATAGCTTCCTTTGCTGCTTCATGTGCAGCAATGTACTCCGCTTCAGTTGTAGAATCCGCAATGGTGCTTTGCTTAGCACTTTTCCAGCTTACTGCTCCTCCGTTGAGGGAGAAGACAAACCCAGACTGTGATCTGAAATCATCTTTGTCGGTTTGGAAACTTGCGTCCGTATAGCCTTTAACAATTAATTCATCATCTCCACCATAGACCAGGAAGTCATCTTTGTGCCTTTTCAGGTACTTCAGAATATTCTTGGCAGCAGTCCAATGCGCCTCTCCTGGGTCTGACTGGTATCTGCTCGTAGCACTGAGTGCGTACGCAACATCCGGGCGTGTACATATCATAGCATACATTATTGAACCAATCAATGATGCATATGGAATCCCATTCATTCGTCTACGCTCATCAAGTGTTTTTGGGCACTGAGTCTTGCTTAGAGTCATTCCATGAGACATGGGTAGGTAGCCTCGCTTGGAGTCCGCCATCTTGAACCTATCAAGCACCTTATTGATATAAGTGCTTTGACTAAGTCCAATCATCTTTTTAGATCTATCTCTGTAAATCTTGATGCCCAATATGTACTGTGCTTCTCCTAGATCCTTCATCGAAAAACATTTCCCAAGCCAAATCTTGACAGAGTTCAACATAGGAATGTCATTTCCGATAAGCAATATGTCGTCGACATATAATACTAGGAAAGCAATTTTGCTCCCACTGACCTTCTTGTATACACAAGATTCGTCCGCGTTCTTGATGAAACCAAAGTCACTAACTGCTTCATCAAAACGTATATTCCAGCTCCTGGATGCTTGCTTCAATCCGTAGATTGATTTCTTTAGCTTGCATACCTTTTTAGCATTCTTTGGATCCTCAAAACCTTCAGGTTGTGTCATAAACACAGTTTCTGTTAAAACGCCGTTTAAGAAAGCAGTTTTGACATCCATCTGCCATATTTCGTAATCGTAATATGCAGCGATTGCTAACATTATTCGAATAGACTTTAGCATTGCAACTGGTGAAAAGGTTTCATCGTAATCCACACCGTGGACTTGCCTGTAACCTTTTGCAACCAATCTAGCTTTGAAAACTTCAAGTTTCCCATCCTTGTCCTTTTTCAGTTTGAAAACCCATTTGCTTCCAATGGCTTGGTAGCCATCTGGCAAATCGACCAAATCCCATACTTGGTTTTCAGACATGGAGTCTAATTCAGATTGCATGGCTTCTTGCCATTGCTTGGAGCTAGGGCTCGTCATAGCTTGCTTGTAAGTCGCAGGTTCATCACTTTCAAGTAATAGAACGTCATAGCTCTCGTTCATCAAAATACCCAAGTACCTTTCCGGTTGAGATCTATATCTTTGCGATCTACGCGGGGTAACATTTCTAGATTGACCATGATTCTCACCAGATTCTTCTAAAGATCTCTGAGTTTCATCTTGAATGTCATCTTGAGCATTCTCTAGAGTTTGTTGTTCGACTCGAATTTCTTCGAGGTCTACTTTTCTCCCACTTGTCATTTTGGAAATGTGATCCTTCTCCAAAAAGACACCATCTCGAGCAACAAACACTTTGTTCTCAGATGTATTGTAGAAGTAATACTCCTTTGTTTCCTTTGGATAGCCCACAAGGATACATTTGTCAGATTTTGGATGAAGTTTGTCTGAAATTAATCGTTTGACGTATACTTCACATCCCCAAATCTTAAGAAAAGACACATTTGGAGGCTTTCCAAACCATAATTCGTATGGAGTCTTTTCGACAGCTTTAGACGGAGCTCTATTTATAGTGAGTGCAGCTGTATTTAGTGCATGTCCCCAAAATTCTAATGGAAGTTCGGCCTGACCCATCATTGACCTGACCATGTCTAGCAAGGTTCTGTTCCTCCGTTCTGACACACCGTTCCATTGTGGTGTTCCAGGAGGAGTCAATTCTGATAGAATTCCACATTCTTTCAGATGGTCATCAAATTCATAGCTCAGATATTCACCGCCTCTATCAGACCCCAGTGCCTTGATCTTCTTGCCTAATTGATTCTCTACTTCACTCTGAAATTCCTTGAATTTGTCAAAGGATTCAGACTTATGCTTCATTAAGTAGACATAACCATACCTACTGAAGTCATCAGTGAAAGTGATAAAGTAGCTGAAACCACCTCTAGCATTTGTACTCATTGGTCCACATACATCTGTATGGATTAAACCCAATAGTTCATTTGCTCTTTCTCCAACTTTAGAGAAAGGTTGCTTTGTCATTTTGCCAAGTAAACATGATTCGCATTTACCATAATCCTCTAAGTTAAATGGTTCTAGAATTCCTTCCCTTTGAAGTCTTTCTAAGCGTTTCAAGTTTATATGGCCTAATCGACAATGCCACAGATAGGTGAGATCTGAATCATCCTTTTTGGCCTTTTTGGTATTTATGTTATATACTTGTTTGTCGTGATCTAATAAATAAAGTCCATTGACTAATCTAGCAGATCCATAAAACATCTCTTTAAAATAAAACGAACAACTATTGTCTTTTATTATAAAGGAAAATCCCTTAGCATCTAAGCAAGAAACTGAAATGATGTTTTTAGTAAGACTTGGAACATGGAAACATTCTTCCAGTTCCAAAACTAGCCCGGAGGGCAACGACAAATAGTAAGTTCCTACAGCTAATGCAGCAATCCGTGCTCCATTTCCCACTCGTAGGTCGACTTCACCCTTGCTTAACTTTCTACTTCTTCTTAGTCCCTGTGGATTGGAACATAAGTGTGAGCCACAACCTGTATCTAATACCCAAGAAGTTGAATTAGCAAGTATACAGTCTATAACGAAAATACCTGAAGATGGAACGACTGTTCCGTTCTTCTGATCTTCCTTTAGCTTCAAGCAATCTCTCTTCCAATGCCCCTTCTTCTTGCAGTAGAAGCATTCGGATTCAGAAGTGGGTTGACTGACCTTCCTCTTTGCAGATTTGGCGCCAGTTTGCTTAGTTGGGCTGGCCTTGTTGCCACCTTTCTTAGCATTCCTCTTCTTTCCAGATTTCTTGAACTTGCCCCCACGCACCATAAGCACATCCTGCTTATCACTTTTGAGCGTCTTTTCAGCGGTCTTCAGCATACCGTGAAGCTCAGTGAGCGTTTTGTCCAGACTATTCATACTGTAGTTCAGTTTGAACTGATCATACCCGCTATGAAGAGAATGGAGGATGGTGTCTATAGCCATTTCCTGAGAAAATTGCTGATCCAGCCGACTCATATTCTCAATGAGTCCAATCATTTTGAGAACATGTGGACTTACGGGCTCGCCTTTCTTAAGCTTGGTCTCAAGAATTTGCCTATGAGTCTCGAATCTTTCGACTCGAGCCAGATCTTGGAACATGTTCTTCAACTCACTGATGATTGTGAAAGCATCTGAGTTGATGAACGTTTTCTGCAGATCCGCACTCATGGTGGCGAGCATTAGACATTTCACATCCTTGTTGGCATCAATCCAACGATTGAGGGCTGCCTGAGTGACCCCGTCGCCTGCAGCTTCGGGCATCGCCTCATCTAGGACATACTCCTTTTCTTCCTGCATAAGAACTATTTGCAAGTTCCTTTGCCAGTCAAGGAAGTTTTTCCCGTTCAACTTCTCCTTTTCGAGAATTGATCGAATGTTGAATGAATTGTTGTTTGCCATATTAAAAACTACAATTGAAAAGAATAAACAAATAAATAACCATTCACAGTTTCTCTTAATAAACTTAAATTCTAGCATACATGCATAATTCAATGTTTATTAAGCATTTTATTCAAGTTATGTGTTCCGGCAGGTGTGAATAAAATGATTCCAAGATCCTAAAATCATTGAAGAACTAAGCACAGTTTGTCGACTTAATCCTAGAACATCTTAGGTAAGCAAAAGCCTTTTGCTAATAGTCTAGAAACTATTCTTGGTTGATAGGTACGTCTAAGAACTTATTAGGTAAACCTATCGAATTTGCCACGACATAAAAGGACTCCTTACTTATATCGTTGAGTTTCACCAAAACTAACACGTACTCACAATTATTTGTGTACCTTGCCCCTTTAGGACCAATAAGTAACACCTCGCTGAGCGAAAACTATTACTAGATTGATGTAAAGGATATCCAAGCAAGTGTATATTTTGGCATGGCACCTTTTAACTCAATTTTAAGTTTGGAACTTAAGGCTCTTACTATGTTGGTTAGATTTTAAGTGAACTAAAATCCTTAATCATGCAACATAATCAAGCTTTTGATCTCATGCATTTTAAGACATATTTAAAACAATAAATAACTTAAAACATGCATAAGATATTTGTGATCTAGTATGGCCCGACTTCATCTTGAAGCTTTGACTTCAAAGTCCGTCTTGAAAATCTCCGTGGGAGGCACCATTTTCTTCAAATAGGATAAGCTATAACTAATTACAACTATTTGATGGTTCGCAGACCATATTTGAATTGAAAAATAACTTTGGTACTTTAGACCAATTACATTCAAATTAATGGTACGCAGACCATATTTTCTATCCTATTTGGGCCATACTAGTCACTTCATAACCTGCAAAACAGTACATATACAATATATACCATTCACCCATTCATTATCATGAATGGCCCACATAGCTGGTTAGTAAAACACATTATGCATCACGTAAACATTTGCAGCAATTAATCAAGGGCACCAATAATCTACCAATTATTCAGTCCTTATTAATTCTAATCAAGTTGTTTTAACCTTAAGGATTTGTAGACCTAATCAAGAGTTTATGACTAAAAAGCGCTCCCACTTAAACCAATAAATTCATATGCTTTACCAATTTTAAACATAAAAATGTATTTCTAGTCCAACCGGAAACATACAAATTTAATTAAAATTTAAAGCTCATATCAATTTATAATTGAATCCAAAAATTTAATTTAATTTCAGTCGTATTTAAATTAATTCATGATTTTAATTTTAGTAAAATAATTAGAATAAATAACATTTATTATAATTATAATATTCAAAATTAAAATCCAAGAAAATAATTCAAATTATTAATTTTAAAATTAATTAAAATTACGTGAACTGAAATTTTCAAATTAAACATTCAAAACGATCTAATCGTAACGCAAACACCCTACGCGTTGCACGCCCATGGGCCGTACGCACACAGCCATTGCTGGCCATGTGCGCGCAGCCCATGCGCTCGTCGCATAGCTGCTGCTTCCCTATCGCAAGCCTCCGCACGCATTGGTGCTCGCTGCGCGCGCCAGCGCTCATCGCACGCGAGCTATCGCTCGCAGTGCGCGCGCGCGACATCGCTCGCTGGGCGCGCGACATCGCTCGCTGGGCGCGCGAGCCATCGCTCGCTGGGCGCGCGACATCGCTCGCTGGGCGCGCGACATGGCTCGCTGTATGCGCGAGCCATCGCTCGCTGGGGCGCGACATCGCTCGCTGGGCGGGCGACATCGCTCGCTGTGCGCGCGAGTAATGCTGGGCGCAGCGCTCGTGGCACGCGAGCTTGCGCTCGCTGCGCGCGAGGCTGCGCGCTCTTGTGCGAGGCAGCGCGCGTTGTGGCGCAGCTCGCTTGCTGCCCACACGCGACTGCCTTGGCTCGCTCTTCGCCCATGCCCATTCGTTCATTGCTCGTGGCACACGACACAAGGCAGGGCTGCTGCCTTGTGCTCGTGCACTACGCCCTTGCTCATTGCATTCGTGCCGCACGGGCGACGAGCTCCCTTGCTCGTCGTCGCATGCCCGCATTATACAACACCCCTTAAGGGTAACACGAAGCGTCCATTGCTTCGTGCGTGCAAGTTTTATGAACGAATCGCATAAAATTTAAAATTTATATTTAAAATTAATGACAAATTAATAAATAATATTAATTTCATAATTTTAGGGCGAAAAAATCGAAAATTTATTATCCAATTGATTTCCGATTGATATGGATTCAAGTCTAGGTCATAAAAATTTAAAATTTATCGTAAATTTACAATTTTTATGGTGGTTTTTAATCATAGGTTTCTAATTAAATTACAATTAATTATGAAAATCAAATTAATTCTAAATTATTCTAATTTTCAACAAATTAATCATAATTAATAATTAGATTGCATAATTAACAAGACTAGGCATTCAAACTTGTTAAACATATGCAGTAGGTCAATCAAAAATTCAAGATTTATCAACAAGAATCGCAAATATTTAATTTAACATCTTAAATTTACGAAATTTTGCATTCGAAAAACTAAAACCTTCGAAAAGTCATAGTTAGGCTTCGAATTTGAGAATTCTGGGTTCGGCAGAAAAATACTATTTTTGTCAAAATTTTTAGAATGCCTTTTACATGCGGAATTGACACAAAAATCACTCAATTCGGATGAGTAACGAAGAAACTGCCGAAAAACTGCGTACGTATAATTAAATAAACGCAATTTGCAATTAATTAACAATTACGAAAATTAATCACCCCTTTTAATTCTTGCAAATTTGTAATATTTAACCATGTTCATGCAATTTAGATTATGAAAATAATAAGGGGCTCGTGATACCACTGTTAGGTTATGATACATATGACAATTCATAAATCATGCGGAAAAACCATAAACCCAGGAAAACATATTATTTACACATAATCATTTAGCATAGATTAGATGCATACTCTTTGTTGCGTGCCTTCCCTAGCTGCGCCCGAACCGAACAAGAACAAGTCTTTAGGACTCCAAGTGTCGTCCCTCCGTAGATAGTCCACAGCACGTCCGGATCCGCCTTAAGATTGACCAACTAGAATCGCCCTTAAGGTACTATTATTTTCGGCACTTTATAGGCAAATGTGTGACTGAATTTTTTCTCTCAAAAAACTCACTTTGAATACTTTGAAACTTGTGTTATAAATTGTGAGCCCTAGCCTCATATTTATAGCGGTATGGAAAGGGAATCGAAATCCTATTCAGATACAAATTAATTAAACCTAGAATCCTACAAGAACTCTAATTTAATTAATTTATCAAATAGAATTAGGAATTTAATCATTAACCGAACTCTGCATGTTTTAGGAAACGTGCACGAACACAAACACTTGCACACACACGCACGGCAGCCACGATGGGCCCCATGCGTGCGCGCGAGCAGCAGCCCACTCAGCGCCCGCGCGCGCTGCGCGCTGCGCGTGCTGTGTGCGTTGTGCGCGCTGCGCGCTGTGCGTGCTGTGCGCGCTGTGCGCGCTGCGCATTGCGCGCAGCCTGCTGGGCCTGGCCTTGCTGTTTGTGCGGCGCGCTTGGCTTGCTGGGCGATGGCCTGGCTTCGTGCTGGGCCTCGTCCGGCAGGCCTCGTCCGATGCTTATTCGTACGATGCGCTTCCGATTAAATTTTCCGATTCCGGAATTCATTTCCGATACGAACAATATTTAATATTTCCGATTCCGGAATTAATTTCCGTTTCGAACAAATATTTAATATTTCCGTTTCCGGAATTATTTTCCGATTCCGGTAATATTTCCGATTCTGACAATATTTCCGTTTCCGGCAATATTTCCGATTCTGGCAATATTTCCATTTCCGATAATATTTTCCGATACGTACCATGTTTCCGTTTCCGGCAACATCTACGACTTGGATAATATTTATATTTCCGATACGATCCATATTTCCGTTTCCGGCAATATCATCGTTTCCGGAGTATTCATTTCTTGCCTGTGACGATCTTAGCTCCCACTGAAACCAAGATCCGTCGGTTCCGAATATTCATAGATAGAGTATCTAATGCCATTAGATACTTGATCCGTTTACGTACTATTTGTGTGACCCTACGGGTTCAGTCAAGAGTAAGCTGTGGATTAATATCATTAATTCCACTTGAACTGAAGCGTCCTCTAGCTAGGCATTCAGCTCACTTGATCTCACTGAATTATTAACTTGTCAATTAATACTGAACCGCATTTATTAGACTTAACATAGAATGCATACTTGGACCAAGGGCATTATTTCCTTCAAATTTTCTCTCTCTACAATTAGCGATGTCGGGCCACAAATGCGGCAATTTGAAAGCTCGAATTGATAGATTCAGTTTGATTTCTTGATCTTGTTGATTAATTCAATTGATTACAATTTGCTTCCTGATTATTGTTGGTCAATTTCTGGGCAATTTTGCTTTTGGTTGAAGATGTTATGCTTCTCTGGTTTTCTCTCAACTGAATTTAACAAACTGGAAATGGTTCTTGGTGAACCTTTTCTATTGGCTGGCCTGTGTTTTTTTACCCAGAAGAAGTTTCTTGAAGGTTTTAGCAGAAAAGCCAGGGTTTAATTCCCGATTTCATTCAATTGAATTTTTGTTGTTGCTGGTTTAATTCCCGATTGTTGTGTTTGTATGTTTTTGGGTGTTAATTATGGAGTACTGTAATTGTTTGGGTGGGTTTTAGATTCCAACGCAATTTGCAGATTCAGTTCATCAGCTGCGGAAGAGATGTACCTAGTAGCATTTAATTGTGCACTGAAAATATGTAAACCTGGTAAATTATTGCTAACAAGTCCTTGGTAGACTTAGCTTCAAACACTTGCTGCTGCTTCTGTGTTTCTGCAGGTTGTGCTGTAGTTGTTTCTAATCAGATTGGTTGGTTCTGGGGGATGTGATACTTTGTTTAATATTTATACACCATTGGAGGTTCAATCGGTAGAGCTTAGGCAACGACAGGGGTCTGCTCAGGTTGACTTTTGTTGAATTGTTGCCTGCTGATGTGTGTTGCTGCCATAGTGTTGGTCCGGAAGGGTTGATTCTTTCAGCTGTTGATGCTTCACGATTGTACTTTCAGATGGAGTGTTTTTTGTCATCCTGGTCAACTTTTGACTAGAGTTGACTTATTTTTTAGTTTGCGTTTTTTTGGTTATGTTGATCTTTGTTTTGTGTTGTATTGTAGGTTTTACTTTTGGGTCTTGTATACAAGTGAATTTTGAATTGAGAAATATAACTTTTTTAGTCTCATACGAAGTATGTATTATAAGCATACTTTTATATATGTGTAATTGTTTATGTATCAATATATAAGAGCGATTAAATTAATCTCGTTTGTTATTGTTGTTGGGGCGGCGACTAAAGCATAGTAATTTCCGACGACTAAGGTGATTGAACGACAAAGCATTGAACAACGGAGCTTTGGTCGGGTTGCAGTTGAGAATTCCAAATTAAATTCGAAATTGTAAACTAGAAATGTAATCCCATGTGAAATCAGATTTAATAAGTTAACAATCTTTAGTCTCAATTGAAATTCAGTACATAATAAAAAAATATTAAATGCCAAAAAAAATAAAAAAAGATGATGATAACAATTTCTTTTTAAATTACACTTTTGGAGGATCGAATAATAACCTTAGTGGTAGGATGATCAAGTAACTAGTTTAGCGGGGGTGTCATTTTACCTTTAAATAAAATCAAACTCAACTGAAATAGATGTATTACTCCTAACATTTTTATAATAACCTAAATCGTTCACATCGTTTATAATACAAATAAATTTTCCACCACCAAATTGAAAAATTTAGCTGCAATAAAACTTTATTTAATTTCCCTGCTACTATAGAGGATCATTTCACTTTTAAAGAAATCATGACATAAAAATCTCAAACTCGACTAAAGTAGAATAAAAGAATTTTCTTTCTAAAGATTGATGTGTTGATACCCCCTTGTCGCAATGTCACTGCTACACTGCTTTAACATGTGTTCGATTCCTAACAAGAGCCCAAAAATAATTTGTTTAAAGTGTAAAAAACCATTTTATGGGATCATATTTTAGTCATACAAAAATCAAAATATTGGATATACATTTTTTTTCAACCTTAACATGGATATTTTGGCAACTCGATGCTCTTATGGGGACTATCAGACAATTTATCGTCCTCAATATAAAAAAGGGTTTATTGGTGAAATAAGATTGGTTTTTCCTTATATTAAATATTACATATTTTTATGGTCACACAAGAGCTTATAATAAAACATAACGATACCAGAAAATAGCTAACGATCTCCATAAAAGATTTGTTCTTACCGTATGTTTGGACTTGTATAATATTTTGAAAAATGACTTTGTATGTTGTAGATAGATTGTTTAGGTGTAACTTTGAAAAGTTAGGTTACATGTTGATTTTTTTTTTATTAACCTTGATTACCATTATTCGAGATCATTTTATATTTAAAGAAATTAAATTTTAAATAAAATCAAACTAACTAAAATAGATATGTAACTCCTAACATTTTTATAATAACCTAAATTGTTCATATCTTTGATAATACAAAATAGTTTTGCCACCACCAAGATTGGAAAAGTACGCTAACGCAACACATTGTATTAACTTTGACTACCCTTATAAAAGATTATTTCACCTTTAAAAGAATCATAATTAAAAAAAAATCCCAAACTCAACAAAATTAGATTAAAACAATTTAATATCCAAAGATTGATCTGCTGATACCCCTTATCAAAATGGTCATTGCTACGTTGTTTTAACATATACTTTAATTGTGCACCCGTGTTCATTTCCTAACAAGAGCCCACAAATAATTTTATTTAGGTATTAACAATTGTTTTATATGATCATTTTAATCATAAAAATATCAAATTTTAATTTTTTTTTCCCACCTTTTAACTATGATTTTGTGGCTACTCGTTGTCTTTATGGGGACTATTAGATAATTATCACTACAAGAAATTGTACTATTGACGACGGAAAATCCCGTCACGAAAGGCCCATAATCGTTGATTAACGACGGGATTTCATGTCGCGAACCCGTCATAAAAGGGGGGCGTCGTTAATAGAAATCCCGTCGTAAATCCGTCGTAAACCCGTCGTAAAAGACATTTGCGACGGTTATTCCCGTCATTGTTTGGTTGTTAGCCCCGTCGCAAAAG
The DNA here is from genome assembly GCF_020520425.1 of Spinacia oleracea. Taxonomy (NCBI): domain Eukaryota; kingdom Viridiplantae; phylum Streptophyta; class Magnoliopsida; order Caryophyllales; family Amaranthaceae; genus Spinacia; species Spinacia oleracea. The sequence continues at coordinate 152,157,387 of NC_079489.1, forward strand.
GCTTTTGCGACGGGATTTTTGACCCGTCGTAATTAGGTTGTCGTTAAAGATACAAATTCTTGTAGTGTATTTATCCTCATTATCAAAAAGATGTTGGTTTTTGAAAATATAAATTTGGTTTTATTGTTTAATTATGTATTATATATTTTTATGATTACACATGATCATTTAAATTTTGAAGAAATTAAATTTAACCAATAACTCAAGTAAAATAGATGTTTAATTTCTAACATTTTCATAAATATCTAAGTAGTTTGCTTCTTGTTATAATAAAAAGCTAAGACCACCACCAAGATTTTGACATACCATTAGAAATTTTGACATACCATTTTATGAGATCATTTAGGTCATAAAAAGTTCAAATATTGGATGTTTTCACATTATCTATGATTTTTTGGCTACTTGTTGCCTTTATCGAAACTATCAGATAATTAATTGTCCTCATTATAAAAAAAAAGAGTTGGTTGTTGGAAATATAATTTTTTTATTTTTTTATTATGTACTATATATTTTATGATTACACAAGGACACACAATAAGCTTAACGATACTAGAAAATATTTACCGATCTCCAAATGAATTTCTTTATTCCCGTATGTCTAAACCTGTTAAATAGTAATGATATCCAAAAATAATACTCCCTCTATCCCTTAATACCCGACCTGTTTTGACCGGACACGCTTGTCGATGCACAACTTTGACCACCAATTTCTTTAACTATATATTATAAAAGTTTATAAAAATATTAATATTTTGAAAATATACATTTAGATGAAGCCAACAATATATTATACACTAAAATTTATTTTCATATACTGGAAATAAAATAGGGTCAAAGCGAATTATGTGAATAGTGCAAAAAGTCAAAACAGGTCAAGTATTAAGGGACGGGGGGAGTAACTCTTACGTTGTAATAAATTGTTTAGATTTCAATAACTTCAAAGAGCTAGATTTAAATAACTAACTAAGTTTGACTACGTTTACACGAGATCATTTAACTTTGGAAGAAATTAAATTTAAATAAAACCAAACTCAAGTAAAACAGATACGTAATTTCTAACATTTTCATAAACATATAAGTTGTTTGTTTCTTGTTATAACGCAAAATGACGACCCACCACCAAAATTGGAAAACACAATGTGTTATAACTTTATCTATGATTAAAAGGATCATTTGACCTTTTAAAAAAATCACATTCAGAATTCTCAACCTCGGCAAAATTAGACAAAAATATGTTTGTTTGCAATGACTTACGTGCTGATACCCCTTACTACAATGGTCACTACTCTACTAATATAACATATACTCTAAGTGTGTGTGCCAGTGTTCGATTCTTGTCAAGAGCAAATAAAACAAATTTTTAATTGTGACAAACCATTTTTATGGGATCATTTTGGTCATGAAAAAATCAAATTGTTGATGTTTTTCTTCACCTTTAACTATGATTTTTTAAGTTTAAAGATATGAGTATCAGTACATGCTTTTTCTTTCATTATCCATCAACGAATCATATGAGTACATGCATTTTTTTTTTCAAGACATAACAAAAAGTTTTCTGATGAAGCTACACATGATAATTAAACTCAAAGTCTAAACTTCATTGTTTACAACAAATATATTTTTTGAAAAATCATTATATTATTCATAATATCTGAAGCTTAAACTACATCTAAGAGTTTCTAATATGCAAAAGTTTGGTTGTTTCACACATCTGTCATTACAGTCCACATCATATATTGTCGAAATAGCATATCGTTACTCCCTAATAGCTGGATGAAAAGATAAAGAAAATTGGATAAAATTTATGAATAAACTCACAAATAATCCCATAAAAAGATTCATAATACATAAAGAAAGGAAGTATTGTTTATTATGATTCCGTAAATACTAAAAAGAAATCATTAAAACAATAATAATATAAAACAACAATTGCCCAAAGGAAAAAAAAGATCCACATATAAAGGATCGAACGCAGGTCTAGGAGCAGTGTAAAGATGATCATATAAATTTCGGTGTAACCAGTTTGGCAAGGGGTATCAGCCCATCCATTTGTGCTAGAAAATATATAATATATTTGAGATTTTGAGAATATAGATAAGGTTTTATAAGCAGCGAATGTTTAGATTTCATAATACATAAAATGATCCCACGTATTAAAATACATACTTATAAAATTTAATTTTCATTGAAAAAACATACGGAGTACTTCCTAGTAAAAATATAATAAAAAAGCTTTTTTGCCAATAACCCCTTATTGAATTAGGACCGAATATTGTATTATTATCTACGATTAAAAAGGATGATTTCACCTTTAAAGAAATCTTATTCGGAATTTTCAAACTCCGTAAAATTATATTAAAAAGTTTCGTTTGAAATGACATATGTGATGATCCCTCTTGCTAAGGGGGTCACTACTACACTGCTATAACATCTACTCGATCTAACTGCGAGAACTCGTGCTTGATTCTTGACTAGAGAAAAAAAAAACGAAATTTTTAAATGTGACAAACCAAATTATGGGATCATTTTAGTAAATAAAACATCAAACTTAATATTGAATATTTTTTTCAACTTTAACTATGATTTTTTGGTAAATCGTTATCTTTATGGGGACTATCTGATAATTAATTTACCTCATTATCAAAAAGGAGTTGGTTGTTAAAAATATAATTTATTTTTTAAAAATTATATACTACATATTTTTCTGATTACACAAAGGCTTACAATAAAACTTAAAGATACCAGAAAATGTTTACCAATCTCCAAATGAATTTTTTATTATCGTATGTCTAAACCTGTAAAATAGTAACGTTATCCAAAAATATAACTCCGTACGTTGTAAATGAATTGTTTAGATCAAACTTCGAAGAGTTAGCCTTTAATTACTAAGTTTGGCTAAGATTACACAAGATTATATAACTTTTGAAGAAATTAAATTTAAATAAAAATAAACTCAAGTAAAATAGATGTGTAACTTTTAACATTTTCATAAACATCTACTGAGTAAGTTGTTTACTTCTTGTTATAATACAAAATTATGACCCACCACCAAGATTAGAAAAACGACGCTTCTATAAAGGTCGTCGACCTTCGACGACTTACCCCTTTAATTAAATCTAGACCGTCGATTGATCTCAATCTAATCTAGATCGTTCACTTGATTTTATCCTTTTTATGGGTTGTTTGGCTCTAGGTAAAAAAAGTACCCAACGTATATTTAATATTAATTATTCAATATTAATGACATCATCATCCGTCCATTTCACCGCCGGCAACCATCACCGCCGGCCACCATCACCGCCGGCCACCATCATCCGACCACCATCATCCGACAACCATCACCCGACAACCGACAACCGACCACCATCATCTCGCCCACCACCATCAACTGACCACCATCATCATCGCCGGCAACCACCAACATCATCCGGCCACTAACATCACCGCCGACCACCATCACCGCCTGCCACCACTCCACATCGCCGGCCATCTAATTTTATAGTTAATTAAATAATAATCTTTTTTAATTCTATAATTAATTAAATAGTAATCTTTTTTAATTTTAAGTAAATAACCGTTTAGTTTAAAATATTATTGTTATTTATCCGATATTAGCTAATTTTGACATATATTAAAAAAAAATCAAATTTAATTTAATTATTTTTACCGATTTTTGTTTTAAAAAAATCTGATTTTATTTGATACGGTATTAGATAATTATTAATTACCGAAAGTTTTTTAAATAAAACAGATTTTATTTGAAACGGTATTATATAATTATTACCGAAAATAGAATAGATTCTGATATTATAGAATAATATTTATTTTTTATATATTATTTAATTGATTTAATATCTTAATTTTTCCTAAATTGAGCCTTAGATTTCGTTATTGATTTTCCTATAAAAAATATCAGATTTTATTTTATTACCAAAATAAAAATAGATTTTGATGTTTTTTGTTTAAGGATTAAATAGATTCTGATATTATATTATTTATTTTTTAGATATTCTTTTTATAAAAAAATCAGATTTTACTTGTGACTATAAAAAAAATTTAATTCTATTTGTTACGATACAGAAAATTAGATTTTATTTGTTACGATAAATCAGATTTTATTCAGATTTTTTTTTATTTCGGTAATTAACTATTACCGTATATCTTAATTATATTAGTTAATAATTGTTAACGAAATTGTTAACAAATAAAATATGAAAGAAATAAAATCTGAATTGTTACCGAAATTTTTAAAAATTACCGAAATAATAAATATCAGATTTTATTTTATTACCAAAATTAAAATAGATTTTGATATCGTATATCTGAATTATATTAGTTAATAATTGTTACCGGAGTTGTTAACAAATAAATCTCATTTGTTACCGAAATTTTTTTCAAAAAATTACCGAAATAAAAAAAAAATCTATTTTTATTTGATTACCGAAATAAAAATAGATTTAGATATTTTATTTTTAGGGTTAAAATAGATTCAAATGTTATAGAATAATATTTACTTTTTAGATATTCTTTAATTGATTAATATGTTAATTTTCCTAAATTGATGCCTTATATTTTGTTAATAATTGTTACCGAAATTATTTTAAAGAAATCAGATTTTATTTGATTGTTACCGAAATTTTTTAAAAAATATCTTATCTTTTATTATTTAATTATATATATTGTTACCGATTTTTAAAAAAAAATCTTGTCTTATATTAAAAGCAAATCTTATCTTATATTGTTACCGATTTTTAAAAAAAATAATCTTATCTTATATTAAAAAAATTCTTATCTTATATTGTTACCGAGATTTTATTTGATTGTTAACAAAATTTATTTGATTGTTCCGAATTTTTTTTTAAAAAATCAGATTTTATTTATTACCGAAATTAAAATATATATTCTCTAATTGATTTAGTCTCCTATTTAGTCTCCTAATTTTCCTAAATTGATTCCTTAGATTACGTTATTGATACTAAAACATTTACAAGATATCGTTTATCTGATTTATACCAAATCAATTACGTTATTTTTTATCCTATATTCTGTAACTTTTAACGAAATAATAATTGTTTTTTTATTTGAATACCGAAATAAAAAAAAAAATCAATTTTTATTTTATCTTACATCGAATCATGAAATAGAATCATACATCGAATCATAAAAATTACCGAAATAAAAAAATCTATTTTTATTTGATTACCGAAATAAAAGTAGATTAGATATTTTTTTTAGGGATAAAATAGATTCAAATGTTATAGAATAATATTTATTTTTTAGACATTCTTTAATTGATTAATATGTTAATTTTCCTAAATTGATGCCTTAGATTTCGTTAATAATTGTTACTGAAATTATTTTAAAAGAATCAGATTTTATTTGATTGTTACCGAAATTTTTAAAAAATATCTTATCTTATATATTATTTAATTATATATATAATTACCGATTTTTTTAAAAAAAATCTTATCTTATATTAAAAACAAATCTTATCTTATATTGTTACCAAAATTTTTTAAAAATAATCTTATCTTATATTAAAAAAAATTCTTATCTTATATTGTTACCCAGATTTTATTTGATTGTTAACGAAATTTATTTGATTGTTACCGAATTTTTTTTTTTAAAATCAGATTTTATTTATTACGGAAATTAAAATATATATTCTCTAAGTAATTTGGTCTCCTATTTAGTCTCCTAATTTTCCTAAATTGCTGCCTTAGATTACGTTATTGATACTAAACCATTTACAGGATATCGTTTATCTGATTTATACTAAATCAATTACGTTATTTTTTATCCTATATTCTGCCACTTTGGGTCATGTTAGATAAATTAATAGGGTTTAATGTATTGAAAGAATCAAATAACGGCTAGTTCGTCACGGCATTGCTTATTTATTATGTTAGGAACTCCTAATTATTTTTTGGACTGACCAAAATACTTTTGGAATTCCACTTTATTAATTAGGAGTTACTGAATTGGGAATCATAAAGACTTAATTGACTTTGGAAGTAAGAGAATCAAGAGAGCGAGGGTTGGTAATTTCGGACACTCTATTTACTTATTTGCGTTACCGTTTTCATGAAATTAAATAAGCAAACAAACCCCTTTGGGTCGTGTTAGATAAATTAACAGGGTTTAATGTATCGAACGAATCAAATACCAGCAAGTACGTCACGATATTGTTTATTTATTATTTTAAGCATTTCCTTATCTAATGCGACCCTCTATATTTATGTTAGTACCTCCTAATTATTTTTTGGAGTTACCAAATACTTTTGGAATTCCAGTTTATTAATTAGGAGTTACTGAATTGGGAATCATAAAGAATTAATTGACTTTGGAAGTAAGAGAATCAAGAGAGTGAGTGTTGCCAAATATCGGTAATTTCGGATATTCTATTTACTTATTTGTGTTACCGTTTTCATGAAATTATCAAATGCAAACAAACCCCTTTGGGTCGTGTTATATGAATTAACAGGGTTTAATGTATCGAACGAATCAAATACCGGCTGGTTCGTCACGGTATTACTTATTTATTATTTTAAGCAATTCCTTATCTAATGCGACCCTTAATCTATTAATAAATATATCTATTTATGTTAGGACCTCCTAATTATTTTTTGGAGTTACCAAATACTTTTGGAATTCCACTTTACTAATTAGGAGTTACTGAATTGGGAATCATAAAGATTTAATTAACTTTGGAAGTAAGAGAATCAAGAGAGCGAGTGTTGCCAAATATCGGTAATTTCGGACACTCTATTTACTTATTTGCGTTACCATTTTCATGAAATTATATAAGCAAAAAAACCCCTTTGGGTCGTGTTAGATAAATTAACAGGGTTTAATGTATCGAACGAATCAAATACCGGCTGGTTAGTCACGACATTGGTTATTTATTATTTTAAACAATACTTTATCCAATGCGACCCTTAATCTATTAATAAATAAATCTATTAATGTTAGGACCTCCTAATTATTTTTTGGAGTTACCAAATACTTTTGGAATTCCACTTTACTAATTAGGAGTTACTGAATTAGGAATCATAAAGATTTAATTAACTTTGGAAGTAAGAGAATCAAGAGAGCGAGTGTTGCCAAATATCGGTAATTTCGGACACTCTATTTAATTGTTTGCGTTACCGTTTTCATAAAATTATATAAGAAAACAAACCCCTTTGGGTCGTGTTAGATAAATTAACAGGGTTTAATGTATCGAAAGAATCAAATAACGGCTACTTCGTCACGGCATTGTTTATTTATTATTTTAAGCATTTCCTTATCTAATGCGACCCTTAATCTATTAATAAATGTATCTATTTATGTTAGGACCTCCTAATTATTTTTTGGAGTTACCAAATACTTTTGGAATTCCACTTTATTAATTAGAAGTTACTGATTAGGGAATATTAAAGACCTAATTAACTTTGGGTCGTGTTAGATAAATTAACAGGATTTAATGTATCGAACGAATCAAATACCGAAAAGTTCGTCACGACATGATTTATTTATTATTTTAAGCATTTCCTTATCTAATGCGACCCTTAATCTATTAATAAATATATCTATTTATGTTAGGACCTCCTAATTATTTTTTGGAGTTACCAAATACTTTTGTAATTCCAGTTTATTAATTAGGAGTTACTGAATTGAGAATCATAAAGACTTAATTAACTTTGGAAATAAGAGAATCAAGAGAGCGAGTGTTGCCAAATATCGGTAATTTCGGACACTCTATTTACTTATTTGCGTTACCGTTCACATGAAATTATATAAGAAAACTAACCCTCTTGGGTCGTGTTAGATAAATTCACAGGATTTAATGTATCGAACGAATCAAATACCGGCAAGTTCGTCACGACATGGTTTATTTATTATTTTAAGCATTTCCTTATCTAATGCGACCCTTAATCTATTAATAAATATATCTATTTATGTTAGGACCTCCTAATTATTTTTTGGAGTTACCAAATACTTTTGGAATTCCACTTTATTAATTAGGAGTTACTGATTAGGGAATAGTAAAGACCTAATTAACTTTGGGTCGTGTTAGATAAATTAACAGGGTTAAATGTATCGAACGAATCAAATACCGGCAAGTTCGTCACGACATTGTTTATTTATTATTTTTAACAATTTCTTTATCTAATGCGACCCTTAATCTATTAAGAAATATATCTATTTATGTTAGGACCTCCTAATTATTTTTTGGAGTTACCAAATACTTTTGGAATTCCACTTTATTAATTAGAAGTTGCTGATTAGGGAATAGTAAAGACCTAATTAACTTTGGGTCGTGTTAGATAAATTAACAGGATTTAATGTATCGAACGAATCAAATACCGGCAAGTTCGTCATGACATTGTTTATTTACTATTTTAAGCATTTCCTTATCTAATGCGACCCTTAATTTATTAATAAATATATCTATTTATGTTAGGACCTCCTAATTATTTTTTGGAGTTACCAAATACTTTTGTAATTCCAGTTTATTAATTAGGAATTACTGAATTGAGAATCATAAAGACTTAATTAACTTTGGAAATAAGAGAATCAAGAGAGCGAGTGTTGACAAATATCGGTAATTTCGGACATTCTATTTAATTGTTTGCGTTACAGTTTTCATAAAATTATATAAGAAAACAAACCCCTTTGGGTCGTGTTAGATAAATTAACAGGGTTTAATGTATCGAAAGAATCAAATAACGGCTACTTCGTCACGGCATTGTTTATTTATTATTTTAAGCATTTCCTTATCTAATGCGACCCTTAATCTATTAATAAATGTATCTATTTATGTTAGGACCTCCTAATTATTTTTTGGAGTTACCAAATACTTTTGGAATTCCAGTTTATTAATTAGGAGTTATTAAATTGGTAATCATAAAGATTTAATTAACATTTGAAATAAGAGAATCAAGAGAGCGAGTGTTGACAAATATCGGTAATTTCGGACACTCTATTTAATTGTTTGCGTTACCGTTTTCATAAAATTATATAAGCAAACAAATCCCTTTGGGTCGTGTTATATAAATTAACAGGGTTAAATGTATCGAACGAATCAAATACCAGCTGGTTCGTCACGGTATTACTTATTTATTATTTTAAGCAATTCCTTATCTAATGCGACCCTTAATCTATTAATAAATATATCTATTTATGTTAGGACCTTGTAATTATTTTTTGGAGTTATCAAATACTTTTGGAATTCCAGTTTATTAATTAGGAGTTACTGTGAGGGGGTCGAAAAAGCGCGAGGCTAATGCATGACCTCGTCCCTCGTGGGTGTGACGCTTCTTTTTTATTCAATCAAGTGTAATTGGATTTCCTGTGAGTTTACACCCAATTGACTTGTAATATAGGAGTCGCCATTCAGTTTTTAACAACAATGAGAAAAACTGACAAAACCCGGTTATCGTGACATAAAGGGAGTGCAATTATGTTTGACCACGACAGCCGTAGGTTCCCTTGTGATCCCTGGTGTGGGGATCTCTCAACATACACCCGCAAGGTAGAGATTGAGGGTTCCGGGGACTGTAACTACCGAGAGGAGTACTTTGCTCGTCGATAACTCCAGAGGCAGGATATCCTTACTGGCTCAGCATAAATAATTGAAGGGACATGCGTTAACTATTAAACTAATCTGAGTTGATTTTAGCAATATGCAACATATAATACTAGACCGATCACGATTATCTGATTTAGATAGCATTAAGGGACCTAGCATGATAATCCAATTTCCCAAAAATATTATATTTGTTAGGCGTGATAGAACAATCAGATTTAGTTAGTTTAACAGTTCATAAAAAGGGCGAGGAAAGCAATTAAATCATCGAAAAGGGACACATTACGACGCACCCTTGAGAGGTGCGTCACGGTTCTCAGAAAACTAACCACTTTGACTTTGCTATTTCTCCTTTTTATTTAACGAATCTCAAATTATGGGACAGGATACGTTCTGTTCAATTTATGGATCGATTGCGACAGAACGCGTGAACAATTTCGCAGCGTGAGGCTTAGCTAAGGGTTGGAGTCAATACTCAGAATTTGAATTGTGTGTTGTGTTGTTTTCACGTCGAACTTAAGGCCCTATTTATAGAAAAGAGTTCGTGGAAAGATAGAATTGTAGAACTCTAATCCACGAGGAATTAGGAAAAAACACGTACCAGGTATTTTCAGCGCCCAGTGCTGGGCGTCAAAGATTTTGGCGCCCAGCTCTGGGCGTTGAAAATAGGATCCGGGCAATTTCAGCGCCCAGGGCTGGGCGTTGAAATTGCTATTTGGGCCGTTTCTTTGTCAGATTCGGATTCTTAGAATCCGGAGCGTATGAGACTTAATCGAGTCTTTTAGTGCGTATTAATTTTATGACGGAATGCGTCTGGACCCGTTACGAACTCTAGGCTCGTTAGGATTTCAATCAATACGTGACTCTTATTTTCGAATCGTATTAGGAATAGGATTCTCTCGCAATTTCTATCTCATTTAGGATTTATGTTGGAGTGCAACACCTAATTCTGACAGGTTTCTATCTTTTATGACTTGCCACTTTTAACAACTACCCATTACGGCAGTTACTATTTGAAGCAGGTTTCCATAAATAGCCGGTTTCTATAAATAGCAGGTTTCGGGTGAAATGAAAAGGGGAATTGAGATTCGTTATTTTATAGGAGATGCGTTGTCAAGTGGAGATTTATGTTTTCATCATCGAACCTTTCCCTTTCGGGAATGGGGACAAAAGTAGGTGTGTACAGTTAGCCCCCACTTTGACTGAGTCTTGGAGCAAGACGATGGTCAAAGTACTAGACGGAGTGCGTCACATAAGCCATGGTGTATGTGACCTGTTTTGCGAGGGTCTCACGAGCCCCCGAGTGATAACATTTGACTTAAGGGTCATCACTTGAAATGTCGACATATCCCTCACGTGTCATTGGGATTTGTCAACGGATAGTATAGAATACTCCCTCACTTTGTCATTGGAAGTATCTAAAGAGGCGTAGAAACTCCCTCACTTTATCATTGGGAGTAACTATAGATATTTTCGAAATCAAAGCTATAAAGTGTAATTGGGCCTGGCCAAGCCCAATCACGAGGTAAAAATGTTTTTAAAGATCCTCATTTTCAGGGCTAGCTAAACGAGAAAACCCCCTTGTTTTTATGGGACGTAAAACGAAGGAAAATCCAGCACATCGCTACTTTTTGGAAAAAACGGAAAACCAATCCTTTTAATTTTTGGAAAAGGGAAAACCAGAAAAGGTTATCGCTGCAGCGACTAAGGACCTACGCGGCTTGTGACGTAGACCCCGCCGGCTAAAGATGGCGAGCCTGTCCGCTAAGGGTGGACGCCCCGTCCGAAAAAGTGGACGAATCTTGTTTTTGAAATTTGAAAATAAGGACCTACGCGGCTTGTGACGTAGACCCCGCCGGCTAAAGATGGCGAACCTGTCCGCTAAGGGTGGACACCCTGTCCGATAGAAGTGGACGATTCTGTTTTTGAAATTTGAAAATAAGGATCTACGCGGCTTGTGACGTAGACCCGCCGGCTAAAGATGGCGAACCTGTCCGCTAAGGGTGGACACCCCGTCCGATAGAAGTGGACGATTCTGTTTTTGAAATTTGAAAATAAGGACCTACGCGGCTTGTGACGTAGACCCCGCCGGCTAAAGATGGCGAACCTGTCCGCTAAGGGTGGACACCCCGTCCGATAGAAGTGGATGAATCTATTTTAAAATTTGTTTTGTGTTCATTTTTTGAAAATGAGGACCTACGTGGTTTGCGCTGTAGACCCCGCCAGCTGAAGATGGCGAGACTGTTTTGAATTTGAAGACTTTATTTTTCGAAGACTAAGGACCTGCGCGGCTAGTGACGCAGACCCCGCCCGCTGAAGGTGGGCGAGCCCTGTCCGCTAAGGGTGGACGCCCCGGAATTCGTCTTTTCAATTTGGAACTCGCGTGGTTCGTGGCGCGATCTTGCCCGATTGAGGTGGGCAAGTCGTGATTTCTTTTGAGAATTTCTTTTATTCATTCTTGCAAGAGCGAATTCTTTCGAGGGATGCTCGGATTTAGTTACAACCTGAATGTGGGTTGACAGCGTGCTTAAACGGACCATTGTCTTGTGGTCATCTTCTTTCATGGTTTTGAGCTAGTCTTTATGGCTCAATTTTGCCACTACCTGGGTCCTTGATTGGGGACCATGTATAAGTATCAACGGCGACCTTTGTCTTGAGGTCGTAAACCGGTTCTTTTTCTTTTGAGATTATCCAAACACGGGACTTTGTACAGCGTAGTCTGGGAATATTGTTTTAACTTTGCATACCCTTTTTTTTGAGATATATTTTTTCTTTCGAGCCACCAAGTACTCGTGCTTGGCGGTCAGTTCTTGTCAAAGAGGTTCTTTGGGGATACGCATTTTGTAATGTCCTTGATTGTGTTTGGGATCGTGCTCGTAAGTGCGAGCGATCTTCGTAGTGGTGTGCTACTCTTGACAAAGTCGTGAGGTGCAACTTTCAGTAAGGAAATTGGCAATTTTCGAGTCAAATGGATGCGGCAAGGCCCAATAGAAGTTAGGGCCTTTTTTGAGCCTGGGTTCATTTTCGGCGCCCAGGCCTGGGCGTTGAAATAATTCACGCCCAGGTGGGGCGTTGAAAGTGTTGTTTGGGCTGGTCTTTTGATGACACAGTTGGCCTCTTGTTCGTTCGTTTATTTCACTTGGAAGTTTTATGTATTCTCTTTTCTTTTGTTTTTTCTTTGTTTTTAGAACGTGATGCTTTTCTTGAGAAGCCGTAGCCGATTGGTGGACTACGGTGCTTGTCGCTTTGGGAAGATTATTTTAAGGAACTGTTGCTCTTAAGGCGTACAGTTATTGCGATAGTTGGGCGAGTCTATATGGCCCGAGGTGTTAGGTTATGATACATATGATATTACATAAATCATGCGGAAACAACCATTAACCCAGGATTACATATTATTTACACATAATCATATAGCATAATTTAGATGCATACTCTTTGTTGCGTGCCCTCCCTAGCTGCGCCCGAACCGAACAAGAACAAGTCGTTAGGACTCCAAGTGTCGTCCCTCCGTAGATAGTCCACAGCACGTCCGGATCCGCCTTAAGATTGACCAACTAGAATCGCCCTTAAGGTACTAGAATTTTCGGCACTTTTGAGCAAGATGTGTGGCTGAATTTTTTCTCAAAAACTCACTTTGAATACTTTTAAAAAACGTTTTAAATTGTGAACCCAGGCCACATATTTATAGGGTTATGGAAAGGGAATTGGAATCCTATTCAGATACAAATTAATTAAACCTAGAATCCTACAAGAACTCTAATTTAATTAATTTATCAAATAGAATTAGGAATTTAATCATTAACCGAACTCTGCACGTTTTAGGAAACGTGCACGAACACAAACACTTACGCACACACACACGGCAGCCTCGATGGGCCGCCCATGCGTGCGTGCGAGCAGCAGCCCACGCAGCGAGGCCTGCGCGAGCCACAAGCCCACGCAAGCACCCGCGCGCGCTGCCACGGCCTGCTGGGCCTGGCCTTGCGCTGGGCCTGGTGTGGCTGTTTGTGTGGCGCGCTTGGCTTGCTGGGCGATGGCCTGGCTTCGTGCTGGGCCCTCGTCCGGCAGGCCTCGTCCGATGCTTATTCGTACGATACGCTTCCGATTAAATTTCCGATTCCGGAATTCATTTCCGATACGAACAATATTTAACATTTCCGATTCCAGAATTAATTTCCGTTTCGAACAAATATTTAATATTTCCGTTTCCGGAATTATTTTCCGATTCCGGTAATATTTCCGATTCTGACAATATTTCCGTTTCCGGCAATATTTCCGATTCTGGTAATATTTCCATTTCCGATAATATTTTCCGATACGTACCATGTTTCCGTTTCCGGCAACATCTACGACTTGGATAATATTTATATTTCCGATACGATCCATATTTCCGTTTCCGGTAATATCATCGTTTCCGGAGTATTCATTTCTTGCCTGTGACGATCTCAGCTCCCACTGAAACCAAGATCCGTCGGTTCCGAATATCCATAGATAGAGTATTTAATGCCATTAAATACTTGATCCGTTTACGTACTATTTTTGTGACCCTACGGGTTCAGTCAAGAGTAAGCTGTGGATTAATATCATTAATTCCACTTGAACTGAAGCGGCCTCTAGCTAGGCATTCAGCTCACTTGATCTCACTGAATTATTAACTTGTTAATTAATACTGAACCGCATTTATTAGACTTAACATAGAATGCATACTTGGACCAAGGGCATTATTTCCTTCAGTCTCCCACTTGTCCTTAGGGACAAGTGTGCATTTTCCTAATTCCTTTGTCGCTCGATGCTTGCTCTTGAACATAAGGTAAGAGTTGTCATCCTTATTATGTCCAGAGGTGTTCCTCGGTTTCAGAGTTCAACTGATCAAATAAACAGATAATCATAGCCTATGATTCATCCGAGCACGGCCATGCATTTCACAGTTTCTAGCTCTCCGAGTGGCCTTGTACAACTTTTAAGCATCTCATCCCGATTTATGGGAGGACAATCCCAATCTTGCGATCTTGAGATTAGACTTCGTTTGATAGGTGATTACCTGAGCGTTGCCTTTATAGCCTCCTTTTACGGTGCGACGGTTGGTCAACGTCAAAGCAACCAGTTCTCAAACAAGTAATCTCAAATCACTCAGGTATTGAGGATTTAGTGTCTAATAATTTAATGAAATTTACTTATGACAGACTTTCATCTCTTACAGTAAAGTTTCATAGGTCTTGTCCGATACTAGTCTTCCCAAAGTAAGTATCTATGCAAATGATTATGACATTGCCATGTCCACATAGTTCAAGAAACAGAACTACTAGTCATCTTGCATTCTAATCGTCTAACGTTTTCTATGCGTCCAATTTTATAGAAAACTTCGATTAGGGACCATTTTCAACCTTTGACATTCAAGTTCACTTGATAGACATTTCTTAGTCACAGGACTGGTCCTGACAGTCTATCTTGAATATATCGTCAAATTGAAGGGACTCATCATTTAATAAACCACAAATTAAATGGAAAAATGAATTCTTTTCATTTATTGTGAATGATTAACCAATAATGTTTTACAAAGATTTAAACTCTAAAACTTTAAAACATTAAACAGAGACATCAAAGCCATTCTCCAATATGCTTGATTCCCATAGCTGCAGTGTGCGAGTTGTGCTTCGCCTGCGGCAGAGGTTTAGTTAATAGATCTGATATGTTGTCATCAGTTCCAATTTTGCTTATCTCGACTTCTTTTCTTTCAACGAACTCTCGTAGAAGGTGAAATCTACGAAGTACATGCTTGACTCTCTGGTGGTGTCTAGGCTCTTTTGCCTGTGCAATAGCTCCGTTATTATCACAATACAGGGCTATTGGTCCTTTAATGGAGGGGACTACACCGAGTTCACCTATGAACTTCCTTAGCCATATAGCTTCCTTTGCTGCTTCATGTGCAGCAATGTACTCCGCTTCAGTTGTAGAATCCGCAATGGTGCTTTGCTTAGCACTTTTCCAGCTTACTGCTCCTCCGTTGAGGCAGAAGACAAACCCTGACTGTGATCTAAAATCATCTTTGTCGGTTTGGAAACTTGCGTCCGTATAGCCTTTAACAATTAATTCATCATCTCCACCATAGACCAGGAAGTCATCTTTGTGCCTTTTCAGGTACTTCAGAATATTCTTGGCAGCAGTCCAATGCGCCTCTCCTGGGTCTGACTGGTATCTGCTGGTAGCACTGAGTGCGTACGCAACATCCGGGCGTGTACATATCATAGCATACATTATTGAACCAATCAATGATGCATATGGAATCCCATTCATTCGTCTACGCTCATCAAGTGTTTTTGGGCACTGAGTCTTGCTTAGAGTCATTCCATGAGACATGGGTAGGTAGCCTCGCTTGGAGTCCGCCATCTTGAACCTATCAAGCACCTTATTGATATAAGTGCTTTGACTAAGTCCAATCATCCTTTTAGATCTATCTCTGTAAATCTTGATGCCCAATATGTACTATGCTTCTCCTAGATCCTTCATCGAAAAACATTTCCCAAGCCAAATCTTGACAGAGTTCAACATAGGAATGTCATTTCCGATAAGTAATATGTCGTCGACATATAATACTAGGAAAGCAATTTTGCTCCCACTGACCTTCTTGTATACACAAGATTCGTCTGCGTTCTTGATGAAACCAAAGTCACTGACTGCTTCATCAAAACGTATATTCCAGCTCCTGGATGCCTGCTTCAATCCGTAGATTGACTTCTTTAGCTTGCATACCTTTTTAGCATTCTTTGGATCCTCAAAACCTTCAGGTTGTGTCATAAACACAGTTTCTATTAAAACGCCGTTTAAGAAAGCAGTTTTGACATCCATCTGCCATATTTCGTAATCATAATATGCAGCGATTGCTAACATTATTCGAATAGACTTTAGCATTGCAACTGGTGAAAAGGTTTCATCGTAATCCACACCGTGGACTTGCCTGTAACCTTTTGCAACCAATCTAGCTTTGAAAACTTCAAGTTTCCCATCCTTGTCCTTTTTCAGTTTGAAAACCCATTTGCTTCCAATGGCTTGGTAGCCATCTGGCAAATCGACCAAATCCCATACTTGGTTTTCAGACATGGAGTCTAATTCAGATTGCATGGCTTCTTGCCATTGCTTGGAGCTAGGGCTCGTCATAGCTTGTTTGTAAGTCGCAGGTTCATCACTTTCAAGTAATAGAACGTCATAGCTCTCGTTCGTCAAAATACCTAAGTACCTTTCTGGTTGAGATCTATATCTTTGCGATCTACGCGGGGTAACATTTCTAGATTGACCATGATTCTCACCAGATTCTTCTAAAGATCTCTGAGTTTCATCCTGAATGTCATCTTGAGCATTCTCTAGAGTTTGTTGTTCGACTCGAATTTCTTCGAGGTCTACTTTTCTCCCACTTGTCATTTTGGAAATGTGATCCTTCTCCAAAAAGACACCATCTCGAGCAACAAACACTTTGTTCTCAGATGTATTGTAGAAGTAATACCCCTTTGTTTCCTTTGGATAGCCCACAAGGATACATTTGTCAGATTTTGGATGAAGTTTGTCTTAAATTAATCGTTTGACGTATACTTCACATCCCCAAATCTTAAGAAAAGACACATTTGGAGGCTTTCCAAACCATAATTTGTATGGAGTCTTTTCGACAGCTTTAGACGGAGCTCTATTTATAGTGAGTGCAGCTGTATTTAGTGCATGTCCCCAAAATTCTAATGGAAGTTCGGCCTGACCCATCATTGACCTGACCATGTCTAGCAAGGTTCTGTTCCTCCGTTCCGACACACCGTTCCATTGTGGTGTTCCAGGAGGAGTCAATTCTGATAGAATTCCACATTCTTTCAGATGGTCATCAAATTCATAGCTCAGATATTCACCGCCTCTATCAGACCGCAGTGCTTTAATCTTCTTGCCTAATTGATTCTCTACTTCACTCTGAAATTCCTTGAATTTGTCAAAGGATTCAGACTTATGCTTCATTAGGTAGACATAACCATACCTACTGAAGTCATCAGTGAAAGTGATAAAGTAGCTGAAACCACCTCTAGCATTTGTACTCATTGGTCCACATACATCTGTATGGATTAAACCCAGTAGTTCATTTGCTCTTTCTCCAACTTTAGAGAAAGGTTGCTTTGTCATTTTGCCAAGTAAACATGATTCGCATTTACCATAATCCTCTAAGTCAATTGGTTCTAGAATTCCTTCCATTTGAAGTCTTTCTAAGCGTTTCAAGTTTATATGGCCTAATCGACAATGCCACAGATAGGTGAGATCTGAATCATTCTTTTTGGCCTTTTTGGTATTTATGTTATATACTTGTTTGTCGTGATCTAATAAATAAAGTCCATTGACTAATCTAGCAGATCCATAAAACATCTCTTTAAAATAAAACGAACAACTATTGTCTTTTATTAAAAAGGAAAATCCCTTAGCATCTAAGCAAGAAACTGAAATGATGTTTTTAGTAAGACTTGGAACATGGAAACATTCTTCCAGTTCCAAAACTAGCCCGGAGGGCAACGACAAATAGTAAGTTCCTACAGCTAATGCAGCAATCCGTGCTCCATTTCCTACTCGTAGGTCGACTTCACCCTTGCTTAACTTTCTACTTCTTCTTAGTCCCTGTGGATTGGAACATAAGTGTGAGCCACAACCTGTATCTAATACCCAAGAAGTTGAATTAGCAAGTATACAGTCTATAACGAAAATACCTGAAGATGGAACGACTGTTCCGTTCTTCTGATCTTCCTTTAGCTTCAAGCAATCTCTCTTCCAATGCCCCTTCTTCTTGCAGTAGAAGCATTCGGATTCAGAAGTGGGTTGACTGACCTTCCTCTTTGCAGATTTGGCGCCAGTTTGCTTAGTTGGGCTGGCCTTGTTGCCACCTTTCTTAGCATTCCTCTTCTTTCCAGATTTCTTGAACTTGCCCCCACGCACCATAAGCACATCCTGCTTATCACTTTTGAGCGTCTTTTCAGCGGTCTTCAGCATACCGTGAAGCTCAGTGAGCGTTTTGTCCAGACTATTCATACTGTAGTTCAGTTTGAACTGATCATACCCGCTATGAAGAGAATGGAGGATGGTGTCTATAGCCATTTCCTGAGAAAATTGCTGATCCAGCCGACTCATATTCTCAATGAGTCCAATCATTTTGAGAACATGTGGACTTACGGGCTCGCCTTTCTTAAGTTTGGTCTCAAGAATTTGCCTATGAGTCTCGAATCTTTCGACTCGAGCCAGATCTTGGAACATGTTCTTCAACTCACTGATGATTGTGAAAGCATCTGAGTTGATGAACGTTTTCTGCAGATCCGCACTCATGGTGGCGAGCATTAGACATTTCACATCCTTGTTGGCATCAATCCAACGATTGAGGGCTGCCTGAGTGACCCCGTCGCCTGCAGCTTCGGGCATCGCCTCATCTAGGACATACTCCTTTTCTTCCTGCATAAGAACTATTTGCAAGTTCCTTTGCCAGTCAAGGAAGTTTTTCCCGTTCAACTTCTCCTTTTCGAGAATTGATCGAATGTTGAATGAATTGTTGTTTGCCATATTAAAAACTACAATTGAAAAGAATAAACAAATAAATAACCATTCACAGTTTCTCTTAATAAACTTAAATTCTAGCATACATGCATAATTCAATGTTTATTAAGCATTTTATTCAAATTATGTGTTCCGGCAGGTGTGAATAAAATGATTCCAAGATCCTAAAATCATTGAAGAACTAAGCACAGTTTGTCGACTTAATCCTAGAACATCTTAGGTAAGCAAAAGCCTTTTGCTAATAGTCTAGAAACTATTCTTGGTTGATAGGTACGTCTAAGAACTTATTAGGTAAACCTATCGAATTTGCCACGACATAAAAGGACTCCTTACTTATATCGTTGAGTTTCACCAAAACTAACATGTACTCACAATTATTTGTGTACCTTGCCCCTTTAGGACCAATAAGTAACACCTCGCTGAGCGAAAACTATTACTAGATTGATGTAAATGATATCCAAGCAAGTGTATATTTTGGCATGGCACCTTTTAACTCAATTTTTAAGTTTGGAACTTAAGGCTCTTACTATGTTGGTTAGATTTTAAGTGAACTAAAATCCTTAATCATGCAACATAATCAAGCTTTTGATCTCATGCATTTTAAGACATATTTAAAAGCAATAAATAACTTAAAACATGCATAAGATATTTGTGATCTAGTATGGCCCGACTTCATCTTGAAGCTTTAACTTCAAAGTCCGTCTTGAAAATCTCCGTGGGAGGCACCATTTTCTTCAAATAGGATAAGCTATAACTAATTACAACTATTTGATGGTACGTAGACCATATTTGAATTGAAAAATAACTTTGGTACTTTAGACCAATTACATTCAAATTAATGGTACGCAGACCATATTTTCTATCCTATTTGGGCCATACTAGTCACTTCATAACCTGCAAAACAGTACATATACAATATATACCATTCACCCATTCATTATCATGAATGGCCCACATAGCTGGTTAGTAAAACACATTATGCATCACGTAAACATTTGCAGCAATTAATCAAGGGCACCAATAATCTACCAATTATTCAGTCCTTATTAATTCTAATCAAGTTGTTTTAACCTTAAGGATTTGTAGACCTAATCAAGAGTTTATGACTAAAAAGCGCTCCCACTTAAACCAATAAATTCATATGCTTTACCAATTTTAAACATAAAAATGTATTTCTAGTCTAACCGGAAACATACAAATTTAATTAAAATTTAAAGCTCATATAAATTTATAATTGAATCCAAAAAGTTTAATTTAATTTCAGTCGTTATTTAAATTAATTCATGATTTTAATTTTAGTAAAATAATTAGAATAAATAACATTTATTATAATTACAATATTCAAAATTAAAATCCAAGAAAATAATTTAAATTATTAATTTTAAAATTAATTAAAATTACGTGAACTGAAATTTTCAAATTAAACATTCAAAACGATCTAATCGTAACGCAAACACCCTACGCATTGCACGCCCATGGGCCGCTCGCACACAACCATCGCTGGCCATGTGCGCGCAGCCCATGCGCTCGTCGCATAGTTGCTGCATTTCCATCGCAAGCCATCGCACGCTGCGCGCGCGCCAGCGCTCGTCGCACGCGAGCCATCGCTCGCAGTGCGCGCGAGCCATCGCTCGCTGGGCGCGCGACATCGCTCGCTGTGCGTGCGAGCCATCGCTCGCTGGGCGTGCGACATCGCTCGCTGTGCGCGCGAGCAACGCTGGGCGCAGCGCTCGTGGCACGCGAGCTTGCGCTCGCTGCGCGCGAGGCTGCGCGCTCTTGCGCGAGGCAGTGCGCGTTGTGGCGCAGCTCGCTTGCTGCCCACACGCGACTGCCTTGGCTCGCCCTTCGCCCATGCCCATTCGTCCATTGCTCGTGGCCCACGACATAAGGTAGGGCTGCTGCCTTGTGCACGTGCACCATGCCTTGCTCATTGCATTCGTGCCGCACGGGCGACGAGCTCCCTTGCTCGTCGTCGCATGCCCGCACTATACAACACCCCTTAAGGGTAACACGAAGCGTCCATTGCTTTGTGCGTGCAAGTTATATGAACGAATCGCATAAAAAATTTAAAATTTATAAAATTAATGACAAATTAATAAATATTATTAATTTCATAATTTTAGGGCGAAAAATCGAAAATTTATTATCCAATTGATTTCCGATTGTTATGGATTCAAGTCTAGGTCATAAAAATTTAAAATTTATCATAAATTTACAATTTTTATGGTGGTTTTTAATCATAGGTTTCTAATTAAATTATAATTAATTATGAAAATCAAATTAATTCTAAATTATTCTAATTTTCAACAAATTAATCATAATTACAAATTAGATTGCATAATTAACAAGGCTAGGCATTCAAACTTGTTAAACATATACAGTAGGTCAATCAAAAATTCAAGATTTATCAACAAGAATCGCAAATATTTAATTTAACATCTTAAATTTACGAAATTTTGCATTCGAAAAACTAAAACCTTCGAAAAGTCATAGTTAGGCTTCGAATTTGAGAATTCTGGGTTCGGCAGAAAAATACTGTTTTTGTCAAAATTTTAGAATGCCTTTTACATGCGAAATTGACACAAAAATCACTCGATTTGGATGAGTAACGAAGAAACTGCCGAAAAACTGCGTACGTATAATTAAATAAACGCAATTTGCAATTAATTAACAATTACGAAAATTAATCACCCCTTTTAATTCTTGCAAATTTGTAATATTTAACCATGTTCATGCAATTTTAGATTATGAAAATAATAAGGGGCTCGTGATACCACTGTTAGGTTATGATACATATGATATTACATAAATCATGCGGAAACAACCATTAACCCAGGATTACATATTATTTACACATAATCATATAGCATAATTTAGATGCATACTCTTTGTTGCGTGCCCTCCCTAGCTGCGCCCGAACCGAACAAGAACAAGTCTTTAGGACTCCAAGTGTCGTCCCTCCGTAGATAGTCCACAGCACGTCCGGATCCGCCTTAAGATTGACCAACTAGAATCGCCCTTAAGGTACTAGAATTTTCGGCACTTTTGAGCAAGATGTGTGGCTGAATTTTTTCTCAAAAACTCACTTTGAATACTTTTAAAAAACGTTTTAAATTGTGAACCTAGGCCACATATTTATAGGGTTATGGAAAGGGAATTGGAATCCTATTCAGATACAAATTAATTAAACCTAGAATCCTACAAGAACTCTAATTTAATTAATTTATCAAATAGAATTAGGAATTTAATCATTAACCGAACTCTGCACGTTTTAGGAAACGTGCACGAACACAAACACTTACGCACACACACACGGCATCCTCGATGGGCTGCCCATGCGTGCGTGCGAGCAGCAGCCCACGCAGCGAGGCCTGCGCGAGCCACAAGCCCACGCAAGCACCCGCGCGCGCTGCGCGCGCTGTGCGCGCTGCCACGGCCTGCTGGGCCTGGCCTTGCGCTGGGCCTGGCGTGGCTGTTTGTGTGGCGCGCTTGGCTTGCTGGGCGATGGCCTGGCTTCGTGCTGGGCCCTCGTCCGGCAGGCCTCGTCCGATGCTTATTCGTACGATACGCTTCCGATTAAATTTCCGATTCCGGAATTCATTTCCGATACGAACAATATTTAACATTTCCGATTCCGGAATTAATTTCCGTTTCGAACAAATATTTAATATTTCCGTTTCCGGAATTATTTTCCGATTCCGGTAATATTTCCGATTCTGACAATATTTCCGTTTCCGGCAATATTTCCGATTCTGGTAATATTTCCATTTCCGATAATATTTTCCGATACGTACCATGTTTCCGTTTCCGGCAACATCTACGACTTGGATAATATTTATATTTCCGATACGATCCATATTTCCGTTTCCGGTAATATCATCGTTTCCGGAGTATTCATTTCTTGCCTGTGACGATCTCAGCTCCCACTGAAACCAAGATCCGTCGGTTCCGAATATCCATAGATAGAGTATTTAATGCCATTAAATACTTGATCCGTTTACGTACTATTTGTGTGACCCTACGGGTTCAGTCAAGAGTAAGCTGTGGATTAATATCATTAATTCCACTTGAACTGAAGCGGCCTCTAGCTAGGCATTCAGCTCACTTGATCTCACTGAATTATTAACTTGTTAATTAATACTGAACCGCATTTATTAGACTTAACATAGAATGCATACTTGGACCAAGGGCATTATTTCCTTCACGAGGAACATACCTTGAGGCGTAAGACTTTGACTGCTCTTGTTGTTGTATATTTTTCCTTTTAAACGCGTTCGTGAATGTTCGATACTTAGAATGATGATATGTACGTGCGAACGAGCGTTCATAGAATGGTCGTTGTGTGCGGTTCCATTAATCAATTTGCTTGAATTAATTTTTTTTGAGCACTGACTGATTTCGAATAGTTTGCTTAGAAGCTTAGTAGGGTTCTGGCCTATTCACGGGGTGGGCTCAAACATCGT
This sequence comes from Spinacia oleracea, assembly GCF_020520425.1. Lineage (NCBI taxonomy): Eukaryota > Viridiplantae > Streptophyta > Magnoliopsida > Caryophyllales > Amaranthaceae > Spinacia > Spinacia oleracea. Next base: position 152,180,982 of record NC_079489.1, read on the forward strand.
GCCCTTTCGATTGTTCAAACATTTGCTTCGAGGTTTTTTTTATTTTGCTATGGTTGTTTCGTAGCCTGGAGCCCCCAAGTATGCATGTTGGGATGCTTCCTTTTGGCGTACGATTTTTGTAGGTTCTTTCGAGAAAGATGCCCTGGGGTTCCGCTCGTGTAGGTGCGAGCTATCCCTTTCGTGGTAGGTAATATTTTGCTACCTTTAATCCTTAATGTAGAAGTCGTGTGGCTTGCATTTTGAATTTGGGCGATAAGTAGTCTTTGCCTCTTTTACACATACTCTTTGGTCGTGCCCGCATTAGTGCTGTATGCCTTACTCTTTTTTTAGACTTGTACTGTGGGATGGTTAAACTTCATGGTGCGACGTAGGCTTGTGTGGCCTAACGGCGTGTCTTAGAACATTCCTCCAGGTGTTGGGATATCATTATTATTTTTTGCATTGGAGTACTTCATCACGCCTTGTTCAGGTGCTCGAACAAGTGTAGCACCTTCTGCGTGGGTTTGCACGGCTTATTACTTCGTTCGGTGCGAGGATTCATAGGTGTTTCTTTCTTATTTTTATATCTGGGCAAAACTTTGCTAGCAGAAAGAATCAGCGCCCAGGCTGGGGCGTTAAAGATATCGGCGCCCAGCTCTGGGCGTTGAAAATGATTTCTGGGTATATTTTGACAGTTCTTATCCTTGATTTTTTCTTTTGCTTTTGCTTTGGAACAATGTAGACTGTGTAACGGGCGCTTTATAGGGCGAGCGTTATGTGCAGTGGTTTGATCGGAGTTTTGGTGACTCGCGATTTTCAATTACCCTTGATAGTGGGGTGACTTTATATATTCTAAGTAGTGCTTTAGAATTTGGGAGGGGTTGTAGCCATTCTAAGGTTCGTTTTACATGATTAAAGCTTAGGATTGTGCCCCTATGATGTATGTATAGCATTAGTGCCAAGAATTTGCGATAAAATCGTCATTTCGAGCATTTTTAGAGTGTTTTTCTCAAGCCCCCAATTGTAGCTACGGGATTGGCTTGGTGCTATAATGCTTTGCATACGTTTTTATGCATTCATGGTGACATGGATCATTAATAGTTTGAACCAGACTCGTTTAGTGCGAGGTACGTTTGCGTAGTGATCTGCTACTTCTCTTGTAAATGTCGTATTTGTGCGACATCGCCATGGTCAAGGTAGTAATATGTGGAAGAGTGCCTTGACCAAAAGTTAGGTGCCTTTCTTTACCCATAATCATATTTAGAAATCTTTTGACTCACTTGCAACATCGGGATAAACGCATACTTAGATTAAACCAACGACACTTTATTATGTTCGAAAAAGTCTTTGAAAATTATTATTTAAAATTATTTAAAATCCGAATCCTATTGTGTACAATCCGAGGTGTCCTAAGTAGGTTGACTTATAGAAGGGTTCGTACAGGCTTACATGAGTGAATCAAAATACTGTTACGATTTTTGGAATGTTGTCTAAGGATTTGCTGGAAGCCAGGGTGCAGGCGTCAAGATATACTTGTGCCCGTTCGGCATATGCTTTAGGCTTTTAGGGCCGTCTTTTCCAGAATTGCAAGAATATAAATCGTTTTCAAATTGACTTAGATTTATTTGGTGTATGTCTGTACAAAAAGGTCAAGGTATACTTAGTTCTTTTCCTAGCTCTTTCATTTCAATTTTTTTTTTTAGCCCCCCAGTTGCTATTATGTCTTCCCATTAATGATGCTTTCAGATTTCGATTTTAGATGCCCGTGTCATATGTCTGAGTGGGGTGAGCCTTGGTTAAGTGCCAAGTCCTATTGATAATGTCTGATTTTTTTTAAAAGGGGATTCGCGAGCATTTGAGCTACCATGAACGGGTGCCCTGAGCTCGAAGGAACGATGGGGCGACGTCGTAGAACAATCTCTTTATTGCAAGCTTACTTCCCTTATGTTATTCCAGTAGGAACACGCACAAGAGGGGGGGGGTGAATTGTAATTAGAACTTTGATAAAGTTTCTTGCGGAACTTAAGAAACAATCAAGGAACTGAGAATAGAGAAGACAATAACAACAATTGTGAAAACTTCTTGACACTAATCAAGAAGAGAATTCTTTTATTATAGTAATGCCTCGATTACAATAATCTCTCCAACACAAGTTCCTCTCAAACTTGTGTTCCTCACAGTAATCTACTCTGATTACAGCTCTTTCACTTCTCTCTCTCAGACTTAAACTCTAAGTCTCAACAAGATAACTCTATCCTTACTAATACCAAATACAATTCGTGTTTGGGTAACTCTAGATATTAATGATGCTTTTGAGTGGATATAGGGCACTTAGGAACTTTGAAATAACTAGGACACAAACTGTTTTTAGAAAATCTTTGGCAATACGTTTTTAGGAAAGCAAGAACTCTTAGAATGTTTGTGTAATTTTCCAGAAAACATACTTGCCCTTTTATAGGTTTATCCCTAGGGTTAGTTCCCTTCAAAGCCTCAACTGCCAACTGCCAGTACTTTGTTCTTCACGTCCCTTGACTTGAGGAACAAGGGGAAGACCACTTCCCACGTTTCAGCAACAAGGCAGTTAGTGGTTTGACTCAATCAAACCCTAAAAGATTTTCTTCAACAGATTTTATTTGTTTACAAAAACTGTGGCAAATTTTTAGGAAAATAAGTTTTGATAAAATAACATAAAACGTAAATCTATTTTATAATAAAAACTTATTTTTATTTAATTACATGTTTTCATAAAAATTTCTTCCAGTAAAATAAATGACCTAATTAAATCACAAGTTCCTTGAGTACCCTATATATCTTTTGCAAAATTAATATTTACATAAAATTCTAAGTACAGTAGACTACCTAGACTTTTATGTCTTCCTTTTGTCTGGAACTTGCAACTCAGAAGCTTCAGACGTTCCAGCTCAGGAACAGTGATGAGTTCCTCTGTGTCTCTCAAAGGAACTCGTGGCCATGAGTCTGTAATAGTTCTTGTGAGTATTCGGAACTCTTGATATGTAACTGTGTTGCTCCTCTTGTGACCTCAAACTGGAATAGATACAACTTCCAGCTCTGGAACTCCAGTGACTGTTCCAAGTGTACATCAGGAACTTCACCATCTGATTCAAGTTCCTATCCTAATAGAAACTTGGGCATTTACCTGTCTAAAGTCATTTAGCAACCATAATCAGGAAGTTTGCAATATGTGTGTGTCATCAACCAAAACTTAGGAACAACAATATTCCCCCTTTTTGGTGATGACAACACTTGCAAACTTTTTACAAAGAGAGTAAGTACAAACAGGAACTTATACAGACTATTGTGAAACAGAACATAAAAATTGAAAAACAAAAAAAAGATTAAAGAGAAGAAAGAAAGAAAGAAAAATAAACTTACAGAGAGATTCAGAGAGATTGATGCAGGAACTGGGATTGAGTGTGCCTTGGAAGTTTGCACCCTTGACTTCCCCCTGTTGACATCAACAAAAAGCATAGCACGAAATATAGCCATTCCAAACACAGTGCCCCACGATCAACGTTTGGCAAGTTAAGCTAGCCTCAAAGTATTAAACCAACTCATACAATAAATTGAAAGCAAGCAGTAATGATCAAAACTAGAAAGCACAGATATGTGTAACCAAGCAAGTCAAAATAAGATGGAACAAATACCCAAGTTTGAAAATTATACAGACCAAAAGCAAATTAAAAAGATTGTTCCATGGCAAAAGATAAAAGAAACATGGGATAGGGTGATTTAGGCTTGGGATGGGGAACCAGAACCAGCAGTTTCTTCTATCACAGTCTCCTCAAAAGATTCCAGATTGTTGATCTTGGTGAGGATTGTGGCACGAGTTGTATTGGCTTGTTCTGAGTAGTGGTGAAGATTGTTTTGGAGAGTCTTGACACTTGTAACCAATGCACCTATGTGGGCCTGCATTGAGCTGATTCTGTGATCTGTTCCCTCCTGTAGTTCCACCAGACGAGCAACTGTTGCCTTCAGCTCCAATATCTGATCATCCTTTGTGTTCCAGGCACCCCCATGATCTTGAACATGTTCCTGCTCAGATGGAACACGATGAGCTTTGGACTTTTTGGAGGATCTGGGTGTCCTTTTTCTTGGCCCAACAGTTTCAGGCAGTTCCTCTTGATTCAGTGGAACAGCATCCTCCTCTATGGGCATCTCCTTGACATCCCCTTCCTCATTTATTTTCATGAAGACAGGCCCTCTTTTCTTGTTCTCCTTCATTGCCACCCTCAAGCTCTTTCTTTTTCCTACACTCTTCCTGTTCCCTCGAGATAAAGGGACCTCTATTTGTTCGAGTTCCTCCTCCTCCTCCACTTCTTCTTTAACTACAGTTCCTTCCTGATCTTCCTCATCTTGTTTCTCTTCCTTTCCAGCCCTAATGACTTTACCCTGAACCACTTTAAGATTTAATAGATGGAGCATTTCAAGTTGAAGGATTTGGGTGGATTTTAAGGGAATCACAAAGTATGGGCTAAGGTCAACTGAGAAGCTTTTGAAGATTTCTGTAAGAAGGGAGGAGTATGGAATTTTGAATTTGGGGATACAGGTGGATAAGTGTTTGATCATGATTGCAGGAAAATTTATGGGAATTTTCCTTTCAAGACAATACATGAGACATGCATCAAACAGACTTGCTATGTTCCTTTTCTGAGTTCGAGGAACTACACCTCTCCACACAATATTAAACAGTAATTTTTGAAGAGGTGAAAAGCAGTTGTGTGAGGTGGAGGTGGATACTTTAGAATCTCCTCCAATGGAACCAACTATATCTTTCTCATCTACATTATCTATGGTCACTGTGATTTGACCTTTGAGCCACATATCAAAACCCCTATTGGGTGTACCAAACAGCTGTTCCAGATAAGAGGCATCAAATTCGATGCGAGTTCCATTCACTTTACTTGAACATACATTATCAACACATGCAAAGTTCTTGCAGAATTCTTTCATAGCTTCAGGAATTAAGGGGGATTTGGCATAGGTACTCAACAGACTTACCCATTTTTGTTGTTCAAGGATTTCCATCAACTCTTTAAATTTCGTGGCTTCACACCATGTTGAGTTGATTGCGAACCCCTCGACCAGGTTGTTTTCCTTTGCAGTGAGTTTCTTGGACCCTTTTGCTTCCCCCTGAGTTTGTACATTCTCCTCTGTTTCCTCGATGTTTTCACCAGAAGCTTCCACTCGTCGTTTTTTGGATTTTCTTGTGGAGGATCTAGGGTTTGAGATTGGGGATTTCATTTCGATGTCAGTGTCGGTTTGTTCCCCCTGAGTGATTGCGAGCATTGGATTGTGGGATCGAAGAGGAATTGGCGATTGAATGGGTGAGGTATCCATGGGAACTGGAGATGAAGAGTTTCTCTTTCGTTTGAGGGATGTGAGATCAGCGTTGTTGCTTGTGAGAACCATGGTGGAGGTTTTTATAGGTGAAAGGAGAGGTGATGTCAGTGGAGAAGGCGTGTGGGAGAGAGAGAAAGGGGGTTGCATGGATTGAATGTGGAAAGGGAAGAGTTTCTCCTATTTATTGCCAATGGAACCGTTCCAAACATTCTTTGAATATGGGTATTCGGTTTTGAATTTTAAAAAAAATAAATAGATAAAAATAAAAGGAAAATGTAAAAAAAATTGTGTTTGACTTTGACTTGCTTGATTTCGTATCTCTGACTTAACTAGTTTGAAAGGAACTGCTTACCTTGCTCATTTGGAGTGTGAGTGAATTTGCCACGATGGTAAGCTTCAACTATGTTTGCACACAAGATTTTGTGTTTGTAATAGTCTATATGTACCATGATTTTTGCTTTTGCCTTAGAGGAATTTCAATTTGGCAATTACCTTAGCTTGATCATTCCGAGTTCCATTCTCATTTTCTCATGTTTCTCTCTGTTCAAAGGCTTAGTTAAAATATCAGCAATTTGGTGATTTGTTTGGAAAAAATCTAATTTGATCAAACCTTTCTCAACATTATCTTTAAGGAAATGGTGTCTAATGTGGATGTGTTTGACTCGGGAATGATGAACTGGATCTTTTGAAATACAAATAGCACTAGTGTTATCACAATAGATAGGAACACAATCATAGATAATACCAAAATCTCTTAGCTGTTGTTTTATCCATAGAATTTGTGAGCAACAAGCTGCAGCAGCTACATACTCAGCTTCAGCTGTGGATAGAGCAACAGTGTTCTGTTTCTTGGAACCCCAAGAAACCATGCATGGACCTAGGAACTGTACCATACCTGATGTGCTTTTTCTATTCACTAAGTCACCTGCATAATCAGCATCCGCATATCCTCTTAGCTCGAAAGATCCACTTCTTGGATAGTATAGGCATAGGTCATCAGTTCCTTTGAGATATCTTAGTATTCTTTTCACCACAGTTAGATGGGACTCCTTTGGATTCGATTGAAATCTTGCACATAGTCCTACACTAAAAGAAATGTCAGGTCTACTGGCCGTTAAATATAATAGTGATCCAATCATACCTCTGTATTTCGTTTGATTCACACTTTTCCCATTTGGATCAGTGTCTAATCTGGTAGCAGTTCCCATGGGAGTGTGATTTACTTTGGCTGATTCTAGCTCATATTTCTTTAGGAGTTCCTTCACATACTTTTGTTGGTGTATCATGATTCCCTCCTCGGTTTCCTTGATTTGTAAACCAAGGAAGAAATTGAGTTCCCCCATCATACTCATTTCAAATTCACTGCTCATCAAGCTTGCAAAATCCTTGCACAAATTTTCATTAGTTGCTCCAAATAATATATCATCAACATAAATTTGAACTACTAACAAGTCAGTTCCTCTAGATTTTAAGAATAAGGTTTTGTCTATTCTACCTCTTTTAAAATCATTTTGAAGGAGGAACTTTGATAATCTCTCGTACCAAGATCTAGGGGCTTGTTTTAGTCCATAGAGAGCCTTATCTAATTTGTAAATATGATTTGGAAATTCGGGATTTTCAAATCCAGGGGGCTGTTCCACATAAACATCTTCCTCTAAGAAACCGTTTAAGAAAGCACATTTAACATCCATTTGATAAAGTTTAAAACCCATGAAAGCAGCAAAAGCAATTAGGATTCTAATGGCTTCTAATCTAGCAACAGGTGCAAACGTTTCTTCAAAGTCAATACCTTCCTGTTGGTTATAACCTTTGACCACTAACCTTGCTTTGTTCCTTATGATTGTTGCATGTTCATCTTTCTTGTTCCGGAACACCCATTTCAGCCCTATCACCTTCTGGTGCTTTGGTTTGGGTTCCAAGTGCCATACCTTGTTTCTTTTGAATTCATTCAATTCTTCTTGCATGGCAATGATCCAGTCAGCGTCTTCCAGAGCCTCAGAGTGATTTCTTGGCTCAAATATGGAGAGGAACGCGTGGAACGCGCAAAAGTTCCTTAGTTGTGACCTTGTCTGAGTTCCTTTTCTGATGTCACTCACAATGAGTTCCATTGGGTGGGACTTTTGATGCTTCCAAGGTTTAGGTTGAAATTGAGCTACTGGTGTTGTGGCATTTTCGTCAGTTCCTTCTATGACCTGAGTTCCCTGTTGGTCATTGTGGGGTTCCTCTGGTGTTGTTTCTGGATCTTCTTGGTTTTCTGCTTGTTCCTCTAGTACGGGAACTTCTTGATTTTGTTGAGCAGTTCCTCTGGCTGTGTGTTTGCTTGGTTGGAATTCCTCATCATTTTCTGCAGCACGAGATAAACCAATCTCGAAGAATTCTTGTTCCTGTACTATGTCAGTTTTGTTAGATTCATCAAATATTATATGTACACTTTCCTCAACACACATAGATCTTTTGTTATAAACTCTATAAGCCTTGCTATTTAAGGCATATCCTAGGAACACTGCCTCATCGCTTCTTTCATCAAACTTCCCCAAGTTCCTTTTTCCATTGTTGTGGACAAAACATTTGCTGCCAAAGGCTCTAAAGTAAGAGATGTTGGGTTTTATACCTTTTAGTAGCTCATAGGGGGTTTTGTTTAGGATTGCTCGAATCATAACTCTATTTATAATGTGACAAGCAGTATTGACTGCTTCAGCCCAGAAGTTCCTAGGCAGGGAACTGGCTATTAGCATGGTTCTTGCCATGTCCTCTAAGGTTCTATTTTTCCTCTCAACAACTCCATTTTGTTGTGGAGTTCTGGGAGCTGAGAAATTGTGGTCCATACCTTGTTCCTTGCAGTATTCATCGAATTTGTAATTTTCAAATTCTGTTCCATGATCTGATCTTATATGGATCAGTTGGTGACCTGTGGTTTTCTGGATTTTCTTTGAAAATGTAACAAACTCATCAAACGTTTCATCCTTGCTTGTTAGAAATATGACCCAAGTAAAGCGAGAGTAATCATCAACAATAACTAATACATATTTTTTCCCACTTCTGCTTTGAATTCTCATTGGTCCACATAAGTCCATATGAATGAGTTCCAATGGTTTTGTGGTGCTTACCAATTTCTTAGATTTAAAGGAACTTCGGACATGCTTGCCTTTTGCACATGCATCACACACTTTATCAGTTAGGAACTTGATTGAGGGGAGTCCTCGAACCAGTTCCTTTGATCTTAGTTTGTCAAGCAGAGAGAAACTAGCATGTCCAAACCTCCTGTGCCATAGTAGGGAATTTTCTTCAAGGGCACTGAGGCAGGTTAGATTGTTCCTGGGAACTGTATTGAGATCCACAGAATATGTGTTCCCTTTACGAGTTCCTTCCAAAATAACCTTCCCAGTGTTATTGTTTATGATTTGACAGTTTTCAGAAGTAAAACTTACAGAGTTTCCTTTGTCACAGAATTGAGAGATGCTTAGTAGACTGTGCATCAAACCCTCGACTAAAAATACATTTTCAATGGCGTAGGAACTTGACCTTCCAACTTTTCCAATTCCAACAATTTCTCCTTTCATGTTGTCTCCAAAGGTCACAGTTCCTCCATTGTAGGCTTCTAGTGAGAGGAATTTAGATTTGTCTCCTGTCATGTGTTTGGAACACCCGCTGTCGAGATACCACGAGCTGTTCCCCTTCACTAGAATCTGTAAAGAGATCAAAGGTTAGTTACAGGAACTCGGGTTTCCTCGAGTTCCTTTTCAACTATAACTTCAGACTTCTTGACCCATTTTTGCTTTACATAATTTATGTTTCTTTGATCCTGTTCCTTCATCTTGGAACACTCAGTACTTATATGACTTCCACTTCCACATGAGAAACAGACTTTTACACTAGGAAGATCCACATACTTTTTCTTATGACTAGTTTTATGGTTAAAGCCCAATCCTTCTGTTCTCTTAGATTGAGCATTCTCAATCCATTTGGGAGGAACTTTAGGTGGTTGTCTCTGTGCCCTGGCCATGGATAGTTCCCTTTCCAGTTTCTCTTTTTGTTCCTTTGTGGTGATCAGATCTTTGTTTAAATTTTCTAAGTCGATGTTAAAAACTCCCATGTTGATCTCCAAGGATTTTGTAGGATCTAAACTTAGATTAAACATCTTATATTGACTGAGTTGAACTTGTAGAAGGATGTTTTCATTTCTAATTTTTTCGAATGACTCATTAATAGAGGTATTTCTATCTAGTAATTCAAAGAACCTGCCTTGGACATCAGATCGAATATTGTTCAGATAATTTATGTGGTCTTTACTGAGTTCCAAGGCTCTATCACTTTGTGCTTTTAATATACTTAGCTTTTTGTAATCATCTAGAGTTTCTAGCAACAGTTCAATTAGTTTTGACTTTGAGAGACACTGAAGAGTGGAGGAACTTACTTCTTCTGATGGAACTTGATCAGTTCCTTCTGTTCTAGCCATAAGGCAGAGATTTGCAGTTTCTTCATTTGGTTGTTCCTCATCGTCTTCTGAGTCTGTTGCTTCGCCCCATGCAGCTATCATGGCCTTCTTGAAGTTTGGTCTGTTGAAGGTAGACTTGTTAAAGCGATCTTTGACCTGTTCCTTCCCTTTTCCTCTGGTCTTATCGTTCTCCCACAGAGGGCATTCACGAATTTGATGATCAGTTTCTCCACATTTGAAGCAACCTTGCTCAGTTTTGGAACTAGTGATTTTCTTGGCAAAGTTCCTTCCTTTCTGGTTTCCTGGTTTGAAGTTCCTATAGAGCTTTCTCATTCTTCTGACCAGCATGGCAGCCTCTTCTTCATCTGGTTCAGATTCATCGAGTTCCTCAGCCTTTAGAGCAAGTCCTCGACTTCTTGAGCTCTCAGGAACAGCAGCTCCAAGATGCAATTCGTGTGTCATCAAGGAACCAGCAAGTTGTTCAATGTTGAACTTGGTGAAGTCCTTGGTCTCAAACAGTGCAGTGACCTTTGTTCTCCAACGATCATCTTGTGGCATGCTTCTTAGTATTTTTCTTACCTGTTCATCTGTGGGAATGATTCTACCAAGAGAAACTAATTCATTGGTTATGTTAGTAAATCTAGTGAACATTTCTTGAATAGTTTCTTTTGGAAGCATTTCAAATCTTTCATATTTAGACATCAAAACGTCAATTTTGGAACGCTTAACTTCATTAGTTCCTTCGTGGGTTACTTGAAGTAGTTCCCAAATCTGTTTTGCGTTCTTGCACCCCATGACTCTGTTGTGTTCATGAGGTCCAAGCCCACAATGCAAGATTTTGACAGCCATGGCATTCATCTCATATTTATCAAAGTCTTCTTTAGAAAATTCAGACATTGGTTTAGGAACTACCTCGTTTTCAGCATTGGTCTTTGTTACCTCGAAGTCTCCAACTTCAATTACACGCCAAACTTGGTAATTTTCAGCTTTGATGAATATCTCCATTCTATTCTTCCAGTATGAGTAGAACTTGCCATTGAACATAGGTGGCCTTTGTGTCGAGTAACCTTCTTCCAGTTTCTCTTGTGAGTTCATACTTTCAGGAACTTGACTCAAACAGGGTTTCCTGTGTTTTAGTGAGTACTAGCTCTGATACCAACTGTTATTCCAGTAGGAACACGCACAAGAGGGGGGGTGAATTGTAATTAGAACTTTGATAAAGTTTCTTGCGGAACTTAAGAAACAATCAAGGAACTGAGAATAGAGAAGACAATAACAACAATTGTGAAAACTTCTTGACACTAATCAAGAAGAGAATTCTTTTATTATAGTAATGCCTCGATTACAATAATCTCTCCAACACAAGTTCCTCTCAAACTTGTGTTCCTCACAGTAATCTACTCTGATTACAGCTCTTTCACTTCTCTCTCTCAGACTTAAACTCTAAGTCTCAACAAGATAACTCTATCCTTACTAATACCAAATACAATTCGTGTTTGGGTAACTCTAGATATTAATGATGCTTTTGAGTGGATATAGGGCACTTAGGAACTTTGAAATAACTAGGACACAAACTGTTTTTAGAAAATCTTTGGCAATACGTTTTTAGGAAAGCAAGAACTCTTAGAATGTTTGTGTAATTTTCCAGAAAACATACTTGCCCTTTTATAGGTTTATCCCTAGGGTTAGTTCCCTTCAAAGCCTCAACTGCCAACTGCCAGTACTTTGTTCTTCACGTCCCTTGACTTGAGGAACAAGGGGAAGACCACTTCCCACGTTTCAGCAACAAGGCAGTTAGTGGTTTGACTCAATCAAACCCTAAAAGATTTTCTTCAACAGATTTTATTTGTTTACAAAAACTGTGGCAAATTTTTAGGAAAATAAGTTTTGATAAAATAACATAAAACGTAAATCTATTTTATAATAAAAACTTATTTTTATTTAATTACATGTTTTCATAAAAATTTCTTCCAGTAAAATAAATGACCTAATTAAATCACAAGTTCCTTGAGTACCCTATATATCTTTTGCAAAATTAATATTTACATAAAATTCTAAGTACAGTAGACTACGTAGACTTTTATGTCTTCCTTTTGTCTGGAACTTGCAACTCAGAAGCTTCAGACGTTCCAGCTCAGGAACAGTGATGAGTTCCTCTGTGTCTCTCAAAGGAACTCGTGGCCATGAGTCTGTAATAGTTCTTGTGAGTATTCGGAACTCTTGATATGTAACTGTGTTGCTCCTCTTGTGACCTCAAACTGGAATAGATACAACTTCCAGCTCTGGAACTCCAGTGACTGTTCCAAGTGTACATCAGGAACTTCACCATCTGATTCAAGTTCCTATCCTAATAGAAACTTGGGCATTTACCTGTCTAAAGTCATTTAGCAACCATAATCAGGAAGTTTGCAATATGTGTGTGTCATCAACCAAAACTTAGGAACAACACCTTATTACTTGTTGGCGATTATGACTGTGTCTTAGTGGTGAAAGAAGGTCTTTAAGCGAACGACTATGTCTAGTGGTGAAAGAAAGTCTTTACGTGAGTTAGTTCGCTTTAGGGAGGGTCAAGTCGAGTACTTTAGAGGTCATGGACGCTTGCGCTAGCCCCCATTCAATTGAGGCAAAGCGATTTTTTGAGTCTTGGCTAAGTGCCTAGGAGTGTGAGTGCTCCTTCTGGCAAGGGTACGTGCCCTTATTATTTTTCGATGTGTGCTCATTTTTGCATCTTGATAACTTGGATTCTTCTTCGTGCTTTCAATTTTTCGACTTGGATTGCAAGTAATTAAATTTCGATAAGGGACTTCTATTTTTATTCTTGTTTTTCCATAGGCTTTAATATTGGTTGGACCGAATTATGGATTGCCTACGTATCCGCCTTAAATAGATTTAATTTGGAATCAGGTCTTGCGTAGTTCTTAGCCTAGAAAATGGTTTCTTAGAATGCCGAATTCGATAAGTATGTTCTGGGGTGGAAACATATTATTTGAAACGGTAGAATAAGTGAAGTTTATTATTATTTTAATCTGCTGCCTTGCCGTAAGCCAAAAATTTGTTTTATATTTTTTTGATTGAGTACATGTATTTTTTTGGTGGTACGTATATCTGAATACGTGTTGTACCCCTCCAAGTGTTCGTTATTTTTCCGTACATGTGCGGATAAAATGACGAGCACTTCTGGACAAAATTTGCCGAGCAGAGAGAATCAGCGCCCAGGTTGGGGCGCTAAAGATTTCGGCGCCCAGCTGTGGGCGCTGAAAATTGTTTCTGGGCGGATCTTTTTTTGGTGCGCTAAATGCTTTTTTTCTTTTTAGACTAACTTTAGAGGCGCTTTGCAAAGTTCCTTTTTTATTATTTATTACTTTTTTGTACTTTTCATTTGTTTTCCTTTTTTTATTCGTGACTCAAGACGGTTTGAAGGATGGGTTGAATGAGATAGGATAATTTGTATAGGTATTGGTCAAGCATGAGGATTACATCCGCTAGGACTCACAGTTTGCAGCCTCAAGCTAGGGTCATGAGTTTACATCAACCAAGGCCAATGAGTAGCATGGGGACGGCTCACAGGTATATCAACAGGATGTATCCAAACAAGTTATATGGTCATTATGCTAATGGTGGTGTAAGAACAGGTTTGGGCTTTGGAAATAATGGTATGACGCACGAGTTAAGACCGTGCGTGGTTTGCGGTTGACAACAAGTTCAAGAACAAGAGTCGAGGTAATGGTTTCTTGGGTTATGGCAATGAGAACATGGATGGGTTAAATGAGCTGAACAGGGGCCCCAGAGCGAAGGCGTCTAAGAGCATAAGGATTGGAAAGGGTAGACATCGTAGAATCTTATGTTTTGGATTGGTTGACTCAATTCTTTTCTTCGTTTACTTGGGTAAATTTCGCACTTTGGGAGGTACGGGCTAAGTATTTCATGGTTCGCTCTTTTCGCTCTCCCTTTTCTCTTTCTATTTGTTCCTTTTGCTTGGGATTTCTCCCCAACATAAATCCTTCAATCAATTTGGGCTAAAAGGTAGATGTTTGTGGTATTTGAGTCACGAGGCGAGACTGAGTGAGCCTCGTTTGGTAGGCCTATAGTGGACCTTTAATTTTAGTAGGCCTAGGGTGGACCTTTAAATTGTCTTACTTTGCAAGCGTATTTAGTCGTTTCTTAAAATGTGCAAATAGCGTAGATTCAAAATGTTGTTTTTACCTTATTGAATTTTAACGAAAGAATTACATCGAAAATAATTTTTTGCTTCTTTTCAGATTCCAGTTTCTGGGGTTTAATTGGAAGTTGTGATTTAGACTCAAACTTTCATTAATCTTTCTGATTATAACCCGTGTATGAATACAAGGAGGTGGCCTACACTCAAAATAATGACATGGAGTAAGCCTATAATACTTGACCAAGCGACTCTCAGACTTAGGCTAATTGGACCATAACTTTCGTTGGTTGACACTTTAGATTTTAACCCTTGGGTGTTCATTTGTCATGCGCCATTTTGCTTAATGTTGGCTAGGTGGTTAATTGGGGAGATCGAATTTTTATTTTTGCAAGACTAGAATCATTAGTGCGGCTTCTCTCTTAGCGTGTATTGCTTTATCCCATTGGTAGCCTTATGGTATGCCGATTTGGGTATTTTCATGGTTTGTCATGTTGTATTCATGGAAAATCTTTTTAGTCCGTACTTAGGGGTACTTCAAGGAGCGAGTGGCTCAAGAGGACTATGATAGTCGTGACCCAATGTGATCATAAGCCTTGAGGCCATTAATTTTGTGCTAATGGTATTGACACCTTAGGTTCACTTTGGGGGTTGTGCGACTATGGGGGAATGATTTTCAGAATGTGACTGTTTCCATTTTGCAAATACTATAATATATTCTTTTTATTGGTGAGAGAGAGTATTAAGGTCGTTGATTCTTAGCAAAGGATGACAATTACATATGGGTGCTTATTGATTTAAATGTTAGGAGAGGAGACTCAATATGGTTTAACCTTTTAACTTGCAGAACGACACCAAGCATTAGGACCGATTCTATGGATAAGACAACTAAGACTTAGGATTTAGATTGTACTTTGGCATAGCCTAGTCTAGACTCGGATTTACTTTTTTTATTTGAACATTATTTTTTCTTGAAGACTTTATTCGAACATCATTTTTTGAATTCTTTGCCCATGTGACATTCAAAGTTTTTTTTTAAAATTAGCATGCTCGGTTTTGGTGCCGAACATTGTCGTCATAGGAGGCCTAACAACGACACAAAGAGTTATTCTTTTTTATGAGTCGCTTTTAGAATCGAGTGATTTTCTTACGCCCTCGTAGCAATTCTTTTTACGAACGGTTTTTTTTTTGTGCTACGTATTTTCCTTTTGCGCGGGCACCGAGGCTGCTGTGCCTGACCAGAAGGCCAAGCAACAACTTCAGCGCCCAGCGTCGGGCGTGAGAAATTCTGGCGCCCAGCCAGGGGCGTTGAAAATGCGTCCCTTGCTAGTTCTCGCTTTCTGTTTGCGTCTACTTTTGTTTTATGCGACTTCGATTTTGCGTGCTTGCCTAATAACGTCCTCTACGCGTTGTGCAGCGTTTGTGGGATTCGTTACAGGCCATCCCGAGCGTCGCTTATTTTTGTGGCGATCGTTCGGGTTTGCGGAACACGTGTTTCGTTATAACTCTTTGGCAAATTGGTTTATGAATGTTTGGGAAATTTTTAAGGTCGTTGGTTTTTCTAGGATAGTTTGTCTTGTTAGGTTATGATACATATGATATTACATAAATCATGCGGAAACAACCATTAACCCAGGAATACATATTATTTACACATAATCATATAGCATAATTTAGATGCATACTCTTTGTTGCGTGCCCTCCCTAGCTGCGCCCGAACCGAGCAAGAACAAGTCTTTAGGACTCCAAGTGTCGTCCCTCCGTAGATAGTCCACAGCACGTCCGGATCCGCCTTAAGATTGACCAACTAGAATCGCCCTTAAGGTACTAGAATTTTCGGCACTTTTGAGCAAGATGTGTGACTGAATTTTTTTCTCAAAAACTCACTTTGAATACTTAAAAAACTCGTTATAAATTGTGAACCCAGGCCACATATTTATAGGGGTATGGAAAGGTAATTGGAATCCTATTCAGATACAAATTAATTAAACCTAGAATCCTACAAGAACTCTAATTAATTAATTTATCTAATAGAATTAGGAATTTAATCATTAACCGAACTCTGCATGTTTTAGTAATCGTGCATGAACACAAACACTCACGCACACACACACGGCAGCCACGATGGGCCGCCCATGCGCGTGCGTGCGAGCAGCAACCCACGCAGCGAGGCCTACGCAAGCTACAAGCCCACGTAGCTCCTGCGCGCGCTGTGCGCGCTGCCTCGGCCTGCTGGGCCTGGCCTTGCGCTGGGCCTGGCGTGGCCTTGGCTGTTCGTGTGGCGCGCTTGGCTTGCTGGGCGATGACCTGGCTTCGTGCTGGGCCCTCGTCCGGCAGGCCTCGTCCGATGCTTATTCGTACGATACGCTTCCGATTAAATTTCCGATTCCGGCATTCATTTCCGATACGAACAATATTTAATATTTCCGATTCCGGAATTAATTTCCGTTTCGAACAAATATTTAATATTTCCGTTTCCGGAATTATTTTCCGATTCCGATAATATTTCCGATTCTGACAATATTTCCGTTTCCGGCAATATTTCCGATTCTGGCAATATTTCCATTTCCGATAATATTTTCCGATACGTACCATGTTTCCGTTTCCGGCAACATCTACGACTTGGATAATATTTATATTTCCGATACGATCCATATTTCCGTTTCCGGTAATATCATCGTTTCCGGAGTATTCATTTCTTGCCTGTGACGATCTCAGCTCCCACTGAAACCAAGATCCGTCGATTCCGAATATTCATAGATGGAGTATTTAATGCCATTAAATACTTGATCCGTTAACGTACTATTTGTGTGACCCTACGGGTTCAGTCAAGAGTAAGCTGTGGATTAATATCATTAATTCCACTTGAACTGAAGCGGCCTCTAGCTAGGCATTCAGCTCACTTGATCTCACTGAATTATTAACTTGTTAATTAATACTGAACCGCATTTATTAGACTTATCATAGAATGCATACTTGGACCAAGGGCATTATTCCCTTCAGTCTCCCACTTGTCCTTAGGGACAAGTGTGCATTTCCTAATTCCTTTGTCGCTCGATGCTTGCTCTTGAACATAAGGTAAGAGTTGTCATCCTTATTATGTCCAGAGGTGTTTCTCGGTTTCAGAGTTCAACTGATCAAATAAACAGATAATCATAGCCTATGATTCATCCGAGCACGGCCATGCATTTCACAGTTTCTAGCTCTCCGAGTGGCCTTGTACAACTTTTAAGCATCTCATCCCGATTTATGGGAGGAGAATCCCAATCTTGCGATCTTGAGATTAGACTTCGTTTGATAGGTGATTACCTGAGCGTTGCCTTTATAGCCTCCTTTTACGGTGCGACGGTTGGTCAACGTCAAAGCAACCAGTTCTCAAACAAGTAATCTCAAATCACTCAGGTATTGAGGATTTAGTGTCTAATAATTTAATGAAATTTACTTATGACAGATTTTCATCTCTTACAGTAAAGTTTCATAGGTCTTGTCCGATACTAGTCTTCCCAAAGTAAGTATCTATGCAAATGATTATGACATTGCCATGTCCACATAGTTCAAGAAACAGAACTACTAGTCATCTTGCATTCTAATCGTCTAACGTTTTCTATGCGTCCAATTTTATAGAAAACTCCGATTAGGGACCAATTTCAACCTTTGACATTCAAGTTCACTTGATAGACATTTCTTAGTCACAGGACTGGTCCTGACAGTCTATCTTGAATATTTCGTCAAATTTGAAGGGACTCATCATTTAATACTAAACCAAGATTAAATGGAATATGAAAATACATTTCATATATGATAAATGTTCAACCCCAATGTTTTATAACCATGGGCCTCAAACCCATCTTCTAAAACAATTCATGGAATTCAAAGCTATGCTTGACTTCCAGTGCTACAACGTGAGTGTTGCTTCTCACTTGTTGCATAGGTTTAGTTATCATGCTTTGCCAATCTTAATATCCTTTTCATCGAATGTTCTTCGAGATATGATGATAAGATCTTTTCGAGTTTGTTTATTATGTGATCTAGTCTTTCTTACTTCGATGGTGGTTTTACTCATTTTGCAATGAAGAACCATCAAGTTAGCAGACGTTTTTTCTTGCTTCAAGAGTGGTTCTACGCATTTTTCAATGAAGAACCATCAAGCCAGCAGATGGGTGATCTACCCAAGTTCAGTGAAGAACTTTAAACAACCCTGTTTTATTGCTTCTTAGGCAATAATTACTTTTACTTCAACTGTATAGGTTGCTAGTGATGCTTTGTTTGGATTTACCTATCCAAGCAGTTCATAGATATGTGGAAGACTCTCCAACTATATCATAGAACATATAAATTATTATTTTAATTTCCCACGCAACAACTCATGGTCTCCAACCCATGTTGCCATTTTCAAAACACGATGCTCTATAGCTCGTCCTTATCAATGGTTAACTCCAAAGGGTCTTGCTTGATCCTTTGCCAGTGTTTATGCGTGTAGCATCAATATTTAGCATATCTTTATTTCCTTGAATCAAGAACTATTCCTATGTACCTTTTCAAGTACCATAAGTGTTCTTGATCTCAATCTAGTTGATCTTCACTTAGATCAATAGAGATTGGTATATGTTCGTCATGCCTAAAGTCATACGATACGTTTTTGGCGATCCTCATATTATATCATACATGATAAATTCTTTTGCAGAATATTTCCCAATTGAATTCTATTCATGTAACTTTAGCTTATCTAGTTTCAGTAGATACTAAATTCAGCTAAATTCTTTGACATATAATATAGGTTAAGAATCTCATTTAGACTCTTTGATGTTTAACTTAGTAAATGCTTATACATAGTTCAAACATCCTTTACTTAGATTTATTCACATGGGTCGAACATCTCCAATGGAGACTTTCGTGTTTGATTTAGTAAATGCCATTACTTAATCCAAAACAATAATATAAGATCTTTGTAAATAGATCTTAATACCCAATATGTACTAAGTTTCGCCATGGTCCATTATTGATGAATAATTTCAAATCTAAGTCATTAGTATTTGAATGTTATTTCACAATAGAGAGATATGTGTGTGATACACATAGGACCAATTAAGTTTTACGTACTCCCACTAAACTTCTTATACATCTATAAGAATCATGTATATTTTATGAAACTAAAATGCTTATTAGCTTCACTTAAAATACAGTTCCAATTCCCAATTGCTTGCTTAAATCTGTACTTAGATTTTATAAGCTAGCTTTCCTTTTCAAGCATTTATTTGGATCCACAAATTCTATGACATACCATGTACATATTATATTCCAACATTTGATTGAGGAATACGTTTTGTCATCCAATTGCCATATGTACCAATATGCAATCATTGCTTGAATTATAGACTTAAGCACTACGATTTTGCATGAGGTTTCAACACAATCCATGCCATGAATTTGCTTGTAACCTTTAGCAACTAATCTAGATTTGTGTGTGAACACAATTCCATGTTTGATGGTTTTTATCCTTAAAACAAACTTGCAACCAATAGGTGTGAAACTATTCTTGCAAATCAACAAAATTTCAATTTTGTCATCAAAACATTGAGTATGTTTTATGGCCTCTAACCATTTAAAACATTTGAGTCTATATATGGCCTCTAACCATTTTAGGGAATCTGGGTTTCGTCATAGCTTTCTTACAAGTCACAAACTCATTAATCTACATGATAATAGTTTGACTGCAAGTTGTAGGTTTCTTCACTATCTAATGGAAGAATCGCATAGCTTCAATGACCTGAACTCCATGTTTCTTCACTATCTAATAGAAGAATCTCATAGTTCCAGTGACTTGAACTCTATGCCTACTAGGGTATAGAACATCAAACAATAGAATATCAATAGCCACTTGAAAGTCCTTTGAATATTCTGTTCTCCTTGAAGCACTTGTAAAGTCTTCTAAGAGATGTCTATTCTTTAAAGCCACTTCTAAAGTTCTTAAAGAATAAGTTCGGATTTTCTGAAGCACTTCGAAAAGCCTCCGGAATGTCCGTTTATGTTTGTTGTTCGCCTCGAAGACTTTCGAGGTCTATTTTCTCCCACTTGTTATTTTGGAAACGAATCTCCAAAAGGACATTATTTCGAGCAAACAAACATTATGTTCTCAAAAATTCGTGGTAGAAACAATACCCTTGTGTCTCATTTGAATAAATCACAATGAAACATATATCTATGCTTGGGCCTTAGTTTGTTGAATAACAAACACTAAGCTCCCACTGAGTTTAGGAACTCTTTAGATATATTATGAAAAGATATTCTGAAATTACTTTTCAATAGCTTTGACGAATTTGGTTTAGTTTGGTGGTAGTTGAGCATTGTGTTTTAGAAATTATAGGAAAAGTCTTTATGATTCATCATTGATCGAATCAAGTACTAATTGACTTCGATCATTCCAACGTAGATATGCCATATCTTATGGAGCTAGATTGTGAAATTACAACACACAATCATTGATGATCATATTTGGTCTCAAGTAATCATCAACATGATCTAACCTAGATCTTTATGATTTCTTGCCAAGTGGATTTTATACTTCTGAATCTTTGAACTAGCCAAATAGATTCAACTTTATATCACATTTGAGTAATTAAACCTATATTCACTCAAATCCATGTGAAATAATAAAGTCATAAAATCTTTCTTTAGCTTTGAACTCTATTGTCTAGGCGTTCTAACAATAGTTCATATCTTTTGTTACTTTCAACAAGTAAGACTAGTTGTCTTAAATTGATCTAGAAATCAATCAATTTTCAAAAGTCTATCAAAATAGAGCTTTTGAATGTTAACTTGTTGATATGGTCTAAGCAACAGTGCCAAAGATTAGTGGAACTCAAATCAAGGGGTTGATTTGAACCTAGTAAAGTTCTTTAAAGAGTTGTTTGTTTTAATCAAGCATATTGACTCATTCCGTAAATGACCATTTCATTCAAATAAACAAACAAACAAGCATTGTTTTTGTTCTTCTGAATGTGAGTCTTTCTGTGTTTGAAGCAGAAATTTAGGTATGCTGATTATGGAACAAAATAGCCATTTAGTTCCAGCCTTTGAAAGGACTTAAAACAAACTAGATGACCCTACAACTAATGTAGCATTGCCATGCTTCATTTCCCACTTGTAGGTCATTAGTGTATCCTAGCTTCCATTGTTTGAGTTATTACCGAAGTAAGAACCTCAAGCGGTATATGATACCAAGGAAGTTTGATTGCTAGGTCACTTCTCTTTAAACATAAACTTATAGGTAGAAATGGAATTATAAATTCCTTTCATTTGTTCCTTTGTTTTCCTATTTCTTGTACCCTTTCTTATAGTCTTAAGAATTGAATTCTTTAGTGTTGACTTTTATACTTTGTTAGACATGTCCAATGTCACCAACAAGGTTCTTTCCATTTAATTTATGTTGAACATTCTGTTTTAACTAGATGATCTTACCAGAAGCTTCTAAAGTTCTCTAAGCATCGATCTATTCGAATGTCTAGGGACTAGACTCATTCGAGAATTAAATGGACAAAGATATTAGGTTGTTAACCATTGGTAAAGCTGAGCGTTTTAAGCTCAATGCTTTATGATCTCAAAACTACATTGTATTTTGAATTCACAAGCACCAATTGGTTTGCCATTCGATTTTGATGTTCGAAAACAACCATAAAAGTCGCTATAAGAAACGTACATTTTAAATTGCTCACTTTCTCTCATTTCCGTGAATCGTTCTTGGATTCACTACCAATCGAGGAAATTTACTTTTACCTTTCTAAAAGGATTTATTGCAGTGCAAGATATTTAATTATAAACAATAATTAAAACATACATTGAAGCATGCAAAGTCTAAACATTTATCATGAATAATAACTTGAAAATGAAAGCAATCATGCAATTTAAGCAAGTCATTAGCATTTTATTCGAATTATGTGTTCCGGCAGGTTTGAATAAAATGATTCCAAGACCCTAAAACCATTGAAGAATTAAGCACAGTTTGTCGACTCAATTCTAAAACATTTTAGGTAAGCAAAAGCCTTTTGCTAATAGTCTAGAAACTACTCTTGGTTGATAGGTACGTCTAAGAACTTATTAGGAAAACCTATCGATTTTGCCACGACATAAAAGGACTCCTTACTTATATCGTTGAGTTTCACCAAAACTAACATGTACTCACAATTGTTTGTGTGCCTTGCCCCTTTAGGACCAATAAGTAACACCTCGCTGAGCGAAAACTATTACTAGATTGATGTAAAGGATATCCAAGCAAGTGTATATTTTGGCATGGCACCTTATAACTCAATTTTTAAGTTTGGAACTTAAGGCTCTTACTATGTTGGTTAGATTTTAAGTGAACTAAAATCCTTAATCATGCAACATAATCACGCTTTTGATCTCATGCATTTTAAGACATATTTAAAAGCAATAAATAACTTAAAACATGCATAAGATAAATGTGATCTAGTATGGCCCGACTTCATCTTGAAGCTTTGACTTCAAAGTCCGTCTTGAAAATCTCCGTGGGAGGCACCATTTTCTTCAAATAGGATAAGTTATAACTAATTACAACTATTTGATGGTTCGCAGACCATATTTGAATTGAAAAATAACTTTGGTACTTTAGACCAATTACATTCAAATTAATGGTACGCAGACCATATTTTCTATCCTATTTGGGCCATACTAGTCACTTCATAACCTGCAAAACAGTACATATACAATATATACCATTCACCCATTCATTATCATGAATGGCCCACTTAGCTGGTTAGTAAAACACATTATGCATCACGTAAATATTTGCAGCAATTAATCAAGGGCACCAATAATCTACCAATTATTCAGTCCTTATTAATTCTAATCAAGTTGTTTTAACCTTAAGGATTTGTAGACCTAATCAAGAGTTTATGACTAAAAAGCGCTCCCACTTAAACCAATAAATTCATATGCTTTACTAATTTTAAACATAAAAATGTATTTCTAGTCTAACCGGAAACATACAATTTTAATTAAAATTTAAAGCTCATATAAATTTATAATTGAATCCAAAAAGTTTAATTTAATTTCAGTCGTTATTTAAATTAATTCATGATTTTAATTTCAGTAAAATAATTAGAATAAATAACATTTATTATAATTACAATATTCAAAATTAAAATCCAAGAAAATAATTTAAATTATTAATTTTAAAATTAATTAAAATTACGTGAACTGAAATTTTCAAATTAAACATTCAAAACGATCTAATCGTAACGCAAACACCCTACGCATTGCACGCCCATGGACCGCACGCATACAGCCATTGCTGGCCATATGCGCGCAGCCCATGCGCTCGTCGCATAGCTGCTGCTCTACCAATCGCAAGCCTCCGCACGCTGTGGTGCTCGCTGTGCGCGCGCCAGCGCTCGTCGCACGCGAGCCATCGCTCGCAGTGCGCGCTCGCCAGCGCTCGCTGTGCGCGCGAGCCATCGCTCGCTGTGCGCGCGAGCCATCGCTCGCTGTGCGCGCGAGCCATCGCTCGTTGTGCGCGCGACATCGCTCGCTAGGCGCGCGACATCGCTCGCTGTGCGCGCGAGCAACGCTGGGCGCAGCGCTCGTGGCATGCGAGCTTGCGCTCGCTGCGCGCGAGGCTGCGCGCTCTTGCGCGAGGTAGTGCGCGTTGTGGCGCAGCTCGCTTGCTGCCCACACGCGACTGCCTTGGCTTGCCTTTCGCCCATGCCCATTTGTTCATAGCTCGTGGCACACGACACAAGGCAGGGCTGCTGCCTTGTGCTCGTGCACTACGCCCTTGCTCATTGCATTCGTGCCGCACGGGCGACGAGCTCCCTTGCTCGTCGTCGCATGCCCACACTATACAACACCCCTTAAGGGTAACACGAAGCGTCCATTGCTTTGTGCGTGCAAGTTATATGAACGAATCGCATAAAAATTTAAAATTTATATTTAAAATTAATGACAAATTAATAAATAATATTAATTTCATAATTTTAGGGCGAAAAATCGAAAATTTATTATTCAATTGATTTCCGATTGTCATGGATTCAAGTCTAGGTCATAAAAATTTAAAATTTATCATAAATTTACAATTTTTATGGTGGTTTTTAATCATAGGTTTCTAATTAAATTATAATTAATTATGAAAATCAAATTAATTCTAAATTATTCTAATTTTCAACAAATTAATCATAATTACAAATTAGATTGCATAATTAACAAGGCTAGGCATTCAAACTTGTTAAACATATACAGTAGGTCAATCAAAAATTCAAGATTTATCAACAAGAATCGCAAATATTTAATTTAACATCTTAAATTTACGAAATTTTGCATTCGAAAAACTAAAACCTTCGAAAAGTCATAGTTAGGCTTCGAATTTGAGAATTCTGGGTTCGACAGAAAAATACTGTTTTTGTCAAAATTTTAGAATGCCTTTTACATGCGGAATTGACACAAAAATCACTCGATTTGGATGAGTAACGAAGAAACTGCCGAAAAACTGCGTACGTATAATTAAATAAACGCAATTTGCAATTAATTAACAATTACGAAAATTAATCACCCCTTTTAATTCTTGCAAATTTGTAATATTTAACCATGTTCATGCAATTTAGATTATGAAAATAATAAGGGGCTCTGATACCACTGTTAGGTTATGATACATATGATTTTACATAAATCATGCGGAAACAACCATTAACCCGGGAATACATATTATTTACACATAATCATATAGCATAATTTAGATGCATACTCTTTGTTGCGTGCCCTCCCTAGCTGCGCCCGAACCGAGCAAGAACAAGTCTTTAGGACTCCAAGTGTCGTCCCTCCGTAGATAGTCCACAGCACGTCCGGATCCGCCTTAAGATTGACCAACTAGAATCGCCCTTAAGGTACTAATAATTTCGGCACTTTTGAGCAAGATGTGTGACTGAATTTTTTTCTCAAAAACTCACTTTGAATACTTAAAAAACTCGTTATAAATTGTGAACCCATGCCACATATTTATAGGGGTATGGGAAGGGAATTGGAATCCTATTCAGATACAAATTAATTAAACCTAGAATCCTACAAGAACTCTAATTAATTAATTTATCTAATAGAATTAGGAATTTAATCATTAACCGAACTCTGCATGTTTTAGGAATCGTGCATGAACACAAACACTCACGCACACACACACGGCAGCCACGATGGGCCGCCCATGCGCGTGCGTGCGAGCAGTAGCCCACGCAGCGAGGCCTACGCAGCTACAAGCCCACGTAGCTCCTGCGCGCGCTGCGCGCGCTGTGCGCGCTGCCTCGGCCTGCTGGGCCTGGCCTTGCGCTGGGCCTGGCGTGGCCTTGGCTGTTCGTGTGGCGCGCTTGGCTTGCTGGGCGATGGCCTGGCTTCGTGCTGGGCCCTCGTCCGGCAGGCCTCGTCCGATGCTTATTCGTACTATACGCTTCCGATTAAATTTCCGATTCCGGAATTCATTTCCGATACGAACAATATTTAATATTTCCGATTCCGGAATTAATTTCCGTTTCGAACAAATATTTAATATTTCCGTTTCCGGAATTATTTTCCGATTCCGATAATATTTCCGATTCTGACAATATTTCCGTTTCCGGCAATATTTCCGATTCTGGCAATATTTCCATTTCCGATAATATTTTCCGATACGTACCATGTTTCCGTTTCCGGCAACATCTACGACTTGGATAATATTTATATTTCCGATACGATCCATATTTCCGTTTCCGGTAATATCATCGTTTCCGGAGTATTCATTTCTTGCCTGTGACGATCTCAGCTCCCACTGAAACCAAGATCCGTCGATTCCGAATATTCATAGATGGAGTATTTAATGCCATTAAATACTTGATCCGTTAACATACTATTTGTGTGACCCTACGGGTTCAGTCAAGAGTAAGCTGTGGATTAATATCATTAATTCCACTTGAACTGAAGCGGCCTCTAGCTAGGCATTCAGCTCACTTGATCTCACTGAATTATTAACTTGTTAATTAATATTGAACCGCATTTATTAGACTTATCATAGAATGCATACTTGGACCAAGGGCATTATTTCCTTCATGTCTAGCATTATTCGTACGCACAATCATAACATAGTCACATAGTTCGCTACACATAACTACATTACAAACATGGATTTGAAAATTAAATATGTCACGTAGTTTATGATAGGCTTCTATGGTAGTATTTGCGCCTGGCTTGGTACTGCTTCTATCGTAGATCCAACACATGCCCCGGTCGAGGTAGTGTCTTCAATAGACGAATTTCGCTCAAGAGGCCAACCCGCAAGTGCAAGCCAAGGGGGCATGCGGGCGAGAGAGACCTAATGAGCGAGGGATTGGGTTCGGGATAGGTGTACTACCTGCACAAGTACCGAGTGGGCAACATGCGCGGCGTATGCACCCCCCTATTGGCGAAAAAAGGTATCCTTAGTCCCAACTCTCGAGGGAGCCGAGATTCGTTATGCGGTTCTGCCCGTTCACATTAATATGCTGATTTTCAGGTCGTCCCAACTTGATGGGGAAATAAACGCGGGGTAGGATCGTTTCACCCTTCGGCTATTTTGATTACCTACAACCACGAGTATTTCCTTCACTATCCCCAGTGGAGTCGCCACTGTGATGAAGGAAATAATGCCCTTGGTCCAAGTATGCATTCTATGTTAAGTCTAATAAATGCGGTTCAGTATTAATTAACAAGTTAATAATTCAGTGAGATCAAGTGAGCTGAATGCCTAGCTAGAGGCCGCTTCAGTTCAAGTAATGGCATTTACTAAGTCAAACACGAAAGACTCCATTGGAGATATTCGACCCATATGAATAAATCTAAGTAAAGGATGTTTGAACTATGTATAAGCATTTACTAAGTTAAACATCAAAGGATCTAAGTAAGATTCTTAACCTATATTATATGTCAAAGAATTTAGCTGGATTTAGTATCTACTGAAACTAGATGAGCTAAAGTTACATGAATACAATTCAATTGGAATTATTCTGCAAAAGAATTTATCATGTATGATATAATATGAGGATCGCCAAAAACGTATCATATGACTTTGGGCATGACGAACATATACCAATCTCTATTGATCTAAGTGAAGATCAACTAGATTGAGATCAAGAAAAACTTATGGTACTTGAAAAGGTACATAAGATTAGTTCTTGACTCAAGGAAATAAAGATATGCTAAATATTGATGCTACACGCATAAACACTGGCAAAGGATCAAGCAAGATTCCTTTGGAGTTAACCATTGACAAGGACGAGCTAAAGAGCATCGTGTTTTGAAATGGCAACATGGATTGGAGACCATGAGTTGTTGCGTGGGAAATTAAATATTAATTTCTATGTTCTAAGATACAGCTGGAAAGTCTTCCACATATCCGTGAACTGCTTGGATAAGTAAATCCAAACCAAAGCATCACTAGCAACCTATACAGTTGAAGTAAAAGTAATTATTGCCTAAGAAGCAATAAAACAAGGTTGTTTAAAGTTCTTCACTGAACTTGGGTAGATCACCTATCTGCTGGCTTGATGGTTCTTCATTGAAAAATGCGTAGAACCACTCTTGAAGCAAGAAAAACGTCTGCTAACTTGATGGTTCTTCATTGCAAAATGAGTAAAACCACCATCGAAGTAAGAAAGACTAGATCACATAATAAACAAACTCGAAAAGATCTTATCATCATATCTCGAAGAACATTCGATGAAAAGGATATTAAGATTGGCAAAGCATGATAACTAAACCTATGCAACAAGTGAGAAGCAACACTCACGTTGTAGCACTAGAAATCAAGCATAGCTTTGAATTCCATGAATTAGAAGATGGGTTTGAGGCCCATGGTTATAAAACATTGGGGTTGAACATTTATCATATATGAAATGTATTTTCATATTCCATTTAATCTTGGTTTAGTATTAAATGATGAGTCCCTTCAATTTGACGATATATTCAAGATAGACTGTCAGGACCAGTCCTGTGACTAAGAAATGTCTATCAAGTGAACTTGAATGTCAAAGGTTGAAAATGGTCCCTAGTCGGAGTTTTCTATAAAATTGGACGCATAGAAAACGTTAGACGACTAGAATGCAAGATGACTAGTAGTTCTGTTTCTTGAACTATGTGGACATGGCAATGTCATAATCATTTGCATAGATACTTACTTTGGGAAGACTAGTATCGGACAAGACCTATGAAACTTTACTGTAAGAGATGAAAATCTGTCATAAGTAAATTTCATTAAAATTATTAGACACTAAATCCTCAATACCTGAGTGATTTGAGATTACTTGTTTGAGAACTGGTTGCTTTGACGTTGACCAACCGTCGCACCGTAAAAGGAGGCTATAAAGGCAACGCTCAGGTAATCACCTATCAAACGAAGTCTAATCTCAAGATCGCAAGATTGGGATTGTCCTCCCATAAATCGGGATGAGAAGCTTAAAAGTTGTACAAGGCCACTCGGAGAGCTAGAAACTGTGAAATGCATGGCCGTGCTCGGATGAATCATAGGCTATGATTATCTGTTTATTTGATCAGTTGAACTCTGGAACCGAGAAACACCTCTGGACATAATAAGGATGACAGCTCTTGTTAGGTTATGATACATATGACACTACATAGATCATGCGGAAACAACCATTAACCCAGGACAACATATTATTTACACATAATCATATAGCATAATTTAGATGCATACTCTTTGTTGCGTGCCCTCCCTAGCTGCGCCCGAACCGAACAAGAACAAGTCTTTTAGGACTCCAAGTGTCGTCCCTCCGTAGATAGTCCACAGCACGTCCGGATCCGCCTTAAGATTGACCAACTAGAATCGCCCTTAAGGTACTAGAAAATTTCGGCACTTTTGAGCAAGATGTGTTTTAATTTTCTCTCAAAAAACTCACTTTTGAATACTTTGAAACTTGTGTATAAATTATGACCCCTAGGCCTTTATTTATAGAGTTATGGAAAAGGAATCGTAATCCTAGTAGGATACGAATTAATTGAAATTAGAATCCTACATGAATTCTATTTAATTAATTTATCCAATTAGGAATAGAAATTTAATCATACACTAACACTTGTAGATTTAGGAATCACGCATGAGCACAAACTCACACACACACGACAGCCACAAGGGCTGCCCATGCGCGTGCGAGCAGCAGCCCGCGCAGCACGGCCCACGCAGCCGTGGCCCTTGGCGCGCGCTGGGCCTGCCTTGCGGTAGGCCTGGGCGCTGCCTTGGCTGGGCTTGTGGCGCGCATGCTTGCTGGGCGATGGCCCCGGCTTCGTGCTGGGCCTTCGTCCGGCAAGCCTCGTCCGATGCTAATTCGTACGATACGCTTCCGATTAAATTTCCATTTCCGGAATCTATTTCCGATACGAACAATATTTAATATTTCCGATTCCGGAATTAATTTCCGTTTCGAACAAATATTTAATATTTCCGTTTCCGGAATTATTTTCCGATTCCGGCAATATTTCCGATTCTGACAATATTTCCGTTTCCGGCAATATTTCCGATTCTGGTAATATTTCCATTTCCAATAATATTTTCCGATACGTACCATGTTTCCGTTTCCGGCAACATCTACGACTTGGATAATATTCATATTTCCGATACGATCCATATTTCCGTTTCCGGCAATATCATCGTTTCCGGAGTATTCATTTCTTGCCTGTGACGATCTTAGCTCCCACTGAAACCAAGATCCGTCGGTTCCGAATATTCATAGATGGAGTATTTAATGCCATTAAATACTTGATCCGTTTACGTACTATTTGTGTGACCCTACGGGTTCAGTCAAGAGTAAGCTGTGGATTAATATCATTAATTCCACTTGAACTGAAGCGGCCTCTAGCTAGGCATTCAGCTCACTTGATCTCACTGAATTATTAACTTGTTAATACTGAACCGCATTTATTAGACTTAACATAGAATGCATACTTGGACCAAGGGCATTATTTCCTTCAGTCTCCCACTTGTCCTTAGGGACAAGTGTGCATTTCCTAATTCCTTTGTCGCTCGATGCTTGCTCTTGAACATAAGGTAAGAGTTGTCATCCTTATTATGTCCAGAGGTGTTCCTCGGTTTCAGAGTTCAACTGATCAAATAAACAGATAATCATAGCCTATGATTCATCCGAGCACGGCCATGCATTTCACAGTTTCTAGCTCTCCGAGTGGCCTTGTACAACTTTTAAGCATCTCATCCCGATTTATGGGAGGACAATCCCAATCTTGCGATCTTGAGATTAGACTTCGTTTGATAGGTGATTACCTGAGCGTTGCCTTTATAGCCTCCTTTTACGGTGCGACGGTTGGTCAACGTCAAAGCAACCAGTTCTCAAACAAGTAATCTCAAATCACTCAGGTATTGAGGATTTAGTGTCTAATAATTTAATGAAATTTACTTATGACAGACTTTCATCTCTTACAGTAAAGTTTCATAGGTCTTGTCCGATACTAGTCTTCCCAAAGTAAGTATCTATGCAAATGATTATGACATTGCCATGTCCACATAGTTCAAGAAACAGAACTACTAGTCATCTTGCACTCTAATCGTCTAACGTTTTCTATGCGTCCAATTTTATAGAAAACTCCAATTAGGGACCATTTTCAACCTTTGACATTCAAGTTCACTTGATAGACATTTCTTAGTCACAGGACTGGTCCTGACAGTCTATCTTGAATATATCGTCAAGTTGAAGGGACTCATCATTTAATAAACCACAAATTAAATGGAAAAATGAATTTCTTTCATTTATTGTGAATGATTAACCAATAATGTTTTACAAAGATTTAAACTCTAAAACTTTAAAACATTAAACAGAGACATCAAAGCCATTCTCCAATATGCTTGATTCCCATAGCTGCAGTGTGCGAGTTGTGCTTCGCTTGCGGCAGAGGTTTAGTTAATGGATCTGATATGTTGTCATCAGTTCCAATTTTGCTTATCTCGACTTCTTTTCTTTCAACGAACTCTCGTAGAAGGTGAAATCTACGAAGTACATGCTTGACTCTCTGGTGGTGTCTAGGCTCTTTTGCCTGTGCAATAGCTCCGTTATTATCACAATACAGGGCTATTGGTCCTTTAATGGAGGGGACTACACCAAGTTCTCCTATGAACTTCCTTAGCCATATAGCTTCCTTTGCTGCTTCATGTGCAGCAATGTACTCCGCTTCAGTTGTAGAATCCGCAATGGTGCTTTGCTTAGCACTTTTCCAGCTTACTGCTCCTCCGTTGAGGCAGAAGACAAACCCAGACTGTGATCTGAAATCATCTTTGTCGGTTTGGAAACTTGCGTCCGTATAGCCTTTAACAATTAATTCATCATCTCCACCATAGACCAGGAAGTCATCTTTGTGCCTTTTCAGGTACTTCAGAATGTTCTTGGCAGCAGTCCAATGCGCCTCTCCTGGGTCTGACTGGTATCTGCTCGTAGCACTGAGTGCGTACGCAACATCCGGGCGTGTACATATCATAGCATACATTATTGAACCAATCAATGATGCATATGGAATCCCATTCATTCGTCTACGCTCATCAAGTGTTTTTGGGCACTGAGTCTTGCTTAGAGTCATTCCATGAGACATGGGTAGGTAGCCTCGCTTGGAGTCCGCCATCTTGAACCTATCAAGCACCTTATTGATATAAGTGCTTTGACTAAGTCCAATCATCTTTTTAGATCTATCTCTGTAAATCTTGATGCCCAATATGTACTGTGCTTCTCCTAGATCCTTCATCGAAAAACATTTCCCAAGCCAAATCTTGACAGAGTTCAACATAGGAATGTCATTTCCGATAAGCAATATGTCGTCGACATATAATACTAGGAAAGCAATTTTGCTCCCACTGACCTTCTTGTATACACAAGATTCGTCCGCGTTCTTGATGAAACCAAAGTCACTGACTGCTTCATCAAAACGTATATTCCAGCTCCTGGATGCCTGCTTCAATCCGTAGATTGACTTCTTTAGCTTGCATACCTTTTTAGCATTCTTTGGATCCTCAAAACCTTCAGGCTGTGTCATAAACACAGTTTCTGTTAAAACGCCGTTTAAGAAAGCAGTTTTGACATCCATCTGCCATATTTCGTAATCGTAATATGCAGCGATTGCTAACATTATTCGAATAGACTTTAGCATTGCAACTGGTGAAAAGGTTTCATCGTAATCCACACCGTGGACTTGCCTGTAACCTTTTGCAACCAATCTAGCTTTGAAAACTTCAAGTTTCCCATCCTTGTCCTTTTTCAGTTTGAAAACCCATTTGCTTCCAATGGCTTGGTAGCCATCTGGCAAATCGACCAAATCCCATACTTGGTTTTCAGACATGGAGTCTAATTCAGATTGCATGGCTTCTTGCCATTGCTTGGAGCTAGGGCTCGTCATAGCTTGCTTGTAAGTCGCAGGTTCATCACTTTCAAGTAATAGAACGTCATAGCTCTCGTTCGTCAAAATACCTAAGTACCTTTCCGGTTGAGATCTATATCTTTGCGATCTACGCGGGGTAACATTTCTAGATTGACCATGATTCTCACCAGATTCTTCTAAAGATCTCTGAGTTTCATCCTGAATGTCATCTTGAGCATTCTCTAGAGTTTGTTGTTCGACTCGAATTTCTTCGAGGTCTACTTTTCTCCCACTTGTCATTTTGGAAATATGATTCTTCTCCAAAAAGACACCATCTCGAGCAACAAACACTTTGTTCTCAGATGTATTGTAGAAGTAATACCCCTTTGTTTCCTTTGGATAGCCCACAAGGATACATTTGTCAGATTTTGGATGAAGTTTGTCTGAAATTAATCGTTTGACGTATACTTCACATCCCCAAATCTTAAGAAAAGACACATTTGGAGGCTTTCCAAACCATAATTCGTATGGAGTCTTTTCGACAGCTTTAGACGGAGCTCTATTTATAGTGAGTGCAGCTGTATTTAGTGCATGTCCCCAAAATTCTAATGGAAGTTCGGCCTGACCCATCATTGACCTGACCATGTCTAGCAAGGTTCTGTTCCTCCGTTCTGACACACCGTTCCATTGTGGTGTTCCAGGAGGGGTCAATTCTGATAGAATTCCACATTCTTTCAGATGGTCATCAAATTCATAGCTCAGATATTCACCGCCTCTATCAGACCGCAGTGCCTTGATCTTCTTGCCTAATTGATTCTCTACTTCACTCTGAAATTCCTTGAATTTGTCAAAGGATTCAGACTTATGCTTCATTAGGTAGACATAACCATACCTACTGAAGTCATCAGTGAAAGTGATAAAGTAGCTGAAACCACCTCTAGCATTTGTACTCATTGGTCCACATACATCTGTATGGATTAAACCCAATAGTTCATTTGCTCTTTCTCCAACTTTAGAGAAAGGTTGCTTTGTCATTTTTCCAAGTAAACATGATTCGCATTTACCATAATCCTCTAAGTTAAATGGTTCTAGAATTCCTTCCCTTTGAAGTCTTTCTAAGCGTTTCAAGTTTATATGGCCTAATCGACAATGCCACAGATAGGTGAGATCTGAATCATCCTTTTTGGCCTTTTTGGTATTTATGTTATATACTTGTTTGTCGTGATCTAATAAATAAAGTCCATTGACTAATCTAGCAGATCCATAAAACATCTCTTTAAAATAAAACGAACAACTATTGTCTTTTATTATAAAGGAAAATCCCTTAGCATCTAAGCAAGAAACTGAAATGATGTTTTTAGTAAGACTTGGAACATGAAAACATTCTTCCAGTTCCAAAACTAGCCCGGAGGGCAACGACAAATAGTAAGTTCCTACGGCTAATGCAGCAATCCGTGCTCCATTTCCCACTCGTAGGTCGACTTCACCCTTGCTTAACTTTCTACTTCTTCTTAGTCCCTGTGGATTGGAACATAAGTGTGAGCCACAACCTGTATCTAATACCCAAGAAGTTGAATTAGCAAGTATACAGTCTATAACGAAAATACCTGAAGATGGAACGACTGTTCCGTTCTTCTGATCTTCCTTTAGCTTTGGACATTCTCTTTTGTAATGGCCTATTCCATCACAATAAAGACAGCTTGATGTGGACTTGTCCTGCTTTGATTTAGCATTGCCCTTGGACTTTCCACCTTTCTTGAATGGTCTCTTTCTAGCCTTGAGTAAATCTTTGGCTTCACAGTCCAGTACTATTTCAGCCTTTCTGACAAGGTGAATAAATTCTGCAACTGTTTCTTCTCTTGGTTCACTTAGGTATTGTTGCTTGAAGCGACCAAACCCACTGTGTAGTGAATTGAGCAAGACAGAGACTGCCATCCTTTCGCTTATTGGTGTTCCTAGTAGACTTAGGCGATCAAAATATGAACACATAAGATCCACATGGAACCTCAGTGGGACGCCTACCCTCTGTTTAGTGCGAAGGAGCTGAACATGTGTTTCTTGGACCTCCATCCTATAACACCTGTTGGGAGAACTAACCTTTAGACCAGACATTGATTCAATCAACTCATGGACGTTCAGGTCCCTGTCCTCCGTACTTCCACGACAGATATCCCTCAGATTCTTGATGAGCGTAAAAGGTTCATAGGCTACAAACCTTCTAGCCCAATCATCAGGGATATTGTTCAGCATGAGACTCATAACCTTTTTGAGATCCGCATCCCAGGCGTAAAATCTCTCAGGGGTCATGTCTCTGGCATAGTAGCTTGGCATGGGATGTGATAGTACATACTCAAGTCCATTGAGTTTGACTATTTCAACTAGCTTAGCTTCCCATTCAAGAAAATTTGTCAGGTTCAGCTTGACCATAAGCTCAGAACCCATGATGATGTTTTGATTGTTGTTTGCCATATTAAAAACTACAATTGAAAAGAATAAACAAATAAATAACCATTCACAGTTTCTCTTAATAAACTTAAATTCTAGCATACATGCATAATTCAATGTTTATTAAGCATTTTATTCAAGTTATGTGTTCCGGCAGGTGTGAATAAAATGATTCCAAGATCCTAAAATCATTGAAGAACTAAGCACAGTTTGTCGACTTAATCCTAGAACATCTTAGGTAAGCAAAAGCCTTTTGCTAATAGTCTAGAAACTATTCTTGGTTGATAGGTACGTCTAAGAACTTATTAGGTAAACCTATCGAATTTGCCACGACATAAAAGGACTCCTTACTTATATCGTTGAGTTTCACCAAAACTAACATGTACTCACAATTATTTGTGTACCTTGCCCCTTTAGGACCAATAAGTAACACCTCGCTGAGCGAAAACTATTACTAGATTGATGTAAAGGATATCCAAGCAAGTGTATATTTTGGCATGGCACCTTTTAACTCAATTTTTAAGTTTGGAACTTAAGGCTCTTACTATGTTGGTTAGATTTTAAGTGAACTAAAATCCTTAATCATGCAACATAATCAAGCTTATGATCTCATGCATTTTAAGACATATTTAAAACAATAAATAACTTAAAACATGCATAAGATATTTGTGATCTAGTATGGCCCGACTTCATCTTGAAGCTTTGACTTCAAAGTCCGTCTTGAAAATCTCCGTGGGAGGCACCATTTTCTTCAAATAGGATAAGCTATAACTAATTACAACTATTTGATGGTACGCAGACCATATTTGAATTGAAAAATAACTTTGGTGCTTTAGACCAATTACATTCAAATTAATGGTACGCAGACCATATTTTCTATCCTATTTGGGCCATACTAGTCACTTCATAACCTGCAAAACAGTACATATACAATATATACCATTCACCCATTCATTATCATGAATGGCCCACATAGCTGGTTAGTAAAACACATTATGCATCACGTAAACATTTGCAGCAATTAATCAAGGGCACCAATAATCTACCAATTATTCAGTCTTTATTAATTCTAATCGAGTTGTTTTAACCTTAAGGATTTGTAGACCTAATCAAGAGTTTATGACTAAAAAGCGCTCCCACTCAAACCAATAAATTCATATGCTTTACTAATTTTAAACATAAAATTGTATTTCTAGTCTAACCGGAAACATACAAATTTAATTAAAATTTAAAGCTCATATAAATTTATAATTGAATCCAAAAATTTAATTTAATTTAATTTCAGTCGCATTTAAATTAATTCATCATTTTAATTTTAGTAAAATAATTAGAATAAATACCATTTATTATAATTATAATATTCAAAATTAAAATCCAAGAAATTAATTCAAATTATTAATTTTAAAATTAATTAAAATTACGTGAACTGAAATTTTCAAATTAAACATTCAAAACGATCTAATCGTAACGCAAACACCCTACGCGTTGCACGCCCATGGGCCGTACGCACACAGCCATTGCTGGCCATGTGCGCGCAGCCCATGCGCTCGTCGCATAGCTGCTGCTGTCCTATCGCAAGCCTCCGCACAGCGCCCCATCGCACGCGAGCTATCGCTCGCAGTGCGCGCGCGCGAGATCGCTCGTTGGGCGCGCGCGCGAGATCGCTCGCTGGGCGCGCGACATCGCTCGCTGGGCGCGCTGGCTCGCTCGCTGTGCGCGCGAGCCATCGCTCGCTGTGGCGCGACATCGCTCGCTGGGCGAGCGACATCGCGCGCTGTGCGCGCGAGTAGTGCTGGGCGCAGCGCTCGTGGCACGCGAGCTTGCGCTCGCTGCGCGCGAGGCTGCGCGCACTTGTGCGAGGCAGCGCGCGTTGTGGCGCAGCTCGCTTGCTGCCCACACGCGACTGCCTTGGCTCGCCCTTCGCCCATGCCCATTCGTTCATTGCTCGTGGCACACGACACAAGGCAGGGCTGCTGCCTTGTGCTCGTGCACTACGCCCTTGCTCATTGCATTCGTGCCGCACGGGCGACGAGCTCCCTTGCTCGTCGTCGCATGCCCGCATTATACAACACCCCTTAAGGGTAACATGAAGCGTCCATTGCTTCGTGCGTGCAAGTTATTTGAACGAATCGCATAAAAATTTAAAATTTATATTTAAAATTAATGACAAATTAATAAATATTATTAATTTCATAATTTTAGGGCGAAAAAATCGAAAATTTATTATCCAATTGATTTCCGATTGATATGGATTCAAGTCTAGGTCATAAAAATTTAAAATTTATCGTAAATTTACAATTTTTATGGTGGTTTTTAATCATAGGTTTCTAATTAAATTACAATTAATTATGAAAATCAAATTAATTCTAAATTATTCTAATTTTCAACAAATTAATCATAATTACAAATTAGATTGCATAATTAACAAGACTAGGCATTCAAACTTGTTAAACATATGCAGTAGGTCAATCAAAAATTCAAGATTTATCAACAAGAATCGCAAATATTTAATTTAACATCTTAAATTTATGAAATTTTGCATTCGAAAAACTAAAACATTCGAAAAGTCATAGTTAGGCTTCGAATTTGAGAATTCTGGGTTCGGCAGAAAAATACTATTTTTGTCAAAATTTTAGAATGCCTTTTACATGCGGAATTGACACAAAAATCACTCGATTTGGATGAGTAACGAAGAAACTGCCGAAAAACTGCGTACGTATAATTAAATAAACGCAATTTGCAATTAATTAACAATTACGAAAATTAATCACCCCTTTTAATTCTTGCAAATTTGTAATATTTAACCATGTTCATGCAATTTAGATTATGAAAATAATAAGGGGCTCTTGATACCACTGTTAGGTTATGATACATATGACACTACATAGATCATGCGGAAACAACCATTAACCCAGGACAACATATTATTTACACATAATCATATAGCATAATTTAGATGCATACTCTTTGTTGCGTGCCCTCCCTAGCTGCGCCCGAACCGAACAAGAACAAGTCTTTTAGGACTCCAAGTGTCGTCCCTCCGTAGATAGTCCACAGCACGTCCGGATCCGCCTTAAGATTGACCAACTAGAATCGCCCTTAAGGTACTAGAAAATTTCGGCACTTTTGAGCAAGATGTGTTTTAATTTTTTCTCAAAAAACTCACTTTTGAATACTTTGAAACTTGTGTATAAATTATGACCCCTAGGCCTTTATTTATAGAGTTATGGAAAAGGAATCGTAATCCTAGTAGGATACGAATTAATTGAAATTAGAATCCTACATGAATTCTATTTAATTAATTTATCCAATTAGGAATAGAAATTTAATCATACACTAACACTTGTAGATTTAGGAATCACGCATGAGCACAAACTCACACACACACGGCAGCCACAAGGGCTGCCCATGCGCGTGCGAGCAGCAGCCCGCGCAGCACGGCCCACGCAGCCGTGGCCCTTGGCGCGCGCTGGGCCTGCCTTGCGGTAGGCCTGGGCGCTGCCTTGGCTGGGCTTGTGGCGCGCATGCTTGCTGGGCGATGGCCCCGGCTTCGTGCTGGGCCTTCGTCCGGCAAGCCTCGTCCGATGCTAATTCGTACGATACGCTTCCGATTAAATTTCCATTTCCGGAATCTATTTCCGATACGAACAATATTTAATATTTCCGATTCCGGAATTAATTTCCGTTTCGAACAAATATTTAATATTTCCGTTTCCGGAATTATTTTCCGATTCCGGCAATATTTCCGATTCTGACAATATTTCCGTTTCCGGCAATATTTCCGATTCTGGTAATATTTCCATTTCCAATAATATTTTCCGATACGTACCATGTTTCCGTTTCCGGCAACATCTACGACTTGGATAATATTCATATTTCCGATACGATCCATATTTCCGTTTCCGGCAATATCATCGTTTCCGGAGTATTCATTTCTTGCCTGTGACGATCTTAGCTCCCACTGAAACCAAGATCCGTCGGTTCCGAATATTCATAGATGGAGTATTTAATGCCATTAAATACTTGATCCGTTTACGTACTATTTGTGTGACCCTACGGGTTCAGTCAAGAGTAAGCTGTGGATTAATATCATTAATTCCACTTGAACTGAAGCGGCCTCTAGCTAGGCATTCAGCTCACTTGATCTCACTGAATTATTAACTTGTTAATTAATACTGAACCGCATTTATTAGACTTAACATAGAATGCATACTTGGACCAAGGGCATTATTTCCTTCAGCTCTTACCTTATGTTCAAGAGCAAGCATCGAGCGACAAAGGAATTAGGAAATGCACACTTGTCCCTAAGGACAAGTGGGAGACTGAAGGAAATAATGCCCTTGGTCCAAGTATGCATTCTATGTTAAGTCTAATAAATGCGGTTCAGTATTAACAAGTTAATAATTCAGTGAGATCAAGTGAGCTGAATGCCTAGCTAGAGGCCGCTTCAGTTCAAGTGGAATTAATGATATTAATCCACAGCTTACTCTTGACTGAACCCGTAGGGTCACACAAATAGTACGTAAACGGATCAAGTATTTAATGGCATTAAATACTCCATCTATGAATATTCGGAACCGACGGATCTTGGTTTCAGTGGGAGCTAAGATCGTCACAGGCAAGAAATGAATACTCCGGAAACGATGATATTGCCGGAAACGGAAATATGGATCGTATCGGAAATATGAATATTATCCAAGTCGTAGATGTTGCCGGAAACGGAAACATGGTACGTATCGGAAAATATTATTGGAAATGGAAATATTACCAGAAT
The DNA here is from genome assembly GCF_020520425.1 of Spinacia oleracea. Classification (NCBI taxonomy): domain Eukaryota; kingdom Viridiplantae; phylum Streptophyta; class Magnoliopsida; order Caryophyllales; family Amaranthaceae; genus Spinacia; species Spinacia oleracea. Next base: position 152,220,501 of record NC_079489.1, read on the forward strand.
CGGAAATATTGCCGGAAACGGAAATATTGTCAGAATCGGAAATATTGCCGGAATCGGAAAATAATTCCGGAAACGGAAATATTAAATATTTGTTCGAAACGGAAATTAATTCCGGAATCGGAAATGTTAAATATTGTTCGTATCGAAAATGAATTCCGGAATCGGAAATTTAATCGGAAGCGTATCGTACGAATAAGCATCGGACGAGGCCTGCCGGACGAGGGCCCAGCTCGAAGCCAGGCCATCGCCCAGCAAGCCAAACGCGCGCCACAAGCCCAGCCAAGGCAGCGCCCAGGCCTACCGCAAGGCAGGCCCAGCGCGCGCCAAGGCCGCGGCTGCGTGGGCCTCGCTGCGTGGGCTGCTGCTCGCACGCACGCGCATGGGCGGCCCATCGTGGCTGCCGTGTGTGTGTGTGTGAGTTTGTGTTCATGCACGATTCCTAAAACATGCAGAGTTCGGTTAATGATTAAATTCCTAATTCTATTTGATAAATTAATTAATTAGAGTTCTTGTAGGATTCTAAGTTTAATTAATTCGTATCCTAATAGGATTCCAATTCTCTTTCCATACCCCTATAAATATGTGGCCTGGGTTCACAATTTATAACGAGTTTTCAAGTATTCAAAGTGAGTTTTTGAGAGAAAAATTCAGTCACGCATCTTGCTCAAAAGTGCCGAAAATTCTAGTACCTTAAGGGCGATTCTAGTTAGTCAATCTTAAGGCGGATCCGGACGTGCTGTGGACTATCTACGGAGGGACGACACTTGGAGTCCTAAAGACTTGTTCTTGCTCGGTTCGGGCGCAGCTAGGGAGGGCACGCAACAAAGAGTATGCATCTAAATTATGCTATATGATTATGTGTAAATAATATGTATTCCTGGGTTAATGGTTGTTTCCGCATGATTTATGTAATATCATATGTATCATAACCTAACAGTGGTATCACGAGCCCCTTATTATTTTCATAACCTAAATTGCATGAACATGGTTAAATATTACAAATTTGCAAGAATTAAAAGGGGTGATTAATTTTCGTAATTGTTAATTAATTGCAAATTGCGTTTATTTAATTATACGTACGCAGTTTTTCGGCAGTTTCTTCGTTACTCATCCAAATCGAGTGATTTTTGTGTCAATTCCGCATGTAAAAGGCATTCTAAAATTTTGACAAAAACAAATTTTTTTCTGCCGAACCCAGAATTCTTAAATTCGAAGCCTAACTATGACTTTTCGAAGGTTTTAGTTTTTCGAATGCAAAATTTCGTAAATTTAAGATGTTAAATTAAATATTTGCGATTCTTGTTGATAAATCTTGAATTTTTGATTGACCTACTGTATATGTTTAACAAGTTTGAATGCCTAGCCTTTTTAATTATGCAATCTAATTTGTAATTATGATTAATTTGTTGAAATTAGAATAATTTAGAATTAATTTGATTTTCATAATTAATTATAATTTAATTAGAAACCTATGATTAAAAACCACCATAAAAATTATAAATTTATGATAAATTTTAAATTTTTATGACCTAGACTTGAATCCATGATAATCGGAAATCAATTGAATAATAAATTTTCGATTTTTCGCCCTAAAATTATGAAATTAATATTATTTATTAATTTGTCATTAATTTTAAATATAAATTTTAAATTTTTATGCGATTCGTTCATATAACTTGCACGCACAAAGCAATGGACGCTTCGTGTTACCCTTAAGGGGTGTTGTATAGTGCGGGCATGCGACGAAGAGCAAGGGAGCTCGTCGCCCGTGCGGCACCAATGCAATGAGCAAGGCATGGTGCACGAGCACAAGGCAGCAGCCCTGCCTTGTGTCGTGGGCCACGAGCTATGAACAAATGGGCATGGGCGAAAGGCAAGCCAAGGCAGTCGCGTATGGGCAGCAAGCGAGCTGCGCCACAACGCGCACTGCCTCGCGCAAGAGCGCGCAGCCTCGCGCGCAGCGAGCGCAAGCTCGCGTGCCACGAGCGCTGCGCCCAGCGTTGCTCGCGCGCACAGCGAGCGATGTCGCGCGCCCAGCGAGCTATGGAGCGCGCACTGCGAGCGATGGCTCGCGTGCGAAGAGCGCTGGCGCGCGCGCAGCGAGCACCACAGCGTGCGATGGCTTGCGATGGGAGATGCAGCAGCTATGCGACGAGCGCATGGGCTGTGCGCACATGGCCAGCAATGGGTGTGTGCGTGCGGCCCATGGGCGTGCAATGCGTAGGGTGTTTGTGTTACGTTTAGATCGTTTTGAATGTTTAATTTGAAAATTTCAGTTCGCGTAATTTTAATTAATTTTAAAATTAATAATTTAAATTATTTTCTTGGATTTTAATTTTGAATATTGTAATTATAATAAATTTTATTTATTCTAATTATTTTACTAAAATTAAAATCATGAATTAATTTAAATAACGACTGAAATTAAATTAAACTTTTTGGATTCAATTATAAATTTATATGAGCTTTAAATTTTAATTAAATTTGTATGTTTCCGGTTAGACTAGAAATACATTTTTATGTTTAAAATTAGTAAAGCATATGAATTTATTGGTTTAAGTGGGAGCGCTTTTTAGTCATAAACTCTTGATTAGGTCTACAAATCCTTAAGGTTAAAACAACTTGATTAGAATTAATAAGGACTGAATAATTGGTAGATTATTGGTGCCCTTGATTAATTGCTGCAAATGTTTACGTGATGCATAATGTGTTTTACTAACCAGCTATGTGGGCCATTCATGATAATGAATGGGTGAATGGTATATATATTGTATATGTACTGTTTTGCAGGTTATGAAGTGACTAGTATGGCCCAAATAGGATAGAAAATATGGTCTGCGTACCATTAATTTGAATGTAATTGGTCTAAAGTACCAAAGTTATTTTTCGATTCAAATATGGTCTGCGTACCATCAAATAGTTGTAATTAGTTATAGCTTATCCTATTTGAAGAAAATGGTGCCTCCCACGGAGATTTTCAAGACGGACTTTGAAGTCAAAGCTTCAAGATGAAGTCGGGCCATACTAGATCACATTTATCTTATGCATGTTTTAAGTTATTTATTGCTTTTAAATATGTCTTAAAATGCATGAGATCAAAAGCTTGATTATGTTGCATGATTAAGAATTTTAGTTCACTTAAAATCTAACCAACATAGTAAGAGCCTTAAGTTCCAAACTTAAAAATTGAGTTATAAGGTGCCATGCCAAAATATACACTTGCTTGGATATCCTTTACATCAATCTAGTAATAGTTTTCGCTCAGCGAGGTGTTACTTATTGGTCCTAAAGGGGCAAGGTACACAAATAATTGTGAGTACATGTTAGTTTTGGTGAAACTCAACGATATAAGTAAGGAGTCCTTTTATGTCGTGGCAAAATCGATAGGTTTACCTAATAAGTTCTTAGACGTACCTATCAACCAAGAATAGTTTCTAGACTATTAGCAAAAGGCTTTTGCTTACCTAAAATGTTTTAGAATTGAGTCGACAAACTGTGCTTAATTCTTCAATGTTTTTAGGGTCTTGGAATCATTTTATTCACACCTGCCGGAACAATAAAATCGAATAAAATGCTAATAACTTGTTTGAATTGCATGGTTGCTTTAATTTCAAGTTATTATTCATGATAAATGTTTAGACTTTGCATGCTTCAATGTATGTTTTAATTATTGTTTATAATTAAATATCTTGCACTGCAATAAATCCTTTTAGAAAGGTAACAGTAAATTTCCTCGATTGGTAGTGAATCCAAGAACGATTCACGGAAATGAGAGAAAGTGAGCAATTTAAAATGTACGTTTCTTATAGCGACTTTTATGGTTGTTTTCGAATATCAAAATCGAATGGCAAACCAATTGGTGCTTGTGAATTCAAAATACACTGTAGTTTTGAGATCATAAAGCATTGAGCTTAAACGCTCAGCTTTACCAATGGTTAACAACCTAATATCTTTGTCCATTTAATTCTCGAATGAGTCTAGTCCCTAGACATTCGAATAGATCGATACTTAGAGAACTTTAGAAGCTTCTGGTAAGATCATCTAGTTGAAACAAAATATTCAACATAAATTAAAATGGTAAAGAACCTTGTTGGTGACATTGGACATGTCTAACAAAGTATAAAAGTCAACACTAAAGAATTCAATTCTTAAGACTATAAGAAAGGGTACAAGGAATAGGAAAACGAGGAACAAATGAAAGGAATTTACGATTCCGTTTCTACCTATAAGTTTATGTTTAAAGAGAAGTGACCTAGCAATCAAACTTCCTTGGTATCATATACCGCTTGAGGTTCTTACTTCGGTAATAACTCAAACAATGGAAGCTAGGATACACTAATGACCTACAAGTGGGAAATGAAGCATGGCAATGCTACATTAGTTGTAGGGTCATCTAGTTTGTTTTAAGTCCTTTCAAAGGCTGGAACTTAATGGCTATTTTGTTCCATAATCAGCATACCTAAATTTCTGCTTCAAACACAGAAAGACTCACATTCAGAAAAACAATGCTTGTTTGTTTGTTTATTTGAATGAAATGGTCAATTACAGGTTGAGTCAATATGCTTGATTAAAACAAACAACTCTTTAAAGAACTTTACTAGGTTCAAATCAAACCCTTGATCTGAGTTCCATTAATCTTTGGCATTGTTGCTTAGACCATATCAACAAGTTAACATTCATAAGCTCTATTTTGATGGACTTTTTGAAAGTTGGTTGATTTCTAGATCAACTTAAGACAAGCTAGTCTTACTTGTTGAAAGTAACAAAGAATATGAACTATTGTTAGAACGCCTAGACGATAGAGTTCAAAGCTAAAGAAAGGTTTTATGACTTTATTATTTCACATGGATTTGAGTGAATATAGGTTTATTTACTCAAATGTGATATAAGTTGAATCAGTTTGGCTAGTTCAAAGATTCAGAAGTATAAAATCCACTTGGCAAGAAATCATAAAGATCTAGGTTAGATCATGTTGATGATTACTTGAGACCAAATATGATCATCAATGATTGTGTGTTGTAATTTCACAATCTAGCTCCATAAGATATGGCATATCTACGTTGGAATGATCGAAGTCAATTAGTACTTGATTCGATCAATGATGAATCATAAAGACTTTTCCTATAATTTCTAAAACAAAATGCTCAACTACCACCAAACTAAACCAAATTCGTCAAAGCTATTGAAAAGTAATTTCAGAATATCTTTTCATAATATATCTAAAGAGTTCCTAAACTCAGTGGGAGCTTAGTGTTTGTTATTCAAAAAACTAAGGCCCAAGTATAGATATATGTTTCATTGTGATTTATTCAAATGAGACACAAGGGTATTGTTTCTACCACGAATTTTTGAGAACATAATGTTTGTTTGCTCGAAATGATGTCCTTTTGGAGATTCGTTTCCAAAATGACAAGTGGGAGAAAATAGACCTCGAAAGTCTTCGAGGCGAACAACAAACATAAACGGACATTCCGGAGGCTTTTCGAAGTGCTTCAGAAAATCCGAACTTATCCTTTAAAGACTTTAGAAGTGGTTTTAAAGAATAGACATCTCTTAGAAGACTTTACAAGTGCTTCAAGGAGAACAGAATATTCAAAGGACTTTCAAGTGGCTATTGATATTCTATTGTTTGATGTTCTATACCCAAGTAGGCATAGAATTCAAGTCACTGAAACTATGAGATTCTTCTATTGGATAGTGAAGAAACATAGAGATCAGGTCAATGAAACTATGAGATTCTTCTATTAAATAGTGAAGAAACCTACAACTTGCAGTCAAACTATTATCATGTAGATTAATGAGTTTGTGACTTATAAGAAAGCTATGACGAAACCCAGATTCCCTAAAATGGTTAGAGGCCATATATAGACTCAAATGTTTTAAATGGTTAGAGGCCATAAAACATACTCAATGTTTTGATGACAAAATTGAAATTTTGTTGATTTGCAAGAATAGGTTCACACCTATTGGTTGCAAGTTTGTTTTAAGGATAAAAAAAAAAAAAAAAAAAAACCATCAAACATGGAATTGTGTTCACACACAAAGCTAGATTAGTTGCTAAAGGTTACAAGCAAATTCATGGCATGGATTGTGTTCAAACCTCATGCAAAATCGTAATGCTTAAGTCTATAATTCAAGCAATGATTGCATATTGGTACATATGGCAATTGGATGACAAAACATCTTCCTCTGTCAAATGTTGGAAGAAACTATGTACATGGTATGTCATAGGATTTATGGATCCAAATAAATGCTTGAAAAGAAAAGCTAGTTTATAAAATCTAAGTACAGATTTAAGCAAGCAATTGGGAATTAGAAATGTATTTTAGTGAAGCTAATAAGTATTTTAGTTTCATAAAATGTACATGATTCTTATAGATATATAAGAAGTTTAGTGGGAGTACATAAAACTTATTTGGTCCTATGTGTATCACACATATCTCTCTATTGTGAAATAACATTCAAATGCTAATGACTTAGGTTTGAAATTATTCATCAATGATGGACCAAGGCGAAACTTAGTACATACTGGGTATTAAGATCTATTTACAAAGAACTTATGATATTGTTTTGGATTAAGTAATGGCATTTACTAAGTCAAACACGAAAGACTCCATTGGAGATATTCGACCCATATGAATAAATCTAAGTAAAGGATGTTTGAACTATGTATAAGCATTTACTAAGTTAAACATCAAAGGATCTAAGTAAGATTCTTAACCTATATTATATGTCAAAGAATTTAGCTGGATTTAGTATCTACTGAAACTAGATGAGCTAAAGTTACATGAATAGAATTCAATTGGAATTATTCTGCAAAAGAATTTATCATGTATGATATAATATGAGGATCGCCAAAAACGTATCATATGACTTTGGGCATGACGAACATATACCAATCTCTATTGATCTAAGTGAAGATCAACTAGATTGAGATCAAGAAAAACTTATGGTACTTGAAAAGGTACATAAGATTAGTTCTTGACTCAAGGAAATAAAGATATGCTAAATATTGATGCTACACGCATAAACACTGGCAAAGGATCAAGCAAGATTCCTTTGGAGTTAACCATTGACAAGGACGAGCTAAAGAGCATCGTGTTTTGAAATGGCAACATGGATTGGAGACCATGAGTTGTTGCGTGGGAAATTAAATATTAATTTCTATGTTCTAAGATACAGCTGGAAAGTCTTCCACATATCCGTGAACTGCTTGGATAAGTAAATCCAAACCAAAGCATCACTAGCAACCTATACAGTTGAAGTAAAAGTAATTATTGCCTAAGAAGCAATAAAACAAGGTTGTTTAAAGTTCTTCACTGAACTTGGGTAGATCACCTATCTGCTGGCTTGATGGTTCTTCATTGAAAAATGCGTAGAACCACTCTTGAAGCAAGAAAAACGTCTGCTAACTTGATGGTTCTTCATTGCAAAATGAGTAAAACCACCATCGAAGTAAGAAAGACTAGATCACATAATAAACAAACTCGAAAAGATCTTATGATCATATCTCGAAGAACATTCGATGAAAAGGATATTAAGATTGGCAAAGCATGATAACTAAACCTATGCAACAAGTGAGAAGCAACACTCACGTTGTAGCACTGGAAATCAAGCATAGCTTTGAATTCCATGAATTAGAAGATGGGTTTGAGGCCCATGGTTATAAAACATTGGGGTTGAACATTTATCATATATGAAATGTATTTTCATATTCCATTTAATCTTGGTTTAGTATTAAATGATGAGTCCCTTCAATTTGACGATATATTCAAGATAGACTGTCAGGACCAGTCCTGTGACTAAGAAATGTCTATCAAGTGAACTTGAATGTCAAAGGTTGAAAATGGTCCCTAGTCGGAGTTTTCTATAAAATTGGACGCATAGAAAACGTTAGACGACTAGAATGCAAGATGACTAGTAGTTCTGTTTCTTGAACTATGTGGACATGGCAATGTCATAATCATTTGCATAGATACTTACTTTGGGAAGACTAGTATCGGACAAGACCTATGAAACTTTACTGTAAGAGATGAAAACTGTCATAAGTAAATTTCATTAAAATTATTAGACACTAAATCCTCAATACCTGAGTGATTTGAGATTACTTGTTTGAGAACTGGTTGCTTTGACGTTGACCAACCGTCGCACCGTAAAAGGAGGCTATAAAGGCAACGCTCAGGTAATCACCTATCAAACGAAGTCTAATCTCAAGATCGCAAGATTGGGATTGTCCTCCCATAAATCGGGATGAGATGCTTAAAAGTTGTACAAGGCCACTCGGAGAGCTAGAAACTGTGAAATGCATGGCCGTGCTCGGATGAATCATAGGCTATGATTATCTGTTTATTTGATCAGTTGAACTCTGAAACCGAGAAACACCTCTGGACATAATAAGGATGACAGCTCTTACCTTATGTTCAAGAGCAAGCATCGAGCGACAAAGGAATTAGGAAATGCACACTTGTCCCTAAGGACAAGTGGGAGACTGAAGGAAATAATGCCCTTGGTCCAAGTATGCATTCTATGTTAAGTCTAATAAATGCGGTTCAGTATTAATTAACAAGTTAATAATTCAGTGAGATCAAGTGAGCTGAATGCCTAGCTAGAGGCCGCTTCAGTTCAAGTGGAATTAATGATATTAATCCACAGCTTACTTTTGACTGAACCCGTAGGGTCACACAAATAGTACGTAAACGGATCAAGTATTTAATGGCATTAAATACTCCATCTATGAATATTCGGAATCGACGGATCTTGGTTTCAGTGGGAGCTGAGATCGTCACAGGCAAGAAATGAATACTCCGGAAACGATGATATTGCCGGAAACGGAAATATGGATCGTATCGGAAATATAAATATTATCCAAGTCGTAGATGTTGCCGGAAACGGAAACATGGTACGTATCGGAAAATATTATCGGAAATGGAAATATTGCCAGAATCGGAAATATTGCCGGAAACGGAAATATTGTCAGAATCGGAAATATTATCGGAATCTGAAAATAATTCCGGAAACGGAAATATTAAATATTTGTTCGAAACGGAAATTAATTCCGGAATCGGAAATGTTAAATATTGTTCGTATCGGAAATGAATTCCGGAATCGAAAATTTTATCGGAAGCGTATCGTACGAATAAGCATCGGACGAGGCCTGCCGGACGAGGGCCCAGCTCAAAGCCAGGCCATCGCCCAGCAAGCCAAACGCGCGCCACAAGCCCAGCCAAGGCAGCGCCCAGGCCTACCGCAAGGCAGGCCCAGCGCGCGCCAAGGCCGCGGCTGCGTGGGCCTCGCTGCGTGGGCTGCTGCTCGCACGCACGCGCATGGGCGGCCCATCGTGGCTGCCGTGTGTGTGTGTGAGTTTGTGTTCATGCACGATTCCTAAAACGTGCAGAGTTCGGTTAATGATTAAATTCCTAATTCTATTTGATAAATTAATTAATTAGAGTTCTTGTAGGATTCTAAGTTTAATTAATTCGTATCCTAATAGGATTCCAATTCTCTTTCCATACCCCTATAAATATGTGGCCTGGGTTCACAATTTATAACGAGTTTTCAAGTATTCAAAGTGAGTTTTTGAGAGAAAAATTCAGTCACACATCTTGCTCAAAAGTGCCGAAAATTCTAGTACCTTAAGGGCGATTCTAGTTGGTCAATCTTAAGGCGGATCCGGACGTGCTGTGGACTATCTACGGAGGGACGACACTTGGAGTCCTAAAGACTTGTTCTTGCTCGGTTCGGGCGCAGCTAGGGAGGGCACGCAACAAAGAGTATGCATCTAAATTATGCTATATGATTATGTGTAAATAATATGTATTCCTGGGTTAATGGTTGTTTCCGCATGATTTATGTAATATCATATGTATCATAACCTAACATGTGAGGGGGTCGAAAAAGCGCGAGGCTAATGCATGACCTCGTCCCTCGTGGGTATGACGCTTCTTTTTTATTCAATCAAGTGTAATTGGATTTCCTGTGAGTTTACACCCAATTGACTAGTAATATAGGAGTCGCCATTCAGTTTTTAACAACAATGAGAAAAACTGACAAAACCCGGTTATCGTGACATAAAGGGAGTGCAATTATGTTTGACCACGACGGCCGTAAGTTCCCTTGTGAGCCCTGGTGTGAGGATCTCTCAACATACACCCGCAAGGTAGAGATTGAGGGTTCGGGGGACTGTAACTACCGAGAAGAGTACTTCGCTCATCGATAACTCCAGAGGCAGGATATCCTTACTAGCTCAGCATAAATAATTGAAGGGACATGCGTTAACTATTAAACTAATCTGAGTTGATTTTAGCAATATGCAACATATAATACTAGATCGATCGCGATTATCTGATTTAGATAGCATTAAGGGACCTAGCATGATAATCCAATTTCCCAAAAATATTATATTTGTTAGGCGTGATAGAACAATCAGATTTAGTTAGTTTAACAGTTCATAAAAAGGGCGAGGAAAGCAATTAAATCATCGAAAAGGGACACATTACAACGCACCCTTGAGAGGTGCCTCACGGTTCTCAGAAAACTAACCACTTTGACTTTTCTATTTCTCCTTTTTATTTAACGAATCTCAAATTATGGGACAGGATACGTTCTGTTCGATTTATGGATCGATTGCGACAGAACGCGTGAACAATTTCGCAGCGTGAGGCTTAGGCTAAGGGTTGGAGTCAATACTCAGAATATGAATTGTGTGTTGTGTTGTTTTCACGTCGAACTTAAGGCCCTATTTATAGAAAAGAGTTCGTGGAAAGATAGAATTGTAGAACTCTAATCCACGAGGAATTAGGAAAAAACACGTACCAGGTATTTTCAGCGCCCAGTGCTGGGCGTCAAAGATTTCGGCGCCCAGCTCTGGGCGTTGAAAATAGGATCCAGGCAATTTCAGCGCCCAGGGTTGGGCGTTGAAATTTCTGTTTGGGCCGTTTCTTTGTCAGATTCGGATTCTTAGAATCCGGAGCGTATGAGACTTAATCGAGTCTTTTAGTGCGTATTAATTTTATGACGGAATGCGTCTGGACCCGTTACGAACTCTAGGCTCGTTAGGATTTCAATCAATACGTGACTCTTATTTTCGAATCGTATTAGGAATAGGATTCTCTCGCAATTTCTATCTCATTTAGGATTTATGTTGGAGTGCAACACCTAATTCTGACAGGTTTCTATCTTTTATGACTTGCCACTTTTAACAACTACCCATTACGGCAGTTACTATTTTAAGCAGGTTTCCATAAATAGCTGGTTTCTATAAATAGCAGGTTTCGGGTGAAATGAAAAGGGGAATTGAGATTCGTTATTTTATAGGAGATGCGTTGTCAAGTGGAGATTTATGTTTTCATCATCGAACCTTTCCCTTTCGGGAATGGGGACAAAAGTAGGTGTCTACAGTTACTGATTAGGGAATAGTAAAGATTTAATTAACTTTGGAAATAAGAGAATCAAGAGAGCGAGTGTTGCCAAATATCGGTAATTTCGGACACTCTATTTACTTATTTGCGCTACCGGTCACATGAAATTATGTAAGAAAACAAACCCCCTTGGGTCGTGTTAGATAAATTAACGGGATTTAATGTATCGAACGAATCAAATACCGGCAAGTTCGTCACGACATGGTTTATTTATTATTTTAAGCATTTCCTTATCTAATGCGACCCTTAATCTATTAATAAATATATCTATTTATGTTAGGACCTCCTAATTATTTTTTGGAGTTACCAAATTCTTTTGGAATTCCACTTTACTAATTAGGAGTTACTGAATTGGGAATCATAAAGATTTAATTAACTTTGGAAGTAAGAGAATCAAGAGAGCGAGTGTTGCCAAATATCGGTAATTTCGGACACTCTATTTACTTATTTGCGTTACCGTTTTCATGAAATTATCAAATGCAAACAAACCCCTTTGGGTCGTGTTAGATGAATTAACAGGGTTTAATGTATCGAACGAATCAAATACCGGCTGGTTCGTCACGGTATTACTTATTTATTATTTTAAGCAATTCCTTATCTAATGCGACCCTTAATCTATTAATAAATATATCTATTTATGTTAGGACCTCCTAATTATTTTTTGGAGTTACCAAATACTTTTGGAATTCCAGTTTATTAATTAGGAGTTACTGAATTGGTAATCATAAAGACTTAATTAACGTTTACATGAAATTAAATAATCAAACCCCTTTGGGTCGTGTTAGATAATTAACATGGTTTAATCTATCGAACGAATCAAATACCGGCAAGTTCGTCACTGCATTGCTTAGTTATTAACAAATAAAATCTGAATTGTTATCGAAATTTGAAAAAAAATTACCGAAATAAAAAATATCAGATTTTATTTGATTACCAAAATAAAAATGGATTTTGATATCGTATATCTGAATTATATTAGTATAATTGTTACCGAAATTATTTTCAAATAAAAACTGATTTGTTACCGAAATTTTAAGAAAAATCACCGAAATAAAAAAAATCAGATTTTATTTGATTACCGAAATAGAAAGTGATTTTAATTTTTTTTTTAAGGGATAAAATAGATTCTGATATTATAGAATACTATTTATTTTTTAGATATTCTTTAATTTATTTAGTATGTTAATTTTCCTAAATTGATGCCTTAGATTCTGTTAATAATTGTTACCGAAATTCTTAAAAAAAATCAGATTTTATTTGATTGTTATTGAAATATTTTTTAAAAACAATCTTATTTTATATTATCTAATTCTATATATTGTTACCTAATTTTTTTTAAAAATCTTATCTTGTATTAAAAACAAATCTTATCTTATATTGTTACTGAAATTTTTTATTTTAGAATCTTATCTTATGTTAAAAAAAATATCTTATATGTTACCGAGATTTTATTTGATTAAAATATCGGTAATTTCAATCTAATCAAATCCTGTTAAAATAGTGTCCGAAATTTCGGTAACATAAGTAAATAGAGTGTCCAATATTACCCTGTTAACAAAATCAGATTTTATTTGATTGTTAACAAAATTTTAAAAAAGAATCTTATCTTATATTATTTGATTCTATATATTGTTACCTAAATTTTTTTTTTTTAAATCTTATCGTGTATTAAAACCAAATCTTATCTAATATTGTTACCGAAATTTTTTAAAAAGAATCTTATCTTACGTTAAAAAAAAAACTTATCTTATATGTTACCGATATTTTATTTGATTGTTACCGAAATTTATTTGATTGTTACCGATATTATTTTTTAAAAAAATAAGATTTTATTTTATTACCGAAATAAAGATATATTTTCTCTAATTTATTTAGTCTCCTATTTAGTCTCCTAATTTTCCTAAATTGATGCCTTAGAATACTTTATAGATACTAAATCATTTACAATATATCTTTTATCTGATTTATACTAAATCAATTACGTTATTGATTTTTTTTTTTCGGGTATTCTATAATTGGTAGTAGCAGGTACTAGCTGACGACCTTTACCGTTATTGGTACTAGCTAAGTCTTTTCGTTTATTAGATTAGGTTAGATTAGAAATAATAAATTCATATAAACCCTAAACCGAATTAATAAAATAATATTATTTTTTACTTTTATAATTAATTAAATAATAATCTTATTTAATAATTAATTAAATAATAATCTTATTTAATTACAAGTAAATAACCGTTCAGTTTTTTAAAATATTATTGTTATTTATCCGATATTATCTAATTTTGACATATATTAAAAAAAAATATCAAATTTAATTCAATAAGTTTTACGGATTTTTTTTTTTTTAAATCAGATTGTATTTGTTACAGATATTGATGATGGTATACCGTATATCTGATATGCTCCATCGGATATTTTCCCTTATTTAATGGAGAATAATATTTATTTATTTAGATATTCTCTAAGATTTATTCTCCTATTTAGTCTCATAATTTTCCTAAATAGATACTAAATCATTGACAAGATAACGTTTATCTGATATATTTATATATTGAGACTAAATCAATTTGAATACTATTATAATTTTTTAATTTTTTTTACCAAAAACTAATTCTGTACTTAAATTAGACCGAAATGTTTTTAAAAAAATTCTAATTTAATTTAATCCTATACGGAGTATTTTGTAAATTTTACCGATATGAAAAAATTGCAACTTTAATTTGATCGATATTCCGTAATATGGACCGTAATTTTTAAAACAAATTAAATTTAATTTAATCCTATGTTCTGTAACTTTTAAGCAAATAATAAAAAATAACATTTAATATAATCCTATTTTGGTAATTGTTACCGAAAAAAAAATTAAAAAAATGGAAAAAATATATTACGGACGTGTTGGATAACCTATTTACTTTCTTGCGTTACTCTTTACATGACATAAGCAATCTCGTCCAGTTTATTCATTAGGAGTTAATAAATATGGAATAATAAAGATTTAAATAACTTTGGAAGTAATAGAATCAAGAGATTGATTGTTGCAAAAGATCGGTAATGTCGGACACTCTATTTACTTACTTGATTTACCGTTTTCATGAAATTAACTAAGCAAACCCCTTTGGGTCGCGTAAGATAATTTAACAGGGTTTAATGTATCGAATGGATCAAATATCGGCCGGTTCGTCATGGCATTGCTTATTTATTATTCTAAGCATTTCCTTATCTAATGCGACCCTTAATTTATTTATATATATTGTTTTTTGGAGTTACCAAATACTTTTGGAATAACAATTTATTAAGTAGGAGTTACTGAATTGGGAATAAATAAAAGATTTAAATAACTTTAGAATTAAGAGAATGAAGAGAGTGAGTGTTGCAAAATATTTGTAATTTCGGACACTCTATTTACTTATTTGTGTTGCCGTTCACATGAAATTAAATAACCAAACCCCTTTGGGTCGTGTTAGATAAAATGTATTGTGGATAGTTCCTATTTTTTTGGCAGTGTACTTCTTTCAAATTTTGATGTTTATTATTCTAACTTTATAGATTTGTTTCTTACAATATTAAAGAAATTCAGAAAATTACCATATTTTAAAATTTACCAAACCATAAAAGCTAACGAAATGAGAACCAAGTTAATTAATTTAACGAAACTAATCTGAACTTATATTTTTTTATCTGATATGATCTGATTTTTCATAGTTAATATTTAAAAAATAAAAACTACAATAATATTAAATGATTTTAATAAATTTTATTCAAATTTATAATATTGTTACAGTTTTAAATTTTTTATTTGACTTTAATTAGTTATTATTTAACTATTCCATATATTAAAAAGACTTGGTGCATGTCTAGATAGAACGTAGCACTATGGTTCTGATCTGGACATGATCTGCACATATTTATCAAACTAGTTTCGATCTGGACATGATTTGTACATATCGATTGTAATTTGTACATGAGCTGTATAGATCTAGACATAGATCGATTCTAATCCGGATGGTTCTGATCTGGACATGAAATGCACATACTGATCAAACTAGTTTTGATCTAAACATGATACGTACAGTTCGATTCTGATTTAGACATGAGTTGTACATACTGGTCTGATCAGGACATAATGGTACTGATTTGGACATGAAGGTTCTGATCTGGACATGATGGGTTTGAGCTGAACATGATCTGGACATATCGGTTCTGGTCTGAACATGATTTTCACAGATCGGTTTTGATCTGAACATGATTTGTATAGATCTAGACATATATCGGTTCTAATCTGGACATGATCTGATCATACCAGTTCTGTTCTGGACATATCGATTATGATCTTCATTTGATCTGTACAAATTGTTTCTTAACTACACATGATAAGTAAAGATAATGAGATACAATTATGATTTGGACATGATCTGATTGTTAGGTTATGATACATATGATATTACATAAATCATGCGGAAACAACCATTAACCCAGGAATACATATTATTTACACATAATCATATAGCATAATTTAGATGCATACTCTTTGTTGCGTGCCCTCCCTAGCTGCGCCCGAACCGAGCAAGAACAAGTCTTTAGGACTCCAAGTGTCGTCCCTCCGTAGATAGTCCACAGCACGTCCGGATCCGCCTTAAGATTGACCAACTAGAATCGCCCTTAAGGTACTAGAATTTTCGGCACTTTTGAGCAAGATGTGTGACTGAATTTTTCTCTCAAAAACTCACTTTGAATACTTGAAAACTCGTTATAAATTGTGAACCCAGGCCACATATTTATAGGGGTATGGAAAGAGAATTGGAATCCTATTAGGATACGAATTAATTAAACTTAGAATCCTACAAGAACTCTAATTAATTAATTTATCAAATAGAATTAGGAATTTAATCATTAACCGAACTCTGCACGTTTTAGGAATCGTGCATGAGCACAAACTCACACACACACACACGGCAGCCACGATGGGCCGCCCATGCGCGTGCGTGCGAGCAGCAGCCCACGCAGCGAGGCCCACGCAGCCGCGGCCTTGGCGCGCGTTGGGCCTGCCTTGCGGTAGGCCTGGGCGCTGCCTTGGCTGGGCTTGTGGCGCGCGTTTGGCTTGCTGGGCGATGGCCTGGCTTCGAGCTGGGCCCTCGTCCGGCAGGCCTCGTCCGATGCTTATTCGTACGATACGCTTCCGATTAAATTTCCGATTCCGGAATTCATTTCCGATACGAACAATATTTAACATTTCCGATTCCGGAATTAATTTCCGTTTCGAACAAATATTTAATATTTCCGTTTCCGGAATTATTTTCCGATTCCGATAATATTTCCGATTCTGACAATATTTCCGTTTCCGGCAATATTTCCGATTCTGGCAATATTTCCATTTCCGATAATATTTTCCGATACGTACCATGTTTCCGTTTCCGGCAACATCTACGACTTGGATAATATTTATATTTCCGATACGATCCATATTTCCGTTTCCGGCAATATCATCGTTTCCGGAGTATTCATTTCTTGCCTGTGACGATCTCAGCTCCCACTGAAACCAAGATCCGTCGATTCCGAATATTCATAGATGGAGTATTTAATGCCATTAAATACTTGATCCGTTTACGTACTATTTGTGTGACCCTACGGGTTCAGTCAAGAGTAAGCTGTGGATTAATATCATTAATTCCACTTGAACTGAAGCGGCCTCTAGCTAGGCATTCAGCTCACTTGATCTCACTGAATTATTAACTTGTTAATTAATACTGAACCGCATTTATTAGACTTATCATAGAATGCATACTTGGACCAAGGGCATTATTTCCTTCAGTCTCCCACTTGTCCTTAGGGACAAGTGTGCATTTCCTAATTCCTTTGTCGCTCGATGCTTGCTCTTGAACATAAGGTAAGAGTTGTCATCCTTATTATGTCCAGAGGTGTTCCTCGGTTTCAGAGTTCAACTGATCAAATAAACAGATAATCATAGCCTATGATTCATCCGAGCACGGCCATGCATTTCACAGTTTCTAGCTCTCCGAGTGGCCTTGTACAACTTTTAAGCATCTCATCCCGATTTATGGGAGGACAATCCCAATCTTGCGATCTTGAGATTAGACTTCGTTTGATAGGTGATTACCTGAGCGTTGCCTTTATAGCCTCCTTTTACGGTGCGACGGTTGGTCAACGTCAAAGCAACCAGTTCTCAAACAAGTAATCTCAAATCACTCAGGTATTGAGGATTTAGTGTCTAATAATTTAATGAAATTTACTTATGACAGATTTTCATCTCTTACAGTAAAGTTTCATAGGTCTTGTCCGATACTAATCTTCCCAAAGTAAGTATCTATGCAAATGATTATGACATTGCCATGTCCACATAGTTCAAGAAACAGAACTACTAGTCATCTTGCATTCTAATCGTCTAACGTTTTCTATGCGTCCAATTTTATAGAAAACTCCGATTAGGGACCATTTTCAACCTTTGACATTCAAGTTCACTTGATAGACATTTCTTAGTCACAGGACTGGTCCTGACAGTCTATCTTGAATATATCGTCAAATTGAAGGGACTCATCATTTAATAAACCACAAATTAAATGGAAAAATGAATTCTTTTCATTTATTGTGAATGATTAACCAATAATGGTTTACAAAGATTTAAACTCTAAAACTTTAAAACATTAAATAGAGACATCAAAGCCATTCTCCAATATGCTTGATTCCCATAGCTGCAGTGTGCGAGTTGTGCTTCGCTTGCGGCAGAGGTTTAGTTAATGGATCTGATATGTTGTCATCAGTTCCAATCTTGCTTATCTCGACTTCTTTTCTTTCAACGAACTCTCGTAGAAGGTGAAATCTACGAAGTACATGCTTGACTCTCTGGTGGTGTCTAGGCTCTTTTGCCTGTGCAATAGCTCCGTTATTGTCACAATACAGGGCTATTGGTCCTTTAATGGAGGGGACTACACCAAGTTCACCTATGAACTTCCTTAGCCATATAGCTTCCTTTGCTGCTTCATGTGCAGCAATGTACTCCGCTTCAGTTGTAGAATCCGCAATGGTGCTTTGCTTAGCACTTTTCCAGCTTACTGCTCCTCCGTTGAGGCAGAAGACAAACCCAGACTGTGATCTGAAATCATCTTTGTCGGTTTGGAAACTTGCGTCCGTATAGCCTTTAACAATTAATTCATCATCTCCACCATAGACCAGGAAGTCATCTTTGTGCCTTTTTAGGTACTTCAGAATGTTCTTGGCAGCAGTCCAATGCGCCTCTCCTGGGTCTGACTGGTATCTGCTCGTAGCACTGAGTGCGTACGCAACATCCGGGCGTGTACATATCATAGCATACATTATTGAACCAATCAATGATGCATATGGAATCCCATTCATTCGTCTACGCTCATCAAGTGTTTTTGGGCACTGAGTCTTGCTTAGAGTCATTCCATGAGACATGGGTAGGTAGCCTCGCTTGGAGTCCGCCATCTTGAACCTATCAAGCACCTTATTGATATAAGTGCTTTGACTAAGTCCAATCATCCTTTTAGATCTATCTCTGTAAATCTTGATGCCCAATATTGTTAGGTTATGATACATATGACACTACATAGATCATGCGGAAACAACCATTAACCCAGGACAACATATTATTTACACATAATCATATAGCATAATTTAGATGCATACTCTTTGTTGCGTGCCCTCCCTAGCTGCGCCCGAACCGAACAAGAACAAGTCTTTTAGGACTCCAAGTGTCGTCCCTCCGTAGATAGTCCACAGCACGTCCGGATCCGCCTTAAGATTGACCAACTAGAATCGCCCTTAAGGTACTAGAAAATTTCGGCACTTTTGAGCAAGATGTGTTTTAATTTTCTCTCAAAAAACTCACTTTTGAATACTTTGAAACTTGTGTATAAATTATGACCCCTAGGCCTTTATTTATAGAGTTATGGAAAAGGAATCGTAATCCTAGTAGGATACGAATTAATTGAAATTAGAATCCTACATGAATTCTATTTAATTAATTTATCCAATTAGGAATAGAAATTTAATCATACACTAACACTTGTAGATTTAGGAATCACGCATGAGCACAAACTCACACACACACGGCAGCCACAAGGGCTGCCCATGCGCGTGCGAGCAGCAGCCCGCGCAGCACGGCCCACGCAGCCGTGGCCCTTGGCGCGCGCTGGGCCTGCCTTGCGGTAGGCCTGGGCGCTGCCTTGGCTGGGCTTGTGGCGCGCATGCTTGCTGGGCGATGGCCCCGGCTTCGTGCTGGGCCTTCGTCCGGCAAGCCTCGTCCGATGCTAATTCGTACGATACGCTTCCGATTAAATTTCCATTTCCGGAATCTATTTCCGATACGAACAATATTTAATATTTCCGATTCCGGAATTAATTTCCGTTTCGAACAAATTTTTAATATTTCCGTTTCCGGAATTATTTTCCGATTCCGGCAATATTTCCGATTCTGACAATATTTCCGTTTCCGGCAATATTTCCGATTCTGGTAATATTTCCATTTCCAATAATATTTTCCGATACGTACCATGTTTCCGTTTCCGGCAACATCTACGACTTGGATAATATTCATATTTCCGATACGATCCATATTTCCGTTTCCGGCAATATCATCGTTTCCGGAGTATTCATTTCTTGCCTGTGACGATCTTAGCTCCCACTGAAACCAAGATCCGTCGGTTCCGAATATTCATAGATGGAGTATTTAATGCCATTAAATACTTGATCCGTTTACGTACTATTTGTGTGACCCTACGGGTTCAGTCAAGAGTAAGCTGTGGATTAATATCATTAATTCCACTTGAACTGAAGCGGCCTCTAGCTAGGCATTCAGCTCACTTGATCTCACTGAATTATTAACTTGTTAATACTGAACCGCATTTATTAGACTTAACATAGAATGAATACTTGGACCAAGGGCATTATTTCCTTCAGTCTCCCACTTGTCCTTAGGGACAAGTGTGCATTTCCTAATTCCTTTGTCGCTCGATGCTTGCTCTTGAACATAAGGTAAGAGTTGTCATCCTTATTATGTCCAGAGGTGTTCCTCGGTTTCAGAGTTCAACTGATCAAATAAACAGATAATCATAGCCTATGATTCATCCGAGCACGGCCATGCATTTCACAGTTTCTAGCTCTCCGAGTGGCCTTGTACAACTTTTAAGCATCTCATCCCGATTTATGGGAGGACAATCCCAATCTTGCGATCTTGAGATTAGACTTCGTTTGATAGGTGATTACCTGAGCGTTGCCTTTATAGCCTCCTTTTACGGTGCGACGGTTGGTCAACGTCAAAGCAACCAGTTCTCAAACAAGTAATCTCAAATCACTCAGGTATTGAGGATTTAGTGTCTAATAATTTAATGAAATTTACTTATGACAGACTTTCATCTCTTACAGTAAAGTTTCATAGGTCTTGTCCGATACTAGTCTTCCCAAAGTAAGTATCTATGCAAATGATTATGACATTGCCATGTCCACATAGTTCAAGAAACAGAACTACTAGTCATCTTGCACTCTAATCGTCTAACGTTTTCTATGCGTCCAATTTTATAGAAAACTCCAATTAGGGACCATTTTCAACCTTTGACATTCAAGTTCACTTGATAGACATTTCTTAGTCACAGGACTGGTCCTGACAGTCTATCTTGAATATATCGTCAAGTTGAAGGGACTCATCATTTAATAAACCACAAATTAAATGGAAAAATGAATTTCTTTCATTTATTGTGAATGATTAACCAATAATGTTTTACAAAGATTTAAACTCTAAAACTTTAAAACATTAAACAGAGACATCAAAGCCATTCTCCAATATGCTTGATTCCCATAGCTGCAGTGTGCGAGTTGTGCTTCGCTTGCGGCAGAGGTTTAGTTAATGGATCTGATATGTTGTCATCAGTTCCAATTTTGCTTATCTCGACTTCTTTTCTTTCAACGAACTCTCGTAGAAGGTGAAATCTACGAAGTACATGCTTGACTCTCTGGTGGTGTCTAGGCTCTTTTGCCTGTGCAATAGCTCCGTTATTATCACAATACAGGGCTATTGGTCCTTTAATGGAGGGGACTACACCAAGTTCTCCTATGAACTTCCTTAGCCATATAGCTTCCTTTGCTGCTTCATGTGCAGCAATGTACTCCGCTTCAGTTGTAGAATCCGCAATGGTGCTTTGCTTAGCACTTTTCCAGCTTACTGCTCCTCCGTTGAGGCAGAAGACAAACCCAGACTGTGATCTGAAATCATCTTTGTCGGTTTGGAAACTTGCGTCCGTATAGCCTTTAACAATTAATTCATCATCTCCACCATAGACCAGGAAGTCATCTTTGTGCCTTTTCAGGTACTTCAGAATATTCTTGGCAGCAGTCCAATGCGCCTCTCCTGGGTCTGACTGGTATCTGCTCGTAGCACTGAGTGCGTACGCAACATCCGGGCGTGTACATATCATAGCATACATTATTGAACCAATCAATGATGCATATGGAATCCCATTCATTCGTCTACGCTCATCAAGTGTTTTTGGGCACTGAGTCTTGCTTAGAGTCATTCCATGAGACATGGGTAGGTAGCCTCGCTTGGAGTCCGCTATCTTGAACCTATCAAGCACCTTATTGATATAAGTGCTTTGACTAAGTCCAATCATCTTTTTAGATCTATCTCTGTAAATCTTGATGCCCAATATGTACTGTGCTTCTCCTAGATCCTTCATCGAAAAACATTTCCCAAGCCAAATCTTGACAGAGTTCAACATAGGAATGTCATTTCCGATAAGCAATATGTCGTCGACATATAATACTAGGAAAGCAATTTTGCTCCCACTGACCTTCTTGTATACACAAGATTCGTCCGCGTTCTTGATGAAACCAAAGTCACTGACTGCTTCATCAAAACGTATATTCCAGCTCCTGGATGCCTGCTTCAATCCGTAGATTGACTTCTTTAGCTTGCATACCTTTTTAGCATTCTTTGGATCCTCAAAACCTTCAGGCTGTGTCATAAACACAGTTTCTGTTAAAACGCCGTTTAAGAAAGCAGTTTTGACATCCATCTGCCATATTTCGTAATCGTAATATGCAGCGATTGCTAACATTATTCGAATAGACTTTAGCATTGCAACTGGTGAAAAGGTTTCATCGTAATCCACACCGTGGACTTGCCTGTAACCTTTTGCAACCAATCTAGCTTTGAAAACTTCAAGTTTCCCATCCTTGTCCTTTTTCAGTTTGAAAACCCATTTGCTTCCAATGGCTTGGTAGCCATCTGGCAAATCGACCAAATCCCATACTTGGTTTTCAGACATGGAGTCTAATTCAGATTGCATGGCTTCTTGCCATTGCTTGGAGCTAGGGCTCGTCATAGCTTGCTTGTAAGTCGCAGGTTCATCACTTTCAAGTAATAGAACGTCATAGCTCTCGTTCGTCAAAATACCTAAGTACCTTTCCGGTTGAGATCTATATCTTTGCGATCTACGCGGGGTAACATTTCTAGATTGACCATGATTCTCACCAGATTCTTCTAAAGATCTCTGAGTTTCATCCTAAATGTCATCTTGAGCATTCTCTAGAGTTTGTTGTTCGGCTCGAATTTCTTCGAGGTCTACTTTTCTCCCACTTGTCATTTTGGAAATATGATTCTTCTCCAAAAAGACACCATCTCGAGCAACAAACACTTTGTTCTCAGATGTATTGTAGAAGTAATACCCATTTGTTTCCTTTGGGTAGCCCACAAGGATACATTTGTCAGATTTTGGATGAAGTTTGTCTGAAATTAATCGTTTGACGTATACTTCACATCCCCAAATCTTAAGAAAAGACACATTTGGAGGCTTTCCAAACCATAATTCGTATGGAGTCTTTTCGACAGCTTTAGACGGAGCTCTATTTATAGTGAGTGCAGCTGTATTTAGTGCATGTCCCCAAAATTCTAATGGAAGTTCGGCCTGACCCATCATTGACCTGACCATGTCTAGCAAGGTTCTGTTCCTCCGTTCTGACACACCGTTCCATTGTGGTGTTCCAGGAGGGGTCAATTCTGATAGAATTCCACATTCTTTCAGATGGTCATCAAATTCATAGCTCAGATATTCACCGCCTCTATCAGACCGCAGTGCCTTGATCTTCTTGCCTAATTGATTCTCTACTTCACTCTGAAATTCCTTGAATTTGTCAAAGGATTCAGACTTATGCTTCATTAGGTAGACATAACCATACCTACTGAAGTCATCAGTGAAAGTGATAAAGTAGCTGAAACCACCTCTAGCATTTGTACTCATTGGTCCACATACATCTGTATGGATTAAACCCAATAGTTCATTTGCTCTTTCTCCAACTTTAGAGAAAGGTTGCTTTGTCATTTTGCCAAGTAAACATGATTCGCATTTACCATAATCCTCTAAGTCAAATGGTTCTAGAATTCCTTCCCTTTGAAGTCTTTCTAAGCGTTTCAAGTTTATATGGCCTAATCGACAATGCCACAGATAGGTGAGATCTGAATCATCCTTTTTGGCCTTTTTGGTATTTATGTTATATACTTGTTTGTCGTGATCTAATAAATAAAGTCCATTGACTAATCTAGCAGATCCATAAAACATCTCTTTAAAATAAAACGAACAACTATTGTCTTTTATTATAAAGGAAAATCCCTTAGCATCTAAGCAAGAAACTGAAATGATGTTTTTAGTAAGACTTGGAACATGAAAACATTCTTCCAGTTCCAAAACTAGCCCGGAGGGCAACGACAAATAGTAAGTTCCTACGGCTAATGCAGCAATCCGTGCTCCATTTCCCACTCGTAGGTCGACTTCACCCTTGCTTAACTTTCTACTTCTTCTTAGTCCCTGTGGATTGGAACATAAGTGTGAGCCACAACCTGTATCTAATACCCAAGAAGTTGAATTAGCAAGTATACAGTCTATAACGAAAATACCTGAAGATGGAACGACTGTTCCGTTCTTCTGATCTTCCTTTAGCTTCAAGCAATCTCTCTTCCAATGCCCCTTCTTCTTGCAGTAGAAGCATTCGGATTCAGAAGTGGGTTGACTGACCTTCCTCTTTGAAGATTTGGCGCCAGTTTGCTTAGTTGGGCTGGCCTTGTTGCCACCTTTCTTAGCATTCCTCTTCTTTCCAGATTTCTTGAACTTGCCCCCACGCACCATAAGCACATCCTGCTTATCACTTTTGAGCGTCTTTTCAGCGGTCTTCAGCATACCGTGAAGCTCAGTGAGCGTTTTGTCCAGACTATTCATACTGTAGTTCAGTTTGAACTGATCATACCCGCTATGAAGAGAATGGAGGATGGTGTCTATAGCCATTTCCTGAGAAAATTGCTGATCCAGCCGACTCATATTCTCAATGAGTCCAATCATTTTGAGAACATGTGGACTTACGGGCTCGCCTTTCTTGAGCTTGGTCTCAAGAATTTGCCTATGAGTCTCGAATCTTTCGACTCGAGCCAGATCTTGGAACATGTTCTTCAACTCACTGATGATTGTGAAAGCATCTGAGTTGATGAACGTTTTCTGCAGATCCGCACTCATGGTGGCGAGCATTAGACATTTCACATCCTTGTTGGCATCAATCCAACGATTGAGGGCAGCCTGAGTGACCCCGTCGCCAGGAGCTTCGGGCATCGCCTCATCTAGGACATATCCTTTTCTTCCTGCATAAGAACTATTTGCAAGTTCCTTTGCCAGTCAAGGAAGTTTTTCCCGTTCAACTTCTCCTTTTCGAGAATTGATCGAATGTTGAATGAATTGTTGTTTGCCATATTAAAAACTACAATTGAAAAGAATAAACAAATAAATAACCATTCACAGTTTCTCTTAATAAACTTAAATTCTAGCATACATGCATAATTCAATGTTTATTAAGCATTTTATTCAAGTTATGTGTTCCGGCAGGTGTGAATAAAATGATTCCAAGATCCTAAAATCATTGAAGAACTAAGCACAGTTTGTCGACTTAATCCTAGAACATCTTAGGTAAGCAAAAGCCTTTTGCTAATAGTCTAGAAACTATTCTTGGTTGATAGGTACGTCTAAGAACTTATTAGGTAAACCTATCGAATTTGCCACGACATAAAAGGACTCCTTACTTATATCGTTGAGTTTCACCAAAACTAACATGTACTCACAATTATTTGTGTACCTTGCCCCTTTAGGACCAATAAGTAACACCTCGCTGAGCGAAAACTATTACTAGATTGATGTAAAGGATATCCAAGCAAGTGTATATTTTGGCATGGCACCTTTTAACTCAATTTTTAAGTTTGGAACTTAAGGCTCTTACTATGTTGGTTAGATTTTAAGTGAACTAAAATCCTTAATCATGCAACATAATCAAGCTTATGATCTCATGCATTTTAAGACATATTTAAAACAATAAATAACTTAAAACATGCATAAGATATTTGTGATCTAGTATGACCCGACTTCATCTTGAAGCTTTGACTTCAAAGTCCGTCTTGAAAATCTCCGTGGGAGGCACCATTTTCTTCAAATAGGATAAGCTATAACTAATTACAACTATTTGATGGTACGCAGACCATATTTGAATTGAAAAATAACTTTGGTGCTTTAGACCAATTACATTCAAATTAATGGTACGCAGACCATATTTTCTATCCTATTTGGGCCATACTAGTCACTTCATAACCTGCAAAACAGTACATATACAATATATACCATTCACCCATTCATTATCATGAATGGCCCACATAGCTGGTTAGTAAAACACATTATGCATCACGTAAACATTTGCAGCAATTAATCAAGGGCACCAATAATCTACCAATTATTCAGTCCTTATTAATTCTAATCGAGTTGTTTTAACCTTAAGGATTTGTAGACCTAATCAAGAGTTTATGACTAAAAAGCGCTCCCACTCAAACCAATAAATTCATATGCTTTACTAATTTTAAACATAAAATTGTATTTCTAGTCTAACCGGAAACATACAAATTTAATTAAAATTTAAAGCTCATATAAATTTATAATTGAATCCAAAAATTTAATTTAATTTAATTTCAGTCGCATTTAAATTAATTCATCATTTTAATTTTAGTAAAATAATTAGAATAAATACCATTTATTATAATTATAATATTCAAAATTAAAATCCAAGAAATTAATTCAAATTATTAATTTTAAAATTAATTAAAATTACGTGAACTGAAATTTTCAAATTAAACATTCAAAACGATCTAATCGTAACGCAAACACCCTACGCGTTGCACGCCCATGGGCCGTACGCACACAGCCATTGCTGGCCATGTGCGCGCAGCCCATGCGCTCGTCGCATAGCTGCTGCTGTCCTATCGCAAGCCTCCGCACAGCGCCCCATCGCACGCGAGCTATCGCTCGCAGTGCGCGCGCGCGAGATCGCTCGCTGTGCGCGCGCGCGAGATCGCTCGCTGGGCGCGCGACATCGCTCGCTGGGCGCGCTGGCTCGCTCGCTGTGCGCGCGAGCCATCGCTCGCTGGGGCGCGACATCGCTCGCTGGGCGAGCGACATCGCGCGCTGTGCGCGCGAGCCATCGCTCGCTGGGGCGCGACATCGCTCGCTGGGCGAGCGACATCGCGCGCTGTGCGCGCGAGTAGTGCTGGGCGCAGCGCTCGTGGCACGCGAGCTTGCGCTCGCTGCGCGCGAGGCTGCGCGCACTTGTGCGAGGCAGCGCGCGTTGTGGCGCAGCTCGCTTGCTGCCCACACGCGACTGCCTTGGCTCGCCCTTCGCCCATGCCCATTCGTTCATTGCTCGTGGCACACGACACAAGGCAGGGCTGCTGCCTTGTGCTCGTGCACTACGCCCTTGCTCATTGCATTCGTGCCGCACGGGCGACGAGCTCCCTTGCTCGTCGTCGCATGCCCGCATTATACAACACCCCTTAAGGGTAACATGAAGCGTCCATTGCTTCGTGCGTGCAAGTTATTTGAACGAATCGCATAAAAATTTAAAATTTATATTTAAAATTAATGACAAATTAATAAATATTATTAATTTCATAATTTTAGGGCGAAAAATCGAAAATTTATTATCCAATTGATTTCCGATTGATATGGATTCAAGTCTAGGTCATAAAAATTTAAAATTTATCGTAAATTTACAATTTTTATGGTGGTTTTTAATCATAGGTTTCTAATTGAATTACAATTAATTATGAAAATCAAATTAATTCTAAATTATTCTAATTTTCAACAAATTAATCATAATTACAAATTAGATTGCATAATTAACAAGACTAGGCATTCAAACTTGTTAAACATATGCAGTAGGTCAATCAAAAATTCAAGATTTATCAACAAGAATCGCAAATATTTAATTTAACATCTTAAATTTACGAAATTTTGCATTCGAAAAACTAAAACCTTCGAAAAGTCATAGTTAGGCTTCGAATTTGAGAATTCTGGGTTCGGCAGAAAAATCACTCGATTTGGATGAGTAACGAAGAAACTGCCGAAAAACTGCGTACGTATAATTAAATAAACGCAATTTGCAATTAATTAACAATTACGAAAATTAATCACCCCTTTTAATTCTTGCAAATTTGTAATATTTAACCATGTTCATGCAATTTAGATTATGAAAATAATAAGGGGCTCGTGATACCACTGTTAGGTTATGATACATATGACACTACATAGATCATGCGGAAACAACCATTAACCCAGGACAACATATTATTTACACATAATCATATAGCATAATTTAGATGCATACTCTTTGTTGCGTGCCCTCCCTAGCTGCGCCCGAACCGAACAAGAACAAGTCTTTTAGGACTCCAAGTGTCGTCCCTCCGTAGATAGTCCACAGCACGTCCGGATCCGCCTTAAGATTGACCAACTAGAATCGCCCTTAAGGTACTAGAAAATTTCGGCACTTTTGAACAAGATGTGTTTTAATTTTCTCTCAAAAAACTCACTTTTGAATACTTTGAAACTTGTGTATAAATTATGACCCCTAGGCCTTTATTTATAGAGTTATGGAAAAGGAATCGTAATCCTAGTAGGATACGAATTAATTGAAATTAGAATCCTACATGAATTCTATTTAATTAATTTATCCAATTAGGAATAGAAATTTAATCATACACTAACACTTGTAGATTTAGGAATCACGCATGAGCACAAACTCACACACACACGGCAGCCACAAGGGCTGCCCATGCGCGTGCGAGCAGCAGCCCGCGCAGCACGGCCCACGCAGCCGTGGCCCTTGGCGCGCGCTGGGCCTGCCTTGCGGTAGGCCTGGGCGCTGCCTTGGCTGGGCTTGTGGCGCGCATGCTTGCTGGGCGATGGCCCCGGCTTCGTGCTGGGCCTTCGTCCGGCAAGCCTCGTCCGATGCTAATTCGTACGATACGCTTCCGATTAAATTTCCATTTCCGGAATCTATTTCCGATACGAACAATATTTAATATTTCCGATTCCGGAATTAATTTCCGTTTCGAACAAATATTTAATATTTCCGTTTCCGGAATTATTTTCCGATTCCGGCAATATTTCCGATTCTGACAATATTTCCGTTTCCGGCAATATTTCCGATTCTGGTAATATTTCCATTTCCAATAATATTTTCCGATACGTACCATGTTTCCGTTTCCGGCAACATCTACGACTTGGATAATATTCATATTTCCGATACGATCCATATTTCCGTTTCCGGCAATATCATCGTTTCCGGAGTATTCATTTCTTGCCTGTGACGATCTTAGCTCCCACTGAAACCAAGATCCGTCGGTTCCGAATATTCATAGATGGAGTATTTAATGCCATTAAATACTTGATCCGTTTACGTACTATTTGTGTGACCCTACGGGTTCAGTCAAGAGTAAGCTGTGGATTAATATCATTAATTCCACTTGAACTGAAGCGGCCTCTAGCTAGGCATTCAGCTCACTTGATCTCACTGAATTATTAACTTGTTAATACTGAACCGCATTTATTAGACTTAACATAGAATGCATACTTGGACCAAGGGCATTATTTCCTTCAAATATGTACTGTGCTTCTCCTAGATCCTTCATCGAAAAACATTTCCCAAGCCAAATCTTGACAGAGTTCAACATAGGAATGTCATTTCCGATAAGTAATATGTCGTCGACATATAATACTAGGAAAGCAATTTTGCTCCCACAGACCTTCTTGTATACACAAGATTCGTCTGCGTTCTTGATGAAACCAAAGTCACTGACTGCTTCATCAAAACGTATATTCCAGCTCCTGGATGCCTGCTTCAATCCGTAGATTGACTTCTTTAGCTTGCATACCTTTTTAGCATTCTTTGGATCCTCAAAACCTTCAGGCTGTGTCATAAACACAGTTTCTGTTAAAACGCCGTTTAAGAAAGCAGTTTTGACATCCATCTGCCATATTTCGTAATCGTAATATGCAGCGATTGCTAACATTATCCGAATAGACTTTAGCATTGCAACTGGTGAAAAAGTTTCATCGTAATCCACACCGTGGACTTGCCTGTAACCTTTTGCAACCAATCTAGCTTTGAAAACTTCAAGTTTCCCATCCTTGTCCTTTTTCAGTTTGAAAACCCATTTGCTTCCAATGGCTTGATAGCCATCTGGCAAATCGACCAAATCCCATACTTGGTTTTCAGACATGGAGTCCAATTCAGATTGCATGGCTTCTTGCCATTGCTTGGAGCTAGGGCTCGTCATAGCTTGTTTGTAAGTCGCAGGTTCATCACTTTCAAGTAATAGAACGTCATAGCTCTCGTTCATCAAAATACCTAAGTACCTTTCCGGTTGAGATCTATATCTTTGCGATCTACGCGGGGTAACATTTCTAGATTGACCATGATTCTCACCAGATTCTTCTAAAGATCTCTGAGTTTCATCCTAAATGTCATCTTGAGCATTCTCTAGAGTTTGTTGTTCGACTCGAATTTCTTCGAGGTCTACTTTTCTCCCACTTGTCATTTTGGAAATGTGATCTTTCTCCAAAAAGACACCATCTCGAGCAACAAACACCTTGTTCTCAGATGTATTGTAGAAGTAATACCCCTTTGTTTCCTTTGGATAGCCCACAAGGATACATTTGTCAGATTTTGGATGAAGTTTGTCTGAAATTAATCGTTTGACGTATACTTCACATCCCCAAATCTTAAGAAAAGACACATTTGGAGGCTTTCCAAACCATAATTCGTATGGAGTCTTTTCGACAGCTTTAGACGGAGCTCTATTTATAGTGAGTGCAGCATCATTTAGTGCATGTCCCCAAAATTCTAATGGAAGTTCGGCCTGACCCATCATTGACCTGACCATGTCTAGCAAGGTTCTGTTCCTCCGTTCCGACACACCATTCCATTGTGGTGTTCCAGGAGGAGTCAATTCTGATAGAATTCCACATTCTTTCAGATGGTCATCAAATTCATAGCTCAGATATTCACCGCCTCTATCAGACCGCATTGCCTTAATCTTCTTGCCTAATTGATTCTCTACTTCACTCTGAAATTCCTTGAATTTGTCAAAGGATTCAGACTTATGCTTCATTAGGTAGACATAACCATACCTACTGAAGTCATCAGTGAAAGTGATAAAGTAGCTGAAACCACCTCTAGCATTGGTACTCATTGGTCCACATACATCTGTATGGATTAAACCCAATAGTTCATTTTCTCTTTCTCCAACTTTATAGAAAGGTTGCTTTGTCATTTTGCCAAGTAAACATGATTCGCATTTACCATAATCCTCTAAGTCAAATGGTTCTAGAATTCCTTCCTTTTGAAGTCTTTCTAAGCGTTTCAAGTTTATATGGCCTAATCGACAATGCCACAGATAGGTGAGATCTGAATCATCCTTTTTGGCCTTTTTGGTATTTATGTTATATATTTGTTTGTCGTGATCTAATAAATAAAGTCCATTGACTAATCTAGCAGATCCAAAAAACATCTCTTTAAAATAAAACGAACAACTATTGTCTTTTATTAAAAAGGAAAATCCCATAGCATCTAAGCAAGAAACTGAAATGATGTTTTTAGTAAGACTTGGAACATGGAAACATTCTTCCAGTTCCAAAACTAGCCCGGAGGGCAACGACAAATAGTAAGTTCCTACAGCTAATGCAGCAATCCGTGCTCCATTTCCCACTCGTAGGTCGACTTCACCCTTGCTTAACTTTCTACTTCTTCTTAGTCCCTGTGGATTGGAACATAAGTGTGAGCCACAACCTGTATCTAATACCCAAGAAGTTGAATTAGCAAGTATACAGTCTATAACGAAAATACCTGAAGATGGAACGACTGTTCCGTTCTTCTGATCTTCCTTTAGCTTCAAGCAATCTCTCTTCCAATGCCCCTTCTTCTTGCAATAGAAGCATTCGGATTCAGAAGTGGCTTGACTGACCTTCCTCTTTACAGATTTGGCGCCAGTTTGCTTAGTTGGGCTGGCCTTGTTGCCACCTTTCTTAGCATTCCTCTTCTTTCCAGATTTCTTGAACTTGCCCCCACGCACCATAAGCACATCCTGCTTATCACTTTTGAGCGTCTTTTCAGCGGTCTTCAGCATACCGTGAAGCTCAGTGAGCGTTTTGTCCAGACTATTCATACTGTAGTTCAGTTTGAACTGATCATACCCGCTATGAAGAGAATGGAGGATGGTGTCTATAGCCATTTCCTGAGAAAATTGCTGATCCAGCCGACTCATATTCTCAATGAGTCCAATCATTTTGAGAACATGTGGACTTACGGGCTCGCCTTTCTTAAGCTTGGTCTCAAGAATTTGCCTATGAGTCTCGAATCTTTCGACTCGAGCCAGATCTTGGAACATGTTCTTCAACTCACTGATGATTGTGAAAGCATCTGAGTTGATGAACGTTTTCTGCAGATCCACACTCATGGTGGCGAGCATTAGACATTTCACATCCTTGTTGGCATCAATCCAACGATTGAGGGCTGCCTGAGTGACCCCGTCGCCTGCAGCTTCGGGCATCACCTCATTTAGGACATACTCCTTTTCTTCCTGCATAAGAACTATTTGCAAGTTCCTTTGCCAGTCAAGGAAGTTTTTCCCGTTCAACTTCTCCTTTTCGAGAATTGATCGAATGTTGAATGAATTGTTGTTTGCCATATTAAAAACTACAATTGAAAAGAATAAACAAATAAATAACCATTCACAGTTTCTCTTAATAAACTTAAATTCTAGCATACATGCATAATTCAATGTTTATTAAGCATTTTATTCAAGTTATGTGTTCCGGCAGGTGTGAATAAAATGATTCCAAGATCCTAAAATCATTGAAGAACTAAGCACAGTTTGTCGACTTAATCCTAGAACATCTTAGGTAAGCAAAAGCCTTTTGCTAATAGTCTAGAAACTATTCTTGGTTGATAGGTACGTCTAAGAACTTATTAGGTAAACCTATCGATTTTGCCACGACATAAAAGGACTCCTTACTTATATCGTTGAGTTTCACCAAAACTAACATGTACTCACAATTGTTTGTGTACCTTGCCCCTTTAGGACCAATAAGTAACACCTCGCTGAGCGAAAACTATTACTAGATTGATGTAAAGGATATCCAAGCAAGTGTATATTTTGGCATGGCACCTTTTAACTCAATTTTTAAGTTTGGAACTTAAGGCTCTTACTATGTTGGTTAGATTTTAAGTGAACTAAAATCCTTAATCATGCAACATAATCAAGCTTTTGATCTCATGCATTTTAAGACATATTTAAAAGCAATAAATAACTTAAAACATGCATAAGATAAATGTGATCTAGTATGGCCCGACTTCATCTTGAAGCTTTGACTTCAAAGTCCGTCTTGAAAATCTCCGTGGGAGGCACCATTTTCTTCAAATAGGATAAGCTATAACTAATTACAACTATTTGATGGTTCGCATACCATATTTGAATTGAAAAATAACTTTGGTACTTTAGACCAATTACATTCAAATTAATGGTACGCAGACCATATTTTCTATCCTATTTGGGCCATACTAGTCACTTCATAACCTGCAAAACAGTACATATACAATATATATATACCATTCACCCATTCATTATCATGAATGACCCACATAGCTGGTTAGTAAAACACATTATGCATCACGTAAACATTTGCAGCAATTAATCAAGGGCACCAATAATCTACCAATTATTCAGTCCTTATTAATTCTAATCAAGTTGTTTTAACCTTAAGGATTTGTAGACCTAATCAAGAGTTTATGACCAAAATAAAAAAGCGCTCCCACTTAAACCAATAAATTCATATGCATTACTAATTTTAAACATAAAAATGTATTTCTAGTCTAACCGGAAACATACAAAATTAATTAAAATTTAAAGCTCATAATATTCATAATTGAATCCAAAAAGTTTAATTTAATTTCAGTCGTTATTTAAATTAATTCATGATTTTAATTTTAGTAAAATAATTAGAATAAATAAAATTTATTATAATTACAATATTCAAAATTAAAATCCAAGAAAATAATTTAAATTATTAATTTTAAAATTAATTAAAATTACGTGAACTGAAATTTTCAAATTAAACATTCAAAACGATCTAATCGTAACGCAAACACCCTACGCATTGCACGCCCATGGGCCGCACGCACACAGCCATTGCTGGCCATGTGCGCGCAGCCCATGCGCTCGTCGCATAGCTGCTGCATCTCCCATCGCAAGCCATCGCACGTTGTGGTGCTCGCTGCGCGCGCACCAGCGCTCGTCGCACGCGAGCCATCGCTCGCAGTGCGCGCTCGCCAGCGCTCGCTACGCGCGCTCCATAGCTCGCTGTGCGCGCGAGCCATTGCTCGCTGTGCGCGCGAGCCATCGCTCGCTGTGCGCGCGAGCCATCGCTCGTTGTGCACGCGAGCCATCGCTCGCTGTGCGCGCGACATCGCTCGCTGGGCGCGCGACATCGCTCGCTGGGCGCGCGACATCGCTCGCTGTGCGCGCGAGCAACGCTGGGCGCAGCGCTCGTGGCACGCGAGCTTGCGCTCGCTGCGCGCGAGGCTGCGCGCTCTTGCGCGAGGCAGTGCGCGTTGTGGCGCAGCTCGCTTGCTGCCCACACGCGACTGCCTTGGCTTGCCTTTCGCCCATGCCCATTTGTTCATAGCTCGTGGCCCACAACACAAGGCAGGGCTGCTGCCTTGTGCTCGTGCACCATGCCTTGCTCATTGCATTGGTGCCGCACGGGCGACGAGCTCCCTTGCTCGTCGTCGCATGCCCGCACTATACAACACCCCTTAAGGGTAACACGAAGCGTCCATTGCTTTGTGCGTGCAAGTTATATGAACGAATCGCATAAAATTTAAAATTTATATTTAAAATTAATGACAAATTAATAAATAATATTAATTTCATAATTTTAGGGCGAAAAAATCGAAAATTTATTATTCAATTGATTTCCGATTGTTATGGATTCAAGTCTAGGTCATAAAAATTTAAAATTTATCATAAATTTACAATTTTTATGGTGGTTTTTAATCACAGGTTTCTAATTAAATTATAATTAATTATGAAAATCAAATTAATTCTAAATTATTCTAATTTTCAACAAATTAATCATAATTACAAATTAGATTGCATAATTAACAAGGCTAGGCATTCAAACTTGTTAAACATATACAGTAGGTCAATCAAAAATTCAAGATTTATTAACAAGAATCGCAAATATTTAATTTAACATCTTAAATTTATGAAATTTTGCATTCGAAAAACTAAAACCTTCGAAAAGTCATAGTTAGGCTTCGAATTTGAGAATTCTGGGTTCGGCAGAAAAATACTGTTTTTGTCAAAATTTTAGAATGCCTTTTACATGCGGAATTGACACAAAAATCACTCTATTTGGATGAGTAACGAAGAAACTGCCGAAAAACTGCGTACGTTTAATTAAATAAACGCAATTTGCAATTAATTAACAATTACGAAAATTAATCACCCCTTTTAATTCTTGCAAATTTGTAATATTTAACCATGTTCATGCAAATTAGATTATGAAAATAATAAGGGGCTCGTGATACCACTGTTAGGTTATGATACATATGATATTACATAAATCATGCGGAAACAACCATTAACCCAGGAATACATATTATTTACACATAATCATATAGCATAATTTAGATGCATACTCTTTGTTGCGTGCCCTCCCTAGCTGCGCCCGAACCGAGCAAGAACAAGTCTTTAGGACTCCAAGTGTCGTCCCTCCGTAGATAGTCCACAGCACGTCCGGATCCGCCTTAAGATTGACCAACTAGAATCGCCCTTAAGGTACTAGAATTTTCGGCACTTTTGAGCAAGATGTGTGACTGAATTTTTCTCTCAAAAACTCACTTTGAATACTTGAAAACTCGTTATAAATTGTGAACCCAG
Organism: Spinacia oleracea; assembly: GCF_020520425.1. NCBI lineage: Eukaryota > Viridiplantae > Streptophyta > Magnoliopsida > Caryophyllales > Amaranthaceae > Spinacia > Spinacia oleracea. The sequence goes on from NC_079489.1 coordinate 152,256,243, forward strand.
GCCACATATTTATAGGGGTATGGAAAGAGAATTGGAATCCTATTAGGATACGAATTAATTAAACTTAGAATCCTACAAGAACTCTAATTAATTAATTTATCAAATAGAATTAGGAATTTAATCATTAACCGAACTCTGCACGTTTTAGGAATCGTGCATGAGCACAAACTCACACACACACACACGGCAGCCACGATGGGCCGCCCATGCGCGTGCGTGCGAGCAGCAGCCCACGCAGCGAGGCCCACGCAGCCGCGGCCTTGGCGCGCGCTGGGCCTGCCTTGCGGTAGGCCTGGGCGCTGCCTTGGCTGGGCTTGTGGCGCGCGTTTGGCTGGCTGGGCGATGGCCTGGCTTCGAGCTGGGCCCTCGTCCGGCAGGCCTCGTCCGATGCTTATTCGTACGATACGCTTCCGATTAAATTTCCGATTCCGGAATTCATTTCCGATACGAACAATATTTAACATTTCCGATTCCGGAATTAATTTCCGTTTCGAACAAATATTTAATATTTCCGTTTCCGGAATTATTTTTCGATTCCGATAATATTTCCGATTCTGACAATATTTCCGTTTTCGGCAATATTTCCGATTCTGGCAATATTTCCATTTCCGATAATATTTTCCGATACGTACCATGTTTCCGTTTCCGGCAACATCTACGACTTGGATAATATTTATATTTCCGATACGATCCATATTTCCGTTTCCGGCAATATCATCGTTTCCGGAGTATTCATTTCTTGCCTGTGACGATCTCAGCTCCCACTGAAACCAAGATCCGTCGATTCCGAATATTCATAGATGGAGTATTTAATGCCATTAAATACTTGATCCGTTTACGTACTATTTGTGTGACCCTACGGGTTCAGTCAAGAGTAAGCTGTGGATTAATATCATTAATTCCACTTGAACTGAAGCGGCCTCTAGCTAGGCATTCAGCTCACTTGATCTCACTGAATTATTAACTTGTTAATTAATACTGAACCGCATTTATTAGACTTATCATAGAATGCATACTTGGACCAAGGGCATTATTTCCTTCACTAATCACACTAGTTTTGATCTGGACATATCGGTTCAGATCTAGACAACAACAATTTTCGTTGTCATAATAATAATAATAATAATAATAATAATAATAATAATAATAATAATAATAATAATAATAATAATAATAATAATAATAATAATAATAATAATAATAACAATAACAATAACAATAACAATAATAACAATAACAATGATATAATAATAATAATAATAATAATAATAATAATAATAATAATAATAAAAATAATAATAATAATAATAGTAATAATAATAAAAATAACAATGATATAATAATAATTATCATAATAATAATAATAATTATAATATAATAATAATAATTATTATTATTAATATTATCAAATGCTAACAAATTTATACATTTTTTTTAAATAATTAGTGGGAAGTTGAGATACAATCTGGGCCACCACTCAATGTTATACATTATTTACAAAGTTATCACTATTATTTTAATTATAATTTTTATAATTATAATTATTATATTACAATACTCTTTTTTTTTTGAACTTAGGACCTGTTTAGTTCACCTTATTTCAGGACCTTATTACTTATTTCAAATTTAATCAGATTAGATCAGACCAGACCAGATTAGATCAGATCTGATCAGAAAAAAATAAGTTGAGATCAGATCATATCAGATGAGATCATATCATACTAGATTATTATTATTATTATTATTATTATTATTATTATTATTATTATTATTATTATTATTATTATTATTGGTATAATATTTTATTACTATTATTGCTTTAATAAAATCTATTGGTGCAATTAAAATCTATTACTTAAGGCATAATAAACATAAACAAAACATTCAAATTCATCATGTTCAAATTAGAACCATTAAGTCCAGATCAGAAACGATATGATCAGGTCATGTCCACATCAGAACTGATTTTTATAGATCAGAACCATTATATATCTAGACCAGAACTGATATGATAAGATAATATCCATATCATAACTGATATGTACAGATCATATCCAGGTCATGTTCAAATATGTAAAGATCTTGTCTAAATCAGAATCGATCCTTACAGAACCAATATGTTCAGATCCAAACCGATTTGTACAGATCATGTCCAGATCAGAATCGATTATGATCTTCATTTGATCTGTACAAATTGTTTCTTAACTACACATGATAAGTAAAGATACTGAGATACAATTATGATTTGGACATGATCTAATCACACTAGTTTTGATCTGGACATATCGGTTCAGATCTAGACAACAATAATTTTCGTTGTCATAATAATAATAATAATAATAATAATAATAATAATAATAATAATAATAATAATAATAATAATAATAATGATAACAATAACAATGATATAATAATAATAATAATAATAATAGTAATAATAATAATAACAATAACAATGATATAATAATAATTATCGTAATAATAATAATTATTATTATTAATATTATCAAATGCTAACAAATTTATACATTTTTTTAAATAATTAGTGGGAAGTTGAGATACAATCTGGGCCACCACTCAATGTTATACATTATTTACAAAGTTATCACTATTATTTGAATTATAATTACTATAATTATAATTATTATATTACAATACTCTTATTTTTTTTTTAAACTTAGGACCTGTTTAGTTCACCTTATTTCAGGACCTTATTACTTATTTCAAATTTAATCAGATCAGATCAGACCAGACCAGATCAGATCAGATCAGATTAGAAAAAAATAAGTTGAGATCAGATCATATCAGATGAGATCAGATCATACTAGATTATTATTATTATTATTATTATTATTATTATTATTATTATTATTATTATTATTATTATTATTATTATTGGTATAATATTTTATTACTATTAATGCTTTAATAAAATCTATTGGTGCAATTAAAATCTATTACTTAAGGCATAATAAACATAAACAAAACATTCAAATTCATCATGTTCAAATTAGAACCATTAAGTCCAGATCAGAAACGATATGATCAGGTCATGTCCACATCAGAACTGATTTTTATAGATTAGAACCATTATATATCTAGACCATAACTGATATGATAAGATAATATCCATATCATAACTGATATGTACAGATCATATCCAGGTCATGTTCAAATATGCAAAGATCTTGTCTAAATCAGAATTGATCCTTACAGAACCAATATGTTCAGATCCAAACCGATTTGTACAGATCATGTCCAGATCAGAATCGATATGTCCAGATTATAACTGGTCTAGATATCGACTATGTACAGATTATGTTCAGATCAGAATTGGTCTGTACAGATCATGTCCAGATCAAAACTAAACTGTACAGATCATGTACAGATCAGAACTGATCATGTACAGACCAGTTTCTGATCTTGTCATGATCAGAATTTATTTCTTACACCCACCCATCTTTTTAACCATTTACCTTACTAGCTTTATCCATATTTTATTAAATTCATCAAACTTTACTACTTTTGTCTTAATATTTGTGCAAATAGTTACTATAAAAATCTTTATGAAATGGAGTAGTACATGGTAATAATCTTAGGAAACAAATTTGTGTTTACAATATAGAGATTTTAATCCATTAAATAATATATTTTACAAGTATATCTGTTTTCTTACCAACAACAATGTACACAATAGTACTTGTTAAAAAAAAAATGGCATGTTTGTCACTTTATTTGAATATTCATATCGTTTTCGGCCTTTGGCTCTTTCCAAATTTGTATACGAGTGACTAGATCATTGGAAAAATATGTTTTCCGAAATTCGTGGATTATTTTATGCTTAGTTTCTTTCATGTTGTATGAGACTAGCCTCTCTTTTGTACAAAAAAAAACATACTATTATTGGAAATAATTTTACTTCTAATTTTTTTTGATGTTCAAACACTTTTTCACATAATCTAATTGGTTGGGTGTGCCTAATATTTGTTTCAAGGGGCTTACACATAAAGGTTTAATGTTTATGCTATTTTTCACCTTTTTGAAATGCTACCCACCTTTAATAAGTGGGTTAATGTATACACTATTTGATTATTGAATCGTAAAACTTGCAACCTTTACAATATATAATACGTTCTCGTAAAAATATTTGATTAATATTAGTTGGTCCGTGGGTATTAATAATGAAAGGGTCACACTAGATAAGGAAATATTTGATTAATATTAGTTGGTCCGTAAGATTTTTTTTTAATATAAGATAAGATTATTTTAAAAAAATTACGGTAACAATATAAGATAAGATTTTTTTTTAATATAAGATAAGATTTTTTTATAAAAAGATCGGTAACAATATATATAATCAAATAATATAAGATAAGATTTTTTTAAAAAACATTTCGGTAACAATCAAATAAAATCTGATTTTTTTTTAATAACAATTATTAACGAAATCAAAGGCATCAATTTAGGAAAATTAAGATACTAAATCAATTAAAGAATATCTAAAAAATAAATATTATTCTATAATATCAGAATTTATTTTATCCCTAAAAAAAATATCAAAATCTATTTTTATTTTGGTAATCAAATCAAATCTGATATTTTTTATTTCGTTAACTTTGTGTAAAATTTCGGTAACAAATCATATTTTATTTTCAAAACAATTTCGGTAACAATTATTAACTAATATAATTCAGATATACGGTATCAAAATAATTTTTACATTGGTAATCAAATATAATCTGATACTTTTTATTTCGGTATTTTTTAAAAAAAATTCGGTAACAATTCAGATTTTATTTGTTAACAATTTCGGTAACAATTATTAACTAATATAATTTAGATTTATGTATCAAAATATATTTTTATTTTGGTAATAAAATAAAATCTGATTTATTTATTTCGGCAATTTTTTAAAAAAAATTCGGTAATAATTCATATTTTATTTGTTAACAATTTCTGTAAAAATTATTAACTAATATAATTCAGATATACGGTGTCTTGTAATTCAGATTTAGTATCAATAACGAAATCTAAGACATCAATTTAGGAAACTTAAGTTACTAAATCAAAAATAAAGAATATCTATAATATCAGAATCTATTTTTATCCCTAAAAAAATATCAAATCCATTTTTATTTTGGTAATCAAATAAAATCTGATTTTTTTTTTTTTTTGGAAAATCAATAACGAAATCTACTAAATCAATTAAAGAATATCTAAAAAATAAATATTATTCTATAATATCAGAATCTATTTTAATTTCGGTAATAATTATATAATATCGTATCAAATAAAATCTGTTTTTTTTAAAAAACTTTCGGTAATAATTATCTAATACCGTATCAAATAAAATCAAATTTAATTAAAAAAAATTCGGTAAAGATTATAAAATTATATTTGATAATTTTTTTAAATATATGTCAAAATTAGCTAATATCGGATAAATAACAATAATATTTTTAAAAACTAAAATGTTATCTATTTAAAATTAAAAAATATTATTATTTAATTAATTATAAAATTAAAAAAAATTAATATTTAATTAATTATAAAATTAGATGGCCGCCGATGTGGATGATGGTGGCCGGCAGTGATGGTGGCCGGCGGTAATGGTAGTGGCCGGGATGATGTTGGTGGTTGCCGGCGATTATAATGGTGGTCGGTTGCCGGATGATGGTGGCCGGCAGTGATGGTGGCCGGCGATTATAATGGTGGTCGGTTGCCGGATGATGGTGGCCGGCAGTGATGGTGGCCGGCGGTAATGGTGGCCGACGGTGATGGTGTTTGCCGGGTGGTGGTTGCCGGCGATGAGGGTAGTGACCGGCAGTGATGGTGGCCGGCGTTGATGGTGGTGGCCGACGGTAATGGTGGCCGGCGTTGATGGTGTTTGCCGGCGATGAGGGTAGTGACCGGCGATGATGTCATTAAGATTAATTTCGGTTTTTTAAAAATAAATTAAATACCCCTTAACTTTGTAACCAAACAAGACTTAATAAAAAAAATGATGGATGGCTAGGATCTAATCAACATAATCTAACGGTATATATTTATCTAAGGTTTTTTAGTCGTCGGAGGTCGACGACCTTTTTAGAATTTTTATTAGAAAAAATAGCTAGAACACATGAATGTGTTATAATATTATCTACGATTATAAAGGATCATTTCACCTTTACATAAATCATATTTAGAATTCTCAAACTCGGTAAAATGATCAAAAGATTTATGTTTGCAATGACTTACGTGCTGATACCCCTTGCTACAATGGTCACTACTAAGCTGTTACAACATCTACTCTAACTGCGCAAACCTGTGTTCGATTCTTCTCGGGAGGATAAGTAAACAAATTTTTTATTGCGGATCAAAACCATTTTACGGGATCATTTTAGTCATGGAAAGATCAAAATATTAGATAATTTTTTGGTTACTCGTTTCCTTTATGGAGAATGCACTTATTGCTTTTATGGGGAATTAAAGATAATTAATTGCTGATTGTGTTGGGAACTTAAAACAAATTTGAAATTCAAAATTAAAATTTCAAAACACATTTCAAATTTCAGTTTGAAATTTTTAAAAGAGATAGAATCTTTTAAAATTGAGGTGGCATATTATAGATGGTGGTGTGCAAGATGCTCTTGCACACCTTGTGTACCTCTATCATCATCCGTATATTAAGGTGATATTTAATTGCCTTTTGAAATAATATGATTTAAGCGCTAATTGGAACAATAAATATGATTTGATGTGTTATAGTTTGACCATATCTTCTTGCATGGGCGTGAAAAACAGAACCTCTTTTACTATCCTATCTCATTCATTTTCCTTGAGACGAATTTTTCTTGCATAGGCCTAGTCCAATATAAATATTACTCCGTAGATTATTAAGTGTGGGTTCAAACCTTCAAATCACATCATCTAAAAACTCTTTTACATACTTCATCCGTTTCAAAATAAAAATAAAAATTGCAATACTTTTAGTTTTGCCATTATTCATACACTGATACACCAATTTTGACCATATGTTTTTGTTAAATTATTAAAATTAAATGTCATTGACTTGTTTTCATTATATATACTTTGTATTAAATGTTAAGATTTTTTAGAAAAATATAATTAGCGATAGTTATGGTCAAAGTTGAACCTTGACAAACGTGTTAGTCAAAGTGTTGCAATATTTTTGAAACAGATAAAGTATACGGTGAGTTGGTGACCTTACTATTCGCATAACTCTTACAATATTACAATATTTTTCTCATATATATAAACCATTTTTAATTTACTGCGGCCTTACACAAAAGACCATCTTGGTGTGATATAAGTTAAGCAATGAAACAAATGAGTTAAGCAATGAAACGAATTAGTTAAGTATTGAAACCAAATAGTTAAGCAATGAAACGAATTAGTTAAGTACTGAAACCAATTAGTTAAGCACTAGAAGTAATTAGTTAAGCAATGGAACCAATTAGTTAAGCAATCAAAGTGGTATTTTCGGTAAGACGGTCTTACACAAAAGTTGGATGTTTTTATTTAAAAGTAATAGCTTCTACGCTTTAGCTATTTAAAAATGTCCAATAATTATTTTAAAAAGAGAATCACACATTTTTACACTAATTGAGTAACTGGAGTGAGACCTTGTTCTCTTCATCTGATTTGTTTTGATTTTTCTAGTTTCTATTATGGTCTGATCTTATTGTTTTTTGTGAGTGTTTCTTTCATTTTCTGGTATGGTTTGATCTAGTTTGATTTTTCTGATCTGGCCAAATAAGCAATAACACAATGAAATACGGAGTAGTAACTATCTTCTTGGCCCGTTCCAAGCCCACATTATGAGCCCAAGCACTAGCTAATATTTTCAGAAGAGTGACCAAACTCACGTGCCCAATATATTCTAACAAAATGTAACCTAATCACAAGTTGTTATAAGCCATGAACGACAAACATCTTAACATAATGCCATTCATCAGCCCAATTTGGCCCATTTGTTTATAAATGGCCTAAAGGTACCTTTTAGAGGTAGAAGACAGTCATTTTTTGTTTTGTTACTAGCACAACCGACATCTACTACAATGGCTATCTTCTACGCTTTTGTTGGATGACATCAAACAATTAGATGCACTCGTGTGCACTTTTACATTTACTCGTTACATGTGAAGAGAAAATATAGTAGAAACCACGAATGAGATTAAACATATCTTTGAATTTTCATCAAGCATCTGCTGGTCAATTTCGATACCATCGATTTGCACCACGCTTACTGGGAAGCCATGCCTTAGGTCACCGTGTTCAAATTTACCAGGATATTGTTCCATTCACGAAAAGTAAATTTCCGCACTTTTTTCTTTTAATAAGTTACAATATCTTATTGTCTGAGTCCAAATATCCGACCCCACATTTTGTTTCCCATTCGTGTGTTTATTCCTCATGATATATGTACTTTGTCAACCACCTTATATTTTATAATTAAAATTACATTTATATCGACCAACAAAAGAAAATGATACTCCTTCCGTTTCTTTTTCTTCTTTACGTTTTCCTTTTTTGGTGTTTCAAAAATTTTCTTTACATTTTCTTTTATATTATCACATAAATACAATTTAGAAGGTAGACAATGGTGCACATAGAGCATGGTGCACCTTAAGAACACTAGTATATAATTGAAAGAACATCTGGTTACGAGAAAAGAACATGCATATTTTTTTTTTATTGAGGTTTTTAATAAATAGTAAAATAATGTATTATTTTTATAACAAAAAAGTGAAATGTTATATCGCATGTTCTTTTGCCGTAGTGTCATGTTCTTTTGCTTATGCACATATGTTCTTCTGGTGCACCATGCTCTATGTACACCACGGTCCATAGTCCACGGATTGGTTTTAATATTCTATCAAAATTTGTGTCAAATGATTATTTTAACCAATTAAATTTATTGGGTTATTTAATCTCTTACATTTTTGTATTGAGACATTAAATTTTTCTAATTTTCTCAATATCAGATTTTCGATAAAAGGGAAAATATTATAAATAAACGTACTTTTCATTGTTTAAATAAAAATAAATAAAGAAATTTTAATACACATTACGTTAATAAACATGCAAAAGGTCCAGCGTAAAGAAAAAAAATAAACGTAGGGAGTACAAATGTAAATATGCGGTACACAAGTTACGGGGAAGTGATAAATCCAAGGAAAATTTTACTTCTGCCAAGGAAATCCACAATTTTTTAAAGCTGATTTCCTTGGAATAAGTGAAATTATTCCTTGGATTTATCATTTCCCAAGTTACGGACTTACGGGACAAAAGATTTCAAAACCCAAGTCTTAACTCTCAAGAAAAGATTGTCTTGAATTTTGTGTTTCTTCTTAACCAAAAAAAAAATTGGGCCAGAAATTACTTGGCATAACGAATTGGGGATACAGCCCGAAGTGAAGCCCGGAATTAATTGGAAGAGAGAGAAAGAACCCTAAACGAACCAGGTGATCGTGGGAGGAAACCATCGAAGACGAAGAGATCAACATTATGTTCTATCGACGAAGATTTCCATCCATTCCCATGGTTGCTGGTGCTGTCATGTTAGTTTCTTTCTTCTTCATTTGCTTACTGTATTTTTAATTTCCCTTTTTCTTATTTCTGGGTTAATATAATCGCCTCTTCATTTTTCTGAAATTTTTATACTTGTGAATTGTGATTGTTCCAAGATTACTGTGTTAATGTGATTTTTATTTTTATTCATTCCATTCCTAGCATAGCTGATTGAATAAGAAAGGTTATACATTTTTGTTTATGATTGAAAATTGTAATTTTGACTGAGTTGGGTGATTTTTGATTGAAGATGTTCATTCATTAAGTTGGATGGAAAATCCAAGTTCTTTTTATAAGTTATGATGCTAATCACTTGGGAATTGGTTTGTGAAAGTGAAATTTCTATGCTTAATAACTTGAACAAGTTGATTTCCCAGGTGAAGAAATTCAATCTACTCCTTTTAGCATTAGGAACAAATTGATTTTGCCTAGGTGAAGAAATTCAATCTGCTCCTTTTACCCTTAGGAAGTCCTATGCTGCTAGCAGTTGATCTTTGTAAACATTTCCATTTCACTTTTAGCATAAAGGGATGTTTTGATTCGTTTCGATAGCTGTCAGATTTTTGGTTGACTTAGAGTTGATTATGCTTAACAATGTGTTTGGATGAGAGAATTTGAAGGGAAGGGGGTTGGTGTAGTGATAAACTTTTGGTGGAGTAGTGATAGACTTTGGGGGAGTAGAGGGAAGGGGAATTGAGGTACCGATTTGCTTCCCCGTTTAATTTTTACAAAGTTGGAAAGATTGGGGGGTGCTCACTTCTCTCTTCCTATCGTTGTCCCTCTGCCATCGCTGTCCAAACATACTGTAAGACTGATTATGGCCCTATGTTACCTGGACTCGGATGCCCATATCGGACACGGTTACATGTCCAAAGTGTCCGACACGGCTATTTTGTGAAAAAATTGCATGATTTTGGTCCAAAAGTGTCAAAGTGTCCATGTCCGAGTGTCGAGGATCTGACACGGGTGTTTTAAGACTCGAGGTAACAGAGATTATGGCTTAACATACGGAGTATATACGTAGTATCAAGGAGAGAGTGAGGCAATGTCTCCCTTAAATAGGATTCTGGAATTATGGAGTGTATTTCCTTTCCCTCATCCAAAGACATTGTTATCAGTTAGTAACTGCTCCACTTTTCTTTTTACAGCAAAAGGACAATATCCAGTAGCTAGATTTTCAGGCTCTTAGCTATATTGGTATCTTTTCTCAAGTAATGGATAATGACTTGGTGTCATTTACGCACTATTCCCAAAGAAATATAAGCCATCCTTCAGCTCTTCTGATTCAGATTTCAAATCTTTGACGTGCTTGTATTTGGGCATAAGATCCCTTTGTTTAGGCGCTACTCACAACTAATTTCTGTGTGTTGTGATTACTCGTTTTTCTCTCACAGAGCCTTTTAACTGTTTTATTGTCATTAGAGTAACAGCATCGTTGCTTGCATGTGGGGAAGAATTTCCATGATTTTGGCTTACTAGCTGTTGAAATTAGCAAATCATTCACAGAAAATGAAGAACACAGATGAATATTTGGTGCTGTTATGAACAGAACAGCTGGGAAGAAATTAGGATAGAAAATACTGAGAGAGTTGCTTGGATTACAGGCTAGAATAATACTTAATGATCTTAGAGAAATAATACTAAGACTATGTATTCTAGAGGGCAAACAGCTACCCTTAAGTCCTTAACCAAACAACCAATCATATGGCACTAACAAACATGCTGCAATAATCTTAGCTGACAATTCTGTTACATGGTATACAATCCTGTGTGTGCAAGTCCAGCATTGTAATGTTGAGGGTGCACCACGCAGGATTCCTTCTTTGGAATGCTTTGATAAGAATTATGAAAGGTTAGATTCAAAGAAGAGGTAGCTGGATGTCATGCATCTGATGTCTTGAGCATTAGTCTTTTAGGCTTTATCTAATTTGTAGCCAAATATCTTCCCAAGACCACTTATTGCTTTTTGAGTTTCTTGAAATTCAGTTGAAATATGTGTGTGCATTAGACATTTTTCTATTAAAGAGGACTAAATGGGTTTAAAATCTTGCAGAGTTGGCGTAATTTCTGGAAAGGCAATATTTGGCCCCCCGTTGGAAGAGTATTGGAAGAAAAGGCTCGGAGAGGAAGCAGCAAGCAAGGAGAGTGACGCAAAACCACAATAGCAACCGGTACCCAATTAATGTTCTTGTTTGATCATCTCTATATCAATTACTCCGTGTGTCTTAAGCATTACTCCCCCTGCCCCTAATCTTTTAGGTACGTTCTAAAATGGCAAATGGGGCAAACAAAAAGGGACAGAGGGAGTACTCTTTTAGGGTTATCTAATTTGTAGCTAATTGTTGTAGGGAGAAGGGTCAATAACGCAAGCTTCCCTTGAAAGTTGCACATATGCTTATCTTCGACTTCATTTAGTATAAGCATTGTCGAAGGCAGAAGAATACTGGTTTTAAAGTCCGCCTTGAATTGTAAAGGTAACCATGGGAAGACAGATCATCAATTTCACTTGTTCAACCATTTATTTTGTTATGTTTGAAGCATAAATATTACTCCGTAAATATCATGATTCACGAGCGAAGTAGTTTTGTTTTATCTCTTTAATCAAAATGGAGAATAAGTGAGATTTCTTTCTCTCCATACCAATGTCAATGATTTTATGGAACAGAAGATTTGATCCGAAAGTGATGGGCCTTTGTTCAGATGTTTGATAACAAAGAGTCCAAGATAGTCACTTCCTTCCTTTATGGCCTATGCTAATTATTGTGTTTCTTCTGTAGCCAAACAGCTTATATCCATTATAGATATCAGTTGAAGTGGGATTATTTTGGCTGATAAAAGTAGGATAAATGATAGGGAGTATGTAGGATAATGATTTTGTTCTTGTAAATTACACACTATTGATTTGATTATGCTCATGATTAACTACTCTTTAAGAAATTAAATACGGTGTAACATATTCCTATGATCCTATCTGAAAAAGCATTGACTTTTGATCTAGGTAATTAGTAACATAATCCTATCGGAAAAAAACATTGACTTTTGATTTAGATAGTTACTTTCTCCATCGCGGAATACTTGACCTGTTTTCCTTATCGGGCCGTCCCTTAATACTTAACCTGTTTCTAAAAATGAAAATATTTTAACAATATTATATTATTTTTCACTCCACTCCTATTAACCCACCTACCCCTACTTCGTACTTCGTATATATGTACTCCGTAAACTTTATTACGGAGTACTCCGTATTCGTTGAGATAGGAATTATGTAATCCATAAACTTTATTAATAATATATCAAAACTATCATACTTCGCCTTTTTCTTTTTGTTTGTTCCGGTTTTAGAAAAATGAAATTTTAATCAAGAATAATCTTCAATAAATATTAGAAAAACACATTCTGATGTTATAACTAAACATCGCCTTTTATTGATCTAAAATTAAATTTGCATAAACTTGTTTCGTGTATTTACATAAACTTGGATTCGTGTATGATTATGAACTCAAAATTCAATCTAGGTTTTATTAAATTACCCCGCAATTTCTACCTTTTGGTGCAAATTGATAAAAATATGAAGTATATAAATTGACTTGTTACCTTATCATGTTATATAATCCAAAATTAAAGAGCACATTTTTTAACCAACGTTTAAAACAAATGGCTGGCCAATAAACAAGGTTAATGAATGCAAATAAAAAAACATAATAATAAGATCGAGTAATCAAATGTCTCATAAACTTTTATTAATTATACAATAATACGTATAATCAAAGAAAAGGATCTTATACTACTAATATCCCTAAAGAAAACAAAAATTGACGATGTAAAAAAACCCTAATATTATTCCAGGGTTGAATCTTGCATACATATTAATCAAGAACTAACATAATCATTAGTTAATTAAGGACTACGAACAGGTGCAGCGCCACTGGTGCATACTAAGACGTACACGAACTTAACTCTTATCGCCGACTCTTTTTTAAGTAATGAACAACACTCAGCAGTTACAGAGCCTTGGTAATTATTATTCAGGTAATTGTTCACATCATTTGCGCAAGCATCGACGTCAGCGGCGGCTGCCGGAGTTTGAGCGGGCAATGAGAACTCCGGTCTTGGCCGCCACGGTCGTGGGTGGTGGTTGCGGTGGTGGTGAGGCAACAAATGATGTGGGTGGAAGAACGTTTCTTTTTGTACTTCTTGTGCAAAAGTTCCACCTAGGAAAAGAGTTAGTAAACCGAGGATTAGTAAAATCTTCATCTTTTAATTTTGGAGGGTTTTTTGTTTTGTTTTTGTAATTGGTTAAAAGGGTTCGAAGGTTGATTTGTGTGATTTTGAAAGTGAGGTTTGAGGGGGTTTATATAGATTTTTAAGGTATGGTATAAACCTAGACACTTTAGACATTGGTATATACGAAGAGTATTAAACATATTTTCAAGTAGGAATAGGAAAGGCAAGGTGACACATCTAACTTTGATAGTATTTTTTGTTTATTTATTTACTTATGGAAAACTTTGATAGGATTATTACATACGGAGTATGTAATTAGAATCATATCCTAGTTAGTTAATTAGCTTAGAGTTTCGTTTAAGTGTGAGTTTTATCTTAACTAGGACTAGTGTGTTTTGTTAGTGTTAGAAAAAGGATTGTTTGATTCGTCTTTTCTTAAAAAAAATAAATTATTTTTAACCTAGGGTTTTACTTATTGTTCTTCCGAGGGAAAGAAGTGGTTTCATCAAAAAAATTTAACAAGATAGGTAAGCCGATACGTTCGCGCACTACTCGCAAATAAGATCGGTGAAATCCGGTCAAAATATTTTTGTTAAGTTAAGAAACAAGCTTGAAAAAAATTTAAGTAAACGAGTCAAACTTGAACAAATTCATTCTCGGCTCATTAATTAATGTTCATGAACAACTCGTTTAAGTATGTTTATAAGTGTGTTCATGTTCGAGCATAACTTGTTTTAAACTCGTTGAAGCTCAAAATTCGAAAAAATATAATGACATTTTAAAACTCTTTAGTGTTTTTCAATATTATTTAATTGAAATTAAAGTTTTTGTTAGTTTTTTATTATAGAAAAAATGTAAAGGGCTTTGAAATAAGTGGATCTACTTCATATAATTTTTTTTTTCAAAGGTAATTTTAGGCCCTTTTATTTTATGAAGCTCGATTTAAGCTCGAAATTCGAACAAGCATGTCCGTGAACAAATTTCGAACAAATGAAATTCTTAACAAGCTAAGCTTGAATAAGAATTTCTAAAGCTCGTTCAAGGTTGAGTTAGCTCGAACACTAATAAATCTTATCAAGCTTAGCTCGAACACTAATAAATCTTATCAAGCTTAGCTCGAATAGACCAAAACTCGGCTCAACTTACTTGTAACCCTACTTAAAATCAGTATGTTCACTATATATACCAAGAGCTATTATTAGTTGCACTTCCTCTGTGTCTTAAGGGAAATGAGGATAAAATTGGATCAAAATGATTATTTTACGCTAATTAATGAAAGTGAAAGAAACATATATATAAGTAGAGGACACGATAGAAAGAATATACGGAGTAATGTATTTTAAATTTTGATTTTGACACAAATGACGGATACAGAAAGGAAAAGTTAACTAAAATTAATACTACATTCTATCTCAAGAGAGGTCGAAGCAAAACTAACTGTATCTAGGGGTGTTCACCTGTCTAAATCCGGACCAACTAGGACCGGACCGAAATTTTGATAATTCAAGATCCGAAGACCGGACTGATTAGCTAGGACCGGACCGGAAAAATGGATCCAAAATCCGGACTGGACCGGTTTGGATCGGTTGTAAACCTATTTCTATATATTTTTTATTTTTTCTAAATATATGGTAAAAAATAAAAATATATGAAGTATTAAAAACCAAGTGTTTAAGGCCTTTTTTGGAAGATAAAATAAAATATATCACAATATAGTAATATTTACAATATAGTAAAGGAGATAATTAAATTTCTAAATAGTTTATATTATACATCATTAAGGAAAAATCGGCCCGGTCAAAAACCGGAATTTGGACAGGACCAGAACGGACCGAATACCGAAAATCGATATTTCTCGACTCGGAGACCGGACCGATTGCCTTGGGTTCAGTCCAGTCCATTTTTTATCATGACCAATTTTTGCACACCCCTAGGTATATGGGATATTTTACCAAATTGGCTACTTTTATAATTTTATTTACCAAAATGGCTATTTTTTAATTCTATTTCCCAAACTAGCTACTATTTATTTACCAAAATGGCTACTTTTACAATTTTATTTACCAAAATGGCTATTTTTTAATTCTATTTCTCAAATTAGCTACTATTCATTTACGAAAATGACTATTTTGACTTTGATGCAAAAAAAAAAAAAAAACTTAATTTGGTTTGATTCTTTTTTTTAACAAGTGAACCTGGTTTTGGAGTTTTTTTAATGTTTTTTATACTTTTTACAAAAAAGCAAGTAAAATTATTTTCTTTAGTTTATGTTTTAGATGAACCATTCCCTTATTTTCCTAATCCTACGAGATGTCAAGAGTTTTGGCAAATATAATACTCTTCCACTTAACTCTTTATTTTACCTTTCCTATTTATTCGAGCTGATTTGAAGACAAAAATTCCAGAACATTGAATATAATTGAGTCTCAAATATATATGCATGAAAAATAAGCTTTAAACGTTCAAAGAGAAAGGAAATTACATACTTGTCAATTTTCCTTTTGGAATCTTCAATCAGAAAACATTAGCGTTTATGAATGTCGATAGACAATTGGAGAAATTGGAAAACGCCAGACTCTAATGACGTTTACTTAGGTATTAGAAAAATAAAAAGAACCCAAAAGATATATATAAATAAGTCCCTAAAAAAACCACGTTGGTTACCTATTAAAAAAATAAACTCAAACCAAACCGGTTCAATATAAATAAATAAATAAAAACTCAAAGCAAACCGGTTCAATATAAATAATTAAATAAAAACTCAAAGCGGTTAACTAATAAATTAATTAATAAATAAATCAAACCGGTTCACTAAAAAAATTGAAACCGGTTGATTGATTTTTACTTCAAAGTCAAAATAGTAGCTAGTTTGAAAAATATAATATAAAAATAGCTATTTTGGTAAATAAAATTGTAAAGTAGCCAATTTGGTAAATAAAATTATAAAACTAGCTAATTTGGTAAAAGATCCAGCTATATGTATGATGACTTACAAAGCCATGTAATGGGCCCTCTATTTACCTAATAATAGTTATCTAGCCAAACACACAAAACATGTTATTGGAAGTACTTCTCAATAGATTTTACCCCAAAAACATTTTTAGTTCAACGTTTTTAATGCATAATTAATTGGGTGTGTGATGTGTATGGGCCAAAAGAAAGTACGGTCAATAATTTATTCGGTATGTACAATGGTAGTCCCCCCCAACTTCCATCACCCTTAAAAGGATTATGTGTTTGATTTTGATTCTAAAGATGGAAAAGGCATGGGATGAGTGGAATACAGACAATTTATTTTCATCTATAGATATGGGGATGCTTGAGTGAAATTGATATTCAATTTAAGCTCATCTATCTAAAAATGAGCATGATTGAATATCCAAATCGATATCACTATCGGATCAAGTACCCGATAATCTATAATATTTAAATTGATATCGTAAATTGAATCGATAAAATTTAAAAATATCCAAACTTTAGGTATTTAAATTTCTGAACCGGATACACGAACTTCGGATATCTAAATTTTCGAACCGATATGATAAAGACGGGCTAAATTACGGCGTACAATATCATTCAACTCTAATTATCAAAATGTCATATATTAAAACTCCAAGGCATTCCATGACATCTCTCCATGTGTCATGATAACTTGGAAAGTGACATGGCGTAGCAGTGCCATGTCATACACACACATCGTTTATTGTGTGTCCTCATATAAAAAAAATGTTGTTATCCATCCTTGAGCATGATTGAATATCCAAATCGATATCACTATCAGATCAAGTACCCGATAATCTATAATATTTAAATTAATATCGTAAATTAATCGATAAAATTTGAAAATATCCAAACTTTAGGTATTTAAATTTTTGAACCGGATACACGAACTTCGGATATCTAAATTTTCGAACCGATATGATAAAGACGGGCTAAATTACGGCGTACAATATCATTCAACTCTAATAATTATCAAAATGTCATATATTAAAACTTCAAGGCATTCCATGACATCTCTCCATGTGTCATGATAACTTGGAAAGTGACACGGTGTAGCAGTGCCATGTCATACGCACACATCGTTTATTGTGTGTCCTCATAAAAAAATGTTGTTATACATCCTTGAACTCATGGCCTCTTACATGTTAATACAAAGTCTTAACCATCACTCCAATGACACAACTTATGAATATAAAACAATTTAAAAATAGAAAATACATACTTATGAATGCATAAACCTTTAATACCCAAATTTATGTACTTGAATAATAATTTATGGTAACATAAAGTTTCTTAATTTTTATTCATTTACTAATCGATTCATTTACTTTTCTAGAAATATATTTAGATCAAACATAAAACCATGAAATTAACAGAGAAAATAATAGACAAAAATGATGTGCCTTTTTTTAACTCATCAAATGTATGTTTTCCTCCAAAATGTATTTCGGCTTTTATAACTCTATATACAATTGTAACTTAAAATTTTTCTTACACCTCAAGTAAAGTAGGTATAAAAAGTAAAATTTACACAAATAATGCAAAATTACTCAAAAAATTAGTTTAACGATAGTTGGTTAACCAAATTTATTCTTAAACTGAATAAGTAATGAAATTCATATTATGGTCAAACTGCATATCTAAAAATAAATTTATAAGTGAATTTGAGATGATTAAAAAAAAAACTCGAATTATATATTTTGGGACATCGCCCGGGCCACTAACTAGTTACTAAATATTATAACTCTGTATTTACTCAATTTCCTTTTAAGTTTTTCCTACACTAACTTTCCTTTTGTCCATTTATTTAAGATACAAAGACTAAAGTTCAAGACTTCAAGGAACAACTATATAAAAAAAAAGGTTTAAGGGAACACATGCTAATAAATGCCAAGACATCAAATGAATATAATAATGTGATTATGTGAATTAAAAGAGTATGTGTACGCAATACGCATTCATGCTTCCCTCATAATTAACGAATGAACAAAAATAGTCTTTATGACCCCACATTTGGCTATTATTTCGTCGATGTTAGTCATGTTACTAGCTACTAAGATGAACTACCATCTGGCTGAATTAGATGCTTGTATAAAATGTTGGGGTAAATTAGTGGTTAATCGTTTAATGTATAAAAATGATCATTAATGACAATATTAGGACAACATTATTATTTTATTTCACTTTCCGTTTTAACATGTTTCATAATTTTTTTTTCTTTTTTTTGGGTGAAAGTGAGGGGAACAGCCCCGAAGAAGAATAAAATTAAAAGCGAAGAATAAACCACACACTACACTAATAAAGCAAGAAGAAGAAAAAAACAACTACAGAACTATTAACTAATGACGTAGGTTAAAGCAAAGTGTAATACTCCCTCTGTATTTATTTAAGGGATACACTTGCCTTTTTCGGCCGTAATTATTTAAGAGATACACTTGCCATTTTTAGTAACTTATCAACTCCACCTTTTCGGCCGTAATTATTTAAGAGATACACTTGTCATTTTTAGTAACTTATCAACCCCACCATCTAGTTAAATAATCTATCTACACCCCATCCCCACCACTCATCCCCTAAAATGACATGGTCTCCACTTATTTTACTTATTAAAATATCTACTCAACCCCACTTGTTTTATTAATTTATTTCATTCAATTCTTTTTCTTAATACACGTGCCCGACCAAGTGTATCTCTTAAATAAATACGGAGGGAGTATTTTTTACACTTTGCTTTATTCTATTTTGGACATGAAAATTTACAAATTTACCCTTCTTACCTCCACAATTAGGGGTGTGCAAATATTTGTCAAGACCGAAAAAATGGATCAGACCGGACCAAAGTGGTCTTCGGGTCGAGAAATATCAATTTCCGGTCTTCGATCCGGTCTGGTCCGGTTCAAAACCCGATTTTGGACCGGATCGATTTTTTCTTAATAAAATATAATATAAACTATTTAAAAAACTAATTCTCTCCTTTAATATGTTGTAAATATTTATTATATTGTGATATATTTTATTTTAGCTTCTAAAATAGGCCTTAAACAATTGTGTTTTTATAATATTTTTTCTTTTTTACCATAATTTTTAGAAAAAATAAAAATATATAGAAATAGGTCTACAACCGATCCGAACCGGTCCGGTCCGGGATTTGGACCGGTTTTCCGGTCCGGTCCAAGCTTAATCGGTCCGGTCTTCGGGTCTTGAATTATAAAATTTCGGTCTTTGGTCCCTACCCACAATATTTACAATTTTCCGCTCACTTTCTCCTACTTTGTTCATTTTTTTTCTTACACCTACCGGCATTTTTACATACTTCTCTTATTTTATTCATATTTTGTTATATCCAACCAATTTTTTACTTTTGTCTTAATATTTGTACAAATAGTAACTGTAAAATTCTTTATAATACTTTCTCTGTTCTTTTTTAAATGACACAATAATTTAGTCACGTTTGCCAATGCATGATTTCAAACGTTAATATCTCCAAAGGATAAGAAAAAGTTATAAAAATTTAATATTTAAAAAAATATTTATTGAGACGAATCCAATAAGACCCCACACGACTATGTTTTTTCTTAACTATAAATCACAAAATGAAGTCAAAGGAGCTTGTGTGAAGTTTCATAAACCCAATTGTGTTATGTAGATAAGAACGGAGAAAGTAATAATAAAATTTACTTTGTATGTGCCATGTGTGGGAGGGTGATAGTAACGGTCCGGGGGGAGGAGCTTCCGGATCCCAGACAAGAGTCACCAATGAAACCTCTGATCCGACAGGAGGATTTAAATCCATCCAACCCACCTGTTTTTTCGCATTTGCTGGAGTAGTAATGACTAAACATACCAAATGGCCCCATTTCATCTCATCTCATCTTTTGTTTGTTTGTTTTCTTTCTTTTATGGAGTTGTACCTTTTCTCTTTCGTTCTATTCATTTTCTTTTGACTTGTTATTATTACTATTACAATTTTATTCATTTTCTGAATTTAAACTTACGGATTTTTCATGAAATACCCCCGAGTTTTGGCGGAATTCACCAAATGCCCCTCGACTTTCAAAAATACATAAATTACCCCTGTTTCAAAACATAATACACCAAATACCCTTATTTCAAAACTTAATACAACAAATATCTTTAATGACGTCATCAAACCTATAATCGACCAATTAACGTCTAATTAACCAATCTAATCCCTAATTAACACCCTAATCAACCCACCCATTAACAAACCTAACTAACCCACCCATTAACCCACTAACCCACCCATTTTTTTTCTTTTCTCTCTCTCCTTCCTCCTTCCTCCTTCCATCAGCTCACCAAGCAAACACCACTTCCATTGAAGCCAAACCAAGCAAAAAAAAAAAAAAAATCAAAGCAGTTGAACAAATTCGAAGAAATTTGAAGAGAATCAACGAAAATTGAAGAACGAAGAACTTCAAAGAAAGTGAGCCAAAACTCAGCCACTCATCCTCCCTCTTCCCCTGCTTTCGTCGCTCTTCTCCTCTACTCCTCAAACAGCGTTGCTCCCCACCTTGCAGTTCCCTCCTCTCTCCCGTCCGTCTTCTTGTGCCTCCTCGTTGCACCACCACCAGCCAACACCACTTCCTCCACCACCAACTTCGATTTCTCTCTCCTCAAATCACCACCACCTCTCCTGCCTCCGCCTATGCATAGGGTTACGACTTCTTCGGCTGATTCTTCTTCTATCGGGGGAATCAGCGCAGCGACGGTGGACGCTAGGGAATTTCGCCCAAAAAATTGATTGATTTTGCTTCTATTCGATTCTAGTATTTGATTTTCTTCTATGCGATTTTCGGATCTTAATTTGCATTCGTGGAGAGCTGGTTGTTAATGGAGTTGCTGAGGGAGATGTCGGAGTTGTTGATGGCTATGTCGGAGTTGTTGAGGGAGATGTCAGAGTTGTTGATGGCTATGTCGGAGTTGTTGATGGAGATGTCGGAGTTGCCGAGGGAGATGAGGTTGATGGAGTTGGACTTGTCGCAACAAAAGGAGGGAAAATGAGTTGGTGGTGATGTTGTCGGCCTGCTTCTACCGTCGCTGTTAATGTTGTTAGTGTTGCTTGGCGGCGATGGTGGCGGCTGGCAAGTCAACAATCTTGGTGGAGATGGAGATCCATGGAAGAAACATGAAGAAAAAGGGGGGAGAGAGAAGAGAAAAAAGAAAAAGAAAAAAAAGGGTTAATTAGGAGTTTAGTGGATTAATTGGTAAAACATGGGTTAATGGGTGAGTTAAATTGGTTAATTAGGGTTGATGACGTCATAAGGGTATTTGGTGTATTATGTTTTGAAACAGGGGTAATTTATGTATTTCTGAAAGTCGAGGGGCATTTGGTGAATTCCGCCAAAACTCGGGGGTATTTCATGAAAAATCCGTTAAACTTATCCTCTTCACCTCTTTCAGTCCTTCTCCCTGCTTGCTAGAGTCTGAATCTGAGTCTCTGAATCATCAACTTTGTAACATCCGATTAGTGATTACTTGTACTTCACCCGTTTCCCTTGGAGCATGAACAATGGTGAATTTCTAGTGCCTCACAATACCCTTTTTTTTTTGTGGATAATAGCCCGACCCGGCACGGGTATAAAAAAAAAAGCATGGCCCGACATGAGAACGAAGGCGTGGGCCGGGCCTGGGCAGCATTTTTTTGGAAAAAAACACGACAAGGCACCACACGACAAAGCATGCTAAATTCATTAAAATTAGGCTTAGACACGACAGCCTGTGAGCCTGGACCCTTTTTTGAACTTTTCGGCCTAGCCCAACACGATGCAGAGTGGGCCCAGCCGTTGGCCCGAAGCCCGACCATCTTTACCTAGAGGTTGTAGTGACCGTTGTCACTGACAACCTCAGCCCACGAGCCAACATCCAGCAAAATCATAATAGTGACTCGAAATGGTGGAAGGTTATGTGGAGGATGGTGGGAAAGAGAGATAAATTTATTATGTTGTGGACAACCTCAACATTGCTCATTCTCTTACTAACACTTTGATTTTCACGCTTTCCAATGCATAGCATATCATAACTTCTGTGTTTTTATTAATATTCACCAAAAAACCAGTCTCATACTTTCTCCCAGTCTAATCTAACTGTAGACAAAGAACATAAGATTACGCCTGAGCTGGTAAATCTAAATCAGCATACACAGAACTATAGAAAAGCGTTTCAGTATTTTCCTCACGAAACATCAAGAATTTTCAGAAGAAAAAACACCAGGAATTTGGTTTAATGCCAAATCCAACTTTCCCTTCAACTAAAATTCATGAAAGTTTGGATTAATTTCTCCCAATGGAGAAAAAAAGGAGATATGCAAAGTGATCATTGATAAATACAGTAGTAACAGCAACAGACACAATATTACAATTATCAGTCTATGAAACAGATTTTCACAGCTCACAAACCATTAAAAAAGGTTGAGCTATCAGCAATTCACCACCTGCAATCCCACAACTTTTCAGCAAACACAATCTTAACACAAAAAAACAGATAACAATATGAAGAGATTCCGATTCCATGTACCAGTTTACATGGAGGGGACGAAAGTAGAGCTAGCATGAGCAGCTAAACCAAAGATATCATCACACGGACTAGCACCACCTTCAGCGGAGCTACTGTTGGAAAGTGAAACATACGTAGACTTCTGCAACACCCCGGTCGGAGATGACCCGAGTTGAGGACTCCCACCACCACCACCACCGCCACATCGTTGATCACTACCCTTGAGATTTAGGGCTGATGTCATGATATTTTTACTCGTATTGTTCAACACTTCCCCTAAAGGACCACCCATTGAGTTATTATTATTATTATTATTTCCCCATGAAATCGGGATCCATGCATTTTGCTGTTTCATGCCCGTTTCATCCAAACCCAAACCCGTTTCAGACGGGTCAAGTTCACGAGAAAGCCTCAAGGGTGAAACAGCTGTTTTGTTCTCTTGATTGGGGATAGACATGGAGAGTTGAGTCCAGTCTGATTTAAGGTCTTCGGGCCAGGGGATGGTTGAGCGGGTTGAGTTGTCTTTGGGCCAGACGTCCATAAAGTGTCTGAGTGGGTATTGTTGGTCTTGTGTTTGCTGAGAATTGAACCCCAAGATTGAAGAAGATGAAGAAGAATTGTTGTAGCTTTTCTGTGTTGGGTTGAGGAGTGAATCTGTCGAAACAAGTCCGAATTCTGATTGCGAGGAATCGTCTAAGGAAAATGAGGTGTCGTTTGTTTTCAAATTCATGGTTGTAGGAGGAGGCATTACGGACACAGACAGACCCTGCTCATCATGAAAGCTGTCATTGCAAAAACAAAAACAGTTAGTAAAGAAAATATCAAATTCTCTGCTAAAAACTATGCCAAAAAGGTAAACAGATGATGAGCAACAGCAATGTCCACTACAAGGCAGCAATCCATCCCTAGAGGGGAATCTAAATCTTGAAGGCTATATTACTAAGACTGTAGTTCACTTTCTTGGAAAGTGATGCTGGGATAAGGAAAGGGGTCTACCTTACAAGTGAAAGTAAAAAGGAAGTGATTAAAGCTATATGCGTAGTATATCCACTAGACCTGGTTATTGGACGGGTCAGTGCGGGTCAAAAGCGGGTTGGGTAACAAAAGAGTCACTCTTAGCGGGTCAAAGCGGGGGGCAGATAGCGGGCGGGTCAATAAACAAACAAGGAAAAATGAAGAAAACAAAAAAAGAGTCATATGAGAATACAAGTGAATATGAAAGAATCATAACTTCAAAATTATTGTGTTATAAGTTCGGCCCTATATTGAAGGGGTCTACCTTATAAGTGAAAGTAAAAGGAAGTGAATAAAGCTATATGCGTAGTATATGCACTATCAAATCCAGATCATCAGTAAAAGTAGGGATGTCTCACCGGTTAACAAGTGAATCAGTAGTAGTATTGGTGGCACCACTAGGCTATTTTGTCCTGAGAAAGCGGGAGTTTGGGCAGAATTTTTAGGCCCGTTTTCAGACCCGCTCCGATTTTTAAATTCTTTGGGTGGGTTTTGGGAAACTCAAAATTGCAATTTTAGTTATAAATTTGGGCCGGACCGAAAATGTCCCAAAATCCGCTATTTTGGCCCCAAATAGCGGGTTTTGGGCAGAAATTTTCAGCCTGGAGTTTGGCCGACCTGATGGACAGAATTTTTAAGGCATGGCCCGGCCCGCAATTTGATCAGGTCTAACGTATATGCACTATCAAATCCAGATCATCACAAAAATCACGAAAAAGTAGGGAATGTCTCACCGGTTAACAATTGAATCAGTAGTAGCATTGGTGGCACCACTAGGCTGCAAGGGTTTGACGTGGTGGTGGTGATGTGCTATAGTAACAGTACTACTGTTGGAGGCACCGCCACTGGATGTTACCAGCGATGATGGCATAGACATCGCTGGAACCTCCTTGGTGTTAGTGGGTCCAGAGGCAGCTTGGCCAGTGAGGCCTTCCACAGGCTTTCTTGAACGATGGCGACCTCTGTTGATATGTCTTTCACAATATTTCTGGTCGGGGACTGCGTCCCTTGAGCACCGCCATTTCTTCCCATCGGTCCTGCGACACCTCCCCGGCTCGGGGTCGGTGTTGCCGGAAAATCCTAGATGGAAAGCACCCCATCCATCTACATTTCTCGTCGTAAAAGGAAACGCAACATAAAAAGGAAGCCAAGTCAGAAACAAAATTCATGCTGCAGAAACTCACAAATAACATCACAAGACCTATCAAAAATTGCCCCGATTGAAACCGACCTGAAAACACTGGGTCTTGCACAAGATTTTGTCACCCAAAACCCGACCGAACCCGAACAATCATAGGTCAAAACCCGACCGAACCCGTTTTTTACCCAACCGATTGAATCGTTGTATTTATAGTAATAAATGAGATTATAAGAAATTCTAAGCACAATAACCATTGTTACTATTGTTGGATGTAATATAATTTTTGATTTGAATTTTACGCCATTTTATTGTTGAATTTGACTAAATATAAACTTGTGTAGGAAAATTTGTTAAGTGGTGCCCATATTTTGTATATTTATTACCTAAATTAGTGAAAATATAACACGCGTTTTAAAATCTCTCAACCCGTTGGGTCGACCTGAACCCGGAAGTTCCAGGTCTTAAACAAGGTCTTGAACAAGCATCTGTAAACCCGAACCTGGAAGTGACTGACCCGAATTAACCCAAACCCGAAAGTACTTTCTTACAACCCAACCCGACCGACCCGTTTGACAGGTAACACAAAACACATAAAGGAGACTAAGTCAGAAGCAAAGTTGGCATTGATCACTATGAATCTATGATTTGCTTCAAAACTCATACAATCATCAAGCAACCAAAAAAGTTAGAAAATCAACATCAATTTCAAAACCCCAACTCCTCTAAAAGTAATAGCACATTGTGGCAGATCAATTCAAACCATAAAATTCATAGAACAGTTAAAAAAAAATCGATTTCAGAAAGGGAGAAGAAAAGCTTACATGAATGGGGAGGATAAGATCCAATAGAGAAGCCAGGAAAGACAGAAGAACATAAGGCTTTCCTAATAGGAATGAGCAAATTATGAGGAACAGGAACATTAGCTGTTAGATACTTGTATATCATTGCCTGATGTTCTAATTCTATCCATTGAGCTGGTGTAAATGGTCCTCTTATCCCTGTAAATGATCCATGCATGTTCCCATTCAAGTTTCCTGGATTAAACCCTGATTTCATGAAATCAAATTGTATAATTAACTGCTAAAATCAGACCAACTTTTTTTAGAAATTAAAACATGACAAAATTATATGGGGGACCATAATCTAGAGAAATGCATCACTAGTTTCACTAAAATCTATTACTGCCAGAGCAGAAAGGCAAAGATTTATCAGAGAAAATAAGAATTAAAAGGAGTAAACATATGAAATTATATAAAAGTGAGAAGAGCTGAATTTAATTGACAGACACATTAAAGTTTGCAGCAGCCAAAATCATCAAAAAAAAATTGTAAAATTTGCTACAAAGGAGGAGACAGAACATGAAGGTGTAGGAAATGGGAAAGACAAGATAAACTAATCAAACTTTTTTCACCTAACAAAAATTTCCTCTTTTGTTTGCCACAAATAAATTACAAGATAATTTTTTTTACCACAAATTCAATGAATAGAACTGTATCTTGACAAGACCAACAAAAGATTGAAAAGACAATCCTTTACCAATGAAAACTTAAACTACTTGTAACAAATAAACAAATAAAATAAAATAAAAACTGTATATTGATAATGACATTTTACTAATTAAAGAAGCACAATCTTAAATAAAGAAGATCAAAACAAACCCAAATAGGAAATTAAGACATTAAAACAGGAATTAATTAATTTAGATTAAAAAGTGGAGTAGTTACCAGCAGGAGTTCTGGAGTAATTAGGAGCAGAAGGAGGAGGAGGTTGGTGCTGAAAATAAGACAAGAAAAGATTTTGTGCATTTGTATTATTATTATTGTTATTATTATTATTATTATCTGCTGCAATGAATCCGACATCTTTAGAACCCAGAAAGCTCAGTTGTTGAGGTTTATTTGAAGAAGAAAAGCTCAACATTTGTTGTTTTGGGAGTACATTAACATTATTATTATCAGATCTCAGCCCCAAATCTTGACCCCTTTTCACCATTTTTGCAGCCCTGTTGTTATCTTCATCTCCAAACGGGTCGGGTCTTTCTTGCTTGATGAGTAACCCAGATCCATTGGGTTTCCCTTCTAGTATTTGCTGCTGCTCTGAAGAATCTACAGAACCCACCAACCCGAAATCCATTTGCTGAAGAGAGAGAGTTCGAGTGAAAAGGAAGAGGAAACAGAGGATGAGTTCATGAGATTTTGGAGTGGGAGGAAGATGAAGAAAGGGGGTTGAGGAAGATGAAGAGGAGAGAGAATGGGAGGCGCATCTTAAGTTGAGGACTTGTTTGGGGGTTGAGGAAGAGGGGTGCTTCTTCTTTGAGAAAAGGGAAGAAATGGATTTTTTTTTAATTTTCTTTTGAAATTATTATTTTATGTTTGGGGAAGAAGAAGAGGAGAGAGAAGAAAAGACTCAAAGAGTGTTGAAACTTGAAATTGAGGAATTTGGACAATGTAGTACCCAAAATCACAATTCCAACTTTCGGACATGACATTTGCAGCTCAATTAATACATTATTTTATTTTCATTGGGTTCAAGCTTCAAGCCTTGAAGGTAATTTAGATTCACATATTCTTATTTACAATGGGTGTACAATAAATATTGTACACCTGAGTAAAAGTTAACCCAAAATGCTTAAAAGTTAAGCATATATATGTAAAAGTTATCTATTTTTAAGTGATAAATTTTTTCATTTTAGTAAAACTTATTTCTTCAAAATCACTAATAATGTATAAAATTAATAATTTAACCCTTAAAAATATTTATCTATCAATTTTTTTTTACTAATATAAAAGTTAATCAAAACTAAGTTAAAGTTAAAAAAAAAATGGTTAATGTTATCTTGGTTTTCAATAAATTTATTGTACACCTTGTGCGCGTAAGACCTTTTGATTTAGATTACACGTTATTTCACGGACATATTTTAGCACACCAACAATGTTAGAATAATGATACCAAAAAAAAACACTGTTAGAATAATGTCTTGAATCGATCGATCTCTTTACTGCAACGCCTCAACACGGGAATCTTGAGGAGTTCCCTATACTAATGTAGTAGTATGTACTGGATCTGATCTAGCACAGTATGCTAGTGTTGTTAGTAGGTTTATGGGTGAACCTGGCAAAGAACATTGGCAACACCTAAAGGTATTGTACATCTTATGTAGGTCTCATTTATGGAGGTAATACAGAGTGTTTGTTGAGAAGGTTTTCAGACTCTGATTATGCTGGACATGTTGATAGTAGAAGATCTATGACTGGTTATGCTTTCATTTTTGGTGGTTCAGTTGTCAGTTGGAAAGCTACTATGCAACCTACGGTGACTTTGTCTACTACAGAAGCAGAGTATATGGCATTGACAGAAGCATCAGAAGAGGGAATATGGTTGAAAGATTGGTCAGTGATTTGGGTCTACAGCATGATCATGTTATAGTTTACAAGTGATAGTCTCGGTGCAATCTGTTTAGCTAACGATCAAGTTCATCATGAGAGGACTAAGCACATCGATGTAAGATGTCATTTTCTTAGACGTGAAAAGAGAATTAAGGTGAACAAAAGTGGAAATTGTTGATAACCCAGCCGATATGTTTATCAAGCCGGTTCCACATAACGAGTTTCAACATTGTTTGGACTTGCTAAATGTTAAGAGTTGTTGATTGCCCTTTATGGGGGCAAAATATGAGGCAGGGGAGTTTCTGGTACATATGACATTATTATGGTGCATCTAGTACATCTGTTATTTGTGAGAGGATTCAAGTCAAGGTGGATATTTGTT
Source organism: Spinacia oleracea (assembly GCF_020520425.1). Lineage (NCBI taxonomy): Eukaryota > Viridiplantae > Streptophyta > Magnoliopsida > Caryophyllales > Amaranthaceae > Spinacia > Spinacia oleracea. The sequence goes on from NC_079489.1 coordinate 152,285,479, forward strand.
AGAATAATGCCTTGAATCGGTCAAACCCCTTACTGCAACGCCCCTATCTATTTTCTGGCCTAGGTTATCTGTTTTGGGCCTATTTTCTGGGCTTTTCCGAATATGTCTAGAGAGTACTATATAAATTCTCTAGGTCATAACAGTTGTACTCTCTCCGTCCCGGAATACTCGCAACGATTTGACTAGACACGCTTGCCAATGCACAACTTTGACTATCAATATCTTCAATTATATATTATAAAAACTTATAAATATTAATATTTTGAAAATATATATTAAGATGAAGCCAACAATATATTATATGCTAACACTTATTTTCATATACTATAAGTAAAATATGGTCAAAGTGAATTATGTGAGTAATGCAAAAAGTCAAACCGTTGCGAGTATTCCGGGACGGAGGGAGTATTATGTGATCAGTACTCCTCAAGATCAATAAAACTTTCCTCCCCTCTGCCTGTGGACGTAGCTAACCCATTGTTAGTTAACCACGTTAAATCGATGCGTTCTTTATTTACGTTATTTAATTTTTCTTTACTTCCATTATAACACATAATTTTTCGTGTAATATTTATAAGGGGGCATTAAAATAAATTTGTTGGTATTATAGTACACGTTATTTCAGATAAATGATTTTAGCATATCACTACAAACACAATTTTCCGTGCTCTATTTATAAGGGGTGTATTAAAAAAAATTGGCGTTCTAAGGCTATGTTCTATTCACTTGATTTTTACTTAGTTTTCTAAACTTATCTTTTCAGAACTTATTTGAACTATCAAAACTTATTTTAGTTATAAATTATACATTGTCAACCCTTATTTTTCCTAAACTTATATTATCTGAACTTAACTGATTTTGTCTAATCTTATCTTTCCTGAAATAAGTGAAAGTAAGGGGAATAGAACATAACCTTATTTGTCTGAACTTATTTCAACTTATTTGAACTTAACTAAACTTATTTTATATAGAAAAAAACTTATTTTATATAAAAAAATAACTTATTTTGTCTGAAACAAACTTATTTGTATGTATTTTTCTTGACTTATTTTGTCTGAAATAACTCAGAGTAAGTCGAACTGAATAGGGCATAAAATCAATTTTCATTGCTTAATTTTTTTTCTTAATGTTCTTTTTGTACAAAATCTTACAACTATTTAGAATTTGGAAAACCCTATTTATTTATTTCAATACATAAAAAACACGTAGAATTTTGTGTGATTCGTCTTAGTAGTGTTTTTTAAATCATAAATATTTTAATAGGTCAAGACAAAAAATCAATAACAAACGGAAGGAGTATTACGGAGCACATTATCTAATCCCTCTTTAATCATGAAGATTTGTTTGTGTGCCATTATCTTTTTCATTTTGCCAATTATGTGTATGGTTCTTGAGTCGGGTTTCATTGATCAAGAGATAATCTGTTCTAAAGATGGTTGTGGGCTGGGTCGGGACCCGGCACGAAAAAAATCCGGCCTTACACGAGCACCAAAAAAGCACGGTTCGGTAAGGGCACGAAGTCGTCGGCCGTAGATCGGGATGGGCCTTATTTTTTTGGAAAAAACACGACAAGACACGACGTACACGACTCGACCCGCCACAACAAAGTACGCTAAATTTAGTAAAAATTAGCCTTATGCACGACGGACTGGCCCGACCCGACCCAGACCTAACGCCCGTGGGGCTGGGGTGGGCCCGACCCGATTAGCCCACGACCTGTGAGCTCGGCCCGAAGCCCGGCCCAGCCCGGCCCACGACCATCTTTAATTTGTTCGATCACCACAATATCCGATGTTTTTTAGGAGGAGGGTGTTATGGAGTGATCATATTGGACTTGGCCTAACAACTAACGACCGGTGAGTAGCGACTTTTGGAGTGTTCGGCGGTAGCGTTTAAGGTAACGGATAGCGTTTTGACCTAGTTAAAATTATAATTGTAAAATTTGTAAGTGTTTGATAAGGTAGCAGTTGGGTAACTTTTCTCAAAACGTTAAAAATATTAGCGTTCGAAAGTAACAGGTAGCATTTGATAAAATTACACAGTGTAGTAAAGTTTTAAACTATATAATGATCATATACGGAGTAGTTTTCATAGTATTTTACAATCTTAAATATTACTTTACTTAACACTCATACTAGCTAGCTATCCACTATGATAACTATCCGCTACCCGCTACTTCAACCATGACTCGCTAGTCGCTACACTATAGCTAAAAGTTATTGATGTCGCTAGTTTCCCGAACAGACCCTTTGTAACATCAATACTACAGAAAGCAATTTTTTTAAAAGTTATCTCTAATTCTATTTTTTTTTTCTTGGGGACAAATGGCATTATATGAATTATCCTATGTTTCACCCATCTTGAACATCAACTTAGGTTTTAATTATTCAACTAGATCTTGAACATCAACTTCGCAAATCTTTGGTTGTAACCGTGTACAGGCAGAGCTGGTTGTACCCCCATCTAAAATGAATATTTACTTATTTGGAATTGAACATTTACTATTTTGGAAATGAATATTTATTTATTTATTTGAAAATGAACATTTATCTACTCATTCGAATATAACGTTTATCTAATCATTTGAAAATTCTCATTAATTTATTCGACCAATTTAGAAATGAACATTTATCTACTGATTGTGAGATGAGTATTTACTAATTTTAAAATGAACTTAGTTATTGCATTACTATGTTATTACTTTGAACATATATTTACATATATTGAGCAATTAAAACATGTCAAGTAACATATTTTACCAAAAAAATTGAACATTTTAGGCATTGTCTATGTAAAATTGTATTTGAATTACAAGATATTGGTAGAAATCACCCACTTATTTTTCTATATCTTTAATATTGGATATTTCTTTCGATGTAGTCTCGAGTTCTTATACATTTGAATGTGTGTATGAAGTGTGATTTGAACAAATATTTGACTTTCACGGTTTCAATTTCCTCATTGTTGTAGGTTGAAAATGAAAATAATAAGTAATTTGATATGATGATCACAACTAATTTAAAAATGAACATTTACTGATTTGAAAATGATGAACATGCAAAGAAAACAAATAGGTTAAAAAGAAAGAACAAGGGTTTAAAAGATGCTTAGTAATAGAACAAGAAAGAACAAAGAATACAAAATGTATGAACAAATAAAACAAAAAGTATGAACAATTTCATTATGAACATTAACCAGATGATTATTATGAACAAGAAAATAAACAAGAAAGAACAAACAAATCAACAAAAAAGAACTAACAATATAAAAAAGAACATAAAATTCCAGAAGAAAAAAACAAACAATACAACAAATATGAACAATTTTATGATGAATTTCAAAAAAAAATCATGAAATAACAAACAATACAACTAGAAATAACTAACAATACAAAAAAGAAAGAACAAACAGTACAACGAGAAAGAACAAACAATACAAAAAGAAAATAACAAACAATACATACGCTTGTAAAAACATAAAAGATCAATGAAGAGCTTAATTTCATTATGAACATTAACCAGATAATTATTATGAACAAACAAATAAACAAGAAAAAACAAATAATTCAAAAAAAAAAAAACAATACTCCCTCCGTCCCAAATTAGTTGTTACACTTTCCTTTTTCATCCGTCCCAGATTAGTTGTTACACTTTTAAATTAGGAATGACCCTACAATTATTATATTGTCTCTATCTTCCCATAAAAATTTCTTTTGTTCCCACACCCTCTCTCATTCAATTAAAAAGAATACTCCACTAACTCCTATCACATCTACTTTTTCAATAAAATAACAATTGATAACCAAACAACCACTTATATCTAAAATTTTTGTACAAAGGTAAGTGTAACAATTGATCTGGGAGGGAGGGAGTATAAAAAATATATAAAATTCCAGAAGAAAGAACAAACCATACAACAATTATGAACAATTTTATGATGAATTTTAAAAAATAACACGAAAGAACAAACAGTAAACGAGAAAGAACAAATAATATAGACGCGTCATTTTTTTGAAGTACATCCAAAAATGACTGTACCCGGATACAACAATTAGGGGTTACATCAACTTAGGTTTTAATGATTCAACTAGCTTTTGGGCCTGGGTTATATCCGAATTTACATAAATTATGATTTCGACTTTAAATGTGAAATTCATGACTGGGGAAACATGGTATATTTTATTTTGAAACTATGGCATATAAGTTAATATTACCCAATAGTTAAGTCTCTATAGTTTGAACATTGGACGTGGGTTCCATTCCTCTTCTAACTATGTTTTAAAATATACTTCCCCGTCCATAAAAGATCGTACAGCGCGTCTCCTGTGAGACCAGTCACACCATCTACTTGATGGTGTGACGAGCGCGAAACCAATAGCGTACCTCTCCTAAAACTATATAAAAAAAGTAACAGATCTAAACTATAGAAGTAACATACATAAACTAAAAAACTATCTCCTCTAAAATTATTATTAAAAAAAAAAAAAAAAAAAGTAACATGTCTAAACTATAGAAGTAACATACCTAAACTAAAAATGTACCTCTCCTAAAACTATTCTGTATAAAAAAAAGTAACATGTATAAACTATAGAAGTAACATAAACTAAAAAAAGTACTTCCTCTAAAATTATATAAAAAAAAGTAACATGTATAAACTATAGAAGTAACATAAACTAAAAAAAGTATTTCCTCTAAAATTATATAAAAAAAAGTAACATGTTTAAACTATAGAAGTAACATACCTAAACTAAGAAGGTATCTACCCTAAAACTACTCCGTATAAAAAAAGTAACATATATAAACTATACAAGTAACATACCTAAACTAAAAAAAGTATCTCCTCTAAAATTATAAAAAAAGTAACATGTCTAAACTATAGAAGTAACATACCTAAATTCGCAAGTGTGAACTGGTCTCACCATCAGTTGATGGTGAGGACAGTCTCATATAAGAATTTGGGAAGATCGTATTATTTGACTTTTTACGGTCTCCAACACATGATTTAAAATGTAAATATCTATAATTCAACACGCATAAAAATTTACAAAAAGTTGATATTCCAAAAATATATTATATAAACAAATCTAACAAGTATCCACACAACTATATTATTTCTTACTCCAAATTAATGAGAATTCGTGATCAAAGTTTCCAAAGTTTGACCCAAAATATTGCAATGGGCAATATTTTAAGGACGAAAAAATAACAACTGGAGTAAGTTTTAATATAATCTAATAGTTAAGTATTTATTGTTTGTAATTCTCATTCTACCCATGTTTGCCCAACGTTAAGTCTCTATTGTTTGTTATTTACAAATAACGAAACACTTTAGGAGAGTGTCACGTAGTGCATACATCGTAATAGGAACACCTTTTAGTATCTGGTATAGATATCTCATCTTGTAACATCAATGTTACAACTACAAGTAGGGTTTTTTTTATCAATTGTTTTAAGTTCGTGATTTAGGGACCGATTGTCTAAATGTAAACCACCCCCACCCCCCACACCCCCCCCCCCTTTCTTTTCTTTTTTCCAAAACCCAATGTAACAAGGGAATGTTTACCATGAATTTGACTAGATAGGGAGTAAGCTCTTGTTCTGTTCATCTTATTTCACTTATATATTATGTATTTTATCTTATCTAATTGATCCTTAATCTTGTATTATCTTATTACCTTTATCTTATTTTCTCTTACATCACCTTATCTTATCTTATCGTGTCCATTGAACTTATCGTATCTAAAATGATCTTATATGAGCATCATGCCATCAACGTATATGAATCTATTGACTTTTATCTTATCTTATCTAATGAGACATGAAACAAGTGAAAATAAGGTAAACCAAACAAAGACTTCTTTTAGGAAAACTGAGTTTATATATAAGTTTGGGAAAATTAAAGATTACCCAAGTATAATTTATAACTAACTTAAGTTCTCAAAGGTTTGATAAGTTCAAGTTGAATAAAACGATTCTCATAACTATTTACAATCTTGAATAGAATACCCCTGTAAAAGTGATTTGTGAAACCTTAAGTCTTATATGTGATCAGCCACACCATTAACTTGACGATGTGACATGTTCACACTTATAAATAAGCCCAATATGTTTAAAGCTCAGAAAGTAAAGTAACATCAGCGTAAAAATAAAGTAACATCAGCATAGAAAATAAAGTAACATCGGTATATACGAAGAACCTGTAACCCGAAATTGAAGAAAATGCAATAAAACAAGAAAAGTAACAACGAATACAATGTATAAATAACACCAACATAGAAAGTCAAGTAACACCCGTCTATACAAGAAACCTCTAACATGAAATTGAAGAAACTGCAATAACTAAAAGTAACATCGACATAAAAAGTCAAGTAACACCAGTCTGTATAAGGAACCTCGAACAAGAAATCCAAGAAATTGTAGTAAAACAAGTAAATAACATCGAATACAGTGTATAAGTAACATTATCATAAAAAATCAAGTAACACCAGTCTATATACAAGTAAACTCTAACATGAAACTGCAATAAAATAAGAAAAGTAACAACAATGTATAAGTAACACCAGCATAGAAAATCAAGTAACACGAGTATAGAAAAGCAAGTAACATGAGCATAGAAAATCAAGTAACATCAGTTTATACAAGGAACCTCTAACATGAAATTCAAGAAACTGCAGCAAAACAAGAAAAGTAATAGCGAATACAATTAATGTATAGAAACACCAACATAGAAAGTCAAGTAACACCCGCAATAACTTTTTCAATATTAGTTGCGCCGTCACACCATCAAGATGGTGTGGCTGGTCACACATGAGACGCACTGTTTGTGAAAATATTTTACGATCTACAAGATTTTAATACAGAGTGCACTAAGTAAAAGATGAAGTATAAATCCATATCTGATATGTTTTTGTAAAAACATATCACCCCACTAAACGACAAAATAGGCTAAAGACAAACGTTAAAGGACAAAATCAATTTTTTTGGAAAATGGCATCTTTTTTTTTTAATGGCATCCATTTTTCCAAAATGGCATATGTTTTTGAAAAATGGCATATGTTCTTTGAAAAATGACACATGTTTTAATGCTTGTCTTATCCCTATTTTACCGTTTAGTTGGGTGATATGTTTTTGTAAAAACATATCTGATATAGGGCACGCCGCCCTCCTAAGTAGAACACCCTGGTAATTGTAAATATGTATTGCTAATAAAGACATGTGTTGTTTGGTTGATATGAAAAAATATGGAAGTATGACTTCATAAAAAGTGGAAGATTATAGTATTGTTCAGTAAAAAAAAACCACCAATTCTTAAATAGACTTGGTTCACACTAAATTTATTGCGGACCATGTCTTAAAATAAAGCCAACAACTTATTTCTAATTTATTTTGGCATTTTATTAGGATTATTATGGAAAAAAAAATATCAAATTAGTGCCGTTAAATACATGTTGTGCTTGAATAATGTGATTTTAAGTCACATTTTTCTTTTAAAAACATAGGGTTACTATGCTTCAAAAAATGGTTACTGTGTCTAAAAATTTTGGTGTTTAATTTATTATAGTTACTATATGAACAATAAAGGTCCCTATGAGTGTAAAAAAATGTGTTCGAGAAAACTATTATTGTGGATCAGGTCCACGAGAATAATTCCAAAATATATGCAAACTTTCTTTGAACTTTCACTTTCCATAAAAGGAAGGAAACAACAAAATGGAGAAAGTTGTTTTCCTATATCCCATTAGATAAATGAAATTCTCCATGGGAACTTACTTTCAATATCTATCCAACCAAACAATATTTTATACGAAGTACTTCCTTATGAGCAATGCATATTATAGAGTACTCTTCTGTCTCTTTGTTTGCTCCATTTGACTTTTTTATGGTCTCTAAAATGCAACATAAATGTGAATATCCCAATTTCACATGTGTAAAAGTTTTATAAAATTAATATTAAAAAATATACATTAAAATGAGTATAACAATATCCAACATTACTACATTATTTCTTATATGTTTAAGAATTCATTGACTTAAAAAATACAATGGGCCAAAGGTCAAGGGACGAAGAGAGTACAATGGAACATGGTGCTCCTTGTAAAGTGGCCCACAATATAATTGTGACAAAAACTAGGTGAATTTATTGATACCCAACCCAACTAACGGCTTACAATTAAAATTAGGTGAATCCTTTTTGTTCTCCACATTTAAATTTTATCACCATTTATACTTAAATACTCTAATATACTCTATTACTCTGTATAGTACGAATGTCTGATGGTTTAGTGTTAATTGTGGCTGAACTTGGTAAAAAATACCGCATGTTTGATCCTTCGTAGTAATAATTGGAAGGGGACTGAAACCTATCCACCAAAAACTCCCCCCAAATTCGAATTAGCCTTTAGGGTGAATCGGGTGATAACATCAAAAAAAAAATCGTACGGTATATGAAAATATATAATGCAACTTTTAACTCATATTGTTTTATGAGTATATAGTTATGATTTTATGTTAAGTAGTTGGTGCAAATTCTTGTGAAAGAAGATTCTCAGGATATGCAGATTTGTTAGATCTTGGAAGAAATCAGGAACTTAGGTAAGGTTTTCTCTTGATGTAACATTCTCAAGATGGAGCACGAGCGGGTGAATCGAGCTCATGATCTCGCAACTGGAGCTTCACGAGATTTAATTTGCTTTTCTCATTTCCCGTAATTTGTTTAGTTAGCACTTGTCAAAAAAAAAAAAGGCTTCATATAACAATTGTGATTTTTACGTTATTAGTTATGGTCTTATGAGCATTAAAAAATGGTCATATATAAAACTTACTCAAGATATATGATCCCATAAGGTCTTATTTGATCCGTTGCAGAAAGTAATTTAAGAATAACAACTTTTATATTCGGTGATTTTTAATCCGTACTACTAGAAATGTCAAACAGGTTGGTTGGGTCGGGTTATAAAACCTTATTTCCAGATTCGGGCTAATTCGATCCGGTCGTCTCTTTGGAGTTCGGGTTTACAAATGCTTGTTCAAGACATAGAACTTTTGGGTTCGGATCGAGCAACGGGTTGAGAATTTTAATACGCGTATTATATTTTCATTAATTTATGTAGTAAATAAAAAAAAATATGTGCACAAATTAACAAATTTTCATACACAAGATCAAAATCATATTACATCCAACAATAGTAACAACAACATGTTTATTATTCTTAATTTTTTTTTATAATCTCATTTGTTACTCTAAGTACAACAAATTTTAATCAGTTGGGTAAAAGAAGTTCAATCAGATAATCTATTACTTTTCGGGGTCAAATAAAGTCGTGTTACATGCATAACTTTTTGCTTTAAAACCCATTATTTCCGGTTTGTTTCGAGTCGTGTTTCATGTTGGAGGGTCAATTTTAACGGATCTACGTATAACTCTGAAGTAGTACTCCCCCCGTCTCAGATTAGTTGTTATACTTTCCTTTTCCGTCCGTCCCAAATTAACTTTTATACTTCTAAATTAGAAGTGACCCCACAATTATTATATTGTTTCTCTCTTTCCCTATTTTTTTTTGTCTCCACATCCTCTATCATTCAATTAAAAAATATATCCAACTAATTCCTGTCACATCTACTTTTTAATAAAATAATAATTAATAATTAAACAACCACTTATCACCTAAAACTTTGTGCAAAGATAAATATAACTATTAAATTGAGACGGATGGAGTACTATGTATCGAGAGAGGGAGTAAGTTAGTAGAAGGTCAAAACCTAACAACAAATATTCACAAAATGCCAAATGAGTACATCATAATATCTTACGGAGTATCATGCGAGATCAATATCACTCTCAGAGGATCCAGATCTCACGAGAAAACAAAAACGAAAGAGGGTATTTATGTCAACTGAGTGAAAAGTAGTTAAGAATATTAAAAAAGGAAAAAAAATAACTCATTTTTACCGTTCCCTTTTAAATAGTCCAAATTGTCCTCCAATTGCCAGCTCGATGGATTTGATTTGGTCCTCAACCGGATGAGTCACTTGACAACTTTTATCCAAACTTCACACCCTATCCTCAAGGGACATTGTTTCTATACAAATTTTTATGTAAGGCGGTATTATATACTCCCTCCGTATTTATTTAAGAGATACACTTGATCGGGCACGGGTATTAAGAAAAAGAATTGAATGAAATAAAGTAATAAAATAAGTGGGGTTGAGTAGATATTTTAATAAGAAAAACAAGTGGAGATCATGTCATTTTAGGGAGTGTGGGGTTGGGGTGGGGTGTAAATATATTATTTAATTAGATGGTGGGGTTGATAAGTTACTAAAAATGGTAAGTGTATCTCTTAAATAAATACGGCCGGAAAAGACAAGTGTATCCCTTAAATAAATACAGAGGGAGTAAAAGATCACATTAGTGTCATATATATTAAGCAATAAAATCACTTAGTTAAACAAAAACTAATTAGTTAAGTATTAAAATTAATTAGTCAAACAATGAAATTCATTAGTTAAGTAATGAAATCAATTAGTTAAGCAACCAAAATGGTCTTTTCGGTAAGACGGTCTTACACAAAAGTTGTCGTTGTTTCTGTTACCTCCTCCATAATTTTGCCAGGATTCAAATGTTACCCGTCACACGTATTAAAGAAACATAATTGAATTTGATGTAATATCTATTATATAAGTGAAGAAGTGAGGTTATTTTAGTAAATCCACTTTTGGTTTTCCCTTTGGATTACTAAAATACCCTCCACACTTAAAGAATAAAGATTATAATGACAACCTACCCAATAGGAAAAGCCCAAAGAACATTTTAATCAATATAGCCCCTTAAATAAATTCTTACCCTTTTAATTAATCTGTTTATATGCGTTCGACTCTATCTAACTTATATGTTTCTTATATTCGCACGCATCACATTTATATTATATTTTTGGAAAATTTGTAATTATTAATCCTACCTTTGCCCGGTTTTATTTAATTAAGCCTACTTATGCAATATTTGTAAATAATCCAACCTTTATGACCCAACTACTATTATTAAGCCTAGCAAGTTAATAACCTGTTGTAACCGATTCACCCTTACGTGGCAATATAACCCTTATAATTTTCGTTACTCTCTCCTGTGTTCATCATTTTTCTTCTACCTCTTCTCCACCATTGTTGGTCCCTCATACCTCTACATTCGAAGTTCGTCAAAAATAATCAGCAATTGCTATGACTGGGTTAAACCAATCAACTGTTGGATCCGGGTTAAGGGTTAAGAGGAGAAAAGGGTTAAGGGTTTTTTGAAAAAAAAAATTTAGAAAATCCTGTTTAGGTGGCACGTGATGGGACGTGTCCAAAATTTTAGGAGGGAAATCAACTTTAGGTTGTCAACGTTTTGAATGTTGACTTTGTAACAGGTAACCGATCACCCAGGCTTAATAATAGTAGTTGGGTCATAAAGGTTGGATTATTCAAAAATATTGCATAGGTTGGCTTAATCAAAGAAAACCAGGCAAAGGTTGGATTAATATTTACAAATTTTCCTATATTTTTTACATCTTATTTCAGGTTTAAATGTAATAACACAAATCCGTTTCTTATATTCGCACGTATCGCGCGCGTACATATAAGACTAGTAATAAATAATTAGAGTAGTTGACAATAAATAAATATAAAAAAAGAAGTAAGTGTAACCGTTATTAAAAATAAAATTATTTATAATTTAAATGGGCTCATAGGAAGTAAAAAATAATAACTAATTATGGAGAGTATGTAAAAGCCATCAAAAATGAAATTGTGACTCCTAAAAAAACATGGTCTGAAGTACTCCCTCCGTCCCTTAATACTCGACCCTAAACCCCTCAGAAAAATGCAAAAAACGCTCCTATAAAATATTTTGACCAGACCAAATCAAACCTGAAACTAGAAAATGCATACAAAACTAGACTAGACGATGAAGAGAAAATACTGGTACTCTCTCTGTAATCACCTTGCTTTGCTTTAAAATGGATTTAACGTACTACTTATACCATCAAGGTGCACCTTCTTTTAGGGAGCCATATGCTAAGAAACTCCATAGTTAAGCGTGCTTGGTTGGGAGTATTATTAGTATGGGTGATCTCCAAAGAAGTTTTTCCATGGTGGGCAAGAGTGAGGTCAAAATACGGCGGAAGAACTACTGGTGGTTTTTGGGGCCAGTTGTTGGTCCAAGATGCTTATTTCGTGACAACCGGCTCCACCCTAATTAATAGTTTGATTGTTCCATATAATTAAAATATACTCACTCCGTCCCGAAATACTCGCACCATTTTGACTTTTTGCACTATACACATAATTTATTTTGACCCGTTTTTATTTCTTATATATGTAAACAAATGAAGTATGTAATATATTATTGGCTTCAAAATATTAATATATTTTCAAAATATTAATATATTTTCAAAATATAAGGGTCCGTTTGGTATAATTTTTTTTTTTCCAGTTTTTTGTTTTTTACAAAACAAAAAACACAAATTGAAAACCATAAAAAGTAGTTTCCAGTTTTTTGTTGCCAGTTTTCAAAATAAACATAATTACTATAGGTATGACTATTTTTTGGTTCATGATTAAATCTAATTCATATGACTTTCAAAACCAAAAAATCAAAAACTGAAAACTAACAGTGATACCAACCCTAATATTTTATAAGTTTTTACAATATGTAGTTAAAGATATTGGTAGTCAAAATTGTGCATTGACAAATATTTTCAGTAAAAACGATACGAGTACTCCGAAACGGAGGAAATATTTATTAAAAGTAGGATGTAAAATATGCGTACAAGTTAATAAAATGGGACTGAGAGAGAGGGGGGTGTTTAAACAGAGATACTATTTAAAATATACATCAATCTCAAAAGGGATACCTAACAAAAAATACGTAGCAATTAAAGAGAAACGGATAGAGTACTTCGTAATAAAATAGAGCAAATCATTTCTATAAGTAGGAGAGTAATACTTTTGTTTTTTTTAAAGGTCAATTTAAACAAGTGCAATATATGAGACTATGAGGGTAATACGGAGTTATCTCTCCGTGCCTAAAAGATTATCTCATAGAGTAAATTTGACTTTAATAATATTTGGGTATAAAATGTGCGTATTAGTCGGTAAAGTAGACTTGAAAAAGAGATAGAAATAGAACAAACAAAAAAAGTTACGGAGTACAAAAAAAGTTATGGGATAAATAGATGAGGACATCTACAAAGAAATACAGAGTATAAGAAACTCATAAATTCTTATTTAAGCGGAGTAAAAGTAACTGAAAATATTTAAAAGTTACCTTCATATAGATAAAAGTTATTTAGTTTTTAGTGATTAAATTTTCATTTTAATAAAAATTATATCTTTAAAATCACTAATAATGTGAATAACCATATAACTCTTTTAAATGTTCATCCACCAACTATTTTTATATAATATAAATGTACAAAAACACTAAGTAAAAATTATAAATTATAAAAAAACTAGGTAAAAGTGAGAAGCGTGTATATGAAATGTGTAACGTATATGTTTCCTTTTAAATAAAATAAAATGTGTAACATACAATATTCGACAAAAGATAGTACCCAATTGCACAAATGTGTTACCCCACGTGTGTGGTGACTCTCATACTCATCAACTCATGTATAGGACATCAATACGTCATCGACATTTAAGTTAAAACAAAGTGTAGTAGTGCTCCACTAAAGCTACTCATGTGATCAATAGGGTTAAAGTGTTAAACCATCCTTATCATATTTTGTCGTTTAGTTAGATGATATATTTTTGTAAAAATATATATGATGTGGGGTATGCCGCCCTCTTAAACCAAGCGGCTTGTTTATGTGGACTACTTTTATATACACGATACGTGCAGAAGCATATATATATATATATATATAAATAAAATTGTGTTATTATAATTATTCACCATAAACGTACAACAGGCGAGAAAAACTATTCACAATGTTCATCTAAAGAAAAATTAGATAACATCGATTTCAACATGAACTAAACATGTAAATAGTGAAACAATGTTCTCCATGATACTCATTTCTTACATGACAAAAAATCGAAATTGCGGTACCAATGTAAAAGTAAGTAAACATATAATGTGTTTTACTTTTATTATTTTGCTCACAATATATTACTTAACCACGTGTACTTTTTCGCCCAATCAATTTGCAGCACATAACTAACACTAACAATTTTTTGAATAAAATATTTTATTGGTGTAGATAGCACCGACGAAAAAACTTTGGTTCCGAAGGTTGAAAATTATTTTTCCTTGAGCAGTTACTTCTAGTAAGGTACATAAACATAAACCATTTCTGTTTTAATTTTAAGCTCAATACGAGGTAATTAAAATCAGAAGAGTATTTAGTTATAGCAGATTGAAACCTGTTGAAGTACTTAACCGTATTTTATTTCAGTAGCTAAACAACCTTAAATATGAATGTAGCCTTCTACTCATGTTCATAAAGCGAGTCAATAAGATATGAACAAATATTTGTACCAAATTCAACATCATTGTATTATATTCTTGATCATATACTATTAATTTTATTATGTTGAGAGTTATCTCCCCCTAATCCTTGCATGTATTTATTTATAAATTTGGTTTGGGGAGCGGCTACAATGTCTACTAGACATATATTGTGTCTGCAAGATAACATTGTTTGCATGAAAATTAGAATATTTTTTCTCCATCATTTCTCCATCAATGATTTTCTCTCCACATAATTTCAATTGTGAAGTAATTCTGAACGTAGCTGAGTGATATTCGCTTATGAACTTAAAGTCTTGTAATCTTAAATGTAACCAACTTTAGGTAATATAATATTTTTCAGGTGGTCATACCTTTCCTTTAGATTACTCCAAATTATGCTGCTAATACTATGTTGCTATTGGTGACGCCATAATCAAACTGTTTGCATGAAATTATATACGAGTAGTAAATAACAAATCCTCAACGAAAAGCTTGATATTAATCGAAACATAAGGTATAGGATAAAGCTTGGTATTAATCATGTTTGGGCTCCCAATTGACTCTCAATTGGGCCACTAAGTCCAAAGCCCAATGGCTCTAAACAACAACATCGAACCCACCAGTGGCTATTCAGCCATCCATTAAGGCCCAAGGCCCAATAGTAATAAATGACCTATGGGCATTTATTATGCAAACACTATAAATAGGCCGCCAAGGCTCACACCTCAAGGTACGTCCAATTTACCGCCTTAAGACTACTCTTCTAGAGAACTTCTCTCTAGAATCCGAGCATCATTCTTACTTAGGCATCGGAGGGGCTTTCCTCGGAAACACCCCCGAGGCTAGTGACTTTGCTCTTGTGCAGGTGAATTCGGACTCCACTCATTCAAACAAGCAAGATCTTCAACACATACAAAGGGGCCTTCATTCGAAGCCCATTGTTTCCATCTTTACAACACCGGAACAATTTGGCGCCGTCTGTGGGGAAGAACACTTCAAAGCCTTTGAAAGACATCAATCACCTCTTTCCGCGAAAATGGTGAATGATGTTGTTAACAACAATGACGACGATATGATGGTGCGGTCAGATTCAGAATCTGACCAAGAGGGGCACCCTCAATCGATGGCGAGGTCACAGCCAAGCAGAGCTACGACCGCCACAAATGCAGGACCTCCGATTCCAACTAGGGAAGAGCTCACTGCGGCCATGACCATCATGCAAAACTTCCTCTTCAATGAGAAGCAGCAAGGACTGGCAAATGACCGCAGAGAAGAGAGGAGGACCAGGCGAAGGCTGAACGAGCCACCCAGTGCGGAAGTGTCCAGACCCGAACGAGAACTCCTTCCCTTGACAGGTACACACTTGACGTCGAGGTGGATGGAAAGCACGTGGGACACCCAAAAAAGGGCACAACAGCAACCAGATTGGTTTGCGAGACCATCGCCTACTCCAACAGCTCTCCAAAGCGAATCAACTACTCGTAACACTCGGATCCGAAGCTCGGTACTCAGCAGGTTGAGGCCCTCGGTCCACTCAAGGTTAAGACCTTCGATCCATACGAGACTCGGGGTAGGTGAGTCGAGCAGATCTGGCGAACGACCCGAGGTCAGTAGCCGAGAAAGAAGAAGAGACAGGAGGCATGATCGAACCCCTAGCCCCCATCGTACGCCCGAACGTTCTAATCACAGAACCTCGGCAAACGAAGGCATCAGGGCTAGACTCGGGAAAAGAATCATGACTCCTACGTCATCCCCTTTCTCGGACGAGCTGATCATGGAAGAAATACCGAAGGTAAGACTGCCAGCTCACCTAACCTACAGCGGAATCACAGATCCGAGGGATCATGTCATCTCCTACGAGCAGCAAATGTTCTTGAGTCCCTACTCCGAAGCATGCTGGTGTAAATACTTCCCAACCACGCTAACCGGAGTGGCGGGAGAGTGGTTTAGATCGCTGCCGAAGGGATCGATCAAGAGCTGGAAAAAGCTGAAAAAGAGATTCTGCACACAGTTCGTGAGCAACAATCGCCCCGAGCGAACCACAGCAGAATTGACCTCAATCCAACAAGAAAGAGACGAAAGTCTGAGAGAATTCATGGCCAGATTCATGAAGGAATCAACAAACATACCAAACTTGCAGCCAGACGTGGCCATCTTCGCCTTGAAGCACGCGCTCCAGGAAGGGAAGTTCCGTGACGAACTCTCAATGAAGAACCCCTCCAGAATAGCTGACGTGCTCCAAATGGCTGATGCGTTCATCAGAACCGAGGAGTTCAACAAGGCCGCTGCAAGACTGAAAGGATCGTCGGATCCGAGAGACACAAAGAATACCCAGAGCAAGCCCGAGGGTAGCTCAAGGAAGGGGAAAGAGAAAGTAGGAGCTAGAGAGATGAGCCCGAAGAAAGACGGGAGAAGGGGTGAACTTCAACCCAAGTACACCAACTACACTCCACTAGCTCTGCCCCGAAAGGAGATATTCAGCCTCAACAGAAATGACGAAAAGTGGAAACTACCTGGGAAGCTCAAGTCCAACCCAGCTCGGAGAAACAAGAACAAATGGTGCGAGTTCCATGATGACTTCGGTCACCATACCGAAGAATGCAACTCGCTGAAAGACAACATTGAGGACCTCGTTCGCCGAGGCTACCTGAAACAGTACTTGTTAGACCGAAGGGAGGAAAAAGAAAAGGCCGCAAGCGGCAAACAACACGAGCAACCCCAGAAAAGGGTCTACGAAGCAACAGGGCACAAGAAAAATGACATCCTAGTGGTGTTCGGGGGACAGAAGTCTGGCCAGGCCAGCAAAAAACACCTAAGAGCCCTCTCCCATCGGGTCAACTTCAGCGCGGTGGGAGACAACCAGCCACACCCCCCGAACATGACCTTCACTGCTGATGATTGCTTCGGAGTCCAGTACAAACATGACGATCCTCTGGTCATCTCCATGGACCTCAATAACCACAACGTACATCGAGTGTTAGTCGACGGAGGAAGTGCCGTCAATATCATCTTCAGAAACTGCTTCGAGCAGCTGATCCTCGAAGAGCCAGAGGAAGCACTGACGAAAGTCAGTTATCCTCTGATCGGATTCAACGGATCCGCAGCTATCCCTCGAGGAAAGATCACCCTGCCAGTCACAGTGGGCGAAGGCCAGGCAGCAAAAACCCTTCGGGACGAATTTTTGGTGATGGACTGCGACTCCGTATACAACGTAATCATGGGGAGAACCATGATTCACAAGATGCAAGCAGTCCCCTCCACATACCACCAGCTGATGATATACGTCTCGGATGCAGGATTCGCCGAACGAATCAGAGGTGATCAAGAAGTGGCGAGAAGAACCTGCCACACTGCTGTCCGAAAGCCCAAACTAGAGGACGGCCCCGAGGAAGAAAAAGGAGCTAAGGGAGAGGAAAGCGAGGCAAAAAGGAGAAGAGCAAGCACGAGCAGCTTGTCTCCCGCAGAAGTTGATGCCCGCCCCGAAACCCTATCTCCCGAACCAGATCAAGAAATGGAGGATATCTTCCTCGAAGAGGATTCAGACAGGAGCGTCCGAATAGGCAAGGGCCTAAGCTCGGGGCTCCGAATCGATTTGATCCGATTACTCAGGGATCATAAAGACATCTTTGCATGGTCAGCAGCAGATATGCCAGGGATAAATCCGAAGCTGATTTGTCACAAGCTGGACGTCAACGCTGAAGCTCGGCCAGTCAAGCAAAAAAAGAGGAACTACTCCTCGGAGAAAAACAAAGCCATCGCCGAGGAGGTGAAAAAGTTGCAGGAGGCCGGATTCATTGAACCATGCATGTATCCGAAATGGCTGGCCAACGTGGTGATGGTCAAAAAAGCGAACGGCTCCTGGCGAATGTGCGTAGATTTCACAGACCTGAACCGAGCCTGCCCCAAAGACTGCTATCCCCTGCCAAGGATAGATCAATTGGTTGACTCCACCAGCGGCCATGCACTGCTCAGCTTCATGGATGCCTTTTCAGGCTACCACCAAGTATTCATGCACCCCGATGACAGAGCAAAGACAGCGTTCATCACAAGCGCAGGAGTGTTCAACTACAAAATGATGCCTTTCGGCTTGAAAAATGCCGGAGCCACCTACCAGAGGCTAGTTGATCACGTCTTCGCCGACCAGAAAGGGAGGAATGTGGAGGTCTATGTGGATGACTCCATCGTAAAAAGCATCAAGGAGGAAGACCACGTCAAAGACCTGGCAGAGACCTTCGGAAATCTGAGGAAATACAGCATGAAGCTGAACCCAAAAAAATGCGTCTTCGGGGTGAAATCAGGGAAATTCCTCGGATTCATGGTGAGCGAAAGAGGAATTGATGCGAACCCAGACAAAGTCCAAGCGGCATTGGATTTACCCGAGCCGAAGACCAAGAGAGATGTGCAGAGGCTAACCGGCAGGTTAGCCGCACTAACAAGGTTCATATCAAAAGCCTCGGACAAGGGAGCCCCCTTCTTCAAAGCACTGAAACCAAAGAACCTCCCCGGAGGAGAAGCAGAACCAGTCAAGAAAAAAGGGGTCCCGAGGAAAGTGGATCCCGAACTGATATGGGAACAGGAGCAAAGAGAAGCTTTTCAGCAACTCAGAGCCCACCTCGCTCAACTGCCGACACTGGCCAGACCAAAGGAGGGAGAAACCCTGTACCTATATGTCGCAGTCAGCCCTGGAACCGTCAGCGCAGTGCTTCTTCGGGAAGAAGAAAAGAAGCAACAGCCAATCTACTTCACCAGCCGAACACTCACAGGGGCCGAAACCCGATACCCACTCATCGAGAAAGTCGCATATGCAGTAGTGGTAGCCGCACGAAAACTGAGGCCGTACTTCGACTCCCACCAGATCACAGTGCAAACTGACCAACCGCTCGAAAAAGTACTCGACAAAATAGAGAGGTCAGGAAGATTGGCTGCCTGGGCCTTCGAACTATCAGAGTTCGGCATCAAATATCAGCCGAGGACAGCAATCAAAGCACAAGCATTGGCAGACTTCTTGGCCGAATGCTCATACCAGGAAATGTTGGATGATACGAAAAGCACTTGGGAGGTCTTCACTGACGGATCTTCCACAATAAAAGGCTCAGGAGCAGGAGTTGTACTGATCCCCCCGACGGGGAAAAGCATAGAGTATGCATTGAAGCTCGGCTTCAAAGCAACCAACAACGAGGCCGAATATGAGGCCGCAATCGCAGGGATAGAGCTTTGTTTATCCCTGGAGGCCGAACATGTTTGCCTCAAAACTGATTCCCAGCTTGTAGCCAACCAGATCCGAGGGGAATATGAGGCCAAATGGCCCAGCATGACAGCCTATTTAGCAAAAATTAAATCCTTAACGTCAAAGTTAAGATCCTTTGAAGTCATCCTCATCCCCCGAGGACAAAACACGCAAGCAGACGCACTGTCAAAACTCGCAAGCTCAACACTCATCGACTTAAACAGGTCGGTCCACGTGGAAGTTCACCAGGAGAGAAGCATCGACTTGCTACCCACCACAGTATGCAGCTTACGTACCGAACCTAGCTGGATGGACGCAGTAGTTGCATACAAAGAAAGGGGAGAACTTCCCGAAGATAAGCTGCAAGCGAGAAAACTAAAAAGATTCAACAAATGGTTCATCATCAGCGCCGAAGGAGAGCTCATGAGGAAATCATTCTCTGCTCCGCTGCTAAAATGTGTGGGTCCAACAGACGCTGACTACATCCTAAGGGAAATCCACCTCGGGATATGCGGAAACCACATCGGAGGCAGGACATTGGCACATAAAGCCCTTCGGGCTGGGTACTGGTGGCCCACTATGGTTTCCGAGGCAAAGCAGATGGCAAGGAAATGCGAGAAATGCCAAAAGTTCGCACCAGCCATCCATCAACCAGCTCAAACCCTACAATCAACGCTGTATCCATTACCATTCGCACAGTGGGGGTTAGACATCATTGGTCCTTTCCCCTCAGCGACGAACCAGAAGAAGTGGTTGATTGTAGGAGTCGACTATTTTAGCAAATGGATCGAAGCCGAAGCTGTCTCCTCCATCACCGAACCTCAGGTCCGCAAGTTCATATGGCAGAACATCATCACAAGGTTCGGCATACCAAGACTGATGGTCTTCGACCACGGGAAACAGTTCGACAACACCCCGTTGCAAAAGTAGTGCAAACAGTTCGGCATACACCTAGCGTACTCGGCAGTCTGTCACCCACAAAGCAACGGGCAAGCCGAAGCTGCTAACAAACTCATCCTCAATGCACTCAAGAAAAGAGTCGAAGATGACAAAAACAAATGGTTAGAAGAGCTACCCGGAACGCTATGGTCCCTTCGGACCACTGAGAAAGAAGCTACCGGGCAAACACCGTTCCACCTTGTATACGGATCCGAAGCTGTAATTCCTGTGGAAATCGGAACAGAAAGCCTGAGGATCCAGGCATACAACAGGTATGATGGGCTCCAAGGAGAAAGCAACAATCAACTTCTATCCGAAGCTCTCGATCTACTGGACGAAGCTCGGAACGATGCAAGGACACTCAACGCAGCCTATTTGCAGAGGGTCAACAAGCATTACAACCGAAGAGTCAACGCCAGACCCCTAAAAGTCGGTGATCTAGTACTCAGAAACGCCGCCTCGGTTCAGAAAGGACGGATCCATGGCAAACTCTCAGCCACTTGGGAAGGACCATACATCATCCATTCCGAAAAAAGGCCAGGCACGTATATGCTGAAACAGTTAGATGGAACAATTCTGAAGAACCATTGGAATACCGATGTTCTCAAGAAATATTTTGTATGATCTCTGTCTGTAAACCAAGTAAGTTGTTTAATGAGAAGAGGAAAGCCATTGGCACCATGTGTTTCATTAAACTTATCTCTATAATTATTGTCCCTTTATATATATATGCAGCCTCGGATCTGATCAATCCGAGACTAAAAACAGGTTGACTTTGCCCATTCCTTGATAAAATGCAAGAAATGACCAAATCATACACTTCAGGGAATCGTCCAGAATCCTCGGATTCGCGGTACCCTAATAAAATTTGTTCGCAACAAACAGTCGCTCGAATCAAGTTATAAAACTCCGGCTCAGATCCACGGATCGCCGAAGGCATAACTAAAGAGGCAGACTAGCGATCTCTTGCCCAGGTTTCCGAACCACAAGAGATCGGAAGAACAATCCAAACCTCTGAGCAGATCGACGGATTTGAAGAGTCTGGAAACTAAAGAGTCTCTTAGCAGATCTACGGATTTGAAGAACTCGCAAAACTAAAGAGTCTCTTAGCAGATCTACGGATTTGAAGAACTCGCAAAACTAAAGAGTCTCTTAGCAGATCTACGGATTTGAAGAACTCGCAAAACTAAAGAGTCTCTTAGCAGATCTACGGATTTGAAGAACTCGCAAAACTAAAGAGTCTCTTAGCAGATCTACGGATTTGAAGAACTCGCAAAACTAAAGAGTCTCTTAGCAGATCTACGGATTTGAAGAACTCACAAAGTCAAAGAGTCTCTTAGCAGATCTACGGATTTGAAGAACTCGCAAAAGTTAAAAAGTCTCTTAACCGATCTACGGATTTAAAGAGCTCGCAAGATCAAAAGGTTTTTAGCAAGTCTACAGAAAGAGGAGCTCGAGAAATCTACGGATTTAAAGACCTAAAATTGCGAAAGAACAAGTTGAAAAGAAGCAGCCAAGTAACAAACATTCATTTTTTATTCAATATTTGGGGGAAGTACAAATACATTGAAAACCTCAAAAATTGAAAACAAAATGAAACAGTTAAAATCGGCAGCCATCAACAGACAATACCGGCCTACCGAAGTACTAAGAAAGCAAAAAGAAACGAGTACAACGCAGCGCCGAGGCAAAAGGGGGAAAAGCAAGCACATATTCGGAAGTCCTCAACTGGAACCGACCGACTCTGAAGAAGACGACTGCCCGAGTCCCTAACTCTTAGGAGTCTCAGGAGCGGCCCCCAGGGGAGCATCCTTCGAAGAACCCCCAGCAGTAGTATCACCCTCGGAAGTGGCCTTCTGGGCCCGAGCCTCTGCAAGAGCAGCTTGGCGTTCAGCTTCAGCTTCATCTCGATCAGCTTGGCATTCCACCAAGTGGTCCTCGGCCTGCATCCATAGGGGAACTTTCTCGTTCCAAGGGAAGTGAGGCATGTGCTTCGCAAACATGCGCCGAGCACCCAGGATGCCGTTCCAGTACTGCTCTCTACACTGATCAGCAGTGTAGAGGTTGACTCGCTCCTGCTCCAGCTTCCGAATATAGTCATCCTTTTCCCGAAGCTTCAGCCGAAGGACAGGCACCTTATCAGCTTGCTGCTGGATCAGCTCCCGATGCTGGACAAAATGGTGGAGCCTTAACTCCGCCTCTTTATGCTCCTTGTCGGCCGCTTCAAATTTAGACTTCATCTCCTGGAAGAGTCTATCTTTTTCCTCAAGTTCGCTAGCGAACTTAGCGGCCATATCCTTCTTTTCCTCAGCAAAGGAAGCGATCTTCTCAGCATCCTCTTCAACTCGGAAGATGAGCTGGCCAACCTCGGTCCCGATCTTCTCAGCAGACTCTCTAGCCTCGCGACTATAATGAAGGTACAGCTGCTTGAGTTCCGTAAGCTCGGAGAGGAGTTGCCCAGCCTTCTGGTCCAAAATGGGAATATCACGAGCATAAGCCTCACGATATTTCCTCAGTTGTTTCTCCTCAACCGAGCTACACTCGGAAGCGAACGAAGACCAGAAAACAGCCTGGGAACGAGAGAAAGATGAGCAAAATAGGAAAAACATAAAACAAAAACACAACTCAAAGAGAAAAATCTAGCAAATTACCTCGTTCAGATAGTACTGGGCCATCATAGCCGGATTCCTCTCTTCGGCCCCAGGAACCCTCCACTGCGGGTTAGCACGAAGCAGATTCTCCCGAGCAGCCTCGGGGCCCACCAAGGATCCCACGTGGGCCAAGGGGTCCTCTCCCAAAATCGGAGCCCTAGCATATCGAGCCATCGCCTCCCTTACTTCTTCGGGGATCCGTTTTAGCGGAACATCCGAACAGGGATCAGCATGGATCAGCCTATCCAGGGCCGAGGTAGAAGTAGAGCCCAAAGTTGAGTGGCGCCTCTTCCTCGTCAAACCTTGCTCGGGCTGCTCCTCCTCTCCAGCAGAGGGAACCTCCTTCTGAACCTCGGGGACCGCAGCTTCGGGGCCCGAGAGATCTATCATCTCCTTGTCTGGACTCTTCTCTCTCTCGAAGGGAAGATCAGCAGACTCCTTCTCCTCAGCTACCTCAGGGACAACCAAACCAGGAACAAAATCGGCTTCAATCGCCTCCATCACCTCGGTGATATCCTGGATTTCGATCCCCGAAGCAGCAGATGGTTTCAGGGGAGAGGGGATGATATCTTCCTCGATCAGCGGCTGATCCACGGGCGGCGGTTCAGCAACCACCACACTCTTTAACTTCTGCCCCGGCAAGGGCATGAAGTGAAGAAGATTCTTAGGAGGAGGCATAACTTCCGAAACCGCTTCCTACATAGCAAGCGTTCAAAGATTAGTTTCAGAAAAAGGGAGAAACGAACTACAAAAACTCCAAGTCAGAACAAATACCTTCTCCGAGGGCTGAGAAGCCTTCGCTTTCTTCGGATGCGTGGAAGGCCTCAAAAGAGTGCTACCCTTCCTTTTGCGTTGATCCTAAAAAGGGGAGACCAAGGGTCAACGAATATAAAAGAAGAAAAAGGAAGAAATAGAGAAAAAAGCGGGAAATACCCGGTTCCTAGATAAAGAGATATCTATCCGAGCCGGAGATGAAACCGAAGGAACGGCACGCGGCACAGCGTCAGTCCCAGGACCCTAAAAAGATGGTCCAGGACCAAGACGTTAGCCGACGGCCAACCGAAAAGAAAAAGACAAACAGAAAATCGAGCCTATAAATGAACACTCACCGGGTCCGAAGTTGTCTTCAACTCAGGAAGCACAACCTTCACAGGAACAGCTTCAACAGAGGAGGCGGAATCCCACGGATCAGCTCGAACTTCGGATATCCGAGCAACCCCCGAAGGAGACAACACGTAATCCTTCAGACGAGGATTACGAGGGTTATCTTTTCCGAACTTGTACTCGGGAGCCGGGTCGTGAATAGTCTTCAAATCCAAAGAAATGCCCAACTTCTTAGGATCAATGCGGCTAAAGCCGTACTCTGCAAAAACAAAGCACAAAACATGTCAGCAAAACGAAGCAGGAAAGAGGACAAACTCACTGAAAAACGGTCTCAGCCGAAAGACACCTACCCCTGTCAAAGATCCTGCTGAGACCGGCAACAGCAAGAATGTCCTCCCTCAAAATGTAATTGAGATTCGGAAGCCAGCTAGACGGCAGTCGATGGTTATCCTCTTGAGCCAAGAACCACTGGAGGAGGTCCACATAGTGGCGATGGTTCCGATCTGGAGCTGCCACACCCCTCATATCAGGATCAGGAGCCACGAACCACTTCGGAGGACGATAAAAGTTGGGATGCTTCGGATCCGTCGGCACACGGACGAGCAACCACTCCGTTTTCCAATTGTGGTCAGAGCTAAGGTAGGGGTACGCCGTGATGTAGTTCGGATCCCCCCTCTTTCGAGACTTCTTGTTGACAATGGTCCACCAACCATACCCATCACCCTTGGAAGCATGGTTGAGAACCAGATCGTGAAGATCCCGAAAAACAGCGACAGAGCAGGGGAAATTGACGAAGTCACACACCCATCTAAATCCGATTATGTGCCTCATAGATTTGGGTGTGAGCTGGGCCAAACTAATGTTGTACGACACCAAAAGCTCGGATACGAACGGATCCAGAGGAAAGCGGAGACCATTCTCCAAATGGTGAGTATACACGGAAATGAACCCCCTCGGTGGATGAGTCACCCGAGGACGCTCTTGCTCAGGAAGCTCGCACCAGTACCCCAAGGCATGCTGAATTCCGTATAGCTCCTCGGCCTTCCGATGATAATTCCCTAACTTCGCTTCCACCAACCAGTCACCGCTGACCGATTTCTCCAACGGACCGTCGATCTGCGTGGTCTCATGCAAAATTGAGGCATACTTGCCCTTCGGATCAGCTTCCGTCCAATGAACTGGAAACTCGGAGTAACGACGACGAGCACCCGAAAAGCCAGCTCTCTCACCAGAGGTTGCGCGTTCATCTTCGGAAGCATCCCAACCAATCGAACTCTTCTCCAACGGCCTCTCCGAAGGTCGACCCCTCGAAGATTTCGGTAACCTCCCCGAAGGCACGTTCTCTCTCTCACTCGAGGAGCCAACAACGAACTTGCTTTTGCCCCTATTCTTTGCCATGGTCGCGAAATCTCGATCTAGGGTTTAGATTGAGGGGTAGAAGGAAGAACGAAGAAAAAAGGAGAACTCAGAAACAAATTACCTTTTTCCGAAGCGGAATTCGCCGATAAAGCGAACAACACAAGTTCCCGAAGTCTAAAGTTGGCCGAATTTCGTAGATCTGAAGAAGCAAATTGCACTGCGATCGCCGGAATTTAGAGAGAGAATGGGTTTGAAATAAGGAGTAAAAAGTTCAAAAGGAGCAAAGCACCCAGTATTTATAGAAAAGAGAAAGGGCGCATCAACTTCCTCAAACCCACGATCTCCATGACACAGTACAATTCCCAACACTTGTCATCAATGCAAATCATCCCTTTTCAAAAAAGAGAGGGAACTTTCGGACTTCTGACAGCTGGAAACCCATCCATTTAATTCTAAATGGACCGGGTCTGGGGGGCATGTTGTTTGGGCTCCCAATTGACTCTCAATTGGGCCACTAAGTCCAAAGCCCAATGGCTCTAAACAACAACATCGAACCCACCAGTGGCTATTCAGCCATCCATTAAGGCCCAAGGCCCAATAGTAATAAATGACCTATGGGCATTTATTATGCAAACACTATAAATAGGCCGCCAAGGCTCACACCTCAAGGTACGTCCAATTTACCGCCTTAAGACTACTCTTCTAGAGAACTTCTCTCTAGAATCCGAGCATCATTCTTACTTAGGCATCGGAGGGGCTTTCCTCGGAAACACCCCCGAGGCTAGTGACTTTGCTCTTGTGCAGGTGAATTCGGACTCCACTCATTCAAACAAGCAAGATCTTCAACACATACAAAGGGGCCTTCATTCGAAGCCCATTGTTTCCATCTTTACAACACCGGAACAAATCATAATTGAGAATCAATCACAAAATCAATATTCACCGACCCAAGGAAAAATAAATTACAATGCAATTGAATCGTAATAACTTAAAGGAATCGGATGATCTCTGTTTATAAATAATCCGATCGAGCAATTTTAAACCAAATAGTCGCCAATTTATCATATATTGCATGTTCATAATTAATTTTTTAATGATAAGAAAAGTATAATAAAACTCACCTCAAAGAAAACAGATGACTTCCTTTGTTTCTAGGCTTGCTCAGTCGGCTAGGATTTGGTGCTGAAAACGTGTTGTGAAATACAGAGATAAGGGAAAAGAAATTGGAAGAGAACAACTGTGTGTCTTATTCCATGAACAATGGGGGTATATATACATATAATAGAATAGGGTTTGCTTAGAGAACAACAAAACCTAAAATCTAGAATATTTCAGAAAGATACTATGAGTATAATGGACATCCACATAATATTTCATAACGCAAAAACTTTAATTACGTTAAATAATATAGAAAAATACTAAAGAGTTTTAAAATACATTTCATTATATTTTTTCGAATTTCGAGTTTGAACGAGTTCAAAACAAGTTATGATCGAACATGAACACGCTTACAAACATACTTAAACGAGTTGTTCACGTACATTAATTAATGAGCCGAGCATGAATTTGTTCGAGTTTAACTCGTTAATTTGCTTAACGAGCTTAATTTTTTTTCAAGCTTGTTTCTTAACTTAACAAAAAATCTTTGACCGGATTTTACCAATCTTATTCACGAGTAGTTCACGAACGTATTTATGGGATTACCGATCGATCTTGTTCAATAGAGAAAATGATGAAACCACCACTTTCCCTCGGAAGAACAACAAGTAAAACCTTAGGTAAAAACTATTTTTATTTTTTTTATTTTTTTATTTATTAAAATAAAAATAAAAATAATCAAACAAGCCTTTTTCTAACACTAAAACGAAACACACTAGTCCCAGCTAAGATAAAACTCACACTTAAACGAAACTCTAAGCTAATTAACTAACTAGGATATGATTCTAATTACATACTCCGTATGTAATAATCCTATCAAAGTTTTCCATAAGTAAATAAATAAACAAAAAATACTATCAAAGTTAGATGTGTCACCTTGCCTTTCCTATTCCTACTTGAAAATATGTTTAATACTCTTCGTATATACCAATGTCTAAAGTGTCTAGGTTTATACCATACCTTAAAAATCTATATAAACCCCCTCAAACCTCACTTTCAAAATCACACAAATCAACCTTCAAAGTTCAAAACCTTTTGTTTTATTAAGAAAACAAAACAAAAACCGTCCAAAAATTAAAAGATGAAGATTTTACTAATCCTCGGTTTACTAACTCTTTTCCTAGGTGGAACTTTTGCACAAGAAGTGCAAAAAGAAACGTTCTTCCACCCACACCATTTGTTGCCTCACCACCACCACGTCCACCACCCACGACCGTGGCGGCCAAGACCGAATTTCTCATTACCCGCTCAAACTCCGGCAGCCGCCGCTGATGTCGATGCTTGCGCAAATGACGTGAATAATTACCTCAATAATAATTACCAGGGCTCTGTAACTGCTGAGTGTTGTTCATTACTTAAAAAAGAGTCGGCGATAAGAGTTAAGTTCATGTACGTCTTAGTATGCACCAGTGGCGCTGCACCTGTTCGTAGTCCTTAATTAACTAATGATTATGTTTAGTTCTTGATTAATATGTATGCAAGATTCAACCATGGAATAATATTAGGGTTTTTTTTACATCGTTAGTTTGTGTTTTCTTTAGGGATATTTGCAGTATAAGATCCTTTTCTTTTTATTATCCATATTGTAATTAGTAGGATTTTATGAGACGTTTAATTACTCGATCTTTTTATTTGTTTTTATATTTTTTCCATGCATTAAACATTGTTTATTGGCCGGCCATGTGTTTAAAACAAAACGTCAGTTAAAGAAAGTGCTCTTTAATTTTGAACTGTTCTTTAAACATGATAAGGTTGCTAAATCGATTTATGTATTTCCTCCGTCTCGGAAATATCTCACAATTTTGTTTCTTTACACTATTCACACTACGACTTTACCCATTTTTGTGATTTGTACTTAAGAAAATTGTAGTCATGTGAGGTCATTTTAGATTTGTATCAATATATATTTTCTGAATATTAATTTTTTATAATTTTTACTTACACACGATTTGAGATATTAAGAGTTAAGTAATACGTTAGAGGAGTAAAAGTCAACCATGATGCGATATTTTCGAAACGGATGATGTATTTTTATCAATTTGCACCAAAAAAAAGTAAAAAATACTGACGTAATTTAATAAAACCTAGATTGAATTTTTGAGTTCGAAATCAATCATACACCGTACGGTACACGAATCAAGTAATTCAAGTTTATGAAAACTTAATTTTAGATAAATAAAAGGCGATCTTTGGTTATAAAACCAAAATGTTTTAATTTTTAGGAAAATTTGTAATTATTAATCCAACCTTTGTCCGGTTTTCTTTAATTAAGCCTATCTATGCGATATTTCTAAATAATCCAACCTTTATGACCCAACTACTATTATTAAGCCTGGATGACCGATTACCTGCTACAAAGTCAAGGAAAATTTATAATTTAGAAATAGTAGTTGGATCATAAAGGTTGGATTATTTAGAAATATCGCTTAGGTAGACTTAATTAAAGAAAATCGGGAAAAGGTTGGATTAATAATTACAAATTTTCCTACTTTTTATACTCATTGGAGATTATTCTTGATAAATTTCATTTTTCTAAAATGAGGACAAATAAAAAGAAAACAATGGAGTATGATACTTTTTACCATTGTTCTTCTCATCTGTGATAGTGTTTCAATGCTTTGCTTTTCCTAATGGGTACCGATGAGTTGATGTATGAACAATGGTAATTGTTTGTTAATGATATGATACGAGAGAAAAGACGATTGAGTTTTTATTTCTTAAATTTTGGGAGGGAGACGAGTGAAAATGGTTAGTAAGAATATCCTAGGATTCCTAGCCTTTCATTATTTCTTTAAAAAAATCTTAATAAGGAAAAATAAATAAATTATACAGAGTACATTACGAAAGAAATATTGGAAACGCATATATACTTCTCTGATTTAACATACATATTTATTAAATGAGAAGAAGGTTCTACAAAATAAAATAAAATATATAAAATTTGTTTTCTCTTAGAAAAACCTTTGGCGGGAGGAAAATTCTTGTGTGGACCTGGTCCACCATAAATTCACTGTGGACCCAAGGCCCACACGTGCCAAACAATTGCGCGCTACATATTTGATTCCCCGTTGCCTTCTCCTTCACGAAAAAAACCCTCACCTCTGCACTCTGCCTCTCCTCCATAATTCTACAGCAACTCGCGAGCCCTCTCCTGCAAAATTTATGAAATTCTCTCTCCTCTCGTTACAGCAAATCGAATAATATTAATGGAAATTTCTGAAGTCATTGAGAATCAATCATCAGAAATCATACAAATTGATCTTAACAAATCGATTTGTGAATCTGAATCAAGTGCAAATTTACACATTCATAATGAAGGTAATCAATTATGCAATAACAAATTTATCAAATTATGCTATTTTTAAACAGAATTTCATACATTATAATGTAAAATTCAATTTGCAGATCATGAAGATGAAGAAGTGAGAGAGGTTGAAGATGACCTAGTTTTGATTTCTGCAATCACAGAAGGTACCTATACGTTTTCGGTTTGGATTAATGCGATCTGTCTTTTGCGTAAACATATAATTCTGCGATTTTGTGATTTTATTTTCTTCGTAAGTTAATTCTGCGATTTGTGTAAACTATGCTATTAGTGTCGAGTAAATTGATTATTATTATATGTCCATATTTTTTACCTTGAAGTTAAACACTACTATGTTGTGATAAAGTGTCACTATATCTATTTTGTGAGTTTTATACCTTGTTTATTGGCGTTTTAATTGCATAAAGGTAACTACAAAATAATAAAAGGTTACTATATGTATTTAAAATGATGGACTATAGTATTTAAATGGATAATAGGTTAGTTTTGTATATAACATAGTATAGTAAGTTGGTAGCACAGTTACTTATTTACACAATAATTGAACTAATTGCAGAGAGTACAGCTAAGACAACAAATAATGGTGAATAAATTTATGGTTGGTTGGTTGGAGAAACTAGGGCAAGTCTTACAGGAATATATGATTTGTATCGCCAACATGGGGCTGGTGTAGGTTTCAGTGTAAGGAAAGCAAAACAAGTACGAAAAGTTGGAACTACACAGGTTACAACAAAACTGTTTCTGTGTTCAGCAGCTGGAAAAAGAAACACTGTGTTGAAAAAAGACCAAAAACAGGAGAAAGATGAACTTGAAAGTCTACTAACAGAGGAAAGTAATACTTCTGTGAAAAAATAGAAAAGAAAACCTAGAAGAGTTGCAGTAACTAGGACAGAATGTAATGCTTTGATCAAAGCAAAACTGAATGATGGAGGTCATTATGAGATAATACAACATGTTATGGCACACAACCACCCCCTGACAAGACAACAATGGAACCATTTACACCGCTCAGAACGTGCAATGACAGTACCTAAGGAGCAAGCAATAGAGACTATGCACGAATTAGGTTTTCGACCTAGTGAGTCCTTTCGATACATGTCAAACGAAGCTGGTGGAGAAGATGATGTAGGACATTTATATAAGGATCATATGAATTTCTGTTATAAGATAAAAATTAAGTTTATTGAAGGAGGAGATTCTCAAGTTGTATATGACAAACTGCGCGCAAGATGCTTATTATGAAGATCCTAATTTCTTTTTCAGAATAAGGTTGGATAAGGAAGAAAGGGTTTGTAATTTATTTTGGAGGGATTCGATGATGCTAGAAGATTACAAAATTTATGGTGATGTTACTATCTTTGACACTACTTACAGAACAAACCGTTACAACCTCATCTGTGCACCGTTTGTGGGGATTAATAACCACTGGAAAAATACTATGTTTGCGTGTGCATTCTTAGGAGATGAGAAAACAGAATCCTTTGTGTGGCTGTTTGAGACTTTCAAAAAAGCTATGCGTGACAAAAGTCCAATCATACTCTTTACTGACCAAGATGCAGCTATGGCTAGAGCAATAAAGAAGGTAAGTTGATAATCATTTATATAGTGACCTTTTCCAAAGATAATAACCATGATTTTAGGGGGATAGTAACTGTATTGATTCTTGCAGGTATTTCCAACCACAAGGCATAGACTTTGCCTGTGGCATTTGATGCAGAATGCAGTAACACGATTTGGAGTCCTGAAGAGTGATGCAACATTCAAAGTCGCTTTCAACAAATGCTTGAGTGGTTGTCTGAATGAAGCTGAGTTTAACGCATGTTGGGAAGCAATGGTCACAAAGTACAAACTAAAGGAACACAAATGGTTCATCAGAATATATAAATTAAGACATGAGTGGGCAACGACTCTGAGTAAGGACTTCTTCTCTGCTGGGATTTTGTCATCACAAAGGAGTGAGAGTACGAATAATGCTGTGGGTTTCAGAGCTACTAAGAAGACTAGTTTGACCGAGTTCTATCACATATTTCAAGAAACGATAAAGAGATGGAGAAGGACAGAAGATATTGATGAATTCAACACCACCAAATCTATTCCGACTTCACACAATCCAATGACTTCGTTATTGAAACATGCTGCTCAAGTCTACACACATACACTTTTCAGGGATTTTGAAGAAGAATTTAATCTTGCTGTTGCATCTCAAGTACAACTCATTCACACAAATGGACCGAAAATGATTTATCGAGTTTACCTTGAAGATAGAGCTGGCTCCGCACAATCTGTGATGTATGATCCGCCAAATGATATCATTATTTGTCCCTGCAAGAATTTTGAGGAGTTAGGTTGGTTGTGCTTTCATTGTATTCGTGTTCTGCATCTACATTCTATTCAAAAAACCCCAGAGAAGTACATCTCCTTTAGATGGACAAAGTTCGCAAAGGTTGAGGTGTGGAACAAGCATGAGGCACAGCTAAAAGCTAAAGGATTATTGAACAGTTTCACCCCCTGGCGCTTACACATGCTGAGAAAATACTACAGTCTGATCCTTAAGAGCCATACAATAGAAGAGGCTAGAAAAATACTTGAAGAAATCTTCAAGAAAGATTCAGAAGCTATTCAAACAATTGTTACAGCTGCAAGCAACAATGAACAGAACACAACAAATACGACAACTGAGAATGAGAATTCTGTGCAAGTTTTGGACCCGGCTCATGCCAACACTAAAGAAAAGTCAAAAAAGAGGATTCTAGGGAGTTATATAACAAGGGGAAAAGGAGAAAGCACAGGGAATTTGGCTCCAAAACTCCTAAGCATTTATTCTGATTCTTGAGTTTATATTCTATTTTGGTAATTCACTTTTGTAATTTTGATTCTATTCTGGTAACTATACTTTCAATGAAGGTCACTATGACTGGAGGAATGACTACTTGTTGTTTTTTGGTAATTGATCCAATATTCATGTTATGCAAAGCAGACTTCACTACCATTGTGTGAACTGACAGAACAGGGAGTCCAACTGAATTGATTTTATTTTGATGATGCTATAGTTGTCTCATAGTGACCCTTTTTTTTATATATAGTTCTTGCCCCATAAAATAATAATAAAAGTCGAAAGTACAATTAAAAATACTTTTCCGTAAAATAATGACCTTTGATGATTATATAATAACCGCAAAAACTACAATACACCAAAAGTCAACGCTAGTCAACTTAGGTTTGGAAAAAGTTCACATATGGGTGCGTATTTGTTATAGGATTAGGCTATTGTTTGACAATACACACCTAAGAAAAACAAAAATCCAAACAATCTTTTTCTGCAAAATAGTGACCTTTTCACATATTATAATAACCTCAAATGGCAATTAGCACCTTTACAAAATATAATTCCAAAATATTAGTCAACTTGAATGTGGAATTTCCACTTACATAACCAGTGTGCAAAATGGTTAACTGTCCTACAAAATACAGCTGCAAATTAATTGTTTAGTTGATGATTACATTTAACTGCTTGTTAATTCTGTTCAAAATATGCTGCTCAAATGTGCTGCTTGTTACCTCCTCTGTACTTCATTGAGTAGAAACCTTGCCCTTTCCTTTCCTTTTCTTGTCCAATTCTTTTGCAATCTGCTCTCTCCGAGGCCAAAATTCTGCCATTTTAGTCAGCACATCTAACTTGCTCGTGTTCATATCAGAAAGCACCAAAGAAGCCCCAATTTGGGCCCGTAGAAGTCGCCTAATTGGAGCCTGACAAATTTTGAAATATATAAAGTTAGAACACGTTTAAAAACATTTGAAACAAAAAAATAAAAATCACAAAGAACAAAAAACTCAACTGTTCTCAAAGCATCACATTTGCACCCTTTATCTCCCTCAAAGTAGAGCATGCTTGTCATCACATAAACTGCATCATCAAAGTTGGGTTTTCCAGTTTTCCAGTTTATTGTTGGACATTCCATGGTGTAACCTAACATGTCTATTGCGGCTTGTGGAAGCTTTTCATCAATAAATGTACTGAAATTTTCACACTTCAAGAAAATAAAAACAACATTAGGATCAACACTACATGTACTATGGACAAGTTTAACTAAGAGATAGAGAAGTACCAATACACCCACCAACAATGCAAAGTCTTTAAGCTTGTCTTTATTGTAACTCCTACTGCCAAGACACTGCACTTTTCCTTCCTTCAAATTTAAGACAAATAGGAAACAATGCTTACAATAATGCACGGGAACGAATACCTGCACAAACGCATTTTAATTACATAGTGACTATTTAAATTATATATATAGACCATTTTTGCACATTTAATAACCTGCTGTTCTATCTAGCTCATTCACCACATTCACCAGACACTTAATTCAGGTAACTAGCATATAAGTGCACACAACAATATTAAATTCCATCCTCTTTTCACACCCTCCCTCAAACAGACAAAACATAAAAACATTATCCCAATACCAGTTCCACTAAGATACACTAGTATGCATCCAATAACAGTCATTATTGGCAAAATAACACTTGATTGTGTGGTTTTTCTCTCTCTAGTTTTTCCTCTCAAAGAAAACCCACAAAAACCCTAAACCTAGCCGCCACATTAGCCGGCTCGCTGGTGGCCTCGACTCGTTAATCGGCCGCCGGCGAGCCTGCTACCCTATTGCTAGCGGTGTAGCTTCGTGTTTCTGGCGGGGAAGAAGAAGACGGAGCCAAGCTTGGTCGAAAGAGAAGCTTCTGAAGGAAATAATGCCCTTGGTCCAAGTATGCATTCTATGTTAAGTCTAATAAATGCAGGTTCAGTATTAATTAACAAGTTAATAATTCAGTGAGATCAAGTGAGCTGAATGCCTAGCTAGAGGCCGCTTCAGTTCAAGTGGAATTAATGATATTAATCCACAGCTTACTCTTGACTGAACCCGTAGGGTCACACAAATAGTACGTAAACGGATCAAGTATTTAATGGCATTAAATACTCCATCTATGAATATTCGGAACCGACGGATCTTGGTTTCAGTGGGAGCTAAGATCGTCACAGGCAAGAAATGAATACTCCGGAAACGATGATATTGCCGGAAACGGAAATATGGATCGTATCGGAAATATGAATATTATCCAAGTCGTAGATGTTGCCGGAAACGGAAACATGGTACGTATCGGAAAATATTATTGGAAATGGAAATATTACCAGAATCGGAAATATTGCCGGAAACGGAAATATTGTCAGAATCGGAAATATTACCGGAATCGGAAAATAATTCCGGAAACGGAAATATTAAATATTTGTTCGAAACGGAAATTAATTCCGGAATCGGAAATATTAAATATTGTTCGTATCGGAAATAAATTCCGGAACTGGAAATTTAATCGGAAGCGTATCGTACGAATTAGCATCGGACGAGGCCTGCCGGACGAAGGCCCAGCACGAAGCCGGGCCATCGCCCAACAAGCACGCGCGCCACAAGCCCAGCCAAGGCAGCGCCCAGGCCTACCGCAAGGCAGGCCCAGCGCGCGCCAAGGCCACGGATGCGTGGGCCGCGCTGCGTGGGCTGCTGCTCGCACGCGCATGGGCAGCCCTTGTGGCTGCCGTGTGTGTGTGAGTTTGTGCTCATGCGTGATTCCTAAATCTACAAGAGTTAGTGTATGATTAAATTCCTATTCCTAATTGGATAAATTAATTAAATAGAATTCATGTAGGATTCTAATTTCAATTAATTCATATCCTACTAGGATTACGATTCCTTTTCCATAACTCTATAAATAAAGGCCTAGGGGTCATTATTTATACACAAGTTTTAAGTATTCAAAACTAAGATTTTTAAGCAGAAAAATCAGCCAATATTCTTGCCTACCTAACCGAAAATATTAGAACCTTAAGGGCGATTCTAGTTGGTCAATCTTAAGGCGGATCCGGACGTGCTGTGGACTATCTACGGAGGGACGACACTTGGAGTCCTAAAGACTTGTTCTTGTTCGGTTCGGGCGCAGCTAGGGAAGGCACGCAACAAAGAGTATGCATCTAAACTATGCTAAATGATTATGTGTAAATAATATGTTTCCCGGCTTTATGGTTTTTCCGCATGATTTATGAACTGTCATATGAATCATAACCTAACAGTGGTATCACGAGCCCCTTATTATTTTCATAATCTAAATTGCATGAACATGGTTAAATATTACAAATTTGCAAGAATTAAAAGGGGTGATTAATTTTCGTAATTGTTAATTAATTGCAAATTGCGTTTATTTAATTATACGTACGCAGTTTTTCGGCAGTTTCTTCGTTACTCATCCAAATCGAGTGATTTTTGTGTCAATTCCGCATGTCAAAGGCATTCTAAAATTTTGACAAAAATAGTGTTTTTCTGCCGAACCCAGAATTCTCAAATTCGAAGCCTAACTATGACTTTTCGAAGGTTTTAGTTTTTCGAATGCAAAATTTCGTAAATTTAAGATGTTAAATTAAATATTTGCGATTCTTGTTGATAAATCTTGAATTTTTGATTGACCTACTGCATATGTTTAACAAGTTTGAATGCCTAGTCTTGTTAATTATGCAATCTAATTTGTAATTATGATTAATTTGTTGAAAATTAGAATAATTTAGAATTAATTTGATTTTCATAATTAATTGTAATTTAATTAGAAACCTATGATTAAAAACCACCATAAAAATTGTAAATTTACGATAAATTTTAAATTTTTATGACCTAGACTTGAATCCATAACAATCGGAAATCAATTGGATAATAAATTTTCGATTTTTTCGCCCTAAAATTATGAAATTAATATTATTTATTAATTTGTCATTAATTTTAAATATAAATTTTAAATTTTATGCGATTCGTTCATAAAACTTGCACGCACGAAGCAATGGACGCTTCGTGTTACCCTTAAGGGGTGTTGTATAATGCGGGCATGCGACGACGAGCAAGGGAGCTCGTCGCCCATGCGGCACGAATGCAATGAGCAAGGGCGTAGTGCACGAGCACAAGGCAGCAGCCCTGCCTTGTGTCGTGTGCCACGAGCAATGAACGAATGGGCATGGGCGAAGGGCGAGCCAAGGCAGTCGCGTGTGGGCAGCAAGCGAGCTGCGCCACAACGCGCGCTGCCTCGCACAAGAGCGCGCAGCCTCGCGCGCAGCGAGCGCAAGCTCGCGTGCCACGAGCGCTGCGCCCAGCATTACTCGCGCGCACAGCGCGCGATGTCGCCCGCCCAGCGAGCGATGTCGCGCCCCAGCGAGCGATGGCTCGCGCGCACAGCGAGCGATGTCGCGCGCCCAGCGAGCGATGTCGCGCCCCAGCGAGCGATGGCTCGCGCGCCCAGCGAGCGATGTCGCGCGCCCAGCGAGCGATGTCGCGCGCCCAGCGAGCGATGTCGCGCGCCCAGCGAGCGATGACTCGCGCGCCCAGCGAGCGATGTCGCGCGCCCAGCGAGCGATGTCGCGCGCGCGCACTGCGAGCGATAGCTCGCGTGCGATGAGCGCTGGCGCGCGCAGCGAGCACCAATGCGTGCGGAGGCTTGCGATAGGGAAGCAGCAGCTATGCGACGAGCGCATGGGCTGCGCGCACATGGCCAGCAATGGCTGTGTGCGTACGGCCCATGGGCGTGCAACGCGTAGGGTGTTTGCGTTACGATTAGATCGTTTTGAATGTTTAATTTGAAAATTTCAATTCACGTAATTTTAATTAATTTTAAAATTAATAATTTGAATTATTTTCTTGGATTTTAATTTTGAATATTATAATTATAATAAATGTTATTTATTCTAATTATTTTACTAAAATTAAAATCATGAATTAATTTAAATACGACTGAAATTAAATTAAATTTTTTGGATTCAATTATAAATTGATATGAGCTTTAAATTTTAATTAAATTTGTATGTTTCCGGTTAGACTAGAAATACATTTTTATGTTTAAAATTGGTAAAGCATATGAATTTATTGGTTTAAGTGGGAGCGCTTTTAGTCATAAACTCTTGATTAGGTCTACAAATCCTTAAGGTTAAAACAACTTGATTAGAATTAATAAGGACTGAATAATTGGTAGATTATTGGTGCCCTTGATTAATTGCTGCAAATGTTTACGTGATGCATAATGTGTTTTACTAACCAGCTATGTGGGCCATTCATGATAATGAATGGGTGAATGGTATATATTGTATATGTACTGTTTTGCAGGTTATGAAGTGACTAGTATGGCCCAAATAGGATAGAAAATATGGTCTGCGTACCATTAATTTGAATGTAATTGGTCTAAAGTACCAAAGTTATTTTTCAATTCAAATATGGTCTGCGAACCATCAAATAGTTGTAATTAGTTATAGCTTATCCTATTTGAAGAAAATGGTGCCTCCCACGGAGATTTTCAAGACGGACTTTGAAGTCAAAGCTTCAAGATGAAGTCGGGCCATACTAGATCACAAATATCTTATGCATGTTTTAAGTTATTTATTGTTTTAAATATGTCTTAAAATGCATGAGATCAAAAGCTTGATTATGTTGCATGATTAAGGATTTTAGTTCACTTAAAATCTAACCAACATAGTAAGAGCCTTAAGTTCCAAACTTAAAAAATTGAGTTAAAAGGTGCCATGCCAAAATATACACTTGCTTGGATATCCTTTACATCAATCTAGTAATAGTTTTCGCTCAGCGAGGTGTTACTTATTGGTCCTAAAGGGGCAAGGTACACAAATAATTGTGAGTACATGTTAGTTTTGGTGAAACTCAACGATATAAGTAAGGAGTCCTTTTATGTCGTGGCAAATTCGATAGGTTTACCTAATAAGTTCTTAGACGTACCTATCAACCAAGAATAGTTTCTAGACTATTAGCAAAAGGCTTTTGCTTACCTAAGATGTTCTAGGATTAAGTCGACAAACTGTGCTTAGTTCTTCAATGATTTTAGGATCTTGGAATCATTTTATTCACACCTGCCGGAACACATAACTTGAATAAAATGCTTAATAAACACTGAATTATGCATGTATGCTAGAATTTAAGTTTATTAAGAGAAACTGTGAATGGTTATTTATTTGTTTATTCTTTTCAATTGTAGTTTTTAATATGGCAAACAACAATTCATTCAACATTCGATCAATTCTCGAAAAGGAGAAGTTGAACGGGAAAAACTTCCTTGACTGGCAAAGGAACTTGCAAATAGTTCTTATGCAGGAAGAAAAGGAGTATGTCCTAGATGAGGCGATGCCCGAAGCTCCAGGCGACGGGGTCACTCAGGCAGCCCTCAATCGTTGGATTGATGCCAACAAGGATGTGAAATGTCTAATGCTTGCCACCATGAGTGCGGATCTGCAGAAAACGTTCATCAACTCAGATGCTTTCACAATCATCAGTGAGTTGAAGAACATGTTCCAAGATCTGGCTCGAGTCGAAAGATTCGAGACTCATAGGCAAATTCTTGAGACCAAGCTTAAGAAAGGCGAGCCCGTAAGTCCACATGTTCTCAAAATGATTGGACTCATTGAGAATATGAGTCGGCTGGATCAGCAATTTTCTCAGGAAATGGCTATAGACACCATCCTCCATTCTCTTCATAGCGGGTATGATCAGTTCAAACTGAACTACAGTATGAATAGTCTGGACAAAACGCTCACTGAGCTTCACGGTATGCTGAAGACCGCTGAAAAGACGCTCAAAAGTGATAAGCAGGATGTGCTTATGGTGCGTGGGGGCAAGTTCAAGAAATCTGGAAAGAAGAGGAATGCTAAGAAAGGTGGCAACAAGGCCAGCCCAACTAAGCAAACTGGCGCCAAATCTGCAAAGAGGAAGGTCAGTCAACCCACTTCTGAATCCGAATGCTTCTACTGCAAGAAGAAGGGGCATTGGAAGAGAGATTGCTTGAAGCTAAAGGAAGATCAGAAGAACGGAACAGTCGTTCCATCTTCAGGTATTTTCGTTATAGACTGTATACTTGCTAATTCAACTTCTTGGGTATTAGATACAGGTTGT
The DNA here is from genome assembly GCF_020520425.1 of Spinacia oleracea. Classification (NCBI taxonomy): domain Eukaryota; kingdom Viridiplantae; phylum Streptophyta; class Magnoliopsida; order Caryophyllales; family Amaranthaceae; genus Spinacia; species Spinacia oleracea. Next base: position 152,325,700 of record NC_079489.1, read on the forward strand.
GGCTCACACTTATGTTCCAATCCACAGGGACTAAGAAGAAGTAGAAAGTTAAGCAAGGGTGAAGTCGACCTACGAGTGGGAAATGGAGCACGGATTGCTGCATTAGCTGTAGGAACTTACTATTTGTCGTTGCCCTCCGGGCTAGTTTTGGAACTGGAAGAATGTTTCCATGTTCCAAGTCTTACTAAAAACATCATTTCAGTTTCTTGCTTAGATGCTAAGGGATTTTCCTTTATAATAAAAGACAATAGTTGTTCGTTTTATTTTAAAGAGATGTTTTATGGATCTGCTAGATTAGTCAATGGACTTTATTTATTAGATCACGACAAACAAGTATATAACATAAATACCAAAAAGGCCAAAAAGGATGATTCAGATCTCACCTATCTGTGGCATTGTCGATTAGGCCATATAAACTTGAAACGCTTAGAAAGACTTCAAAGGGAAGGAATTCTAGAACCATTTGACTTAGAGGATTATGGTAAATGCGAATCATGTTTACTTGGCAAAATGACAAAGCAACCTTTCTCTAAAGTTGGAGAAAGAGCAAATGAACTATTGGGTTTAATCCATACAGATGTATGTGGACCAATGAGTACAAATGCTAGAGGTGGTTTCAGCTACTTTATCACTTTCACTGATGACTTCAGTAGGTATGGTTATGTCTACCTAATGAAGCATAAGTCTGAATCCTTTGACAAATTCAAGGAATTTCAGAGTGAAGTAGAGAATCAATTAGGCAAGAAGATTAAGGCACTGCGGTCTGATAGAGGCGGTGAATATCTGAGCTATGAATTTGATGACCATCTGAAAGAATGTGGAATTCTATCAGAATTGACTCCTCCTGGAACACCACAATGGAACGGTGTGTCAGAACGGAGGAACAGAACCTTGCTAGACATGGTCAGGTCAATGATGGGTCAGGCCGAACTTCCATTAGAATTTTGGGGACATGCACTAAATACAGCTGCACTCACTATAAATAGAGCTCCGTCTAAAGCTGTCGAAAAGACTCCATACGAATTATGGTTTGGAAAGCCTCCAAATGTGTCTTTTCTTAAGATTTGGGGATGTGAAGTATACGTCAAACGATTAATTTCAGACAAACTTCATCCAAAATCTGACAAATGTATCCTTGTGGGCTATCCAAAGGAAACAAAGGGGTATTACTTCTACAATACATCTGAGAACAAAGTGTTTGTTGCTCGAGATGGTGTCTTTTTGGAGAAGGATCACATTTCCAAAATGACATTCCTATGTTGAACTCTGTCAAGATTTGGCTTGGGAAATGTTTTTCGATGAAGGATCTAGGGGAAGCACAGTACATATTGGGCATCAAGATTTACAGAGATAGATCTAAAAAGATGATTGGACTTAGTCAAAGCACTTATATCAATAAGGTGCTTGATAGGTTCAAGATGGCGGACTCCAAGCGAGGCTACCTACCCATGTCTCATGGAATGACTCTAAGCAAGACTCAGTGCCCAAAAACACTTGATGAGCGTAGACGAATGAATGGGATTCCATATGCATCATTGATTGGTTCAATAATGTATGCTATGATATGTACACGCCCGGATGTTGCGTACGCACTCAGTGCTACGAGCAGATACCAGTCAGACCCAGGAGAGGCGCATTGGACTGCTGCCAAGAATATTCTGAAGTACCTGAAAAGGCACAAAGATGACTTCCTGGTCTATGGTGGAGATGATGAATTAATTGTTAAAGGCTATACGGACGCAAGTTTCCAAACCGACAAAGATGATTTCAGATCACAGTCTGGGTTTGTCTTCTGCCTCAACGGAGGAGCAGTAAGCTGGAAAAGTGCTAAGCAAAGCACCATTGCGGATTCTACAACTGAAGCGGAGTACATTGCTGCACATGAAGCAGCAAAGGAAGCTATATGGCTAAGGAAGTTCATAGGAGAACTTGGTGTAGTCCCCTCCATTAAAGGACCAATAGCCCTGTATTGTGATAATAACGGAGCTATTGTACAGGCAAAAGAGCCTAGACACCACCAGAGAGTCAAGCATGTACTTCGTAGATTTCACCTTCTACGAGAGTTCGTTGAAAGAAAAGAAGTCGAAATAAGCAAAATTGGAACTGATGACAACATATCAGATCCATTAACTAAACCTCTGCCGCAAGCGAAGCACAACTCGCACACTGCAGCTATGGGAATCAAGCATATTGGAGAATGGCTTTGATGTCTCTGTTTAATGTTTTAAAGTTTTAGAGTTTAAATCTTTGTAAAACATTATTGGTTAATCATTCACAATAAATGAAAGGAATTCATTTTTCCATTTAATTTGTGGTTTATTAAATGATGAGTCCCTTCAACTTGACGATATATTCAAGATAGACTGTCAGGACCAGTCCTGTGACTAAGAAATGTCTATCAAGTGAACTTGAATGTCAAAGGTTGAAAATGGTCCCTAATCGGAGTTTTCTATAAAATTGGACGCATAGAAAACGTTAGACGATTAGAATGCAAGATGACTAGTAGTTCTGTTTCTTGAACTATGTGGACATGGCAATGTCATAACCATTTGCATAGATACTTACTTTGGGAAGACTAGTATCGGACAAGACCTATGAAACTTTACTGTAAGAGATGAAAGTCTGTCATAAGTAAATTTCATTAAATTATTAGACACTAAATCCTCAATACCTGAGTGATTTGAGATTACTTGTTTGAGAACTGGTTGCTTTGACGTTGACCAACCGTCGCACCGTAAAAGGAGGCTATAAAGGCAACGCTCAGGTAATCACCTATCAAACGAAGTCTAATCTCAAGATCGCAAGATTGGGATTGTCCTCCCATAAATCGGGAAGAGATGCTTAAAAGTTGTACAAGGCCACTCGGAGAGCTAGAAACTGTGAAATGCATGGCCGTGCTCGGATGAATCATAGGCTATGATTATCTGTTTATTTGATCAGTTGAACTCTTAAACCGAGGAACACCTCTGGACATAATAAGGATGACAACTCTTACCTTATGTTCAAGAGCAAGCATCGAGCGACAAAGGAATTAGGAAATGCACACTTGTCCCTAAGGACAAGTGGGAGACTGAAGGAAATAATGCCCTTGGTCCAAGTATGCATTCTATGTTAAGTCTAATAAATGCAGGTTCAGTATTAATTAACAAGTTAATAATTCAGTGAGATCAAGTGAGCTGAATGCCTAGCTAGAGGCCGCTTCAGTTCAAGTGGAATTAATGATATTAATCCACAGCTTACTCTTGACTGAACCCGTAGGGTCACACAAATAGTACGTAAACGGATCAAGTATTTAATGGCATTAAATACTCCATCTATGAATATTCGGAACCGACGGATCTTGGTTTCAGTGGGAGCTAAGATCGTCACAGGCAAGAAATGAATACTCCGGAAACGATGATATTGCCGGAAACGGAAATATGGATCGTATCGGAAATATGAATATTATCCAAGTCGTAGATGTTGCCGGAAACGGAAACATGGTACGTATCGGAAAATATTATTGGAAATGGAAATATTACCAGAATCGGAAATATTGCCGGAAACGGAAATATTGTCAGAATCGGAAATATTACCGGAATCGGAAAATAATTCCGGAAACGGAAATATTAAATATTTGTTCGAAACGGAAATTAATTTCGGAATCGGAAATATTAAATATTGTTCGTATCGGAAATAAATTCCGGAACTGGAAATTTAATCGGAAGCGTATCGTACGAATTAGCATCGGACGAGGCCTGCCGGACGAAGGCCCAGCACGAAGCCGGGCCATCGCCCAGCAAGCACGCGCGCCACAAGCCCAGCCAAGGCAGCGCCCAGGCCTACCGCAAGGCAGGCCCAGCGCGCGCCAAGGCCACGGATGCGTGGGCCGCGCTGCGTGGGCTGCTGCTCGCACGCGCATGGGCAGCCCTTGTGGCTGCCGTGTGTGTGTGAGTTTGTGCTCATGCGTGATTCCTAAATCTACAAGAGTTAGTGTATGATTAAATTCCTATTCCTAATTGGATAAATTAATTAAATAGAATTCATGTAGGATTCTAATTTCAATTAATTCATATCCTACTAGGATTACGATTCCTTTTCCATAACTCTATAAATAAAGGCCTAGGGGTCATTATTTATACACAAGTTTTAAGTATTCAAAACTAAGATTTTTAAGCAGAAAAATCATCCAATATTCTTGCCTACCTAACCGAAAATATTAGAACCTTAAGGGCGATTCTAGTTGGTCAATCTTAAGGCGGATCCGGACGTGCTGTGGACTATCTACGGAGGGACGACACTTGGAGTCCTAAAGACTTGTTCTTGTTCGGTTCGGGCGCAGCTAGGGAAGGCACGCAACAAAGAGTATGCATCTAAACTATGCTAAATGATTATGTGTAAATAATATGTTTCCTGGCTTTATGGTTTTTCCGCATGATTTATGAACTGTCATATGAATCATAACCTAACAGCTTCTACCTCCTCTTAGTGTGCTTCTTCTCACCGGATCTGGTAAATTTTAATTCGGAGTTGTTTTAGTGTGCTTCTTCTGTTTGCGCCGCCATCCAACCAAGCTAAGGTTTAGGCTCATCCGTTTCGGAGGTTATTGGTCCAGAATTTCAACCTAATCTATTCCACCTACCACCTAATCGCCGCCGCTTTTATCATCGGTAAAGGTAAAGTGCCGCCGGTGTTTATTTGCAGGTAAAGGTTAATTTTTAGGGGTAGGGTTTAATTGTTTGGGTTAGATTTTCTGGTTTGGGTTGTATTCTTGGTATTTGGGAATTAAGTCTCTGTTTTCTAAAGGTTTCCTAATCGCCGTCGTCTTGTAGTGTCGGGAAAATCCCGATCTTGCCGATAAAGGTAAAGGTTAGGTCCGGGATTCAGTTTAAGGCTTTTAATTTCCTCTTGTGTTAGTAACCTCAATGATTATGGGTTTGTTATCTTATTTGGTTGTTTTTATGTGTTTATGGTGGGTGCATAGGTTGTGTGCAGTTGAATGTAGATTGCTTTGGATAGCTCTGGTTTGCTTTTCTGTGTGTAGGTTGGTTGTTTACCAATTTGAGATTGTTGTAGGTTTAATTAAAGATGGGTTTTTGAGTTCTTTGATGTTTATGGGGAGTCCTATGTGGGATGTCCTAATTTGGAAGATTGGAGTAGATGTGTTGGGATTAGGTAATAGGAAATTTGAGGGAATGAGTGTTAGCAACATTGGAGGCTCTGTTTTGGGTGCTATGCCGAGGAAAGGAGATATGTGTGGGAGGGGGTTCAGGTTTACATGGGTCTTGGTTGTTAGGTCGTTTATGGGATTAACTTATGTTAATTCTCATTTTAGGTTAGCGATGACTGTGTTTGTCGCTTTCAAAACCTTATATCTTAGCGCTGCTGTTAATAGCATGCCTTTTGAGTCACTTTTAGTGACTCATGCCTCTTGTGAGCAAATCACAAGTCCTTTGCAACTGGCTCGTGTCATTACTAATCTTCTACTTCTTTCTTTGGATTTTAATTGTTTCAGTATCTTAAGGGAACCTCCAAGTTATTGTCCCAATATCCCAGTCTTCCACAAAGAAAGCATCAAGAAAGGCTTTGGCATGCTACTTTCAGTGTGGCAATGTAAACAAAGTCAATTCAACAATCGGGATACCAACCGAGAAGAGCACGCTATCTTAGCATTTATGTTTTTAGTTTGTTTTGTAGTAAATGTAATGGTCCATAAGGACCTTAGTTTGTAAACTCTTTTATTTATGCAATATTGAGCTTATGTCAAAAAAATAAATAAAAAAATAACAGTCATTATATATTATAAAAAGGACACTATGTATAAGAGAAACGTTTTACAGTTTTGAATTACATATGTATAAGATTGTTACCAGTTCAAGCTTTGACACATCGAAGTTGTTTGAAGGCAATTGAATCCAATTCCTCCAACTCTGATGTAGAATGTCTATTTGTTGTGACTCAACTTCCAACGTAGATAGTATGTTGTTTGCTACTTCTAGTAAATCAGCCTTCAACAAACAACGTGAAAAATAATTTTATTAAGGCAAAATGATACTCTAACTAGTTAGTAGTAAGTTGTTTTAAACTATTAATTTAATAAAAAAAACTCACACTCATTGAGACACCGAGATACAATTTTGTAGCTCCTTCCTCACGATTCTTCTGGTTTTCATTAAGAAAAAGAGCCCAACAATCAATGATATTACCGTCAATATCTTCAGAAGATGCTCCTAATTTAATGACCAAAACTCATTCCTTGGAATCACGTAGTCATCATGAAATGAAACCAATTGCTCACTGGAAATTAAAGTAGATGTAAGAAGAAGAAAAAAAAAGGTCACTATGGATTCCCTACAGGTGTCTATATATATTGAAAGAGTAATGATCTGATAAAACAATGTACTTACTTGGAAATCATGCATCCATCATCAACAAGGCAATAGTCAACGAGTTCTTGGACGAACTCGGAGAGAAACTTCATATCTTTGATATTGGACTTCAGAAATGGTGTAACTAAAGTATTTCCACCATCAGAAGCCTTCCAAGTTACAGCCGAACATTTGGCACCACCATTTTCCAAAACATCCTCGAATCCGATTGTGGGTATTATAACATCCTCAGTATTATTCTCACCATTATCCATATGAGGATTGTTAGGATTGTCAAGATTAGGCTCGTTACGATTAGGCTGGTCAAGATTAGGCTCGTCAAAATTAGGATGTTGGTTTCTGTTGTTCTGAAAGAAGTAGTTAGTAATACAAATCAGTCAGTAGAAGAAACAAAGTAAAAACCAAAAAATTAACAATAAATAAAGGTAACTATAAAGCTAAAAAGAAACACTATCTTGTAGTAAAAGGACTTTTTAGTGTTAAATATGAAATTCATGTTATAGTAAATTTTTTTAAAATATAGTAACCCATTGTTAACATATAGGAATAAATAAAGGTGAAGTGAGTGTTACCATGCAGTTACCAAAAGCCGCAATATTATCCAATCCACCAGGTAGTTTGGTCACCCAAATGCCAAGCTCTGCAATCTCATCAACTATTGCATGCACACGAGGATCACTAAAAAATGCATCAGACTAAGATATTTGGGGAGACGACAATGTGGGCTCATGATGCATTGAGCAAAGAAGCTCTTTAATCTGGTCCATAAGTTTGAGACTATTTCCATATCCCTTCTCATGAACAAGAAGTTCTCATATACTTTCTGCAAAAAGAAATTGAACAGAAAAAGTGAATAATAAATGTAAAACAAATATACAAAATAAAAATTAAATAATCATAGACGAAATAACTTACATCAACAGCAATTGCACGAATGTCGTCATCTGACATAGAACCAGGGGGAAGCCGGAAACAGATTTCCCTTTGACAAGCATGTTGATCTCTTCTGCCCTCATCATTTGAAGCTTGGTTAGCTTGGTTAGCTCGCAAAGCAGCATCAGCAACATCTTCTCCCGTGTAAACTTGGCCATCCACAAACACCAACTTCTCACTTACAAGGTAGATCCTAGAATCTAGAAGCCCACACCCAAAACTCTTACAACTCATCTCAAGTTTTACTCTATTTCTAACAAGGCCATTGGTCCAATGTTGAATTAGTGGTAAAGTTGAATCTAGTGCAACATTCCTAAACTTCAAACGGTGGAAATAAATGATTTCTAACATGACAACACAACCACAACAACATTCAGGAGACTCGGCAGAAGGTTTAGGCTTTTTAAGACCTTTATAACTTGCAACGGCTTCACAAAGTATGTCAAGTACATATTTAGACCAATTATATGTCTTGATTTCATTCACATCAACTACACACTTGGCTATCCTCAAATCAACAGTTCTGTTTGCAGCAGGGGCTAAAAAGGAGGAAAGAGCATGCATAACAAACAACTGTTTGAACTCATCCATACGATCGTCAGTCAAAAGAGGAATCCTTTCCTCAACCAAATTCAAAGGTATTGACTCATTAAGGTCATGCCCAAACTTACGTCTCCACTCAAGCTTCAAGGGGTAATCGGGGTTGGTTTCATTAGCACTACAAGAAGTTTCTACAACCTCTTTCATGGGGTTCAAAGGTAAACAAAAAACATCATAAACATCAAATTCTGAAACAACCAAATCTCTCATCTGGTCAATTGTAAACACACAACTAATGGGGTCAAAACTATCTACCAACCACCCTAACATAGAAGTTTCTATCCGGGTCAGTTGTACACTCAGCAACCCCCCAAATCCAATGTCAACAACAGCCTTTTTCTGGTTATCAGATAAACCAGAAATAAGTTCAACCAATTTTGCAGGCCTACACCTTGTCCTGAAGGTCTTGCTGTAAAACAGAAAGTATAGAATAGATGATTTAAAAAAGCAGAACTCGAACTTCACAAGTGACACAGAAGATACAATATATATATAGATAAGGACACTGTGTACTAGAAAATATATGCATATTAATGTTACTATTATTCTTAAATTGTTTAATTGAACAAAGGTTATGAAGTTGAATAGGGAAGCAGCAAATAAGATGCTATGACAATCCATACACACCACAGTTTGGAATTTTGCGCAATTAAAGACATGACAAAACACAAATACACAATGCAACACAGAAGATACTATATAAAAAATAAAGGACACTATGTACTAGAAAAATAGTAATAAAATGTATTAGCTTACGTCTGTGCATCAGATGGTTTTGTTTCAATATTATCACCATCACCACCAGACGTGTTGGCCGTTTCTTCAAATGTGACAGCCTTTCGCTTCTTAGTCGGTGGTTTCACTCGTGGATCATCTTGTTGATGAACCACTGGCTGTGGCCGTTTCTTAGTTGCTACTGTTTTCCTTTTCCCAATTCCTTTCACCATATGCTTCAATGGCACCTCATCTACACAATACATTAACAGAAATCAGTGTGCGAAATAAATATTCCAAAATAATACTCTACTACCTATAGTGACCATCACTGAGAGTATAGTAACCAATAAATTTATTCCAATTACAATTACCTCAATTATACACAATAATACTTAAAACAATAGCATAGTGAACTTTAATTAGTGAATGTGGACAATAAATAGGTATTATCAGACCAATGAACCACAAAAATCAACAACAAAATGCATAAAAACAGTAATTCTGAAAATTAGTCAAATTCAACACAAAACTTCAAATTATGAATGTTTACAACAACCTAGCTATGATCAAAGCAACATACAACCAAAATTAGCAAAACATGCTTAGAAACCCTAATTTTGAAAATTAGGGACACAAACCCTAATTCGTGAACGGAAAAACTCATATCAAACAAAAACTTGAAAAACCTCTAGTAGAATCTCAAAATTACATCAATGCGAGGTAATATGAACACATAAAAACATGAAAAAGCAAAAAAAATCGTAAAATTGGCGAACGAATTAAAAAAAATTGGAAATAGAAAATAAACCTGAATTTTCGGTTGATTTAGGTGAACTACGGAGAAGTCTTCCACCTCCAGCTAAAGTACCTCCACTTTTGAGTCCTCCTCGACCTCGAGATGAACTACCTCCCCTACCGAGTCCTCCTCGAGTTCGACATGAAGGACCTCCCCTGATTCTTGGCGACATTGATAATGGAGGAGAGAGAAATTGAAGATGAAGAGATGAATCGCAGAAAATCGAGAGAAGAAGGAGAAACGGAGGAGAGAGAAGGAGGAGAGAAGAATCCGTGAATGAGGAGAGAGAAAACAATGGACGAGTAAATGAAAGAGAAGAGGAAGAAACAACAAATATAATTTGGGCTTAATTCATTCACAAGTGTGAATAGAATTAGTAAGTGGATAATCTTCCTCTATTGGGCTTGGTCCACAATAATAATAGGTGGACCAGGTTTATTTAAGAAAAATACTTGGTGGGAAGGATTTTTTTCTCATGGATAAGAAGGGGTGGGGAAAAAAAATTCCAAATTCCAAATTTGAAAAATGATGAGTGAGAAAGTGGATTGGAGATTTTTTTTGTACATGATTATCAATGATCTAAGTGGTAAGAATTAAGCACATATTTGATGAGAGTACATCTATATATCTACGTGCCATATTTAAAAGTTTATATTTGTTAGGTTATGATACATATGACAATTCATAAATCATGCGGAAAAACCATAAAGCCAGGAAAACATATTATTTACACATAATCATTTAGCATAGTTTAGATGCATACTCTTTGTTGCGTGCCTTCCCTAGCTGCACCCGAACCGAACAAGAACAAGTCTTTAGGACTCCAAGTGTCGTCCCTCCGTAGATAGTCCACAGCACGTCCGGATCCGCCTTAAGATTGACCAACTAGAATCGCCCTTAAGGTACTATTATTTTCGGCACTTTATAGGCAAATGTGTGACTGAATTTTTCTCTCAAAAACTCACTTTGAATACTTTTAAACTTGTTATAAATTGTGAGCCCTAGCCTCATATTTATAGGGGTATGGAAAGGGAATCGAAATCCTACTCAGATACAAATTAAATAAACCTAGAATCCTACAAGAACTCTAATTTAATTAATTTATCAAATAGAATTAGGAATTTAATCATTAACCGAACTCTGCATGTTTTAGGAAACGTGCACGAACACAAACACTTGCACACACACGCACGGCAGCCACGATGGGCCCCCATGCGTGCGCGCGAGCAGCAGCCCACGCAGCGCCCGCGCGCGCTGCGCGCTGCGCGTGCTGTGCGCGCTGTGCGCGCTGCGCAGCCTGCTGGGCCTGGCCTTGCGTTGGGCCTGGCGAGGCTGTTTGTGCGGCGCGCTTGGCTTGCTGGGCGATGGCCTGGCTTCGTGCTGGGCCTCGTCCGGCAGGCCTCGTCCGATGCTTATTCGTACGATGCGCTTCCGATTAAATTTTCCGATTCCGGAATTCATTTCCGATACGAACAATATTTAATATTTCCGATTCCGGAATTAATTTCCGTTTCGAACAAATATTTAATATTTCCGTTTCCGGAATTTTTTCCGATTCCGGTAATATTTCCGATTCTGACAATATTTCCGTTTCCGGCAATATTTCCGATTCTGGCAATATTTCCATTTCCGATAATATTTTCCGATACGTACCATGTTTCCGTTTCCGGCAACATCTACGACTTGGATAATATTTATATTTCCGATACGATCCATATTTCCGTTTCCGGCAATATCATCGTTTCCGGAGTATTCATTTCTTGCCTGTGACGATCTTAGCTCCCACTGAAACCAAGATCCGTTGGTTCCGAATATTCATAGATGGTGTATTTAATGCCATTAAATACTTGATCCGTTTACGTACTATTTGTGTGACCCTACGGGTTCAGTCAAGAGTAAGCTGTGGATTAATATCATTAATTCCACTTGAACTGAAGCGGCCTCTAGCTAGGCATTCAGCTCACTTGATCTCACTGAATTATTAACTTGTTAATTAATACTAAAACCGCATTTATTAGACTTAACATAGAATGCATACTTGGACCAAGGGCATTATTTCCTTCAGTCTCCCACTTGTCCTTAGGGACAAGTGTGCATTTCCTATTTCCTTTGTCGCTCGATGCTTGCTCTTGAACATAAGGTAAGAGTTGTCATCCTTATTACGTCCAGAGGTGTTCCTCGGTTTCAGAGTTCAACTGATCAAATAAACAGATAATCATAGCCTATGATTCATCCGAGCACGGCCATGCATTTCACAGTTTCTAGCTCTCCGAGTGGCCTTGTACAACTTTTAAGCATCTCATCCCGATTTATGGGAGGACAATCCCAATCTTGCGATCTTGAGATTAGACTTCGTTTGATAGGTGATTACCTAAGCGTTGCCTTTATAGCCTCCTTTTACGGTGCGACGGTTGGTCAACGTCAAAGCAACCAGTTCTCAAACAAGTAATCTCAAATCACTCAGGTATTGAGGATTTAGTGTCTAATAATTTAATGAAATTTACTTATGACAGATTTTCATCTCTTACAGTAAAGTTTCATAGGTCTTGTCCGATACTAGTCTTCCCAAAGTAAGTATCTATGCAAATGATTATGACATTGCCATGTCCACATAGTTCAAGAAACAGAACTACTAGTCATCTTGCATTCTAATCGTCTAACGTTTTCTATGCGTCCAATTTTATAGAAAACTCCGATTAGGGACCATTTTCAACCTTTGACATTCAAGTTCACTTGATAGACATTTCTTAGTCACAGGACTGGTCCTGACAGTCTATCTTGAATATATCGTCAAATTGAAGGGACTCATCATTTAATAAACCATAAATTAAATGGAAAAATGAATTCATTTCATTTATTGTGAATGATTAACCAATAATGTTTTACAAAGATTTAAACTCTAAAACTTTAAAACATTAAACAGAGACATCAAAGCCATTCTCCAATATGCTTGATTCCCATAGCTGCAGTGTGCGAGTTGTGCTTCGCCTGCGGCAGAGGTTTAGTTAATGGATCTGATATGTTGTCATCAGTTCCAATTTTGCTTATCTCGACTTCTTTTCTTTCAACGAACTCTCGTAGAAGGTGAAATCTACGAAGTACATGCTTGACTCTCTGGTGGTGTCTAGGCTCTTTTGCCTGTGCAATAGCTCCGTTATTATCACAATACAGGGCTATTGGTCCTTTAATGGAGGGGACTACACCAAGTTCTCCTATGAACTTCCTTAGCCATATAGCTTCCTTTGCTGCTTCATGTGCAGCAATGTACTCCGCTTCAGTTGTAGAATCCGCAATGGTGCTTTGCTTAGCACTTTTCCAGCTTACTGCTCCTCCGTTGAGGCAGAAGACAAACCCAGACTGTGATCTAAAATCATCTTTGTCGGTTTGGAAACTTGCGTCCGTATAGCCTTTAACAATTAATTCATCATCTCCACCATAGACTAGGAAGTCATCTTTGTGCCTTTTCAGGTACTTCATAATGTTCTTGGCAGCAGTCCAATGCGCCTCTCCTGGGTCTGACTGGTATCTGCTCGTAGCACTGAGTGCGTACGCAACATCCGGGCGTGTACATATCATAGCATACATTATTGAACCAATCAATGATGCATATGGAATCCCATTCATTCGTCTACGCTCATCAAGTGTTTTTGGGCACTGAGTCTTGCTTAGAGTCATTCCATGAGACATGGGTAGGTAGCCTCGCTTGGAGTCCGCCATCTTGAACCTATCAAGCACCTTATTGATATAAGTGCTTTGACTAAGTCCAATCATCTTTTTAGATCTATCTCTGTAAATCTTGATGCCCAATATGTACTGTGCTTCTCCTAGATCCTTCATCGAAAAACATTTCCCAAGCCAAATCTTGACAGAGTTCAACATAGGAATGTCATTTCCGATAAGCAATATGTCGTCGACATATAATACTAGGAAAGCAATTTTGCTCCCACTGACCTTCTTGTATACACAAGATTCGTCCGCGTTCTTGATGAAACCAAAGTCACTGACTGCTTCATCAAAACGTATATTCCAGCTCCTGGATGCCTGCTTCAATCCGTAGATTGACTTCTTTAGCTTGCATACCTTTTTAGCATTCTTTGGATCCTCAAAACCTTCAGGCTGTGTCATAAACACAGTTTCTGTTAAAACGCCGTTTAAGAAAGCAGTTTTGACATCCATCTGCCATATTTCGTAATCGTAATATGCAGCGATTGCTAACATTATCCGAATAGACTTTAGCATTGCAACTGGTGAAAAGGTTTCATCGTAATCCACACCGTGGACTTGCCTGTAACCTTTTGCGACCAATCTAGCTTTGAAAACTTCAAGTTTCCCATCCTTGTCCTTTTTCAGTTTGAAAACCCATTTGCTTCCAATGGCTTGGTAGCCATCTGGCAAATCGACCAAATCCCATACTTGGTTTTCAGACATGGAGTCTAATTCAGATTGCATGGCTTCTTGCCACTGCTTGGAGCTAGGGCTCGTCATAGCTTGCTTGTAAGTCGCAGGTTCATCACTTTCAAGTAATAGAACGTCATAGCTCTCGTTCGTCAAAATACCTAAGTATCTTTCCGGTTGAGATCTATATCTTTGCGATCTACGCGGGGTAACATTTCTAGATTGACCATGATTCTCACCAGATTCTTCTAAAGATCTCTGAGTTTCATCCTGAATGTCATCTTGAGCATTCTCTAGAGTTTGTTGTTCGACTCGAATTTCTTCGAGGTCTACTTTTCTCCCACTTGTCATTTTGGAAATGTGATCCTTCTCCAAAAAGACACCATCTCGAGCAACAAACACTTTGTTCTCAGATGTATTGTAGAAGTAATACCCCTTTGTTTCCTTTGGATAGCCCACAAGGATACATTTGTCAGATTTTGGATGAAGTTTGTCTGAAATTAATCGTTTGACGTATACTTCACATCCCCAAATCTTCAGAAAAGACACATTTGGAGGCTTTCCAAACCATAATTCGTATGGAGTCTTTTCGACAGCTTTAGACGGAGCTCTATTTATAGTGAGTGCAGCTGTATTTAGTGCATGTCCCCAAAATTCTAATGGAAGTTCGGCCTGACCCATCATTGACCTGACCATGTCTAGCAAGGTTCTGTTCCTCCGTTCCGACACACCGTTCCATTGTGGTGTTCCAGGAGGAGTCAATTCTGATAGAATTCCACATTCTTTCAGATGGTCATCAAATTCATAGCTCAGATATTCACCGCCTCTATCAGACCGCAGTGCCTTAATCTTCTTGCCTAATTGATTCTCTACTTCACTCTGAAATTCCTTGAATTTGTCAAAGGATTCAGACTTATGCTTCATTAGGTAGACATAACCATACCTACTGAAGTCATCAGTGAAAGTGATAAAGTAGCTGAAACCACCTCTAGCATTTGTACTCATTGGTCCACATACATCTGTATGGATTAAACCCAATAGTTCATTTGCTCTTTCTCCAACTTTAGAGAAAGGTTGCTTTGTCATTTTGCCAAGTAAACATGATTCGCATTTACCATAATCCTCTAAGTCAAATGGTTCTAGAATTCCTTCCCTTTGAAGTCTTTCTAAGCGTTTCAAGTTTATATGGCCTAATCGACAATGCCACAGATAGGTGAGATCTGAATCATCCTTTTTGGCCTTTTTGGTATTTATGTTATATACTTGTTTGTCGTGATCTAATAAATAAAGTCCATTGACTAATCTAGCAGATCCATAAAACATCTCTTTAAAATAAAACGAACAACTATTGTCTTTTATTAAAAAGGAAAATCCCTTAGCATCTAAGCAAGAAACTGAAATGATGTTTTTAGTAAGACTTGGAACATGGAAACATTCTTCCAGTTCCAAAACTAGCCCGGAGGGCAACGACAAATAGTAAGTTCCTACGGCTAATGCAGCAATTCGTGCTCCATTTCCCACTCGTAGGTCGACTTCACCCTTGCTTAACTTTCTACTTCTTCTTAGTCCCTGTGGATTGGAACATAAGTGTGAGCCACAACCTGTATCTAATACCCAAGAAGTTGAATTAGCAAGTATACAGTCTATAACGAAAATACCTGAAGATGGAACGACTGTTCCGTTCTTCTGATCTTCCTTTAGCTTTGGACATTCTCTTTTGTAATGGCCTATTCCATCACAATAAAGACAGCTTGATGTGGACTTGTCCTGCTTTGATTTAGCATTGCCCTTGGATTTTCCACCTTTCTTGAATGGTCTCTTTCTAGCCTTGAGTAAATCTTTGGCTTCACAGTCCAGTACTATTTCAGCCTTTCTGACAAGGTGAATAAATTCTGCAACTGTTTCTTCTCTTGGTTCACTTAGGTATAGTTGCTTGAAGCGACCAAACCCACTGTGTAGTGAATTGAGCAAGACAGAGACTGCCATCCTTTCGCTTATTGGTGTTCCTAGTAGACTTAGGCGATCAAAATATGAACACATAAGATCCACATGGAACCTCAGTGGGACGCCTACCCTCTGTTTAGTGCGAAGGAGCTGAACATGTGTTTCTTGGACCTCCATCTTATAACACCTGTTGGGAGAACTAACCTTTAGACCAGACATTGATTCAATCAACTCATGGACGTTCAGGTCCCTGTCCTCCGTACTTCCACGACAGATATCCCTCAGATTCTTGATGAGCGTAAAAGGTTCATAGGCTACAAACCTTTTAGCCTAATCATCAGGGATATTGTTCAGCATGAGACTCATAACCTTTTTGAGATCCGCATCCCAGGCGTAAAATCTCTCAGAGGTCATGTCTCTGGCATAGTAGCTTGGCATGGGATGTGACAGTACATACTTAAGTCCATTGAGTTTGACTATTTCAACTAGCTTAGCTTCCCATTCAAGAAAATTTGTCAGGTTCAGCTTGACCATAAGCTCAGAACCCATGATGATGTTTTGATTGTTGTTTGCCATATTAAAACTACAATTGAAAAGAATAAACAAATAAATAACCATTCACAGTTTCTCTTAATAAACTTAAATTCTAGCATACATGCATAATTCAATGTTTATTAAGCATTTTATTCAAATTATGTGTTCCGGCAGGTGTGAATAAAATGATTCCAAGATCCTAAAATCATTGAAGAACTAAGCACAGTTTGTCGACTTAATCCTAGAACATCTTAGGTAAGCAAAAGCCTTTTGCTAATAGTCTAGAAACTATTCTTGGTTGATAGGTACGTCTAAGAACTTATTAGGTAAACCTATCGAATTTGCCACGACATAAAAGGACTCCTTACTTATATCGTTGAGTTTCACCAAAACTAACATGTACTCACAATTATTTGTGTACCTTGCCCCTTTAGGACCAATAAGTAACACCTCGCTGAGCAAAAACTATTACTAGATTGATGTAAAGGATATCCAAGCAAGTGTATATTTTGGCATGGCACCTTTTAACTCAATTTTTAAGTTTGGAACTTAAGGCTCTTACTATGTTGGTTAGATTTTAAGTGAACTAAAATCCTTAATCATGCAACATAATCAAGCTTTTGATCTCATGCATTTTAAGACATATTTAAAACAATAAATAACTTAAAACATGCATAAGATATTTGTGATCTAGTATGGCCCGACTTCATCTTGAAGCTTTGACTTCAAAGTCCGTCTTGAAAATCTCCGTGGGAGGCACCATTTTCTTCAAATAGGATAAGCTATAACTAATTACAACTATTTGATGGTTCGCAGACCATATTTGAATTGAAAAATAACTTTGGTACTTTAGACCAATTACATTCAAATTAATGGTACGCAGACCATATTTTCTATCCTATTTGGGCCATACTAGTCACTTCATAACCTGCAAAACAGTACATATACAATATATACCATTCACCCATTCATTATCATGAATGACCCACATAGCTGGTTAGTAAAACACATTATGCATCACGTAAACATTTGCAGCAATTAATCAAGGGCACCAATAATCTACCAATTATTCAGTCCTTATTAATTCTAATCAAGTTGTTTTAACCTTAAGGATTTGTAGACCTAATCAAGAGTTTATGACTAAAATACGCTCCCACTTAAACCAATAAATTCATATGCTTTACTAATTTTAAACATAAAAATGTATTTCTAGTCTAACCGGAAACATACAAATTTAATTAAAATTTAAAGCTCATATAAACTTATAATTGAATCCTAAAAGTTTAATTTAATTTCAGACGTATTTAAATTAATTCATGATTTTAATTTTAGTAAAATAATTAGAATAAATAAAATTTATTATAATTACAATATTCAAAATTAAAATCCAAGAAAATAATTTAAATTATTAATTTTAAAATTAATTAAAATTACGTGAACTGGAATTTTCAAATTAAACATTCAAAACGATCTTTAATCGTAACGCAAACACCCTACGCGTTGCACGCCCATGGGCCGCACGCACACAGCCATTGCTGGCCATGTGCGCGCAGCCCATGCGCTCGTCGCATAGCTGCTGCATCCCCATCGCAAGCCTCCGCACGCATTGGTGCTCGCTGCGCGCGCCAGCGCTCATCGCACGCGAGCTATCGCTCGCAGTGCGCGCGCGACATCGCTCGCTGGGCGCGCGACATCGCTCGCTGGTCGCGCGAGCCATCGCTCGCTGGGCGCGCGACATAGCTCGCTGGTCGCGCGAGCCATCGCTCGCTGGGCGCGCGACATCGCTCGCTGGGCGGGCGACATCGCTCGCTGTGCGCGCGAGCAATGCTGGGCGCAGCGCTCGTGGCACGCGAGCTTGCGCTCGCTGCGCGCGAGGCTGCGCGCTCTTGTGTGAGGCAGCGCGCGTTGTGGTGCAGCTCGCTTGCTGCCCACACGCGACTGCCTTGGCTCGCCCTTCGCCCATGCCCATTCGTCCATTGCTCGTGGCACACGACACAAGGCAGGGCTGCTGCCTTGTGCTCGTGCACTACGCCCTTGCTCATTGCATTCGTGCCGCACGGGCGACGAGCTCCCTTGCTCGTCGTCGCATGCCCGCATTATACAACACCCCTTAAGGGTAACACGAAGCGTCCATTGCTTTGTGCGTGCAAGTTTTATGAACGAATCGCATAAAAATTTAAAATTTATAAAATTAATGACAAATTAATAAATATTATTAATTTCATAATTTTAGGGCGAAAAATCGAAAATTTATTATCCAATTGATTTCCGATTGTTATGGATTCAAGTCTAGGTCATAAAAATTTAAAATTTATCATAAATTTACAATTTTTATGGTGGTTTTTAATCATAGGTTTCTAATTAAATTACAATTAATTATGAAAATCAAATTAATTCTAAATTATTCTAATTTTCAACAAATTAATCATAATTACAAATTAGATTGCATAATTAACAAGACTAGGCATTCAAACTTGTTAAACATATGCAGTAGGTCAATCAAAACTTCAAGATTTATCAACAAGAATCGCAAATATTTAATTTAACATCTTAAATTTACGAAATTTTGCATTCGAAAAACTAAAACCTTCGAAAAGTCATAGTTAGGCTTCGAATTTGAGAATTCTGGGTTCGGCAGAAAAATACTAATTTTGTCAAAATTTTAGAATGCCTTTTACATGCGGAATTGACACAAAAATCACTCAATTCGGATGAGTAACGAAGAAACTGCCAAAAAACTGCGTACGTATAATTAAATAAACGCAATTTGCAATTAATTAACAATTACGAAAATTAATCACCCCTTTTAATTCTTGCAAATTTGTAATATTTAACCATGTTCATGCAATTTAGATTATGAAAATAATAAGGGGCTCTGATACCACTGTTAGGTTATGATACATATGACAATTCATAAATCATGCGGAAAAACCATAAAGCCAGGAAAACATATTATTTACACATAATCATTTAGCATAGTTTAGATGCATACTCTTTGTTGCGTGCCTTCCCTAGCTGCGCCCGAACCGAACAAGAACAAGTCTTTAGGACTCCAAGTGTCGTCCCTCCGTAGATAGTCCACAGCACGTCCGGATCCGCCTTAAGATTGACCAACTAGAATCGCCCTTAAGGTACTATTATTTTCGGCACTTTATAGGCAAATGTGTGACTGAATTTTTCTCTCAAAAACTCACTTTGAATACTTTTAAACTTGTTATAAATTGTGAGCCCTAGCCTCATATTTATAGGGGTATGGAAAGGGAATCGAAATCCTACTCAGATACAAATTAATTAAACCTAGAATCCTACAAGAACTCTAATTTAATTAATTTATCAAATAGAATTAGGAATTTAATCATTAACCGAACTCTGCATGTTTTAGGAAACGTGCACGAACACAAACACTTGCACACACACGCACGGCAGCCACGATGGGCCCCCATGCGTGCGCGCGAGCAGCAGCCCACGCAGCGCCCGCGCGCGCTGCGCAGCCTGCTGGGCCTGGCCTTGCGTTGGGCCTGGCGAGGCTGTTTGTGCGGCGCGCTTGGCTTGCTGGGCGATGGCCTGGCTTCGTGCTGGGCCTCGTCCGGCAGGCCTCGTCCGATGCTTATTCGTACGATTCTCTTCCGATTAAATTTTCCGATTCCGGAATTCATTTCCGATACGAACAATATTTAATATTTCCGATTCCGGAATTAATTTCCGTTTCGAACAAATATTTAATATTTCCGTTTCCGGAATTTTTTCCGATTCCGGTAATATTTCCGATTCTGACAATATTTCCGTTTCCGGCAATATTTCCGATTCTGGCAATATTTCCATTTCCGATAATATTTTCCGATACGTACCATGTTTCCGTTTCCGGCAACATCTACGACTTGGATAATATTTATATTTCCGATACGATCCATATTTCCGTTTCCGGCAATATCATCGTTTCCGGAGTATTCATTTCTTGCCTGTGACGATCTTAGCTCCCACTGAAACCAAGATCCGTTGGTTCCGAATATTCATAGATGGAGTATTTAATGCCATTAAATACTTGATCCGTTTACGTACTATTTGTGTGACCCTACGGGTTCAGTCAAGAGTAAGCTGTGGATTAATATCATTAATTCCACTTGAACTGAAGCGGCCTCTAGCTAGGCATTCAGCTCACTTGATCTCACTGAATTATTAACTTGTTAATTAATACTGAACCGCATTTATTAGACTTAACATAGAATGCATACTTGGACCAAGGGCATTATTTCCTTCAAGATTGACATCCTAACTCTCTCTGTAGTTTTATCAAGTAAACCAAAATAGTTAGCAATCTTCAATTTATTTGATCTAATATCTACTCCAAAGTATTTCCCAAATGACGAAGTGGTTTGAAGACCATAGGAACCAACAATATTGTTTCTAACTACATGACTCATTTTAGATGGGAAAATTAAACTTAATTTAGTCATACTAACACGAAGACCAGACATATTTCCGAACCATTTAAAAGTGTTCATAATATTTTGCATGTTATCAACCGAAGCAACATAAAAAAAACATCATTCGCATAAAACACGTGAGAATTTTTAATATTCTTGGTAATTGAAATATGTTTCCAATTTCCCCTTTGTACATGTTGTTCAATAAGAGTAGACATATGATCTAGAGAAAGAAAAAAGATAAATGAAAAAGAGGAGGAAAATTCTTGTGTGGACCTGGTCCATATTAATTTTATTGTGCACCCAAAGGTCACATGTGCTAACTTACCCACCTTCCTGTTGCCTCTCACACTCTCTCATTCTCTCTCCTCACTTTGCCCCTCTTTTGTCATTCTCTAGCTCTTTGTAATCTGTATCTCCTCAATTGCTTTCATGAACAAATTAAAATTCCTTAATTGCTTTCCTGAACAAAAATTTCTAAGCAAATTCAATGAAGAAAATTTGATCGAAATTCTTGATTCAAACTAATCAAATCGAAGGGCAAACTCGCTTAGTGCTTGCAAAGAATTAGCTCCCTAATTCTTAGTAGTTCTTCACTAATTAGCTCCCAATGCCGCTCGCCGTCCGCCTCTTTCAAACGCAAATTGTTGCAGATAGTAACAATGTAAGTGAGTAATTTTGAATTTAAAATTGAAATTGAACGAAATTCCTTTAGATTTGATGATTGTGTATACTTAAGTGATTTTTGTGAATTTATTCACTTTAATATAATAATTACCAAAAAAACTAATTACATTTACATTTTGTCTATCAGATTTTATAAATAAGTAGAATTCTAATTTTATTTCTTGTCAAATTGTTGTTGTTTCATGCGTTTGAGGTGCCCAATTGTCAAATTGCATGCATGTCAAGTGTTTGTTAAAATGTCAATCTGGCTACAATTTGAATTTTGTAGTGAATTTTTTCTGAGTTTAAATTGAAATTTTTTGACTGGACCAAATTTATTAGGATAATTGATCAATACTGAAAAGCTGTTATACTTGAATGAGTAGTGAACTCAAACTGGATGTATCAAATATGTTACAGGTGGGTTTTGGCTCGAAATGTGGAACATGATGACAATGAAGCTGACAAGCTAAAACAGTAAAACATATTGGTTAGTTATAGATAATCAATAAATTATCATGCAGCTGTCTTTGGACATGAGTGTGTTAGGTTATGATACATATGAATAAACATAAATCATGCGGAAAAACCATAAAGCCAGGAAACATATTATTTACACATAATCATTTAGCATAATTCAGATGCATACACTTTGTAGCGTGCCCTCCCTAGCTGCGCCCGAACCGAACAAGAACAAGTCTTTAGGACTCCAAGTGTCGTCCCTCCGTAGATAGTCCACAGCACGTCCGGATCCGCCTTAAGATTGACCAACTAGAATCGCCCTTAAGGTACTATATATTTTCGGCTAATAGGGCAAGAATATGGCTGATTTTTCTACTTAAAAATCTTAGCTTTTTATTGTTTGAATACTTGAAATCCTCGATGTAAATATGTGACCCTAGGCACCTATTTATAGAGTTATGGAAAAGGACTTGGAATCCTATTAGGATACTAATTTATTTAATTAGAATCTTAATAAAACTCTATTAGACAAATTCTATCTTTATTAGGATTAGGATTTAATCATATGACGAATCCCGGTAGCCTTAGGATTCGAGTAACACACTTCGAGTGATACGCCAGCACCGTACGTAGGCCTTGCGGCCCACGCACAGCACCAGCCCTTCTCGACGAAGCCCATCCCGCAGCCCCGCGTGCTGAGGCCGCTGCTGGGCCTGGCGTGGCTCGGTTGTTGCGTGTGGTGCGTGTGGCTTGTTGGGCGATGGCCCGGCTTCGTGCTGGGCCTTCGTCTGGCAGGCCTCGTCCGATGCTAATTCGTACGATACGCTTCCGATTAAATTCCCGATTCCGGAATTTATTTCCGATACGAACAATATTTAATATTTCCGATTCTGGAATAAATTTCCGTTTCGAACAAATATTTAATATTTCCGTTTCCGGAATTATTTTCCGATTTCGATAATATTTCCGATTCTGACAATATTTCCGTTTCCGGTAATATTTCCGATTCCGGCAATATTTCCATTTCCAATAATATTTTTCGATACATACCATGTTTCCGTTTCCGGCAACATCTACGACTTGGATAATATTTATATTTCCGATACGATCCATATTTTCATTTCCGGCAATATCATCGTTTCCGGAGTATTCATTTCTTGCCTTTGACGATCTCAGCTCCCACTGAAACCAAGATCCGTCGATTTCGAATATCAATAGATGGAGTATTTAATTCCATTAAATACTTGATCCGTTTACGTACTATTTGTGTGACCCTACGGGTTCAGTCAAGAGTAAGCCGTGGATTAATATAATTAACTCCACTTGAACTGAAGCGGCCTCTAGCTAGGCATTCAGCTCACTTGATCTCACTGAATTATTAACTTGTTAATTAATACTGAACCGCATTTATTAGACTTAACATTATATGCATACTTTGAAGGAAATAATGCCCTTGGTCCAAGTATGCATTCTATGTTAAGTCTAATAAATGCGGTTCAGTATTAATTAACAAGTTAATGATTCAGTGAGATCAAGTGAGCTGAATGCCTAGCTAGAGGCCGCTTCAGTTCAAGTGGAATTAATGATATTAATCCACAGCTTACTCTTGACTGAACCCGTAGGGTCACACAAATAGTACGTAAACGGATCAAGTATTTAATGGCATTAAATACTCCATCTATGAATATTCGGAACCGACGGATCTTGGTTTCAGTGGGAGCTAAGATCGTCACAGGCAAGAAATGAATACTCCGGAAACGATGATATTGCCGGAAACGGAAATATGGATCGTATCGGAAATATAAATATTATCCAAGTCGTAGATGTTGCCGGAAACGGAAACATGGTACGTATCGGAAAATATTATCGGAAATGGAAATATTGCCAGAATCGGAAATATTGCCGGAAACGGAAATATTGTCAGAATCGGAAATATTACCGGAATCGGAAAATAATTCCGGAAACGGAAATATTAAATATTTGTTCGAAACGGAAATTAATGCCGGAATCGGAAATATTAAATATTGTTCGTATCGGAAATGAATTCCGGAATCGGAAAATTTAATCGGAAGCGCATCGTACGAATAAGCATCGGACGAGGCCTGCCGGACGAGGCCCAGCACGAAGCCAGGCCATCGCCCAGCAAGCCAAGCGCGCCGCACAAACAGCCACGCCAGGCCCAGCGCAAGGCCAGGCCCAGCAGGCTGCGCAGCGCGCACAGCGCGCACAGCACGCGCAGCGCGCAGCGCGCGCGGGCGCTGCGTAGGCTGCTGCTCGCGCGCACGCATGGGGCCCATCGTGGCTGCCGTGCATGTGTGTGCAAGTGTTTGTGTTCGTGCACGTTTCCTAAAACATGCAGAGTTCGGTTAATGATTAAATTCCTAATTCTATTTGATAAATTAATTAAATTAGAGTTCTTGTAGGATTCTAGGTTTAATTAATTTGTATCTGAATAGGATTTCGATTCCCTTTCCATACCCCTATAAATATGAGGCTAGGGCTCACAATTTATAACAAGTTTCAAAGTATTCAAAAGTGAGTTTTTTGAGAGAAAATTAAAACACACATCTTGCTCATAAAGTGCCGAAATTTTCTAGTACCTTAAGGGCGATTCTAGTTGGTCAATCTTAAGGCGGATCCGGACGTGCTGTGGACTATCTACGGAGGGACGACACTTGGAGTCCTAAAGACTTGTTCTTGTTCGGTTCGGGCGCAGCTAGGGAGGGCACGCAACAAAGAGTATGCATCTAAATTATGCTATATGATTATGTGTAAATAATATGTTGTCCTGGGTTAATGGTTGTTTCCGCATGATCTATGTAATGTCATATGTATCATAACCTAACAGTGGTATCACGAGCCCCTTATTATTTTCATAATCTAAATTGCATGAACATGGTTAAATATTACAAATTTGCAAGAATTAAAAGGGGTGATTAATTTTCGTAATTGTTAATTAATTGAAAATTGCGTTTATTTAATTATACGTACGCAGTTTTTCGGCAGTTTCTTCGTTACTCATCCGAATTGAGTGATTTTTGTGTCAATTCCGCATGTAAAAGGCATTCTAAAATTTTGACAAAATTAGTATTTTTCTGCCGAACCCAGAATTCTCAAATTCGAAGCCTAACTATGACTTTTCGAAGGTTTTAGTTTTTCGAATGCAAAATTTCGTAAATTTAAGATGTTAAATTAAATATTTGCGATTCTTGTTGATAAATCTTGAATTTTTGATTGACCTACTGCATATGTTTAACAAGTTTGAATGCCTAGTCTTGTTAATTATGCAATCTAATTTGTAATTATGATTAATTTGTTGAAAATTAGAATAATTTAGAATTAATTTGATTTTCATAATTAATTGTAATTTAATTAGAAACCTATGATTAAAAACCACCATAAAAATTGTAAATTTATGATAAATTTTAAATTTTTATGACCTAGACTTGAATCCATAACAATCGGAAATCAATTGGATAATAAATTTTCGATTTTTTCGCCCTAAAATTATGAAATTAATATTATTTATTAATTTGTCATTAATTTTAAATATAAATTTTAAATTTTTATGCGATTCGTTCATAAAACTTGCACGCACGAAGCAATGGACGCTTCGTGTTACCCTTAAGGGGTGTTGTATAATGCGGGCATGCGACGACGAGCAAGGGAGCTCGTCGCCCGTGCGGCACGAATGCAATGAGCAAGGGCATAGTGCACGAGCACAAGGCAGCAGCCCTGCCTTGTGTCGTGTGCCACGAGCAATGGACGAATGGGCATGGGCGAAGGGCGAGCCAAGGCAGTCGCGTGTGGGCAGCAAGCGAGCTGCGCCACAACGCGCGCTGCCTCGCACAAAAGCGCGCAGCCTCGCCCGCAGCGAGCGCAAGCTCGCGTGCCACGAGCGCTGCGCCCAGCATTGCTCGCGCGCACAACGAGCGAGGACTCGCGCGCACAGCCAGCATTGCTCGCGCGCACAGCGAGCGATGTCGCCCGCCCAGCGAGCGATGTCGCGCGCCCAGCGAGCGATGGCTCGCGCGCCCAGCGAGCGATGTCGCGCGCCCAGCGAGCGATGTCGCGCGCGCACTGCGAGCGATAGCTCGCGTGCGATGAGCGCTGGCGCGCGCAGCGAGCACCAATGCGTGCGGAGGCTTGCGATGGGGATGCAGCAGCTATGCGACGAGCGCATGGGCTGCGCGCACATGGCCAGCAATGGCTGTGTGCGTGCGGCCCATGGGCGTGCAACGCGTAGGGTGTTTGCGTTACGATTAAAGATCGTTTTGAATGTTTAATTTGAAAATTTCAGTTCACGTAATTTTAATTAATTTTAAAATTAATAATTTAAATTATTTTCTTGGATTTTAATTTTGAATATTGTAATTATAATAAATTTTATTTATTATAATTATTTTACTAAAATTAAAATCATGAATTAATTTAAATACGAATGAAATTAAACTTTTTGGATTCAATTATAAATTTATATGAGCTTTAAATTTTAATTAAATTTGTATGTTTCCGGTTGGACTAGAAATACATTTTTATGTTTAAAATTAGTAAAGCATATAAATTTATTGGTTTAAGTGGGAGCGTTTTTTAGTCATAAACTCTTGATTAGGTCTACAAATCCTTAAGGTTAAAACAACTTGATTAGAATTAATAAGGACTGAATAATTGGTAGATTATTGGTGCCCTTGATTAATTGCTGCAAATGTTTACGTGATGCATAATGTGTTTTACTAACCAGCTATGTGGGCCATTCATGATAATGAATGGGTGAATGGTATATATTGTATATGTACTGTTTTGCAGGTTATGAAGTGACTAGTATGGCCCAAATAGGATAGAAAATATGGTCTGCGTACCATTAATTTGAATGTAATTGGTCTGAAGTACCAAAGTTATTTTTCAATTCAAATATGGTCTGCGTACCATCAAATAGTTGTAATTAGTTATAGCTTATCCTATTTGAAGAAAATGGTGCCTCCCACGGAGATTTTCAAGACGGACTTTGAAGTCAAAGCTTCAAGATGAAGTCGGGCCATACTAGATCACAAATATCTTATGCATGTTTTAAGTTATTTATTGCTTTTAAATATGTCTTAAAATGCATGAGATCAAAAGCTTGATTATGTTGCATGATTAAGGATTTTAGTTCACTTAAAATCTAACCAACATAGTAAGAGCCTTAAGTTCCAAACTTAAAAATTGAGTTAAAAGGTGCCATGCCAAAATATACACTTGCTTGGATATCCTTTACATCAATCTAGTAATAGTTTTCGCTCAGCGAGGTGTTACTTATTGGTCCTAAAGGGGCAAGGTACACAAATAATTGTGAGTACATGTTAGTTTTGGTGAAACTCAACGATATAAGTAAGGAGTCCTTTTATGTCGTGGCAAAATCGATAGGTTTACCTAATAAGTTCGTAGACGTACCTATCAGCCAAGAGTAGTTTCTAGACTATTAGCAAAAGGTTTTTGCTTACCTAAAATGTTTTAGAATTGAGTCGACAAACTGTGCTTAATTCTTCAATGGTTTTAGGGTCTTGGAATCATTTTATTCACACCTGCCGGAACAATAAAATCGAATAAAATGCTAATAATTTGTTTGAATTGCATGGTTGCTTTAATTTCAAGTTATTATTCATGATAAATGTTTAGACTTTGCATGCTTCAATGTATGTTTTATTTATTGTTTATAATTGAATATCTTGCACTGCAATAAATCCTTTTAGAAAGGTAACAGTAAATTTCCTCGATTGGTAGTGAATCCAAGAACGATTCACGGAAATGAGAGAAAATGAGCAATTTAAAATGTACGTTTCTTATATCGACTTTTATGGTTGTTTTCGAGAATCAAAATCGAATGGCAAACCAATTGGTGCTTGTGAATTCAAAATACAATGTAGTTTTGAGATCATAAAGCATTGAGTTTAATACGCTCAGCTTTACCAATGGTTAACAACCTAATATCTTTGTCCATTTAATTCTCGAATGAGTCTAGTCCCTAGACATTCGAATAGATCGATGCTTAGAGAACTTTAGAAGCTTCTGGTAAGATCATCTAGTTGAAACTTAATATTCAACATAAATTAAATGTAAAGAACCTTGTTGGTGACATTGGACATGTCTAACAAAGTATAAAAGTCAACACTAAAGAATTCAATTCTTAAGACTATAAGAAAAGGTACAAGAAATAGGAAAACGAGGAACAAATGAAAGGAATTTACGATTTCGTTTCTACCTATAAGTTTATATTTAAAGAGAAGTGACCTAGCAATCAAACTTCCTTGGTATCATATACCGCTTGAGGTTCTTACTTCGATAATAACTCAAACAATGGAAGCTAGGATACACTAATGACCTACAAGTGGGAAATGAAGCATGGCAATGCTACATTAGTTGTAGGGTCATCTAGTTTGTTTTAAGTCCTTTCAAAGGCTGGAACTAAATGGCTATTTTGTTCCATAATCAGCATACCTAAATTTCTGCTTCAAACACAGAAAGACTCACATTCAGAAAAAACAATGCTTGTTTGTTTGTTTATTTGAATGAAATGGTCAATTACAGGTTGAGTCAATATGCTTGATTAAAACAAACAACTCTTTAAAGAACTTTACTAGGTTCAAATCAAACCCTTGATTTGAGTTCCACTAATCTTTGGCGTTGTTGCTTAGACCATATCAACAAGTTAACATTCATAAGCTCTATTTTGATGGACTTTTGAAAGTTGGTTGATTTCTAGATCAACTTAAGACAAGCTAGTCTTACTTATTGAAAGTAACAAAAGATATGAACTATTGTTAGAACGCCTAGACGATAGAGTTCAAAGCTAAAGAAAGATTTTATGACTTTATTATTTCACATGGATTTGAGTGAATATAGGCTTATTGACTCAAATGTGATATAAGTTGAATCTGTTTGGGTAGTTCCAAGATTCAGAAGTATAAAATCCACTTGGCAAGAAATCATAAAGATCTAGGTTAGATCATGTTGATGATTACTTGAGACCAAATATGATCATCAATGATTGTGTGTTGTAATTTCACAATCTAGGTCCATAAGATATGGCATATCTTAGTTGGAATAATCGAAGTCAATTAGTACTTGATTCGATTAATGATGAATCATAAAGACTTTTCCTATAATTTCTAAAACAAAATGCTCAACTACCACCAAACTAAACCAAATTCGTCAAAGCTATTGAAAAGTAATTTCATGATATCTTTTCAATTATATATATCTAAAGAGTTGCTAAACTCAGTGGGAGCTTAGTGTTTGTTATTCAACAAACTAAGGCCCAAGTCTAGATATATGTTTCATTGTGATTTATTCAAATGAGACACAAGGGTATTGTTTCTACCACGAATTTTTGAGAACATAATGTTTGTTTGCTCGAAATAATGTCCTTTTGGAGATTCGTTTCCAAAATGACAAGTGGGAGAAAATAGACCTCGAAAGTTTTCGAGGCGAACAACAAACATAAACGGACATTCCGGAGGCTTTTCGAAGTGCTTCAGAAAATCCGAACTTATTCTTTAAGGACTTTAGAAGTGGCTTTAAAGAATAGACATCTCTTAGAAAACTTTACAAGTGCTTCAAAGAGAACAGAATATTCAAAGGACTTTCAAGTGGCTATTGATATTCTATTGTTTGATGTTCTATACCCTAGTAGGCATAGAGTTCAAGTCACTGGAACTATGAGATTCTTCTATTAGATAGTGAAGAAACATGGAGTTCAGGTCACTGAAACTATGCAATTCTTCCATTAGATAGTGAAGAAACCTACAACTTGCAGTCAAACTATTATCATATAGATTAATGAGTTTGTGATCTGTAAGAAAGCTATGACGAAACCCAGATTCCCTAAAATGGTTAGAGGCCATATATAGACTCAAATATTTTAATTGGTTAAAGGCCATAAAACATACTCAATGTTTTGATGACAAAATTGAAATTTTGTTGATTTGCAAGAATAGTTTCACACCTATTGGTTGCAAGTTTGTTTTAAGGATAAAAACCATCAAACATGGAATTGTGTTCACACACAAAGCTAGATTAATTGCTAAAGGTTACAAGAAAATTCATGGCATGGATTGTGTTGAAACCTCATGCATAATCATAATGCTCAAGTCTATAAATCAAGCAATGATTGCATATTGGTACATATGGCTATTGGATGACAAAACAATTCCTCAATAAAATGTTGGAATAAACTATGTACATGGCATGTCATAGGATTTGTGGATCCAAATAAATGCTTGAAAAGGAAAGCTAGCTTATAAAATCTAAGTACAGATTTAAGCAAGCAATTGGGAATTGGAACTGTATTTTAAGTGAAGCTAATAAGCATTTTAGTTTCATAAAATATACATGATTCTTATAGATATATATAAGAAGTTTAGTGGGAGTACTTAAAACTTAATTGGTCCTATGTGTATTACACACATATCTCTCTATTGTGAAATAACATTCAAATGCTAATGACTTAGATTTGAAATTATTCATCAATGATGGACCATGGCGAAACTTAGTACATACTGGGTATTAAGATCTATTTACAAAGATCTTATGATATTGTTTTGGATTAAGTAATGGCATTTACTAAATCAAACACGAAAGTCTCCATTGGAGATATTCGACCCATGTGAATAAATCTAAGTAAAGGATGTTTGAACTATGTATAAGCATTTACTAAGTTAAACATCAAAGAGTCTAAATGAGATTCTTAACCTATATTATATGTCAAAGAATTTAGCTGAATTTAGTATCTACTAAAACTAGATAAGCTAAAGTTACATGAATAGAATTCAATTGGGAAATATTCTGCAAAAGAATTTATCATGTATGATATAATATGAGGATCGCCAAAAACGTATCGTATGACTTTAGGCATGACGAACATATACCAATCTCTATTGATCTAAGTAAAGATCAACTAGATTGAGATCAAGAATACTTATGGTACTTGAAAAGGTACATAGGAATAGTTCTTGATTAAAGGAAATAAAGATATGCTAAATATTGATGCTACACACATAAACACTGGCAAAGGATCAAGCAAGACCCTTTGGAGTTAACCATTGATAAGGACGAGCTATAGAGCATCGTGTTTTGAAATGGCAACATGGATTGGAGACCATGAGTTGTTGCGTGGGAAATTAAAATAATAATTTCTATGTTCTAAGATATAGTTAGGAGATTCTTCCACATATCTATGAACTGCTTGGATAGGTAAATCCAAACAAAGCATCACTAGCAACCTATACAGTTGAAGTAAAAGTAATTATTTCCTAAGAAGCAATAAAACAGGGTTGTTTAAAGTTCTTCACTGAACTTGGGTAGATCACCTATCTGCTGGCTTGATGGTTCTTCATTGAAAAATGCGTAGAACCACTCTTGAAGCAAGAAAAACGTCTGCTAACTTGATGGTTCTTCATTGCAAAATAAGTAAAACCACCATCGAAGTAAGAAAGACTAGATCACATAATAAACAAACTCGAAAAGATCTTATCATCATATCTCGAAGAACATTCGATGAAAAGGATATTAAGATTGGCAAAGCATGATAACTAAACCTATGCAACAAGTGAGAAGCAACACTCACGTTGTAGCACTGGAAATCAAGCATAGCTTTGAATTCCATGAATTGTTTTAGAAGATGGGTTTGAGGCCCATGGTTATAAAACATTGGGGTTGAACATTTATCATATATGAAATGTATTTTCATATTCCATTTAATCTTGGTTTAGTATTAAATGATGAGTCCCTTCAAATTTGACGATATATTCAAGATAGACTGTCAGGACCAGTCCTGTGACTAAGAAATGTCTATCAAGTGAACTTGAATGTCAAAGGTTGAAAATGGTCCCTAGTCGGAGTTTTCTATAAAATTGGACGCATAGAAAACGTTAGACGATTAGAATGCAAGATGACTAGTAGTTTTGTTTCTTGAACTATGTGGACATGGCAATGTCATAATCATTTGCATAGATACTTACTTTGGGAAGACTAGTATCGGACAAGACCTATGAAACTTTACTGTAAGAGATGAAAATCTGTCATAAGTAAATTTCATTAAATTATTAGACACTAAATCCTCAATACCTGAGAGATTTGAGATTACTTGTTTGAGAACTGGTTGCTTTGACGTTGACCAACCGTCGCACCGTAAAAGGAGGCTATAAAGGCAACGCTCAGGTAATCACCTATCAAACGAAGTCTAATCTCAAGATCGCAAGATTGGGATTGTCCTCCCATAAATCGGGATGAGATGCTTAAAAGTTGTACAAGGCCACTCGGAGAGCTAGAAACTGTGAAATGCATGGCCGTGCTCGGATGAATCATAGGCTATGATTATCTGTTTATTTGATCAGTTGAACTCTGAAACCGAGGAACACCTCTGGACATAATAAGGATGACAACTCTTACCTTATGTTCAAGAGCAAGCATCGAGCGACAAAGGAATTAGGAAATGCACACTTGTCCCTAAGGACAAGTGGGAGACTGAAGGAAATAATGCCCTTGGTCCAAGTATGCATTCTATGTTAAGTCTAATAAATGCGGTTCAGTATTAATTAACAAGTTAATGATTCAGTGAGATCAAGTGAGCTGAATGCCTAGCTAGAGGCCGCTTCAGTTCAAGTGGAATTAATGATATTAATCCACAGCTTACTCTTGACTGAACCCGTAGGGTCACACAAATAGTACGTAAACGGATCAAGTATTTAATGGCATTAAATACTCCATCTATGAATATTCGGAACCGACGGATCTTGGTTTCAGTGGGAGCTAAGATCGTCACAGGCAAGAAATGAATACTCCGGAAACGATGATATTGCCGGAAACGGAAATATGGATCGTATCGGAAATATA
The DNA here is from genome assembly GCF_020520425.1 of Spinacia oleracea. Classification (NCBI taxonomy): domain Eukaryota; kingdom Viridiplantae; phylum Streptophyta; class Magnoliopsida; order Caryophyllales; family Amaranthaceae; genus Spinacia; species Spinacia oleracea. The sequence goes on from NC_079489.1 coordinate 152,358,408, forward strand.
AATATTATCCAAGTCGTAGATGTTGCCGGAAACGGAAACATGGTACGTATCGGAAAATATTATCGGAAATGGAAATATTGCCAGAATCGGAAATATTGCCGGAAACGGAAATATTGTCAGAATCGGAAATATTACCGGAATCGGAAAATAATTCCGGAAACGGAAATATTAAATATTTGTTCGAAACGGAAATTAATTCCGGAATCGGAAATATTAAATATTGTTCGTATCGGAAATGAATTCCGGAATCGGAAAATTTAATCGGAAGCGCATCGTACGAATAAGCATCGGACGAGGCCTGCCGGACAAGGCCCAGCACGAAGCCAGGCCATCGCCCAGCAAGCCAAGCGCGCCGCACAAACAGCCACGCCAGGCCCAGCGCAAGGCCAGGCCCAGCAGGCTGCGCAGCGCGCACATCGCGCACAGCACGCGCAGCGCGCAGCGCGCGCGGGCGCTGCGTAGGCTGCTGCTCGCGCGCACGCATGGGGCCCATCGTGGCTGCCGTGCATGTGTGTGCAAGTGTTTGTGTTCGTGCACGTTTCCTAAAACATGCAGAGTTCGGTTAATGATTAAATTCCTAATTCTATTTGATAAATTAATTAAATTAGAGTTCTTGTAGGATTCTAGGTTTAATTAATTTGTATCTGAATAGGATTTCGATTCCCTTTCCATACCCCTATAAATATGAGGCTAGGGCTCACAATTTATAACAAGTTTCAAAGTATTCAAAAGTGAGTTTTTTGAGAGAAAATTAAAACACACATCTTGCTCATAAAGTGCCGAAATTTTCTAGTACCTTAAGGGCGATTCTAGTTGGTCAATCTTAAGGCGGATCCGGACGTGCTGTGGACTATCTACGGAGGGACGACACTTGGAGTCCTAAAGACTTGTTCTTGTTCGGTTCGGGCGCAGCTAGGGAGGGCACGCAACAAAGAGTATGCATCTAAATTATGCTATATGATTATGTGTAAATAATATGTTGTCCTGGGTTAATGGTTGTTTCCGCATGATCTATGTAATGTCATATGTATCATAACCTAACATACTTGGACCAAGGGCATGAAGGAAATAATGCCCTTGGTCCAAGTATGCATTCTATGTTAAGTCTAATAAATGCGGTTCAGTATTAATTAACAAGTTAATAATTCAGTGAGATCAAGTGAGCTGAATGCCTAGCTAGAGGCCGCTTCGGCTCAAGTGGAATTAATGATATTAATCCACAGCTTACTCTTGACTGAACCCGTAGGGTCACACAAATAGTACGTAAACGGATCAAGTATTTAATGGCATTAAATACTCTATCTATGGATATTCGGAATCGGCGGATCTTGGTTTCAGTGGGAGCTGAGATCGTCACAGGCAAGAAATGAATATTCCGGAAACGATGATATTACCGGAAACGGAAATATGGATCGTATCGGAAATATAAATATTATCCAAGTCGTAGATGTTGCCGGAAACGAAAACATGGTACGTATCGGAAAATATTATCGGAAATGGAAATATTACCAGAATCGGAAATATTGCCGGAAACGGAAATATTGTCAGAATCGGAAATATTACCGGAATCGGAAAATAATTCCGGAAACGGAAATATTAAATATTTGTTCGAAACGGAAATTAATTCCGGAATCGGAAATGTTAAATATTGTTCGTATCGGAAATGAATTCCGGAATCGGAAATTTAATCGGAAGCGTATCGTACGAATAAGCATCGGACGAGGCCTGCCGGACGAGGGCCCAGCACGAAGCCAGGCCATCGCCCAGCAAGCCAAGCGCGCCACACAAACAGCCACGCAAGGCCAGGCCCAGCAGGCCGTGGCAGCGCGCACAGCGCGCGCAGCGCGCGCGGGTGCTTGCGTGGGCTTGTGGCTCGCGCAGGCCTCGCTGCGTGGGCTGCTGCTCGCACGCACGCATGGGCGGCCCATCGTGGCTGCCGTGTGTGTGTGCGTAAGTGTTTGTGTTCATGCACGTTTCCTAAAACGTGCAGAGTTCGGTTAATGATTAAATTCCTAATTCTATTTGATAAATTAATTAAATTAGAGTTCTTGTAGGATTCTAGGTTTAATTAATTTGTATCTGAATAGGATTCCAATTCCCTTTCCATAACCCTATAAATATGTGGCCTGGGTTCACAATTTATAACGAGTTTCAAAGTATTCAAAGTGAGTTTTTGAGAGAAAAATTCAGCCACACATCTTGCTCAAAAGTGCCGAAAATTCTAGTACCTTAAGGGCGATTCTAGTTGGTCAATCTTAAGGCGGATCCGGACGTGCTGTGGACTATCTACGGAGGGACGACACTTGGAGTCCTAAAGACTTGTTCTTGTTCGGTTCGGGCGCAGCTAGGGAGGGCACGCAACAAAGAGTATGCATCTAAATTATGCTATATGATTATGTGTAAATAATATGTAATCCTGGGTTAATGGTTGTTTCCGCATGATTTATGTAATATCATATGTATCATAACCTAACAGTGGTATCACGAGCCCCTTATTATTTTCATAATCTAAATTGCATGAACATGGTTAAATATTACAAATTTGCAAGAATTAAAAGGGGTGATTAATTTTCGTAATTGTTAATTAATTTGAAATTGCGTTTATTTAATTATAGTACGCAGTTTTTCGGCAGTTTCTTCGTTACTCATCCAAATCGAGTGATTTTTGTGTCAATTCCGCATGTCAAAGGCATTCTAAAATTTTGACAAAAATAGTGTTTTTCTGCCGAACCCAGAATTCTCAAATTCGAAGCCTAACTATGACTTTTCGAAGGTTTTAGTTTTTCGAATGCAAAATTTCGTAAATTTAAGATGTTAAATTAAATATTTGCGATTCTTGTTGATAAATCTTGAATTTTTTATTGACCTACTGCATATGTTTAACAAGTTTGAATGCCTAGTCTTGTTAATTATGCAATCTAATTTGTAATTATGATTAATTTGTTGAAAATTAGAATAATTTAGAATTAATTTGATTTTCATAATTAATTGTAATTTAATTAGAAACCTATGATTAAAAACCACCATAAAAATTGTAAATTTATGATAAATTTTAAATTTTTATGACCTAGACTTGAATCCATGTAAATCGGAAATCAATTGGATATTAAATTTTCGATTTTTCGCCCTAAAATTATGAAAATAATAATATTTATTAATTTGTCATTAATTTTATAAATTTTAAATTTTTTATGCGATTCGTTCATATAACTTGCACGCACAAAGCAATGGACGCTTCGTGTTACCCTTAAGGGGTGTTGTATAATGCGGGCATGCGACGACGAGCAAGGGAGCTCGTCGCCCGTGCGGCACGAATGCAATGAGCAAGGGCGTAGTGCACGAGCACAAGGCAGCAGCCCTGCCTTGTGTCGTGGGCCACGAGCAATGGACGAATGGGCATGGGCGAAAGGCAAGCCAAGGCAGTCGCGTGTGGGCAGCAAGCGAGCTGCGCCACAACGCGCGCTGCCTCGCGCACAGCGAGCGCAAGCTCGCGTGCCACGAGCGCTGCGCCCAGCGTTGCTCGCGCGCACAGCGAGCGATGGCTCGCGCGCACAGCGAGCGATGTCGCGCGCCCAGCGAGCGATGTCGCGCGCACAGCGAGCGATGTCGCGTGCACAGCGAGCGATGTCGCGCGCCCAGCGAGCAATGGCTCGCGCGCACAGCGAGCGATGTCGCGCGCCCAGCGAGCGATGGCTCGCGCGCACTGCGAGCGATGGCTCGCGTGCGACGAGCGCTGGCGCGCGCGCAGCAAGCACCACAGCGTGCGATGGCTTGTGATGGAGATGCAGCAGCTATGCGACGAGCGCATGGGCTGCGCGCACATGGCCAGCGATGGCTGTGTGCGAGCGGCCCATGGGCGTGCAATGCGTAGGGTGTTTGCGTTACGATTAGATCGTTTTGAATGTTTAATTTGAAAATTTCAGTTCACGTAATTTTAATTAATTTTAAAATTAATAATTTAAATTATTTTCTTGGATTTTAATTTTGAATATTGTAATTATAATAAATTTTATTTATTCTAATTATTTTACTAAAATTAAAATCATGAATTAATTTAAACACGACTGAAATTAAATTAAACTTTTGGATTCAATTATAAATTCATATGAGCTTTAAATTTTAATTAAATTTGTATGTTTCCGGTTAGACTAGAAATACTTTTTTATGTTTAAAATTAGTAAAGCATATGAATTTATTGGTTTAAGTGGGAGCGCTTTTTAGTCATAAACTCTTGATTAGGTCTACAAATCCTGAAGGTTAAAACAACTTGATTAGAATTAATAAGGACTGAATAATTGGTAGATTATTGGTGCCCTTGATTAATTGCTGCAAATATTTACGTGATGCATAATGTGTTTTACTAACCAGCTATGTGGGCCATTCATGATAATGAATGGGTGAATGGTATATATTGTATATGTACTGTTTTGCAGGTTATGAAGTGACTAGTATGGCCCAAATAGGATAGAAAATATGGTCTGCGTACCATTAATTTGAATGTAATTGGTCTAAAGTACCAAAGTTATTTTTCAATTCAAATATGGTCTGCGAACCATCAAATAGTTGTAATTAGTTATAGCTTATCCTATTTGAAGAAAATGATGCCTCCCACGGAGATTTTCTAGACGGACTTTGAAGTCAAAGCTTCAAGATGAAGTCGGGCCATACTAGATCACAAATATCTTATGCATGTTTTAAGTTATTTATTGTTTTAAATATGTCTTAAAATGCATGAGATCAAAAGCTTGATTATGTTGCATGATTAAGGATTTTAGTTCACTTAAAATCTAACCAACATAGTAAGAGCCTTAAGTTCCAAACTTAAAAATTGAGTTATAAGGTGCCATGCCAAAATATACACTTGCTTGGATATCCTTTACATCAATCTAGTAATAGTTTTCGCTCAGCGAGGTGTTACTTATTGGTCCTAAAGGGGCAAGGTACACAAATAATTGTGAGTACATGTTAGTTTTGGTGAAACTCAACGATATAAGTAAGGAGTCCTTTTATGTCGTGGCAAATTCGATAGGTTTACCTAATAAGTTCTTAGACGTACCTATCAACCAAGAATAGTTTCTAGACTATTAGCAAAAGGCTTTTGCTTACCTAAGATGTTCTAGGATTAAGTCGACAAACTGTGCTTAGTTCTTCAATGATTTTAGGATCTTGGAATCATTTTATTCACACCTGCCGGAACACATAATTTGAATAAAATGCTTAATAAACATTGAATTACGCATGTATGCTAGAATTTAAGTTTATTAAGAGAAACTGTGAATGGTTATTTATTTGTTTATTCTTTTCAATTGTAGTTTTTAATATGGCAAACAACAATTCATTCAACATTCGATCAATTCTCGAAAAAGAGAAGTTGAACGGGAAAAACTTCCTTGACTGGCAAAGGAACTTGCAAATAGTTCTTATGCAGGAAGAAAAGGAGTATGTCCTAGATGAGGCGATGCCCGAAGCTGCAGGCGACGGGGTCACTCAGGCAGCCCTCAATCGTTGGATTGATGCCAACAAGGATGTGAAATGTCTAATGCTTGCCACCATGAGTGCGGATCTGCAGAAAACGTTCATCAACTCAGATGCTTTCACAATCATCAGTGAGTTGAAGAACATGTTCCAAGATCTGGCTCGAGTCGAAAGATTCGAGACTCATAGGCAAATTCTTGAGACCAAGCTTAAGAAAGGCGAGCCCGTAAGTCCACATGTTCTCAAAATGATTGGACTCATTGAGAATATGAGTCGGCTGGATCAGCAATTTTCTCAGGAAATGGCTATAGACACCATCCTCCATTCTCTTCATAGCGGGTATGATCAGTTCAAACTGAACTACAGTATGAATAGTCTGGATAAAACGCTCACTGAGCTTCACGGTATGCTGAAGACCGCTGAAAAGACGCTCAAAAGTGATAAGCAGGATGTGCTTATGGTGCGTGGGGGCAAGTTCAAGAAATCTGGAAAGAAGAGGAATGCTAAGAAAGGTGGCAACAAGGCCAGCCCAACTAAGCAAACTGGCGCCAAATCTGTAAAGAGGAAGGTCAGTCAACCCACTTCTGAATCCGAATGCTTCTACTGCAAGAAGAAGGGGCATTGGAAGAGAGATTGCTTGAAGCTAAAGGAAGATCAGAAGAACGGAACAGTCGTTCCATCTTCAGGTATTTTCGTTATAGACTGTATACTTGCTAATTCAACTTCTTGGGTATTAGATACAGGTTGTGGCTCACACTTATGTTCCAATCCACAGGGACTAAGAAGAAGTAGAAAGTTAAGCAAGGGTGAAGTCGACCTACGAGTGGGAAATGGAGCACGGATTGCTGCATTAGCTGTAGGAACTTACTATTTGTCGTTGCCCTCCGGGCTAGTTTTGGAACTGGAAGAATGTTTCCATGTTCCAAGTCTTACTAAAAACATCATTTCAGTTTCTTGCTTAGATGCTAAGGGATTTTCCTTTTTAATAAAAGACAATAGTTGTTCGTTTTATTTTAAAGAGATGTTTTATGGATCTGCTAGATTAGTCAATGGACTTTATTTATTAGATCACGACAAACAAGTATATAACATAAATACCAAAAAGGCCAAAAAGAATGATTCAGATCTCACCTATCTGTGGCATTGTCGATTAGGCCATATAAACTTGAAACGCTTAGAAAGACTTCAAAAGGAAGGAATTCTAGAACCATTTGACTTAGAGGATTATGGTAAATGCGAATCATGTTTACTTGGCAAAATGACAAAGCAACCTTTCTCTAAAGTTGGAGAAAGAGCAAATGAACTATTGGGTTTAATCCATACAGATGTATGTGGACCAATGAGTACAAATGCTAGAGGTGGTTTCAGCTACTTTATCACTTTCACTGATGACTTCAGTAGGTATGGTTATGTCTACCTAATGAAGCATAAGTCTGAATCCTTTGACAAATTCAAGGAATTTCAGAGTGAAGTAGAGAATCAATTAGGCAAGAAGATTAAGGCACTGCGGTCTGATAGAGGGGGTGAATATCTGAGCTATGAATTTGATGACCATCTGAAAGAATGTGGAATTCTATCAGAGTTAACTCCTCCTGGAACACCACAATGGAACGGTGTGTCGGAACGGAGGAACAGAACCTTGCTAGACATGGTCAGGTCAATGATGGGTCAGGCCGAACTTCCATTAGAATTTTGGGGACATGCACTAAATACAGCTGCACTCACTATAAATAGAGCTCCGTCTAAAGCTGTCGAAAAGACTCCATACGAATTATGGTTTGGAAATCCTCCAAATGTGTCTTTTCTTAAGATTTGGGGATGTGAAGTATACGTCAAACGATTAATTTCAGACAAACTTCATCCAAAATCTGACAAATGTATCCTTGTGGGCTATCCAAAGGAAACAAAGGGGTATTACTTCTACAATACATCTGAGAACAAAGTGTTTGTTGCTCGAGATGGTGTCTTTTTCGAGAAAGATCACATTTCCAAAATGACAAGTGGGAGAAAAATAGACCTCGAAGAAATTCGAGTCGAACAACAAACTCTAGAGAATGCTCAAGATGACATTCAGGATGAAACTCAGAGATCTTTAGAAGAATCTGGTGAGAATCATGGTCAATCTAGAAATGTTGCCCCGCGTAGATCGCAAAGATATAGATCTCAACCGGAAAGGTACTTAGGTATTTTGACGAACGAGAGCTATGACGTTCTATTACTTGAAAGTGATGAACCTGCGACTTACAAACAAGCTATGACGAGCCCTAGCTCCAAGCAATGGCAAGAAGCCATGCAATCTGAATTAGACTCCATGTCTGAAAACCAAGTATGGGATTTGGTCGATTTGCCAGATGGCTATCAAGCCATTGGAAGCAAATGGGTTTTCAAACTGAAAAAGGACAAAGATGGGAAACTTGAAGTTTTCAAAGCTAGATTGGTTGCAAAAGGTTACAGGCAAGTCCACGGTGTGGATTACGGTGAAACCTTTTCACCAGTTGCAATGCTAAAATCTATTCGGATAATGTTAGCAATCGCTGCATATTACGATTACGAAATATGGCAGATGGATGTCAAAACTGCTTTCTTAAACGGCGTTTTAACAGAGACTGTGTTGATGACACAGCCTGAAGGTTTTGAGGATCCAAAGAATGCTAAAAAGGTATGCAAGCTAAAGAAATCAATCTACGGATTGAAGCAGGCATCCAGGAGCTGGAATATACGTTTTGATGAAGCAGTCAGTGACTTTGGTTTCATCAAGAACGCAGACGAATCTTGTGTATACAAGAAGGTCAGTGGGAGCAAAATTGCTTTCCTAGTATTATATGTCGACGACATATTGCTTATCGGAAATGACATTCCTATGTTGAACTCTGTCAAGATTTGGCTTGGGAAATGTTTTTCGATGAAGGATCTAGGAGAAGCACAATACATATTGGGCATCAAGATTTACAGAGATAGATCTAAAAAGATGATTGGACTTAGTCAAAGCACTTATATCAATAAGGTGCTTGATAGGTTCAAGATGGCGGACTCCAAGCGAGGCTACCTACCCATGTCTCATGGAATGACTCTAAGCAAGACTCAGTGCCCAAAAAAACTTGATGAGCGTAGACGAATGAATGGGATTCCATATGCATCATTGATTGGTTCAATAATGTATGCTATGATATGTACACGCCCGGATGTTGCGTACGCACTCAGTGCTACGAGCAGATACCAGTCAGACCTAGGAGAGGCGCATTGGACTGCTGCCAAGAACATTCTGAAGTACCTGAAAAGGCACAAAGATGACTTCCTGGTCTATGGTGGAGATGATGAATTAATTGTTAAAGGCTATACGGACGCAAGTTTCCAAACCGACAAAGATGATTTCAGATCACAGTCTGGGTTTGTCTTCTGCCTCAACGGAGGAGCAGTAAGCTGGAAAAGTGCTAAGCAAAGCACCATTGCGGATTCTACAACTGAAACGGAGTACATTGCTGCACATGAAGCAGCAAAGGAAGCTATATGGCTAAGGAAGTTCATAGGTGAACTTGGTGTAGTCCCCTCCATTAAAGGACCAATAGCCCTGTATTGTGATAATAACGGAGCTATTGCACAGGCAAAAGAGCCTAGACACCACCAGAGAGTCAAGCATGTACTTCGTAGATTTCACCTTCTACGAGAGTTCGTTGAAAGAAAAGAAGTCGAGATAAGCAAAATTGGAACTGATGACAACATATCAGATCCATTAACTAAACCTCTGCCGCAGGCGAAGCACAACTCGCACACTGCAGCTATGGGAATCAAGCATATTGGAGAATGGCTTTGATGTCTCTGTTTAATGTTTTAAAGTTTTAGAGTTTAAATCTTTGTAAAACATTATTGGTTAATCATTCACAATAAATGAAAAGAATTCATTTTTCCATTTAATTTGTGGTTTATTAAATGATGAGTCCCTTCAATTTGACGATATATTCAAGATAGACTGTCAGGACCAGTCCTGTGACTAAGAAATGTCTATCAAGTGAACTTGAATGTCAAAAGTTGAAAATGGTCCCTAGTCGGAGTTTTCTATAAAATTGGACGCATAGAAAACGTTAGACGATTAGAATGCAAGATGACTAGTAGTTCTGTTTCTTGAACTATGTGGACATGGCAATGTCATAATCATTTGCATAGATACTTACTTTGGGAAGACTAGTATCGGACAAGACCTATGAAACTTTACTGTAAGAGATGAAAATCTGTCATAAGTAAATTTCATTAAATTATTAGACACTAAATCCTCAATACCTGAGTGATTTGAGATTACTTGTTTGAGAACTGGTTGCTTTGACGTTGACCAACCGTCGCACCGTAAAAGGAGGCTATAAAGGCAACGCTCAGGTAATCACCTATCAAACGAAGTCTAATCTCAAGATCGCAAGATTGGGATAGTCCTCCCATAAATCGGGATGAGATGCTTAAAAGTTGTACAAGGCCACTCGGAGAGTTAGAAACTGTGAAATGCATGGCCGTGCTCGGATGAATCATAGGCTATGATTATCTGTTTATTTGATCAGTTGAACTCTGAAACCGAGGAACACCTCTGGACATAATAAGGATGACAACTCTTACCTTATGTTCAAGAGCAAGCATCGAGCGACAAAGGAATTAGGAAATGCACACTTGTCCCTAAGGACAAGTGGGAGACTGAAGGAAATAATGCCCTTGGTCCAAGTATGCATTCTATGTTAAGTCTAATAAATGCGGTTCAGTATTAATTAACAAGTTAATAATTCAGTGAGATCAAGTGAGCTGAATGCCTAGCTAGAGGCCGCTTCAGCTCAAGTGGAATTAATGATATTAATCCACAGCTTACTCTTGACTGAACCCGTAGGGTCACACAAATAGTACGTAAACGGATCAAGTATTTAATGGCATTAAATACTCTATCTATGGATATTCGGAATCGACGGATCTTGGTTTCAGTGGGAGCTGAGATCGTCACAGGCAAGAAATGAATATTCCGGAAACGATGATATTACCGGAAACGGAAATATGGATCGTATCGGAAATATAAATATTATCCAAGTCGTAGATGTTGCCGGAAACGGAAACATGGTACGTATCGGAAAATATTATCGGAAATGGAAATATTACCAGAATCGGAAATATTGCCGGAAACGGAAATATTGTCAGAATCGGAAATATTACCGGAATCGGAAAATAATTCCGGAAACGGAAATATTAAATATTTGTTCGAAACGGAAATTAATTCCGGAATCGGAAATGTAAAATATTGTTCGTATCGGAAATGAATTCCGGAATCGGAAATTTAATCGGAAGCGTATCGTACGAATAAGCATCGGACGAGGCCTGCCGGACGAGGGCCCAGCACGAAGCCAGGCCATCGCCCAGCAATCCAAGCGCGCCACACAAACAGCCACGCCAGGCCCAGCGCAAGGACAGGCCCAGCAGGCCGTGGCAGCGCGCACAACGCGCGCAGCGCGCGCGGGTGCTTGCGTGGGCTTGTGGCTCGCGCAGGCCTCGCTGCGTGGGCTGCTGCTCGCACGCACGCATGGGCGACCCATCGTGGCTGCCGTGTGTGTGTGCGTAAGTGTTTGTGTTCGTGCACGTTTCCTAAAACGTGCAGAGTTCGGTTAATGATTAAATTCCTAATTCTATTTGATAAATTAATTAAATTAGAGTTCTTGTAGGATTCTAGGTTTAATTAATTTGTATCTGAATAGGATTCCAATTCCCTTTCCATAACCCTATAAATATGTGGCCTGGGTTCACAATTTATAACGAGTTTCAAAGTATTCAAAGTGAGTTTTTGAGAGAAAAATTCAGCCACACATCTTGCTCAAAAGTGCCGAAAATTCTAGTACCTTAAGGGCGATTCTAGTTGGTCAATCTTAAGGCGGATCCGGACGTGCTGTGGACTATCTACGGAGGGACGACACTTGGAGTCCTAAAGACTTGTTCTTGTTCGGTTCGGGCGCAGCTAGGGAGGGCACGCAACAAAGAGTATGCATCTAAATTATGCTATATGATTATGTGTAAATAATATGTAATCCTGGGTTAATGGTTGTTTCCGCATGATTTATGTAATATCATATGTATCATAACCTAACAGTGGTATCACGAGCCCCTTATTATTTTCATAATCTAAATTGCATAAATCTGTAGATTGACCATGATTCTCACCAGATTCTTCTAAAGATCTCTGAGTTTCATCCTGAATGTCATCTTGAGCATTCTCTAGAGTTTGTTGTTCGACTCGAATTTCTTCGAGGTCTACTTTTCTCCCACTTGTCATTTTGGAAATGTGATTCTTTTCCAAAAAGATACCATCTCAAGCAACAAACACCTTGTTCTCAGATGTATTGTAGAAGTAATACCCCTTCGTTTCCTTTGGATAGCCCACAAGGATACATTTGTCAGATTTTGGATGAAGTTTTTCTGAAATTAATCGTTTGACGTATACTTCACATCCCCAAATCTTAAGAAAAGACACGTTTGGAGGCTTTCCAAACCATAATTCGTATGGAGTCTTTTCGACAGCTTTAGACGGAGCTCTATTTATAGTGAGTGCAGCTGTATTTAGTGCATGTCCCCAAAATTCTAATGGAAGTTCGGCCTGACCCATCATTGATCTAACCATGTCTAGCAAGGTTCTGTTCCTCCGTTCCGACACACCGTTCCATTGTGGTGTTCTAGGAGGAGTCAATTCTGATAGAATTCCACATTCTTTCAGATGGTCATCAAATTCATAGCTCAGATATTCACCGCCTCTATCAGACCGCAGTGCCTTAATCTTCTTGCCTAATTGATTCTCTACTTCACTCTGAAATTCCTTGAATTTGTCAAAGGATTCAGACGTATGCTTCATTAGGTACACATAACCATATCTACTGAAGTCATTAGCGAAAGTGATAAAGTAGCTGAAACCACCCCTAGCATTTGTACTCATTGGTCCACATACATCTGTATGGATTAAACCCAATAGTTCAGTTGCTCTTTCTCCAACTTTAGAGAAAGGTTGCTTTGTCATTTTACCAAGTAAACATGATTTGCACTTACCATAATCCTCTAAGTCAAATGGTTCTAGAATTCCTTCCTTTTGAAGTCTTTCCATGCGTTTCAAGTTAATATGGCCTAATCGACAATGCCATAGATAGTTGAGATCTGAATCATCCTTTTTGGCCTTTTTGGTATTTATGTTATAAACTTGTTTGTCGTGATCTAATAAATAAATTCCATTGACTAATCTAGCAGATCTATAAAACATCTTTTTAAAATAAAACGAACAACTATTGTCTTTTATTAAAAAGGAAAATCCCTTAGCATATAAGCAAGAAACAGAAATGATGTTTTTAGTAAGACTTGGAACATGGAAACACTCTTCCAGTTCCAAAACTAGCCCAGAGGGCAACGACAAATAATAAGTTCCTACAGCTAATGCAGCAATCCGTGCTCCATTTCCCACTCGTAGGTCGACTTCACCCTTGCTTAACTTTCTACTTCTTCTTAATTAGTCCCTGTGAATTGGAACATAAGTGTGAGCCACAACCTGTATCTAATACCCAAGAAGTTGAATAAGCAAGTATACAGTCTATAACGAAAATACCTGAACATGGAACGACTGTTCCGTTCTTCTGATCTTCCTTTAGCTTTGGACATTCTCTTTTGTAATGGCCTATTCCATCACAATAAAGACAGCTTGATGTGGACTTGTCCTGCTTTGATTTAGCATTGCCCTTGGACTTTCCACCTCTCTTGAACGGTCTCCCTTTAGCCTTGAGTAAATCTTTGGCTTCACAATCCAGTATTATCTCAGCCTTTCTGAGAAGGTGAACAAATTCTGCAACTGTTTCTTCTCTTGGTTCACTCAGGTATAGTTGCTTGAAGCGACCAAACCCACTGTGCAGTGAATTGAGCAAGATAGAGACTGCCATCCTTTCGCTTATTGGTGTTCCTAGCAGACTTGGGCGATCAAAATATGAAAGCATAAGATCCATATGGAACCTTAGTGGGACGCCTACCCTTTGTTTAGTGCGAAGGAGCTGAACATGTGTTTCTTGGACCTCCATCCTATAACACCTGTTGGGAGAACTAACCTTTAGACCAGACATTGATTTAATAAACTCATGGACGTTCAGGTCCCTGTCCTCCGTGCTTCCACGACAGATATCCCTCAGATTCTTGATGAGCGTAAAAGGTTCATAAGCTACAAACCTTCTAGCCCATTCATCAGGGATATTGTTCAGCATGAGACTCATAACCTGTTTGAGGTCCGCATCCCAGGCGGAAAATCTTTCAGGGGTCATGTCTCTGGCATAGTAGCTTGGCATGGGATGTTACAGATATACTCAAGTCCATTGAGTCTGACTATTTCAACTAGCTTAGCTTCCCATTCAAGAAAATTTGTTAGGTTCAGCTTGACCATAAGCTCAGAACCCATGATGATGTTTTGATTGTTGTTTGCCATAGTAAAACTACAATTGAGAAAGAATAAACAAATAAATAATCATTCACAGTTTCTCTTAATAAACTTAAATTCTAGCATACATGCATAATTCAATGTTCATTAAGCATTTTATTCAAGTTATGTGTTCCGGCAGGTGTGAATAAAATGATTCCAATATCCTAAAACCCATTGAAGAATTAAGCACATTATGTATTTAGACTCAATTCTAAAATCTTTTAGGTAAGCAAAAGCCTTTTGCTAATAGTCTAGAAACTACTCTTGGTTGATAGGTACGTCTAAGAACTTATTAGGTAAACCTATCGATTTTTCCACGACATAAAAGGACTCCTTACTTACATCGTTGAGTTTCACCAAAACTAACATGTACTCACAATTATTTGTGTACCTTACCCCTTTAGTATCGATAAGTAACATCTCTCTATGGCGGAAAACTATTACTAAGATCGATGTAAAGGATATCCAAGTAAGTGTTATTTTGGCATGGCACCTTTTAACTCAATTTTTAAGTTTGGAACTTAAGGCTCTTACTATGTTGGTTAGATTTTAAGTGAACTAAAATCCTTAATCATGCAACATAATCAAGCCACAATCTCATGCATATTTAAGACATATTTAAAAGCAATAAATAACTTAAAGAATGCATAAGATAATTGTGATCTAGTATGGCCCGACTTCATCTTGAAGCTTCAACTACAAAGTCCGTCTTGAAAATGGATTGGATACTTCGTCTTGAATTTCACCGTGGGAGGCGCCATTTTCTTTAAATAGGATAAGCTATAATTAAACTAATTACAACTATTTGATGGTACGCAGACCATATTTGAATTGAAAAACAAATTTGGTGCTTTAGACCAATTACATTCAAATTAATGGTACGCAGACCATATTTTCTATCCTATTTGGGCCATACTAATCACTTCATAACCTGCAAAACAGTACATATACAATATATACCATTCACCCATTCATTATAATGAATGACCCACATAATTGGTTAGTGAAAACACATTGTATGCATCACATAAATATTTGCAGCAATTAATTAAGGGCACCAATAATCTACCAATTATTCAGTCCTTATTAATTCTAATCAAGTTGTTTAACCTTAAAGGATTTGTAGACCTAATCAAGAGTTTATGACTAAAATTGCTCCCACTTAAACCAATAAATTCATATGCTTTACTAATTTTAAACATAAAAATGTATTTCTAGTCTAACCGGAAACATACAAATTTAATTAAAATTTAAAGCTCATATAAAAATATACTCCCTCCATAATTATTTAAGGGATACACTTGACCGGGCACGGGTATTAAGTAAAAGAATTGAAAGAAATAAAGTAATAAAACAAGTGGGATTAGATAAATATTTTAATAAGTAAAACAAGTGGGGACCATGTCATTTTAGGGGTTGGGGGTGGGGTTGGGGTGTAGATAGATTATTTAATTAGATGGCGGGGTTGATAAGTTACTAAAAATGGCAAGTGTATCTCTTAAATAAATACGGCCAGAAAAGGCAAGTGTATCTCTTAAATAAATACAGAGGGAGTAACTGAATCCATTTTATTTAATTTATTTTTCGGTTGAATTAAATGAATTTAAATTAATTCAAGGTTTAATTTTAGTAAAATAATTAGTATAAATAAAAATTTATAATAATTATAATATTCAAAATTAAAATCCGAGAAAATAATTTAAATAATTAATTTTAAAATTAATTAAAATTATTTCCGAACTGAAAATTTCAAATTAAAATTCTAAACGACTCAATCGTAACACGACGAGCACTTGGGCTTGCGCCCATGCCCCGTCGAGTGCACGAGGCTTAACGCCCCTCGACCGATCGTACAGCACCACGCAAGCAGGCCACACGCAACGCAGCAAGCACAGGCCACGCTGCGCGCAGCCCGCTCACTCGCCGGGCCTGTTGCTTCGCGTCTGCTTGCTTCGCTGGGCGCGGCAGCGCGCTGTGGCGCAGCACGCTTGCTGCCCACACGCGTCTGCCCGTTGGCTTGCGCCTTGGCCCATCGCCCTTGCCTGCTCGCCCATTGTGCGCACAACACTCGACACAAGGGCAGCGTGCTGCCTTGTGCTCGTGTGCCATGGCCCTTGCTCGCTGCATTGTACCGCATGGGTGACGAGCTCCCTTGCTCGTCGTCGCATGCCCGCACCATACAACACCCTTTAAGGGTAACACGTAGCGTCCATTGCTTTGTGCGTGCAAGATTTATGGGCGTGTTACATAAAAATTTAAAAATTTTAATTCAAAATTAATGATAAATTAATAAATCATATTAATTTCATAATTTTAGGGCGAAAAATCGAAAATTTATTAATCAATTAATTTCCGATTAATCATGGATTCAAATCTAGGTCATAAAAATTAAAAATTTAACATAAATTAACAATTTTTATGGTGGATTTTAATCATGGATACCTAATTAAATTATTAATTAATTATGAAAAACAAATCAATTCTAAATTATTCGAACTTCAACAAATTAATCATAATTACAAATTAGTTTGTATAATTAACAAGTCTAGGCATTCATAATTGTTAAACATATACAGTAGGTCAATCAAAAATTCAAGATTTATCAACAAGAATCGCAAATACATAATTTAACATCTTAAATTTACAAACTTTTGCGTTCGAAAAACTAAAACCTCCGAAAAGTCTTAGTTAGGCTTCGAATTTGGGAATTCTGGGTTCGGCCGAAAAATACTAATTTTTGTCAAAATTTTAGAATGCCTTTTACATGCGGAATTGACAAAAAAATCACTCGATTTGTATGAGTAACGAAGAAACTGCCGAAAAACTGTGTACATATAATTAAATAAACGCAATTTGCAATTAATTACGAAAATTAATCACCCCTTTAATTCTTTGCAAATTTGTAAAATTTAACCATGTTCATGCAATTTAGATTATGAAAATAATAAGAGGCTCGTGATACCACTGTTAGGTTATGATACATATGAATAAACATAAATCATGCGGAAAAACCATAAAGACAGGAAACATATTATTTACACATAATCATTTAGCATAATTCAGATGCATACACTTTGTAGCGTGCCCTCCCAAGCTGCGCCCGAACCGAACAAGAACAAGTCTTTAGGACCCCAAGTGTCGTCCCTCCGTAGATAGTCCACAGCACGTCCGGATCCGCCTTAAAATTGACCAACTAGAATCGCCCTTAAGGTACTATATATTTTCGGCTAATAGGGCAAGAATATGGCTGATTTTTCTACTTAAAAATCTTAGCTTTTTATTGTTTGAATACTTGAAATCCTCGATGTAAATATGTGACCCTAGGCACCTATTTATTGAGTTATGGAAAAGGACTTGGAATCCTATTAGGATACTAATTTATTTAATTAGAATCTTATTAAAACTATATTAGACAAATTCTATCTTTATTAGGATTAGGATTTAATCATATGACGAATCCCGGTAGCCTTAGGATTCGAGTAACACACTTCGAGTGATACGCTAGCACCGTACGCAGGCCTTGCAGCCCACGCACAGCACCAGCCCTTCTCGACGAAGCCCATCCCGCAGCCCCGCGTGCTGAGGCCGCTGCTGGGCCTGGCCTTTGCGCTGGGCCTGGCGTGGCTCGGCTGTTGCGTGTGGTGCGTGTGGCTTGCTGGGCGATGGCCCGGCTTCGTGCTGGGCCTTCGTCTGGCAGGCCTCGTCCGATGCTAATTCGTACTATACGCTTCCGATTAAATTCCCGATTCCGGAATTTATTTCCGATACGAACAATATTTAATATTTCCGATTCCGGAATAAATTTTCGTTTCGAACAAATATTTAATATTTCCGTTTCCGGAATTATTTTTCGATTTCGATAATATTTCCGATTCTGACAATATTTCCGTTTCCGGTAATATTTCCGATTCCGGCAATATTTCCATTTCCAATAATATTTTCCGATACGTACCATGTTTCCGTTTCCGGCAACATCTACGACTTGGATAATATTTATATTTCCGATACGATCCATATTTTCGTTTCCGGCAATATCATCGTTTCCGGAGTATTCATTTCTTGCCTTTGACGATTCAGCTTCCACTGAAACCAAGATCCGTCGATTCCGAATATCCATAGATGGAGTATTTAATTCCATTAAATACTTGATCCATTTACGTACTATTTGTGTGACCCTACGGGTTCAGTCAAGAGTAAGCTGTGGATTAATATAATTAATTCCACTTGAACTGAAGCGGCCTCTAGCTAGGCATTCAGCTCACTTGATCTCATTGAATTATTAACTTGTTAATTAATACTGAACCGCATTTATTAGACTTAACATTATATGCATACTTGGACCAAGGGAATTATTTCCTTCAGAGTGACGTGATCCAGGATGAGTTCACCCCTCTACCGAGAGCCATTCTATATGGTCGTGTGCTTGTCTGTGAGTGTGCTTCTTTGATGCACTATACAACAAAATAAAGGTAACTATACTTGTAAACAAAAACACTATAGAGCAATTAGATGATATTGAGCAATTGGAGTTTGATTTTTTTTTAATATTCTTTCATCCCAACGGTTCTGAATTTGGCTAGTAGATAATATGACAGTGAATAATATGGCATCTTAAATCAGTGCTTGGATTTTGGTGAAGCATCATCTATTTTGAAATAACAGGAAGATAGAATGGGCTGAAGCCTAGCTATATACGTTATTGTATGTTTATCTGTTCAGGAAGGATGGTGTGACAGTGTTGGTTCTGCAGAACAAATACAATCTAAGTTGCTCAAAAGGCAGGAAACCGCTGCTAAGCGTGAGAGAGCTATGTCGTATTCCCTGGCTCATCAGGTATAACTCTAGTGATACAGGTTCCTGGTTTCTTTAATGATTTTTCCCTGTAATTTACCCTCTGCCCTCCGTTGTTGGAAAATCTGTATTGAATTTGTTGAGTTACTACTCATCATGTGGTTTGCTTGGCACTTGTTTGATCCTCGTGGTCAGCGTCACACTTGTATTTCTCTATTTCTATGAGCCAAGACATTTCAAGTTAATCTATAATTCCTTTAAACCAAAAAAAATATGTGAGGTCCTTAAGCCTATTAGCTCAAGTGGCCGAGCACTTTGTATTGGTATTCAAACCAATACAAAGAGGATGTAAGTTCAAACCCTACATAGGCTATTTGTTTCATATAGTTACGTATTTACTCAATCCATTTTAGTAGTAACCCTCTAAGTTACCTGTTTTTTTAACTATGGTGACATATGTTTAATATATAGTCACCCTTCTTTATAACATATAGAAGTAGTTACTCTTTTGGATCGAGTGACTCTTTTTAAGATATAGTGCCCCGTTTTGACGCATAGTGGCCCTTTTTGAAATGTATCATTCTTTAAATTATAGTTGCCTTTTTAAACATATAGTGACCCTTTTTAATATATAGTGTCCTTTTCTGAAATTATACTTCTTTTATTTTTAGTTACCGTGACCTCTTTTTCATTTAATTTTGTGAAATGAACAAAATAACATGAATCAAAGATCAATAGTTTGATAGTCTATGTAGGATTCGAACCTACACCATTATACAATTGCATAATAGCTCTACTAGTTGAGCTAATAGACTTTAAAATTATATAATATGTTCATATTGACTCTTTGGCCTTTGTCATCAGCTCATAGATGAACCCTACTGCAGCTTTACCATCAGCTACTTCCCTCGTAATTCTCAGAAATGGTTCAGAAACAACAATACATTCTTCAACTGCTCTCCTAAATTCATTTACATCCAAAATCGCTGCACAGGATATGCTTTGTCGTTTGTTCACACAAACAGATGTAGCAGAATACTCAGGACTATTGACCATAAATTTAAACTTAAGTTAAATTCTTTTTAATATATACCTCATACATTAATCACTTTGTAACTAATACAGAGTACTTCTCAAGGCAGGGAACATGATCCAAAATTCTTACTATTTGAAACTTATTTTCACTTACTAATACATTTTACCACCAAATCCTCCATTCTCAAAACCATGTCCCCAATTCACATGTTACACATTGTACAATGGTTCTTTTATATGCTTAGTGACCCTTAAACAAACAAAATACCTCTTTCTAGATATAGTCACCCTTTTCTATTCTTATATATGTATATACTAACAAAAATTTTACATATATGGACCATAGTATTAGGACATAAGCATATGCATAATCCCAGAAAATCTGCAGCGGCTGCAGTAGCAACTAAGCTTACTACTTCTACCGCTTAGTCTTAATGGTGGTCACTGCAGCATTCACATCCTTGGGAACAATATCACCACGGTACATGAGACAACTCCATTTACTTTCCGTGATGTGGGTCACACTTGGCCATCATGAAAGATGGCTCAAAGGAACTGGTGGTGATTTCAGCTACAGAGAGTTTCTCATGGTAAGCCTTCTCAGTAGAGATAACAGGGGCATAGGAGGAAAGCATGAAGTGGATCATAGGGTATGGGACAAGGTTAGTCTGGAACTCATTGACATCCACGTTCATTGTTGTAGTTTTTCTGCTGTTGTTGTTTCTCAACATATTATTTGAAACTCATTTTCACTAACACATTTTACACCCAAATCCCCAATTCTCAAAACCATGCCCCCCTCTTTTTTATGATAGTGATCATTTTCTATGCATAGTGACCTTAAACAAACTAAACAACAATTTCTGATATAGTATCCCTATTTTACCTATAGTAACACTTCCACACACATACACAATAACAACTACACAAGCCTAAATACACTCCTAAGATAGCAGTCACGCACAGAATCACTTACTGGCCGAACTATAGACCAACTGCTACTGCCAATCAGATCAGCAAGCTAGGCTTGTGATGATATGACACCGTGTACACATGAATACCTAATTGCTTCACATAAGTTTACATAAAAGAAAATTAATGCAGAACTTTTTAACATCACTTACTACATATAATGACCATTACAGGTTGAATAGTAACATATACAATGTAACGGTTACAATTTCCTCAGTTCTACAAAAGAAAACTTAAAACAGTAGTACAATGACCTTTAAATTGTGTATATTGACAACAACTAACATCTTATCAGACCAATACACCCAAAAAATCAGCGCAAAATGAATAGAAACCCTAATTTTGAGAATTTGTAAAATCAAACTCTAATTCGTGGCAACAAAACTTCAAATCAATCAAAAAAAATCTAGTATAATTAACAAGAATATCAATGGAAAAAATAAAAGCACAAAATACATGAAACTACAAAAAAAACAAGCGCAAATACCTAAAATCGGCGAAGTTAATGGAATTACAAAATTAAAAAAATGAAGTTGAAAAACAGACCTGAATGTTCCATGCGAGTAGCTGAACTACGGAGGCCTCTTCAAACTCCAATCAAATCATCCCCTAATTTTTGGTGGCATTGCTAATAGAGGAGAGAGAAAATAAAGGTTGAAGTTGAGGAGAGAAATTGAAGGAACAGATAAATGCAAGTAGAAGAAAATTGCAAAAACTCGAGAGAATCCGTTGAAGTTGAGATGAGATGAAGCTTCGTGAGAACGAGGGTAGTGAAGAAGAAGGTCCAGAGAATGAGGAGAAAGAAAAGGTCGAGAGAAGGAAAAGCTTAAACAAAATGAATTTTGGGCTTGTTCAATTCACACGTGTGAATGAAAAGGGTAAGAGGAGAAGCTTCTTCTTTTGGGCTTGGTCCACAATAAGTTTAGGTGGACCAGGTTCATTTAAGAGTTTTACAAAAGAGGATCCCTTTGCCTTATTCCTCTAAACGGACCGAAACTATTACAAATTTTTCCATTTCAAAAAATAGAAATAGTAAAACTAGTAATGCAAGACATAATTAAATTAATAAGATTAACAGGAAAGTTAAAACACAACAGAGTATCCCTAATGAAACTCAATTTCTATCTATTAATAGCCTTATTGTTCGTTTGGTAGTCGACCATAAATGGTGGCAATGAAAATGAATTTGTATATAAATTTCTAAGGAAAATCAATACTCATATCCATGATAACGATAGTTCATTCATAAGTATCTCTTTTTTCTTCATAACTTTCCATTACCACTCATTATTATTTGGGAAGTGGTATTGGATTGGAATGCAAACTTATGAAGAAAAACACCAAATTTGAGATAAAATTTCATTACCATCTCCTACATTTATTACCAGCTACCAAATAACTCGTTAGTGATATTAAATAAGAGCTATAATATTCTTTCCTTTTCAAGCCTTATAAAAAAGTGAATAATTTCCTTAACAAGGATAAAGTTATTCTAGACGAGATGATGAATCTTGTTACATTTTCTTGTTGGTATGATAGAGGTTTATACCAGGTTATTTCCATCCCCATAAAGACATACATTCACAAATTCTTATTAAAGGTAGTTTACAACAAATATTGTATAGGAAAATTTGGTAATATTAATTCAATTTTTGGCCGATTTTCTTTTATTAACCCCACCTACAACATATTTTTTAATAATCTCACATTTACTATCTAGCGACTTTTATTGGGCCTAATAGGTCATAAACTTGTTGTAGGCGGTAATATATCCCTACGTGGTAGTACTCTCTCTCGATATATTCAGTCATCATCATCAATTCATAACAATCTTGTTGAATTTTTCACTGGTTAACGGTCATTTAAGCCCAATTAAAGTCGTTGGTAGTAAAGGTGAGATTATTAAAAAATATGTCGTAGGTGCGATTAATAAAAGAAAATCGGCCAAAGGTTGGTTTAATATTACCAAATTTTCCTATTGTATATCGCAGTAAAAAATAAGTTAAAATCTTTAACAGTTACCCCAGGAGAATTGAAAAGTAACTGTTATAACCCTTTAAAATCACTAATAACGTATAAAAGTAATTATGTAACCCTTTAAAATGTTTATCCATCAAAATAAGTTTATAATATAAAAGTTAATCAAAATATGATAAAATTACGAAAATTGGGTAAAAGTTATCCCGATATATAATAAATTTAATGTACACCTAGTGTGTGCAACTGTTCCACTTACTTCATTATCATATAATTTCAACTATTTTTCTTAAAAGTTGTGCCGGTCAACGTGTATCCCCTAAAAATTGGGAGGCATGGCTGGTTGGGACACCGTTTTAGATTTTCTAGAGACATGCATCAAATCCTTAACCCTGCTTAGCGTTGGCTCGCCGAATCTCAATTAGCGACCGTCAATTAAATCTCTTCAATCGTTTTTTCATACGTTTTTTCAATCGATTTCGTCTTCAAGTTCATTCCATCATCAACAATGGCGACGAACGCGGCTAGCAATCGCAAGAGGAAGTATACATCTATTGACGGTGAACTTGAGCCTAAGAACACCCACCTCATGTTCCAATTCCTCTAATGAATTATCAAGAAATCAGTCTTGTGTCACCGACTTCAACAACACTCCAAATACTCCTCTCATTGCACCAGAATAGTTCATGGAGGATCAATATAGTAACTCTTTCGTGTGCCAACCAGTGGATTCTTACAACACAACTCTGTTTGGTGTCCTGGAGATAGAACAACCAAAATATATATTCAAAGATACGGATTATAAAAATATGTGTAAGCATAATAAGTTGCTACACTGTGTTCGATTTAGTGAAAAAGATAAGAAAACTAAAGCATAGACATTTGATATAGTTTTGTGATAAGCTGCTACACTGTTTCGATTTTCCATTTACCAGAGGTTTATGTGTATAAAAGTGTATCTGATGGCACTCGTTGTCAAAGCTTATTACATGGATAACTAATTAATCTACAAAAAAATATAATTATTAACCTTTCGATTATACAACTTATTGTGTTTGTCAAAGTTTGATGCAGTGATTAGTCAAATTTTGTCAAAGTTGGAATATTGATATCAACATTATGTTTCCTTAAGTATTATGTTAAATTTCGATGTCTCTTTTATCTAGATAAGAACATGGTTTTCAAATACGTTATAACAAATTGTTAAGGATAAATGAGCATGAACAATATATCTTAATAACAAACACCATTAATGTGCCTACGTAAACTTAATTCATAACTAATTACCCTGTCGATTTACATAGTTAGTTTTGATAACTTGGAAGACCGTGGTCTAACAACTAGTAGATCAAAGATGCCATTATTACTTTTGAGTTAGTAAAAAAAGTTAAAATTTAAAGTTTCCATTACTTCTCGAAAATCGAAACCCATTTCTTGATCAATTTCAATTCCTCGTTTTCAATTTCATTCGATCGTCAACCATGTCGACGAAAGAATCTAGCAATTGCAAGAGGAAGTATCCATCAATTGGAGAAGAACTTCCTCGTGTTCCACCCCCTCTACTATCCGATTATCAAGAAGTCAGCCTCGTGTCATCGACTTCCAGCAACAACCCCAATCTTCTTCTCATTCCAAGGAATTCACCAAGCAAATCTACTACTATCAAAGATAACGAACTCATTCCAAGGAATTCAGCAAGCAAATCTAATATTATTAAAGATAACGAACACAATTCGATAACTTCTCTTGTTCTTTCTTGTGACAATGATGGCAATGATTTTCTAAAAGAGGATACAAAGATGGCCACGAGTTTGAGGAATTTGGAAGGGTCTTAAAGAGGATATCGACATTTTTGATGATATTCTAAGATCTGCTGAAGAGTTCATTGAAGATCAATACAATAACTCTTTCGTGCGCCAGCCACTCTTCACGTTGACCTGTTAATAGAATTTTCTAGAGGAAATTTACATTTGAATGTTAACAACGGTACTGAACAAAGTAAAGTACCTAATTGTCGACTATGAATAGGATGAGGTACGTTATGAATTTGCATTTTTCCATTCTTTCGTATTTTTTTATTTTTTTTTTTCTTCCTGGAATTAGATTTATGCTTTTTCTGGTTTGAGTAGTAATGAAGTAATAAAATATTTCCTATGAAAAGATTTAGTTACACTTTTTTTATGGGAAATTTAGTTACACTTTTTAAGGAAAGATTTAGTCTTCCACGAAGTATTGTGTAATCAACTATTGGTTCTTGGTGGAAGTTATGTTAGTTAGTACGAAGTTGTTTCTTACAAAATACTTCTTATGTAGTATTGTATTAGTACTTGACAAGTTTAAAGCAAATCCTAATCAGGTGATTTTGTTCTGGATTAGCCAATTTGCAGGCATATCGCTTGATCTTCGCTTTTGGCAACTCAAAGGCTATGACGACATGCATACTGATAATCTTGCTACTGGAGAAAAATGTATAAATTCAACATTAGGACATCGTAGCATTACTCCTTTGTGGTAGATATACCTCCGATTAGCTAGCACATTTCTCTTGGTGCCTAGCTAGTAGATTATGGTGCCCCTTAGCGGTAGAACCGTAGAACAATGAACACACAAGCAGTTTGTCGCTAGTGTGCCCGATCACTCCCATGCCTTACTTTTCAACCTGGAAGAGAACACAAGTGTTTTTGGGAGTACTTTCTTGTATTGAACTCTCAACTTGAATATACAAATGAGCGTCTATTTATATGTCACCACCCCCTAGGTGTAGAATATTCACACTCTAGAATACTAGTGTGAATATTCTATACAATTCTTACAAGGAACTGCCTACAAGTTTCTAGAGCGTTCCCATCTCCGGCCAAGAGAAGTTCCTATATAAGGAGGTACCTACACCTTTCTAGATCCTTACACAAATATACAAGTGTTCTAGAATTCCCGTATCTAGAACCTTCAAGCTCCACCCATGCTAGAATGTCCAAGAACACCGTAGAACATTTCTAGAATCTTTTGGGATCTGCTACTATTTTGCTGCGTACGGGCCTTTCCAGGCCTGATATGAGCAATCCGACCCGACCATCATCTTCAATGGGTCAAAACGGGTGGGAACCCAAAAATTACAACCCATAACGTTTAGCCCATCAAATTTGATGGCTCATGCGATGGTGAGAGAGACGACTCGTGACATGAAGCTGTTGACGAGACTGTTTCAATGATCCATTGACTAGAGGTTGAAGGGAGGGTCTCCAAATTCCAGAATGGATCAACCATTGAAAAGGATGGATCAATCGTTGCCATCAAGATATTTAACCAAGAGTACTGCGTTGCTTTCAAGAGCTTCACAACTGAATGTGAGATCCTCCAAAAAATCAGGCATCAAAATCTTGTCAAGGTGATGACAACTTGTTCAAGTGTTGATTATTAGGGTAGAGAATTCAAAGCTTTGGTTTATTAGTACATATCAAATGGGAGTTTACAAAATTGGCTGCATCTAAACAGAGGTAGTTAGTACAGTTGACTGGTTGAGGGTAGGGATGGGGATGGGCATGGGCCGGATTTAGGCTGGGTCTTGAGTCTGAAAAATTCAGACCCATACCCATATCCAATGGGTTAAATGGATCTCGGGTAAAAAATTGGTCTAGTGTTCCTTTTTTTATTTTTAACATTTTTATCTTAGAAAATTTTCCCGCGCCATTAATTTAACCGTCATTTATCATCACATATTCACACTCGATATATATCGCCACTAATGCATGCATGTGTCTAATTAGACTATTTCTAATGTCTAATAACTGACCGGGTCCATGGGCTGAATCTAGACCGGGTTTGAGAATATTGGACCAAAATATGTTTTTAAACACATGGATCCAGATCTGCCCCAAATCCATTAGGTCTCAAATAATTAGACCCAGCCCCTTAAAAATGGGTCGGGTCCTGGACCCATGCTCATCCCTAGTTGAGGGTGTAAATCATATCACTGCGAACTTGAGTTTTCACCAAAGACTTGAATCTTGATATTGCGATTGATATTGCATTTGACAACAAGAGTCAATATAAATCACAACACAACTATGATAGATGGTTTCAGTTTTGGTAGAACATTTGATGGTAGAAGTAAATAGAATCAAGGCTCCGTTTGATAGGGTGTAAAACGTTTTCGCGGAAGATGATTTTCCCCTTTTCAAACACTTTACGTTGTTTAGTTTGACAATAGATGAAAAACAATTTTCCATAACTCCCTTAAAGGTGGAAAAATATTTTCCATTTGAAAGGGAGGGAAATCCCTTTTTCCACCTTACCTCCCTCTCTCCCTTCTTCCCTCGATCTTCACCATCTTCTCCCATTTTCTTTTAAGGAACCAAACAAAAGAAAACTAGTCTGGAGTTGTGTTTTCCATTGGAAAATATTTTTCATATTTTGCACTGAAAACATCTTACACCAAACCAAACAGAGCCCAAATAGAAAATTAAAAAAACTTGCAGAAATATCATTTCAGTCATTCCTGAGGGAAAAGAAGTAGTAGAAACATTACCTGCTTGAATTCTCCCCCGTTGTTGTAAACAAGTTCCAAGGAGCTTGTTTCTGATTGATGATAGTTTTGCAGAAACATCACTCATGTCCAACCTTTCTCGTGGGAACTCAGTTGAGCAGGATAGTGCTACTCCAAGTATAGAAATCAGTGCCTCCAACATTAAGTTGCTATCCGTCTCCTCACTGTCTATGTCTTCTTCAAGAAGTACATGATCTAGAATCTCCATTACATTTCCAGGTAGAGCTTCTTTGACGAAGCCATGTAAGCTTAGCCCTCCATTGAACATGTCATTAGTAGGCCTCTTTCTTGTAATCATTTCCAATAATAGGATCCCAAAACTATAGACATCGCCGCTGGTAGACACCTCATTCCCCATACCATACTCTGCATGTAATTCCTCTTATGTTAAACTTATTATGAAATTAACATGGAATATATGCTAAACGTTTGATGCATTAGAATTAAAAATAGATCAATACAGATAGTTTTGGTGATAGATATGAAAAACATTAGTTGGGTTACCTGGAGGAGCATAACCGATTGTACCTCTCACTCCAACAGAGCTAGAATAATTGGAGTTGGAGTCGCCACTGATGCCTTTCAATAGGAACTTTGCTAGGCCAAAGTCACCCACATGTGCTACCATTTCATCATCAAGAAGAATATTGCTAGGCTTGAGGTCACAATGAACTATGGAGGCAGCACAATGGTAGTGTAGATAATCCAATGCAAATGCAACATCAACTGCTATATCAAGTCTTTGGCGAAGATTTAAAAGCCTTGATATACTATTTGACTTCTCGATTGAATATGCAGGATGCAACCAATCATCCAAACTCCCATTCACCATGTACTCATAAACTAAAGCCTTGAAATCTCTGCCTTGATAATCCACACTTGAGCAAGCAGTTACAACTTTGAGAAGATTTCGGTGCCGGATGCCACGGAGGACTCCACATTCAGCCATAAAACTCTTGGTAGCACCATGATTTTGAAGATTAAACACCTTGATGGCAACAATAGATTCATCCTCATCATAGTCATCAAGCACCCCCTTGTACACAACACCAAATGTACCACTGCCAATCAAACATTCAGAGGAGAACCCATTTGTGGCTTTAAGAAGTGTTTGGTAAGACAAATTTGGAAAATTTTCTGAATCATCTGAAGATGTGGGTTTCTTAGTCCTCTTTCTGTGTCTGAAAGTATATAATAACACAAGAACAACCAGTAGCAGTATAACTCCAGAACACCCAGAAAGAATTGCAACTATCAATTTTTTTCTTTTGTGGGTGTTGCTGCTTAAGCTGCATCTGGGTAACTTTAACCCAGGTATTCCTCCACAAAGCCTAGTGTTTCCTCTTATGTAAACAGCACTTGCATTACTAAAGACTCCATCATAAGGTACTTCACCTTCAAGGTTATTGTTGGATAAATCTAGGCTTTGCAACTTGAAGCTCTGTAAAAAAGTTGGGATTCTTCCAGATAAATTGTTGTATGGCAAATTTAATTCAAGGAGACCCTTTAATGCCTGCAATGAATCAGGAATGGTGCCTTGGAAATTGTTTCCCTCCATGTATAAGAACTCTAGAGACACACAACCACCAAGAGAGCTTGGTATCTCACCCGTTAACAAGTTTCCAGAGATATCAAGGTAGTCAAGATTAGTCAGTCTCCCAACTTCTTCAGGCAGAGACCCAGTTAGGTAGTTTTCAGATAAATCGAGTAGGATAGACAAGACAGGTAGATTAAATAGTCGTGGGGGTATGTTTTTGGTAAGACCGTTGTTAGAAAGATGTAGTTGATTTAACGATATACAGTTTCCAAGAGATGAGGGTATTTGGCCTTGTAATCCATTGTTTGAAAGCGTTAAAACAGAAATCTTAGTTAAGTTTCCAATTGAGGTTGGAATGAACCCGGATAATTGGTTTCCATCTAGAAATAACTTCTGAAGGTTTTGGAGCTTCCCTATGCCTCGGGGAATGACGCCAGAAAGTGCATTGTTACTAGCATCAAGGAATTGCAATGTTGCTACATTTTCAATGCAAACTGGAATTTCTCCATGTATGTTGTTATTGTATAGTGTCAGAGCGGTAAGAGAAGAAAAGTTGCAGAAAATTTTAGGGAAAACTCCTTTGAATTTGTTTCTACCTATCTCAAGGAATTGCAAATTGGTGGCGTTAGCCAAGGAAAAAACAAAGTTCAAATCTTGAGCTTGGCCATACCCAAGGGAGTTAGTGCCTAGGATAAGCCAAGTAAGCCTTGTTAACTTGTGCAAAGAAGGAACTTGTCCTTGAAGATTGTTCCCATTCAACTGAATAACTTCTAGGTTTGAAAAATTGGATATTGATGCTGGAATTTGTCCACTGAACCGATTCCAATATACAGAGAACGACTGAAGTTTTGGAAGTGTGTTTCCTAAATCTGAAGGGAGGTTTCCTTCAAAAACATTCATTCCTAAATCTAAATCTTTTAGTAAAGAGAGGTTAAAGATTGAGAGTGGGACTACTCCTGAAAACTTATTGCTATTTAAGTGTAATACGGTCATATTACTCAGTTTCCCCAAACTATCAGGGATACTTCCAACCAAGTTGTTTCTAGCAAGGGAGAGTATTGTCAGAGATGATAAGTTCCCAAAAGATGAAGGAATGTTACCGATAAAGTTGTTATCTGTTAGAGTAAGTTGTTGCAAATATGTCAGCGAACCAAACATGGGTGGAATTTCTCCCACCAACATGTTATTAGAAAGATTTATAACAATAAGGCTATAGCAATTACTTGATATATTTGACGGAATTTCCCCTGTAATGGAATTATTATACAGGTCTAGAGTTTGTAACCTGTGCAAACGATTGATTTGAAGAGGAATTGTGCCACCAAAACTGTTATTTTGAAGGTATAACACCCTGAGAAAGCTCAAGTTACCAAGATGAGGAGAAATGATACCTGTCAGTTTTGAGGAATGCAGGTCAAGTATCGTCACTCTCTGGTGCCTACGGCCACAAGTAACACCGTACCACTCGCAAAAGTGAAGGGTGTCGTTCCATGAGCTCATAACACCAAGTGGGTCGACTGTTATTCTGGATTTGATTTGAAGCAATGCTAATCTGTCTGTTTCATTGTTCCCAGCTACTGAAAACGGGAGGCAGCACAACACAAAGTTAGCACAAAGGATGTAGTAAAGAAAGGATGATAAGTTAAGCTTTTTGGAGAAAAAAGACATAGCTTAATAAAGCTTATAAAGTTATAGTTATGGAGAATTGATAATATGAAGTATATGTTTTGCAACCATATGTAACCATATTTATGCTGAAGCAATAATAGAATTAGATGTATCTTTCAAAACAAAAAAGAATTAGTCAAAGTAGAACGTAACCAAAGAAATGAAATTTATCCTGAGCCTCAAATCATTTTGACTTAAAGAGAAGACTTGGGAAAATAACAAGTAAAGAAAAGTATGCATGATTGAAAATTCTTGGAAATTATCTTTTTATTTATTCTTTAATTATTGCATCTTTGATATTTCTAATATTTGAAGGTTTTATATTATCTATCTCCCCATCTCATTTTTGTTAATTGATAATTCAGGTGTGCATATTTGATGCAGAGTAATCTATTACGGAATATTTATCTATTCTATTACTTTCTACTAAAACACACACCATGAATGACACATGTCACTGGTGAAAAATGTTGCCTCCAATTTTTTTTTCCTTTTTATTAATTTATTTTATTTCAATAATTTTTCATGGAAAAGATTCAGTATATTTGACTAAAATATTTACTTGATCTTCAATGTAAGTTTTCAGCTGTATTTATATTTCTCAAATAGTATTTGTAAATCATACGGAGTACTCTGTAAATTATATCCTAATTTTATTAGTCTTTCAAAAAGCGGTCAAGATCTCTTTTACTTTGTACCTACTTTATTTTTGAACAATTATTTTTTTTACTCAAATATTTTATAAAAAATAGTCAAATAATACCGGAAGACTTATAGATAGTCAAATAATAATCCTAATTTTGAGAATTCCTGACGCATTAATTGACTATTTTCAGAGGCATGACCTTATCTGATTGTTCATTTGTTCCCTTCTGTGCTGTTCTGTCTCTGTAAAAACTTCACTTCCCTCTCCTGACTCCTGACTCCTGTTACACATGACAAAAGAGCACTTTAAACGCGATTTTCATGAAGAAGCAAACATATCTTTCAAAATGATAGTTCTACACAAGTTGATTTAGAACCAACCGCGAAAATGTTCTTTTATCATGCCTATTTTGAACTCCGTGTATAGACAATACTTGTACAATTAAGTGTTGGGAAACTTGGCTGTACAGTATGCGCACCAACAAATGATCAAACTTTGCAATCAGATACTCCGTTGTAGTGCACTAGTGCAC
The DNA here is from genome assembly GCF_020520425.1 of Spinacia oleracea. Lineage (NCBI taxonomy): Eukaryota > Viridiplantae > Streptophyta > Magnoliopsida > Caryophyllales > Amaranthaceae > Spinacia > Spinacia oleracea. The sequence goes on from NC_079489.1 coordinate 152,390,036, forward strand.
CTAAGTTATCCTGAACATAAAGATAACAGCATAGTGACATTAATTTATGAAAACTAGTGATTACAATCAGATAATATGAAACGAGTTGAGGGAAAGTACAGGCAAACATTTATCTTGCTACTTAAGATAATGAAATAAGGTAGAATCTAGGAAAAGAATTGCATAAAATAGCAACAGCAAGTCAGTTCTGTTGATTCAGATACAAAATATTTCCTCTTTCCTCTGTTACATGACACAATTAGTTAGTCACGTTTGCCAATGCATGATTTCAAACATTAATATCTTCAATTATGGATAAGAAAAACTATAAAAAGTTGATATTTAAAAAATATTTATTGAGACGAATCTAACAAGACCCCACACGACTATATATTTTTTTTAGAGTATAAATCACAAAAGGAAGTCAAAGGGGTTTGTGTGAATAGTGTCCAAAACCCCATTGTGTCATGTAAATAAGAATGGAGGAAGTACAAGAGTACTAACTCAACATATTTGTATTGAAATAAAATAGAAGCAGCAATCCTGCAACGATACTAGTGATTCACGCCTGTAAAATCAGGAACTAATTACTCAAAGAGTTGTAAAATTTTCAAAAGAAACAGAAAACCTAAAAAAGCAGAAAATTTACAGTCACAAGAACTTTTTCTTGAACAGGTACTTTGGAACTTTTTGTACAAGTTGAAGGGATCGACGAACTAAATCAAGATTATGTGGTTGAACTACATACATAAATTCACAGAGGACAGTTATTCATTGAACATACTGTTAAAGTCAGAACAAAAACTGATAACTAAGTACTCACTCTTGACCCAAAAAGCCACCTTGTCCCACGAAGACTGAGCCCATGTTTTGATATGTTTGTACAATAATCCTTATCTGCTAAATTGACAAGTAAAGAAATGAATGAAAATGGAGTTCACTATAACAAAAAGACAACGTACTCGCTCATATACACAACAAAGAAATAACCACATAGAGGGTAACATCAATTGTGCAAGTTCATAACGGTTGAGGAATTTAAAATGTGAAAAGTTTCTTTCGGAGAACAATGCATATAAGGGTATAAACATAGCAAAGACATCCAAAATTCACTCTCAAACAGAAGCTTCATTACATCACTGCATCCTCAACTCCTCCTGCCAAAAGAAGGGATGTTTAGAGAAAGCAAAAATGTTCCCAAAACTACGAATTCCCTCGATAAAACTAATTCTCAAAGAAAGATTTGTTAGAAAATTTTGTTATTGTCAACAATAATGACAAGATACGACAATAATTTCATCGTATTGTCAAAGTTGTATCTCTTTAAGCAAGTTCACAAGACAATGGATCTATAAATGTACACACTACAGAGCCAGATGAATGTCATATTGTTTAGTATATCAGGTGACAGGTCCAATGCATCATAGTCATAGATTCATAAAATATACTTTTTATAGTTCTTTTATCCATAATGTATTAGAGCAGACCTTCATGATGCGACAGAAATGTGAACTAGTATATACACAATAACTTTAGTGTTTTACTTGATCACTGGTACGAGTTACTGAATCAAGTGCCAAGGGGGTATATGGCTTATATAGTAATTCCTGTCTTTAAAGGTTTAGCGCAAGTTTTTATTGGAGAAATTGGCCTCAACAACACCAACTATAGTTTGGGTGCAGCAAACACCACAACTTTTGACTAATAGCCAATACAACACCAACTTTTGCAAAGGGTGCAATGTGTATCATAAATGATACCGGCAGCCCTAGATTCCAATTTCCAAGGAAGACGGGAGAATCTTCAATATTTTAATACTTTTTTATTTCAATTTTGAAGGTAGCAAGTCAAGGAAACAAACAAAAAAAGAAGAAAAATGTGAAAATTTATGGTAAAGTCGCGTGAGTTGAGCAAAAACAAGTAAACATATCAAATATAAAACGAAAAATGTAAAATATTAGAGATTTTCCGTCTCCAGAAGATTTAGGGTCGACAGGGTCATGTATGACATGCATTGCACCCTTTGCAAAAGTTGGTGTTGCTTTGGCTATTAGTTTTTAAGGTTGCGCTGCTAGCTGCACCCAAGCCATAATTCGTGCTGTTGAGCTTTTTAATTACGAAACGTTTGTTATTGCATTGATATTTTCCAACAAATAATAGTGCATAACTGACAGATAAAATGGGATGGCACAAGTTAGTTATGTGATACTACGCATTTCAACGAATCGAACTTGAAATATATATATTATTATAGTTAAATGAAAGTACAATGTAGGCTGCTTGTGAGGCAAGCATAAGGGAACGAATGTGGGTGACTACTGACTACTCTGTCACATGAAAAGCTTCATGTTGGTAGATAGTGAAAATGATGGTGGATTTCTTTATAAAGTATGAGTCAGCTTGTTACTGGCCCATTTGAGGTGGGCTCTTCCCCTTGCAAGGATGCAGGGGTTTGCCACACAAGCATTGGTTGTGAGCATAAGCTACAACAGGAAAGATATTGAAAGGTCTGGCTTGTGGTATCTCTCCACACAATCTGTTTGCCCTAAAACTTGCATGCCTGAGATTTGTGATTCCAATCAAACTATTTGGAATTCTTCCTGTGAGGCTGTTGATAGACAAGTCTAACCATTGCAGCTTCACCAGTTGGCCTAAACTCGATGGAATGATCCCAGAAATATGATTCCGACATATATCAAACCTCTGTAAATCAACCAAGTTTGACATTGAGCTTGGTATATGCCCTGTAATCTTGTTACTCCCAATGTTGAGTACTTTCAAGGTCAATCCTCCTTTAAATTCAGGTATGGTGCCTGAAATTATGTTCCTTGAGACATCAATCACCTCTAGGAAGCTAGTTGTGTGGCCATTGAGGATTGCCGAAAGAGGACCAAAGAGTTGGTTCGAGCTAAGATCAATAGAAGATATACCTTTTGGCAAGACAATGCTAGAAATATCAAATTTGAGTTGGTTGTTGGATAGCTTGAGATATTGCAAGTTGGACATTCTTGTTAAAAAAGTAGAGATACCACCTACGAGATGGTTATTTGCAAAATCTATAGAGGTTAAAGAAATAGGTGTAGTGAAAGTTGGAAGAGTACCCTTGAGGTCACAACCAGCTAAATGGACAGCAGTAAGTTCTCTGCTCCTAATCCAATCAGGAACTGTCCCTAAGCTAAGACTGTTGTAGGACAAGTCAATTGACAATAAAGAAGGCAAACCTTTAGCAAGGGTACTTGGCAAAGGATTTGAGAGTGCATTTCTTGATAAATTAAGGTACCATAAGTTCTCTAAACTAGCAAGAGACTCAGGGATATGACCTATAAGAAGATTATTACTAAGGGAAAGACTAGTGAGAGCTTTAAGGCCACCAATTTTCTCAGGGATCCTACCTGTGAGCTGATTGTCACTCAGTGATACATCTGAAAGTTCAGTAAGACTGCAAAGTGAATTGGGTATTGAACCAGAGAATTGGTTATAAGAAAGCTCGACGAAAGTCAGATTACGAAACTGCCCTATAAAATCAGGGATTACCCCAGATAGTAAATTTTTGCTGAGATCAAGAAATTGCAAACTCTGAAGGTTTCTAAAAGTAGGTGGGATAGGACCAGAAAGATAGTTTCTTCCTAAATTGAGCTGAAGGAGTCCCTTAAGGTTTCCTAAGCTAGGTGGCATTTGACCCCTCAAGCGGTTTCCATCTAACATGAGGGTTTTAAGAGAAGGCAAGCAGCCGAGGCCGGAAGGGATGGGTCCCACAAGTGAGTTCCCCTCTAGGACAAGCTGAGATAAGTGTCTTAAATTGGAGAAAGTATCAGGAATGTTTCCTCTAATGTGCTTCATCCCACTAATCACCAACACCTCAAGGAATTCCAAGTTACCTAAAGAAGATGACAGTGTACCCTCCATGTAAATATCATCAACATCATCACTATCACTACTAGAAGGTTTCTGCAACTCCAAAGCAATAACTCTACCAGTGGAAGGATTACATTCAACACCTTCCCAGCTTCCTCCACAGCAATCTTCACCCACCCACGACTCGAGAATGCCTGTTGTATCCTTAACAATCTTGGTTTTGAAGCTTAGAAGTGCAGTTCTATCAGCTGCTTTACAAGCTGAGGTAGTTGTTTCATGAGTTTGGGATTTGGATAGCTGACCAAATAGTGAAAGAATCAGCAAAAGCTTCAGAACCCATCTCAGATTCTGCATACTAAGATGTGGGTTTTAATTTGATTTTGAACAAAGACAAAAAAAAAAGTTTGTAATTTTTGGAAGTTTAAAATGAGGAAAATGTACAATTCTGGAAAGGGAAAAGAGAGGGAAAAGGCTGTAAAGTTAACAACATGGGTTGTTCAATTTTGATGCCTCAGTCTTCACTTAGACTAAAAGAAACAATGATGGGAGGCATAATAAATCAAAAATTAAATTAGGCATATAGAATTTTTAAGTCATTTGGTCGGATATTTATAATTGGTGAAGAAAAAAGGTAGCAATCCCATCATTTGTTAAACTCGAAAAAATACAAAAGCTTGCAACTTTTTTGAAATAAAAAAGGGGGGTTTAGTTTAATTTTATTCACATGAATTATCAACAGTTTTTATGTCGACTGACCGTTAAAAATAATTCAAAACAATTCACGGGGATGGTAAATTCAACTCGAACGTTGGAGCGCACTATAATTCAAATCCTTAAAAGTCTTCCAAATTTGGGAATAGTCCAATGAATAGCAACCCAACAACTCAGAAAATGTCAATTATATTTTGAAAAAATGTCAGTATAATAACACGACAATATTTGAATATTTGATTAGTTTCATAATTACACAAACAGTAAAACAATTAACCTAATTATTGCAAATTATACAAAATTACCTCGCAATTCGGGTAAAAATTGGATGCATATAATTGGTGATGGATTCTGGTTCACCGTGCTGTAGCTGCAATGGGGTTGCCTCTGATTCTTCGGGATGAAGGTTTCTGCTTCAAATGTTCCCATGGTTGCATTCGAGAAATTGAGGTTTTAAAAGTAATTGAATTGATTTAATTCGAGCTTCGATAATTAAAATGATGGTACCGGCATACCCTTTTGATATTTGAATCTGAGATTTTCTGATGAGAGAGATGAAGGTGAGAGTGTTGTTCATCCATGAAATTGGCATCTTTAATTCTTTATCCAGAATCCCAAACAAACATTGTCTCATAAGTTGTACCGCGAATTGGATGATACACTCGGCCATGGGTGTTCACCGGATCGATTCGGACCGGAGTCATAGACCCGATCAAAAGGCGGGCCTGGCCGGGTTCGACCCAGGTAGTAACATAAAATCAGCCCATTGTGTCGGACCAGGATAAGATTTAGACCGATTTTTTACGTCCAAACCCGCTTTTTCGGACCTAAAATACCGGATTTTTGGGCAATTTTCGGATCGGACACATAACTAAAAGTGTAGTTTTACGTTGCCCAAAGTCTGTCGAAAATTTTAAAACTTTGGACCGGACCAGCCTGGACCAGCAAAATTCCTAGCGTACACAGTCCCCCAAGATATAGAAATATGTCTTGTAAAAATGTTTGGTAAAACACATACACTTACAATTTGGTCAAGGAAGATGGTAAATGCTAGAATTGCTAGGCTAAAGTTAGATTTAAATAGAAGTAGACAATACAAATCTATAAATAGAGTTATAATGTAGGTGTCATAATAGTTCAAACACAAAATAACAAATCAAAAGATGTACATGTATTTTCTAGGAACATCCAATTACAATAACAATGATAGTAATTTCTTGGTAGCAATGCAACATAACTAAAATTTGCTAGCAAAAGGCATACACACATAGCCATTAAACACACAACCACTTTACACATGGAGCTTGCAATGAACACGATGGATAAAAGGAGGAAGAAAATGGGGAAGTCATGCTCCAAGACCACTTGTTTGAGGCACCATTGCAAGACATTGCACTTAGAGAGATACATCATTGGTCCAAACCTTCATCAGAACATGATTGGTGCGTAGAAGCTCATGCACGGGGTCAAATTCTTTTACATCAGCATGTAATAAAAGGCGATAAGTATGTAGTATCCAGAATAACATGAACATATTATGCAAATATCCCTTGCAGCTTGCCACAACTTTGTTTTAACGACTCAATCTCTATTAATTCTAGTTTGATTAGGAGTTCAAGATGCAAATAAGCATGTTCATGTTAACAATGTGGAAATGCCTTGAATAATGTGGAAAGCTTCATTAGACTCTCATAAATTACACATTTAATTGAAATTAACCAAAAGAACTTGCTTTAGGAACTCCTTTGGTAACAAATCCCATGTGAGTTATACTCTGCACTAAACCTACACCCAAAATCACCAATCTAATCAGGTCCACCCACCATGGTGTGCTTGGATACATATATTTCAAAAGGCCTTGCGCGCACAAGGTGTACAATAAATTTATCGTACACCAAGATAACTTTTACCCTGTTTTTTGTAACTTTAACCTGGTTTTTTGTAACTTTAACCTAGTTTCGATTAACTTTTATATTATCAATTAAAAACTTGATAGATAAACATTGTAAAGGGTTAAATGATTACTATTATACATTATTAGTGAATTTGAATAAATATTTTTTATTAAAATGAAAATTTTTATCATACGGATAACTTTTAAGCATTTTGAGTTACTTTTAATCCGGTGTACAACATTTTTAAGTAAGAATTTGTGCATATATTTAGGAGAACAAAACATGAGAAGCTGCTATCCAAATATTAGCCTTAGCACAATAAACAAGACAGGGTTTATGGATAGCAGAGAGGAAGCATGATCTAGAGACGAATGAGTAAAGGTGCAGGTTAGGTTAGTGTTAGGAAGAATAATTTAGAGACGAATGAGTAAAGGTGAAGAGGAACTCTATGCTTTTAGATATGTTAGGATTAATTAACCTATTATTTGGTTATTAAATTGGTTATTAAATGAGAAGTTAATGTACCCACCTATTTTATATAATGAATTTTGGATATGGAGGCATGAGTACATATGTGGCCTCTAGCTATAATGTATACTCTTCTACACAACTATTACATCTTGTACTGTTTATATTCCATTGTTTATAACCAAATAGCCTTGATATTCAACAAAATCTTAATTCTTGAACTATAAAAATAGTCTGGATGACCAACCTAGAGACTGCAATGGTTCTTTTTCCATCCCGGATTGACCAACCACGTAGGATTCGAACCAACATTTTTACACATTTGCATAATGCTCTACCAATTGAGCTAATAGGTTAGGTTAGCAGGTTAGCTTGGGAAAGGGTTCGCTACACGAAAGCTAGCACCAAAAGACCAAACCTAAAGTTCCTACCGTATACAGAGTACTGTACTGAAAGAGAAAAATGCAGAACAAATACAAAAGCTACTTCTTTTACCTTTTCGGTGCATTTCATATAACTTGAAGCAGACAACTCAGGACCTCAGCAACCTAGAACAAAGGTAAAACCCTTCATTGCAAAGACACCATCATCGTTTACGCAGAACGACAAAAAAGACTTAGGAAGTTATTTGAGCGAAGCAGAGGTGCATACAACATACTGCATATGCACCTGATTGAGGCAGACTCGTGATGTAACATTTGATCGACTATTCAAGATCCTGCTCGAACACATATCAAAAGAAAAACATAGTCATTGTATAAAGAAAACCAGCCAGTTCATCATCCACAAGAAAACCAACAAATCAAGGCACCAGGCAATCTATTACGAACTATGAAAATAAAATATATTGTTTAAGGGATAGAAATTTAGATCGTAAAATCCGTATGTCTCAATATTATACTCTAAAATTTTCAAACTATATCATAATTGTTTTTATGTAACAAAAAAAAATCGGCAAGAATTCAACATGAACTGATAAATCAAGCATATCCAGCACAATAATACAGTATAAACTACAAAGCTTCAAATCGACTCATCATATAATTTGTATATATTACAAGTAATCGACTCATTCTATAACAGTAGCTCTCGTGCTACTGGCTCACATGTTAGATTTCCAGTATATTGTTCCCTCTGACAAACAACAAAATAGATGTAGCTAGATTATTCAGTTGTAATTACAATTCTGTTTAAACAATTCAATGAAAACAGCCAAAACAAAAAACACTATAAGCCCAGTAACATTATAAAAAAAAAGAACAAAGAACAAACTAACAAATAAAATCTGCAAAAATCGAAAACAACATACCCCAAAACAGCTTGGCGGGTACTGCCAGAACATGCAGTTGCAACTTTAACCAAGAATATCGGAAAGCTAATGTAGAAGAGGCTGCCTAGATGAGGTTGAAACAAACGCTAAGCGCACGAAATATTTGTAAACGCAAACTAAAAACAGAAAATTACTACAGAGGCAAGAGCCTAATCCGAGCAGAAGCTGCAGAACACATAAATGTACGGTGTATTCCCGATAGCCATAGAGACATCAGTTTAATCTAGGACGGCCAGTACCCAATAGGAAAATGAATTTTTACAGGACCATGAGCTACTAATATACATTTAGTTAACCTTGATAATGCATCAGTCGTATGACCAACTTAGATACAAACTTGTTGGAGAGAGATAGGAGGGTATAAATGAAAATGAAGAACATTTTAAATGCTTTGAGAAGTGCAGAAACAACATGATGTGCTAATTGAAAAGTTGCCAAAACTCCATGAGCAAATCATATATATGTAGATCCATCGCAAAGGCCAAACAAAATTTTAAAATTAATTCCAACGCAAACGAAAGCTAGAGTAGAAGTATAGCATAGATGACGACTTTAATGCACAAATTAGAAGAACATTAAAAAAAACTCAGCCTTCACCTTCAGTACTTGATTGGGGCAAGAATTTCTAGCTGAGATCCAAGCTTCTCCTCGACAACCTTCTCAGCCTTCACCTTCTATTTGATGAATTGCTTCTTCCTCTCGTAGACTACCTTAGATCTTTCCTTTCGCTTCTCCACAATCTCCTGCACGTCAAGAAAATGATCAGCAAAAAATTAGGATTAGTTTCTTGCTACCAGACAATACATAACATTAATCTAATGTAATTAATTACTGATGAACACTGATTAAGGTAAAAGAAAAGAAAAAAAAAAAGACAAGAGCCACAAATATACAACACTGTAATTAGCCAAGCAGGTCAGTAAGTACCCTGATTAATGCAAAGCAAAAATACATAACATTAATCTAATGTAATTAATTTGTGTAATAAATCTGTAGGAAGGCACTAATGACAGCTGTTTAAGACAAAATCACACAAGAACCCCATGAAATTTTATACACAAAACTTGATTTGATCCGATCATCAAATAACGAAAACCCAAACACACAAACTGGGGAAAAAATCAACAAACAAATATATGGCAGATCCAGGAATACAAGGTAAAAACACGAAGTGAGTCCGATTAAAAATTTAAAACAAAGAAACCCCAAAGAACTTCCTCATAGGGAAAGGAATGTTTATGGGAACACGAGCTACTAATAAACATTTAGTTAACCACTTAACCTTGATAATGCATCAGCCGTATAACCAACTTGGTGAGTCTTCCTTAACAGTCGTTTATATGTAACAACTATAGGGACCGGCCTTTAGGAGGCAACAACAAACTCTAAAGGCAGAGAGCATAACAAAAGCTAAACCGAAGACAGGAACCATTACATCAACAATACACCTAAATGGCTACTGCATTCCAAAATATCAACAAAAAGCAGGAAGCGCTGAATAAAAGGCACCAGGCAAATAAAACAACAGAAAACACGACACAAAAGAGAGACGAACGAGAAAGAGGAGACCATGGTAAAACTCGGTAAAGTGCTTAACAGTCAAGAACACAAGACCAGATAACCACTCACGAAAACAACAATCAGATTAACCTACGACACTCAGCACATAACCTGCAGAGGCCTGGGATTGACACCTAACAGATCAAGCATGTGCTGTAGAAAACAGGAATAAAAACAACATTATAGCATTTACTGTCCATATAAAGGGCGCATCAGTATGATCCAATAAGGAACGGGAAATCATATGCATAGGCATTATGTATGGGAAGATCAGATTAGTGGTAGATTTCAGAAAGTCGGTTAGATTTTAGATTCAGAAAATCAGTTAGATTTTTAGTACTTTTCCCTGGGCCATTTTGAAATCACACATGTTACCCTGATCGCTTGTGATCCACATGATGTTTACAGGGCAGAAGAGAACAATATCAGACCAAGATATCACATTATAAAAGAAGAAAATATGTAATTGTTTACACAAATTTTCTAGTCTAGGCAAATAAGATAGAAAATAATGCAACAAAGTATTTTTATTGATATTTGAATGTTTAGGTACAATCTCTATATTTGATAGTTTACAAAAAATAAACTAAGTCCTCTGATTCTGTTCCGCAGCTGACGATGACACGTGTGTGACACCTGGATTTGGTTTTAGGGTGACATTCGTTTGATGATGTCAACCTGAGTTTGAGTTTGGCTAAGCAGTCGACACAAATTTGATGTGTTTTTTGACTACTTTTAGAGAGAATTCCTAGAGAATTTATGGACTCTTGAGAATAATGAATTTCTGATCCCCGCCACTGAAGTAGACGAGTAGTATTATAGGAGATGAAATCTCCTTTACTGGACTTGATAGGTTTAGGCTCGGGCCCATTTTGTGACTTGAGAGTCTTTAACCTGGTCCACTCGGTTTGTTTATTTTGGGCTAACAATATGATCTAGCCCAAAAATATATGATCCAAATTGTATTTGAGTAATTCGGATATTTAATTTGGGTGGGCTAAATTAATTAAAATGGATTAATATTATGATATCGGTCCAAATTGATTAATTTATTTAAATTGTAATACACTACAAATTTTTAGTGTCTACAAATTGCCCCCTCGAGACCATGTCACATACACGACTTGAAGTGTTTGAGCGTCACAGGGTCTCGAACCATCATGACTTGACAGTCTCTCAAGATTTTTTGCTTAAGCTTGACTTGACAGTCTCACTTAAATTTTACATAAGATTTGACTTGACGGTCTTCTGTTTGCGTCTTAATTGATTTCTACCCGACAATCGTCCAAAGTGCTACTAGTATGATACTTAATCGCATATACAAAGTAGTTTGTATATAACACTTGAAATAAAGAGCCTTGTCATCCAAAAATTCTAGTTATACTAGGGTTTGCACTTACACCGAGAGATGGGCCGCAACTTATAAAAGAGACGGAAAGGCCGATCCTTTTATGTGTAGGCCGATCCTTCAGGTCATCGTGTCAGGTCATCGTGTTTGCATAGTGAACCTGTCATCCTCAGATGATCCGTTTGAAGACCTGGATGCTTTTGAAGGAGGATTTATCGTGATGGGTCATCGTGTTTGCACAGTGAACCCATCAGGGATGTCAGGCCATCGTGTTTGCACAGTGAGCCTGACATCTTCAGATGATCCATTTGAAGACTTGGACGCTTTTTGAAGGAGGATTTGTCGTGATGGGTCATCATGTTTGCACAGTGAACTGTGAGGGGGTCGAAAAAGCGCGAGGCTAATGCGTGACCTCGTCCCTCGTGGGTGTGACGATTCTTTTTATTCAATCAAGTGTAATTGGATTTCCTGTGAGTTTACACCCAATTGACTTGTAATATAGGAGTCGCCATTCAGTTTTTAACGACAATGAGAAAAATTGACAAAACCCGGTTATCGTGACATAAAGGGAGTGCAATTATGTTTGACCACGACGACCGTAGGTTCCCTTGTGATCCCTGGTGTGGGGATCTCTCAATATACACCCGCAAGGTAGAGATTGAGGGTTCGGGGGACTGTAACTACCGAGAGGAGTACTTGCTCTTCGATAACTCCAGAGGCAGGATATCCTTACTAGCTCAGCATAAATAATTGAAGGGACATGCGTTAACTATTAAACTAATCTGAGTTGATTTTAGCAATATGCAACATATAATACTAGATCGATCGCGATTATCTGATTTAGATTGCATTAAGGGACCTAGCATGATAATCCAATTTCCCAAAAATATCATATTTATTAGGCGTGATAGAACAATCAGATTTGGTTAGTTTAACAGTTCATAAAAAGGGCGAGGAAAGCAGTTAAATCATCGAAAAGGGACACATTACGACGCACCCTTGAGAGGTGCGTCACGGTTCTCAGAAAACTAACCACTTTGACTTTGCTATTTCTCCTTTTTATTTAACGAATCTCAATTATGGGACAGGATACGTTCTGTTCGATTTATGGATCTATTGCGACAGAACGCGTGAACAGTTTCGTAGTGTGAGGCTTAGGCTAAGGGTTGGGGTCAATACTCAGAATATAATTGTGTGTTATGTGTCCTTTTCACGTCGAATTTGGGGCTGTATTTATAGGGAAGAGTTCGTGGAAAGATAGAATTGCAGAGTTCTAATCCACAAAGAATTAGGAAAAAACACGTACCCAGGTATTTTCAGCGCCCAGGCCTGGGCGCCGAAGATTTCGGCGCCTAGAGCCAGGCGTTGAAAATAGGGTCTGGGCTGTTTTCTTAGTCAGATTCGGATTCCTGAAATCCGTAGTGTTTGAGACTTAATCGAGTCTTTTAGTGCGTATCAATTTCATGACGGAATGCGTTTGAGCCCGTTACGAACTCTAGGCTCGTTAGGATTTTAATTAATACGTAACTCTTATTTCCGAACCATATTAGGAATAGGATTCTCGCAGTTTTCTATCTCATTTAGGATTTATGTTGGAATGCAACATCTAATTCTGACAGGTTTCTATCCTTTATGATTTGCCACTTTTAGAAGCTACCTTTTACGGCAGTCACTATTTTTAGCAGGTTTCCATAAATAGCAGTTTTCTATAAATATCAGGTTTTGGGTGAAATGAAAAAGGGAATTGAGATTCGTTTATTTTATAGGAGATGCGTTGTCAAGTGGAGATTTATGCTTTCATCATCGAACCTTTCCCTTTCGGGAATGGGGACAAAAGTAGGTGTCTACAGTTAGCCCCCACTTTGACTGAGTCTTGGAGTAAGACGATGGTCAAAGTATTAGACGGAGTGCGTCACACAAGCCATGGTGTATGTGACCTGTTTTGCAAGGGTCTCACGAGCCCCCGAGTGATAACATTTGACTTAAGGGTCATCACTTGAAATGTCGACATATCCCTCACGTGTCATTGGGATTTGTCAACGAATAGTATATAAACTTCCTCACTTTGTCATTGGAAGGATCTAAAGGTGCGTAGAAACTCCCTCACTTTGTCATTGGGAGTAGCTACAGATGTTTTCGAAATCAAAGCTATAAAGTGTAATTGGGCCTGGCCAAGCCCAATCACGAGGTAAAAATATTTTTTAAAGATTCTCATTTTCAGGGCTAGCTAAACGAGAAAACCCCTTATTTTTATGGGACGTAAAACGAAGGAAAATCCAGCACATCGCTCTTTTTTTGGAAAAAACGGAAAACCAATCCTTTTAATTTTTGGAAAAGGGAAAACCAGAAAAAAGTTATCGCTGCAGCGACTAAGGACATGCATGGTTAGTGATGCAGACCCCGCCGGCTAAAGATGGCGAGCCTGTCCGCTAAGGGTGGACACCCCGTCCGATAGAAGTGGACGAATCTGTTTATGAAATTTGAAAATAAGGACCTACGCGGTTTGTGACGTAGACCCCGTCGGCTAAAGATGGCGAACTTGTCCGCTAAGGGTGGACACCCCGTCCGATAGAAGTGGACGAATCTATTTTGAAATTTGTTTTGTGTTTTTTTTGAAAATAAGGACCTACGTGGTTTGCGCCATAGACCCCGCCGGCTGAAGATGGCGAGCCTGTTTCATTTTGTTTTTGAAGACTTCATTTTTGGAAAACTGAGGACCTGCGCGGCTAGTGACGCAGACCCCGCCCGCTAAAAGTGGGCGAGCCCTGTCCGCTAAGGGTGGATGCCCCGCTCGCTGGAGGTGAGCGAACCTGAATTCGTCTTTTGATTTGGGATTCGCGTGCCGCGATCTTGCCAACTAAAGATGGGCAAGTTCCTATTTCTTTGGTTTTTTGTGATTCCTTGATTTTCTTTTTTATCCATTCTTGCAAGAGCGAATTCTTTCGAGGGATGCTCGAATTTAGTTGTAACCTGAACGTGGGCTGACAACGTGTTCAGACGGACCTTTGTCTTGCGATCGTCTGCTCTCGCGGTTTGAGCTAGTCTTTACGAGTTTTGCCACTACTTGGTCTTTGATCAGAGGACCGTGCACAAGTGTCAATGACAACCTTTCCCTGAGGCCGAACCTGTTTTTTTTTTTTGAGATATCCAAACATGATATGGTGTATGGCGCAGTCCGAGAATGTGATTTCGATCGTGCGCCCCATGTTGGAGTCTATTTTTTGCGAGCCCCCAAGCACTGGGGCTCGTCGGCCGTTTTTCGCATCTTGTAATCATGTTTGGGGTCATACTCGTATGTGCGAGCGACCTTTTATAGTAGTGTGCTACTTTAGCGAAGCTGTGGAATGCGACTTTATTTTTCAGGCGACATCCGGTTTTAGCTTGGCCTGGATTAATCCTTTAACACACAAACATTTTTTTATTTGGAAAACCAACGACTTGACGACACATATTTTTGGTGTTTCGAAGAATGACCATGATATTTAACTTTTTTTTTTTGAAAAATGTACATAAGTATTTTCTGAGACGAGTCTAAGTTTCGACCAAGTTTTAATGTTTATATTTGCTTATTTGGGAGCTAAAGGTGCTTTGGGCTTGATCCTACTTGCAATAGGGCCTCGTGTTTAGCAACACGGTCTTAAGTCCTTTCCTGTTCCGTGTTTTGTGAAATCTGGGCCTTGGGCTGCATATTCAGCGCCCAAGGCCAGGCGTTAAACATTTCGGCGCCCAGCCGTGGGCGCTGAAAGTCTTTTCCTGGTGATTTTTGACTTTCGGATTTCCTAACACGTTTCCGAATGGGATCAGGATGTCATTGGGTGCGTTCAGCTATATATAGGGGCTAGATACGTCCCTATTTTCCACCACTCTCAAATTCTTTCTCTCTTTTTACTGCGTTTTAATTACTCATTGCTTTTGCCATGTCGACCTCTATTTTCTCACTCCAACGGACTGTTAGGCGTTGGCTACGAGCCCATACTCCCACAGAAAAGGCTTTGTTAAAAGAATACCACTTAGAGGCACTTTTAGGCTTACAAAAAATTAATATTGATTATAACTTTCTGCATGCTGCCCTAAACTTTTGGGACTCCGATCATCATGTTTTTGCCTTTCGGGGCAACGAAATATGTCCTTTGCCCGATGAATTTGCTGCGATCCTTGGTTATCCTACCAATGCTACTCCTGTTACCCCTGGCACTATTGAAGAGGGTAAAACAACCATAAGGGCTTTCCTAGGACTAGATGATAACATGTTTGCTGAAATTGTTGTAGATGATAAGGTTAACTTGGCAAAACTTGTAAAACATCACTTTAGGCCTAGTAAGAATATGACCGAACAGAAATTGAATATTCGAGCCCTTGTATTTTGCTTGTTGAATCATTATTTGCTGTCGAATAACAATGGTGAGTTCGGTGACATAAGGTTGATCCCCTTGATTAGCCAGATGGAAAGTTGCTATTCTATTATGCTATTGGTTGTTGCCGAGACTTTGCTGAGTGCGGATGAGCTGAAGAAGGATGCCAAATCTGAACATTTTAAGGGAAGCCCCCTATTACTGCAGGTAATCGATTTTTCCTTGCGCACGTATACGTCCCTTTTGCATATATTTCTTTTTTTTGCCTGGGGCTGAGTTTCGGCGCCCAGGGTTGGGCGCTGGAATTTTCGGCGCCTGGTCCTGGGCGTTGAAACTGCGCCCCAGGAACCGTTTTTTTCTTTCTTTTCATTCGATCGTACCTGTTTCTGCAGATTTGGCTTGCGGAACGGCTTAGACTTTTGGAAGCTCCTGCCGATCCTAAACATTATCGCCCTATAGCTTTGGGTAACCGAAAATACTTGCACCAAGGCCAGGACGAGGCCGAATGGACCTCCTTTTTTACTTATGGCATTTGTTCTATTAAGTGGGTGGTACCATGGTGGGGTTTGACTACTATGACAGGGGGTTCTGATGTATCGGTTTATGTTTCTTTGTTGGGGCTATCTCGTCCCATTTATATTTTCCCTTACCAAGTCATGCGTCAATATGGTTTAAGGCAGACTATCCCCTTTTCTGATACGGTACCACCTAAGGTAGCGGCCTTTTCACAAACACGGGTCCTAGCGTGGGCTAAGTATTATGATGGTCTCCCGCCTTGGTATCTTTGGAAATTAGTGTCCAGGAGCCGGTTCTTATGGAGATTGATATTGGGGCAGCGCAGAAGACTGTGGGGGTGGATCCTGCGAACATTGCCCTCTACAAGACTTTATTTGATGATCCGGAAGAACTAGAGTAGTGTAGTTCTTGCTAGGGTGTAGGTGCCCTCTACTTATTTCAGTTGTGTTTGTTTTTATTCCTAGCACTTTGTTTTCCTTCTTATTATTTTTTAATAAAGGCGTATTTTTATTTTTATTTTTCATTTTCATTTATTTTGTTTCTCCTCTTTTTTATGTTTTTATATGTCTAACACTTTTTGCACAAAGAATATTCGTTTTTTTTATTGGACCGAATCCTTGGTAAGGATTGCCTACGTATCTTGTCAGAATCAGGTCGCGCGTAGTTCTAGCTTTAGAATAAGTTCTAGTATGCCGGATTTCGGTAGATATGCCCTGAGGTGGAAACATATTACTTAATCGGTCAAATGAGTGAAGTATTATCATTATTTTCATCTGCCGTTTTTTTTTGCCATAAGTCGCGTAAAATATGAAATTCGAAATTCGACTGATTTGTATGGCGAAATTCGACTAATTTGTATGGCTATATTCTTGGTTGGTAAGCCTATTTGGATACCTGGATACGTATTGTACCCCCCAAGTGTTCGTTATTTTTCCGTTGTGTGCGGATAAAATGACGAGCACTTTCTAAAAAGAAATTTTTTGTCAGGCAGAGAGTTTCAACGCCCAGGCTGGGGCGTCAGAAATTTCGGCGCCCAGCCCTGGGCGCTGAAAATGACTTGGGCGGTCAATTTTTGACGCTTTGCTTCACATGTTCTTGCATTTATTTCTATTTTTTTTGTGCCTTGGTATTTTGCTCGTATTTAAAGCCAATTTTGAGGCTATTTTGGAGGCTTTTTGACTGTTAGCGTGAAATGCGTTTTTGTCCGGATTAATTTTTTCTATTCGTGACTCGAAACAGTTTTGAAAATGGGGTTAGGGTGCGGAAGTTATGAAGATCTTTGTGTAAGCTTTTGAGGTGGGTTGAGGTGCGTGTTGATGCCGGGGGCGGCGTTTATTTTTATGAGTTTTTTTCTTGAGCAACATTTGCATGGTTTCTTTTGCTTTCTTTGGGTTGCATGGGTTAGACCCTTATGTTTTGGTAATATGATAATGTGGTTCTTTTTTGGGGTTTGATGAATTTCGATGTCACGATTCAAGACCGAGTGGGCCTTGTTTATTGGGCCTAGAGTGGGCCGCCTCTTTATTTTTGTATTTTGCAAGTACACTTGGTGTTTATTTAGTGTTAGAGAAAACTTTTAGGAGAAATATTACGCCTTTATTGATTCGGAAAGTAAGGAAAACACACTGAAATAAAACTGACCCATATTCTAAGGGGCCTTAGGACCATCTAAAGTCTCTATTATTTTTTTCTATCAATCTAAAGAACTACTAGGCGCTTTTTTACTAATGGTGCTCTATATAGCTCAAGCCTGGGGTTTAGTCTCATAAAACTTCGGTCCTTCACCGGTACTCATCTTGAATTCCATTCCTTTTGCGTTGACCCACTGGTATGTCTTCACCCATCCGTTCTCGACCTCTTCTAGTGTTGATGCAGGAGAGATTAACCGGGTTGGATCGAAACCTTCATCTTGTAAAGCTAGGGTAGTCATCACAATCCCGTTCTCCATAGGCCTCGATTCGTTAAACAATGTCCGTAGAGCCTGGTTGTCCAATATTTCAGCTGTTTTAGTCTGGGTGAGGTGGGGTGCCTCGTCCAAGGTGTGGCAGTCATGGAAAATTTCAAATCCGGGTTTTAGCAAGCCATCCTGAACGAAGGGTTCAGGGAAATCACAGCATGGGTGTTCTTCTCCTTCCCGAACGAACATCCCGTTAAGGGTCCTTTGATACGGGGGAAGGAGGGTGGTTTGTTTGGCTTTGTTAAGGCGTAGCCTAGACAGGCGGTCAGCAATATCTTCCTCCGTTGGTTCATAACCTAAGCCAAAGGGAGTAGATTTGTTGGGAAAAGGATGGAATGTGTATTCCTTCTTCCTTATGCCCAATGGGGTTCCTGGGAAATAACCTTGAGCTAACAGCATTCTAGGGATGACTCGGGATGCATGCGGGTCTAGGAATGCTGGGTCATAATCTTCGATGAACTGGATTGCTTCTTCCATTTGAAACCCATAAAGGTCGTCTGCAGTTTCGGCCGTTCCAACCATAGTACAACTGACGTCGAGAGGAGGGGCACGGATTTCTAGTATTACCCCGTTATGGTTAAGTTTAACCATTTGGTGCAAGGTAGAAGCCACACCTCCTAAGTCATGGAGCCAAGGTCGCCCCAAGAGGAGGTTGAAAGTGGGCTTGATGTCGATTATTTGAAACTCCGTGGTGCGTGCCACATGCCCGGTTTGTATGGTAAGGTTGATTTTTCCCAATACAGGCCTTCGGGAGTTATCATAAGCTCGTACCCCTTGCGTGGAGGTTTGGAAGTCATCGTTTCCTAGCCCCAAGCAATGGGCGGTTCGCAATGGGCAGACATTAACCGCCGAACCATTATCTACGAGCGCTAGGGGGATGTTTTGTCCTTTGCATCCAACCACTAGGTAAAGGGCTTTATTGTGAGCACCCCCCCTCTTTGGGTAAGTCTTTATCCGTGAAAACTATAGCCTTTTCCCCGGCATCTCTCGTGACATGGCTAACCAATGAGTCAGGTGTGATGCCTGTAGGTACTGAGATGAGGTCAAGTGAGCGAATAAGCTTTTCACGACGTTCCTTTGAAGTACACATGAGATCCCAGATGGTAATCTCGACCTTGGTTCTTTTTAGTTGTTTTAGGAGAGGATTTTCAATGACTTCTGCGACGGTGGCGTGCCGTCCATTCTCAAAAGTTTGCCTAACCGGAATGTCGTCCATAGGAGGTGGGTGAATATCCGGTTGGTATATTCTTCCGGATCGGGTGAGGTTGTCGACCTCGGGCTCCTGAGGGGTGGTGTCAATGAGGGCATACCCGGGCCAAGTTTCAGTGAAGAGGTCCTGGCCCGACACTTGAGATAGGTAAATATCTTCAGCATCATCATTCCACACACCGCACACTTCTCTCTCGATTCGATCCATAGGGACCACAGCGAGTGGTGCACCTTGAGGTGTAATATACACCGAGGGGTCGAAGTTCTCCGGTTGGTCGAGAGAGATGTGACAAGAGCCGAGTGGGATCTTGTTGTTGTTGGGTTTGCCAACATTAGGGAGAGGTATCACTTCATCCTCTATCATGTCCTGGATCGTATGTTTTAGATTCCAGCAGTTTTCAGTGTCATGCCCATTTCCTTGATGAAATTTGCAGTAAGTACCTTCGACCCAATATTTTATTTTGACAGGAGGGTCACGGGTGGGGCCTATAGGTCTCAACTTTCCTTGATTGGTTAGTCTTTCAAAGGCTTGTACCAAAGTCGACCCGAGTGGGGCAAACTTTCGATCTCGGACCCATCTTCCAGGGCTTCTTCGGGCGGGAGTCTCTTCTACAGCATGGACTTCTTGGGCTTGGGATGTGTTACCCCGATTGTAGGTGTTGTTTTTATATGTGGGTTTTCTTTGTATGGTTTTGGCGAGGTCGTCCTCGATCTTTATTCCCACATCATAAACTCTTTTGAAAGTGTCAAGTCCCAGGTACCTAAGGTGTTGTCTGTAAGCCGGGTCCAGGTTGTCAATGAATTTTTGGACCAATTCTGTTTCGGGAGGCCTATTGATTAGCTGGGCCGCCTGGTCCCTCCATCTAGCAAAGTAGGTTGTGAAACCCTCATTTTTCTTTTGGAAGAGAACTTCCAGCTCGCGCATGGTGACTTGGAAATCCATGTTCGACGAGTATTGCTTGATGAAGACATTGACAAAGTCTTCCCAAGTGGGGAAGAGCTTAGGGTCCTGGTGATAGTACCATTTGAGCGGTACGGGTTCCAAGGACAAAGGAAAGGCAGGTAAATACATGGACTTGTCCACGCCTTTCAAGTTCATGGCATTCACAAAGCTAAGTAGATGATCACGGGGGTTGTCCGTGGCCTTGAACTTTGGTAAGTCAGATGAACTGAACTTTTCTGGTAGTTTGCCAGGAAAAGGTTCAGGATCGAGGGAGAAGTATTTGCCCCCAATGGTTTGCTGTAGGACCATTTTTTCAATCCTCTTCTCGTTATTGAGGTCATTTTTGGCTTGCGCAGCCGCTAAAGCTTCATTTTCCATTTTCAATTGGACCATAAGTTGGGTCATTTGGACCATCTGGTCTCGCAAATCTTCGATGGACATGTTTGAAGGTGCGAATCGAGGTTGGGGAAGCGGAGATCCTTGAAATGAGGGACGACGGACGAAGCTTGGAGTCACTAAACCTGATGTTGGCGATGTATCTTCGAGACGCACTAACCGTTGATTCCCTCGTGGGTGTGACGATTCTTTTTATTCAATCAAGTGTAATTGGATTTCCTGTGAGTTTACACCCAATTGACTTGTAATATAGGAGTCGCCATTCAGTTTTTAACGACAATGAGAAAAACTGACAAAACCCGGTTATCGTGACATAAAGGGAGTGCAATTATGTTTGACCACGACGGCCGTAGGTTCCCTTGTGATCCCTGGTGTGGGGATCTCTCAATATACACCCGCAAGGTAGAGATTGAGGGTTCGGGGGACTGTAACTACCGAGAGGAGTACTCGCTCTTCGATAACTCCAGAGGCAGGATATCCTTACTAGCTCAACATAAATAATTGAAGGGACATGCGTTAACTATTAAACTAATCTGAGTTGATTTTAGCAATATGCAACATATAATACTAGATCGATCGCGATTATCTGATTTAGATTGCATTAAGGGACTTAGCATGATAATCCAATTTCCCAAAAATATCATATTTATTAGGCGTGATAGAACAATCAGATTTGGTTAGTTTAACAGTTCATAAAAAGGGCGAGGAAAGCAGTTAAATCATCGAAAAGGGACAAATTACGACGCACCCTTGAGAGGTGCGTCACGGTTCTCAGAAAACTAACCACTTTGACTTTTCTATTTCTCCTTTTTATTTAACGAATCTCAATTATGGGACAGGATACGTTCTGTTCGATTTATGGATCGATTGCGACAGAACGCGTGAACAGTTTCGCAGCGTGAGGCTTAGGCTAAGGGTTTGAGTCAATACTCAGAATATAATTGTGTGTTGTGTGTCCTTTTCACGTCGAATTTGGGGCTGTATTTATAGGGAAGAGTTCGTGGAAAGATAGAATTGCAGAGTTCTAATCCACAAAGAATTAGGAAAAAACACGTACCCATGTATTTTCAGCGCCCAGGCCTGGGCGCCGAAGATTTCGGTGCCCAGAGCCAGGCGTTGAAAATAGGGTCTGGGCTGTTTCCTTAGTCAGATTCGGATTCCTGAAATCCGTAGTGTTTGAGACTTAATCGAGTCTTTTAGTGCGTATCAATTTCATGACGGAATGCGTCTGGGCCCGTTACGAACTCTAGGCTCGTTAGGATTTTAATTAATACGTAACTCTTATTTTCGAACCATATTAGGAATAGGATTCTCGCAGTTTTCTATCTCATTTAGGATTTATGTTGGAATGCAACACCTAATTCTGACAGGTTTCTATCCTTTATGATTTGCCACTTTTAGAAGCTACCTTTTACGGCAGTCACTATTTTTAGCAGGTTTCCATAAATAGCAGTTTTCTATAAATATCAGGTTTCGGGTGAAATGAAAAGGGGAATTGAGATTCGTTTATTTTATAGGAGATGCGTTGTCAAGTGGAGATTTATGCTTTCATCATCGAACCTTTCCCTTTCGGGAATGGGGACAAAAGTAGGTGTCTACACTTGGGAAACCCCCTTGTTTTTATGGGACGTAAAACGAAGGAAAATCCACTTGAAAACGCATCAGGGATGTCAGGCCATCGTGTTTGCACAGTGAGTCTGACATCTTTAGATGATCCGTTTGAAGACTTGGACGCTTTTTGAAGGAGGATATGTCGTGATAGGTCATCGTGTTTGCTCAGTGAACCCATCAGGGATTTCAGGCCATCATGTTTGCACAGTGAGTCTGACATCTTCAGATGATCCTTGGTCTCTAAAGGGGAGTCGCATTGCATGTCTTGACGGTATGTCTCCAAAACCCATGTCATGTTGTCAATCTCCTTTTTATGAAAGTGACTATTGATCAAACAATATATACCTTAATATGATGCTTGTTCAACTAAACATGTTTGTTTTATTATTTTGCCGTTCACAGTTTTAGACTCTTGCGGGCCAGGAGTGTAGTAATGAATAATTATTTTGCCGTTCACAGTTTAGACTCTTGCGGGACAGGAGTGTGGCAATGTTTGTGATTTTTTTTTTGGTGTGGCTGCACTTGAATAGTTTTTTTGTTACTCAAGCTGCCTACGTACTTGCAAAATAATTGATGATTTACTTTACAAGATCAAGCCAACGTAGTTCAACATCCATCTTTTCGGTTTTTTTCGTTTTTTTTTTTTTTTTTTGGGCGAGCAGTTTATCCTCTTACTTAGGAGTTTACAAAGATTTCACGTTTCATGAGTAGTACCACTTCATAACTTGTCTTTGATAGGCCCCATGTGTCCTTCTACGTCAACGAATTTGTAGGTCATCTAACTATAAGAACCATGTCTTTCGCTTGAAAAGAGCATGGTCGAACTTTTTATTGAATACGCATGACAGGCGAGCGTTTCTCTAGATCTCTAGGAAAGAGTTGGTGCTTTTTAGCTTACTCCAATCTCCAAGCTTTTTTTGTTGGCAAAACTTCGGTGCTTGACAGCTTTCTCCAAAATTTCTAGGAATGAGTTGGTGCTTTTGAGCTTACTCCAATCTCCAAGCTTTTTTTTTGCAAAACTTCGGTGCTTGACAGCTTTCTCCAAAATTTCTAGGAATGAGTTGGTGCTTTTGAGCTTACTCCAATCTCCAAGCTTTTTTTTTTCGAAACTTCGGTGCTTGACAGCTTTCTCCAGGTCGTCGAATGAATGATGACTTTGATGCAATTCATTCGCCCAGGTTGATTTGCGAGGGCAAAGGGATATAATTTGAGTGTTTTCCCATGCCCCCATCTTCCAGTGTCTTGGGAGCCTCATTGGTCTTCGTGTTTTCATCATATGTCTTCTTTTGATTGGTAAACACCAAAGTACGAACTCTTGCTTTAAGAGGTTGTTGTTTAGTGATGTCTATGTCTTGAGTACGCTTCACGCGAGAGGGAACCACACTTCTTGCGTCATCACTTTCCCTTGTCTTATCATTTTTTCTTGCATCCTCATTTATCTTCCCGATGCGACTAAGTGCTGACCGTCTTGGTTGGTCGTCAAGCATGGATGACGCGCCGACACGGCTAAAGACGGATCCTTTCCTCTTTTTCTGAGGACTTGATGATATTTTCCTCGCATTATCATGTTCGCCAAGCCTGTCAAATATAGATGACTGGTTCCTAGTTGTAGACGGACGCAGTCGATCAAAAACAGAAATCTTTTCTGGTTGATCATCATTTTCAACTTCATTTTCTTCAACCTCTTCTGCAGTTATATACTGTGACGATGAGGTGTTCACTTTTCGCCATATCGAGATTTTGATTGGTGTGGGGCG
Organism: Spinacia oleracea; assembly: GCF_020520425.1. Lineage (NCBI taxonomy): Eukaryota > Viridiplantae > Streptophyta > Magnoliopsida > Caryophyllales > Amaranthaceae > Spinacia > Spinacia oleracea. The sequence continues at coordinate 152,413,923 of NC_079489.1, forward strand.
TTTAAATCCTACCCCCGTCTTGGTTTCTTGAAACCCGTCACCGTGCTCAAGAAGTTTCTTTTGTGTGTCATTGAGACCATGAGGTTTAGCATCAATGACTTTACCCATAGGTGTTGGGTTTTCAAAATCATATCCCGACTTCGCTAGGAGCTTATATGCATTCGGGTCAAACTTTTCTTTATTTAGCTCCTTGACTCCTGAAGGTTCTTCAACTGTAGGAGACTTGATGATTTTATTCTTCTTACCCTTAGCCAGGGGAAAGATTGTTTTACTCTTCAAGTCTTGGAGAGCGACTTCATCAACTTTCTTCTCCACCTTTCCCTCAAGTTTAGAGTCCTGGCATTCCGCAAATGGTGATTCTCTTTTTTTGCGTTGCGACTTTGGGATGTACCGCAAGATAGGGGGTCGACGACGCTTTTTCCTTTTGGATGGGTTGAGTGACAACCTCTTTAGTCACCTTTTCCTTCTGAAGTTCTTTCCTCTGAATTGGCGGCTCCTTAGGGATTAAGGATGAATCAACATTCTTCTTATCATCCTTCTTGCCTGTAGAGAGGAATTGAGATGGCAGTATCTCACTTGACGCTCCTTCATCTTCAAAAAATTTGGCGTCAGCGAAATAGGAATCGGCCTTGGCAAAAGGTTTGACATCCCCATTGATTTTCTTTTCACCTCCACGATAGTATTTGAGACATTGGTGGAGGGTCGAAGCGACGACACCATTTTCATGAAGCCAAGGGCGTCCAAGTAACATCTTGTAAGACGTTTTTGTGTCAATCACGTGGAAAAGGGTAGATGATGTCAATTCCCCCATGGTGAGTTCGAGGCGTATTATGCCTATTGCCCTCTGGCTGTCAAGGTTAAATCCTTGAATGACGATCCGACTGGTTGACAATTCATTTGTTTTTATCCCTAAATCAATCATTGTGGATTTTGGCATGATGTTGACAACGGATCCACCGTCGACCAAGATACGACCAACTTTTTGTTCACGAATATAGCCAGACACAAACAAAGGTCGATTGTGGGGCTTTGACCCCATGAGCAAATCATCATCTGTAAAGGCTAAAGCTGTATTACAGGACAAACATTTGGCCGAATTTTCTGCAGGCTCCCCAGCATCCTTTACCTTGTCAACATACAATTCCGGGTGTTGGAGGGCAAGGGCCACCTGTAGACACATTTCCTTAGGCAAATGGAAAATTTGCTTCCATCCCATACGTGATGGCAACACTGCTAAGATAGCGGCAACTTTTGAGTCTACCACTGGTTCAGAATGTGGTGAGGTCAATTTTATGGACGTCGCCTCTTCACCGACTAGTTCCTCCTCACCCTCAATGAATGAGACTGTATTGACAGTCACTGCAATAAAGTAATCTTCTGGAAAAAATTCTTCCAAAGTTACAGGATCCAAAGGCTCCTGTTCAAGCATATCGATAGGGAGCACAGTCTGTTTGTTAGCACCCCTAAACTTCTTTTTTCCTTTCGAGCGCTTGACGTTCTTTTTCTTTTGTTGTTTCTTTTTGTGACGAGGGGGTTGCGGTTGTGGCCTGTGTACTTGTTTTCTCGGCCTTTTCCTTGTGACGACCGTCCACCCTTCGTCATCCTCCTCGTGTTCAACTGGCAACACATCATCATGTTGAACTGCTGATCTGGTCACGTAAACAATTACTGGCTCCAAACTTCCAAATTGTAGGGTTTGAGCTTGCAGAAGTGATTCACAAACTACTGAAGCGTGATTAGTTGTAACCGCCTCATCTAGATCAAGTACAATCTTCCCATCTTTAGCAAGTTGCATAATCTTCTCCTTAAGAGTTATGCATTTTTCGATAGGATGACTCACCAGCCTATGATATGGGCAGTATTTAGGATCAGAAGTTCTTCCCATCTGTTCAGGTCGCTTGGACTCTGGAAGTTCTATGACTTTATTTTTAAGCAAGTCATCCAACATGCTAGGCAAGTCGGAGTCTGGGAAGGGGTACTTCTTAGCCTGCAACTCTTTCAAGGTAGGCTTGTCACTCTTGACAAATCTGGAAGATGAGGCTTTGTATTCCTCCTTTGCCTTTCCTGAAATCTTGATAGGCGCTGAACTAGTAGTTACTGACATGGTTTCCTTAGTCAGACTCTTGAAAGGTTTCTCAACCTTAGTGTATTCCTTCTTCTCTTTCTTTGCTTCTGAAGAAGTCCCCTTTTTCTTGTTTTTGAGGGAAATCTCCAAATCATGAGCCCTCGTTGCAAGCTCTTGAAATGATCTCGGCCTTATACCCTGTAAGATATAAAGGAGATCCCAGTCCATTCCATTGATGCACATTTCTACAGCAGAAGTTTCAGTCAGACGATCTTTGCATTCCAGACTCAACGCGCGCCAACGGTTGATGTACTCAAGGACCGGCTCATCCTTCCATTGTTCATTTTGCGTTAGCTCTGTCATGCTAACTACGCGTTGAGTGCTAAAGAACCTTTTGTAAAACTCCGTCTCCATTTGATCCCAACTGTCAATGGATTGCGCGGGCAGACCAGTGTACCAATCAAAGGCAGTCCCTTTGAGAGAACGGACAAATTGCTTAATGAGCAAATCGTCTGTTGTACCGCCATTGTTACATGTCTCTATGAAGTGTGCGACATGCTGCTTGGGATTACCCTTCCCATCAAATTGGTTGAATTTTGGTGGATGGTAACCTGTTGGCATCCGCAGCTTGTCAGTTCTCTTCGTATAAGGTTTGACGTAACGTTGATTGCCGTGAGAGCCTCCTCCCAGTTCACTTTTGATAGCTTTGGCTACCATGTCTTGTATTTTTTTGGCATTGACTTTGACAGAGCCACCTGAGTGACTACTAGAGTCAGAGCTATCACCATCACTCTCAGAACTCCCGTGACTTGAAGGGGTGTTTGTAGGACGTTTTTTAAGCTTCTTAGTTAGATGCTTGATTTTAGCATCTTTTTCTTCTCCATCCGCCTTTAGCCGTTCGAGAAGAACCCTCATCTCAACAAGTTGCTCCTCCACAGTTTTCGTGTTAATCACCATTACAGACGCAGTGTCTGCATGTGAGAACTCAAAGGGGTCTTCGGAAGCAGGTACCTCTCCGAATGTCGCAGTTGGAGAAACACTACCAGTTTCAGAGTTGTTCTCTCCGTCATAAAATTCGAAGAGTGGGCTATTGTGGATGACCATCTTGTCATAAGCTCCAAGAAAGTTTTGCTTCAATTTAAGAGAAGCAACAGGATGTTGTTCCAGTTCAGCTGGAAACGCTGAACCGAATACACGGGCTTCATGTGAACTTTGAGAGGAAGGTGTGACAAACACCTTAGGAATTGAGGGAAAAGCATGGTGTTTGCGCGCCTTGGTAGGAACGCATGCAGTTTGCAGATCTGCTACAGCAGAGGCAGTATTCTTCTTCCTCATTCCTCTCGTAATGATACCAGTGTTCTGGAACATTGCAGCCAATGCTGCAGCTCGCTCCTGAACTGTGACAGATGTCACGCCAGCGGGTTGAGGGTCAATTTTCTTTGGATCCATGGAAACAGAGATGAGAGGCAGAGATAGTCCCACCGAGGGTGCCAAAATTTGTTTACACAAATTTTCTAGTCTAGGCAAATAAGATAGAAAATAATCCAACAAAGTATTTTTTATTGATATTTGAATGTTTGGGTACAATCTCTATATTTGATAGTTTACAAAAAATAAACTAAGTCCTCTAATTCTGTTCCGCAGCTGACGATGACACGTGTGTGACACCTGGATTTGGTTTTAGGGTGACATTCGTTTGATAATGTCAACCTGAGTTTGAGTTTAGGGTGGCAGTCGTCTGATGACGTCAACCTGAGTTTGGGTTTAGGGTGACAGTCGTCTGATGATGTCAACCTGAGTTTGAGTTTAGGGTGACAGTCGTCTGATGATGTCAACCTGAGTTTGAGTTTGGCTAAGCAGTCGACACAAATTTGATGTGTTTTTTGACTACTTTCAGAGAGAATTCCTAGAGAATTTATGGACTCTTGAGAATAATGAATTTCTGATCCCCGCCACTGAAGTAGACGAGTAGTATTTATAGGAGATGAAATCTCCTTTACTGGACTTGATAGGTTTAGGCTCGGGCCCATTTTGTGACTTGAGAGTTTTTAACCTGGTCCACTCGGTTTGTTTATTTTGGGCTAACAATATGATCTAGCCCAAAAATATATGATCCAAATTGTATTTGAGTAATTCGGATATTTAATTTGGGTGGGCTAAATTAATTAAAATGGATTAATATTATGATATCGGTCCAAATTGATTAATTTATTTAAATTGTAATACACTACAAATTTTTAGTGTCTACAGTAATGTTCATCGATTTCCCTCTTGGATAACTATCATTTGCATAGTGCCGCATCAAATGGACATTACTATCAAGAAATAACAATACAGAATATGTGAAGCAATCTGATTCTTTAAGAGACAGTAACAAAGAGTAATCTAGCTGATCTAACAATCATATAGCTCAATAAAGTAAAGTAAAACAAAAATATACATGTAAAGCCATATTTTTAACCAAATCACCACGATCTCGCTTTTGACTAAGTTAAATTCCAACTAAATATAACATCCACGATTTCAAACATTATAGAAAAAATACAATCAACAATCAAATATTAGGATAATTCAATCAATTTAACAAATAAAAAATCAACAATTACCTTAGCAAATCCCTGAGCTGATCTCTTCGAGGATGTCAGCAAATTCAGTGGACATGCAATATAAGAAAACACCATGATCAATTTAATTTAAGCAAGTGCATTTTCACAATTAAAATAAAGACAATAGTAAAAAAATCCCCCAAAATTAAACTATTAAAAGCGCAAATCTATTACAAACTGATATGAGAAGAGTAAACATGTCTTCGATTTCAGGGATCCGGGATGGAAAGGGGGGAAATTTCAAGTGCCTCCAAAAACCTTAGCTCCAATGCCGCTTGTAACTGCCCTATTCATTCAAATCAATATAGGGAAAAAAATGAGAATCACAAAATAAAGCAAACCCAGAATCATAAATTATCTAGAGGAAGACCTTAGAGAGGGAAGATGCAGAGGAAGGAGGAGGTTCGCAAGGAGAGTGTACGGGCATACCATCTTGTTCCTCTTCTTTGCCACTCCTCCCGTTTCAGAGGATTTGCAAGAAATTTATACCAAAAATATTAAGAAACAATCACGAATTTTCTAAGAATTCATCTTTCTAAAATGGAAATCAATCATAACACATTCAATTTTTAGAAACAAAAACATAGAAACAAAATTACAAACATTTTCCTCAATTTGGTTTATTAATCGATGGAATTTTGCAAATAAAATCTGTCATAAACATTCATCCGAAACTTTAAGCAATAATATATGATATAAAATAATATTTGAAATGAAAAATTGAAGAACTTACCTACACAAGACGGTGAGAGCGGAGTTGCGGGAAGGAGAGAGGAAGTGATGAAGAAACCCAAAAGTGAGGAAAGAGAAAACATCCAGTAGAGGAGAAGGGGGGCGCAGAGCAAAACCCCAGAAGGAGAAGAGGAACTGACGGAGAGGAAATGAGACTGTGGTGAGCTAAGATGACCCAAGGACCAGAGGGCAAAATGGTCCACCCACTATTATTAAGAATAAGACAAAAATCAAAACAAAGCATAAAATGGGGGTAAGGGGGTATTCCACCATTAGTGAAGAGTAACCAAGTTCAAAGTTTTGTAAGTGTTAGGATATTACTCTTACTCTTCAAATTCATCTTAAATACCTGCATCAGGATCTCTAACATCCAGACATGTGTATGAAACTTAAGCACTGCATTTAGACCAAAATCAAGCTATATTTCCATATGATGGTCGTGTCCAAAACTTGAACACAAACCCGTGTCAACCAAGTCTGAGTAACACAGCTCTAGGCCAACATCATGGATATTTTTCACACTAGCGTGTAGCACACGAGTTATGAGTAACATAGCCTAAATCAAATGCACAAAAATCAAATGCAGTCAACCAACACAACCGGCAAACCCTCCGCATTTTAACCTAATGCAGCCAACTAACACAACAGGAAAACATAAATAAAACCATAACAATAGAAAGAAAGCTTAACAAATTGAAGAATCAATGGTTAGTGAGAAGCATACCAAATTTCTTGAAAATCCTAACACAAAAACAACTATTGATAAGAAGGGGGGAATCGGATAAAATACAAAATCAACAAGAATTCAAACAGTAAGAAAAGAAAAGAGAGAAGGAGAGATACTCGCCTTTAAGAATTTCAACAAGAACCCTAGCCGTGTACACAGCAACGACAATATCAATAGCCGTGCACAAGTATCCCAACTCAAGTGTAAAGGGAAGAGAGGGAGTGAATGTGTGGTGTAAAGGTGTAGAGAAAATTTAGGTAAAGTGAGGAGAGAGAAAGGAGCTCACAGCAGCGAGGAGAGGGAGGAAGAGCACAAGTACAACAACGAAAGAGGAGGGAAAAAAGGGAAAAAGACATGAGGAAAAACAGAAATTTTACTATTGTCAAGAAAATTAGACTAAGGAAAGTGAGGGCAAATTGACTATGTGGCAATTAATTTGGATTCCTGGCTTTATGGTTTTTCCGCATGAATTATATTGTTTATATTATTCATAACCCTACATAATATATGCGTACACACTAAGGCCCGAGAATATGATTGGTGCAAGCTTGTCTATGATTTCTTCATGGAAAGGGTGAAAGTTTTCTGGAGGGATTTCTACACATATGGCCGGGTGAAAGGATTAGGGGGATGCAACTTGTATTTGGTGGTGAGTTTTAGAACGTTGCATCAAAGTGGTAATTAAATTGTGTTTCCTATAGTTATGTATATTGATTGTGATAATTAATTATGCAGATATTTTATCTCGACCGACTAAACAGAAGACCACATCATTGGGGCTTTTGCCCAAGGTTAAAGGCATGGGATATTGAAGAGATAAAAAAAGCCAAAGCCGAAGACTGATTTCCCGAAGCGAATGGAGACTACGTATATACTGGGGTGAGTGGTTTACTTATTTCTTACTTAATATGATACCATTCTACGTCTTCTCAGTCCATTTTGTTAAACTATTATACGTCATTTAAGTCTTATTTTATATCATACCCAAATTATTTAACGATGTACTAGTTTATATATGTGTTTATCTAATGTTCTAAAGTAGCACTCTCCACTGTGTGTAGTGTATCGATGTTGCGTATGGTGAGGGACTACATCCCAGGGCACCTAGGGACCTATACCCTCCTAGTGATATGAGGTAAATGACGTTCATTGCGTACGTTATTTAGTAGGGATGATAGTTACTTAGTCCTGATAAATGTTTGCCTCTCATGTAGATGAACATTGTTCCGGAAAAAGGCAAGGACATAATGAAAGTAAGACCGAGGATGGAAGCTGAGCTTTGGAAGGGAAATAAAAGAAGGTTTTGGGCGGCATCTAGTAGCGTTGATCACGAGGATGACGGACCATCTTAGGAGATGCCTCAAGAGGAGGAGCATCCTCAAGAAGAGGAGGAGGAGGAGGAGGAGCCTCAAGTGGAGGAGGAGCCGCCTCAAGAGGAGGAGGAGCCGCCTTAAGAGGAGGAGCCTCAAGAGGAGGATTTTCCACACAGGAGGATGTGAAAGAAAAGTGTGCTATCCACAGCCATTCCAACCACTATTGTTCCTCCCACAAGTATGAAAGCAAAATCCGGCATAAAGAAAGTTGTGTCAAAAAAAGTGAGTTCTCCCACGGTGCCCCCCACAGTTGTTCCCCCACCCATTGTGTGTCTCCCACCATTGACGACGTGTTATATGGAGCAAAGAAGGAATTTCCCCCCAAGCGTTTGTCGAAGATAATCATGCCAACCAAAGTTGTGTCACCCACAGCAGTTCAATTAAAAAGGTTTTCAGGTAAAGGTTTTCCAGTTGATAAGGCCCACTCTGACCTAAAACCAAAAGAAAACCCTGTCAAAGTTGTGTCACCAACCAAAAAAGTGTCATCTACGGTCGTGCCACCCAAAGTTGTGCCAACCAATGTAGTGCAGCCCCCGGTTGTGACACCCAAAATGGTTCAACCGAAAGCTGCGTCGTCACCCAAAGTTGTTCCCAAAGTTTCCCCACCAGTAGTTGCTCCACCCGTAGTTGCCCCACCCAAAGTTGCTCCACCCAGACCTGCCCCCCCTAGAGTTGATCCACCTAATGCCAATCCTGCCCCACCCAAGGTTTCCCCACCCAAAGTTGCTCCACCCAAACCTGCCCGAGTTGATCCACCTAAACCTCCCCCCCCCCCCCAAAGTTCCCCCCCTACTGGTGTGCCAACCAAAGCTACCTCTCCTGACAAGGAACGCCTCATTGCCTGAGCTTGGTTAATTAATATGGCACTGGGACATCTATCACCCATGCATATGCGCCACTTCTTGAATAACCTGTAAAAGATGTCACAATCTTCATGGGAAAATAGTGCACAACCGAGTAAAAGTGATTGGCCGTGATGGTTAACCCCTACAAAATTAGCAAAGGGAAGCTCGTACTCGTTAGTGAGGTACGTGGCATCGAAGCATACAACATCACCAAAGTCAGTGAATGATGCCCGACTCCTTGCATCAATCCACATTATGTCCCGGAGGTGGCCTGTGCGGTTTAGTCTGTGCGCATGATAGAAGTTACTATTTTCCTTCTGCATACCCTTAAAGTAGGTCATCATTGCTTTCGCGTCACCACCTTTCATTTTCAGCCTTCACTCCTCGTCTACGACGTGTTGGATGTCTTTATCGGTTAGGATGACATTTTCAATTCCACCAAATCTCTTAGCAATTAGATTTTTCCTTACTTGGGAAATTGGAGCACCTGATTCACAACTGTTGATAATTCCACTCTTCAAGTGCTTGGTCAGATGTCTCATCTGATACTCTTTCACTCCCCTACACTTCCTTGGTGTTGGATGGTGGTTAACATGCTCTAATACCAATTTCCTAATTTCCCACTCGTTCTCATCATTAACACTTGCGTATATCATGGCAGGACATTCACACTTCTTAGATATTCATTCTAGCTGGTGGTTCCGGTATAGAGCTACCACCGACATCCATAAATGTTGCCCTCTTCTTTGCCTCCCTATTCTGTCTCATGTTGGGATCCCTATAACACTCACATCTCCATGTTGTAAACCTCATTTCCTTGTTTTTATCTAAAGTTGCTTGTGGCCTACAAACTCCAAAACCCTGTTGCATAGCATACCTCTTATAATAGCTCTCAACAACATGCCAACTTCCAAATACAAGACCCACTGTGGGGGGGGGGGGGGGGGGGAGGGTGCCACTTGATCGTCAAGTAATGTGGTATCACTGGCCTTTTTAACATTGCAAGGAGTGAAAAAAATCCCATCCTCCTCAGAAATGGTTCTACAGTTATAATTGCCATGTAAGGGGGTAACATTAGATGATTGGATTGAGGACCCTCCATTTACCGTTGCACAACTATGGGGAGTCGAACAAAATAAATTGTCATCTATGTTGCTATTTTGTATGTTGCGGACAGGGGTCACACATGATAAATCAGAATTATTTCCCACAACACTTTGGGGTAGAACACTCCCCACAATATCGAGAGACGAACTTTCGATAAGGACACTCCCACTTGGAGATTCTAATGTTGAACTTTGGATAAGGACACTCTCACTTGGAAATATTCCCTTTGTATTCACCAAATCATCCGTATTATTCACCACATCATCTAATAGCTGAATATTATGTCCATCACCCTGAAAATAATATATATAAGATAATGTTAGTCTACGTATTATTACGGACTACATGAAAATTAAATACTTCAACCAAGATCGTCAAACTGATATAATTACTATCTCAATATAAACCTTCAATCCATTAAAATAAGACTACAACTTGTAAATAAACATGGAATATATAGGATAAAGGACGTCTACGTATTATTTATAACAACTTGGAATTAAATACTTGAATAGTGATCATCCCCCATAGATTATTACCATATCAAATTATTTCTATAATCCCTATTAATAGGACTACAATTTTTTATTTATTTATTATGGAATTATATAAATAACTGCTAAACAGGATAATGTTGGTATGCGTATTATTTATAACAATATGAAAATTAAATACTTCAATAAAATTCATCTTACGGATATTATTACCATAACAAATTATTCCTAAAATACATTTAAATAAGACTATAATTTTGAATAAAAATTTAATATAACTAATTCATACATGGGATAATGTTAGTCTGCGTATTATTTATAACACAATGGGAATTAAATACTTCAATAGAAATTATTTCATCCCACACATATTATTACCATATAGAATTATTTCATTAATCAATCCCTATAAATAATACTACAATTTTAAGGCTCGATATATCAATCGTCATTCTTCATCATTGCTTTAAAAGCTTTATCGAAAGAACACATATATCAATTTTCATTCTCAAATATTAGCATGAACAAGTAAAAGAAGCCTTACCCAGTTACCCAGGATCGATAATCGAATCCAACAAAAAAGTAGATTTGTTTTACTTGTATAAGAAACAAAGATAAATATACGGAGTACTTTTTTTTATGATAAAATACATTTTAAAAACATTTTAGAATACTAGAAAAAAGAAAAAGGCAACTGTATTTTTTTTTACAGAGTCAGCAATGCCCACTGTTATTTAGAAAAAAAAGAAAAAGCCACATATTGGCCAAAACTATATATATATATATATATATATATATATATATATATATATATATATATATATATATATATATATATATATATATATATATATATATATATATATATATATATATATATATATATAAAGGAGACATTTTTGCTGAAATATTAGAGCGCCACGTAGGATTACTAATGGTTTCGGCCAATGAAAAATAAGATATCTAATTTATTTTTGAATTAAAAAAACTATGTGTCACATAGATAATTAATCAGATGACACGTATATATATTTAAATGCAAACAAAAAAGTTTTGATTAAAAAAAAGACTTAGATCTAACCTAAAACTACTATGTTACTTTTTGCTACTTACTACTACTATTAGATAAATTAGATATGAATTAGGGACTTTTTGCTACGTACTACTATTATTAGATAAAATAGATATGAATGATGGGTTTTTATAGAGAGAGAGACAGTGAACGTTTTCAGCTTTTTTTCAAGTAAAAATGGAAAAATTGGGAATTTTATTTGTTTATTTCTGGCTCTAATTAATTTTAAGTTAATTTAATGACTCGGGATTAGCTTAAGGTCACTATTCTTTGTACCTGGTTTATGATTTTCAGTGGGGTAGAATTTAATGAGCATTAATTAGTAAAATTACGATAAATTAAGTAAAATTAGTATAAAATTAATCAAATACTCTAATAATTAAACAAACAAATCTAAAATAAAATTCATCCAAAATCAAACACTAATCTAAAATAAAATTTATCCAAAATCAAACACTAATCTAAAATAAAATTCCATCCAAAATCAAACATTAAACCAATATTAGAGCGCCACGTAAAAAATCTAATGAGTTTCGGCCAATGGAAAAATAAGATTTTGAAATTATTTTTGAATTAAAAAAGTCGAGTGCCACGTAGATAAATAATTAGGTACTACATAGATATTTTTATTAATTAATTATTAATATTACGCATATACAATTTCATCCAAAAACAAACACTCTAAAAATTAAAAAATAAATCTAAAATGAAATCTAATCCAAAATCAAAAACTAATCTAATCTAATATATGAAACATAGCAGTTCGTATATATAAGAGCTTTATTTTAAGCTAACAATTTAATAGAATCCGTGCAACGCACGGGCTAAAATCCAGTATAAAATAAAATTCATCCAAAATCAAACACTAATCTAAAATAAAATTCAATTCAAAACCAAACATTAATCCAATATTAAAGCGCCACGTAAGAAATCTAATGGTTTCGACCAATGAAAAATAAGATTTCAAAATATTTAATGTTTATAAATTATTATTTACGAATAATCAATAATACTCCGTAAACAAATTTAATAACATTCGTATATTGCTCGGGTTCTAAGCTAATACGGATTAATACGGATATAATTATTATACGCCTATATTGGCTCCACCAAAACCATCGTTTTCTCTCTCCAAATAACCGTCATTTTCTCTCTCATCTCTTCAAATCATTTTCTCTCTCCTCTCCGCAACCGCCGCCATGCCGAGGCATTCTAAGGCGCAGTCGCACGAATTCTACTGCAGTTACTGCCACATTACTGAAAAAAATCTCGTGCAGTGGAAGAAACACCGCTGTGCGCGGTCGTTCTCTGGCCTCCGTCGCCTCTCCTATTCCAGTTTCGACCTCTATCGCCGATGTCACTCATCCAACTCCGGCCGCTGTCTTCGATGTCACTCCTCCAACTCCAATCAACGTCGACGCGCGTATTCCTCCTGCTCTTGACGCCGTCGCAGTTGTCAACCCTCCAGCTCCGACCGCCGCCTTCCGCCGTGCCACTCCGGTTGGGGCGTGGAAGGGAATGAAGAAATGGTAAAAGTGACAGATCTGTTTGATGAGGAAGGAGTTGCGGATGGAAGTAATTTGGAGTTGTAATGAAATGTTTTGAATTTTGGAAACTTGATTGTAGTTAAATTTGTTTTTTTTGGATGTTCTTGATGTGTAGTCAAATTTGTATTTTGGATGTTCTTGAACTCATGACATGGTTTCGTATATGAGTAGATCTATCGTTTGTTTTTTGCATAATTTTTACTGCTTCGATTCTTTTTTAATCATTTTTTATGGCGTCAACAACAAGATGTCTGTGATTCAAAATCTGGTGTTTGAGCTTTTTGACTTGGTTCTTCGCAAGGTAATTTTTCTCTCTTTTAATTTATTTTTCGTTTCTTGAATATAATTTAATTTTGTGTAAGAAATGGTCGGTAATTAGGGATTTGTTGGTAATTAGGTTTATGTTGGTAATTAGTTTGAATTGTGTAAGTTAGGTTAATTTGATTTGGAGTGATTTTGGTGGTTTGTTTGATTAGGTACATACATGGTATACTCTGCTTGGAATGGTTATGTTGTTCATGTTTACAGGAACTGAATGGCATGAACATGAAATGAAAAAAAGTTGTGTTGATTGTTTATTAATTAAACTTCAGATATCGGTTGCTATATACTAGAAAATTGAAGGGGAGTATTCTGGTCTTGAGCACAAGGTTGTGCCCGTCGTCGTCGAAATTCTTGAGTTAATTTTTTAGTGGTTTTGCTGATAGGTTTGTTTGCAATTGATTGGTGGGTTGGTTTTTTTGTTTTTGTTTTTGATTCGGATTTTGTTTGTTTTGACCTGGGTTTTGGTAATCTGAGTTAGAATTCTGAGAAATTAGATGATGGTTGACTTTGAATTTTGGTTGATATTTTGTTGTGATAGTTGATGATGATGTCTTAAAGTTGGAGGGGAGAGATAAAAGGGAATATGAGTTAGCTCGTAACAACCTGGGTGTGGTGGGAAAAATGTTGTGTCTGAGTAACATGGGTTGTGTTGTTTGGTTTAAGTTCATGATGGTGCGAGGGGCTAGAAACACAATCATTTTTGCACTGACAGACAATAATTTAAAAATTTATCTTCATAAAAGTGTATTTTGTCGTTTGCTGGGTTGTATTTTCTGTGCCTGTGTTCATGTGCAGATGAGGGAGAGGCAGGAGAAAGCTATGGGTGAGTTTATGATGAAACGACGTGCTGTTGCTCTAGCCGTTCACACAAACGATATGTCTGTCTATCACCCTCTTTGGGGAGAGAGAGAGATAGAAGTCGAGACCGACTCCGGATGCTTATGGCTAAGCTTGATGGTGAGGGGAAATTTGAAAAGCTGATTAAAGCCCATGATGACGAGGAGGAAGCAGCTTCAGCTAAGGATGAGATTGAAGAAGAAATGCTTCAGTATCCATTTTATACAGAAGGTACGCAAGAATTGCTGGAGGCTCAAAAGTTTTTTGCTATGTTCTCTATTGTCAGAGCATCTCAACGTTGGCATTGTGCGAGGAGTAAAAGGATGATCCAGATGAAGATGAGGGTGCTGAAATCGATTGGCTCTTAGACAGGCAGGAACGTTTGTTCTTGATTCCAGTGTGATTAATTGGTGATGACGGCCCACTTTGTGGATGTTCATTTTCAAAATATAGGAATTAGCTTGCTACATGCTATGTCTCGAGCTCTCTAATTTCTCTGTTAAACTGGTTGCCTGATTGGAGATTGAATTTTTGCAAAGTGTTTTTCTTAGCCTTGATACAAGTTTGTAGTTGTAGGAGTTGATCATCAATTCATCATACTATCTATTGTTTGTTAAAACTATCTATTGTTTGTCAAACTACCCATTTGGGCATATGAAGAGATGTGAGCCTGTGACCTGACCGTGGGTGGTACTTATCAATACTTGTTGCTTCCTGTCATTCTATTTTGTCACTTTGTGTTATGTGATTAAGACTTGAGGATTTTCTCACGATATTGAATTTTTGTTTTCATCCTAGAAAACCCGTTTAGCTTTCTACATGGTACAATTTCTCTCTTAAACTAGTGGCCTAAATGGTTGCAAAGTATTTTTTTCTTAACCTTGATAAGTTTGGAGTTGTAGGAGTTGATCATCATAATATCTACTTTTTGTCAAACTACCCATTTATACTTCATATGGAAGTTGTGAGCCTGTGACCTGACTGCCTGACTGTGGATGGTATTTATCAATACTTGTTGATACCTGTCTGTAACACCCTAATAATTCCTTGCTTTTTATAAAATATTTTCCGACTTAAAACACAGGAATTACCAAGATATTACCGCCACCGTGATAACGGCTAAGGCTATTTACCAGAATTACGCAGCGGAATTAACTAACTTTCAAAACATATTAAATAAATAGTTAATGGTTATTAAAACAAGTTGGAACCATTGAGTCCCAAATCCAAAGTATTAAACCATTTAAAAAAAATCCATTAACTGTAGATAGTATTAGTCATGACTATAAATAAAAATAGAGTTTATAAAATACGGAAGAACAAAACTCTCAACTCGAATCCCATGATAACTTCTCCCGCAAGTTATCTCTATAAACCTGCTTTATTAAAAATCTACTCTCCAACAACGCAAATGCAATTGATGGATCATCATAGGGTCATTAAGGCAAAGGCCATGACCAGAAGACATAAAGCACGAAGTCAGCAAAAGTTGAGTACGAACAAGCTAGAATAAAATTCTATGCTAACACGCTTCACTCGAAAAATTAGATAATCCACATGCAAAAGCCATATAATAAACAGATAAACATGGAGACAAGACTCGACACTTGACACGACGCTTGACTCACAGTTTAATAAAAAGTAGCTTCGAACGGGTAAAAGAAAGTATCCTCAAAAAGGAAAGAAAAGGGTGATGGGAGCCAACCATACACCAAAATAAGTCAGGCTACTACAGATAGTCGGGCCATACCGACAGGAATTCCAATGCACAACGGCATAAAAGAGAATGAAACAACGTCTTGTATCATTCTAGGAGTACAAGTTTTCCGGCAAGACTCCCCCCATTGTTCATACTCAAGGTATATACGTTCCAAGAGTTTTGAAGCTCTTTGGGTTACACTTTACGTTAATTAGTATATTATGTTCAAGGCGACTCAAGACTCTACACAAGACACAACATACAACAATGAAACAATTAAACAATTCAACAATGACACTTCATTATTTTAATTCTTTAGGACTTGTGATCAAACATGACTCAAGTGAAATTACTCCCATTGTTCCTTCTCAAAAACACTGTTTGAGATAACCCGACATTGCCTATATATTAACAAGCGGGGTGTGCCCTTAGCCCAAATTGTCCTTAATTCAATCCACATAGACTCTCTAACATATTCCACCCCTTGTTAGAATATATATTTCTCACTGGCAATATTCGACTGGCTCAATAATTATGCTAGACATCCTGGACTATAGCATAATAATAATAACAACTTGCATGCCGCACTACTCATACATGAAAACCAACTTGAACAACATGCTTGACATAATTCAACGATTATAAAAGTCCATAACATGATAGTTCAATAGAATCTATAAAGAATAATTCAATTAATAACATGCTCATTCACATAGATTCAATAATAATAACAACATGCTCGTTCTCAATATCAAACATGAATTCACAATAACATATTCATTCCCAATCATCAAACATGAATTCATAATAACATATAAGTTCACATGATTCGCATTCTATACACTTCACAAAGTCCTCGAATGATGGGTGGTCACCCTATTCTTGTACGTACCTGGAATACCTAAGTACGGGGGCCACTGTGCGAATCACGACTCACTAGAAATTAACTCCTATAAACAAAATGGAGAAACTTAATTATTATCCATGTTTACTAAATTTCCAGCAACTATTTAAGATTCTAAAACTCTTAGTTTAATTAGAAATCATTCATTAATCATTAATTTAATAGTCTCAAATAGTCAACTCAAGTCCTAACATAAAAACATTGACTTTTTAGCTTTAAACCCATCAAAAACCAACTTTTTTAAAGCTTATAAACAATCTGAAAATTTAAGTTGATTCCCATAATTTAAATTTTCATTAAATTATGTGAATCAATTGCTTAATTAATTGAAATCAAAACCCTAACAATAGTTTATCCCAAAAATATGTTTTGACTTCAAAATCAACACTTTATAAACTTATTAAATATGAAAATAATAACTTCATGAAGGAAATAATGCCCTTGGTCCAAGTATGCATTTAATGTTAAGTCTAATAAATGCGGTTCAGTATTAATTATACAAGTTAATAATTCAGTGAGATCAAGTGAACTGTATGCCTAGCTAGAGGCCGCTTCAGCTCAAGTGGAATTAATAATATTAATCCACAACTTACTCTTGACTGAACCCGTAGGGTCACACAAATAGTACGTGAACGGATCAAGTATTTAAAGGATTTAAATACTCCATTTATGAATATTCGGAATCGACGGATCTCAGTTCCAGTGGGAGCTGAAATCGTCAAAAGGCAAATTATGAATACTCCGGACACGATGATATTGCCGGAAACGGAAATATGGATCGTATCGGAAATATAAATATTATCCAAGTCGTAGATGTTGCCGGAAACGGAAACATGGTACGTATCGGAAAATATTATCGGAAATGGAAATATTGCCGGAATCGGAAATATTGCCGGAAACAGAAATATTGTCAGAATCGGAAATATTATCGGAATCGGAAAATAATTCCGGAATCGGAAATATTAAATATTTGTTCGAAACAGAAAATAATTCCGGAATCGGAAATATTAAATATTGTTCGAATCGGAAATGAATTCCGGAATTGGAAAATTAATCGGAAGCGCGTCGTACGAAATAAGCATCGGACGAGCTTGCTAGACAAAGGCCCAACACGAAGCCAGGCCCACGCCTAGCAAGCCCAGCGCGCACAACAGCAAGCCAAAGGCACGCCAGGCCCAGCGCAAGGCCAGGCCCAGCGCAAGGCCAGGCCCAGCGCAAGGCCAGGCCCAGCGCAAGGCCAGGCCCAGCGCAAGGCCAGGCCCAGCGCAAGGCCAGGCCCAGCGCAAGGCCAGGCCCAGCGCGCCAAGGCTGCGAGCAACACGGGCTGTAAGGCAGCGCATGGGCTGCGAGGCAGCAAGCTCGTGTGGGCTGCGAAGCCTACGATGGGATTCTTGCGCGCGCGGGCATGGCCTGCTCGCTTGTGGGCCGTGCTCGTGTGCGTGTTGGAGTTTGTGTATGCATCGAATCCTTAAGCGATTAGGATTAGATTAATTTTCTAAATGACTAGTTTTAAGGAAACTCT
Source organism: Spinacia oleracea (assembly GCF_020520425.1). NCBI lineage: Eukaryota > Viridiplantae > Streptophyta > Magnoliopsida > Caryophyllales > Amaranthaceae > Spinacia > Spinacia oleracea. The sequence goes on from NC_079489.1 coordinate 152,431,777, forward strand.
AATTCTAATAGAGTTAGAATTCTTGAGTCCTAGTAGACTTCCAATTCCATATTCCTACTCTATAAATATGTGATGGCATTCACAAATTTATGAGAACATAATTTTCAATTATACATCTAAAACTAAGTATAATATTTTCCAAAATATTCGAACATATTCATAAAACCTTAGGTGCAATTCTAGTTAATTAAATCTAAGGCGGATCCGAACGTGCTGTGGACTATCTACGGAGGGACGACATTTGGAGTCCTAAACTTGTTCTTGTTCGGTTCGGGAGCATCTATGGAGGGTACGCTACAAAGAGTATGCATCCTAAATTATGCTAATTGTTATGTGACAATTAATTTGGATTCCTGGCTTTATGGTTTTTCCGCATGATTTATATTCAATTATATGTATCATAACCTAACAGTGGTATCACGAGCCTCTAATTAATTTCATAATGTTATGAAAGTAGGGAGAAAGGGGGAGAGAGGAAGAGAGAAACTAGCGGTTATGATCTTATTCCAATCAATATAATATGTACATATACATGCATTATATAGGATAAGGATGACAGGGATATAATGGGCATCCACAATACAATATGTTTATAACACTCCCCCTTGGATGTCCATTATCTAAAATAATACAATGACCCTGTAATATACATGAGATGATGCCTCATTAAAAACCTTACTAAGAAAACCCTGTGGGATAAAAACCTAGTGAAGGAAAAGAGTACAACACTCATCATAATACGCTTGGGATGTTGCCTCGTTAAAAACCTTACCAGGAAAACCCAATGGGACAAAACCATGGTTAAGGGAAAAAGAGTGCAACGCGTATTTTCTCCCCCTAATGAATACATCACTTGTGATCTTCAAGTTCAATGAATATAATATTGTTGATAACTTTTCAAATGTATCAACATGTAGCTCCTTGAAATTTGATTCTCCGTCATTTGACTTGAATTTTCAAATCTTCACTTGTATGCACTAGGTGAGTATTTATATTTTTGAAAATAATACCTGAAATAAATATATATTCTTGCATATAATATTACAAAATGTATCCTTTCATATTGGACATATATAAACCTTCTTCTGGAGGTCATAAGTAGTAGTAATCATCAATGTTGATCAAAATTTCTCTAGTCATACTTTCACGACAATACATGATAAATAATAATATCACTGTTCAACTTAGGGTATAATGTGATTTATGGTTCTTCTGGACCATAAAATAAAACTCAATATAAGGACATTACATACTCTTATTTTATAATTTTGAATCAACTCATATTTGTACAAGAATTCTTCCATGAATGAACTAATATGTATATTTCATAAGTCTCAAGTTCTCAAACTACTGGTTGAGAACTTGATATGACATTTCAAAAACACTCTTTTAGAGTTTTGATAATATCTCATCAATGTTGTGACATTCATGTGCAAAACTTAAAGGGTTAGATGTTAAGAACATCATGTATAAGTTCTTCAGGAACTCTTCTTATTTGCATGATTCATAACATGCTATTAAATCGATATTGCATATAAACTTTTGTCACAACTATTAGCCCAATGGAGTAAGAATCTCCTCTTATAAATTTTCATAAAGTTGCAAATTCGTCTTACCATTCTTTGGATGCATATTCATATATGATATCATAATAGTTTTGAAACATGTAATATGAAATTATAACTGGATAATCTACATCATACCATGATAAAACATAAAAACAAACTAAATGTATGATGAATGATGCATTTACCTATTAACTACACATGTATATGAATGTAAGACTCAAATGCAAAACATTGTACAATGTGGATATTTCAAATCCATAACTTGTTGGACTTCAGGTCCATGAGCTCATTTAATCATTATAATGATGTCTACATCAAAATAGACATAGATTTACATCCCCTATTCAATCCATTATTTCTCGCATATGCATTATATTTCGGTTCCATCATATACCGGTATCATCAAAAAATTTCAACATATACTTTGCATGCTATTCATGTCTGAATAATTATTCAATAGGTACCATTCATCTTTTCTCACGGGCCATCTATTATAGTTCAGATATCTATACCACTTCAAGGGTATTTCATACACTATAATAGTGTTTTCTTTCTTTTCAATAATATCATCAACTGCATTATCTTGCCCTTTTCATATAAATAAATCTATATCTCATCATTGTGTTGGAACCGTATATATAATCTACACTTCAGGTGTAGAGATTTAAATAAATATTGACAAGATCATTATAGTAACATCGAGCACTATGACCATTATACACATTTATGCATCTGAACATGTAACAATTTAACACAATCAAGTCATAGATATTTATGTCCAAACATATTTCGAGGACATACAGTTGGCATTTACACTTACTCATATGAGGATCGATATATTATCTTTCAATTTTGCCAACTTATTCTAGCTCGTCTCCCCCCTAAGTTGGGAAAATATTTTCAATATATTATGGGGCATAAAATCTTTCACCAACTAATAATACACTTTTCAACGTGTATTTTGATAAATGTTTCATACTTCCGTTCTCTTCTGGAGATTAACATTGATCATGGGGAGTATATACACTGTGCAGTTGTATTTTTTTTCTTCATATTTCTCTTTTCGTACTGACGTATGATTGCCCCAATCAAGAGATTTAGAATACTTAAATCAATCACAAAACACTTGTAAACTTATTGGTGATATTCAAGTCACCTAATATCATTCTGGTGAACTTCAGGTCACTTACTATCATGGTGAACTTCAAATCACCTATCATATCATTATACAAGTTTTTAAAGTCATTAATATCTCTTGTACTTATTTTCTCAATCGACATTCGATTGAAATACAACTCAACCTCATCAATATGTATTGCCTTTGAATATATATATACAACATATGAGGAAATGTCAGCACATAAATTTTTATTTAACAAGAATTTTCAAATTCTCATGACGGGTGTTCTTAAACCCGGATGGCCTGAATTATCACATCATACGTATATAATATCATATAAAATATTTCATTCGATAACTGCTGGTTATCTTCCCAAAGTGATCACTATAATTATAAAATACTATAATTTGAACATATTGTGATGTGATATAATGACACAAACTGGTGTCTTATTTGTAATTGAAAGAAAATTTAATAAAACTTATGGAAAGATAGCTTACACTCTTCTGGAGTATTCATTGTAATTGTGGTACATTTTAATTTCAATAAATATATTCATCTTTCTTCATCTTCAGGATGATATCAAATATCATAAACTCATACTCGTGTTCATAATTTATGAGCAAAAACTTGTACCACATTTAACATCCATGTATCATTTCAATCCATATACCATAATTTTGTAAACTTAAAAGCTATCTCCCCCTGATATTTGCATACATCTCTTCATAATTTATTCTCATTGATGTATGAGGGGTATTCATAAACTTTAATAACTAATTACTTTCTTCAGAAGTGATGATCAACAAATCAAAACAATTATAATAAATATATAAAAATAAAAGAAAAACATTAATATTGAACGAAACATACGGCAGTTACTAAAATTGATATTCTCTGCCATATTGCACATCAAATAACAATATTAATCTGGCATGGATCCCCAAGAAACCACATGCCATACACTATCCCAACTTAATGGCTAATAAAACAAAGAGAATTAGGCAAATTAGAATTAGAAATTTATAAAAAAAAAAAATCAGAGATATCAAAAGAAACGGTTTGCTTTTTGCTTAACCATGTTAACCGCAATCACACAATTCAACTTGCATTTCAATCATTCAGAAAAGTAATGCAATAATCGTAAGATGTAACCATGTTAATTAAAACATGAGGAAAACGATTTCGGATAAAAATCTTTAATGAAAATGGAAAAAAAAACGTAAATATCCAACAAAACAATACTCCTTATTAATCACGTCGACATATTGAAACACGTAATATGTCAAAAATTAAAAATGCTTATAAGCAGCGCAAATATTGGACTCTGTTAATTGCAAGCCCCAAAACGTTAAACTTATATAAAATTACTCCATATACTATAATTTTATCATGTATATATCAATCAAATTGAAATAATCAAACAATTAAAGTAGACTTACAAAATGTAGACAATTCTCTTTGTTTTTCGTTTGTAATTCTCGTTGCGAAAGAAAAATGAAAATGGTGCTGATAACGTGTTATGAAATTAGGGAGAAAGGGGGAGAGAGGAAGAGAGAAACTAGCGGTTATGATCTTATTCCAATCAATATAATTTGTACATATACATGCATTATATAGGATAAGGATGACAGAGATATAATGGGCATCCACAATACAATATGTTTATAACACATAATAATTAGTTAACATTGTTAAATTTTATAAATTTGCAATGAATTAAAGGGGTGATTAATTCGAAATTTTCAATTTTTGGTAATTAATTGCAAATTCGTGCGTTTATTTAATTATATGTTCGCAGAATTTTCGGCAGTTTAGTCAATAATGGTCGGAATCGTATAATTTTATAGTGTATTTCGCATGTAAGCGGCGTTTTAAAATTTTGACTAAAATCAAAGATTTGATGCCGATCCCAGGATTACCAAATTTGAAGCCTAACTATGACTTTTCGGAGGTTTTAGTTTTTCGAACGCAAAATTTGTAATTTTAAGATGTTAAATTAAATATTTGCGATTCTTGTTTGTAAATCTTGAATTTTTGATTGACCTACTGTATATGTTTAACAAATTTATATGCCTAAGCTTGTTAATTATACAACCTAATTTGTAGTTGTAATTAATTTGTTGAAATTCGAATAATTTAGAATTTGATTTGATTTTCATAATTAATTGACAATTTAATTAGGTATCCATGATTAAAAACCACCATAAAAAATTGTTAATTTTGATAAATTTTCAATTTTTATGACCTAGATTTGAATCCATGATAATCGGAAATTAATTGAATAATAAATTTTCGATTTTTCGCCCTAAATTTATGAAATTAATATGATTTATTAATTTGTCTATAAATTTGAATTAAAAAGTTCTAATTTTTATATATTCGCTCATGAATGTTGCACGCACAAAGCAATGGACGCTACGTGTTACCCTTAAGGGGTGTTGTATAGTGCGGGCATGCGACGACGAGCAAGGGAGCTCGTCGCCAATGCGGTACGAATGCAGCGAGCAACGGGCGTGGCATGCGCGCAAGGCAAAGGCTGCCTAGGTGTGTGTGCTGCGAGCCATGGGCGATGGGCGATGAGGCAAGGCACAGCCGAGCGAGCAGACATGTGTGGGCAGCGAGGGATGCTGCGCCACAGCGCGCGCTGCCTCGTCCAACGAGCAGACCAGAACGCGTGGTGCAAGCGGGCTGCGCGCATGCGTGGCTGGGCTGGCTGTGTATGCGTGTGGCCTGCTCGTGCATTGCTATACGATCAGTCGAGGGGTGTTGATGCCTCGTGCACTCGACGGGGCATGGGCGCAAGCCCATGGCCTCGTCTTGATCCGATTGATGCGTTTTGAATTTAATTTTGAATTTTCTGTCGGAAAACGATTTTAATTAATTTTAAAATTTCATAATTTAATTTTTTCTCGGAATTTAATTTTGAATAATCTAATTATTATAAATTTTATTTATACTAATTATTTTACTAAAATTAAAACCTTGAATAAATTTAAATTTATTTATTTAATTCAACTGAAAAAAAATTAAAGGATTCAAATAATAATTTATGTGAGCTTTAAATTTTAATTAAATTTGTATGTTTCCGGTTAGACTAGGAAATACAATTTATGTTTAAAATTAGTAAAGCATGTAAATTTATTGGTTTAAGTGGGAGATTTTAGTCATAAACTCTTGATTAGGTCTACACTCCTTTAAGGTTAAAACAACTTGATTAGAATTAATAAGGATTGAATAATTGGTAGATTATTGGAAGCCTTGATTAATTGCTGCAAATATTTATGTGATGCATAATATGTTCTACTAACCAGCTATGTGGGCCATTCATTGATAAATGAATGGGTGAATGGTATATTGTAAATGTACTGTTTTGCAGCTTATGGCAAGTGACTAGTATGGCCCAAATAGGATAGAAAATATGGTATGCGTACCATTAATTTGAATGTAAAATTGTTCTAATGCACCAAAGTTTTTTAATTTAAATATGGCCTGCGTACCATCAAATAGTTGTAATTAGTTTAAATTATAGCTTATCCTATTTGAAGAAAATGATGCCTCCCATGGTGAAATTCAAGACGAAGTTTACCATCCATTTTCAAGACGGAGTTTGAAGTTGAAGCTTCAAGATTAAGTCGGGCCATACTAGATCACATTTATATCTTATGCATGCTTTAAGTTATTTATTGCTTTTAAATATGTCTTAATTATGCATTAGATTATGGCTTGATTATGTTGCATGATTAAGGATTTTAGTTCACTTAAAATCTAACCAACATAGTAGAGCCTTAAGTTCCAAACTTTAAAAATTGAGTTAAAAGGTGCCATGCCAAAATAACACTTCCTTGGATAACCTTTACATCAATCTTAGTAATAGTTTTTCGCCATAGCGAGGTGTTACTTATTGATCCTAAAGGGGTAAGGTACACAAATAATTGTGAGTACATGTTAGTTTTGGTAAAACTCAAAGATATAAGTAAGAAGTCCTTTTATGTTGTGGAAAATGAGATAGGTTTACCTAATAAGTTCTTATACGTACCTATCAACCAAGAGTAGTTTCTAGACTATTATCAAAGGCATTGCTTACCTAAAATATTTTAGAATTGAGTCTAAATACATAATGTGCTTAATTCTTCAATGATTTAGGGTCTTGGAATCATTTTATTCACGCCTGCCGAAACAATAAATTCGAATAAAATGCTAATGACTTGTTTAAATTACATGATTGCTTTAATTTTCAAGTTATTATTCATGATAAATGTTTAGACTTTGCATGCTTCAATGTGTGTTTTAATTATTGTTTATAATTAAATATCTTGCACTGCAGTAAATCCTTTTAGAAAGGTAGCAGTAAATTTCCTTGATTTGTAGTGAATCCAAGAACGATTCACAGAAATGAGAGAAAATGAGCAGTTTAAAATGTACGTTTCTTTTAGCGACTTTTATGGTTGTTTTCGAATATCAAAGTCGAATGGAAAAACCGATTGGTGCTTGTGAATTCAAAATACAATGTAGTTTTGAGATCATAAAGCATTGAGTTTAAACGCTCAGCTTTACCAATGGTTAACAACCTAGTATCTTTTTCCATTTAATTCTCGAATGAGGCTAGTCCCTAGACATTCGAATAGATCGATGCTTAGAGAACTTTAGAAGCTTCTGGTAAGATCATCTAGTTGAAAAAGAATATTCAACATAAATTAAATGGTAAGAACTTTGTTGAAGTGACATTGGACATGTCTAACAAAGTATAAAAGTCAACACTAGAGAATTCAATTCTTAAGACTATAAGAAAGGGTACAAGAAATAGGAAAACAAGGAACAAACGAAAGGAATTTATGATTCCGTTTCTACCTATAAGTTTATGTTTAAAAGAGAAGTGACCTAGAAATCAAACTTCCTTGGTATCATATACCACTTGAGGTTCTTACTTCGGTAAAAACTCAAACAATGGAAGCTAGGCTACACTAATGGCCTACAAGTGGGAATGCTACATTAGTTGTAGGGTCATCTAGTTTGTTTTAAGTCCTTTCAAAGGCTGGAACGTAATGGCTATTATGTTCCTTAATCAGCATACCTAAATTTATGTTTTCAAACACAGAAAGACTCACATTCAGAAGGACAAAAACAATGTTTGTTTGTTATTTGAATGAAATGGTCATTTACGGGTTGAGTCTATATGCTTGATTAAAACAAACAACTCTTTAACAATAAGAACTTACTAGGTTCAAATCAATCTCTTGATTTGAGTTCCACTAATCTTTGGCATTATTGCTTAGACCATGTCAACAAGTTAACATTCAAAAGCTCTATATTATGAACTTTTGAAAGTTGATTTATTTCTAGATCATTCAAGACAAGTTAGTCTTACTTGTTGAAAGTAACAAAAGATATGAACTATTGTTAGAACACCTAGACAATAGAGTTCAAAGCTAAAGAAAGATTTTATGACTTTATTATTTAGCATGGTTTTGAGTGAATATGGATTTATTTACTCAAAGTGATATAAGTTTGAATCTGTTTGACTAGTTCAAAGATTCATAGAAAAGTATAAAAACGTCCACTTGGCAAGAAATCATAAAGATCTAGGTTAGATCATGTTGATGATTACTTGAGACCAAAAATGATCATCAATGATTGTGTGCTGTAATTTCACGATCTAGCTCCATAAGATATGGCATATCTAAGTTGGAATGATCGAAGTCAATTAGTACTTGATTCGATCAATGATGAATCATAAAGACTTTTTCCTATAATTTCTAAAACAAAATGCTCAACTACCACCAAACTAAACCAAATTCGTCAAAGCTATTGAAAAGTAATTTCTGAATATCTTTTCAATAATATATATATATATATATATATATATATATATATATATATATATATATATATATATCTAAAGAGTTTCTAAACTCAGTGGGAGCTTAGTGTTTGTTATTCAACAAACTAAGGCAAGTATAGATATATGTTTCATTGTGATGTATTCAAATGAGACACAAGGGTATTGTTTCTACCACGAATTTTGAGAACATAATGTTTGTTTGCTCGAAATAATGTCCTTTTGGAGATCGTTTCCAAAATGACAAGTGGGAGAAAATAGACCTCGAAAGTAGTTGAGGCGAACAACAAACATAAACGGACATTCCTGAGGCTTTTCGAAGTTCTTTAGAAAATCCGAACACGTATTCTTTAAGGACTTTAGAAGTGGCTTTAAAGAATGGACATCTCTTAGAAGACTTTACAAGTGCTTCAAGGAGAAAAGAATATTCAAATGACTTTCAAAGTGTCTATTGATATTCTACTGTTTGATGTTCTATACCCAAGTAGGCATAGAGTTCAGGTCACTGAAACTAATAGATTCTTCTATTAGATAGAGAAGAAACATAGAGTTCAGGTCAATGAAAGTATGAGATTCTTCTATTAGATAGTGAAGAAACCTACAACTTACAATCAAACTATTATCATGTAGATTAATGAGTTTATGACTTGTAAGAAAGCTATGACGAAACCCATAATCCCTAAAATGGTTAGAGGCCATATATAGACTCAAATGTTTTTGATGGTTAAAGGCCATAAAACATAATAAGTGTTTTGATGACAAAATTAAAATTATGTTGATTTGCAAGAATGGTTTACACCTATTGGTTGCAAATTGGTTTTAAGGATAAAAACCATCAAACATGAAATTGTGTTCACACACAAAGCTAGATTAGTTGCTAAAAGGTTACAAGCAAATTCATGGCGTGGATTGTGTTGAAATCTCATGCATAATCGTAATGCTCAAGTCTATAAATCAAGCAATGATTGCATATTGGTACATATGGCAATTGGATGACAAAATGTATTCCTCGATCAAATGTTGGAATAAACTATGTACATGGTATGTCATAGGATTTGTGGATCCAAATAAATGCTTGAAAAGGAAAGCTAGCTTATGAAATCTAAGTATAGATTTAAGCAAGAAATTGGGAATTAGAACTGTATTTTAGTGAAGCTAATAAGTAATTTAGTTTCATAAAATATACATGATTCTTATAGATATATAAGAAGTTTAGTGGGAGTACGTAAAACTTAATTGGTTCTATGTGTATCACACACATATCTCTCTATTGTGAAATAACATTCAAATGCTAATGACTTAGATTTGAAATTATTCATCAATGATGGACCAAGGCGAAACTTAGTACATATTGGGTATTAAGATCTATTTACAAAGATCTTATAATATTGTTTTAGATTAAGTAATGGCATTTACTAAATCAAGCACGAAAGACTCCATTGGAGATATTCGACCCATGTGAATAAATCTAAGTAAAGAATGTTTGAACTATGTATAAGCATTTACTAAGTTAAACATCAAAGAGTCAAAATGAGATTCTTAAACCTATATTATATGTCAAAGAATTTAGCTGGATTTAGTATCTACTAAAACTGAATGAGCTAAAGTTACAAGAATAGAATTCAATTGGGAATTATTCTGCAAAAGAATTTATCATGTATGATATAATATGATGATCGCCAAAAATGTATCGTATGGCTTTAGGCATGACGAACATATACCAATCTCTATTGATCTAAGTAAAGATCAACTAGATTGAGATCAAGGAAAACTTATGGTACTTGAAAGGTACATAGGAATAGTCCTTAATTCAAGGAAATAAAGATATGCTAAATATTGATGTTGCACGCATAAACACTGGAAAAGGATCAAGCAAGATTCCTTTGGAGTTAACCATTGGCAAAGACGAGCTACAGAGCATCGTGGTTTGAAATGGCAAACATGGATCGGAGACCATGAGTTGTTGTGTGGGAAATTAAATATTAATTTCTATGTTCTAAGATTCAGCTAGGAAGTCTTCCGCATATCCATGAACTGCTTGGATAAGTAAATCCAAACAAAGCATCACTAGCAACCTAAACAGTTGAAGTAAAAGTAATTATTGCCTAAGAAGGAATGAAACAAAGTTGTTTATGTTAAAGAGTCCTTCACTGAACTTGGGTAGATCACATGTCTGCTGACTTGATGGTTCTTCATTGCAAAATGCGTAGAACCACTATTGTAGCAAGAAAACTAGATCACAAAATAAACATACTCAAAAGATCTTATCATCCTATCTCGAAGAACATTCGATGAAAAGGATATTAAGATTGGCAAAGTATGATAAACTAAACCTATGCAACAAGTGAGAAACAACACTCACATTGTAGCACTGGATATCAAGCATAGTTTTGAATTCCACTAATTGTTTTAAAGATGGGTTAGAGGCCCATGGGTGTAAAACATTGGGGTTGAACATTTATCATATATGAAATATATTTTTCATATTCCATTTAATCTTGGTTTAGTATTAAATGATGAGTCCTTCAATTTGACGATATATTCAAGATAGACTGTCAGGACCAATCATGTGACTAAGAAATGTCTATCAAGTGAACTTGAATGTCAAAAGTGTTAGGTTATGATACATATGACAATACATAAATCATGCGGAAAAATCATAAAGCCAGGAAAGCATATTATTTACACATAATCATTTAGCATAGTATAGATGCATACACTTTGTAGCGTGCCTTCCCTAGCTGCGCCCGAACCGAACAAGAACAAGTATTTAGGACTCCAAGTGTCGTCCCTCCGTAGATAGTCCACAGTACGTCCGGATCCGCCTCAAGATTGACCAACTAGAATCGCCCTTAAGGTGCTTAGGAATTTTCGGCTATTATTGTGCAAGAGTGTGGCTGAATTTTCTTTCAAAACTTACCCTTTTGAATACTTCAATCGTGCTCATAATTATGACCCTAGGCCCTTATTTATAGAGGTTTGGAAAGGGAATTGGAATCCTAGTAGGATACGATTTAATTAAACTTAGAATCCTACAAGGACTCTAATTTAATTAAATAATCCTAATAGGAATAGGAGTTTAATCATACACCAAATCCTAATAGATTTAGGAATTGTGCATGGACACAAACACACACGCACGGAGCCACGAGGGCGCCCGCACGCGTGCGCTTGGCCCACGCAGCCCACGCTGGGCAGCCTTGCCTTGGCGCGCTGGGCCTGCCTTGCGGTGGGCCTGGCGCTGCCTTGGGCTGGGCGTTGGCGCGCGTCCTTGCTTGCTGGGAGATGGCCTGGCTTTGTGCAGGGCCTTCGTCCGGCAGGCCTCGTCCGATGCTTATTCGTACGATACGCTTCCGATTAAATTCCCGGTTCCGGAATTCATTTCCGATACGAACAATATTTAATATTTCCGATTCCGGAATTAATTTCCGTTTCGAACAAATATTTAATATTTTCGTTTCCGGAATTATTTTCCAATTCCGATAATATTTCCGATTTTGACAATATTTCCGTTTCCGGCAATATTTCCGATTCCGACAATATTTCCATTTCCGATAATATTTTCCGATACGTACCATGTTTCTGTTTCCGGCAACATCTACGACTTGGATAATATTTATATTTCCGATACGATCCATATTTCCGTTTCCGGCAATATCATCGTTTCCGGAGTATTCATTTCTTGCTTGTGACGATCTTAGCTCCCACTGAAACCAAGATTCGTCGTTTCCGAATATCCATAGATAGAGTATTTAATGCCATTAAATACTTGATCCGTTTACGTACTATTTGTGTGACCCTACGGGTTCAGTCAAGAGTAAGCTTTGGATTAATATCATTAATTCCACTTGAACTGAAGCGGCCTCTAGCTAGGCATTCAGCTCACTTGATCTCACTGAATTATTAACTTGTTAATTAATACTGAACCGCATTTATTAGACTTAACATTGAATGCATACTTGGACCAAGGGCATCATTTCCTTCAGTCTCCCAATTGTCCTTAGGGACAAGTGTGCATTTCCTAATTCCTTTGTCGCTTGATGCTTGCTCTTGAACATAAGGTAAGAGCTGTCATCCTTAATATGTCCAGAGGTGTTTCTCGGTTTCAGAGTTCAACTGATCAAATAAGCAGATAATCATAGCCTATGATTCATCTGAGCACGGCCATGCATTTCACTGTTTATAGCTCTCCGAGTGGCCTTGTACAACTTTTAAGCATCTCATCCCGATTTATGGGAGGACAATCCCAATCTTGCGATCTTGAGATTAGACTTCGTTTGATAGGTGATTACCTGAGCGTTGCCTTTATAGCCTCCTTTTACGGTGCGACGGTTGGTCAACGTCAAAGCAACCAGTTCTCAAACAAGTAATCTCAAATCACTCAGGTATTGAGGATTTAGTGTCTAATAATTTTAATGAAATTTACTTATGACAGATTTTCATCTCTTACAGTAAAGTTTCATAGGTCTGTCCGATACTAGTCTTCCCAAAGTAAGTATCTATGCAAATTATTATGACATTGCCATGTCCACATAGTTCAAGAAACAGAACTACTAGTCATCTTGCATTCTAGACGTCTAACGTTTTCTATGCGTCCAATTTTTTTTATAGAAAACTCCGACCAGGGACCATTTTCAACTTTTGACATTAAAGTTCACTTGATAGACATTTCTTAGTCACAGGACTGGTCCTGACAGTCTATCTTGAATATATCGTCAAATTGAAGGGACTCATCATTTAATAAACCACAATTAAATGGAAAAATGAATTCTATTCATTTATTGTGAATGATTAACCAATAATGTTTTACAAAGATTTAAACTCTAAAACTTTAAAACATTAATTAAGGACATCAAAGCCATTCTCCAATATGCTTGATTCCCATGGCTGCAGTGTGCGAGTTGTGCTTCGCCTGCGGCAGAGGTTTAGTCAATGGATCTGATATGTTGTCATCAGTTCCAATCTTGCTTATCTCGACTTCTTTTCTTTCAACGAACTCTCGTAGAAGGTGAAATCTACGAAGTACATGCTTGACTCTTTGGTGGTGTCTAGGCTCCTTTGCCTGTGCAATAGCTCTGTTGTTATCACAATACAGGGCTATTGGTCCTTTAATGGAGGGGACTACACCTAGTTCACCTATGAACTTCCTTAGCCATATAGCTTCCTTTGCTGCTTCATGTGCAGCAATGTACTCCGCTTCAGTTGTAGAATCCGCAATGGTGCTTTGCTTAGCACTTTTCCAGCTTACTGCACCTCCGTTGAGGCAGAAGACAAACCCAGACTGTGATCTGAAATCATCTTTGTCAGTTTGGAAACTTGCGTCCGTATAGCCTTTAACAGTTAATTCATCATCTCCACCTGTAACGCCCCGACCTCTAATTCACTATTTAAAGCATACTTAGCAGCGGAATTAACCTAATTTGGTCGGGACATTACCTGCCGTAATTCCGTCTTGGAAGTTACAAGGCAACATCATACATAAGCCATAAAAACCTCCAATTTAATATAGTAATCATTTATATTCCCAAAATACAAGTACATAAATTACTAAAAGTCTTTAATTAAACTATTATAAACATTAAGCATAAACTAGGTGAATAATATAAAAGTGAAATTCCTCGCCACTACTCGTGTCCATCGTTCCCCGCAGTACCTAAAACGGAAAACAAAACGGTGAGCCGAAGACTCAGTAACGACTACCCTAGCAACGTAAATTCATTTCAATTTATTTTATTTAGTAACACAGGGAGAATAGAATGGGTAAAACATTTAATAAAACATCATATTTAATTCATTCATAAACTTTTAATGAAAACGTCATTCATAAACTCTTAATTAACATGCTAGTTGTCGGCAAGTACGAACCGTGAAGGAATTCTCCACTGGGCCTGGGCCCATAAGAGCCTGGGCTCATCGTAACATGGGGCCTGGGCCCTGAGCCTGGGCTCATAAACCATGGGAGCCTGGGCTCGTGATCCATGGGTGAACAGGTGTCCGTGGTGCATGCATGACCGATAGATATGAAGATGGTAGTTTATATACCGCCAGACAAACTATGTCTTTCACTTTCATTTATCATGTTGTATATAATTTTTACCAAGCCTTGGCTTGTATTTCAGTTGAAATAACATAACTCCTTTTTAGATCATAAAACATTATTTAGATCTTGGGATCCATAAAATATCAATTCTTTCATAGCATTGCATAAACATCATTTTATGAGAAAACTCAATCAAATCATATTATAGGAAACAATTCAATCAAATCATATTTCATCCCACAATCCATAAAACACATCAAAACATTTAATTCATAAATTCAATCATAACTTCATAATTTCATAATACATTTATAAGGGGATTGCGGGTACTAGCAATAGCCGTTACCTTAACCGCGATTTTTATCCTTCCTGTTTGATGGATCGTTCTTCCTGAGCTCCAAGTCCGATTTCTTTCAGAATATTAATGTATTGAATTAGTATAATTTAAAATTAACATCTTATAAATAATATGTTTTATAAGAATTCATTTATAAGTAACGAATTTTAATAAAAACATAATTTCATAATTTAATGAAAATATTATTAATCGAAATTTTAATTGAAATATTAATTTATCTTTCATAAACCGGTTTTCATGAAAATATTATTTAAATTCTGTTTTTGTTAATTCAAGCTCGTAATTTATTTTTAGTAAAATCGATAATTAAACCTGAAAAAAATAATAAATCATTTCATTAGTAAATAGTTATATAATAAAAATCATTAAAACATGAAAATTTAGAAAATCTGAAAATCTGAAAATACAATTAGCTTTAACTCACCCGGGGATTTTGGGGAGGAGGGAGGGTGGTTGCCGGGGATTTTGGGGCGGAGGTGAGTTTAGAAGGTGGTGCGGCGGTCAGTTGCGGCGTTTGCGTGGCTGGGTGGTGCGGCAGGGGCGAAGAAGGGGGGAGGCAGGGGAATGCGCGGGAGGAGGAGGAGAGCAGGGGGAAGTATGGTGGGGCGTGGTGGTGTTTCTGGGTGGCCGAGTGGTGCTGGGGTGGTGGTCGAACAGTGGTGGTGCGCCGGAGGAGAAAAAGAGAAAGAAACAGGGGTGTGCGAAGAGAGAAAAGCAGGGGAGATGGAGTGGATGTTTTGGGTCGGTTTCTTGCCGGCGATGAAGACAGGTGGGGTGACCGGTGATTTAGGGTGGCGACAGC
Organism: Spinacia oleracea; assembly: GCF_020520425.1. Lineage (NCBI taxonomy): Eukaryota > Viridiplantae > Streptophyta > Magnoliopsida > Caryophyllales > Amaranthaceae > Spinacia > Spinacia oleracea. The sequence goes on from NC_079489.1 coordinate 152,447,504, forward strand.
CACTGATGGTGGTGGTTAATGGTAGGCAGTGGTGGTCCGAAACAGGAACACAACAAGGGAGGTGGTGGAATTTGAAAGGGGACTTTGTTTTTATTGAAATCTAACTGAAATTGTGGATGCTTTTGTATACATGTAGAGTAAAGAACAAGTTGAAATCCTTGGGGTCCAAGGAATGAACAAAGACTGAAATAAGGGAATAAGGGAATGAAGAGATTGCTTCCAACTTCATACGTGAGGAACAAGCAGTAAGAGAAGAAAGATGCCAATTTGCTCTTTAGGGGCATTTTGGTAATTTCATTTAGTTGGGCTAAAATTCAGAAAATTGGTTTCTATTTTCAGCAATTGATAAAAAATAAAAATGTTCAATTAGAACTAAGTTTATAAATAATTCTTTATTAAATATCGTTAACGAAAAACTAAATTTAGTTTCCGAATAAAATAAGAACGTCAAATAATTTAATTTAGTTTCCGAATAAAATAAATTTAGAAATCCAAAAATATTTAAAATTTAAAAAGTTCGTTAAGCTCGTAAATATGAAAATTAAATTATAAACTGAAAAATAAATCGTGTAGCAATATTAAAAATTCAAGCGAAATAAAACTTCGTTAATTAAAATAAAGTTCTAATTTAGGATTTAAAACGATTTTAAGCTAAATAAAAATAATTAAACATAATTAATCGAGTTTTAAAAATTCGGGGTATTACATTCTTACCCCCTTAGAAAAAGTTTCGTCCTCGAAACTTGAAAATTAGATTTATAAAATGTTTGTTGAAAATTGAAAACGCTCGAATAAAAGTATGATGTTTTATTTTAAAAGCAAGATCTCAAAATTTTATTTCAATCCCGACAATGTCTAGCCTTCATTCCGCCATCATCTTTTAGGACTCCGCTTCAACTCGAGACCTAGAATCGAAGAGTAAAGAATGCAAAAGGGGCAAAATTATATATTGATCCTTAATCGTCATTAAGGTCAATTACATTTCGCCATCGTCTTTCGTATCTCCACTTGATTTCATATAATAGGATCGAGGAGCAAAGAACATAAAAGGGGCAAACTTGTTAGCATAGACTAGGCTCTCATTTTACTTTGCGAGATCCTGTTTTGAAAATATTTCCCACTACCAAAAATAGTAACATTCGATGAAAAATTATAATTCTGAAAATATATGTATATATATAATAAAAATAAATACTTATCTATCAATTGCAATACTCAAATAATTGTAAAAGTTATTTATTATCACAATCTCGTACTCTGAGCTCAGGAGAACTTCCATCGGAGATGGCTTGCATGTATAACGTTTAGTTATTATCAACACAATCATGCCAGCGTAAACATAATCCATAAAGCATATCATAAAGAAATAATTCTTAATTGAAACGTGCACAATTGACATAAGCATAATATTCATGTACTAGTGATGGTAACACATCTTAATTTGAGACTCAATTAGCGCATATCGCTTCCTTATTCATAAAACATCGTGATTCGTAAATTATATCGTTTTTAGGCGAATAATATTTCGTGTCCATTTGCTATTGGCTCCTTTGCTGCAGGAATCTTGTCTTTGACTTTCTTTGTTCGATACGTTTTGATTTCGATCTCTGATCTTTCTTCTATGTCGAGTGACTTCGTTAACTGCGTTCGTTGCAGGGGTTCGAATTCAATCACGTGACTAGAAATGTATCGTTAGACATACGACTTCGTTACTTATCCTTAGGTCAAAAAATCTCGTATTTTGCGGATAATGCTAAGCCATCAAGCATGCCTTTATCTTAAACAATCTAGCTTCTAGAAAACTTAGTTCAGACTACCTGGTTTTACAGACATGTCATTTTGCTGATTTTTCTATTCTAAACTCCATTGAATTCCTCAATCATTCGCAATTCACTTCGGGTTTCATAACATTCATTGAGATCATCAATCTGATAGACAAAATTCTTGATAACTTATTTCAATGCTTTATACGCAAACTCAATTTCATGTCCTCACTATAATTCATACTTTTCCTCACAACATTTTTGCAAAATCTTACATTCTCTAGTTCATCTTGTCTTTTATGGAGATAATCATGCGTCCTTTCAGATAACTACACAAAAATAATCCTTATAAATGATGCGAAAAGGTAAACCAAGAATACCATCAACCTTACTGAAAAACTAATTCTTGATAACTTCTTTTATAATTCTCAGAACTTCATGTGTAACCTTAATCATGTTTGGTTTCGCATAATATTCTTACACAACTTTAAAATTCTAGCTTAGCTTCCTTAACATATCTAAAAATACACTTAGGTACTTACAACCATAGAACAATCATTATAACGGGTGCGGAATAGTAACTCAAAAATCAATTATACTCACACGCTTTAAACCTTGTATAACCTTGATTTAATCGGTGACTCGCCACTTAAAATACAAACTTATGTTCTTTCGGTACCCTATCATTAAATCTTATCGACAGACTAATTCTTGATAGCTTATTTTGGTAAAATCCTCAAGAACTTATTCATGTGTCAACTCAAATGGGTCATTTATTATAACTCATGTTGGGTTCATAAATTTTCTGTATAACTTCTTAGCTTCCTTACTCAATCATTCTAGATATTAGACTTTAGTACTTATAAACATCAAAATATTCATCGGAAAGGTAACCCAAGAATCACTTTTGTTCATAACTTTAATACTTTGAAATTCGAATAATCTTAACTTAATTAGTGATCAACCACAACCTTATGCTCGCTTGGTACTCCTAACGTTTATACCATCCTTAAAGATTTCACAACCATCAAAATTCCTCAAAACCATTCATATCCACAAAATCTTTGAGTTCGAACCATGCTTAACTTAACTCCTTTGAAGAAAATAGTAATGCTTAAACTTTTCCTAGACTGTCTAGGGTAGAAAACTCATAACATGACATGTGACGGTAAACATAAAATCAAGGGAAGTTCGGTTCTAAAGCGAGAGAGAGCTAAATCAAAATAATACCAGTGTTGGCGTCACCTTTGTCCTTTATCATGTAATTTCTTACGTATGTTGACGGGCGTGATGGATTTAGCATTGTTGTTGTTTCGTTCATGATTGGTCGAGGTTAATGTTCCGGTATTCGTTGGAGGTGGTTTAGGACAATCTTTAACGAAATAATCTTTTCCTCGGAATAAATAACAAGTATTCTTTTTTCGCACGATATTCGCTTCCATTCGTTAGAGCATGTCGAAAGTCTCGAGTAGTTGATCCATATGATTGATCTAGTCTTCAAATTCCATCGAATCGGCTTGCGATCATAGATTGGTGGATTCAGAGGTGAAAAATTCTTAAATAGTGACGCATTTTCGTTCGCATTAGTGACTTTCGTTTTTCGAGAATCTTTGACTCATTCAGTTGACATCGTACTTTCCGTTCCTAATCGTTCCATCATCTCCTTGTGGTCTCTTATAGATTGGTCGTCATAGAAATCGTCATGGGAAACATCATTGTGGGCGACGTCATCGTAAATGTTGCGCTTGATGTGAGCTTCGTTCGTGGCATCATTAGTACCTTGATAATCGATATTTCGCATAACATATTCAATCAAGAAAACATACATAACAGGAGAAATGAATCCCTTTTATCCCGTGCGTTCCTACGCTCACCCTCATTTCATTTTAACTTAACATGATTTGAACATATTCTTTTTAACTAAACTCTTTGCTTAAAGCCTATTGAATTCTATTACGTGCAAACCTGTAAGGTTTAGCACTTATGATCCAGAATCTTGGCTCTGAATACCAAACTGTAACGCCCCGACCTCTAATTCACTATTTAAAGCATACTTAGCAGCGGAATTAACCTAATTTGGTCGGGACATTACCTGCCGTAATTCCGTCTTGGAAGTTACAAGGCAACATCATACATAAGCCATAAAAACCTCCAATTTAATATAGTAATCATTTATATTCCCAAAATACAAGTAGATAAATTACTAAAAGTCTTTAATTAAACTATTATAAACATCAAGCATAAACTAGGTGAATAATATAAAAGTGAAATTCCTCGCCACTACTCGTGTCCATCGTTCCCCGCAGTACCTAAAACGGAAAACAAAACGGTGAGCCGAAGACTCAGTAACGACTACCCTAGCAACGTAAATTCATTTCAATTTATTTTATTTAGTAACACAGAGAGAATAGAATGGGTAAAACATTTAATAAAACATCATATTTAATTCATTCATAAACTTTTAATGAAAACGTCATTCATAAACTCTTAATTAACATGCTAGTTGTCGGCAAGTACGAACCGTGAAGGAATTCTCCACTGGGCCTGGGCCCATAAGAGCATGGGCTCATCGTAACATGGGGCCTGGGCCCTGAGCCTGGGCTCATAAACCATGGGAGCCTGGGCTCGTGATCCATGGGTGGACAGTTGTCCGTGGTGCATGCATGACCGATAGATATGAAGATGGTAGTTTATATACCGCCAGACAAACTATGTCTTTCACTTTCATTTATCATGTTGTATATAATTTTTACCAAGCCTTGGCTTGTATTTCAGTTGAAATAACATAACTCCTTTTTAGATCATAAAACATCATTTAGATCTTGGGATCCATAAAATATCAATTCTTTCATAGCATTGCATAAACATCATTTTATGAGAAAACTCAATCAAATCATATTATAGGAAACAATTCAATCAAATCATATTTCATCCCACAATCCATAAAACACATCAAAACATTTAATTCATAAATTCAATCATAACTTCATAATTTAATAATACATTTATAAGGGGATTGCGGGTACTAGCAATAGCCGTTACCTCAACCGCGATTTTTATCCTTCCTGTTTGATGGATCGTTCTTCCTGAGCTCCATGTCCGATTTCTTTCAGAATATTAATTTATTGAATTAGTATAATTTAAAATCAACATCTTATAAATAATATGTTTTATAAGAATTCATTTATAAGTAACGAATTTTAATAAAAACATAATTTCATAATTTAATGAAAATATTATTAATCGAAATTTTAATTGAAATATTAATTTATCTTTCATAAACCGGTTTTCATGAAAATATTATTTAAATTCTGTTTTTGTTAATTCAAGCTCGTAATTTATTTTTAGTAAAATCGATAATTAAACCTGAAAAAAATAATACATCATTTCATTAGTAAATAGTTATATAATAAATCATTAAAACATGAAAATTTAGAAAATCTGAAAATCTGAAAATACAATTAGCTTTAACTCACCCAAAAGCCCAAATGAAATAGGGCCCAACTGATTATGGGTTTGAGGAGAATCAATTAAGTTTCAAATTGAAACTTAATTGATTTTGGTTTTCTGGGAAATGGAAAACACGAGAAGTCAGAGGGGGGGGGGGGGGGGGGGGGGTGGTGCACGAACAGAGGAAAGGGGAGAGAGATTGGGGTGGCGGGCTTGGTGGTTCGGTGTCGCAAGGCTGCGCCGGTGAAGGCGGCAATGATGGTGGGTGGTTTGCAGCGGTGCGACGGTCAAGGGAAGGAGGAGGGAGTGCGAAAGAGGCGAGAAATAGGGGAGTTGAGGGGGCGTTTTCTAGGCGGTGTTGGGAGGAGGGAGGGCGGTTGTCGGGGATTTTGGGGTGGAGGTGAGTTTAGAAGGTGGTGCGGCGGTCAGTTGCGGCGTTTGCGTGGCTGGGTGGTGCGGCAGGGGCGAAGAAGGGGGGAGGCAGGGGAATGCGCGGGAGGAGGAGGAGAGCAGGGGGAAGTATGGTGGGGCCTGGTGGTGTTTCTGGGTGGTCGAGTGGTGCTGGGGTGGTGGTCGAACAGTGGTGGTGCGCCGGAGGAGAAAAAGAGAAAGAAACAGGGGTGTGCGAAGAGGGAAAAGCAGGGGAGATGGAGTGGATGTTTTGGGTCGGTTTCTTGCCGGCGATGAAGACAGGTGGGGTGACCGGTGATTTAGGGTGGCAACAGCCACTGATGGTGGTGGTTAATGGTAGGCAGTGGTGGTCCGAAACAGGAACACAACAAGGGAGCTGGTGGAATTTGAAAGGGGACTTTGTTTTTATTGAAATCTAACTGAAATTGTGGATGCTTTTGTATACATGTAGAGTAAAGAACAAGTTGAAATCCTTGGGGTCCAAGGAATGAACAAAGACTGAAATAAGGGAATAAGGGAATGAAGAGATTGCTTCCAACTTCATACGTGAGGAACAAGCAGTAAGAGAAGAAAGATGCCAATTTGCTCTTTAGGGGCATTTTGGTAATTTCATTTAGTTGGGCTAAAATTCAGAAAATTGGTTTCTATTTTCAGCAATTGATAAAAAATAAAAATGTTTAATTAGAACTAAGTTTTTAAATAATTCTTTATTAAATATTGTTAACGAAAAACTAAATTTAGTTTTCGAATAAAATAAGAACTTTAAATAATTTAATTTAGTTTCCGAATAAAATAAATTTAGAAATCCGAAAATATTTAAAATTTAAAAAGTTCGTTAAGCTCGTAAATATGAAAATTAAATTATAAACTGAAAAATAAATCGTGTAGCAATATTAAAAATTCAAGCGAAATAAAACTTCGTTAATTAAAATAAAGTTCTAATTTAGGATTTAAAACGATTTTAAGCTAAATAAAAATAATTAAACATAATTAATCGAGTTTTAAAAATTCGGGGTATTACACCACCATAGACCAGGAAGTCATCTTTGTGCCTTTTCAGGTACTTCAGAATATTCTTGGCAGCAGTCCAATGTGCCTCTCCTGGGTCTGACTGGTATCTGCTCGTAGCACTGAGTGCGTACGCAACATCCAGGCGTGTACATACCATAGCATACATTATTGAACCAATCAATGATGCATATGGAATCCCATTCATTCGTCTACGCTCATCAAGTGTTTTTGGGCACTGAGTCTTGCTTAGAGTTATTCCATGAGACATGGGTAGGTAGCCTCGCTTGGAGTATGCAATCTTGAACCTATCAAGCACCTTATTGATATAAGTGCTTTGACTAAGTCCAATCATCTTTTTAGATCTATCTCTGTAAATCTTGATGCCCAATATGTACTGTGCTTCTCCTAGATATTTCATCGAAAAACATTTCCCAAGCCAAATCTTGACAGAGTTCAACATAAGAATGTCATTTCCGATAAGTAATATGTCGTCGACATATAATACTAGGAAAGCGATTTTGCTCCCACTGACCTTCTTGAATACACAAGATTCGTCTGCGTTCTTGATGAAACCAAAGTCACTGACTGCTTCATCAAAACGTATATTCCAGCTCCTGGATGCCTGCTTCAATCCGTAGATTGATTTCTTTAGCTTGCATACCTTTTTAGCATTCTTTGGATCCTCAAAACCTTCAGGCTGTGTCATTAACACAGTTTCTGTTAAAACGCCGTTTAAGAAAGCGATTTTGACATCCATCTGCCATATTTCGTAATCGTAATATGCAGCGATTGCTAACATTATTCGAATAGACTTTAGCATTGCAACTGGTGAAAAGGTTTCATCGTAATCCACACCGTGGACTTGCCTGTAACCTTTTGCAACCAATCTAGCTTTGAAAACTTCAAGTTTCCCATCCTTGTCCTTTTTCAGTTTGAAAACCCATTTGCTTCCAATGGCTTGGTAGCCATCTGGCAAATCGACCAAATCCCATACTTGGTTTTTAGACATGGAGTCTAATTCAGATTGCATGGCTTCTTGCCATTGCTTGGAGCTAGGGCTCGTCATAGCTTGTTTGTAAGTCGCGGGTTCATCACTTTCAAGTAATATAACGTCATAGCTCTCGTTCGTCAAAATACCTAAGTACCTTTCCGGTTGAGATCTATATCTTTGCGATCTACGCGGGGTAACATTTCTAGATTGACCATTATTCTCACCAGGTTCTTCTAAAGATCTCTAAGTTTCATCCTGAATGTCATCTTGAGCATTCTCTAGAGTTTGTTGTTCGACTGGAATTTCTTCGAGGTCTACTTTTCTCCCACTTGTCATTTCGGAAATGTGATCTTTCTCCAAAAAGACACCATCTCGAGCAACAAACACCTTGTTCTCAGATGTATTGTAGAAGTAATACCCCTTTGTTTCCTTTGGATAGCCCACAAGGATACATTTGTCAGATTTCGGATGAAGTTTGTCTGAAATTAATCGTTTGACGTATACTTCACATCCCCAAATCTTAAGAAAAGACACATTTGGAGGCTTTCCAAACCATAACTCATATGGAGTCTTTTCGACAACTTTAGACGGAGCTCTATTTATAGTGAGTGCAGCTGTATTTAGTGCATGTCCCCAAAATTCAATTGGAAGTTCGGCCTGACCCATCATTGACCTGACCATGTCTAGCAAGGTTCTGTTCCTCCGTTCCGACACACCATTCCATTGTGGTGTTCCAGGAGGAGTCAATTCTGACAGAATTCCACATTCTTTCAGATGGTCATCAAATTCATAGCTTAGATATTCACCGCCTCTATCAGACCGCAGTGCCTTAATCTTCTTGCCTAATTAATTATCTACTTCACTCTGAAATTCCTTGAATTTGTCAAAGGATTCAGACTTATGCTTCATTAGGTAGACATAACCATATCTACTGAAGTCATCAGTGAAAGTGATAAAGTAGTTGAAACCACCTCTAGCATTTGTACTCATTGGTCCACATACATCTGTATGGATTAAACCCAATAGTTCAGTTGCTCTTTCTCCAACTTTAGAGAAAGGTTGCTTTGTCATTTTGCCAAGTAAACAAGATTCGCATTTACCATAATCCTCTAAGCCAAATGGTTCTAGAATTCCTTCCTTTTGAAGTCTTTCTAAGCGTTTCAAGTTTATATGGCCTAATCGACAATGCCACAGATAGGTGAGATCTGAATCATCCTTTTTGGCCTTTTTGGTATTTATGTTATAAACTTGTTTGTCGTGATCTAATAAATAAAGTCCATTGACTAATCTAGCAGATCCATAAAACATCTCTTTAAAATAAAACGAACAACTATTGTCTTTTATTAAAAAGGAAAATCCCTTAGCATCTAAGCAAGAAACTGAAATGATGTTTTTAGTAAGACTTGGAACATGGAAACATTCTTCCAGTTCCAAAACTAGCCCAGAGGGAAACGACAAATAATAAGTTCCTACAGCTAATGCAGCAATCCGTGCTCCATTTCCCACTCGTAGGTCGACTTCACCCTTGCTTAACTTTCTACTTCTTCTTAGTCCCTGTGGATTGGAACATAAGTGTGAGCCACAACCTGTATCTAATACCCAAGAAGTTGAATTAGCAAGTATACAGTATATAACGAAAATACCTGAAGATGGAACGACTGTTCCGTTCTTCTGATCTTCCTTTAGCTTCAAGCAATCTCTCTTCCAATGCCCCTTCTTCTTGCAGTAGAAGCATTCGGATTCAGAAGTGGGTTGACTGACCTTCCTCTTTTCAGACTTGGCGCCAGTTTTCTTAGTTGGGCTGGCCTTGTTGCCACCTTTCTTAGCATTCCTCTTCTTTCCAGATTTCTTGAACTTGCCCCCACGCACCATAAGCACATCATGCTTATCACTTTTGAGCGTCTTTTCAGCGGTCTTCAGCATACCGTGAAGCTCAGTGAGCGTTTAGTCCAGACTATTCATACTGTGGTTCAGTTTGAACTGATCATACCCGTTATAAAGAGAATGGAGGATGGTGTCTACAACCATTTCCTGAGAGAATTGCTGATCCAGCCGACTCATATTCTCAATGAGTCCAATCATTTTGAGAACATGTGGACTTACGGGCTCGCCTTTCTTAAGCTTGGTCTCAAGAATTTGCCTATGAGTCTCGAATCTTTCAACTCGAGCCAGATCTTGGAACATGTTCTTTAACTCACTGATGATCGTGAAAGCATCTGAGTTGATGAACGTTTTCTGCAGATCTGCACTCATGGTGGCGAGCATTACACATTTCACATCCTTGTTGGCATCAATCCAACGATTGAGGGCTGCCTGAGTGACCCCGTCGCCTGCGGCTTCGGGCTCGCCTCTTCCAGGACATATTCCTTTTCTTCCTGCATAAGAACTATTTGCAAGTTCCTTTGCCAGTCAAGGAAGTTTTTCTCGCTCAACTTCTCCTTTTCGAGAATTGATCGAATGTTGAATGAATTGTTGTTTGCCATAATTAAAACTACAATTGAAAAGAATAAACAAATAAATAACCATTCACAGTTTCTCTTAATAAACTTAAATTCTAGCATACATGCATAATTCAATGTTCATTAAGAATTTTATTCAAGTTATGTGTTCCGGCAGGTGTGGATAAAATGATTCCAAGATCCTAAAATCCATTGAAGAATTAAGCATAGTTTGTCGACTCAATCCTAAAAAATCTTAGGTAAGCAAAAACCTTTTGCTAATAGTCTAGAAACTATTCTTGGTTGATAGGCACGTCTAAGAACTTATTAGGTAAACCTATCGATTTTGCCACGACATAAAAGGACTCCTTACTTATATCGTTGAGTTTCACCAAAACTAACATGTACTCACAATTATTTGTGTACCTTGCCCCTTTAGGACCAATAAGTAACACCTCGCTGAGCGAAAAATATTACTAGATTGATGTAAAGGATATCCAAGCAAGTGTATATTTTGTCATGGCACCTTTTAACTCAATTTTTAAGTTTGGAACTTAAGGCTCTTACTATGTTGGTTAGATTTTAAGTGAACTAAAATCCTTAATCATGCAACATAATCAAGCCACAATCTCATGCATAATTAAGACATATTTAAAGCAATAAATAACTTAAAGCATGCATAAGATAAATGTGATCTAGTATGGCCCGACTTCATCTTGAAGCTTCAACTTCAAAGTCCGTCTCGAAAATCTCCGTGGGAGGCACCATTTTCTTCAAATAGGATAAGCTATAATTAAACTAATTACAACTATTTGATGGTACGCAGACCATATTTGAATTGAAAAAACAATTTTGGTACTTTAGACCAATTACATTCAAATTACAGGTACGCAGACCATATTTTCCAATCCTATTTGGGCCATACTAGTCACTTCATGACCTGCAAAACAGTACATATACAATATATACCATTCACCCATTCATTATCATGAATGGCCCACATAGCTGGTTAGTAAAACACATTATGCATCACATAAACATTTGCAGCAATTAATCAAGGGCACCAATAATCTACAAATTATTCAGTCCTTATTAATTCTAATCAAGTTGTTTTAACCTTAAGGATTTGTAGACCTAATCAAGAGTTTATGACTAAAAGGGCTCCCACTTAAACCAATAAATTCATATGCTTTACTAATTTTAAACATAAAAATGTATTTCTAGTCTAACCGGAAACATACAAATTTAATTAAAATTTAAAGCTCATATAAATTTATAATTGAATCCGCTTATTTAATTTATTTTTCAGTCGTATTTAAATTAATTCATGATTTTAATTTTAGTAAAATAATTAGAATAAATGAAATTTATTATAATTATAATATTCAAAATTAAAATTAAAATCCAAGAAAACAATTTAAATTATTAATTTTAAAATTAATTAAAATTACGTAAACTGAAAATTTCAAATTAAAATTTTAAAACTCGACAATCGTGACATGACGAGCACTTGGGCTTGCGCCCAAGCCCCGTCGAGTGCACGACCCATCGATGTCCATGGCACAATGTCGCAGCAGCCACGCGCAAGGCAGCAAGACAAGCCACGCTTGCGCGCAGCCTGCCTGCCCATAGCATCGCAGCAACTACGATGCTCCTCGCTCGCTCGCTCGAGGCCACGCTTTGTGGTGCGCAGAGCGGCGATCGCTGGGCGACCAGCTCTCGCTCGCTCGCGCGCCCACAGCGTGCCATTGCTTCGCCCATCGCCCATCGCGCACAGCGCTCGACACAAGGCAGGGCTGCTGCCTTGTGCTCGCGCGCCATCGCCTTGCTCGCTGCATTCGTACCGCGTGGGCGACGAGCTCCCTTGCTCGTCGTCGCACGCCCGCACTATACAACACCCCTTAAGGGTAACACGTAGCGTCCATTGCTTTGTGCGTGCAAGTTTTATGAGCAATTGCATAAAAATTAAAAAAATTTAATTCAAAATTAATGACGAATTAATAAAACATATTAATTTCATAATTTTAGGGCGAAAAATCGAAAATTTATTAATCAATTAATTTCCGATTGATCATGGATTCAAATCTAGGTCATAAAAATTTAAAATTTAACACAAATTTACAATTTTTATGGTGGTTTTTAATCATAGGTATCTAATTAAATTATTAACTAATTATGAAAATCAAATTAATTCTAAATTATTCCAATTTTCAACAAATTAATCATAATTACAAATTAGATTGCATAATTAACAAGGCTAGGCATTCAAACTTGTTAAACATATACAGTAGGTCAATCAAAAATTCAAGATTTATCAACAAGAATCGCAAATATTTAATTTAACATCTTAAATTTACGAAATTTTGCGTTCGAAAAACTAAAACCTCCGAAAAGTCATAGTTAGGCTTCGAATTTGAGAATTCTGGGTTCGGCCTAAAAAAACTATTTTTGTCAAAAATTTATAATGCCTTTTACATGCGGAATTGACACAAAAATAACTCGATTTGGATGAGTAACGAAGAAACTGCCGAAAAACTGCGTACGTATAATTAAATAACGCAATTTGCAATTAATTAACAATTACGAAAATTAATCACCCCTTTTAATTCTTGCAAATTTGTAATATTTAACCATGTTTATGCAATTTAGATTATGAAAATAATAAGAGGCTCGTGATACCACTGTTAGGTTATGATACATATGACAATACATAAATCATGCGGAAAAACCATAAAGCCAGGAAAGCATATTATTTACACATAATCATTTAGCATAGTATAGATGCATACACTTTGTAGCGTGCCTTCCCTAGCTGCGCCCGAACCGAACAAGAACAAGTCTTTAGGACTCCAAGTGTCGTCCCTCCGTAGATAGTCCACAGTACGTCCGATCCGCCTCAAGATTGACCAACTAGAATCGCCCTTAAGGTGCTTAGGAATTTTCGGCTATTATTGTGCAAGAGTGTGGCTGAATTTTCTTTCAAAACTTACCCTTTTGAATACTTCAATCGTGCTCATAATTATGACCCTAGGCCCTTATTTATAGAGGTTTGGAAAGGGAATTGGAATCCTAGTAGGATACGATTTAATTAAACTTAGAATCCTACAAGGACTCTAATTTAATTAAATAATCCTAATAGGAATAGGAGTTTAATCATACACCAAATCCTAATAGATTTAGGAATTGTGCATGGACACAAACACACACGCACGGAGCCACGAGGGCGCCCGCACGCGTGCGCTTGGCCCACGCGGCCCACGCTGGGCAGCCTTGCCTTGGCGCGCTGGGCTTCTGATTAATTTTCCAATTCCGGAATTCATTTCCGATTCGAACAATATTTAATATTTACGATTCCGGAATTAATTTCCGTTTCGAACAAATATTTAATATTTCCGATTCCGGAATTATTTTCCGATTCCGATAATATTTCCGATTCTGACAATATTTCCGTTTCCGGCAATATTTCCGATTCCGGCAATATTTCCATTTCCGATAATATTTTCCAATACGTACCATGTTTCCGTTTCCGGCAACCTCTACAACTTGGATAATATTTATATTTCCGATACGATCCATATTTCCGTTTCCGGCAATATCATCGTTTCCGGAGTATTCATTTCTTGCTTGTGACGATCTTAGCTCCCACTGAAACCAAGATCCGTCGATTCCGAATATCCATAGATAGAGTATTTAATGCCATTAAATACTTGATCCGCTTACGTACTATTTCTGTGACCCTACGGGTTCAGTCAAGAGTAAGCTGTGGATTAATATCATTAATTCCACTTGAACTGAAGCGGCCTCTAGCTAGGCATTCAGCTCACTTGATCTCACTGAAGTATTAACTTGTTAATTAATATTGAACCGCATTTATTAGACTTAACATTGAATGCATACTTGGACCAAGGGCATTATTTCCTTCAAAAAGTTGAAAATGGTCCCTGGTCGGAGTTTTCTATAAAGATGGACGCATAGAAAACGTTAGACGACTAGAATGCAAGATGACTAGTAGTTCTGTTTCTTGAACTATGTGGACATGGCAATGTCGTAATCATTTACATAGATACTTACTTTGGGAAGACTAGTATCGGACAGACCTGCGAAAATTTACTGTAAGAGATGAAAATCTGTCATAAGTAAATTTCATTAAAATTATTAGACATTAATCCTCAATACCTGAGTGATTTGAGATTACTTGTTTGAGAATTGGTTACTTTGACGTTGTCAACCGTCGCACCGTAAAAGGAGGCTATAAAGGCAACGCTCGGGTAATCACCTATCAAACGAAGTCTAATCTCAAGATCGCAAGATTGGGATTTTCCTCCCATAAATTGGGATGAGATGCTGAAAGTTGTACAAGGCCACTCGGAGAGCTAGAAACTGTAAAATGCATGGCCGTGCTCAGATGAATCATAGGCAATGATTATCTGTTTATTTGATCAGTTGAACTCTGAAATCGAGAAACACCTCTGGACATAATAAGGATGACAACTCTTACCTTATGTTCAAGAGCAAGCATCGAGCGACAAAGGAATTAGGAAATGCACACTTGTCTCTAAGAACAAGTGGGAGACTGAAGGAAATAATTCCCTTGGTCCAAGTATGCATTTAATGTTAAATCTAATAAATGCGGTTCAGTATTAATTATACAAGTTAATAATTCAGTGAGATCAAGTGAACTGTATGCCTAGCTAGAGGCCGCTTCAGTTCAAGTGAAATTAATAATATTAATCCACAGCTTACTCTTGACTGAACCCGTAGGGTCACACAAATAGTACGTGAACGGATCAAGTATTTAAAGGATATAAATACTCCATTTATGAATATTCGGAATCGACGGATCTCGGTTCCAGTGGGAGTTGAAATCGTCAAAAGGAAAATTATGAATACTCCGGAAACGATGATATTGCCGGAAACGGAAATATGGATCGTATCGGAAATATAAATATTATCCAAGTCGTAGATGTTGCCGGAAACGAAAACATGGTACGTATCGGAAAATATTATCGGAAATGGAAATATTGTCGGAATCGGAAATATTGTCGGAAACAGAAATATTGTCAGAATCGGAAATATTATCGGAATCGGAAAATAATTCCGGAATCGGAAATATTAAATATTTGTTCGAAACGGAAATTAATTCCGGAATCGTAAATATTAAATATTGTTCGAATCGGAAATGAATTCCGGAATTGGAAAATTAATCAGAAGCGCGTCGTACGAAATAAGCATCGGACGAACTTGCTAGACAAAAGCCCAGCACGAAGCCAGGCCCACGCCTAGCAAGCCCAGCGCGCACAACAGCAAGCCAAAGGCACGCCAGGCCCAACGCAAGGCCAGGCCCAGGGCACCAAGGCTGCGAGCAACACGGGCTGCAAGGCAGCGCATGGGCTGCGAGGCAGCATGCTCGTGTGGGCTGCGAAGCCTACGATGGGCTTCTAGCGCGCGCGGGCATGGCCTGCTCGCTTGTGGGCCGTGCTCGTGTGCGTGTTGGAGTTTTTGTATGCATCGAATCCTTAAGCGATTAGGATTAGATTAATTTTCTGAATTACTAGTTTTAAGGAAACTCTAATTCTAATAGAGTTAGAATTCTTGAATCCTATTAGACTTCCAATTCCATATTCCTACTCTATAAATGTGTGATGGCATTCACAAATTTATGAGAACATAATTTTCAATCATACATCTAGTTTTAAGTATTAAAACTAAGTATAATATTTGCAAAAATATTCGAACATATTCATAGAACCTTAGGTGCAATTCTAGTTAATTAAATCTAAGGCGGATCCGAACGTGCTGTGGACTATCTACGGAGGGACGACATTTGGAGTCCTAAACTTGTTCTTGTTCGGTTCGGGAGCAGCTAGGGAGGGCACGCTACAAAGAGTATGCATCCTAAATTATGCTAATTGTTAAATGGCAATTAATTTGGATTCCTGGCTTTATGGTTTTTCCGCATGATTTATATTCAATTATATGTTTCATAACCTAACACTTCAATCATCAAAACCAATCTCTTTAATTAAAACACAACACTAACCCAATACGGTGTTCATAACCGTTCTAATCAATTTAAACAACCCAAATATTTAAAATAATCACAATAACTAAATCAATTTAAAATTGAAAATTAATATTTTTGAAAATAAATTTTGATTGAAACAATTGATCAACACACACACAACGATTAATTGATCGTGTGTGTGTGTGCCGACCATCGCACACGACAAGCAACAACAATAGCAGCAACGACGCAACGCAACGCAGCAAGGGGAGCGCGCGCAAAGGGGCAGGCGACGAGCTGGGCGCTAGGCACAGGCGAGGCACACACGCGCACACAGTGCTGCTGTTGTGCAGCGACACGACGAGGGGTGATGCACGAGTGGGCAGTGCGGGCGAGCACGACCACACAGCACACAGGCACGTAGTGCTACGCTGCGGCTGCGGGACAGGCGAGAGACGGGAGAGAGATGGGCGAGAGGCGGGCTGCCTTGCGCCGCAACAAGGGCGCACGAAGAAGAAAGGGAGTGTGGGGCGTGGAGTGTGCCGCAAGGAGAGGAAAAAGAGGAGAGAGAGATTTTTGAATTTTTGGTTGTGAGGGTTTGACATGAGGTCTATTTATAGGTTTTCTCTCCCTTGTGGGCTAGGTTAGGGTAATTTTGAGTCGGGCTTATTACCGGGCTCATTTAAGTTTACTCCTTGCAACCTTTGCTGGGTTTGATCATGGCAAAATAACTGGGCTTTAATTAAATTAAATTCGTTTTCGAAATACGTCCCAACAAATCCCGATTAAATAAATTCATTGAATTTATTTAATAAAATTCGATTTTCATAATTAATTAATAATTAAATTAATTAAAAATAAGCACATTTAATTCTCATTAAATGAAATTAATTTATAAAAATAATTTATAAATACAATAAATATATTTATAATTATAGAAAACTACGAGGTATTACACTGTCATATTTTTTTTTATTATGTGATTAAGACTTCAGAGGATTTATGGAAGATATAGAATAATTATGAAATATCACAGGAAGTCAAGCACTATGTATTTGTTCTTCCTCTTCCGTTCTTTTCTTTTATGTAATGGATAGCGATTAGCGAATACCTGTAAAGAGTGCTTGATATGTTTCCGATTAAATTATCAGTTACGTTTAATGCAATATGATTAATTTTGATCTTTTCGCTTCAAAGTCTCTTATAAATTAGCTATACTGTTTAAGAAACGAAAGATACCGCAAAACTAACTTTTGTTTAGTAAGAATCGGAATATTTATGTTTGTTTGTATGTGAAAATGTTGGACAAAACATCTCCATGAAGCAGGTGCATGTTTGGGAAGGGGGAAGTGGATTTTAGCGTCTTTTTTCCCTGAAGAGAAGTGTTGTAAGTCAGGTAATTGCTGCTTGTCATTTATGAATGAACCACAATCCTAGCACTTCTAAATCTTAAAGAGAGAACTTCAACTTACTATCATCCAATAGTGTGCTTACGGTATTGCCCCCAACTTCCAAGCTTAACTACTGGTTTACCCCTTCTCTTTATATAATGACACGTGCCCTATCCTTTTTCTTGGATGTGCTATTTCCCCCTTCGTCTTCTACTATGTTGCTTATCAACTCTTTCCTCTCTCCTCAATTTCTCTGCACACTCTGATAAGCTTCCAAGCTTAACTCAATGGCTGGGAGTGAGTCGAGCATCAACGAAGAGTCCCTTACCTCAATTACTATTGAAGATGAGTTGAGCCATCTGTTTCTAGGGTTTAGGGAATTAAAAATTACCTCGATACCCATATCCAAAGAAAATGCTCCTGCTGTTGAAAACACTCGAGTTTATTCACACAGAGGTAGATTCGTATACTCATTTTGTCACCTACATCTTCGTGTCAAAAGTTGGCCAATGATTTTAATCAAATCATGACTTCAATGATTTTAATCAAATCATGACTTCAATTTCGGCCATTTCCCTTGAACTTTGAATTTCTTTTTGTTTGGTTTTATTAAATTTTGAAGCTGTGCATTTAATTAATGTATTTCTTTTAGCAAATGGTGTGGTTTTTTTATCCCTTTTTGTGCTGCTTTGACTAATCTATTAACTTCTCTTTTTTGGATTATATATGTTGTTTATGTAAAATAAATTTTGTAGCTTATTATTGATACATATTCATGCTTACAAAGTTACAAAAATACTGAAGTGGCTTTTCCAAACAATGATAAAGCTTTGTTACACAACTGCGATGCATCTTATGAAATATTCATTTAATTTGTTATATGAAAATACTTGCAGATATTTATGTGCTCTTATAATATGATTTTTGCAGGAATGGGGTTCCGACCTTGGCAAAGAAAGCTCCCTTACTTCTGCAATTCAAAATATAGATTTTCTTGTAGCAACGGCTTCGTGAAAAGTTGAAAGAGTAAAAGGTCTTGGTAAGCTTGCAATTCCATCTGAAAAGACAAAGATATCAGCTTACACTTTGGGTGCAATGATACCTTGTATGAGGCTATATGCCTATCTTGGAAAGCAGCTTCAGGCTGTGGTGGATCCAGACGCTAGTAGTCACCCCTATAAGAAGTGGATTGACACTTACGCATCTAAAGATTTCCAGGTTTGTCATGGTATTGAGCTGTTAGCATAGTTCTCTATTTTTATGGCTTAGGGATAAAGTTTAACCTATAATGAGCAATCAACTGAGTTATTTCAATTTGATATAGGCATGCACTTTGCAAATTGAGGAATTTGCTGGATAAGTTGGGTGCCTCTCTAACTGGTTAAGAGCTTCATATTATCTAGAAGCTTTATAAATAGGCCATGAAACTTGAGAAAGAATTCTGTTGTTGTATGATATTGCGATTTTTTTGATGTTGGAATTAGGGCTGATTTAAATTGAATTGGTACATTAACTTTGTGTTTTCTTATTGAGTTTTTTAGGACCATAGTGATTTGAATAGATTCGGCTATTAATTGAATGTGAGAAGTAAGTGTTCTTTTTTGTAAAGTAGCTCCATTATTATTTAGGTTGTGAAAACTTCAATTTCCTGATATTGCAAATGATGGTTGATTAACTTATGTTGCTCACTTCGCAATTCCCATGGCGACGTCTTCAACATTTGAGTACTAAATTGACCTTATGCATCAAGATATCATTCAATGAAAGAAGGAAGACTGCAAAGCTCGTTTGTTATCAAAATCTATTTTGTTGAATCAAGGTTTTGAATAAATGTAGATTGTTATGCTGGTTATGTTTGAAGATGTTCAGGGTGAACAAATATAATTTAGTTAAAATTTGTTATTCTATATGCAATTGATGATTTTGTAGAAGAATTCGATGGACATAATTCTACTTCCTTACAGCCACCAACTATGACCAGTGATATACTCTTGGAGACACCAGTAACCCTGCTGAGTAAGGATTCCAGTGTATTTATTGTCCAATTTTATGCCGTAGTGGGTGATATGTTTCATTTTTGTGATCCATATCCCTTGTGATAGGTATCTGACAGGCTAAAGTCATATCACCTAATCAAAAATAAACCTAAGTCCACTAGCTAGGTAGCAAGGGAAGTCAGGATCGAATCCACAGGGAAACAAGCGTTCTTTGTACTGTTAATCAATTAATCTAGACTATTGGGAACAAGAGTTGGTTGATGGTTTGCTAAGACTACGACGATAATTAAACAATTAAGAATCAATATATTAAAGAATCTAGGGAATAGGTTCGCCAACAAATAACAATCCAGGACGATAAACAATCACGATAATCAACAAAGTAATTAATTAGACTAGCATGCTCTCTCGAATCGATACTAATCATAGACTTAGAATTAACGGGCTCTCGCTACGTATTAACTCTAATTCCACCTATTGACACAAGCCTAAACATCAAATTGCATCTCTCTAATCTTAATTTGATATTGCATGTCTATTACAATCAAACATGCGCAAATCTAATTGCATAGTGAAATAAACCAATCAATAGGAATCAATTAAAATGCCAACAATCAAAATCATTCAATCATCCCTTCATATTATTCATGGATTCCCAACCCTAGAAATTAGACTACTCAAGCATATTAACCATAAACAAAGTGATTATCATAATTGAAAGCATTATTAAAGAAATAGAATTAACTAAAATAAGAAACAATACCTATTTGAAGAACAAAGGAAATTGAAAGCTTGAATTTTTATTGAGAATTAAACTAAGTGTTTTTGCATAAATTAGAGAGAAAATTAGGCTAAGGGAAATAAAATAAGGTTCAATACTAGAAAACAAAAGTGCCTCTAAAATTAACTAAGGCTTCTTTATATAGTTTTCCAAAATAAAGCCTAAAAACCGGAAAAGAAAGCACGCGAAAAGATGCAGAGGTTGGCGTCGCCTGATCGGGCGACGCTTCGCCCGATCGGGCGATGTGCTCGATAGTCGGCCCGATCGGGCCAAATTCCCCCCGATCGGGCGATTTGCGAAAGCCCAGGATATGCTTAAGTATGTGCGCCCGATCCGGACCGGGCGCGTACAGATGACTTCAATTTCTTCTTCTTTCCGCCCGATGGTCGCATTTTGCCCTCAGCTCATAGGGCGATTTGCAATCCTCAATATCCTTTGCCCATATCACCGAGTCTAACTCTCGGGGCTCAACCATAAGCATCTAAGGCTCCCGAATATCGACGATAAAGGTCCCGAACTTCCTCGGGCTCGTGTAGTGGCCTAAATCACCACGAAACGGGTTTAAAAAAGGCCAATTTCTCATAATCAAACCTGAAACTCAAGGCATACTCAATAACACATATTAGTATTAAATACGACTCCTAAGATCTCATTTGACGCATGAAAGTACTAAGGGACGGGGGTAAAAAACTATATAAAACACACATATCAAACTCCCCCAAGGTAGATCCTTGCTTGTCCCTAAGCAAGGAAATAATCGATGAATACAAGACCAACTTCACCCCCAACATATTTCAAAATGAAAAATATAATTCAAGGCAAAATCCAACGAGCATGCATCAATGTGAACCAATCAAATCCATCCAACCGCTAATCCACCTTAACAATCGTCACACAAAGCGAACCACAAATGCACAATGGAATTCAAAACTAGTGCTCACACACTCGTCGCTCATTTATGTGGCGGATAAAAGATGTACCTGTTCGCTCTCCTTCTAACATATAAGTGAACAATGCCCTCCCAAACTCACAACACTCGTGTGTCTAGAAAAACATACACTCAACCTAGTAGTCGACTCGAAATGTGTCATGTCATAACTTGTATTGATAAACAACTGTTTTCACATAAGTACGACTCTATGCACAAAGGTCGGAAGGTCTTCAAAGCTTGTAATGTTAGGCTTAGGTAAGGGTGTGGTAAATTTGGGTATAATGTGAGCTTTAAAGCCTTGGCTTTGAGGAGCATAAATCCTAAATACAACCATGACCAACCAAAATAATGACCATAACCCTCCCACTCAACACATGATGAAACAACAAACACCAACACCATACTTTCTTGCCTTTTTTTCACAATTGTAACCAATACTCATAAGGATATGAATTTGCAAAACTTGATTGAAACAATACTTTGAACTTTTTCGGAAAGTAATAGATTTTTCTCTTTCTTTTCTTTTTCAATCTTTTTTTTCTTTCTTTCTTTTAGAAACCTTCACATTTGTTTTATTCTTTCATCTCTTTCATTTTCAACTCATTTTTCAACAACAAACATGATAAGATGAACTCCGTTTTCAATACTCACCTTGTGCTCAAAATGTAGCACACTACAACTCCCTCACCTCACTACTATTAGCTCCCCTAAGCTAGGCTTGGGACTAGTAACCAATGGGGTTTTCACAGGCTTGTAATATGGCTAGTCACCGAATAAAGGGCACAAGCAACAACATGGGTAGAAAAGGAGGGAACAAATGTATCTACATTCATCTGAAGGCTACCTAACTAGAAAAATGCCTTCGTCCTCCACAATGTGCATGTATATGAGTCATAAAACGCTACTAACAGTTCCAAACCAATACTCACAATCAAAGACACACCAGGAAGCTATCACACATCCTAACCAAGTCAACTAGCCAAGCACCAAGTCCACAAATAGTTAGTCAGAGTTGACTCATGTTAAGGCATCAAAGCAATCGAATATCAAATCATGGCTAACACATCTACATTGCTCATCATCAAATACTAAGAATCAAAACAACTTTCGATCAAGGGGCACAGGGAAGCATGATTTTGTATTCATCGGAACGTATTTTTGTATTTTTATTTTTTCAAAGCAATAAACTACTCTAGAAAGCAATAAACACACCAAAATAATAATAAGAAAATGTACCTAAAATGTACAAGTGAGTGAAACACCCCCCCAAGCTAAATCAGACAATGTCCTCATTGGCTCAAGGGGTATCGAACCATCTCGATCCTCCTCAGCATCATTGATGGCCTTGACCATCATCACCATCATCACCACCTAGACCACCATAACCGCTAGTGCCCGCTCCATACCCACCGTAGTGGGTGGGTGTGAAGGTGCCCATAGAACCGGGAGCTCCATATCCCTCAGCGGGATAGCTAAACCTGGAAGGGTGTTGAGCATCTGGAGCAATGTAGCCCTGCCTGGCATACTGATCATAGATAGGGAACATGGCCCTCTGGTGATCACTCGCGAATTCATGAAAACCAATCTCAAGCCTCCCTAACCTCTCATGAACGGACCCCTGCTCCTCCTCTGGTGTAGGGCCACCGTGAGGCCTCCCCTCATCCCCTCGACGCCCCCTCCTAAAGTAGGTGCGCGGCTCGGTCTAAAACTGGTGGGGCTCTGGCTGTGGGTCAGGCTGTGGCTGCGGGTCAGGCTGCTGCTCATCCTCAAATCCAACATATAAATAGTGAGCCTGATCGGGTCTGAAACGGGTGCGGCCCTGAGGGTCAGGCAAGGTGAAAAGCCTGTTCCCCTCGAACATCCAAAACATGGCACCCGGCCTAAACAACCCATGCTCACCCTGTAGGCGGCGAAGTCTAGCAAAATAGGCCAATTCTAGCAAATTTCTACCCAAAACCGGAGTTTGGTTAGCCTCAACAAAATTAACCGTGGCCATGGCAATGTGGGTGATCATCCCACCAATGGTGATACAGGTGGTGTGCGTGTTAGTGGCTATAGAATAAAGTTGGGAGGCCATATGATGTGCTAAGTTCATGGTATACCTCTCTTCCCCCTTTAAAACATAGCCACCCAAAATCTCCAGCTCAGTACTCCTAACATTTTGGGTCTCCCTTCTACCAAAAATTGTGAACCCCAGGAACCTGTAGAAAACAATAGGGACAGGGTGTTGTATCTTGGAAGCATGCAAGTGCTGCATACTACCGGGATTATCATTACCAGTCAGCTTTCCCCACATGGTACAGTTATTATGAGCACTACCGGGCTTCCTACTAGGGGCAATGGACATACCAAAAGTTCCACCAAAATCAGCAATACTCAAGCTAACATTACGGTTCATCAAGCGAAAATGAACCGACGACACAGTCCTATAACCATCTCTACGCAATTGCAAAGAACTCAGAAATTCCAAAGTCAATCGTCTAAAAGTAAGACGCAACATGCTATACATAATTTTCATGCCGACAACATAAAAACTCGTTTTACATCTTGTTCAATACCCATATCATGAAGAGATTTTTGACATATAAAACGAGTAGGGATTACCTCCCTCTTTTTGAGGTGGATGAACCGATCACGTTGCCACTGTTAGGTTATGATACATATCACAAAACATAAATCATGCGGAAAACCTTAATGCCAGGAAACATATTATTTACACATAATCATTTAGCATAATTTAGGAGCATACACTTTGTAGCGTGCCCTCCCTAGCTGCGCCCGAACCGAACAAGAACAAGTCTTTAGGACTCCAAATGTCGTCCCTCCGTAGATAGTCCACAGTACGTCCGGATCCGCCTCAAGTTAGACCAACTAGAATCGCCCTTAAGGTTACTAGGAATTTCGGGTATTGTGTTTGCAAGTGAATGGCTGATTTTTCTTTCAAAAACTTACCCTTTGAATACTTCAATCGTGTCTATAAATTATGACCCTAGGCACTTATTTATAGAGGTATGGAAAAGGAATTATAATCCTATTAGGATATTAATTAGTTTAATTAGAATCCTGCTAGGACTCTATTAAATAATCATTATCAAATAGTTTTAGGATTTAATCATATTTCGAATCCCGATTGCTTTAGGATTCCCGCACAAGCATTGCACGACCACCGTACACCCGCGCAAGCCTTGCGGCCCACGCTAGGCGCATAGCGCTCGGCCCATGCTGCTGTGCTCTCGGGCGCGCGCCCCAGGCCTTGGCTGGGCCTGGCCTTGCGCTGGGCCTGGTCGAGGCTTGGCGTGCGATGGTGCGTGTTGGCTCGCTGGGCGATGGCCTGGCTTCGTGCTGGGCCTTCGTCTAGCGGGCCTCGTCCGATGCTAATTCGTACGATACGCTTCCGATTAAATTCCCGATTCCGGAATTCATTTCCGATACGAACAATATTTAATATTTCCGATTCGGGAATTAATTTCCGTTTCGAACAAATATTTAATATTTTCGTTTCCGGAATTATTTTCCGATTCCGATAATATTTCCGATTCTGGCAATATTTCCGTTTCCGGCAATATTTCCGATTCCGGCAATATTTCCATTTCCGATAATATTTTCCGATAAGTACCATGTTTCCGTTTCCGGCAACATCTACGACTTGGATAATATTTATATTTCCGATACGATCCATATTTCCGTTTACGGCAATATCATCATTTCCGGAGTATTCACTTGCTTGTGACGATCTCAGCTCCCACTGAAACCAAGATCCGTCGATTCCGAATATCCATAGATAAAGTATTTAATGCCATTAAATACTTGATCCGTTTACGTACTATTTGTGTGACCCTACGGGTTCAGTAAAGAGTAAGCTGTGGATTAATATCATTAATTCCACTTGAACTGAAGCGGCCTCTAGCTAGGCATTCAGCTCACTTGATCTCACTGAATTATTAACTTGTTAATTAATACTGAACCGCATTTATTAGACTTAACATTGAATGCATACTTGGACCAAGGGCATTATTTCCTTCAGTCTCCCACTTGTCCTTGGGGACAAGTGTGCATTACCTAATTCCTTTGTCGCTCGATGCTTGCTCTTGAACATAAGGTAAGAGTTGTCATCCTTATTATGTCCAGAGGTGTTTCTCGATTTCAGAGTTCAACTGATCAAATAAACAGATAATCATGGCCTATGATTCATCTGAGCACGGCCATGCATTTCACAGTTTCTAGCTCTCCGAGTGGCCATGTACAACTTTTAAGCATCTCATCCCGATTTATGGGAGGACAATCCCAATCTTGAGATCTTGAGATTAGACTTCGTTTGATAGGTGATTGCCTGAGCGTTGCCTTTATAGCCTCCTTTTACGGTGCGACGGTTGGTCAACGTCAAAGCAACCAAAGTAATCTCAAATCACTCAGGTATTGAAGATTTAGTGTCTAATAATTTTAATGAAATTTACTTATGACAGATTTTCAACTCTTACAGTAATGTTTCATAGGTCTGTCCGATACTAGTCTTCCCAAAGTAAGTATCTATGCAAATGATTATGACATTGTCATGTCCACATAGTTCAAGAAACAAAACTACTAGTCATCTTGCATTCTAGTCGTCTAACGTTTTCTATGCGTCTAATTTTATAGAAAACTCCGACCAGGGACCATTTTCAAGTTTTGACATTCAAGTTCACTTGATAGACATTTCTTAGTCACAGGACTGGTCCTGACAGTCTATCTTGAATGTATCGTCAAATTGAAGGGACTCATCATTTAATAAACCACAAATTAAATGGAAAAATGAATTCTATTCATTTATTGTGAATGATTAACCAATAATTTTTTACAAAGATTTAAACTCTAAAACTTTAAAACATTAAATAAGGACATCAAAGCCATTCTCCAATATGCTTGATTCCCATGGCTGCAGTGTGCGAGTTGTGCTTCGCCTGCGGCAGAGGTTTAGTCAATGGATCTGATATGTTGTCATCAGTTCCAATCTTGCTTATCTCGACTTCTGTTTTTTCAACGAACTCTCGTAGAAGGTGAAATCTACGAAGTACATGCTTGACTCTTTGGTGGTGTCTAGGCTCCTTTGCCTGTGCAATAGCTCCGTTATTATCACAATACAGGGCTATTGGTCCTTTAATGGAGGGGACTACACCTAGTTCACCTATGAACTTCCTTAGCCATATAGCTTCCTTTGCTGCTTCATGTGCAGCAATGTACTCCGCTTCAGTTGTAGAATCCGCAACGGTGCTTTGCTTAGCACTTTTCCAGCTTACTGCACCTCCTTTGAGGCAGAAGAAAAACCCAGACTGAGATCTGAAATCATCTTTGTCGGTTTGGAAACTTGCGTCCGTATAGCCTTTAACAATTAATTCATCATCTCCACCATAGACCAGGAAGTCATCTTTGTGCCTTTTCAGGTACTTCAGAATATTCTTGGCAGCAGTCCAATGTGCCTCTCCTGGGTCTGACTGGTATATGCTCGTAGCACTGAGTGCGTACGCAACATCCAGGCGTGTACATATCATAGCATACATTATTGAACCAATCAATGATGCATATGGAATCCCATTCATTCGTCTACGCTCATCAAGTGTTTTTGGGCACTGAGTCTTGCTTAGGGTCATTCCATGAGACACGGGTAGGTAGCCTCCCTTAGAGTCTGCCATCTTGAACCTATCAAGCACCTTATTGATATAAGTGCTTTGACTAAGTCCAATCATCTTTTTAGATCTATCTCTGCAAATCTTGATGCCCAATATGTACTGTGCTTCTCCTAGATCCTTCATCGAAAAACATTTCCCAAGCCAAATCTTGACAGAGTTCAACATAGGAATGTCATTTCCGATAAGTAATATGTCGTCGACATATAATACTAGAAAAGCAATTTTGCTCCCACTGACCTTCTTGTATACACAAGATTCGTCTGCGTTCTTGATGAAACCAAAGTCACTGACTGCTTCATCAAAACGTATATTCCAGCTCCTAGATGCCTGCTTCAATCCGTAAATTAATTTCTTTAGCTTGCATACCTTTTTAGCATTCTTTGGATCCTCAAAACCTTCAGGCTGTGTCATCAACACAGTTTCTGTTAAAAGGCCGTTTAAGAAAGCGGTTTTGACATCCATCTGCCATATTTCGTAATCGTAATATGCAGCGATTGCTAACATTATCCGAATAGACTTTAGCATTGCAACTGGTGAAAAGGTTTCATCGTAATCCACACCGTGGACTTGCCTATAACCTTTTGCAACCAATCTAGCTTTGAAAACTTCAAGTTTCCCATCCTTGTCCTTTTTCGGTTTGAAAACCCATTTGCTTCCAATGGCTTGGAAGCCATCTGGCAAATCGACCAAATCCCATACTTGGTTTTCAGACATGGAGTCTAATTCAGATTGCATGGCTTCTTGCCATTGCTTGGAGCTAGGGCTCGTCATAGCTTGTTTGTAAGTCGCAGGTTCATCACTTTCAAGTAATAGAACGGCATAGCTCCCGTTCGTCAAAATACCTAAGTACCTTTCTGGTTGAGATCTATATCTTTGCGATCTACGCGGGGTAACATTTATAGATTGACCATGATTCTCACCAGATTCTTCTAAAGATCTCTGAGTTTCATCCTGAATGTCATCTTGAGCATTCTCTAGAGTTTGTTGTTCGACTCGAATTTCTTCGAGGTCTACTTTTCTCCCACTTGTCATTTTGGAAATGTGATCTTTCTCCAAAAAGACACCATCTCGAGCAACAAACACTTTGTTCTCAGATGTATTGTAGAAGTAATACCCCTTTGTTTCCTTTGGATAGCCCACAAGGATACATTTGTCAGATTTCGGATGAAGGTTGTCTGAAATTAATCGTTTGACGTATACTTCACATCCCCAAATCTTAAGAAAAGACACATTTGGAGGCTTTCCAAACCATAACTCATATGGAGTCTTTTCGACAGCTTTAGACGGATCTCTATTTATAGTGAGTGCAGCTGTATTTAGTGCATGTCCCCAAATTTCTATTGGAAGTTCGGCCTGACCCAACATTGACCTGACCATGTCTAGCAAGGTTCTGTTCCTCCGTTCCGACACACCATTCCATTGTGGTGTTCCAAGAGGAGTCAATTCTGATAGAATTCCACATTCTTTCAGATGGTCATCAAATTCATAGCTCAGATATTCACCGCCTCTATCAGACCGCAGTGCCTTAATCTTCTTGCCTAATTGATTCTCTACTTCACTCTGAAATTCCTTGAATTTGTCAAAGGATTCAGACTTATGCTTCATTAGGTAGACATAAACATATCTACTGAAGTCATCAGTGAAAGTGATAAAGTAGCTGAAACCACCTCTAGCATTTGTACTCATTGGTCCACATACATCTGTATGGATTAAACCCAATAGTTCAGTTGCTCTTTCTCCAACTTTAGAGAAAGGTTGCTTTGTCATTTTGCCAAGTAAACATGATTCGCATTTACCATAATCCTCTAAGTCAAATGGTTCTAGAATTCCTTCCTTTTGAAGTCTTTCTAAGCGTTTCAAGTTAATATGGCCTAATCGACAATGCCACAGATAGGTGAGATATGAATCATCCTTTGTGGCCTTTTTGGTATTTATGTTATAAACTTGTTTGTCGTGATCTAAAGTCCATTGACTAATCTAGCAGATCCATACAACATCTCTTTAAAATAAAACGAACAACTATTGTCTTTTATTAAAAAGGAAAATCCCTTAGCATCTAAGCAAGAAACTGAAATGATGTTTTTAGTAAGACTTGGAACATGGAAACACTCTTCCAGTTCCAAAACTAGCCCAGAGGGCAACGACAAATAATAAGTTCCTACAGCTAATGCAGCAATCCGTGCTCCATTTCCCACTCGTAGGTCGACTTCACCCTTGCTTAACTTTCTACTTCTTCTTAGTCCCTGTGGATTGGAACATAAGTGTGAGCCACAACCTGTATCTAATATCCAAGAAGTTGAATTAGCAAGTATACAGTCTATAACGAAAATACCTGAAGATGGAACGACTGTTCCGTTCTTCTGATCTTCCTTTAGCTTCAAGCAATCTCACTTCCAATGCCCCTTCTTCTTGCAGTAGAAGCATTCGGATTCAGAAGTGGGTTGACTGACCTTCCTCTTTTCAGACTTGGCGCCAGTTTTCTTAGTTGGGCTGGCCTTGTTGCCACCTTTCTTAGCATTCCTCTTCTTTCCATATTTCTTGAACTTTCCCCCACGCACCATAAGCACATCTTGCTTATCACTTTTGAGCGTCTTTTCAGCGGTCTTCAGCATACTGTGAAGCTCAGTGAGCGTTTTGTCCAGACTATTCATACTGTAGTTCAGTTTGAACTGATCATACCCGCTTTGAAGAGAATGGAGGATGGTGTCTATAGCCATTTCCTGAGAGAATTGCTGATCCAGCCGACTCATATTCTCAGTGAGTCCAATCATTTTGAGAACATGTGGACTTACGGGCTCGCCTTTCTTAAGCTTGGTCTCAAGAATTTGCCTATGAGTCTCGAATCTTTCGACTCGAGCCAGATCTTGGAACATGTTCTTTAACTCACTGATGATCGTGAAAGCATCTGAGTTGATGAACGTTTTCTGCAGATCTGCACTCATGGTGGCGAGCATTAGACATTTCACATCCTTGTTGGCATCAATCCAACGATTGAGGGCTGCCTGAGTGACCCCGTCGCCTGCGGCTTCGGGCATCGCCTCTTCCAGGACATACTCCTTTTCTTCCTGCATAAGAACTATTTGCAAGTTCCTTTGCCAGTCAAGGATGTTTTTCCCGCTCAACTTCTCCTTTTCGAGAATTGATCGAATGTTGAATGAATTATTGTTTGCCATAATTAAAACTACAATTGAAAAGAATAAACAAATAAATAACCATTCACAGTTTCTCTTAATAAACTTAAATTCTAGCATACATGCAGAATTCAATGTTCATTAAGCATTTTATTCAAGTTATGTGTTCCGGCAGGTGTGAATAAAATGATTCCAAGATCCTAAAATCCATTGAAGAATTAAGCACAGTTTGTCGACTTAATCCTAAAACATCTTAGGTAAGCAAAAACCTTTTGCTAATAGTCTAGAAACTATTCTTGGTTGATAGGCACATCTAAGAACTTATTAGGTAAACCTATCGATTTTGCCACGACATAAAAGGACTCCTTACTTATATCGTTGACACTACTGGAAAAAGGCTTATTTGCATCCCCGCATTTGCCACGCCATTCTGAACATGTGACGCAAATGACAAATTTTAGCATAAAATTTAGTCATTTGCGTCGCAGCTTTGTTAAACTGCGACGCAAATGACTCTAGGATGCCCCCCAGAGTCATTTGCGTCGCAGATTAACAAAGCTGCGACGCAATTAACTCAATCAAGTACGTCGCAGATTTACTAATCTGCGACGCAAATGACTCTGGGGGCATCCTAGAGTCATTTGCGTCGCAGTTTAACAAAGCTGCGACGCAAATGTGTTTTGATTTTTTTTTTTCGAATTCGCGCTCAGCTTAATTGCTTAGGAACATTCTGACTTAGGTTAATATTGCTCGACACTGCTTCCCTCCCAAACCAAACCAACACCAACACTAGCTGCGTTGTTCTCACCGGCGGCTTCACCGGCGGCTTCACCCTGTTCACTGCCGTCGTCGGTGCTTCACTGCCAACGTCGTTGCTTCACTGCCGCTCACGGCCAAGGAAGTCCTCCTGCTCCCTCTTCTCTGTCGCTGTCACAAACTGCCGCCGCGGCTGCTGTTTCCGTCGCCCCCTGCACAGTGTTTCCGCGGCACAGCCGCCCCTGCACACTTCCCATACTACCACCGCCCCCTGCACCACCGCCCCCTGCACGTCCCGTTGCTCTCACATCTCTCCTCTCTTCAATAATTAATTAGGTATTATATACATTTAGTGTCACCGTTGAAGACACCGATCAACTTCTCTCGGGAGCATGGCTCAATATATCAATAATACAAGTTTTTGTTACGTGAGTTACCTAAATTCATATTTTGCCCCTAAATTTGATTTTTATGATTGTCTTAACGTTCTTACACTCTATATTATAGGGCTTTGAGTGAGTTGTGTTTTCACGATGATTGTCACCCCAATAGTATTGGATTCATGTGCCCGGAGATGATCTCGGCCACCATGTTAAAGTCCGATGCAGATAGAATTCTATTGTACATGACGAGGTCCATGAGTGCACTTAGTTCTAAGACATTCATCTTATGTCCATACTACGAAAAGTATGAAAATTACTTTGAACTTCGTTTTTAATTGATTGTTATAAATTTAACTTTTTTTTTTCTAACTACATACGTTTATTGTTTGTATGTAGGAGTCACTGGATGCTTTTAGTTCTTTGCTTGTCTAAACGTGAGGTCTACATATTTGATTCTCAACAGAAGAAGAGAAATTTGATGATTAAGGAGCCACTAAACAAGTAAGTAAAGTATGCATATGAAAATGCCATTTTTGCCTCAATTTTTGCCTAAGGTTCTTTAGTTCAAAGTTGGGTTCGAAAACATCATTTTTGCCTAAAAATGACCTAGAACGACCCAATTAGCCTTAAATGTGAAATAACAGATTGTAAAGAGACTTAGAAAGTTATAACTATGCATATGAGACGTGTAATAAGTTTGAAAACATTCCTTAGGTTCTTTGGTTCAAAGTCGGGTTCGAAAACATCATTTTTGCCTAAAAATGACCTAGGACGACCCAAATAGCCTTAAATGTGAAATAACAGATTCTAAAGAGACTTAGAAAGTTATAACTATGCATATGAGACGTGTAATAAGTTTGAAAACATTCCTTAGGTTCTTTGGTTCAAAGTTGGGTTCGAAAACATCATTTTTGCCTAAAAATGACCTAGAACGACCCAATTAGCCTTAAATGTGAAATAACAGATTGTAAAGAGACTTAGAAAGTTATAACTATGCATATGAGACGTGTAATAAGTTTGAAAACATTCCTTAGGTTCTTTGGTTCAAAGTTGGGTTCGAAAACATCATTTTTGCCTAAAAATGACCTAGGACGACCCAAATAGCCTTAAATGTGAAATAATAGATTGTAAAGGGCCTTAGAAAGTTATAACTATGCATATGAGACGTGTAATAAGTTTGAAAACATTCCTTAGGTTCTTTGGTTCAAAGTTGGGTTCGAAAACATCATTTTTGCCTAAAAATGACCTAGGACAACCCAAATAGCCTTAAATGTGAAATAATAGATTGTAAAGGGCCTTAGAAAGTTATAACTATGCATATGAGACGTGTAATAAGTTTGAAAACATTCCTTAGGTTCTTTGGTTCAAAGTTGGGTTCGGAAACATCATTTTTGCCTAAAAATGACCTAGAACGACCCAATTAGCCTTAAATGTGAAATAATAGATTGTAAAGGGCCTTAGAAAGTTATAACTATGCATATGAGACGTGTAATAAGTTTGAAAACATTCCTTAGGTTCTTTGGTTCAAAGTTGGGTTTGAAAACATCATTTTTGCCTAAAAATGACCTAGGACGACCCAATTAGCCTTAAATGTGAAATAATAGATTGTAAAGAGACTTAGAAAGTTATAACTATGCATATGAGACGTGTAATAAGTTTGAAAACATTCCTTAGGTTCTTTGGTTCAAAGTTGGGTTCGAAAACATCATTTTTGCCTAAAAATGACCTTGAACGATCCAATTAGCCTTAAATGTGACTACTACGTATATAATTGCATTTACATGTGTAAACAAAGTATATAATTGCACTTACATGTAAAATATTCTTTGCATTTACATGTGTAAACAAAGTATATATAATTGCATATTTTATCGAATGTGTAGTGCTTTTCGGAGTTACAAGAGACTAGGTGGACAATCTAAGGGAACTAAATTAACATGGATTCCAGCACAGGTATATATATATATATAATTAGTTTATTATTTACCTAAGAAATAAGTTTTTCAAAATTATAACATACAATGTGATAGAAATTTTACTTGTGTTATTTATTTTAATGCATTTAGTGTGCTCAACAACCGGGATCACTAGATTGTGGCTACTACGTCATGCGTTTTATGTACGACATAATAATGAATCATGGTAATAGTCAAGATCTTACTAAGGTATGTTCTCATAAACTACGTACTTTATATAATAAATTGAAGTACACAAAACTATTATATTGATCAATCGTTGATAAATTGAATTATTTACACTTTTTTAGGATTTTTCAAGAACATTGCCTTATTCACCGGAGGAGATTAATGAGGTGAAAGATTTTTGGACAGATTACTTCATGAACAATGTCGAATTTTTAGCTTAATTTGTAATATGAACTTGATCTCTAGCTAGCTACGTACCTTTGTTGTAATAATTTTATGTTTGTTGTAACATGTTGGTTAATCGATCTATGACGAATTTAATTGCCTTTTATTGGGAACGTTAATTACGTTGTAAACTTTAGTGACAGGTATTAATTATAAATGTATTCCCGGTATTGGGAATGAAGCGTCTAATTTCAAAGACGATCATGTCGGAATTTCCAACTAAAATATTAAAAAACGAATATTTATTTTAAAAAAAATAAGTCATTTGCAACGCACGTTAGCTCAATGTGCGAGGCAAATGACTTAATTTTTTGGCGCTAAAATTGTCATTTGCGTCGCACATTAAGCTATTGTGCGTGGCAAATGACTTTTTTTTTTGCGCCTAAAAGTCATTTGCGTCGCACATTTAGCTAATGTGCGACGCAAATAACTTTTCAGGCATGGTGCTGAAAAGTCATTTGCAACGCACATTTAGTTAATGTGCGACGCAAATAACTTTTCAGGCATGGTGCTGAAAAGTCATTTGCAACGCACATTTAGCTAATGTGCGTTGCAAATGACTTTTCAGCACCATGCCTGAAAAGTTATTTGCGTCGCACATTAGCTAAATGTGCGACGCAAATAAGGTTCATTTGCGTCGCACATATGTGCGACGCAAATGACTTTTAGTCATTTGCGTCGAGAGCTTTTGCCACGCACGATGTGCGACGCAAATGTGCTTAAAAGTGCGATGCAAATGACCCTTTTTCCACTAGTGTGAGTTTCACCAAAACTAACATGTACTCACAATTATTTGTGTACCTTGCCCCTTTAGGATCAATAAGTAACACCTCGCTGAGCGAAAACTATTACTAGATTGATGTAAAGGATATCCAAGCAAGTGTATATTTTGGCATGGCACCTTTTAACTCAATTTTTAAGTTTGGAACTTAAGGCTCTTACTATGTTGGTTAGATTTTAAGTGAACTAAAATCCTTAATCATGCAACATATTCAAGCCACAATCTCATGCATAATTAAGACATATTTAAAGCAATAAATAACTTAAAGCATGCATAAGATAAATGTGATTTAGTATGGCCCGACTTCATCTTGAAGCTTCAACTTCAAAGTCCGTCTCGAAAATCTCCGTGGGAGGCACCATTTTCTTCAAATAGGATAAGCTATAATTAAACTAATTACAACTATTCGATGGTACGCAGACCATATTTGAATTGAAAAACAATTTTGGTACTTTAGACCAATTACATTCAAATTAATGGTACGCAGACCATATTTTCTATCCTATTTGGGCCATACTAGTCACTTCATAACCTGCAAAACAGTACATATACAATATATACCATTCACCCATTCATTATTATTTCTAGTTAAACCAATAAATTCATATGCTTTACTAATTTTATGGCTAAAAGGGCTCCCACTTAAACCAATAAATTCATATGCTTTACTAATTTTAAACATAAAAATGTATTTCTAGTCTAACCGGAAACATACAAATTTAATTAAAATTTAAAGCTCATATAAATTTATAATTGAATCCACATATTTAATGCATTCAACTGGTGGGGCTCTGGCTGTGGGTCAGGCTTGGGCTGCGGGTCAGGCTGCTGCTCATCCTCAAATCCAACATATAAATAATGAGCCTGACCGGGTCTGAAACGGGTGCGGCCCTGAGGGTCAGGCAAGGTGAAAAGCCTGTTCCCCTCGAACATCCAAAACATGGCACCCGGCCTAAACAACCAATGCTCACCCTGTAGGCGGCGAAGTCCAGCAAAATAGGCTAAGTCTAGCAAATTTCTACCCAAAACCGGAGTTTGGTTAGCCTCAACAAAATTAACCGTGGCCATGGCAATGTGGGTGATCAACCCACCAATGGTGATACGGGTGGTGTGCGTGCTAGTGGCTATAGAATTAAGTTGGGAGGCCATATGATGTGCTAAGTTCATGGTATACCTCTCTTCCCCCTTTAAAACATAGCCACCCAAAATCTCCAGCTCAGTACTCCTAACATTTTGGGTCTCCTCTCTACCAAAAATTGTGAACCCCAGGAACCTGTAGAAAACAATAGGGACAGAGTGTTGTATCTTGGAAGCATGCAAGTGCTGCGTACTACCGGGATTATCATTACCAGTCAGCTTTCCCCACATGGTACAGTTATTATGAGCACTACCGGGCTTCCTACTAGGGGCAATGGACATACCAAAAATTCCACAAAAATCAGCAATACTCAAGCTAACATTACGGTTCATCAAGCGAAAATGAACCGACGACACAGTCCTATAACCATCTCTACGCAATTGCAAAGAACTCGGAAATTCCAAAGTCAATCGTCTAAATGTAAGACGCAACATGCTATACATATTTTTCATGCCGACAACATAAAAAACTCGTTTTACATCTTGTTCAATACCCATATCATGAAGAGATTTTTGACATATAAAACGAGTAGGGATTACCTCCCTCTTTTTGAGGTGGATGAACCGATCACGTTGCCACTGTTAGGTTATGATACATATGACAAAACATAAATCATGCGGAAAACCTTAATGCCAGGAAACATATTATTTACACATAATCATTTAGCATAATTTAGGAGCATACACTTTGTAGCGTGCCCTCCCTAGCTGCGCCCGAACCGAACAAGAACAAGTCTTTAGGACTCCAAATGTCGTCCCTCCGTAGATAGTCCACAGTACGTCCGGATCCGCCTCAAGTTAGACCAACTAGAATCACCCTTAAGGTTACTAGGAATTTCTGCTATTGTGTTTGCAAGTGAATGGCTGATTTTTCTTTCAAAAACTTACCCTTTGAATACTTCAATCGTTTCTATAAATTATGACCCTAGGCACTTATTTATAGAGGTATGGAAAAGGAATTATAATCCTATTAGGATATTAATTAGTTTAATTAGAATCCTGCTAGGACTCTATTAAATAATCATTATCTAATAGTTTCAGGATTTAATCATATTTCGAATCCCGATTGCTTTAGGATTCCCGCACAAGCATTGCACGACCACGGTACACCCGCGCAAGCCTTGCGGCCCACGCTAGGCGCATAGCGCTCGGCCCATGCTGCTGTGCTCTCGCGCGCGCGCCCTTGGCCTTAAAGATGGCTGTGGGCCGGGCCGGCCCGAAGCCCGAAGCCCGACCCGACCCGGCACGAAAAAAGCACGGCCCGGCACGAGCACGCAAAAAGGACGGCCTGGCACGGGCACGAAGTCGTGGGCCGTGGGCCGGGCCTGGGCCTTACTTTTTTTGGAAAAAGCACGACAAGGCACGGCACGACTCGACCCGCCACGACAAAGCACGTTAAATTTAGTCAAATTAGCCTTAGGCACGCGGGCCAGCCTGGCACGGCACGAAAGCACGTAGCCTTGGGCCGGGCCTGGGCCCTATTTTTAACTTTTCGGCCCGGCACGGCACGGCACGAAACAAAGTGGGCCTGACGTGGGCCCGACACGTTTAGGCCTATGGCCCGTTAGCTCGGCACGAAGCACGGCCCGGCCCGGCCCACAGCCATCTTTACCAGGCCTTGGCTGGGCCTGGCCTTGCGCTGGGCCTGGTCGAGGCTTGGCGTGCGATGGTGCGTGTTGGCTCGCTGGGCGATGGCCTGGCTTCGTGTTGGGCCTTCGTCTAGCGGGCCTCGTCCGATGCTAATTCGTACGATACGCTTCCGATTAAATTCCCGATTCCGGAATTCATTTCCGATACGAACAATATTTAATATTTCTGATTCCGGAATTAATTTCCGTTTCGAACAAATATTTAATATTTCCGTTTCCGGAATTATTTTCCGATTCCGATAATATTTCCGATTCTGACAATATTTCCGTTTCCGGCAATATTTCCGATTCCGGCAATATTTCCATTTCCAATAATATTTTCCGATACGTACCATGTTTCCGTTTCCGGCAACATCTACGACTTGGATAATATTTAGATTTCCGATACGATCCATATTTCCGTTTCCGGCAATATCATCGTTTCCGGAGTATTCACTTGCTTGTGACGATCTCAGCTCCCACTGAAACCAAGATCCGTCGATTCCGAATATCCATAGATAGAGTATTTAATGCCATTAAATACTTGATCCGTTTACGTACTATTTGTGTGACCCTACTGGTTCAGTCAAGAGTAAGCTGTGGATTAATATCATTAATTCCACTTGAACTGAAGCGGCCTCTAGCTAGGCATTCAGCTCACTTGATCTCACTGAATTATTAACTTGTTAATTAATACTGAACCGCATTTATTAGACTTAACATTGAATGCATACTTGGACCAAGGGAATTATTTCCTTCAGCCACTCCGTAGTAAAAATAACGTCCGGAAAGTCCCGGTCGGCTTCGAATTGGGGCGACGGTGGTGGTGGCGTCGGCTCACGAGCTCGGCTAGTCGAAGCCTCATGTTGGTTCCTTCCTTTCATGGTGCAATTTCTCTTTGGACGTATGGCTAGACATGGTTAAAATCTGAATTTTTGGTGGTTTTGAGTTTCTGGTTGAATTTGGGGCTTTGGTGGAAAGTGGAGGAAATTGAAATTAGTTGGGAGTAGGTTGTAAAGGATGATGAGCGGAAGATTTTGGTGTATGGTGTGTTGAATTTGGTGGAAGATTGAGTAAGATATGAAGGATTGAAGTTTGTGAGGATTGGGGTTTAATGAAGGAAGAGAGAGAAAATAAGTTGAAGAAGAGGATGAAAGTGAAGAATTGAAGGGGAAGCCGTGTTTAATCTCGCTGAAATCACGTTTCGCCCGATCGGGCGCACATCGCCCGATCCGGATCGGGCGGTTTACGATCCTTCTTTCAGAACTCCTCCTTTGACCAGATTTTTGTCTCTTGACTTTTCTATGACGTCATCACCAACCGCCCGATCAGGCGGTATTTCGCCCGATCGGGCATTTTACTCGCCAATCCCGCCCGATCGGGCGGACCTTCGCCCGATTCGGGCATTCCACTCGACAGACAGCCCGATCGGGCATCCTTCTCCCGGTCGGGAAAAAACGAATTCCTTTATTGACGTAGACACGCGCCCGATCGGGCGCACCACGCCCGGTCCGAATCGGGCGACTTGCAGCATGCTCCGTTTCAGCTATAACTTCACTTTTTCGAACTTGGAGCTTTAGGCCTGCACACTATTAAACACCCAAACAACGTAATTCCCTCTTCTCACCTCTCTAACACCAAAAACTATACCGAAACACACTTAGGTAGGGGAAAACACTAACAAAACACACAAAAGAAAACGAAAATTGAAATATTACACTACTAAAGCAATAAAATGCGGGTTGCCTCCCGCAAAGCGCTGGTTTATTTCTAGGTCCCGCTCGACCTCATTACCTCGAATATGCAACTCATAGGGCGGAAGGATTGAGGTGCTGAACCTCAACCATTCCTACAGTAGCCCCCTCGTGGTACAACTTCAGATGTTGCCCATTCACTTTAAAGCGCTCACCACTGGTGTTCTCGACCTCAACTGACCCAAACTTGCTTACCATAGTCACGGTGAACGGCCCAGACCACATAGACTTAAGTTTTCCAGGAAACAACTTAAGCCTAGAGTTGAATAGCAGAACCTTGTCGCCCACCGCGAACTCTCTATGCAGGATATGACTGTCGTGCCACCGCTTAGCTAGTCTTTTCCTTATAAATCCGGGCACTATCATAGGCTTGTAGTCGGAATTCATCTAGCTCACCCAATTGAAGTAACCTCTTTTCACCGGCTAACTTTGCATCCATGTTGAGCTGTTTGATTGCTCAATAAGCCCTGTACTCCATTTCTACTGGTAAATGACACGCCTT
This sequence comes from Spinacia oleracea, assembly GCF_020520425.1. Classification (NCBI taxonomy): domain Eukaryota; kingdom Viridiplantae; phylum Streptophyta; class Magnoliopsida; order Caryophyllales; family Amaranthaceae; genus Spinacia; species Spinacia oleracea. The sequence goes on from NC_079489.1 coordinate 152,486,776, forward strand.
GCCATACACCAACCGATACGGGGAGGTACCATTAGGTGTCTTAAAGGCGGTTCTATATGCCCACAGAGTATCATCTAGCTTATCGCTCCAATCCTTCCTAGACTTCGCCACCACTTTCTCAAGGATAGATTTGATCTCCCGGTTAGAGACCTCAACTTTCCCACTCGTCTGAGGGTGATAGGCTAGCCCAGTGTGGTGATAAACCCCATACTTGCGCAGGAGCGCATCCAGATGCTTCTCATGGAAGTGTGACCCTCCATCACTAATCAAAGCTCGCGGAACCCCAAATCTTGAAAAAATGACTTTCTTGAACAGAGACATGACCGTCTTAGCGTCATTAGTAGGTGAGGCAACGGCTTCCACCCACTTGGACACATAATCTACAGCAACAAGGATGTACAGATTACCCTTGGACGATGGGAATGGTCCCATGTAGTCAATTCCCCACACATCAAAAACCTCAACCTTAAGAATCCCGTTCTGTGGCATCTCATACCTCCTCGAAATAGTGTCGGCCCTCTGGCACGCATCACAAGCCATAATGAAATCCTGTGCATCCTTGAACATACTAGGCCAGTAAAAACCACACTGTGACAACTTAGCATTAGTCTTTGACGGTCCATGGTGACCACCATAGGGTGAAGAATGACACCTACTGATAATACCTTGGACATCCCATTCTGGAACACAACGCTTGTACAACCCTTCAGCAGTCTCACGAAAGAAATAAGGGTCATCCCAAAAGTAAAACCGAACATCGTGTAGGAACTTGTTCTTCTGTTGATATGTAAGATCGGCCGGAAGAATACCCCCTACAATGTAGTTAGTAAAATCTGCGAACCATGGTGACTGACTGGCAAGTGCAAGTAAGTAGGGATGTTAGTGGGGTAGGTTTCCCGGGAGACCCGCCCCGCATCCGCCCCAAGTAGGCGGGGATGGAGGTAGGTTTGGCGGGTGATGGGGCGGGGATGGGTATAAAAACCGTACCCGCCATGGGTGATGGGGCGGGTGTGGATTTTGTGTTGAACCCGACCCATCCCCGCCCCATCCCCGCTCGCTCCGCCCCATCCCCACTCGCCCCGCCCCATCCCCACTCGCCCCGCTTCATACCCGCCATGGGTGATGGGGTGAGTTTGGATTTATTTGCATCTTTAGGTGATAATATAAATTTAGGTGAGATTTTTATGTTTTTTGTTTGGATTTTTTTGTTATGACGAGTATTTTTTCGATTATATAGGTTACTTTAGTCATAAGGTTTTTTTTTCTATAGTTAACTTTGATTACTCCGTATATATGGCAAATGTTTGCTAAATAAGAAAAATTAGGCGGGTATTAGCGCGGGTATGAAGCGGGGATAAGACGGGGATGGATACCCAGTTGGGTGGCGGGGCGGGGATGGATTTTAGCTTACACCCGTTGGGGCGGGGATGGGGATGAATTTTGTACCCGCCATGGGTGATGGGGCGGGGATGGGGATGAAAATTTTAGGTGGGGATGGGGATGGAGGGACCTACATCCGCACCCTCCCCGCCCCATTGACATCCCTACAAGTAAGTGATCATCTGGAAATAAATAATCGATCGGTGTAGACACTTTACCATCATCATACCTCAATCTAGACAAGTGATCTGCAACCACATTCTCAGCCCCTTTCTTATCGCGAATCTCCAAATCAAACTCTTGTAGCAGTAGTATCCATCGAATAAGCCTAGGCTTGGCTTCCTTCTTTGAGAGCAGATACTTAAGAGCCGCATGGTCAGTATAGACTATCACCTTGGACCCAATCAGATAAGTGCGAAATTTACCCAAGGCATAGACTATGGCTAGAAGCTTTTTTTCAGTAGTAGCATAATTAACTTGAACTTCATCTAAGGTCTTGCTTGCATAGTAGATGGCATGCAAGACCTTTTCCTTTCTCTGACCCAAAACTGCCTCAACTGCATAATCACTTGCATCACACATTATCTCGAACGGAAGATCCCATTCGGGAGAATGAATGATAGGGGCCGAAATCAGTGTCTATTTAATCCTGTCAAAAGCCTCAAGACAAGCATCAGTAAACACAAACGGGGAATCCTTGAGGAGGAGTTGGGTTAGTGGTTTAACAATTTTAGAAAAGTCCTTGATAAAGCGGCGATAAAACCCCGCATGACCAAGAAAACTTCTAACACCCTTCACATTAACTGGAGGGGGCAATTGTTCAATCACTTGGACCTTAGCTCGATCCACCTGAATGCCCTTATCAGATATTAAATGTCCCAAGACCACCCCTTCAGTAACCATGAAATGACACTTTTCCCAGTTTAGGACTAAATTACACTCTTCACATCTTTTCAATACTTAGTCAGATTTAGCAAGCAAGAATCAAAAGAAGTACCATAGGCACTAAAATCATCCATAAACACTTCCATGATGGACTCAATAAACTCAGAAAAGATGCTCATCATGCAACGTTGGAAAGTAGCAGGTGCATTACACAGACCAAAGGGCATCCTACGATATGCAAAGGTACCATAGGGACAGGTGAAGGTGGTCTTTTCCTGGTCGTCTGGATGTATGGGAATTTGAAAGAAACCACAATAACTATCAGATAACATAAAAACTTGTGACAGGCTAGCCTTTCTAACATTTGATCAATAAATGGAAGGGGAAAGTGGTCCTTTTTAGTAGCAACATTCAGACGCCTATAATCAATGCACATGCGCCAACCTGTGACTAGCCTAGTTGGTATCAACTCATTTTTCTCATTTCTAACCACAGTTGTCCCCCCTTTCTTAGGCACTACCTGAACAGGACTCACCCACTTAGAATCAGACACAGCATAGACAATACCCGCATCAAGCAATTTCATGACTTCAGCTTTTACAACATCTTGCATGACAGGGTTCAAGCGACGTAGGGGTTGAATGCATGGTTTATGATATTCATTTAGATGTATCCTATGCATGCAAAAGTCAGGGCTATACCCTTTAAATCATCAATGCTGTACCCAATGGCCTTTTAATGCTTTTTCAACACAATAAGAAGTTGGGACAAGCATCAAGTGCAGTACTGACGATTACAGGGCAAAGTTGTTCATCATCCAAAAACGCATATTTAAGGTTAGCAGGAAGAGGTTTAAGTTCGGGTTTCTTTACCTCTTTGACAGGACAAACCGGCCGAACTAACCTCTTCAATTTGGTGCTCTCCGGTTCAGACCCTTCACCATCAAGAGCCAACTCTAGAGCATCCACTTCAGCACTCCAAGAACTGCTATCACCTGCAGAAGACTCACAACAAAGCACTGCCTCCAAAGGATCTCTCTCGAGAACTTGGGAGACGTTATCACACGTAATAAAATCAACCACATCAATTCGATTGCATTGTTCTTCCTCTAGCATGGGACTCTTTAAGGCACTATTCAGATTAAAAGTCACCATATCATCCCCAACAGACAAAGTCAATTTCCCACTTTTAACATCAATGACCGCCCCCGCAGTGTGAAGGAAGGGTCTACCTAAGATAATGGGAATTTGAGAATCCTCTTGCATGTCTAGTACCACAAAGTCTACAGGTATATAGAATTTACCTACTCTAACAGGGACGTCCTCTAAAACACCTAAGGGGTATTTGACAGAACGGTCGGCCATTTGCAGAGTGATATTAGTAACCTTAAGCTCACCCATATTCAGTTTAGTACAGACAGACACACTAGCACCTAGATCACATAAAGCTTTATCAATAAACACGGTGCCAATGTTACATGGGATGGAAAAACTCCCGGGGTCTTTAAGTTTAGGCGGAGACTTAATTTGCAAATAGGCACTACATTCCTCAGTAAAAGCTACAATCTCTACCTCAGAAAAAGCACGTTTCCTGGTCAAAATATCTTTCATGAATTTAGCATCTGCAGGAACCTGTCAAATCAATTCAGTAAAAGGGACCGTTACCTGCAAGTTTTTGCCCACTTCCAAGAATCTGCCAAACTGCTTATCTAGCTTATTCTTGAGTTGCCGGTTTGGGAAGGGGAGTACAATAGGTGGTACTTCAATATCTATCCCCTTCTTAACCTCAGTTGTAGCCTTATTCTCATTGACTACTTTTTCAGCTTCCTTACCATCCATGACTATCTCTGGGACTTCCTCACTAACCATACCACTAGCAGACACCCCAGAATCAACCTCAACTGGCATAGAAGGACCATCATAACCCCTGCCACTCCTCAATGTAATAGCATTTGCAGTTTCCCTATTTTCGGGCTGAGAAGGAAGTTGGCATGGGGGTCTCCCTGCAATAGTAGTAGCCATTTGTGTCAACTGTGTATCAATGATCTTGTTGTGAGCAGTAAGAGCATCCATCTTCGCATCCTTTTCACTTAGAGATTTTTGCATTTGTAGCATCATGTTTCTCATCTCTACTAACATAGGGTCCGGTTGTGTGGTTTGAGGTTGTGGTGGTGGAGGTGATGTGTGTTGTCTAGGGAACCCAGGTGGTCCACTAGACTGTTGGTTGTAGTTGTTCCATGTTTGGTAGGATTGTTGATGTGGGGGTTGGTATGGTTGTGGTGGTGGATGTTGGACTTGGTGAGGGTTTTGGATATTGTTGCTCCTGTAGGACAGTAGAGGGTTGTTTTTGTAGCCCTCATTGTAAGAGTTGGAGAATGGGTTGTTTTGTTTGTAGGATTGAAATGCGTTACATTGTTCAATAGAGCTCCTACATTCCTGTGCATAATGACCAGACATTCCACAACTTTCACAAACAGTAGCAGGTGTAGACACCTACTTTTGTCCCCATTCCCGAAAGGGAAAGGTTCGATGATGAAAGCATAAATCTCCACTTGACAACGCATCTCCTATAAAATAAACGGATATCAATTCCCCTTTTCATTTCACCCAAAACCTGCTATTTATGGAAACCTGCTAAAATAGTAACTGCCGTAAGAGGTAGCTTCTAAAAGTGGCAAGTCATAAAAGATAGAAACCTGTCAGAAATAGGTGTTGCACTCCAACGTAAATCCTAAATGAGATAGAAAACTGCGAGAATCCTATTCCTAATATGATTCGGAAATAAGAGTTACGTATTAATTAAAATCCTAACGAGCCTAGAGTTCGTAACGGGCCCAGACGCATTCCGTCATGAAATTGATACGCACTAAAAGACTCGATTAAGTCTCAAACACTATGGATTTCAGGAATCCGAATCTGACTAAAAAAACAGCCCAGACCCTATTTTCAACGTCTGGCTCTGGGCGCCGAAATCTTCGGCGCCCAGGCCTGGGCGCTGAAAATACCTGGGTACGTGTTTTTTCCTAATTCTTTGTGAAGGAAATAATGCCCTTGGTCCAAGTATGCATTCTATGTTAAGTCTAATAAATGCGGTTCAGTATTAATTAACAAGTTAATAATTCAGTGAGATCAAGTGAGCTGAATGCCTAGCTAGAGGCCGCTTCAGTTCAAGTGGAATTAATGATATTAATCCACAGCTTACTCTTGACTGAACCCGTAGGGTCACACAAATAGTACGTAAACGGATCAAGTATTTAATGGCATTAAATACTCTATCTATGAATATTCGGAACCGACGGATCTTGGTTTCAGTGGGAGCTAAGATCGTCACAGGCAAGAAATGAATACTCCGGAAACGATGATATTGCCGGAAACGGAAATATGGATCGTATTGGAAATATAAATATTATCCAAGTCGTAGATGTTGCCGGAAACGGAAACATGGTACGTATCGGAAAATATTATCGGAAATGGAAATATTGCCAGAATCGGAAATATTGCCGGAAACGGAAATATTGTCAGAATCGGAAATATTACCGGAATCGGAAAATAATTCCGGAAACGGAAATATTAAATATTTGTTCGAAACGGAAATTAATTCCGGAATCGGAAATATTAAATATTGTTCGTATCGGAAATGAATTCCGGAATCGGAAAATTTAATCGGAAGCGCATCGTACGAATAAGCATCGGACGAGGCCTGCCGGACGAGGCCCAGCACGAAGCCAGGCCATCGCCCAGCAAGCCAAGCGCGCCGCACAAACAGCCACGCCAGGCCCAGCGCAAGGCCAGGCCCAGCAGGCTGCGCAGCGCGCACAGCGCGCACAGCACGCGCAGCGCGCAGCGCGCGCGGGCGCTGCGTGGGCTGCTGCTCGCGCGCACGCATGGGGCCCATCGTGGCTGCCGTGCGTGTGTGTGCAAGTGTTTGTGTTCGTGCACGTTTCCTAAAACATGCAGAGTTCGGTTAATGATTAAATTCCTAATTCTATTTGATAAATTAATTAAATTAGAGTTCTTGTAGGATTCTAGGTTTAATTAATTTGTATCTAAATAGGATTTCGATTCCCTTTCCATACCCCTATAAATATGAGGCTAGGGATCACAATTTATAAGAAGTTTCAAAGTATTCAAAAGTGAGTTTTTTTGAGAGAAAATTAAAACACACATCTTGCTCATAAAAGTGCCAAAATTTTCTAGTACCTTAAGGGCGATTCTAGTTGGTCAATCTTAAGGCGGATCCGGACGTGCTGTGGACTATCTACGGAGGGACGACACTTGGTGTCCTAAAGACTTGTTCTTGTTCGGTTCGGGCGCAGCTAGGGAGGGCACGCAACAAAGAGTATGCATCTAAATTATGCTATATGATTATGTGTAAATAATATGTTGTCCTGGGTTAATGGTTGTTTCCGCATGATCCATGTAATGTCATATGTATCATAACCTAACAGTGGTATCACGAGCCCCTTATTATTTTCATAATCTAAATTGCATGAACATGGTTAAATATTACAAATTTGCAAGAATTAAAAGGGGTGATTAATTTTCGTAATTGTTAATTAATTGCAAATTGCGTTTATTTAATTATACGTACGCAGTTTTTCGGCAGTTTCTTCGTTACTCATCCGAATTGAGTGATTTTTGTGTCAATTCCGCATGTAAAAGGCATTCTAAAATTTTGACAAAAAAAGTATTTTTCTGCCGAACCCAGAATTCTCAAATTCGAAGCCTAAATATGACGTTTCGAAGGTTTTAGTTTTTCGAATGCAAAATTTCGTAAATTTAAGATGTTAAATTAAATATTTGCGATTCTTGTTGATAAATCTTGAATTTTTGATTGACCTACTGCATATGTTTAACAAGTTTGAATGCCTAGTCTTGTTAATTATGCAATCTAATTTGTAATTATGATTAATTTGTTGAAAATTAGAATAATTTAGAATTAATTTGATTTTCATAATTAATTGTAATTTAATTAGAAACCTATGATTAAAAACCACCATAAAAATTGTAAATTTATGATAAATTTTAAATTTTTATGACCTAGACTTGAATCCATAACAATCGGAAATCAATTGGATAATAAATTTTCGATTTTTTCGCCCTAAAATTATGAAATTAATATTATTTATTAATTTGTCATTAATTTTAAATATAAATTTTAAATTTTTATGCGATTCGTTCATAAAACTTGCACGCACGAAGCAATGGACGCTTCGTGTTACCCTTAAGGGGTGTTGTATAATGCGGGCATGCGACGACGAGCAAGGGAGCTCGTCGCCCGTGCGGCACGAATGCAATGAGCAAGGGCGTAGTGCACGAGCACAAGGCAGCAGCCCTGCCTTGTGTCGTGTGCCACGAGCAATGGACGAATGGGCATGGGCGAAGGGCGAGCCAAGGCAGTCGCGTGTGGGCAGCAAGCGAGCTGCGCCACAACGCGCGCTGCCTCGCACAAGAGCGCGCAGCCTCGCGCGCAGCGAGCGCAAGCTCGCGTGCCACGAGCGCTGCGCCCAGCATTGCTCGCGCGCACAACGAGCGAGGACTCGCGCGCACAGCCAGCATTGCTCGCGCGCACAGCGAGCGATGGCTCGCGCGCCCAACGAGCGATGTCGCGCGCGCAGCGAGCACCAATGCGTGCGGAGGCTTGCGATGGGGATGCAGCAGCTATGCAACGAGCGCATGGGCTGCGCGCACATGGCCAGCAATGGCTGTGTGCGTGCGGCCCATGGGCGTGCAACGCGTAGGGTGTTTGCGTTACGATTAAAGATCGTTTTGAATGTTTAATTTGAAAATTTCAGTTCACGTAATTTTAATTAATTTTAAAATTAATAATTTAAATTATTTTCTTGGATTTTAATTTTGAATATTGTAATTATAATAAATGTTATTTATTCTAATTATTTTACTAAAATTAAAATCATGAATTAATTTAAATAACGACTGAAATTAAATTAAACTTTTTGGATTCAATTATAAATTTATATGAGCTTTAAATTTTAATTAAATTTGTATGTTTCCGGTTAGACTAGAAATACATTTTTATGTTTAAAATTAGTAAAGCATATGAATTTATTGGTTTAAGTGGGAGCGTATTTTAGTCATAAACTCTTGATTAGGTCTACAAATCCTTAAGGTTAAAACAACTTGATTAGAATTAATAAGGACTGAATAATTGGTAGATTATTGGTGCCCTTGATTAATTGCTGCAAATGTTTACGTGATGCATAATGTGTTTTACTAACCAGCTATGTGGGCCATTCATGATAATGAATGGGTGAATGGTATATATTGTATATGTACTGTTTTGCAGGTTATGAAGTGACTAGTATGGCCCAAATAGGATAGAAAATATGGTCTGCGTACCATTAATTTGAATGTAATTGGTCTAAAGTACCAAAGTTATTTTTCAATTCAAATATGGTCTGCGTACCATCAAATAGTTGTAATTAGTTATAACTTATCCTATTTGAAGAAAATGGTGCCTCCCACGGAGATTTTCAAGACGGACTTTGAAGTCAAAGCTTCAAGATGAAGTCGGGCCATACTAGATCACATTTATCTTATGCATGCTTTAAGTTATTTATTGTTTTAAATATGTCTTAAAATGCATGAGATCAAAAGCTTGATTATGTTGCATGATTAAGGATTTTAGTTCACTTAAAATCTAACCAACATAGTAAGAGCCTTAAGTTCCAAACTTAAAAATTGAGTTAAAAGGTGCCATGCCAAAATATACACTTGCTTGGATATCCTTTACATCAATCTAGTAATAGTTTTCGCTCAGCGAGGTGTTACTTATTGGTCCTAAAGGGGCAAGGTACACAAATAATTGTGAGTACATGTTAGTTTTGGTGAAACTCAACGATATAAGTAAGGAGTCCTTTTATGTCGTGGCAAATTCGATAGGTTTGCCTAATAAGTTCTTAGACGTACCTATCAACCAAGAATAGTTTCTAGACTATTAGCAAAAGGCTTTTGCTTACCTAAGATGTTCTAGGATTAAGTCGACAAACTGTGCTTAGTTCTTCAATGATTTTAGGATCTTGGAATCATTTTATTCACACCTGCCGGAACACATAATTTGAATAAAATGCTTAATAAACATTGAATTATGCATGTATGCTAGAATTTAAGTTTATTAAGAGAAACTGTGAATGGTTATTTATTTGTTTATTCTTTTCAATTGTAGTTTTAATATGGCAAACAACAATCAAAACATCATCATGGGTTCTGAGCTTATGGTCAAGCTGAACCTGACAAATTTTCTTGAATGGGAAGCTAAGCTAGTTGAAATAGTCAAACTCAATGGACTTGAGTATGTACTGTCACATCCCATGCCAAGCTACTATGCCAGAGACATGACCCCTGAGAGATTTTACGCCTGGGATGCGGATCTCAAAAAGGTTATGAGTCTCATGCTGAACAATATCCCTGATGACTGGGCTAAAAGGTTTGTAGCCTATGAACCTTTTACGCTCATCAAGAATCTAAGGGATATCTGTCGTGGAAGTACGGAGGACAGGGACCTGAACGTCCATGAGTTGATTGAATCAATGTCTGGTCTAAAGGTTAGTTCTCCCAACAGGTGTTATAGGATGGAGGTCCAAGAAACACATGTTCAGCTCCTTCGCACTAAACAGAGGGTAGGCGTCCCACTGAGGTTCCATGTGGATCTTATGTGTTCATATTTTGATCGCCTAAGTCTACTAGGAACACCAATAAGCGAAAGGATGGCAGTCTCTGTCTTGCTCAATTCACTACACAGTGGGTTTGGTCGCTTCAAGCAACTATACCTAAGTGAACCAAGAGAAGAAACAGTTGCAGAATTTGTTCACCTTGTCAGAAAGGCTGAAATAATACTGGACTGTGAAGCCAAAGATTTACTCAAGGCTAGAAGGAGACCGTTCAAGAAAGGTGGAAAGTCCAAGGGCAATGCTAAATCAAAGCAGGACAAGTCCACATCAAGCTGTCTTTATTGTGATGGAATAGGCCATTACAAAAGAGAATGTCCAAAGCTAAAGGAAGATCAGAAGAACGGAACAGTCGTTCCATCTTCAGGTATTTTCGTTATAGACTGTATACTTGCTAATTCAACTTCTTGGGTATTAGATACAGGTTGTGGCTCACACTTATGTTCCAATCCACAGGGACTAAGAAGAAGTAGAAAGTTAAGCAAGGGTGAAGTCGACCTACGAGTGGGAAATGGAGCACGGATTGCTGCATTAGCCGTAGGAACTTACTATTTGTCGTTGCCCTCCGGGCTAGTTTTGGAACTGGAAGAATGTTTCCATGTTCCAAGTCTTACTAAAAACATCATTTCAGTTTCTTGCTTAGATGCTAAGGGATTTTCCTTTTTAATAAAAGACAATAGTTGTTCGTTTTATTTTAAAGAGATGTTTTATGGATCTGCTAGATTAGTCAATGGACTTTATTTATTAGATCACGACAAACAAGTATATAACATAAATACCAAAAAGGCCAAAAAGGATGATTCAGATCTCACCTATCTGTGGCATTGTCGATTAGGCCATATAAACTTGAAACGCTTAGAAAGACTTCAAAGGGAAGGAATTCTAGAACCATTTGACTTGAGGATTATGGTAAATGCGAATCATGTTCACTTGGCAAAATGACAAAGCAACCTTTCTCTAAAGTTGGAGAAAGAGCAAAGGAACTATTGGGTTTAATCCATACAGATGTATGTGGACCAATGAGTACAAATACTAGAGGTGGTTTCAGCTAGTTTATCACTTTCACTGATGACTTCAGTAGGTATGGTTATGTCTACCTAATGAAGCATAAGTCTGAATCCTTTGACAAATTCAAGGAATTTCAGAGTGAAGTAGAGAATCAATTAGGCAAGAAGATTAAGGCACTGCGGTCTGATAGAGGCGGTGAATATCTGAGCTATGAATTTGATGACCATCTGAAAGAATGTGGAATTCTATCAGAATTGACTCCTCCTGGAACACCACAATGGAATGGTGTGTCAGAACGGAGGAACAAAACCTTGCTAGACATGGTCAGGTCAATGATGGGTCAGGCCGAACTTCCATTAGAATTTTGGGGACATGCACTAAATACAGCTGCACTCACTATAAATAGAGCTCCGTCTAAAGCTGTCGAAAAGACTCCATACGAATTATGGTTTGGAAAGCCTCCAAATGTGTCTTTTCTTAAGATTTGGGGATGTGAAGTATACGTCAAACGATTAATTTCAGACAAACTTCATCCAAAATCTGACAAATGTATCCTTGTGGGCTATCCAAAGGAAACAAAGGGGTATTACTTCTACAATACATCTGAGAACAAAGTGTTTGTTGCTCGAGATGGTGTCTTTTTGGAGAAGGATCACATTTCCAAAATGACAAGTGGGAGAAAAGTAGACCTCGAAGAAATTCGAGTCGAACAACAAACTCTAGAGAATGCTCAAGATGACATTCAGGATGAAACTCAGAGATCTTTAGAAGAATCTGGTGAGAATCATGGTCAATCTAGAAATGTTACCCCGCGTAGATCGCAAAGATATAGATCTCAACCGGAAAGGTACTTAGGTATTTTGACGAACGAGAGCTATGACGTTCTATTACTTGAAAGTGATGAACCTGCGACTTACAAACAAGCTATGACGAGCCCTAGCTCCAAGCAGTGGCAAGAAGCCATGCAATCTGAATTAGACTCCATGTCTGAAAACCAAGTATGGGATTTGGTCGATTTGCCAGATGGCTACCAAGCCATTGGAAGCAAATGGGTTTTCAAACTGAAAAAGGACAAGGATGGGAAACTTGAAGTTTTCAAAGCTAGATTGGTCGCAAAAGGTTACAGGCAAGTCCACGGTGTGGATTACGATGAAACCTTTTCACCAGTTGCAATGCTAAAGTCTATTCGAATAATGTTAGCAATCGCTGCATATTACGATTACGAAATATGGCAGATGGATGTCAAAACTGCTTTCTTAAACGGCGTTTTAACAGAAACTGTGTTTATGACACAGCCTGAAGGTTTTGAGGATCCAAAAAATGCTAAAAAGGTATGCAAGCTAAAGAAGTCAATCTACGGATTGAAGCAGGCATCCAGGAGCTGGAATATACGTTTTGATGAAGCAGTCAGTGACTTTGGTTTCATCAAGAACGCGGACGAATCTTGTGTATACAAGAAGGTCAGTGGGAGCAAAATTGCTTTCCTAGTATTATATGTCGACGACATATTGCTTATCGGAAATGACATTCCTATGTTGAACTCTGTCAAGATTTGGCTTGGGAAATGTTTTTCGATGAAGGATCTAGGAGAAGCACAGTACATATTGGGCATCAAGATTTACAGAGATAGATCTAAAAAGATGATTGGACTTAGTCAAAGCACTTATATCAATAAGGTGCTTGATAGGTTCAAGATGGTGGACTCCAAGCGAGGCTACCTACCCATGTCTCATGGAATGACTCTAAGCAAGACTCAGTGCCCAAAAACACTTGATGAGCGTAGATGAATGAATGGGATTCCATATGCATCATTGATTGGTTCAATAATGTATGGTATGATATGTACACGCCCGGATGTTGCGTACGCACTCAGTGCTACGAGCAGATACCAGTCAGACCCAGGAGAGGCGCATTGGACTGCTGCCAAGAATATTCTGAAGTACCTGAAAAGGCACAAAGATGACTTCCTGGTCTATGGTGGAGATGATGAATTAATTGTTAAAGGCTATACGGACGCAAGTTTCCAAACCGACAAAGATGATTTTAGATCACAGTCTGGGTTTGTCTTCTGCCTCAACGGAGGAGCAGTAAGCTGGAAAAGTGCTAAGCAAAGCACCATTGCGGATTCTACAACTGAAGCGGAGTACATTGCTGCACATGAAGCAGCAAAGGAAGCTATATGGCTAAGGAAGTTCATAGGTGAACTTGGTGTAGTCCCCTCCATTAAAGGACCAATAGCCCTGTATTGTGATAATAACGGAGCTATTGCACAGGCAAAAGAGCCTAGACACCACCAGAGAGTCAAGCATGTACTTCGTAGATTTCACCTTCTACGAGAGTTCGTTGAAAGAAAAGAAGTCGAGATAAGCAAAATTGGAACTGATGACAACATATCTGATCCATTAACTAAACCTCTGCCGCAGGCGAAGCACAACTCGCACACTGCAGCTATGGGAATCAAGCATATTGGAGAATGGCTTTGATGTCTCTGTTTAATGTTTTAAAGTTTTAGAGTTTAAATCTTTGTAAAACATTATTGGTTAATCATTCACAATAAATGAAATGAATTCATTTTTCCATTTAATTTGTGGTTTATTAAATGATGAGTCCCTTCAATTTGACGATATATTCAAGATAGACTGTCAGGACCAGTCCTGTGACTAAGAAATGTCTATCAAGTGAACTTGAATGTCGAAGGTTGAAAATGGTCCCTAATCGGAGTTTTCTATAAAATTGGACGCATAGAAAACGTTAGACGATTAGAATGCAAGATGACTAGTAGTTCTGTTTCTTGAACTATGTGGACATGGCAATGTCATAATCATTTGCATAGATACTTACTTTGGGAAGACTAGTATCGGACAAGACCTATGAAACTTTACTGTAAGAGATGAAAATCTGTCATGAGTAAATTTCATTAAATTATTAGACACTGAATCCTCAATACCTGAGTGATTTGAGATTACTTGTTTGAGAACTGGTTGCTTTGACGTTGACCAACCGTCGCACCGTAAAAGGAGGCTATAAAGGCAACTCTCAGGTAATCACCTATCAAACGAAGTCTAATCTCAAGATCGCAAGATTGGGATTGTCCTCCCATAAATCGGGATGAGATGCTTAAAAGTTGTACAAGGCCACTCGGAGAGCTAGAAACTGTGAAATGCATGGCCGTGCTCGGATGAATCATAGGCTATGATTATCTGTTTATTTGATCAGTTGAACTCTGAAACCGAGGAACACCTCTGGACGTAATAAGGATGACAACTCTTACCTTATGTTCAAGAGCAAGCATCGAGCGACAAAGGAATTAGGAAATGCACACTTGTCCCTAAGGACAAGTGGGAGACTGAAGGAAATAATGCCCTTGGTCCAAGTATGCATTCTATGTTAAGTCTAATAAATGAGGTTCAGTATTAATTAACAAGTTAATAATTCAGTGAGATCAAGTGAGCTGAATGCCTAGCTAGAGGCCGCTTCAGTTCAAGTGGAATTAATGATATTAATCCACAGCTTACTCTTGACTGAACCCGTAGGGTCACACAAATAGTACGTAAACGGATCAAGTATTAAATGGCATTAAATACTCTATCTATGAATATTCGGAACCGACGGATCTTGGTTTCAGTGGGAGCTAAGATCGTCACAGGCAAGAAATGAATACTCCGGAAACGATGATATTGCCGGAAACGGAAATATGGATCGTATCGGAAATATAAATATTATCCAAGTCGTAGATGTTGCCGGAAACGGAAACATGGTACGTATCGGAAAATATTATCGGAAATGGAAATATTGCCAGAATCGGAAATATTGCCGGAAACGGAAATATTGTCAGAATCGGAAATATTACCGGAATCGGAAAATAATTCCGGAAACGGAAATATTAAATATTTGTTCGAAACGGAAATTAATTCCGGAATCGGAAATATTAAATATTGTTCGTATCGGAAATGAATTCCGGAATCGGAAAATTTAATCGGAAGCGCATCGTACGAATAAGCATCGGACGAGGCCTGCCGGACGAGGCCCAGCACGAAGCCAGGCCATCGCCCAGCAAGCCAAGCGCGCCGCACAAACAGCCACGCCAGGCCCAGCGCAAGGCCAGGCCCAGCAGGCTGCGCAGCGCGCACAGCGCGCACAGCACGCGCAGCGCGCGCAGCGCGCAGCGCGCGCGGGCGCTGCGTGGGCTGCTGCTCGCGCGCACGCATGGGGCCCATCGTGGCTGCCGTGCGTGTGTGTGCAAGTGTTTGTGTTCGTGCACGTTTCCTAAAACATGCAGAGTTCGGTTAATGATTATATTCCTAATTCTATTTGATAAATTAATTAAATTAGAGTTCTTGTAGGATTCTAGGTTTAATTAATTTGTATCTAAATAGGATTTCGATTCCCTTTCCATACCCCTATAAATATGAGGCTAGGGCTCACAATTTATAAGAAGTTTCAAAGTATTCAAAAGTGAGTTTTTTTGAGAGAAAATTAAAACACACATCTTGCTCATAAAAGTGCCGAAATTTTCTAGTACCTTAAGGGCGATTCTAGTTGGTCAATCTTAAGGCGGATCCGGACGTACTGTGGACTATCTACGGAGGGACGACACTTGGAGTCCTAAAGACTTGTTCTTGTTCGGTTCGGGCGCAGCTAGGGAGGGCACGCAACAAAGAGTATGCATCTAAATTATGCTATATGATTATGTGTAAATAATATGTTGTCCTGGGTTAATGGTTGTTTCCGCATGATCCATGTAATGTCATATGTATCATAACCTAACACTTTGTGGATTAGAACTCTGCAATTCTATCTTTCCACAAACTCTTCCCTATAAATAGACCCCTAAATTCGACGTGAAAAACACAACACACGATTATATTCTGAGTATTGACTCCAACCCTTAGCCTAAGCCTCACGCTGCGAAACTGTTCACGCGTTCTGTCGCAATCGATCCATAAATCGAACAGAACGTATCCTGTCCCATAATTGAGATTCGTTAAATAAAAAGGAGAAATAGCAAAGTCAAAGTGGTTAGTTTTCTGAGAACCGTGACGCACCTCTCAAGGGTGCGTCGTAATGTGCCCCTTCTCGATGATTTAATTGCTTTCCTCGCCCTTTTTATGAACTGTTAAACTAACTAAATCTGATTGTTCT
The DNA here is from genome assembly GCF_020520425.1 of Spinacia oleracea. Taxonomy (NCBI): domain Eukaryota; kingdom Viridiplantae; phylum Streptophyta; class Magnoliopsida; order Caryophyllales; family Amaranthaceae; genus Spinacia; species Spinacia oleracea. The sequence goes on from NC_079489.1 coordinate 152,502,878, forward strand.
ATCACGCCTAACAAATATAATATTTTCGGGAAATTGGATTATCATGCTAGGTCCCTTAATGCAATCTAAATCAGATAATCGCGATCGATCTAGTATTATATGTTACATATTGCTAAAATCAACTCAGATTAGTTTAATAGTTAACGCATGTCCCTTCAATTATTTATGCTGAGCTAGTAAGGATATCCTGCCTCTAGAGTTATCGACGAGCGAAGTACTCCTCTCGGTAGTTACAGTCCCCCGAACCCTCAATCTCTACCTTGCGGGTGTATGTTGAGAGATCCCCACACCAGGGATCACAAGGGAACCTACGGCCGTCGTGGTCAAACATAATTGCACTCCCTTTATGTCACGATAACCGGGTTTTGTCAGTTTTTCTCATTGTCGTTAAAAACTGAATGGCGACTCCTATATTACTAGTCAATTGGGTGTAAACTCACAGGAAATCCAATTACACTTGATTGAATAAAAATAATCGTCACACCCACGAGGGACGAGGTCACGCATTAGCCTCGTGCTTTTTCGACCCCCTCACAGTGGCGACTCCACTGGGGATAGTGGAGGAAATACTCGTGCTTGTAGGTAATCAAAATAGCCGAAGGGTGAAACGATCCTACCCCGCGTTTATTTCCCCATCAAGTTGGGACGACCTGAAAATCAACATATTAATGTGAACGGGCAGAACCGCATAACGAATCTCGGCTCCCTCGGGAGTTGGGACTAAGGATACCTTTTTCCGCCAATAGGGGGGTGCATACGCCGCGCATGTTGCCCACTCGGTACTTGTGCAGGTAGTACACCTATCCTGAACCCAATCGCTCGCTCATTAGGTCCCTCTCGCCTGCATGCCCCCTTGGCTTGCACTTGCGGGTTGGCCTCTTGAGCGAAATTCGTCTGTTGAAGACACTACCTCGACCGGGGCATGTGTTGGATCTACGATAGAAGCAGTACCAAGCCAGGCGCAAGTAAACTACCCATAGAAGCCTATCATAAACTACGTGGAATATTTAATTTTCAAATCCATGTTTGTAATGTAGTTATGTGTAGCGAAATATGTGATTGTGTGTGACAAACTATCCTAGAAAACCAACGACCTTAAAAATTGCCCAAACATTCATAGACTAATTTGCCAAAGAGTTATACCGAAACACGTGTTCCGCAAACCCGGATGATCGCCACAAAAATAAGCGACGCTCGGGATGGCCTGTAACGAATCCCACAAACGCTACTACGCGTAAAGGACGTTATTAGGCAAGCACGCAAATCGAAACCGGCCAGGGACGCATTTTCTACGCCCCTGGCTGGGCGCCAGAATTTCTCACGCCCCTCGCTGGGCGCTGAAGTTGCTGCTTGGCCTTCTGGTCAGGCGTAGCAGCCTCGGTGCCCGCGCAAAAGGAAAATACGTAGCACAAAAAAATATTCGTAAAAAGAATTGCTACGAGGGCGTAAGAAAAGCACTCGATTTCAAAAGAGACTCGTAAAAAAATTAATAACTCTTTGTGTCGTTGTTAGGTCTCCTACGACGACAATGCTCGGCACTAAAAAAATCGAACATGCTAACAACTATGAATGTCACACGGGCAAGTGTTTCGAAAATCCAAAGAATGACCAAAAGAAAAAAAAAGACCAAAAAGTGTACCAACAAAAGAAAGAGTGAAAAACCAATAGAGAGAGTCGAAGTCTAGACTAAGTAATGCTTGAAAATTTGGGAACCTAAACTTTAGCTTATCTTATGCCTAGGACTGGTCCTGCCACTTGGTGCCGATCAGGGAATCAACGGTTAGTGCGTCTCGAAGATACACCACCAACATCAGGTTTAGTGACTCCAAGCTCCGTCCGTCGTCCCTCATTTCAAGGATCTCCGCTTCCCTAACCTCGATTCGCACCTTCAAACATGTCCATCGAAGATTTGCGAGACTAGATGGTCCAAATGACCGAACTTATGGGCCAATTGAAAATGGAAAATGAAGCTTTAGCGGCTGCGCAAGCCAAAAACGACCTCGATAACGAGAAGAGGATCGATAAAATGGTCCTACAGTAAACCATGCGGAGCAAATACTTCTCCCTCGATCCTGAACCTTTTCCTGGCAAACTACCAGAAAAGTTCAGTTCATCTGACTTACGAAAGTTCAAGGCCACGGACAACCCCCGTGATCATCTACTGAGCTTTGTGAATGCCATGAACTTGAAAGGCGTGGATAAGTCCATGTACTTACCTGCCTTTCCTTTGTCCTTGGAACCTGTGCCGCTCAAATGGTACTATCACCAGGACCCTAAGCTCTTCCCCACTTGGGAAGACTTTGTCAATGTCTTCATCAAGCAATACTCGTCGAACATGGATTTCCAAGTCACCATGCGCGAGCTGGAAGTTCTCTTCCAAAAGAAAAATGAGGGTTTCACGACCTACTTTGCTAGATGGAGGGACCAGGCGGCCCAGCTAATCAATAGGCGTCCCGAAACAGAATTGGTCCAAAAATTCATTGACAACCTGGACCCGGATTACAGACAACACCTTAGGTACCTGGGACTTGACACTTTCAAAAGAGTTTATGATGTGGGAATAAAGATCGAGGACCCCACGGTGTATATTACACCTCAAGGTGCACCACTCGCTGTGGTCCCTATGGATCGAATCGAGAGAGAAGTGTGCGGTGTGTGGAATGATGATGCTGAAGATATTTACCTATCTCAAGTATCGGGCCAGGACCTCTTCACCGACACTTGGCCCGGGTATGCTCTCATTGACACCACCCCTCAGGAGCCCGAGGTCGACAACGTCACCCGATCCGGAAGAATATACCAACCGGATATTCACCCACCTCCTATGGGCGACATCCCGGTTAGGCAAACTCCTGAGAATGGACGGCACGCCACCGTCGCAGAAGTCATTGAAAATCCTCTCCTGAAACAACTAAAAAGAACCAAGGCCGAGATTACCATCTGGGATCTCATGTGTACTTCAAAGGAACATCGCGAAAAGCTTATTCGCTCACTTGACCTCATCTCAGTACCTACAGATATCACACCTGACTCATTGGTTAGCCATGTCACGAGAGATGCCGGAGAAAAGGCCATAGTTTTCACTGATAAAGACTTACCCAAAGAGGGGGGTGCTCACAATAAAGCCCTTTACCTAGTGGTCGGATGCAAAGGACAAAACATCCCCCTAGCGCTCGTAGATAATGGTTCGGCGGTTAATGTCTGCCCATTGCGAACCGCCCATTGCTTGGGGCTAGGAAACGATGACTTCCAAACCTCCACGCAAGGGGTACGAGCTTACGATAACTCCCGAAGGCCTGTATTGGGAAAAATCAACCTTACCATACAAACCGGGCCTGTGGCACGCACCACGGAGTTTCAAATAATCGACATCAAGCCCACTTTCAACCTCCTCTTGGGGCAACCTTGGCTCCATGACTTAGGAGGTGTGGCTTCTACCTTGCACCAAATGGTTAAACTTAACCATAACGGGGTAATACTAGAAATCCGCGCCCCTCCTCTCGACGTCAGTTGTACTATGGTTGGAACGGCCGAAACTGCAGACGACCTTTATGGGTTTCAAATGGAAGAAGCAATCCAGTTCATCGAGGATTATGATCCAGCATTCCTAGACCCGCATGCATCCCGAGTCATCCCTAGAATGTTGTTAGCTCAAGGTTATTTCCCAGGAACCCCATTGGGCATAAGGAAGAAGGAATACACATTCCATCCTTTTCCCGACAAATCTACTCCCTTTGGCTTAGGCTATGAACCAACGAAGGAAGATATTGCTGACCGCCTGTCTAGGCTACGCCTTAACAAAGCCAAACAAACCACCCTCCTTCCCCCGTATCAAAGGACCCTTAACGGGATGTTCGTTCGAGAAGGAGAAAAACACCCATGCTGTGATTTCCCTGAACCTTTCGTTCAGGATGGCTTGCTAAAACCCGGATTTGAAATTTTCCATGACTGCCACACCTTGGATGAGGCACCCCACCTCACCAAGACTAAAACAGCTGAAATATTGGACAACCAGGCTCTATGGACATTGTTTAACGAATCGAGGCCTATGGAGTACGAGACTGTGATGACTACCCTAGCTTTACAAGATGAAGGTTTCGATCCAACCCGGTTAATCACTCCTGCATCAACATTAAAAGAGGTCGAGAACGGATGGGTGAAGACATATCAGTGGATCAATGCAAAAGGAATGGAATTCAAAATGAGTACCGGTGAAGGACCGAAGTTTTATGAGACTAAACCCCAGGCTTGAGCCATATAGAGTTGTTAGGTTATGATACATATGACAATTCATAAATCATGCGGAAAAACCATAAAGCCAGGAAAGCATATTATATTCACATAATCATTTAGCATAGTATTGATGCATACACTTTGTTGCGTGCCCTCCCTAGCTGCGCCCGAACCGAACAAGAACAAGTCTTTAGGACTCCAAGTGTCGTCCCTCCGTAGATAGTCCACATCACGTCCGGATCCGCCTTAAGCTTGACCAACTAGAATCGCCCTTAAGGTACTTAGAATTTTCGGCTATTGTAGGCCATTATATGACTGAATTTTTGCTCTCAAAAATCACTTTGAATACTTGAATCGTTCGATATAAATTATGAGCCCTTAACTCATATTTATAGACCATGGAATAAGTAATCGAATCCTACTAGGATACGAATTAATTAAATTAGAATCCTAGTAGAATTCTTATTTAATTAATTTATCTTTTAGGATTAGGAATTTTAATCATTAAACAAATCCTATACTCTTTAGGTTTCGTATGTGAACACAAACTCTACACGAGCATGACCCGCAAGCATGCAGGCCATGCCCGCGCACAGCCCACACGGCCGCTCGGCCCACGCGAGCTACAAGCCCACGCGAGCTGCAGCAATGCTCGCAGCCCACTGCTCGCAGCTGCGCGCGCTGCCACGGCCAGTTGGGCCTGGCCTTGCGCTGGGCCTGGCGTGGCCTTGGCTGTTCGTGTGGCGCGCTTGGCTTGCTGGGCGATGGCCTGGCTTCGTGCTGGGCCCTCGTCCGGCAGGCCTCGTCCGATGCTTATTCGTACGATACGCTTCCGATTAAATTCCCGATTCCGGAATTTATTTCCGATACGAACAATATTTAATATTTTCGATTCCGGAATTAATTTCCGTTTCGAACAAATATTTAATATTTCCGTTTCCGGAATTATTTTCCGATTCCGATAATATTTCCGATTCTGACAATATTTCCGTTTCCGGCAATATTTCCGATTCCGGCAATATTTCCATTTCCGATAATATTTTCCGATACGTACCATGTTTCCGTTTCCGGCAACATCTACGACTTGGATAATATTTATATTTCCGATACGATCCATATTTCCGTTTCCGGCAATATCATCGTTTCCGGAGTATTCATTTCTTGCCTGTGACGATCTCAGCTCCCACTGAAACCAAGATCCGTCGATTTCGAATATTCATAGATGGAGTATTTAATGCCATTAAATACTTGATCCGTTTACGTACTATTTGTGTGACCCAACGGGTTCAGTCAAGAGTAAGCTGTGGATTAATATCATTAATTCCACTTGAACTGAAGTGGCCTCTAGCTAGGCATTCAGCTCACTTGATCTCACTGAATTATTAACTTGTTAATTAATACTGAACCGCACTTATTAGACTTAACATAAAATGCATACTTGGACCAAGGGCATTATTTCCTTCAGTCTCCCACTTGTCCTTAGGGACAAGTGTGCATTTCCTAATTCCTTTGTCACTCGATGCTTGCTCTTGAACATAAGGTAAGAGTTGTCATCCTTATTATGTCCAGAGGTGTTCCTCGGTTTCAAAGTTCAACTGATCAAATAAACAGATAATCATAGCCTATGATTCATCCGAGCACGGCCATGCATTTCACAGTTTCTAGCTCTCCGAGTGGCCTTGTACAACTTTAAAGCATCTCATCCCGATTTATGGGAGGACAATCCCAATCTTGCGATCTTGAGATTAGACTTCGTTTGATAGGTGATTACCTGAGCGTCGCCTTTATAGCCTCCTTTTACGGTGCGACAGTTGGTCAACGTCAAAGCAACCAGTTCTCAAACAAGTAATCTCAAATCACTCAGGTATTGAGGATTTAGTGTCTAATAATTTTAATGAAATTTACTTATGATAGATTTTCATCTCTTACAGTAAAGTTTCATAGGTCTTGTCCGATACTAGTCTTCCCAAAGTAAGTATCTATGCAAATGATTATGATATTGCCATGTCCACATAGTTCAAGAAACAGAACTACTAGTCATCTTGCATTCTAGTCGTCTAACGTTTTCTATGCGTCCAATTTTGTAGAAAACTCCGACTAGGGACCATTTTCAACCTTTGACATTCAAGTTCACTTGATAGACATTTCTTAGTCACATGACTGGTCCTGACAGTCTATCTTGAATATATCGTCAAATTGAAGGGAGTCATCATTTAATACTAAACCAAGATTAAATGGAATATGAAAATTCATTTCATATATGATAAATGTTCAACCCCAATGTTTTACAACCATGGGCCTCAAACCCATCTTTAAAACAGTTCATGGAATTCAAAGCTAAGCTTGATTTCCAGTGCTACAATGTGAGTGTTGCTTCTCACTTGTTGCATAGGTTTAGTTATCATGCTTTGCCAATCTTAATATCCTGAATGTCTCTTCGAGATAGGATGATAAGATCTTTTGAGTGTGTTTAGTTTGTGATCTATTCTTTCTAGCTACAAGAGTGGTTCTACGCATTTTGCAATGAAGAACCATCAAGTCAGCAGACATGTGACGTACCCAAGTTCAATGAAGAACTCTTTAACATAAACAACCCTGTTTAATTGCTTCTTTGGCAATAAGTACTTTTACTTCAACTGTATAGGTTGCTAGTGATGCTTTGTTTGGATTTACTTATCCAAGCAGTTCACAGATATGCGGAAGACTTTCCAACTATATCTTAGAACTTAGAAATTTAATTTCCCACGCAACAACTCATGGTCTCCAATCCATGTTGCCATTTCAAAACACGATGCTCTATAGCTCGTCTTTGTCAATGGTTAACTCCATAGGGTCTTGCTTGATCCTTTGCCAGTGTTTATACGTGTAGCATCAATATTTAGCACATCTTTATTTCCTTGAATCAAGAACTATTCATATGTAACTTTTTAAGTACCATAAGTATTCTTGATCTCAATCTAGTTGATCTTCACTTAGATCATTAGAGATTGGTATATGTTCGTCATGCCTAAAGTCATACGATACATTTTTGGCGATCCTCATATTATATCATACATGATAAATTCTTTTGCAGAATAATTCCCAATTGAATTCTAGTCATGTAACTTTAGCTCATCTAGTTTCAGTAGATACTAAATCCAGCTAAATTGTTTGAAATATAATATAGGTTAAGAATCTTACTTAGATTCTTTGATGTTTAACTTAGTAAATGCTTATACATAGTTCAAACATCCTTTACTCAGATTTATTCATATGGGTCGGATATCTCCAATGGAGTCTTTCGTGTTTGATTTAGTAAATGCCATTACTTAATCCAAAACATTAATATAAGATCTTTGTAAATAGATCTTAATACCCAGTATGTACTAAGTTTCGCCTTGGTCCATCATTGATGAATAATTTCAAACCTAAGTTTTTAGCATTTGAATGTTATTTCACAATAGAGAGATATGTGTGTGATACACATAGGACCAATTAAGTTTTATGTACTCCCACTAAACTTCTTATATATCTATAAGAATCATGTATATTTTATGAAACTAAAATGCTTATTAGCTTCACTTAAAATACAGTTCCAATTCCCAATTGCTTGCTTAAATCTGTACTTAGATTTTATAAGCTAGCTTTCCTTTTCAAGCATTTATTTGGATCCACAAATCCTATGACATACCATGTACATAGTTTATTCCAACATTTGATTGAGGAATACGTTTTGTCATCCAATTGCTATATGTACCAATATGCAATCATTGCTTGAATATAGACTTGAGCATTACGATTATGCATGAGGTTTCAACACAATCCACACCGTGAATTTGCTTGTAACTTTTAGCAACTAATCTAGCTTTGTGTGTGAACACAATTCAATGTTTGATGGTTTTTATCCTTTAAAACAAACTTGCAACCAATAGGTGTGAAACTATTCTTGCAAATCAACAAAATTTCAATTTTGTCATCAAAACATTGAGTATGTTTTATGGCCTCTAACCATTTAAAACATTTGAGTCTATATATGGCCTCTAACCAAAGAGGGGGGTGCTCACAATAAAGCCCTTTACCTAGTGGTCGGATGCAAAGGACAAAACATCCCCCTAGCGCTCGTAGATAATGGTTCGGCGGTTAATGTCTGCCCATTGCGAACCGCCCATTGCTTGGGGCTAGGAAACGATGACTTCCAAACCTCCACGCAAGGGGTACGAGCTTACGATAACTCCCGAAGGCCTGTATTGGGAAAAATCATCCTTACCATACAAACCGGGCCTGTGGCACGCACCACGGAGTTTCAAATAATCGACATCAAGCCCACTTTCAACCTCCTCTTGGGGCAACCTTGGCTCCATGACTTAGGAGGTGTGGCTTCTACCTTGCACCAAATGGTTAAACTTAACCATAACGGGGTAATACTAGAAATCCGCGCCCCTCCTCTCGACGTCAGTTGTACTATGGTTGGAACGGCCGAAACTGCAGACGACCTTTATGGGTTTCAAATGGAAGAAGCAATCTAGTTCATCGAGGATTATGATCCAGCATTCCTAGACCCGCATGCATCCCGAGTCATCCCTAGAATGTTGTTAGCTCAAAATTATTTCCCAGGAACCCCATTGGGCATAAGGAAGAAGGAATACACATTCCATCCTTTTCCCGACAAATCTACTCCCTTTGGCTTAGGCTATGAACCAACGGAGGAAGATATTGCTGACCGCCTGTCTAGGCTACGCCTTAAAAAGCCAAACAAACCACCCTCCTTCCCCCGTATCAAAGGACCCTTAACGGGATGTTCGTTCGAGAAGGAGAAAAACACCCATGCTGTGATTTCCCTGAACCTTTCGTTCAGGATGGCTTGCTAAAACCCGGATTTGAAATTTTCCATGACTGCCACACCTTGGATGAGGCACCCCACCTCACCAAGACTAAAACAGCTGAAATATTGGACAACCAGGCTCTATGGACATTGTTTAACGAATCGAGGCCTATGGAGTACGAGACTGTGATGACTACCCTAGCTTTACAAGATGATGGTTTCGATCCAACCCGGTTAATCACTCCTGCATCAACATTAGAAGAGGTCGAGAACGGATGGGTGAAGACATATCAGTGGATCAATGCAAAAGGAATGGAATTCAAAATGAGTACCGGTGAAGGACCGAAGTTTTATGAGACTAAACCCCAGGCTTGAGCCATATAGAGTTGTTAGGTTATGATACATATGACAATTCATAAATCATGCGGAAAAACCATAAAGCCAGGAAAGCATATTATATTCACATAATCATTTAGCATAGTATTGATGCATACACTTTGTTGCGTGCCCTCCCTAGCTGCGCCCGAACCGAACAAGAACAAGTCTTTAGGACTCCAAGTGTCGTCCCTCCGTAGATAGTCCACAGCACGTCCGGATCCGCCTTAAGCTTGACCAACTAGAATCGCCCTTAAGGTACTTAGAATTTTCGGCTATTGTAGGCAATTATATGACTGAATTTTTGTCTCAAAAATCACTTTGAATACTTGAATCGTTCGATATAAATTATGAGCCCTTAACTTATATTTATAGACCATGGAATAAGTAATCGAATCCTACTAGGATACGAATTAATTAAATTAGAATCCTAGTAGAATTCTTATTTAATTAATTTATCTTTTAGGATTAGGAATTTTAATCATTAAACAAATCCTATACTCTTTAGGTTTCGTATGTGAACACAAACTCTACACGAGCATGACCCGCAAGCGTGCAGGCCATGCCCGCGCACAGCCCACACGGCCGCTCGGCCCACGCGAGCTACAAGCCCACGCGAGCTGCAGCAATGCTCGCAGCACCTAGCTAACCAACACAAGCTAGCAAATGAGCACAGAGGCTACTACTGACATCTACACTCAACATTAAACATAATGTTGCTAACAACAGTCTTAACTGGATCAACATGATCCCTAAAGACCTTAGCATTTCTTTGCAACCAAATACAATAAACAGACTCAATGAAAGCTATACTATACTTGCAAGCTTGCTTCTGTGTGCTTCTGCTTTTCTTCACTGCAATCTGAACTTCCTCATGCCAAGGCAACACAGTTCTATTCACACCTAAAGAAAGCAGAACCTGCTTCCAAATCTCCTGAGAATAGGAGCAAGAGAAGAAAAGGTGCTCCAAGTTTTCATTTTCCACCTGACACAGACCACAAATACCATCAATATTCAGCTGCCATCTTATCAATCTGTCTTTTGTAGCAAGTCTGTTCTGCACTGCTAGCCACACAATGAAGGTGCTCTTTGGACTAGCATGGCTATTACAAATCAATCTCTTCCATCCCACCTGAGCTCCAACTGAATGAAGAAACTTGTACATTTTCTGAATTCTGAATTTACCAGCTTGCACAAACTGATCCACTCCATTTGCCTGCAGAAATACTTCTCTATTATGCCAAATTTTCCTTAATGACCAAGTTAAACCATTAGGAATTGGCATAGTCCAGAAGTCTCTATGCTGAATGTAATAAGCATGAATCCACCTCACCCAAAGCCTATCCTGCTTCAAAGCTAAAGCCCAACAGTGTTTCAAAACTGCTGCTTTATTCCACACAGTTAGATCCTTAAGATTCCACCCTCCACAACTCTTAGGGAAACACAATTGCTCCCAAGAGATAGAAGCTTTCCTAGAATCTGCATCAGCACCAGTCCACAAGAAACATCTACAAATTCTCTGAATCTCCTTCATCACCTTTTTAGGCATAACAAAAATCTATCACCAGTAGAGCTGAATACCAAAAAGTACAGATTTCACCAGTTACAGCCTACCTGCATAGGAAAGGAACTTAGAAGTCCAGCTCTTGATTCTAGCAACAGTTCTATCAATGAGAGGCTTGCAGTCTGTGAAGGAGAGCTTCCTAGTTGTAAGAGGGACACCCAAGTATCTGAAAGGGAAAGAACCCTTAGGAACCCCAATTGAGCTAACAATACTGGAAGCAACTTGATCAGAAACACCTGCCAAATAAACTTCACTTTTGTGCAAATTAGCTTCCAAACCAGAAGCCAAAGAAAACTTGGTAAAAGCATCAAAAAGAGCTTTCACAGCACCCTCATCAGCTCTGGAGAACATCAACAAATCATCAGCAAACATCATATGGGTGAGATCCAACTTTTTGCATCTAGGATGATAAGAGAAGTTAGTATCTTCAGCAAGAGCAGCAAGACACCTTGACAGATATTCCATACCCAAAGCAAACAAATAAGGTGAAATGGGATCACCTTGTCTCAACCCTTTCTTTGCAGGAATTGGTTTAGTGGGACAACCATTTATCAGAATGGAATAAGAAACAGAATAGAGGCACTGCATCACCCAATTCACAAACTTCATAGGGAATCCTAGCTCTGAAAGCATGGTTTTCAAGAAAGGCCACTCTAAAGAATCATAGGCTTTTTTCAGATCCACCTTTATCATACACCTAGGAGAAACATGTTTTCTAGAATAGCACTTCACCAACTCACAAGCCAGCAAAATATTATCACAAATGGATCTACCAGGGATGAAACCAGATTGAGAACAATTTACCACTGTACCAATAACACCTTGCATTCTAGCAGTAAGAATTTTGGAGATAATTTTGTAAACAACTGAGCAGCAAGCAATTGGCCTAAAATCCTTCACACAAGAGGCATTCTGAATCTTAGGAACCAAAGTAACTGAAGTGTTGTTCACTTGCTTTAACATCACCCCAGTTCTGAAAAACTCTCTTACTGCTTCATAAACATCTGCTTTCACAATCTCCCAAGCTTTAAGAAAGAACAAACTATTGAAACCATCAAGCCCAAGGGCTTTATTGATATCAATACCTTTGATAGCCGCATCAATTTCTGCATCTGAAACAGGAACCACCAACATTTCTGCATCAGCAGCAGATAGCTGCTTCCCTTTCCTAACCACTCCAACATCCACACCCATCAATGAGCTAGCTGCAGTACCAATCAACTTCTTATAGAAAGAGCTAACTTCTTCCTGAATTTCCTGAGTAGTGCTAAGCTTCTTCCCAGAATCATCATACAAAATATCAATGCTATTCCTAGCTATCCTCTCCTTCATTGCACTGAAAAAGAATTTAGAGTTAGAATCTCCTACTTGCAACCACTGAATTCTTGCTTTCTGTCTATATGCACTCTCCTGAATATGCAAAAACTTCTTAAGAGTCTCACTACAATCCCTCTCACTTTGTTGCACATTACTATCAGTAGGGCAAGAAGCTAACTGGATCTGAATTTGACCCAAATCAGCCCTTAACCCCTCAATTCTCTCATCAAGCTTAGCAAAATCTTTATGATGTAACTCCTTCAATCCTTGCTTTACTGCTTTCAGCTTAGTCCACACCTTGAACATGGCTCCACCCCTTGGACAGGACACATCCCATCCCTTTTTAACTACATCAAGGAACAGAACATGATCAGCCATATAGTTAAAAAATTTAAAGGGTCTACTCCCCCCTCCCATATGAATATTGCAAGACATAACCAGAGGTGAGTGATCAGATATTCCTGGAGGCAAATAATCCACCACAGCATCAACAAACTTAGAATGCCACAAAGCATTAGCAATGGCCCTATCTATTCTGGAACAGATTCTCAAGTTACCTTGCCCCTTATTGCTCCAAGAATAGTAAGTCCCACAACTCTTAAGCTCAGCCAACCCTGCAGCATCCATACAACTATCAAAATCCTTAGTTTCCCCTTCTGTAACTGCATTGCCATTTACTCTATCAGCAGCTAATAAAACTGCATTGAAATCCCCCATGACAAGCCAAGGACAATTAACAGTACTACTGAAAGCAGTGATCTCTCTCCACATTGGTCTTCTAGTATCAACAGAGTGCAAACCATACACAGCTGAAAATAAAGCATCAAACAATCCATTCTTAGTACCAACATGACAGTGAACACAAAATTCAGTTTTTTGGATAAGCTGAACTGACACCAATGCATGCTTCCAACCAATCCATATCCTTCCCCTAGGAGAGTGCTCATAATTCATAATCCACTGCCACCCAACCCCTATTTTCTTCTGAATTTTACAACTATTCTTCTCCTGAACTTTAGTTTCTAACAAAGCTACAACACTAATGTTATTACTAGCTAAAAACTTTTTTATTTCAACTACTTTAATGGGATCATTCAATCCCCTCACATTCCAGGTACTAATATTCATGGTGGATCAATTGGGAATTCCACTCCATCACTACCAGCAACCAATTCCTCCCCATTCAAATGGACTTCAGCAAGCCCCACAGTCTGAGCTGGAGTTCTAATATCTCTTCTTCTCCTTGAAACAACTCTCCACCCTTCATCAAGCACTGGAGCAATTGGAGTAAAAGGCTTATCATAAACAGATAACTCTCCATTCTCCCCATCATCCTCTTGTATAACATCATTAGCAGTCAACTCATCAGTAGTTTGTGGTTCAACATTTGGTTGCACTGCTTTAGGTTTCCACACCTTCACAACCTTCTTTCTCTGAACATCAGCTGGCCTAAATCTTGTGGTATTGACTCTTGTCTGAGTACAGTCATGCCCCACAATCTTACACTTCTGGCAATAAGGAGGTAGCCATTCAAACTCAACCACCTGTTTAACAATGTTACCCATAGGGTCCTGAATCTGCACAGATTTAGGCAAGTCACCAGTTACATCCACCTCAATAAGAATTCGAGCAAATGAAATTCTTTGCTGTTTAGAAGTACATTCATCAGCATATAGAGGATCTCCAAGCAAACTCCCTATTCTGCTCAATGAATCACCCCCCCAACAGCTCAATGGTAAGTTAGGCAACCTAATCCACACTGGTACTACCCTCAATATTTCCTCCTGGAAATTAAAACTTGCTGTCCAAGGTTTAACAATCATAGGTTTGCCAAAGAACATATGAGGACCAGCCACCAGAACTGATTCCTTATCCTTCTTTGACTGGAATCTGATTACAAAATAGCCCTCATCATGGAGGAAAATCTGAGGTTTATCCACTTGGTGCCATTCTTTTGCAATGAATCTCAAAATAGACCCAATCGACGGTTTTTCCCCAACTACATACATGACAACTGCATTTCCCCATAGATCATTCATTTTTTGTATCTCATGCTTATCAAGTACAGCTATGGGTTTACCATCACAGACTGTGGGAGCAATAAAATTCAACGCAAAACCTTTAGAAGGGAGTGAACTACCTTTAAATAGACTCACCCATGGTTTTGGTTCCATATCCAATCGCCTTTGAGCTGGCTGCGCACCATTCATCTCACACTCTGTTTCTGTACGGACATCCTCTGTTTTCTGGGCTGGATCTACACCTGGGTTCTCCTTCCTCACACTCTGGCGGTGCATTTCCTTGAGTGCAGCATTAACACTTCTCACCAGGAGGTCCACCCTATCCTTTCCCACCACCATTCGATGGCTATCTTCGTAAAACTCTTCCAGAGCTTCAACCAGCGATGGCGGTCGATTTACATCAGTACGCACTGACCGCGACCAACCAGCCGAGTCCTGGTAAGCTTGAGAGTTGTCTAGACGTTCCATCGACGGCAGCATATGGTCAGAATGAGGCAGCGTAACTGGTGTCACCAAACCCGCACTAACCCGAGGTTCATCAGGAATGGGTATTTGTTTTCTGAGTTGGTTCTGGTTCTTAGGCCTCGATACTTCTTGATGAAGAAGAGAAGAGGCTTCCTCATTCACTTGAGCAATCTCAAGCTTCTGTGTTTTCTTCTTCCTCGCCATTTTCAAGATTGGCGCACGTTAGTAAGAAACCTTAACGTACTCCACACCATGAGAGAGAAGAGAGAAGAAGATCTCTCTTCTCGCAGCCCACTGCTCGCAGCTGCGCGCGCTGCCACGGCCAGCTGGGCCTGGCCTTGCGCTGGGCCTGGCGTGGCCTTGGCTGTTCGTGTGGCGCGCTTGGCTTGTTGGGCGATGGCCTGGCTTCGTGCTGGGCCCTCGTCCGGCAGGCCTCGTCCGATGCTTATTCGTACGATACGCTTCCGATTAAATTCCCGATTCCGGAATTTATTTCCGATACGAACAATATTTAATATTTTCGATTCCGGAATTAATTTCCGTTTCGAACAAATATTTAATATTTCCGTTTCCGGAATTATTTTCCGATTCCGATAATATTTCCGATTCTGACAATATTTCCGTTTCCGACAATATTTCCGATTCCGGCAATATTTCCATTTCCGATAATATTTTCCGATACGTACCATGTTTCCGTTTCCGGCAACATCTACGACTTGGATAATATTTATATTTCCGATACGATCCATATTTCCGTTTCCGGCAATATCATCGTTTCCGGTCTATTCATTTCTTGCCTGTGACGATCTCAGCTCCCACTGAAACCAAGATCCGTCGATTCCGAATATTCATAGATGGAGTATTTAATGCCATTAAATACTTGATCCGTTTACGTACTATTTGTGTGACCCAACGGGTTCAGTCAAGAGTAAGCTGTGGATTAATATCATTAATTCCACTTGAACTGAAGCGGCCTCTAGCTAGGCATTCAGCTCACTTGATCTCACTGAATTATTAACTTGTTAATTAATACTGAACCGCACTTATTAGACTTAACATAGAATGCATACTTGGACCAAGGGCATTATTTCCTTCAAGAGCACCATTAGCAAAAAGCGCCTAGTAGTTCTTTAGATTGATAGGAAAAAAAAAAAATAGAGACTGTAAATGGTCCTAAGACCCCTTAGAATATAGGTTAATTTTATTTCAGTGTGTTTTCCTTACTTTCCGAATTAATAAAGACATAATATTCCTCCTAAAAAAAAAACTTTATTTCTAACACTAAAAAAAAGGCACCAAACGTACTTGCAAAGAGGCGGCCCACTCTAGGCCTAATAAACAAGGCCCACTCGGTCTTGAATCGTGACATCGAAATTCATCAAACCCCCAAAAAAAAAAAAAAGAACCACATTATCATATTACCAAAACATAAGGGTCTAACCCATGCAACACAAAGAAAGCAAAAGAAACCATGCAAATGTTGCTCAAAAAAAAACTCACAAAAATAAACGCCGCCCCCGGCATCAACACGCACTTCAACCCACCTCAAAAGCCTACACAAAGATCTTCATAACTTCCTCACCCTAACCCCATTTTCAAAACTGTTTCAAGTCACGAATAGAAAAAATTAATCCGGACAAAAACGCATTTCACGCTAACAGTCAAAAAGCCTCCAAAATAGCCTCAAAATTGACTTTAAATACGAGCAAAATATCAAGGCACAAAAAAGAAATAAATGCAAGAACATGTGAAGCAAAGCGTCAAAAATTGACCGCCCAAGTAATTTTCAGCGCCCAGCGATCTTTGACGCCCCAGCCTGGGCGTTGAAACTCTCTGCCTGCCAAAATTTTCTTTTCGAAAGTGCTCGTCATTTTATCCGCACACAACGGAAAAATAACGAACACTTGGGGGGTACAGTACGTATCCAAATAGGTTTACCAAGAATATAGCTATACAAATTAGCCGAATTTTACGCGATCTATGGCAAAAAAAACGGCGGACAAAAATAATGATAATACTTCACTCATTTGACCGGTTAAGTAATATGCTACCACCGCAGGGCATATCTATTAAAATCTGGCATCCTAGAACTCATTCAAAAGCTAGAACTACGCGCGACCTGATTCTGACAAGATACGTAGGCAATCGTTACCAAGGATTCGGTCCAATAAAAAAAAACAAATATTCTTTGTGCAAAAAGTGTTAGACATATAAAATACATAAAAAAAAGGGGAGAAACAAAAATAAATGAAAATGAAAAATAAAAATACGCCTTTATTGAGAAATAATAAGAAGGAAAACAAAGTGCTAGGAATAAAAACAAACACAACTGAAATAAATAGAGGGCACCTACACCCTAGCAAGAACTACACTACTCTAGTTCTTCCGGATCATCAAATAAAGTCTTGTAGAGGGCAATGTTCGCAGGATCCACCCCCACAGTCTTCTGCGCTGCCCCAATGTCAATCTCCATAAGAACCGGCTCTTGGACACTAACTTCCAAAGATGCCAAGGCTTCAGAAACATAATCAGTTATAGCCCGCTCAGCCTCAAGGGCACAGGCAATGGTGGGAGAAGGATTATTATCATCAACTAGACTAGCCACTGTTTCTACAGGCGGCTGAGCCTTCCTAACCCATACATTGTTCCGGCGACGATCTCCGCGAGAGCTTGCATTTCTTTTAACAACAGCAGGCCCCTTCATGTTAGGCATCTTTTTAGGCCTGAAACTGGAACGGGGAGGAACTTCCTTTCGCTTTCGATCAGGACGAGCTTTCACAGTCTTAATACTATAGGTACGAGGTCTGGCAGAATCAGGACCCTCATACTTAACGCGAATACGAGGTATCAAAAGCTCAGCCGGCTCCCCATCACGAGCCTCGGTCCTCACATCTTTATCATCGGAGCTCATCCACAACTTGTAGTTTTCAGAAAGACCCACAAAGCCATTTGTAGCTACGGCCCAATGCGGGAGACCATCATAATACTTAGCCCACGCCAGAACCCGTGTTTGTGAAAAGGCCTCTACCTTAGGTGGTACCGTATCAGAAAAGGGGATAGTCTGCCTTAAACCATATTGACGCATGACTCGGTAAGGGAAAATATAAATGGGACGAGATAGCCCCAACAAAGAAACATAAACCGATACATCAGAACCCCCTGTCATAGTAGTCAAGCCCCACCATGGTACCACCCACTTAATAGAACAAATGCCATAAGTAAAAAAGGAGGTCCATTCGGCCTCGTCCTGGCCTTGGTGCAAGTATTTTCGGTTACCCAAGGCTATAGGGCGATAATGTTTAGGATCGGCAGGAGCTTCCAAGAGTCTAAGCCGTTCCGCGAGCCAAATCTGCAAAAACACGTACAATCAAATCAAAAGAACAAAAAAAACGGTCCCTGGGGCGCAGTTTCAACGCCCAGGACCAGGCGCCGAAAACTCCAGCGCCCAGCCCTGGGCGCTGAAACTCAGCCCCAGGCAAAAAAATATATGCAAAAGTGGCGTATGCGTGCGCAAAGGAGAAAATCGATTACCTGCAGTAATAGGGGGCTTCCCTTAAAATGTTAAGATTTGGCATCCTTCTTCAGCTCATCCGCACTCAGCAAAGTCTCGGCAACAACCAACGATATAATAGAATAGCAACTTTCCATCTGGCTAATCAAGGGGATCAACCTTATGTCACCGAACTCACCATTGTTATTCGACAGCAAATAATGGTTCAACAAGCAAAATACAAGGGCTCAGATATTCAATTTCTGTTCGGTCATATTTTTACTAGGCCTAAAGTGATGTTTTACAAGTTTTGCCAAGTTAACCTTATCATCTACAACAATTTCAGCAAACATGTTATCATCTAGTCCTAGGAAAGCCTTTATGGTTGTTTTACCCTCTTCAATAGTGCGAGGGGTAACGGGAGTAGCATTAGTAGGATAACCAAGGATCGCAGCAAATTCATCGGGCAAATGACATATTTCGTTGCCCTGAAAGGCAAAAACATGATGAACGGAGTCCCAAAAGCTTAGGGCAGCATGCAGAAAGTTATAATCAATATTAATTTGTTGTAAGCCTAAAAGTGCCTCTAAGTGGTATTCTTTTAACAAAGTCTTTTCTGTGGGAGTAAGGCCCCATAGCCAACGCCTAACAGTCTGTTGGAGTGAGAAAGTAGGGATCGACTGAAGGAAATAATGCCCTTGGTCCTAGTATGCATTCTATGTTAAGTCTAATAAGTGCGGTTCAGTATTAATTAACAAGTTAATAATTCAGTGAGATCAAGGGAGCTTAATGCCTAGCTAGAGGCCGCTTCAGTTCAAGTGGAATTAATGATATTAATCCACAGCTTACTCTTGACTGAACCCGTAGGGTTACACAAATAGTACGTAAACGGATCAAGTATTTAATAGCATTAAATACTCCATCTATGGATATTCGGAATCGACTGATCTTGGTTTCAGTGGGAGCTGAGATCGTCACAGGCAAGAAATGAATACTCCGGAAACGATGATATTGCCGGAAACGGAAATATGGATCGTATCGGAAATATAAATATTATCCAAGTCGTAGATGTTGCCGGAAACGGAAACATGGTACGTATCGGAAAATATTATCGGAAATGGAAATATTGCCGGAATCGGAAATATTGTCGGAAACGGAAATATTGTCAGAATCGGAAATATTATCGGAATCGGAAAATAATTCCGGAAACGGAAATATTAAATATTTGTTCGAAACAGAAATTAATTCCGGAATCGGAAATATTAAATATTGTTCGTATCGGAAATGAATTCCGGAATCGGGAAATTAATCGGAAGCGTATCGTACGAATTAGCATCGGACGAGGCTGAAGGAAATAATGCCCTTGGTCCAAGTATGCATTCTATGTTAAGTCTAATAAATGCGGTTCAGTATTAATTAACAAGTTAATAATTCAGTGAGATCAAGTGAGCTGAATGCCTAGCTAGAGGCCGCTTCAGTTCAAGTGGAATTAATGATATTAATCCACAGCTTACTCTTGACTGAACCCGTAGGGTCACACAAATAGCACGTAAACGGATCAAGTATTTAATGGCATTAAATACTCCATCTATGAATATTCGGAACCGACGGATCTTGGTTTCAGTGGGAGCTAAGATCGTCACAGGCAAGAAATGAATACTCCGAAAACGATGATATTGCCGGAAACGGAAATATGGATCGTATCGGAAATATAAATATTATCCAAGTCGTAGATGTTGCCGGAAACGGAAACATGGTACGTATCGGAAAATATTATCGGAAATGGAAATATTGCCAGAATCGGAAATATTGCCGGAAACGGAAATATTGTCAGAATCGGAAATATTACCGGAATCGGAAAATAATTCCGGAAACGGAAATATTAAATATTTGTTCGAAACGGAAATTAATTCCGGAATCGGAAATATTAAATATTGTTCGTATCGGAAATGAATTCCGAAATCGGAAAATTTAATCGGAAGCGCATCGTACGAATAAGCATCGGACGAGGCCTGCCGGACGAGGCCCAGCACGAAGCCAGGCCATCGCCCAGCAAGCCAAGCGCGCCGCACAAACAGCCACGCCAGGCCCAGCGCAAGGCCAGGCCCAGCAGGCTGCGCAGCGCGCACAACGCGCACAGCACGCGCAGCGCGCGCGGGCGCTGCGTGGGCTGCTGCTCGCGCGCACGCATGGGGCCCATCGTGGCAGCCGTGCGTGTGTGTGCAAGTGTTTGTGTTCGTGCACGTTTCCTAAAACATGCAGAGTTCGGTTAATGATTAAATTCCTAATTCTATTTGATAAATTAATTAAATTAGAGTTCTTGTAGGATTCTAGGTTTAATTAATTTGTATCTGATTAGGATTTCGATTCCCTTTCCATACCCCTATAAATATGAGGCTAGGGCTCACAATTTATAACAAGTTTCAAAGTATTCAAAAGTGAGTTTTTGAGAGAAAAATTCAGCCACACATCTTGCTCATAAAGTGCCGAAATTTTCTAGTACCTTAAGGGCGATTCTAGTTGGTCAATCTTAAGGCGGATCCGGACGTGCTGTGGACTATCTACGGAGAGACGACACTTGGAGTCCTAAAGACTTGTTCTTTTTCGGTTCGGGCGCAGCTAGGGAGGGCACGCAACAAAGATTATGCATCTAAATTATGCTATATGATTATGTGTAAATAATATGTTGTCCTGGGTTAATGGTTGTTTCCGCATGATCTATGTAATGTCATATGTATCATAACCTAACAGTGGTATCACGAGCCCCTTATTATTTTCATAATCTAAATTGCATGAACATGGTTAAATATTACAAATTTGCAAGAATTAAAAGGGGTGATTAATTTTCGTAATTGTTAATTAATTGCAAATTGCGTTTATTTAATTATACGTACGCAGTTTTTCGGCAGTTTCTTCGTTACTCATCCGAATTGAGTGATTTTTGTGTCAATTCCGCATGTAAAAGGCATTCTAAAATTTTGACAAAAACAGTATTTTTCTGCCGAACCCAGAATTCTCAAATTCGAAGCCTAACTATGACTTTTCGAAGGTTTTAGTTTTTCGAATGCAAAATTTCGTAAATTTAAGATGTTAAATTAAATATTTGCGATTCTTGTTGATAAATCTTGAATTTTTGATTGACCTACTGCATATGTTTAACAAGTTTGAATGCCTAGTCTTGTTAATTATGCAATCTAATTTGTAATTATGATTAATTTGTTGAAAATTAGAATAATTTAGAATTAATTTGATTTTCATAATTAATTGTAATTTAATTAGAAACCTATGATTAAAAACCACCATAAAAATTGTAAATTTATGATAAATTTTAAATTTTTATGACCTAGACTTGAATCCATAACAATCGGAAATCAATTGGATAATAAATTTTCGATTTATCGCCCTAAAATTATGAAATTAATATTATTTATTAATTTGTCATTAATTTTAAATATAAATTTTAAATTTTTTATGCGATTCGTTCATAAAACTTGCACACACGAAGCAATGGACGCTTCGTGTTACCCTAAAGGGGTGTTGTATAATGCGGGCATGCGACGACGAGCAAGGGAGCTCGTCGCCCGTGCGGCACGAATGCAATGAGCAAGGGCGTAGTGCACGAGCACAAGGCAGCAGCCCTGCCTTGTGTCGTGTGCCACGAGCAATGGACGAATGGGCATGGGCGAAGAGCGAGCCAAGGCAGTCGCGTGTGGGCAGCAAGCGAGCTGCGCCACAACGCGCGCTGCCTCGCACAAGAGCGCGCAGCCTCGCGCGCAGCGAGCGCAAGCTCGCGTACCACGAGCGCTGCGCCCAGCATTGCTCGCGCGCACAACGAGCGAGGACTCGCGCGCACAGCCAGCATTGCTCGCGCGCACAGCGAGCGATGTCGCCCGCCCAGCGAGCGATGTCGCGCGCCCAGCGAGCGATGGCTCGCGCGCCCAGCTAGCGATGGCTCGCGCGCCCAGCGAGCGATGTCGCGCGCGCACTGCGAGCGATAACTCGCGTGCGATGAGCGCTGACGCGCGCAGCGAGCACCAATGCGTGCGGAGGCTTGCGATGGGGATGCAGCAGCTATGCGACGAGCGCATGGGCTGCGCGCACATGGCCAGCAATGGCTGTATGCGTGCGGCCCATGGGCGTGCAACGCGTAGGGTGTTTGCGTTACGATTAAAGATCGTTTTGAATGTTTAATTTGAAAATTTCAGTTCACGTAATTTTAATTAATTTTAAAATTAATAATTTAAATTATTTTCTTGGATTTTAATTTTGAATATTGTAATTATAATAAATTTTATTTATTCTAATTATTTTACTAAAATTAAAATCATGAATTAATTTAAATACGACTGAAATTAAATTAAACTTTTTGGATTCAATTATAAATTTATATGAGCTTTAAATTTTAATTAAATTTGTATGTTTCCGGTTAGACTAGAAATACATTTTTATGTTTAAAATTAGTAAAGCATATAAATTTATTGGTTTAAGTGGGAGCGCTTTTTAGTCATAAACTCTTGATTAGGTCTACAAATCCTTAAGGTTAAAACAACTTGATTAGAATTAATAAGGACTGAATAATTGGTAGATTATTGGTGCCCTTGATTAATTGCTGCAAATGTTTACGTGATGCATAATGTGTTTTACTAACCAGCTATGTGGGCCATTCATGATAATGAATGGGTGAATGGTATATATTGTATATGTACTGTTTTGCAGGTTATGAAGTGACTAGTATGGCCCAAATAGGATAGAAAATATGGTCTGCGTACCATTAATTTGAATCTAATTGGTCTAAAGTACCAAAGTTATTTTTCAATTCAAATATGGTCTGCGTACCATCAAATAGTTGTAATTAGTTATAGCTTATCCTATTTGAAGAAAATGGTGCCTCCCACGGAGATTTTCAAGACGGACATTGAAGTCAAAGCTTCAAGATGAAGTCGGGCCATACTAGATCACATTTATCTTATGCATGCTTTAACTTATTTATTGTTTTAAATATGTCTTAAAATGCATGAGATCAAAAGCTTGATTATGTTGCATGATTAAGGATTTTAGTTCACTTAAAATCTAACCAACATAGTAAGAGCCTTAAGTTCCAAACTTAAAAATTGAGTTATAAGGTGCCATGCCAAAATATACACTTGCTTGGATATCCTTTACATCAATCTAGTAATAGTTTTCGCTCAGCGAGGTGTTACTTATTGGTCCTAAAGGGGCAAGGTACACAAATAATTGTGAGTACACGTTAGTTTTGGTGAAACTCAACGATATAAGTAAGGAGTCCTTTTATGTCGTGGCAAAATCGATAGGTTTACCTAATAAGTTCTTAGACGTACCTATCAACCAAGAATAGTTTCTAGACTATTAGCAAAAGGCTTTTGCTTACCTAAGATGTTTTAGGATTAAGTCGACAAACTGTGCTTAGTTCTTCAATGATTTTAGGATCTTGGAATCATTTTATTCACACCTGCCGGAACAATAAAATCGAATAAAATGCTAATAACTTGTTTGAATTGCATGGTTGCTTTAATTTCAAGTTATTATTCATGATAAATGTTTAGACTTTGCATGCTTCAATGTATGTTTTAATTATTGTTTATAATTAAATATCTTGCACTGCAATAAATCCTTTTAGAAAGGTAACAGTAAATTTCCTCGATTGGTAGTGAATCCAAGAACGATTCACGGAAATGAGAGAAAGTGAGCAATTTAAAATGTACGTTTCTTTTAGCGACTTTTATGGTTGTTTTCGAATATCAAAATCGAATGGCAAACCAATTGGTGCTTGTGAATTCAAAATACAATGTAGTTTTGAGATCATAAAGCATTGAGCTTTACCGATGGTTAACAACCTAATATCTTTGTCCATTTAATTCTCGAATGAGTCTAGTCCCTAGACATTCGAATAGATCGATGCTTAGAGAACTTTAGAAGCTTCTGGTAAGATCATCTAGTTGAAACAAAATATTCAACATAAATTAAAATGGTAAAGAACCTTGTTGGTGACATTGGACATGTCTAACAAAGTATAAAAGTCAACACTAAAGAATTCAATTCTTAAGACTATAAGAAAGGGTACAAGAAATAGGAAAACGAGGAACAAATGAAAGGAATTTACGATTCCGTTTCTACCTATAAGTTTATGATTAAAGAGAAGTGACCTAGCAATCAAACTTCCTTGGTATCATATACCGCTTGAGGTTCTTACTTCAGTAATAACTCAAAAAAAAAAATGGAAGCTAGGCTACACTAATGGCCTACAAGTGGGAAATGAAGCATGGTAATGCTACATTAGTTGTAGGGTCATCTAGTTTGTTTTAAAGGCTGGAACTAAATGGCTATTTTGTTCCATAACCAGCATACCTAAATTTCTGCTTCAAACACAGAAAGACTCACATTCAGAAGAACAAAAACAATGCTTGTTTGTTTGTTTATTTGAATGAAATGGTCATTTACGGGATGAGTCAATATGCTTGATTAAAACAAACAACTCTTTAACAATAAAAACTTTACTAGGTTCAAATCAAACCCTTGATTTGAGTTCCACTAATCTTTGGCATTGTTGCTTAGACCATATCAACAAGTTAACATTCACAAGCTCTATTTTAAATGGACTTTTGAAAGTTGGTTGATTTCTAGATCAACTTAAGACAAGCTAGTCTTACTTGTTGAAAGTAACAAAGAATATGAACTATTGTTAGAACGCCTAGACGATAGAGTTCAAAGCTAAAGAAAGGTTTTATGACTTTATTATTTCACATGGATTTGAGTGAATATAGGTTTATTTACTCAAATGTGATATAAGTTGAATCTGTTTGGCTAGTTCAAAGATTCAGAAGTATAAAATCCACTTGGCAAGAAATCATAAAGATCTAGGTTAGATCATGTTGATGCACTACAGGAAAATGATACATATGTAGGCGGAATAATTGTGACGGTGTAACAAAGGGTCGCAAGGGTTTTGGGGCGCGGAAACTACTTTGCAAATTGCGACGGTTTAGAGCGTCGCAATATATTACGACACATTAAAGCGTCGCTATTTACCATAAAAAAACACGTGAAACCCACGTGTTAATATTTCGCCAAATATTTCCCCCAAAAAGATATCCCGCCTAACTCTAATTACCCTGCTCCCACACCCTGCTCCACGAATTACTCCCTCAAACAACCGACTCAACCCTCACTCTCAACAATCAACTGCTCTCTGAAACATTCCTAGAGAATCACTCAAGCTCTCGGAATCCCCTCAATTTCGTCGGAAAATCCTCAAATTCTTTCCCAGTTTGTAGCAATAATCTCATTCCTCTCAATATTTAAGGATTGAAATCCCAGCGGGTTAATTCGTCTTCATAATTGCCCAAACAAAACCATCTCAAGCATCTATAAATTAGTGTTTTTTTCCTGGCGAAATTCGTCTGAGAAATTCGTTTGTGTGTTGTAGAATTATAGCTTGTTTGGTTTGTCAGATAGATTCGCCCAATTCACTCAAGAAATTCTTGAAGGTTTGTTTATTTTTTTTACTTTTGTAGCCGGAATTTGTGTGTTTGATTTTTTTTATTCATACTGATAATAATTTTCTTGCAATTTAACAGATTTATGCAAGAATTCACCATATTGTTATTATGTTTTAATTTAGGGTTAATATGTAGCTAGTTTCGATCATGGCTGTATTTTAATTACTTTTTAATTTCTATTGGTTTTCTTAGTCATTTATATTGCATATAGATCCTAGTTGTTTTATGTTTCTGCTTATTACAACAAAGATGCTGATGTTGTTGTTTAATTGTTGTTTAAATTTCAATGCTTTTACAAAATCATCAATAATAATTCACTTGCACAGTTGTGATTTGCGTTGGCCGAGTTTTTCATAGAACCGTAGCTTAAATTTCCACCCCTTTAATTTTTATTCTCTTTTTTGGGTGGGATTTTTGTTGATGGGCTTCTGGGATTACCGGTGCTTTGCACGACTACTCTTTCGCAAGCCAACTGAACCATGTGGCTTCCTCTGATAGTCAATTATCACACCGTATCGATTGCGTGTATGCTCATAACCTTCTGATGTATCAACCAAATGTTAGGTATTAGGATTGACTCGGTCTTGCTCTTCATTTTACCTGCCCTATTGGTGGTGAATCTCCATTAGTTTTCTTAAACATCATGAACTTCTTTTTTTAATGGTAGCTTGAGAACTTTGCCATACTGAAACCAGGTACAGAATGTGTTTTTCAAGCTGCCGAAATCGGCACTTCTGTCACATACTTCTTCAGAGGCATGATTTCTAAACTAAAATGAAGTTAGTAACCACAAAAGGGATTTTTTCAAAAGCCAGACCTAAGTTTCATGAAATCATACATCCGAGAATAGATTTACAGTCCACTTATCCAAACAAGTGGTTCTTTAAATTTTATTTTTGTTTGGTAAGTTGAATCTTTAGGTTCAAAAACTTATCTAGCGTCGTGAAATATGTGCTGTTAACTTTCAACAGTAGTGTTGTATGTCTTTGCAAAATTACCATGAATTTGCTCTTATAACACACACTGACACTCTTGCTGTATACTACTTTTCAGTTTTGAATCTGCTGAGCTCGGGACAGAAGAGTTAGCTTAAAAGCCCTTGAAGCATCCTCGGTCGTGTATGCTTCTTTGTGCCATTCATTTCCCTTAAAATAGGAAAACGTAAACAATACAAAAAAACACCATTATATGAATAAACTTATAATACCTTTGCTGTTTGTTTTATTTGTTACCCTGGATTGTTGTTTTATTAGTCCCTATTATGAATTTATGATAGATGACTCAACCAATGTTTGTTGAAATTTGAAAGCTTGAATTTTATGTTGGGTTGGACGTTTTCTTTTCATTAGTTTTGATACTTGGTAGCTTTAGAGTATTGGTCTTGGCTTCGGATTTTTGCGTTTTTATTAGCAAATCTGGGTGCAGGGTCCCCGACAAGTCATTTCAAGAAGCTCCAAATGCAAGCTTCTTTTTTAAGGAGCACTTTGGGCCTCTGTAAAGTCAGAAACACTTCACAAAATATGACTGTTTGGCCAAATTTCTGTTTTTTGCTCATACAAGCTGGTCTAAGAGCTTGGCCAAACGGGGTCTTATAATCATATGGTGAGATTTATTTTTCTCTTAGGCTCCGTTTGGTAAGGAATAAAACGTTTTCATGGAAAACGATTTTCCCCATTTCTATCATTTTACGTTGTTTGGTTTGGCAAAGGATGGAAAATAATTTTTCAGCAGATAGTAACTACAGACTGTTGTGCGGTATGTTGTGTTGTTGGCCGGGTTGCCTCTACATTTATGTTCTTATTGCCAATTGCATACCTGATGTTTAGGCTTTACTATCTTTCTCAATTTCAACGTTGCTAGCTACTAAAGCCAATACTATGGCCCGTGAATTTGTTTTGGGTATTCCCCCCTCCGACCTCTTATTAATCAAACCGATTAGTTTGTTGGTGGTTTCATTGGATGAGATTTTTTATATTTTACTCCTGTTTATAACATCTGATATGGTTGAATTTCCCAAGATTTTTCTTGCATTTAGTGATTTCTGACTGAATATAAATGCATATTGTTGTTTTGATAGGTTATCCTTACCCACAATAGGTAAGCTGTATATAACTAGACTTTGCAATATTTGTGAATACTGGGAAAATAAATTTACCTTAACTAGTAATACAAAACCAAAGTAATCAGTTAACAAGAGATTAGACCCTAGATATTAGGTAATTTCATTAGACTTAGATGCTACTGCTTGATGGCATTCACAGTAACAACAATTTGACTGCTATCCCTGAAATCGCCTTGCAGTGGGCTCTTGTTTTTCAATTAAGGAGCTCAAGGTACTTACCTTAGATAATGTAGAAGTTTTTGATAGATTATCAGGCTTTCTTAGCATTAGCTTTTCTCGTGTTGACATGTTTTATTCTATGTTTCAGGTTGCTTACATTCTTGAAAGTGTTGGTCTTGAAGGACTATGCTATACTTGCATTCCGAAGTAATATTTTAAGGTAATATGCCACGATGGATATTATTTATTTTTATTAATGTATGCAAGTAATTATAGTTGAAATTAGCAAGTTGTCTAAACAATTGAGTGTTCTCTTTTGGAGATTAATTTTTATCAACATCTCATTGCAGAACATCATATTGAGGGACTAGGGCTTAGGGTTCTAGAAGTAGTGCTGGTATTTTAATTACTTTGTATTAGTTGGTCATTGACTCATTGGTATGTTGGGTTGGAGATTGTTGAAGTTTGTGATAACTTAAAAGAGGATTTTGTGATTCAGCTAGCTGTTATGTTGCCTTGCGAAGTTTATCAGGATTGATCTGTGCTAAGATGATCGGTGTTAATGAAGTGATGGCTTGTGTTATATTTGATATTAGACTTGTTTATAGTATGTGTCACCAGTGCTGCAGAAGGCAAACAGATCCTTTGGCAGTGAATTAACCTTAATTTCAGATGACTTTGCTAATTTTTATGGTTGCAGCGGCTGCTGGGTCGAACAAAGCTGCATCCAGTGGCACATCTCTAAACACCCGGAAGCTGGATGATGAAACTGAGAATCTTGCTCGTGAGTGCCTTCTTTTTTACCTTGAATTGACAATTGCAGACATAGTGAAATTTGAACTTGAGGCTTTTGCCGGTGTTGTGTTTTTGCAATAATGGATTGAAAATATGTGGATTGACAGTTTCGACACAGTTGTGCTTCACATTTATTCATCTACAAAATAATACTCCCTCTTCCTCTTAATCATAGGCCTCGTTTGATTGGGAAAAACAAATTTTCTCTATTTATTATGTTTTATTTATTTTATATAGAGGTGCTTATTTTACTTATGTCTATTTTAAAGTTTATTTAATTTTATTATCGCTTATAATATTTTTTTTCCCTATAGAGAAGGCAAACAAGATCAATATGTTTAGCTACACTTTAGGTTCTATTGTTAGAAAGAACGACATTGTATTCTTCTGTTGAATTATTTTGAACTTGTGAGTAAGGGTTTATGGTACAGAGTCGTTACCTAGCTTTTTTTAGTGCTTCTCTATGGAGTTGTTTAGAGTATTTTTGAACACACGTGAACTTTTTATCTCTCTGTTGATTTTAGAAAGTAGATAATGCTAATAACATGACAATAGATCAGTCCTAGGCTATTTATGACGTAGAAAATAGATCAGTCCTGCTCTGATCAGTCCTGATACAATCAGTCCTGATCAGCTCAGTCCTGATACAATCAGTCCTGATCAGCTCAGTCCTGATATGATCAGTCCTGATCAGATCAGTCCTGCTCTGCTCAGTCCTGATCAGTTTAGCTGTGCAGAAAACAAAATAAAAATCTGATGAAAAACAAAGAAATATAGATTTCTCCATTGTTTTCATTAAATTTCTCATCAAAATGCTGTTTACACTTTTTATGCATGTTACTTTTCAATAGTTCTGAAAATCCTTGCTAGAAACGCAGGATCTGAGACTTCGTTGCTATAAGCTGAGGAACTTCCCATCACCAGAATATGTATAGTCGTAATTTGTGTTTGCTGAGTAATTCATAGAATTGAGCTTAAATTTGCACGTTTTTTTACATTTTTTTTATTAATTTATGTAATTAATTGATGTGAAAATTAGCAACTTGTCTAAATCATTGAGTGCTTATATTATTCAATACCTAGGCTTAATTTTGTGTGATTCAATAGGCTTTTTTTCCGTATCATGCTGTTTAACTTCGCTTGGGTACGTGTTAGATCGATTGAGAAGGGTGCTGGTCCTGATTTGCTGGTATATATTCGAGAAATCAGCTTCTGCGAACAAATTGCTTCTAACTGTTTCAGCTGTACAGGCCGTCATCCTGCAGCCACTGGGTAACAAGGGAATTGCAGTTATATGAGGTGATACAATAAGGGGGTTTTCCACTGCTGACCAGGTGTGCTTTTCTCTGCTTCATAAGTTCTCATTTGTTGTGTATACTGAGGTTCTTGTAAGTATTTTACTATTAATTAGATACGAGTAAGCGACAGAGTACCATTTACTTTGGTTTCTTTTGGCACAATGTAGTGGGATTTAGCATAACCCTCCTCATATTCAACAACTTTATTGTTTAAAAATATGATTGCTGTAGAATGCAACCAGAAAATACTGCCAAGAAAGGCCCTAGGTGTGAATTTCATTGGCTAGACAGACCATTTTTGTTGTTAGAGTGTATGGTTGATTTTCAAATACTGGTTTTTGTTAATATTTGTTCAGTTCCTCGACTTTTGGGTAT
This sequence comes from Spinacia oleracea, assembly GCF_020520425.1. NCBI lineage: Eukaryota > Viridiplantae > Streptophyta > Magnoliopsida > Caryophyllales > Amaranthaceae > Spinacia > Spinacia oleracea. The sequence goes on from NC_079489.1 coordinate 152,533,410, forward strand.
TGGTAAACGGGTTCAAACTTGCTAAATAATATCATTGGGAGAAAGGGGAATCAAATAATTTTGAGCTTGTAACTTCAAGCATGTTCCTTAATTTCTTGAACTATTAGGGGATGCTGTTATTAATATAGTTTGTACTATGTTGTACCGGCTTACTTAACCTCTATCTAATTGTGACATTATGTTGTCTAATTTTGCATTATTTCGTTACGTAGTGGACGGAGTACAAGTTAAAACAGAAGGAGAGGGTAATTTGGTAATTTTAGTTGGCGTATTTATGCCACTGTATGCTAATATTGAACTTTGAACATTTCCACCACCATATTAAGTTATTCACATCCCTTTAAACAACTAAAATTGTTATGTAACTTTGCATTTCATACCAGAAAATCCATTTTCCTCCAAACTGGGAAAGTAACAACTTTCAAGTCAAGTAAAGTGGCTCTTTTATAACCTTTTATCTATCTGTTTTATAACTCTAACCTTTATTCAGTTATAACCTTCAATCTATTTGTTTTACCTTAAATTATACTGAAATTTTAATGTTAGAATGGTTTCTGTGATTCTGTGTTAAAGAGATAATGTGTGCTTCAATTGAAACATTGGTGCAGCTATTCAAAAGGTTACAAGAAATGGTTCTTTTAGCTAGCCCTTTTTCAGTAACTATTTGAACCTGTATTAATGACTCTAAGTCAGTTAGACAATAGAGAATACATGCTTTTTAGCTCCAACTGAATGGCAGTGAATTATGAACAGTCACGTAAAAGGCTGTAGAGCCAAAATGTTCTTTCCAAGAGCTTAATGGAACATTTGTCGCCAGGTTCAACGAAAATATGTTCAAATTTTCAGCAATTTAAGGGATACATCTAAAATCTAAAATTTTACAAGATATTCAATGTAGAATTTGTGTGTCCTTGAAAACTGTTTGTAGTTGGACCGGTTAGGATTTAGCAGTACTTTTCCCCCTCTCTATTAGACTATTTAAAATACTTTTAATACAAGATACCAACCCCGGTAAAGAGATCCTTGCCTAAGTTTCACAATGTATCATGTTTCACACCACCCACTGGCGAAGGAGGATCACTAAATTGACGTATTTTTCTGCATAATCCTCTTCTTAGTACGGTCCTCATTAGACAGATGGATAGAAAAACTATACTTCGTAAAATTTAACACCGAACTTTTATTTTGAAAAAGTGAAGCCAATCCAAAATACCCATTTCTTCAGAAAAAGTCAATCTAAGTTATAAGACTGTTCATTAGATTCTTCTATTACTGCACTCTGTAAAACCATTAAGGGGAAAAGAAACAAGAGATATTTTTCTAGGTAACTGCATATTTGATTCTGTTTTTTCTGGGTTTTTCACTGAGTTGCTGTTGCTGCTTGTTAGTAAGGGTTGTGATTGAATTAGAATGGAGGGTAGCATAGAATTTGGTGAGCAGATTTAACTGATGATGCTGTATTATCTATAGTTGTTGCTGGAGTAGCAGCTGATATGAATAAGGGAGGTGGGAGTTCTAGCTACTTAAGTACTAACCAAGAAGGGCTTGGGATTAAATCTCCTGAAATTTCAAAGACAAGTCCCATGTCAACCCCCAGTAGACCTCCCAAGATCCCTGCTGAAATTACCAAATTATTGAAAATTTTGTCTCTCTAAATTCTATCCAATGTCTTCTGCACATTCCCGTCCAATAAATTTGATATGCAAACAGGATCGCATAACGCTCCTTCTCCGTGATTACCGGCAACTGCAAGGTGCCCAATAATATGATCGAATTTTGACCTGGTATGACCTCAAAATCTACAAAATGCAGTAGCCAATAAATATATATTTCTTCCTCCTTTTTCCCCACTGTTATTTTTCTTCTGTTTTATGGTACAGTGAGATGCTAGAAATAGCTGAAAGACATGAATTAGTTATGGCCAGGGGGAGGGAAGCTGTATGCCTGTATGAAAATAATCATTTTAGTCTTATCTTATTGCTTCCATGTATGCCCTAAAGAAAGCTTTGTCATTTTCAGGGTAGTTAAGGACGACCAGCCTGTATCATACCGGACAGCCACAACAAAGGTGCTCAGATATTTTTAATTTCCAGATGTTGGTGCTATTTGATTGTAGTATGTCAAATAGCTTCGAGTTTGTGACTTTCTTAAATGATTACTAATTTTCTTAAATTTCTTTCAGCCTGTATACCAATGGATAATCAAGCCTCAGAGTGTCGCCAAAACTAATGAGATGTTTCTTCCTGGGCGAATGTCATTTATTTATGACATGGTAAGTTGCTGGATAAGTGTTATTGTACTTTTATAAGTTTGTGTGGAATACCTCATTTAGACACCAAGCTGATGTTATATAAACTTGGATAGGACTATAAGGGGTGCTCTCTTTACCATCATCATTCTTTGACAATAGTATATGGTAAATGAAACAAGCTTTATGCTGCTGTCATAGGCTTGTTCTTTTTTAGATCTGGTGTTTATCTATGATTCTTTTGTATTAAGAAAGTTTCTAGTCTGTCAAGAAGTTTCAGTTCTTATTTATGATTCTATATCATAATATAATTAGCAGACTGATTTTTACTTAACACTTGGAAGACTATCCTCCAAGGATCTTTATTTAATCATTTCAGTATTCTTTCGGATCTTTGTTTTGTATGATCTCACTGGAAATCATATAAAACATTTTCTATTTAATATAGCTATATTTCTTTTGACTCTTATACATATTATGTATAAATTTACTATAATTTATAGTATACTAATACTCCCTTTTTTTTGCGGACTATTTGATTTTTACCTAAGAATCCACAAATGACATATACCTCTATTTTTCATTTCTTTATCCTGTCAGGTTGGATGCAAAGCTCTTTGTGTTGACTGATAGATTGATTAATTCTTGAATGAGTCCTATGAAAGCATGATCCAATGTAACAACTTTGACGGATCCGAAACATGATATTGTTTCATGGAGCACAATTATCACAGGATATGGAAGTCATGGAAAAGGGGAGATAGATGGCTTTAAAGCTGTATTCGGATTTTCTAATTTCATGGAATCAACCAAATCGTGTCATTTTCCTTTCTGTTCTCTTCTCTTGTAGCCACAATGGGATGGTTTCTGAAGGTCTGAGCTTATTCAATTCTATGACTCGGGATTTTGGAATTAAACCAGAACTTGAGCATCGAGCTTGCATCGTTGATCTGCTCTGTCGAGCTGGAAAGATTGGGGAGGCATATGAATTCATTTGGAAAATGTTCTCTAACCCTACAACTGATGTTTTGGGCATACTTCTCGATGCATGTCGGATGAAGGGTGATGCTAAACTTGGAGAAATTGTTGCAAGAGATATGATGATGCTGAAACCTGCATGTGCTGGAAATTATGTACAACTAGCTCATAGTTTTGCTGCTATGAATAGATGGGAGGGGGTGAATGATGCATGGACTCAAATTAAGGCTCTTGGACTTAAAAAACTCCCAGGTTGGAGTCTGAGTTAATTTGGTGACAGCAGTCTGAGTAATTCAGTCATCCTGAAGATTCATCTTCCAGCTGCTGTCTGGTACTGCAGACCTGTGTGCCAATTACCAAGGTCTGGGGTAAATTTCCCAATCAAAGTAACAATAATTGAACATATAGTTGGTTAAATTGTGCAAATATATAGGGAATATTTTATTGTAGAAGTGATTCTTTGACAGTAAATCGGTTCACATTAGAGATGGGAAGTATGTATCTTATCTATGTTCTACCATTCCATTCACGTTTATGTGTTGACATATTGATGGTTAACTTGTGCACAGATCGATGCAGGTGTGATTGTATAGCTTCTACGGGTGATTCTTTCATCCGTAATTTCTTCTACAGGTGATTCTATGCTCCATAAAAAAAACTAGTCTAACTGATAAATTTAGTATACTTCTTGGTATAAGTTATGAAATTTGTGTTTTCTATTGCGATGCAGATCAACCATTTCTGCAGGTGTATGTTCGAGTGTCACAAGTACGTAACTGGGAGGAAAGTCATGCAGGAGACAATTGTGAAATGATCTTCATGTGATGTAAGTATCCATCATTCCATCATGATCCTGTAAGTTAGTGATTAATAGAGTATATATTCAAGTAATTATCCTTGTTTCTTGCGAGTAGTTATATAGCATCAGAATTCTGTCATCTTGAAAGTAATTTCTTGTAGTGAAAATATTTGCACAGCTACAAGTATAATAAGTTTGCAAACATATTTAGGCTAAACTTTCGACTGCCAGATTAATTATAGATATATTTAGGCTAAACTTTCGACTGCCAGATTAATTATAGATTTATTTCAAGTGAAATCATGGCAGTTATCAGATTAGCTTAAGTTATTGTTCTTGGTTATTTTTACCTCAATAAAATACCTCAAAGCATCAACTAAGTCGCTATACAACCTGACAATCTTTGCAAAGCTTAACAGTTTTGGTAATAATTAGGCTTTGACCATGACAGTGGGAGGAATGCTGAATGAAGCTATTAATAATTTTAAATGACACTAAATATGGCTTAATAGAGCTTTCAAATGACACTAAATATGGCTTAACCATGGTCATTAAAATTCCACCTAAAAAGGATTAGGCTCCAAATTCGATCGTGAGCTCAGACGACAACAAAGTACCAAATTACCATCATAATGTGTAAGCCAATTCTAGCGTTGAATTTTAAAATAGAGAGCTAGGCCACTGGTAAACTCTTGAGCACCTGTCTTTTGGTTGTGTCTACGGCAAGGCTGCTTTAGACCAGATTAAGCAGTGGCTGGGGATAAGAACTTCAAAAATTGATCTGTTATACCTGCTGAAATGGCTACAGAAGGACTACAAAGGCTCTAGATTCAAGAAAAGGGTGCAGTAAACTGCTGATCCTGCCTTAGTAATACCAATATGGAGAGTTAGAAGTGATGCAATTTGGAATTTTAAAGTTATACATACTGATTCTTTTGTAAAAGTTGTAAAGGATACCATAAAGAGCAGGATAGGAAGAATCATAGGGAACTAAGTGTAAATATCACAGATCTCTAGCTGCGATATCTAGACTTTTTTTTTTCTTTGTTTCATTTTCCGCGGAGATACCTGGACCTTTTTTTAATAATGTTCATGTATGATTGAATTCGCTGAACTATAATTTATCTCATTATTCAAAGATCGTAGATTGAATAAGTGTTTGCTTGATCTACCTTGAAAAATATAATTTGAGTGATTCAAATGATATTGTTAATTTTCCTTTGATTTTAAAATGTGTTCATCATGCTTTGTATATATATATATATATATATATATATATATATATATATATATATATATATATATATATATATATATATATATTAAATTTTCTTTGCAGATTATTGATGATTCAAGTGGTCATGGTATATGTAGATCAAGATCAAGATCAACAAGTTATCTTGAAGCTAAGCTAGCATAGCAATAGGTTTACTTGGTAATTAGTTTGTACGTAGTCAGGAGGTAGTTTTTATTTAGTTTTGGACTATCTTGTAGAAGAAATGATGATAGGAAGTTGTTTTTCTTTTAACATATTCCTTTTATTTTAGTTAACTAGACTCTGGAAACTAATTTAATGTATGGATGATTTATATGGTTATATGTCACTTTTTCTAAATTAATCAAAGCACGACGTTACGGTGTTTTATGATAATGTAGTATGTAGAGTATTTGATTACTATCCTCTATGGTCAATATATATTTTATAAATAATTTGTGATTTTAGATTAATTGATATATATATATATATATATATATATATATATATATATATATATATATATATATATATATATGTCTGTGTGTGTGTGATGCAAATTGTGACGCTCCAAAGGGTCTAAATTATTTTGGAGGGAATGAGGAGAACTCGCACGAAAGTAAACATATAGGGACTCTAATAAGAGTCTAAATATTTCGGGTGTCTAAAGTGTCTCTATATGGTTTATAGTGGCGGAGAAATGTGTCTATAAGCGTGCAAATAGTGACGCTTTTTGCAGTCTAAATATTGCGACTATCTATAGAGTCCCTATATCCCAAATAGCGGCGGCGAAATTCATCGATATTTTGCAAATTGTGACGCTTTAAAGCGTCGGTAAATAGCGGCAATGAAAATAGCGACCCTCTCCCAAAGCGTCGCTATGTAAAATAGCGACACTCTTTACCGTCGCAATTTGTCCCAAAAAGCGTCACAATGTGTCGCGTTTTTTTGTAGTGATGATTACTTGAGACCAAATATGATCATCAATGATTGTGTGGTGTAATTTCACAATCTAGGTCCATAAGATATGGCATATCTTAGTTGGAATAATCGAAGTCAATTAGTACTTGATTCGATTAATGATGAATCATAAAGACTTTTCCTATAATTTCTAAAACAAAATGCTCAACTACCACCAAACTAAACCAAAATTCGTCAAAGCTATTGAAAAGTAAATTCAGAATATCTTTTCATAATATATCTAAAGAGTTCCTAAACTCAGTGGGAGCTTACTGTTTGTTATTCAACAAACTAAGGCCCAAGTATAGATATATGTTTCATTGTGATTTATTCAAATGAGACACAAGGGTATTGTTTCTACCACGAATTTTTGAGAACATAATGTTTGTTTGCTCGAAATGATGTCCTTTTGGAGATTCGTTTCCAAAATGACAAGTGGGAGAAAATAGACCTCGAAAGTTTTCGAGGCGAACAACAAACATAAACGGACATTCCGGAGGCTTTTCGAAGTGCTTCAGAAAATCCGAACTTATTCTTTAAGACTTTAGAAGTGGCTTTAAAGAATAGACATCTCTTAGAAGACTTTACAAGTGCTTCAAGGAGAACAGAATATTCAAAGGACTTTAAGTGGCTATTGATATTCTAATGTTTGATGTTCTATACCCAAGTAGGCATAGAATTCAAGTCACTGAAACTATGAGATTCTTCTATTAGATAGTAAAGAAACATAGAGATCAGGTCAATGAAACTATGAGATTCTTCTATTAAATAGTGAAGAAACCTACAACTTGCAGTCAAACTATTAATGAGTTTGTGACTTGTAAGAAAGCTATGACGAAACCCAGATTCCCTAAAATGGTTAGAGGCCATATATAGACTCAAATGTTTTAAATGGTTAGAGGCCATAAAACATACTCAATGTTTTGATGACAAAATTGAAATTTTGTTGATTTGCAAGAATAGTTTGACACCTATTAGTTGCAATTTTGTTTTAAGGATAAAAATCATCAAACATGAAATTGTGTTCACACACAAAGCTAGATTAGTTGCTAAAGGTTACAAGAAAATTCACGGCGTGGATTGTGTTGAAACCTCATGCAAAATCGTAATGCTTAAGTCTATAATTCAAGCAATGATTGCATATTGGTACATATGGCAATTGGATGACAAAACGTATTCCTCAATCAAATGTTGGAATATAATATGTACATGGTATGTCATAGAATTTGTGGATCCAAATAAATGCTTAAAAAGGAAAGCTAGCTTATAAAATCTAAGTACAGATTTAAGCAAGCAATTGGGAATTGGAACTGTATTTTAAGTGAAGCTAATAAAGCATTTTAGTTTCATAAAATATACATGATTCTTATAGATATATAAGAAGTTTAGTGGGAGTACTTAAAACTTAATTGGTCCTATGTGTATTACACACATATCTCTCTATTGTGAAATAACATTCAAATGCTAATGACTTAGATTTGAAATTATTCATCAATTATGGACCATGGCGAAACTTAGTACATACTGGGTATTAAGATCTGGTTACAAAGATCTTATAATATTGTTTTAGATTAAGTAATGGAATTTACTAAATCAAACACGAAAGACTCCATTGGAGATATTCGACCCATATGAATAAATCTAAGTAAAGGATGTTTGAACTATGTATAAGCATTTACTAAGTTAAACATCAAAGGATCTAAATAAGATTCTTAACCTATATTATATGTCAAAAGAATTTAGCTGAATTTAGTATCTACTGAAACTAGATAAGCTAAAGTTACATGAATAGAATTCAATTGGGAAATATTCTGCAAAAGAATTTATCATGTATGATATAATATGAGGATCGCCAAAAACGTATCGTATGACTTTAGCCATGACGAACATATACCAATCTCTATTGATCTAAGTAAAGATCAACTAGATTGAGATCAAGAATACTTATGGTACTTGAAAAGGTACATAGGAATAGTTCTTGATTCAAGGAAATAAAGATATACTAAATATTGATGCTACACGCATAAACACTGGCAAAGGATCAAGCAAGACCCTTTGGAGTTAACCATTAATAAGGACGAGCTATAGAGCATCGTGTTTTGAAATGGCAACATGGATTGGAGACCATGAGTTGTTGCGTGGGAAATTAAAATAATAATTTCTATGTTCTAAGATATAGTTGGAGAGTCTTCCACATATCTATGAACTGCTTGGATAGGTAAATCCAAACAAAGCATCACTAGCAACCTATACAGATGAAGTAAAAGTGATTATTGCCTAAGAAGCAATAAAACAGGGTTGTTTAAAGTTCTTCACTGAACTTGGGTAGATCACCTATCTGCTGGCTTGATGGTTCTTCATTGAAAAATGCGTAGAACCACTCTTGAAGCAAGAAAAACGTCTGCTAACTTGATGGTTCTTCATTGCAAAGTGAGTAAAACCACCATCGAAGTAAGAAAGACTAGATCACATAATAAACAAACTCGAAAAGATCTTATCATCATATCTCGAAGAACATTCGATGAAAAGGATATTAAGATTGGCAAAGCATGATAACTAAACCTATGCAACAAGTGAGAAGCAACACTCACATTGTAGCACTGGAAATCAAACATAGCTTTGAAATTCCATGAACTGTTTTAAAGATGGGTTTAAGGCCCATGGTTGTAAAACATTGGGGTTGAACATTTATCATATATGAAATGTATCTTCATATTCCATTTAATCTTGGTTTAGTATTAAATGATGAGTCCCTTCAATTTGACGATATATTCAAGATAGACTGTCAGGACCAGTCCTGTGACTAAGAAATGTCTATCAAGTGAACTTGAATGTCAAAGGTTGAAAAAGGTCCCTAGTCGGAGTTTTCTATAAAATTGGACGCATAGAAAACGTTAGACGATTAGAATGCAAGATGACTAGTAGTTCTGTTTCTTGAACTATGTGGACATGGCAATGTCATAATCATTTGCATAGATACTTACTTTGGGAAGACTAGTATCGGACAAGACCTATGAAACTTTACTGTAAGAGATGAAAATCTGTCATGAGTAAATTTCATTAAATTATTAGACACTAAATCCTCAATACCTGAGTGATTTGAGATTACTTGTTTGAGAACTGGTTGCTTTGACGTTGACCAACCGTCGCACCGTAAAAGGAGGCTATAAAGGCAACGCTCAGGTAATCACCTATCAAACGAAGTCTAATCTCAAGATCGCAAGATTGGGATTGTCCTCCCATAAATCGGGATGAGATGCTTAAAAGTTGTACAAGGCCACTCGGAGAGCTAGAAACTGTGAAATGCATGGCCGTGCTCGGATGAATCATAGGCTATGATTATCTGTTTATTTGATCAGTTGAACTCTGAAACCGAGGAACACCTCTGGACATAATAAGGATGACAACTCTTACCTTATGTTCAAGAGCAAGCATCGAGCGACAAAGGAATTAGGAAATGCACATTTGTCCCTAAGGACAAGTGGGAGACTGAAGGAAATAATGCCCTTGGTCCAAGTATGCATTCTATGTTAAGTCTAATAAATGCGGTTCAGTATTAATTAACAAGTTAATAATTCAGTGAGATCAAGTGAGCTGAATGCCTAGCTAGAGGCCGCTTCAGTTCAAGTGGAATTAATGATATTAATCCACAGCTTACTCTTGACTGAACCCGTAGGGTCACACAAATAGCACGTAAACGGATCAAGTATTTAATGGCATTAAATATTCCATCTATGAATATTCGGAACCGACGGATCTTGGTTTCAGTGGGAGCTAAGATCGTCACAGGCAAGAAATGAATACTCCGGAAACGATGATATTGCCGGAAACGGAAATATGGATCGTATCGGAAATATAAATATTATCCAAGTCGTAGATGTTGCCGGAAACGGAAACATGGTACGTATCGGAAAATATTATCGGAAATGGAAATATTGCCAGAATCGGAAATATTGCCGGAAACGGAAATATTGTCAGAATCGGAAATATTACCGGAATCGGAAAATAATTCCGGAAACGGAAATATTAAATATTTGTTCGAAACGGAAATTAATTCCGGAATCGGAAATATTAAATATTGTTCGTATCGGAAATGAATTCCGGAATCGGAAAATTTAATCGGAAGCGCATCGTACGAATAAGCATCGGACGAGGCCTGCCGGACGAGGCCCAGCACGAAGCCAGGCCATCGCCCAGCAAGCCAAGCGCGCCGCACAAACAGCCACGCCAGGCCCAGCGCAAGGCCAGGCCCAGCAGGCTGCGCAGCGCGCACAACGCGCACAGCACGCGCAGCGCGCAGCGCGCGCGGGCGCTGCGTGGGCTGCTGCTCGCGCGCACGCATGGGGCCCATCGTGGCAGCCGTGCGTGTGTGTGCAAGTGTTTGTGTTCGTGCACGTTTCCTAAAACATGCAGAGTTCGGTTAATGATTAAATTCCTAATTCTATTTGATAAATTAATTAAATTAGAGTTCTTGTAGGATTCTAGGTTTAATTAATTTGTATCTGATTAGGATTTCGATTCCCTTTCCATACCCCTATAAATATGAGGCTAGGGCTCACAATTTATAACAAGTTTCAAAGTATTCAAAAGTGAGTTTTTGAGAGAAAAATTCAGCCACACATCTTGCTCATAAAGTGCCGAAATTTTCTAGTACCTTAAGGGCGATTCTAGTTGGTCAATCTTAAGGCGGATCCGAACGTGCTGTGGACTATCTACGGAGAGACGACACTTGGAGTCCTAAAGACTTGTTCTTGTTCGGTTCGGGCGCAGCTAGGGAGGGCACGCAACAAAGAGTATGCATCTAAATTATGCTATATGATTATGTGTAAATAATATGTTGTCCTGGGTTAATGGTTGTTTCCGCATGATCTATGTAATGTCATATGTATCATAACCTAACAGAGGCCTGCCAGACGAAGGCCCAGCACGAAGCCAGCGCGCCACAACGCACCATCCAAGGCTGCGCCAGGCCCACCGCAAGGCAGGCCCAGCGCGCGCCAAGGCTGCGGCAGCGTGTGGGCCTCGTGGCAATGGGCTGCGAGCTCGCGGGCTGCGCGCGCGCGCATGGCGCCCCTCGTGGGCTGTTGTGCGTGCGTGTGTGTGTTTGTGTGCTATACGAATCCTAAAGCTATCAGGTTTCGACATATGATTAAATTCCTAAACCTAAAAGGATGAATTAATTAAATAAGAATTCTATTAGGATTCTAGTTTAATTAATTCGTATCCTAATAGGATTCCAGTTCCTTTTCCATACCTCTATAAATAGGTGCCTAGGGTCATAATTTATAGACAACAATTGAAGTATTCAAGTATTCAAAGTGATTTTTGAGAGCAAAAATTCAGTCACATAATTGCCTACAATAGCCGAAAATTCTAAGTACCTTAAGGGCGATCCTAGTTGGTCAAGCTTAAGGCGGATCCGGACGTGCTGTGGACTATCTACGGAGGGACGACACTTGGAGTCCTAAAGACTTGTTCTTGTTCGGTTCGGGCGCAGCTAGGGAGGGCACGCAACAAAGTGTATGCATCTAAACTATGCTAAATGATTATGTGTAAATAATATGCTTTCCTGGCTTTATGGTTTTTCCGCATGATTTATGTTTTGTCATATGTATCATAACCTAACAGTGGTATCACGAGCCTCTTATTATTTTCATAATCTAAATTGCATGAACATGGTTAAATATTACAAATTTGCAAGAATTAAAAGGGGTGATTAATTTTCGTAATTGTTAATTAATTGCAAATTGCGTTTATTTAATTATACGTACGCAGTTTTTCGGCAGTTTCTTCGTTACTCATCCAAATCGAGTGATTTTTGTGTCAATTCCGCATGTAAAAGGCATTCTAAAATTTTGACAAAAATAGTGTTTTTCGGCCGAACCCAGAATTCTCAAATTCGAAGCCTAACTATGACTTTTCGGAGGTTTTAGTTTTTCGAATGCAAAATTTCATAAATTTAAGATGTTAAATTAAATATTTGCGATTCTTGTTGATAAATCTTGAATTTTTGATTGAACTACTGTATATGTTTAACAAGTTTGAATGCCTAGCCTTGTTAATTATGCAATCTAATTTGTAATTATGATTAATTTGTTGAAAATTGGAATAATTTAGAATTAATTTGATTTTCATAATTAGTTATAATTTAATTAGATACCTATGATTAAAAACCACCATAAAAATTGTAAATTTATGTTAAATTTTAAATTTTTATGACCTAGACTTGAATCCATGTTAATCGGAAATCAATTAAATAATAAATTTTTGATTTTTCGCCCTAAAATTATGAAATTAATATTATTTATTAATTTGTCATTCATTTTGAATATAAATTTTTAATTTTATGCGACTCGCTCATATAACTTGCACGCACAAAGCAATGGACGCTACGTGTTACCCTTAAGGGGTGTTGTATAGTGCGGGCATGCGACGACGAGCAAGGGAGCCCGTCGCCCATGCGGTACGAATGCAGCGAGCAAGGGCATGGTGCACGAGCACAAGGCAGCAGCCCTGCCTTGTGTCGTGGGCTCTGAGCAATGGGCGTGTGGGCAGGGGCGAGAGCAAGGCACGAGCAGTCGCGTGTGGGCAGCAAGCGTGCTGCGCCACAGCGCGCACTGCCTCGCGCAAGCATGCGGAGCCTCGCGCGCAGCGAGAGCAAGATCGCGTGCCACGAGCGCTACGCACAGCGTCGATGGCTCGCGCGCAGCTAGCACCAGCTCGCATACTGCTGCCTCGTGCGATAAGCGCAAGCTCGCGTGCGGGAAAGGCAGGCGCGCAGCGAGCGATGGCTCGCATGGATCGAGCGCTGGCAAGCGCGCGCAGCGAGCGATGGCTCGCGTGCATCGAGCACTGGCGCGCGCAGCGAGCACCAGCTCGCGTGTTCGATTGATGCCTTGCGATGGGGAGCAGTAACGATGCGACGCAGCGCATGGGCTGCGCGCACATGGCCAGCGATGGCTGTGTGCGTGTGGCCCATGGGCGTGCGTTGCGTGGGATTGTTGCGTTGCGATTAGATCGTTTTGAAATTTTAATTTGAAATTTTCAGTTTACGTAATTTTAATTAATTTTAAAATTAATAAATTAAATTGTTTTCTTGGATTTTAATTTTGAATATTGTAATTATAATAAATTTTATTTATTCTAATTATTTTACTAAAATTAAAATCATGAATTAATTTAAATACGACTGAAATTAAATTAAACTTTTTGGATTCAATTATAAATTTATATGAGCTTTAAATTTTAATTAAATTTGTATGTTTCTGGTTAGACTAGAAATACATTTTTATGTTTAAAATTAGTAAAGCATATGAATTTATTGGTTTAAGTGGGAGCCCTTTTTAGTCATAAACTCTTGATTATGTCTACAAATCCTTAAGGTTAAAACAACTTGATTAGAATTAATAAGGACTGAATAATTTGTAGATTATTGGTGCCCTTGATTAATTGCTGCAAATGTTTATGTGATGCATAATGTGTTTTACTAACCAGCTATGTGGGCCATTCATGATAATGAATGGGTGAATGGTATATATTGTATATGTACTGTTTTGCAGGTTATGAAGTGACTAGTATGGCCCAAATAGGATAGAAAATATGGTCTGCGTACCATTAATTTGAATGTAATTGGTCTAAAGTACCAAAGTTGTTTTTCAATTCAAATATGGTCTGCGTACCATCAAATAGTTGTAATTAGTTTTAATTATAGCTTATCCTATTTGAAGAAAATGGTGCCTCCCACGGAGATTTTCAAGACGGACTTTGAAGTTAAAACTTCAAGATGAAGTCGGGCCATACTAGATCACATTTATCTTATGCACGCTTTAAGTTATTTATTGCTTTAAATATGTCTTAAATATGCATGAGATCAAAGCTTGATTATGTTGCATGATTAAGGATTTTAGTTCACTTAAAATCTAACCAACATAGTAAGAGCCTTAAGTTCCAAACTTAAAAATTGAGTTAAAAGGTGCCATGCCAAAATATACACTTGCTTGGATATCCTTTACATCAATCTAGTAATAGTTTTCGCTCAGCGAGGTGTTACTTATTGGTCCTAAAGGGGCAAGGTACACAAATAATTGTGAGTACATGTTAGTTTTGGTGAAACTCAACGATATAAGTAAGGAGTCCTTTTATGTCGTGGCAAAATCGATAGGTTTACCTAATAAGTTCTTAGACGTACCTATCAACCAAGAATAGTTTCTAGACTATTAGCAAAAGGCTTTTGCTTACCTAAGATGTTTTAGGATTAAGTCGACAAACTGTGCTTAGTTCTTCAATGATTTTAGGATCTTGGAATCATTTTATTCACACCTGCCGGAACAATAAACTCGAATAAAATGCTAATGACTTGTTTAAATTGCATGATTGCTTTACTTTTCAAGTTATTATTCATGATAAATGTTTAGACTTTGCATGCTTCAATGTATGTTTTAATTATTGTTTATAATTAAATATCTTGCACTGCGGTAAATCCTTTTAGAAAGGTAACAGTAAATTTCTTCGATTGGTAGTGAATCCAAGAACGATTCACGGAAATGAGAGAAAATGAACAATTTAAAATGTACGTTTCTTTTAGCGACTTTTATGGTTGTTTTCGAATATCAAAATCGAATGGCAAACCAATTGGTGCTTGTGAATTCAAAATACACTGTAGTTTTGAGATCATAAAGCATTGAGCTTAAACGCTCAGCTTTACCAATGGTTAACAACCTAATATCTTTGTCCATTTAATTCTCGAATGAGTCTAGTCCCTAGACATTCGAATAGATCGATGCTTAGAGAACTTAAGAAGCTTCTGGTAAGATCATCTAGTTGAAACAGAATATTCAACATAAATTAAATGGAAAGAACCTTGTTGGAGTGACATTGGACATGTCTAACAAAATATAAAAGTCAACACTAGAGAATTCAATTCTTAAGGCTATAAGAAAGGGTACAAGAAATAGGAAAACAAAGGAACAGATGAAAGGAATTTACAATTCCGTTTCTACCTGTAAGTTTATGTTTAAAGAAAAGTGACCTAGCAATCAAACTTCCTTGGTATCATATACCGCTTGAGGTTCTTACTTCGGTAATAACTCAAACAATGGAAGCTAGGCTACACTAATGGCCTACAAGTGGGAAATGAAGCATGGCAATGCTACATTAGTTGTAGGGTCATCTAGTTTGTTTTAAGTCCTTTCAAAGGCTGGAACTTAATGGCTATTTTGTTCCATAATCAGCATACCTAAATTTCTGTTTTTCAAACACAGAAAGACTCACATTCAAGAAAAACAAAAACAATGTTTGTTTGTTTATTTGAGTGAAATGGTCAATTACGGGTTGAGTCAATATGCTTGATTAAAACAAACAACTCTTTAACAATAAAAACTTTACTAGGTTCAAATCAACCCCTTGATTTGAGTTCCACTAATCTTTGGCATTTTTGCTTAGACCATATCAACAAGTTAACATTCAAAAGCTCTATTTTGATGGACTTTTGAAAGTTCATTGATTTCTAGATCAATTTAAGACGACTAGTCTTACTTGTTGAAAGTAACAAAAGATATGAACTATTGTTAGAACGCCTAGACAATAGAGTTCAAAGCTAAAGAAAGATTTTATGACTTTATTATTTCACATGAATTTGAGTGAATATAGGTTTATTTACTCAAAGTGATATAAGTTTGAATCTGTTTGACTAGTTCAAAGATTCAGAAGTATAAAATCCACTTGGCAAGAAATCATAAAGATCTAGGTTAGATCATGTTGATGATTACTTGAGACCAAATATGATCATCAATGATTGTGTGTTGTAATTTCACAATCTAGGTCCATAAGATATGGCATATCTTAGTTGGAATAATCGAAGTCAATTAGTACTTGATTCGATTAATGATGAATCATAAGGACTTTTCCTATAATTTCTAAAACAAAATGCTCAACTACCACCAAACTAAACCAAATTCGTCAAAGCTATTGAAAAGTAATTTCAGAATAACTTTTCATAAAATATATCTAGAGAGTTGCAAAACTCAGTGGGAGCTTAGTGTTTGTCATTCGACAAACTAAGGCCCAAGTATAGATATATGTTTCATTGTGATTTATTCAAATGAGACACAAGGGTATTGTTTCTACCATAAATTTTTGAGAACATAATGTTTGTTTGCTCGAAATAATGTCCTTTTGGAGATTCGTTTCCAAAATGACAAGTGGGAGAAAATAGACCTCGAAAGTCTTCGAGGTGAACAACAAACATAAACGGACATTCCGGAGGCTTTTCGAAGTGCTTCAGAAAATCCGAACTTATTCTTTAAGGACTTTAGAAGTGGCTTTTAAAGAATAGACATCTCTTAGAAGACTTTACAAGTGCTTCAAAGGGAACAGAATATTTAAAGGACTTTCAAGTGACTATTAATATTCTATTTGTTTGATGTTCTATACCCAAGTAGGCATAGAGTTCAAGTCACTGAAACTTTGAGAATTCTTCTATTAGATAGTGAAGAAACCTACAACTTGCAGTCAAACTATTATCATGAGTTTGTGACCTGTGAGAAAGCTATGACGAAACCCAGATTCCCTAAAAAGGTTAGAGGCCATATATAGACTCAAATGTTTTAAATGGTTAGAGGCCATAAAACATACTCAATGTTTTGATGACAAAATTGAAATTTTGTTGATTTGCAAGAATAGTTTCACACCTATTGGTTGCAAGTTTGTTTTAAGATAAAAACCATCAAACATGAAATTGTGTTCACACACAAAGCTAGATTAGTTGCTAAAGGTTACAAGCAAATTCACGGTGTGGATTGTGTTGAAACCTCATGCAAAATCGTAATGCTTAAGTCTATAATTCAAGCAATGATTTCATATTGGTACATATGGCAATTGGATGACAAAACGTATTCCTCAATCAAATGTTGGAAGAAACTATGTACATGACATGTCATAGGATTTGTGGATCCAAATAATGCTTGAAATGAATTCTAAGCTTATGAAATCTAAGTACAGATTTAAGCAAGCAATTGGGAATTGGAACTGTATTTTAGTGAAGCTAATAAGCATTTTTAGTTTCGTAAAATGTACATGATTCTTATAGATGTATAAGAAGTTTAGTGGGAGTACATAAAAACTTAATTGGTCCTATGTGTGTCACACACATATCTCTCTATTGTGAAATAACATTCAAATGCTAATGACTTAGATTTGAAATTATTCATCAATGATGGACCAAGGCGAAACTTAGTACATACTGGGTACTAAGATCTATTTACAAAGATCTTATAATATTGTTTTGGATTAAGTAATGGCATTTACTAAATCAAACACGAAATACTCCATTGGAGATATTCGACCCATGTGAATAAATCTAAGTAAACGAATGTTTGAACTATGTATAAGCATTTACTAAGTTAAAACATCAAAGGATCTAAGTGAGATTCTTAACCTATATTATATGTCAAAGAATTTAGCTGGATTCAGTATCTACTGAAATTGAATGAGCTAAAGTTACATGAATACAATTCAATTGAGAATTATTCTGCAAAAGAATTTATCATGTATGATATAATATGAGGATCGCCAAAAATGTATCGTATGACTTTAGGCATGACGAACATATACCAATCTCTATTGATCTAAGTAAAGATCAACTAGATTGAGATCAAGAATACTTATGGTACTTAAAAGGGTACATAGGAATAGTTCTTGATTCAAGGAAATAAAGATGTGCTAAATATTGATGCTACACGCATAAACACTGGCAAAGGATCAAGCAAGACCCTATGGAGTTAACCATTGACAAAGACGAGCCATAGAGCATCGTGATTTGAAATGGCAACATGGATTGGAGACCATGAGTTGTTGCGTGGGAAATTAAATTTCTAAGTTCTAAGATATAGTTGGAAAGTCTTCCGCATATCTGTGAACTGCTTGGATAAGTAAATCCAAACAAAGCATCACTAGCAACCTATACAGTTGAAGTAAAAGTACTTATTGCCTAAGAAGCAATAAAATAGAGTTGTTTATATTAAAGAGTTCTTCATTGAACTTGGGTGGATCACATGTCTGCTACCTTGATGGTTCTTCATTGCAAAATGCGTAGAACCACTATTTAAGTAAGAAAGACTAGATCACATAATAAACAAACTCAAAAGATCTTATCATCATATCTCGAAAATCATTCGATGAAAAGGATATTAAGATTGGCAAAGCATGATAACTAAACCTATGCAACAAGTGAGAAGCAACACTCACATTGTAGCACTGGAAATCAAACATAGCTTTGAAATTCCATGAACTGTTTTAAAGATGGGTTTAAGGCCCATGGTTGTAAAACATTGGGGTTGAACATTTATCATATATGAAATGTATCTTCATATTCCATTTAATCTTGGTTTAGTATTAAATGATGAGTCCCTTCAATTTGACGAAATATTCAAGATAGACTGTCAGGACCAGTCCTGTGACTAAGAAATGTCTATCAAGTGAACTTGAATGTCAAAAGTTGAGAATGGTCCCTGGTCGGAGTTTTCTATAAAATTGGACGCATAGAAAACGTTAGACGACTAGAATGCAAGATGACTAGTAGTTCTGTTTCTTGAACTATGTGGACATGGCAATGTCATAATCATTTGCATAGATACTTACTTTGGGAAGACTAGTATCGGACAAGACCTATGAAACTTTACTGTAAGAGATGAAAATCTTGTTAGGTTATGATACATATGATATTACATAAATCATGCGGAAACAACCATTAACCCAGGATTACATATTATTTACACATAATCATATAGCATAATTTAGATGTATACTCTTTGTTGCGTGCCCTCCCTAGCTGCGCCCGAACCGAACAAGAACAAGTCTTTAGGACTCCAAGTGTCGTCCCTCCGTAGATAGTCCACAGCACGTCCGGATCCGCCTTAAGATTGACCAACTAGAATCGCCCTTAAGGTACTAGAATTTTCGGCACTTTTGAGCAAGATGTGTGGCTGAATTTTTCTCTCAAAAACTCACTTTGAATACTTTTAAAACTCGTTATAAATTGTGAACCCAGGCCACATATTTATAGGGGTATGGAAAGGGAATTGGAATCCTATTCAGATACAAATTAATTAAACCTAGAATTCTACAAGAACTCTAATTTAATTAATTTATCAAATAGAATTAGGAATTTAATCATTAACCGAACTCTGCACGTTTTAGGAAACGTGCACGAACACAAACACTTACACACGCACACACGGCAGCCACGATGGGCCGCCCATGCGTGCGCACGAGCAGCAGCCCACGCAGCTCCCGCGCGCGCTGCGCGCGCTGCCACGGCCTGCTGGGCCTGGCCTTGTGCTGGGCCTGGCGTGGCTGTTTGTGCGGCGCGCTTGGCTTGCTGGGCGATGGCCTGGCTTCGTGCTGGGCCTCGTCCGGCAGGCCTCGTCCGATGCTTATTCGTACGATACGCTTCCGATTAAATTTCCGATTCCGGAATTCATTTCCGATACGAACAATATTTAACATTTCCGATTCCGGAATTAATTTCCGTTTCGAACAAATATTTAATATTTCCGTTTCCGGAATTATTTTCCGATTCCGGTAATATTTCCGATTCTGACAATATTTCCGTTTCCGGCAATATTTCTGATTCTGGTAATATTTCCATTTCCGATAATATTTTCCGATACGTACCATGTTTCCGTTTCCGGCAACATCTACGACTTGGATAATATTTATATTTCCGATACGATCCATATTTCCGTTTCCGGTAATATCATCGTTTTCGGAGTATTCATTTCTTGCCTGTGACGATCTCAGCTCCCACTGAAACCAAGATCCGTCGGTTCCGAATAACCATAGATAGAGTATTTAATGCCATTAAATACTTGATCCGTTTACGTACTATTTGTGTGACCCTACGGGTTCAGTCAAGAGTAAGCTGTGGATTAATATCATTAATTCCACTTGAACTGAAGCGGCCTCTAGCTAGGCATTCAGCTCACTTGATCTCACTGAATTATTAACTTGTTAATTAATACTGAACCGCATTTATTAGACTTAACATAGAATGCATACTTGGACCAAGGGCATTATTTCCTTCAGTCTCCCACTTGTCCTTAGGGACAAGTGTGCATTTTCCTAATTCCTTTGTCGCTCGATGCTTGCTCTTGAACATAAGGTAAGAGTTGTCATCCTTATTATGTCCAGAGGTGTTCCTCGGTTTCAGAGTTCAACTGATCAAATAAACAGATAATCATAGCCTATGATTCATCCGAGCACGGCCATGCATTTCACAGTTTCTAGCTCTCCGAGTGGCCTTGTACAACTTTTAATCATCTCATCCCGATTTATGGGAGGACAATCCCAATCTTGCGATCTTGAGATTAGACTTCGTTTGATAGGTGATTACCTGAGCGTTGCCTTTATAGCCTCCTTTTACGGTGCGACGGTTGGTCAACGTCAAAGCAACCAGTTCTCAAACAAGTAATCTCAAATCACTCAGGTATTGAGGATTTAGTGTCTAATAATTTTAATGAAATTTACTTATGACAGATTTTCATCTCTTACAGTAAAGTTTCATAGGTCTTGTCCGATACTAGTCTTCCCAAAGTAAGTATCTATGCAAATGATTATGACATTGCCATGTCCACATAGTTCAAGAAACAGAACTACTAGTCATCTTGCATTCTAATCGTCTAACGTTTTCTATGCGTCCAATTTTATAGAAAACTTCGATTAGGGACCATTTTCAACCTTTGACATTCAAGTTCACTTGATAGACATTTCTTAGTCACAGGACTGGTCCTGACAGTCTATCTTGAATATATCGTCAAATTGAAGGGACTCATCATTTAATAAACCACAAATTAAATGGAAAAATGAATTCTTTTCATTTATTGTGAATGATTAACCAATAATGTTTTACAAAGATTTAAACTCTAAAACTTTAAAACATTAAACAGAGACATCAAAGCCATTCTCCAATATGCTTGATTCCCATAGCTGCAGTGTGCGAGTTGTGCTTCGCCTGCGGCAGAGGTTTAGTTAATGGATCTGATATGTTGTCATCAGTTCCAATTTTGCTTATCTCGACTTCTTTTCTTTCAACGAACTCTCGTAGAAGGTGAAATCTACGAAGTACATGCTTGACTCTCTGGTGGTGTCTAGGCTCTTTTGCCTGTGCAATAGCTCCGTTATTATCACAATACAGGGCTATTGGTCCTTTAATGGAGGGGACTACACCGAGTTCACCTATGAACTTCCTTAGCCATATAGCTTCCTTTGCTGCTTCATGTGCAGCAATGTACTCCGCTTCAGTTGTAGAATCCGCAATGGTGCTTTGCTTAGCACTTTTCCAGCTTACTGCTCCTCCGTTGAGGCAGAAGACAAACCCAGACTGTGATCTAAAATCATCTTTGTCGGTTTGGAAACTTGCGTCCGTATAGCCTTTAACAATTAATTCATCATCTCCACCATAGACCAGGAAGTCATCTTTGTGCCTTTTCAGGTACTTCAGAATATTCTTGGCAGCAGTCCAATGCGCCTCTCCTGTATCTGCTCGTAGCACTGAGTGCGTACGCAACATCCGGGCGTGTACATATCATAGCATACATTATTGAACCAATCAATGATGCATATGGAATCCCATTCATTCGTCTACGCTCATCAAGTGTTTTTGGGCACTGAGTCTTGCTTAGAGTCATTCCATGAGACATGGGTAGGTAGCCTCGCTTGGAGTCCGCCATCTTGAACCTATCAAGCACCTTATTGATATAAGTGCTTTGACTAAGTCCAATCATCCTTTTAGATCTATCTCTGTAAATCTTGATGCCCAATATGTACTGTGCTTCTCCTAGATCCTTCATCGAAAAACATTTCCCAAGCCAAATCTTGACAGAGTTCAACATAGGAATGTCATTTCCGATAAGTAATATGTCGTCGACATATAATACTAGGAAAGCAATTTTGCTCCCACTGACCTTCTTGTATACACAAGATTTGTCTGCGTTCTTGATGAAACCAAAGTCACTGACTGCTTCATCAAAACGTATATTCCAGCTCCTGGATGCCTGCTTCAATCCGTAGATTGACTTCTTTAGCTTGCATACCTTTTTAGCATTCTTTGGATCCTCAAAACCTTCAGGCTGTGTCATAAACACAGTTTCTGTTAAAACGCCGTTTAAGAAAGCAGTTTTGACATCCATCTGCCATATTTCGTAATCGTAATATGCAGCGATTGCTAACATTATCCGAATAGACTTTAGCATTGCAACTGGTGAAAAGGTTTCATCGTAATCCACACCGTGGACTTGCCTGTAACCTTTTGCAACCAATCTAGCTTTGAAAACTTCAAGTTTCCCATCCTTGTCCTTTTTCAGTTTGAAAACCCATTTGCTTCCAATGGCTTGGTAGCCATCTGGCAAATCGACCAAATCCCATACTTGGTTTTCAGACATGGAGTCTAATTCAGATTGCATGGCTTCTTGCCATTGCTTGGAGCTAGGGCTCGTCATAGCTTGTTTGTAAGTCGCAGGTTCATCACTTTCAAGTAATAGAACGTCATAGCTCTCGTTCGTCAAAATACCTAAGTACCTTTCCGGTTGAGATCTATATCTTTGCGATCTACGCGGGGTAACATTTCTAGATTGACCATGATTCTCACCAGATTCTTCTAAAGATCTCTGAGTTTCATCCTGAATGTCATCTTGAGCATTCTCTAGAGTTTGTTGTTCGACTCGAATTTCTTCGAGGTCTACTTTTCTCCCACTTGTCATTTTGGAAATGTGATCCTTCTCCAAAAAGACACCATCTCGAGCAACAAACACTTTGTTCTCAGATGTATTGTAGAAGTAATACCCCTTTGTTTCCTTTGGATAGCCCACAAGGATACATTTGTCAGATTTTGGATGAAGTTTGTCTGAAATTAATCGTTTGACGTATACTTCACATCCCCAAATCTTAAGAAAAGACACATTTGGAGGCTTTCCAAACCATAATTCGTATGGAGTCTTTTCGACAGCTTTAGACGGAGCTCTATTTATAGTGAGTGCAGCTGTATTTAGTGCATGTCCCCAAAATTCTAATGGAAGTTCGGCCTGACCCATCATTGACCTGACCATGTCTAGCAAGGTTCTGTTCCTCCGTTCCGACACACCGTTCCATTGTGGTGTTCCAGGAGGAGTCAATTCTGATAGAATTCCACATTCTTTCAGATGGTCATCAAATTCATAGCTCAGATATCCACCGCCTCTATCAGACCGCAGTGCTTTAATCTTCTTGCCTAATTGATTCTCTACTTCACTCTGAAATTCCTTGAATTTGTCAAAGGATTCAGACTTATGCTTCATTAGGTAGACATAACCATACCTACTGAAGTCATCAGTGAAAGTGATAAAGTAGCTGAAACCACCTCTAGCATTTGTACTCATTGGTCCACATACATCTGTATGGATTAAACCCAATAGTTCATTTGCTCTTTCTCCAACTTTAGAGAAAGGTTGCTTTGTCATTTTGCCAAGTAAACATGATTCGCATTTACCATAATCCTCTAAGTCAAATGGTTCTAGAATTCCTTCCTTTTGAAGACTTTCTAAGCGTTTCAAGTTTATATGGCCTAATCGACAATGCCACAGATAGGTGAGATCTGAATCATTCTTTTTGGCCTTTTTGGTATTTATGTTATATACTTGTTTGTCGTGATCTAATAAATAAAGTCCATTGACTAATCTAGCAGATCCATAAAACATCTCTTTAAAATAAAACGAACAACTATTGTCTTTTATTAAAAAGGAAAATCCCTTAGCATCTAAGCAAGAAACTGAAATGATGTTTTTAGTAAGACTTGGAACTTGGAAACATTCTTCCAGTTCCAAAACTAGCCCGAAGGGCAACGACAAATAGTAAGTTCCTACAGCTAATGTAGCAATCCGTGCTCCATTTCCCACTCGTAGGTCGACTTCACCCTTGCTTAACTTTCTACTTCTTCTTAGTCCCTGTGGATTGGAACATAAGTGTGAGCCACAACCTGTATCTAATACCCAAGAAGTTGAATTAGCAAGTATACAGTCTATAACGAAAATACCTGAAGATGGAACGACTGTTCCGTTCTTCTGATCTTCCTTTAGCTTCAAGCAATCTCTCTTCCAATGCCCCTTCTTCTTGCAGTAGAAGCATTTGGATTCAGAAGTGGGTTGACTGACCTTCCTCTTTGCAGATTTGGCGCCAGTTTGCTTAGTTGGGCTGGCCTTGTTGCCACCTTTCTTAGCATTCCTCTTCTTTCCAGATTTCTTGAACTTGCCCCCACGCACCATAAGCACATCCTGCTTATCACTTTTGAGCGTCTTTTCAGCGGTCTTCAGCATACCGTGAAGCTCAGTGAGCGTTTTGTCCAGACTATTCATACTGTAGTTCAGTTTGAACTGATCATACCCGATATGAAGAGAATGGAGGATGGTGTCTATAGCCATTTCCTGAGAAAATTGCTGATCCAGCCGACTCATATTCTCAATGAGTCCAATCATTTTGAGAACATGTGGACTTACGGGCTCGCCTTTCTTAAGTTTGGTCTCAAGAATTTGCCTATGAGTCTCGAATCTTTCGACTCGAGCCAGATCTTGGAACATGTTCTTCAACTCACTGATGATTGTGAAAGCATCTGAGTTGATGAACGTTTTCTGCAGATCCGCACTCATGGTGGCGAGCATTAGACATTTCACATCCTTGTTGGCATCAATCCAACGATTGAGGGCTGCCTGAGTGACCCCGTCGCCTGCAGCTTCGGGCATCGCCTCATCTAGGACATACTCCTTTTCTTCCTGCATAAGAACTATTTGCAAGTTCCTTTGCCAGTCAAGGAAGTTTTTCCCGTTCAACTTCTCCTTTTCGAGAATTGATCGAATGTTGAATGAATTGTTGTTTGCCATATTAAAAACTACAATTGAAAAGAATAAACAAATAAATAACCATTCACAGTTTCTCTTAATAAACTTAAATTCTAGCATACATGCATAATTCAATGTTTATTAAGCATTTTATTCAAATTATGTGTTCCGGCAGGTGTGAATAAAATGATTCCAAGATCCTAAAATCATTGAAGAACTAAGCACAGTTTGTCGACTTAATCCTAGAACATCTTAGGTAAGCAAAAGCCTTTTGCTAATAGTCTAGAAACTATTCTTGGTTGACAGGTACGTCTAAGAACTTATTAGGTAAACCTATCGAATTTGCCACGACATAAAAGGACTCCTTACTTATATCGTTGAGTTTCACCAAAACTAACATGTACTCACAATTATTTGTGTACCTTGCCCCTTTAGGACCAATAAGTAACACCTCGCTGAGCGAAAACTATTACTAGATTGATGTAAAGGATATCCAAGCAAGTGTATATTTTGGCATGGCACCTTTTAACTCAATTTTTAAGTTTGGAACTTAAGGCTCTTACTATGTTGGTTAGATTTTAAGTGAACTAAAATCCTTAATCATGCAACATAATCAAGCTTTTGATCTCATGCATTTTAAGACATATTTAAAAGCAATAAATAACTTAAAACATGCATAAGATATTTGTGATCTAGTATGGCCCGACTTCATCTTGAAGCTTTAACTTCAAAGTCCGTCTTGAAAATCTCCGTGGGAGGCACCATTTTCTTCAAATAGGATAAGCTATAACTAATTACAACTATTTGATGGTACGCAGACCATATTTGAATTGAAAAATAACTTTGGTACTTCAGACCAATTACATTCAAATTAATGGTACGCAGACCATATTTTCTATCCTATTTGGGCCATACTAGTCACTTCATAACCTGTAAAACAGTACATATACAATATATACCATTCACCCATTCATTATCATGAATGGACCACATAGCTGGTTAGTAAAACACATTATGCATCACGTAAACATTTGCAGCAATTAATCAAGGGCACCAATAATCTACCAATTATTCAGTCCTTATTAATTCTAATCAAGTTGTTTTAACCTTAAGGATTTGTAGACCTAATCAAGAGTTTATGACTAAAAAGCGCTCCCACTTAAACCAATAAATTCATATGCTTTACCAATTTTAAACATAAAAATGTATTTCTAGTCTAACCGGAAACATACAAATTTAATTAAAATTTAAAGCTCATATAAATTTATAATTGAATCCAAAAAGTTTAATTTAATTTCAGTCGTTATTTAAATTAATTCATGATTTTAATTTTAGTAAAATAATTAGAATAAATAACATTTATTATAATTACAATATTCAAAATTAAAATCCAAGAAAATAATTTAAATTATTAATTTTAAAATTAATTAAAATTACGTGAACTGAAATTTTCAAATTAAACATTCAAAACGATCTAATCGTAACGCAAACACCCTACGCATTGCACGCCCATGGGCCGCTCGCACACAGCCATCGCTGGCCATGTGCGCGCAGCCCATGCGCTCGTCGCATAGCTGCTGCATTTCCATCGCAAGCCATCGCACGCTGCGCGCGCGCCAGCGCTCGTCGCACGCGAGCCATCGCTCGCTGTGCGCGCGACATCGCTCGCTGGGCACGCGACATCGCTCGCTGTGCGTGCGAGCCATCGCTCGCTGGGCGCGCGACATCGCTCGCTGTGCGCGCGAGCAACGCTGGGCGCAGCGCTCGTGGCACGCGAGCTTGCGCTCGCTGCGCGCGAGGCTGCGCGCTCTTGCGCGAGGCAGTGCGCGTTGTGGCGCAGCTCGCTTGCTGCCCACACGCGACTGCCTTGGCTCGCCCTTCGCCCATGCCCATTCGTCCATTGCTCGTGGCACACGACATAAGGCAGGGCTGCTGCCTTGTGCACGTGCACCATGCCTTGCTCATTGCATTCGTGCCGCACGGGCGACGAGCTCCCTTGCTCGTCGTCGCATGCCCGCACTATACAACACCCCTTAAGGGTAACACGAAGCGTCCATTGCTTTGTGCGTGCAAGTTATATGAACGAATCGCATAAAAAATTTAAAATTTATAAAATTAATGACAAATTAATAAACATTATTAATTTCATAATTTTAGGTCGAAAAATCGAAAATTTATTATCCAATTGATTTCCGATTGTTATGGATTCAAGTCTAGGTCATAAAAATTTAAAATTTATCATAAATTTACAATTTTTATGGTGGTTTTTAATCATAGGTTTCTAATTAAATTATAATTAATTATGAAAATCAAATTAATTCTAAATTATTCTAATTTTCAACAAATTAATCATAATTACAAATTAGATTGCATAATTAACAAGGCTAGGCATTCAAACTTGTTAAACATATACAGTAGGTCAATCAAAAATTCAAGATTTATCAACAAGAATCGCAAATATTTAATTTAACATCTTAAATTTACGAAATTTTGCATTCGAAAAACTAAAACCTTCGAAACGTCATAGTTAGGCTTCGAATTTGAGAATTCTGGGTTCGGCAGAAAAATACTTTTTTTGTCAAAATTTTAGAATGCCTTTTACATGCGAAATCGACACAAAAATCACTCGATTTGGATGAGTAACGAAGAAACTGCCGAAAAACAGCGTACGTATAATTAAATAAACGCAATTTGCAATTAATTAACAATTACGAAAATTAATCACCCCTTTTAATTCTTGCAAATTTGTAATATTTAACCATGTTCATGCAATTTTAGATTATGAAAATAATAAGGGGCTCGTGATACCACTGTTAGGTTATGATACATATGATATTACATAAATCATGCGGAAACAACCATTAACCCAGGATTACATATTATTTACACATAATCATATAGCATAATTTAGATGCATACTCTTTGTTGCGTGCCCTCCCTAGCTGCGCCCGAACCGAACAAGAACAAATCTTTAGGACTCCAAGTGTCGTCCCTCCGTAGATAGTCCACAGCACGTCCGGATCCGCCTTAAGATTGACCAACTAGAATCGCCCTTAAGGTACTAGAATTTTCGGCACTTTTGAGCAAGATGTGTGGCTGAATTTTTCTCTCAAAAACTCACTTTGAATACTTTTAAAACTCGTTATAAATTATGAACCCAGGCCACATATTTATAGGGGTATGGAAAGGGAATTGGAATCCTATTCAGATACAAATTAATTAAACCTAGAATTCTACAAGAACTCTAATTTAATTAATTTATCAAATAGAATTAGGAATTTAATCATTAACCGAACTCTGCACGTTTTAGGAAACGTGCACGAACACAAACACTTACACACGCACACACGGCAGCCACGATGGGCCGCCCATGCGTGCGCACGAGCAGCAGCCCACGCAGCGAGGCCTGCGAGCTGCAAGCCCACGCAGCTCCCGCGCGCGCTGCGCGCGCTGTGCGCGCTGCCACGGCCTGCTGGGCCTGGCCTTGTGCTGGGCCTGGCGTGGCTGTTTGTGCGGCGTGCTTAGCTTGCTGGGCGATGGCCTGGCTTCGTGCTGGGCCTCGTCCGGCAGGCCTCGTCCGATGCTTATTCGTACGATACGCTTCCGATTAAATTTCCGATTCCGGAATTCATTTCCGATACGAACAATATTTAACATTTCCGATTCCGGAATTAATTTCCGTTTCGAACAAATATTTAATATTTCCGTTTCCGGAATTATTTTCCGATTCCGGTAATATTTCCGATTCTGACAATATTTCCGTTTCCGGCAATATTTCCGATTCTGGTAATATTTCCATTTCCGATAATATTTTCCGATACGTACCATGTTTCCGTTTCCGGCAACATCTACGACTTGGATAATATTTATATTTCCGATACGATCCATATTTCCGTTTCCGGTAATATCATCGTTTCCGGAGTATTCATTTCTTGCCTGTGACGATCTCAGCTCCCACTGAAACCAAGATCCGTCGGTTCCGAATATCCATAGATAGAGTATTTAATGCCATTAAATACTTGATCCGTTTACGTACTATTTGTGTGACCCTACGGGTTCAGTCAAGAGTAAGCTGTGGATTAATATCATTAATTCCACTTGAACTGAAGCGGCCTCTAGCTAGGCATTCAGCTCACTTGATCTCACTGAATTATTAACTTGTTAATTAATACTGAACCGCATTTATTAGACTTAACATAGAATGCATACTTGGACCAAGGGCATTATTTCCTTCAAATCTGTCATAAGTAAATTTCATTAAAATTTTTACTCACTAAATCCTCAATACCTGAGTGATTTGAGATTACTTGTTTGAGAACTGGTTGCTTTGACGTTGACCAACCGTCGCACCGTAAAATGAGGCTATAAAGGCAACGCTCAGGTAATCACCTATCAAACGAAGTCTAATCTCAAGATCGCAAGATTGGGATTGTCCTCCCATAAATCGGGATGAGATGCTTAAAAGTTGTACAAGGCCACTCGGAGAGCTAGAAACTGTGAAATGCATGGCCGTGCTCGGATGAATCATAGGCTATGATTATCTGTTTATTTGATCAGTTGAACTCTGAAACCGAGGAACACCTCTGGACATAATAAGGATGACAACTCTTACCTTATGTTCAAGAGCAAGCATCGAGCGACAAAGGAATTAGGAAATGCACACTTGTCCCTAAGGACAAGTGGGAGACTGAAGGAAATAATGCCCTTGGTCCAAGTATGCATTCTATGTTAAGTCTAATAAGTGCGGTTCAGTATTAATTAACAAGTTAATAATTCAGTGAGATCAAGTGAGCTGAATGCCTAGCTAGAGGCCGCTTCAGTTCAAGTGGAATTAATGATATTAATCCACAGCTTACTCTTGACTGAACCCGTAGGGTCCCACAAATAGTACGTAAACGGATCAAGTATTTAATGGCATTAAATACTCCATCTATGGATATTCGGAATCGACAGATCTTGGTTTCAGTGGGAGCTGAGATCGTCACAGGCAAGAAATGAATACTCCGGAAACGATGATATTGCCGGAAACGGAAATATGGATCGTATCGGAAATATAAATATTATCCAAGTCGTAGATGTTGCCGGAAACGGAAACATGGTACGTATCGGAAAATATTATCGGAAATGGAAATATTGCCGGAATCGGAAATATTGCCGGAAACGGAAATATTGTCAGAATCGGAAATATTATCGGAATCGGAAAATAATTCCGGAAACGGAAATATTAAATATTTGTTCGAAACGGAAATTAATTCCGGAATCGGAAATATTAAATATTGTTCGTATCGGAAATGAATTCCGGAATCGGGAAATTAATCGGAAGCGTATCGTATGAATTAGCATCGGACGAGGCCTGCCAGACGAAGGCCCAGCACGAAGCCGGGCCATCGCCCAGCAAGCCAGCGCGCCACAACGCACCAGCCAAGGCTGCGCCAGGCCCACCGCAAGGCAGGCCCAGCGCGCGCCAAGGCTGCGGCAGCGTGTGGGCCTCGTGGCAATGGGCTGCGAGCTCGCGGGCTGCGCGCGCGCGCATGGCGCCCCTCGTGGGCTGCTGTGCGTGTGTGTGTTTGTGTGCTATACGAATCCTAAAGCTATCAGGTTTCGACATATGATTAAATTCCTAAACCTAAAAGGATGAATTAATTAAATAAGAATTCTATTAGGATTCTAGTTTAATTAATTCGTATCCTAATAGGATTCCAGTTCCTTTTCCATACCTCTATAAATAGGTGCCTAGGGTCATAATTTATAGACAACAATTGAAGTATTCAAGTATTCAAAGTGATTTTTGAGAGCAAAAATTCAGTCACATAATTGCCTACAATAGCCGAAAATTCTAAGTACCTTAAGGGCGATCCTAGTTGGTCAAGCTTAAGGCGGATCCGGACGTGCTGTGGACTATCTACGGAGGGACGACACTTGGAGTCCTAAAGACTTGTTCTTGTTCGGTTCGGGCGCAGCTAGGGAGGGCACGCAACAAAGTGTATGCATCTAAACTATGCTAAATGATTATGTGTAAATAATATGCTTTCCTGGCTTTATGGTTTTTCCGCATGATTTATGTTTTGTCATATGTATCATAACCTAACATCGACATAGCAAAAGCAATGAGTAATTAAAACACAGCAAAAAGGAGAGAAAGAATTTGAGAGTGGTGGAAAATAGGGACGTATCTAGCCCCTATATATAGCTGAACGCACCCAATGACATCCTGATCCCATTCGAAAACGTGTTAGGAAATCCGAAAGTCAAATATCACCAAGAAAAGACTTTCAGCGCCCACGGCTGGGCGCCGAAATTTTTAACGCCTGGCCTTGGGCGCTGAAAATGCAGCCCAAGGCCCAGATTTCACAAAACGCGGAACAGGAAAGGACTTAAGACCGTGTTGCTAAACACGAGGCCCTATTGCAAGTAGGATCAAGCCCAAAGCACCTTTAGCTCCCAAATAAGCAAAAAAAAAATATAAGATTAAAAACTTGGTCGAAACTTAGACTCGTCTCAGAAAATTCTTATGTACACTTTTCAAAAAATAAGTTAAAAAACATGGTCATTCTTCGAAACACCAAAAATGTGTATCGTTAAGTCGTTGGTTTTCCAAATAAAAAATGTTTGTCTGTCAAAGGATTAATCCGGGCCAAGCTAAAGCCGGATGTCGCCTGAAAACTAAAGTCGCACTCCACGGCTTCGCTAAAGTAGCACACTACTATAAAAGGTCGCTCGCACATACGAGCATGACCCCAAACATGATTACAAGATGCGAAAAACGACCGACGAGCCCCAGTGCTTGGGGGCTCGCGAAAAAATAAACTCCAACAAGGAGCGCACAATCGAAATCACATTCTCGGACTGCGCCATACACCGTATCATGTTTGGATATCTCAAAAAAAAAGGTTTGACCTCAGGGAAAGGTCGTCATTGACACTTGTGCACGGTCCCCTGATGAAAGACCAAGTAGTGGTAAAATTGAGCCGTAAAGACTAGCTCAAACCACGAAACCAGACGGTCCCAAGATAAATGTCCGTCTGAACACGTTGTCAGCCCACGTTCAGGTTACAACTAAATTCGAGCATCCCTCGAAAGAATTCGTTCTTGCAAGAATGGATAAAAAGAAATTCTCAAAAGAAATCACAAAGAACCAAAGAAGTAGGAACTTGCCCATCTCCAGTCGGCAAGATCGCGTCACAAACCGCGCGAGTTCCCAAATCGAAAAAACGAATTCAGGGACGTCCACCCTTAGCGGACAGGGCTCGCCCACCTTCAGCGGGCGGGGTCAGCGTCACTAGCCGCGCAGGTCCTCAGTTTTCGAAAAAAGAATCTTCCAAAAACAAAATGAAACAGGTTCGCCGTCTTTAGCCGGCGGGGTCTACGTCACAAACCACGTAGGTCCTTATTTTCAAAAACACAAAACAAATTTCAAAATAGATTCGTCCACTTCTATCGGACGGGGTGTCCACCCTTAGCGGACAGGTTCGCCATCTTTAGCCGGCGGGGTCTACGTCACATGCCGCGTAGGTCCTTATTTTCAAAATTCAAAACAGAGTCGTCCACTTCTATCGGACGGGGTATCCACCCTTAGCGGACAGGCTCGCCATCTTTAGCCGGCAGGGTCTGCATCACTAACCGTGCAGGTCCTTAGTCGCTGCAGCGATAACTTTTTCTGGTTTTCCCTTTTCCAAAAATTAAAAGGATTGGTTTTCCGTTTTTTCCAAAAAAAAAAGAGCGATGTGCTGGATTTTCCATCGTTTTACGTCCCATAAAAACAAGGGGTTTTCTCGTTTAGCTAGCCCTGAAAATGAGAATCTTTAAAAACATTTTTACCTCGTGATTGGGCTTGGCCAGGCCCAATTACACTTTATAGCTTTGATTTCGAAAATATCTGTAGCTACTCCCAATGACAAAGTGAGGGAGTTTCTACGCCTCTTTAGATACTTCCAATGACAAAGTGAGGGAATATTCTATACTATCCGTTGATAAATCCCAATGACACGTGAGGGATATGTCGACATTTCAAGTGATGACCCTTAAGTCAAATGTTATCACTCGGGGGCTCGTGAGACCCTCGCAAAACAGGTCACATACACCATGGCTTGTGTGACGCACTCCGTCTAATACTTTGACCATCGTCTTATTCCAAGACTCAGTCAAAGTGGGGGCTAACTGTAGACACCTACTTTTGTCCCCATTCCCGAAAGGGAAAGGTTCGATGATGAAAGCATAAATCTCCACTTGACAACGCATCTCCTATAAAATAAACGAATCTCAATTCCCCTTTTCATTTCACCCGAAACCTGCTATTTATGGAAACCTGCTAAAAATAGTAACTGCCGTAAGAGGTAGCTTCTAAAAGTGGCAAGTCATAAAAGATAGAAACCTGTCAGAATTAGGTGTTGCACTCCAACGTAAATCCTAAATGAGATAGAAAACTGCGAGAATCCTATTCCTAATATGATTCGGAAATACGAGTTACGTATTAATTAAAATCCTAACGAGCCTAGAGTTCGTAACGGGCCCAGACGCATTCCGTCATGAAATTGATACGCACTAAAAGACTCGATTAAGTCTCAAACACTACGGATTTCAGGAATCCGAATCTGACTAAGAAAACAGCCCAGACCCTATTTTCAACGTCTGGCTCTGGGCGCCGAAATCTTCGGCGCCCAGGCCTGGGCGCTGAAAATACCTGGGTACGTGTTTTTTCCTAATTCTTTGTGGATTAGAACTCTGCAATTCTATCTTTCCACGAACTCTTCCCTATAAATAGACCCCTAAATTCGACGTGAAAAACACAACACACAATTATATTCTGAGTATTGACTCCAACCCTTAGCCTAAGCCTCACGCTGCGAAACTGTTCACGCGTTCTGTTGCAATCGATCCATAAATCGAACAGAACGTATCCTGTCCCATAATTGAGATTCGTTAAATAAAAAGGAGAAATAGCAAAGTCAAAGTGGTTAGTTTTCTGAGAACCGTGACGCACCTCTCAAGGGTGCGTCGTAATGTGCCCCTTCTCGATGATTTAATTGCTTTCCTCGCCCTTTTTATGAACTGTTAAACTAACTAAATCTGATTGTTCTATCACGCCTAACAAATTATAATATTTTCGGGAAATTGGATTATCATGCTAGGTCCCTTAATGCAATCTAAATCAGATAATCGCGATCGATCTAGTATTATATGTTGCATATTGCTAAAATCAACTCAGATTAGTTTAATAGTTAACGCATGTCCCTTCAATTATTTATGCTGAGCTAGTAAGGATATCCTGCCTCTGGAGTTATCGACGAGCGAAGTACTCCTCTCGGTAGTTACAGTCCCCCGAACCCTCAATCTCTACCTTGCGGGTGTATGTTGAGAGATCCCCACACCAGGGATCACAAGGGAACCTACGGCCGTCGTGGTCAAACATAATTGCACTCCCTTTATGTCACGATAATCGGGTTTTGTCAGTTTTTCTCATTGTCGTTAAAAACTGAATAGCGACTCCTATATTACTAGTCAATTGGGTGTAAACTCACAGGAAATCCAATTACACTTGATTGAATAAAAAGAATCGTCACACCCACGAGGGACGAGGTCACGCATTAGCCTCGTGCTTTTTCGACCCCCTCACAGCAGGTTGGGCACTCATACCAGCTACACTAACAGGTTGGGCAGATTGAGCATTTGCTGCTTGCATATTATCAAACTTATAATGTAAAGCAGTCAATTGGGCAGTTAATTGTTCTATAGAATTCAAATCATGCTTACCACCCTTATTAGATAGACCTCTAGGATTCCCATACTGGGCATTATGAATGGCTATCTCCTCAATCACCTCCATAGCTCTAGGCACCTCAAGTTGCATAAATCTCCCACTGGTAGCTGAATCCAAAAGACACCTAGACTCATTACCCAGACCATTATAAAACTGCTGAATCAAGAACCAATCATCCAAACCATGGTGCGGGCATTCTCTTTGCAAGTCCTTGAATCTCTCCCAGACCTCGAACAAACTCTCATCTGCTTGTTGAGAGATACCTAGTATCTGACCCCTCAGACGAGCCGTTTTGTCAGGTGGAAAATATTTAACATAGAAAGCAAGGGCCAAGGACTCCCAATTAGTGATTTTCAAAGCCGCCCGATTCAACCCATTAATCCACAACTTAGCTTTCTCACTCAGAGAGAACGGGAAAAGTATCTCCATAGTCTGCTCCGGAGTCAATCCCTTTTTCTAGATGGTGGAACAGTATTGGATGAAGGACTGAATGTGAAGATTCGGATCTTCACCTGGTTCCCCACCGTACTGGCGTCTCTCAATCATGTTAATCAATGCAGGCTCAATTTTGAAGGTCTCAGCTGCAATAGAAGGCATGATTGCCTTTGGTAGCACAGACAGACTTGGCTTAGAATAGTCTGTAAGTCGTGGGGTAGGTGGTGGTGGAGTTTCATCATCCATCTCTATCTCTGAAACTGAATCTGTATCTGAAGGAAAAAGATCGCCAATATTATGATCAGAATCAGAGTAATTCCTACACTGTGCAATGAAAGTTCTTCGTCTACGAAAGGTTCTTTCGGGCTCAGGATCGAATGGAGTAAGATTACTAGTACCTACAGTCCTGGGCATAGACAAAGAAACTACAAAACAATGTGAGATCCGGTCTCAAGGAACGTGAGTTCCTTGATTAGTAACAAACAATAATCTAGGATAAACAATCAACAACAGAAAATAAAACCGTCTCCCCGGCAACGGTGCCAAAATTTGACAGGTTAAAGTCATATCACCTAATCAAAAATAAACCTAAGTCCACTAGCTAGGTAGCAAGGGAAGTCGGGATCGAATCCACAGGGAAACTGGCGTTCTTTCTACTGTTAATCAATTAATCTAGACTATTGGGAACAAGAGTTGGTTGATGGTTTGCTAAGACTACGACGATAATTAAACAATTAAGAATCAATATATTAAAGAATCTAGGGAATAGGTTCGCCAACAAATAACAATCCAGGACGATAAACAATCACGGTAATCAACAAAGTAATTAATTAGACTAGCATGCTCTCTCGAATCGATACTAATCATAGACTTAGAATTAACGGGCTCTCGCTACGTATTAACTCTAATTCCACCTATTGACACAAGCCAAACATCAAATTGCATCTCTCGAATCTTAATTTGATATTGCATGACTATTACAATCAAACCTGCGCAAATCTAATTGCATAGTGAAATAAACCAATCAATAGGAATCAATTACAATGCCAACATTCAAAATCATTCAATCATCCCTTCATATTATTCATGGATTCCCAACCCTAGAAATTAGACTAGTCAAGCATATTAACAATAAACAAAGTGATAATCATAACTGAAAGCATTATTAAAGCAATAGAATTAACTAAAATAAGAAACAATACCTATTTGAAGAACAAAGGAAATTGAAAGCTTGAATTTTTATTGAGAATTAAACTAAGTGTTTTTGCATAAATTAGAGAGAAAATTAGGCTAAGGGAAATAAACTAAGGTTCAATACTAGAAAACAAAAGTGCCTCTAAAATTAACTAAGGCTTCTTTATATAGTTTGCCAAAATAAAGCCTAAAAACCGGAAAAGAAAGCACGCGAAAAGATGCAGAGGTTGGCGTCGCCCGATCGGGCGACGCTTCGCCCGATCGGGCGATGTGCTCGATAGTCGGCCCGATCGGGCCAAATTCCGCCCGATCGGGCGGTTTGCGAAAGCCCAGGATATGCTTAAGTATGGGCGCCCGATCAGACCGGGCGAAGTGCGCCCGATCGTGCGCGTACAGATAACTTCAATTTCTTCTTCTTTCCGCCTGATGGTCGCATTTCGCCCTCAGCTCACAAGGCGATTTTCAATCCTCAATATCCTTCGCCCATATCATCGAGTCTAACTCTCGGGGCTCAACCATAAGCATCTAAGGCTCCCGAAAGTCGACGATAAAGGTCCCGAACTTCCTCGGGCTCGTGTAGTGGCCTAAATCACCATGAAACGGGTTTAAAAAAGACCAATTTCTCATAATCAAACCTGAAACTCAAGGCACACTCAATAACACATATTAGTATTAAAAACGGCTCCTAAGATCTCATTTGAGCATGAAAGTACTAAGGGACGGGGGTAAAAAACTATATAAAACACACATATCAGTATCTGAAGCTTTTTGCTTCTCATGTCCAATGTGGATTCAGGTGTCACAACAAAGAATATCAGAGATGAACTTGAAGCAGCACATCGTGATTTTATTCGAGCTTCTGTTGGCGTGAGTAGCAAAGGGAAAGTTGCTGGTGCCAAAGATGTGGCTCTGCTTTTCCAAAAATCGCGTTATCTGTCTCAGGAGCAGGCTGCTCTCATCGAGCAACACATTACTCAAAAGCGGCAGCAGCTATTCAGTTCTTGGAATGGTGGGGTCTTTCCTTTTGATTCTCGGTTTTGCTACCTTTTCGTGCCTGGAATGGTTTACCAAGAACTGTGTAATACCTCGTATTTTTCTATAATTATAAATATATTTTATTATATTTATAAAGCATTTCGTCGTATTTATAAAGTATTTTTATAAATTAATTTCATTTAATGAGAATTAAATGTTTTTCATTTTTAATTAATTTAAATATTAATTATTACGAAAACCGAATTTTATTAAATAGATTCAACGAATTTATTAAATCGGGAATTGTTGGGTCGTATTTCGAAAACGGATTTAATTTAATTAAAGCCCAGTTGTTTTGTCTTGATCAAACCCAACAAAGCTTGCAAGGAGTTTAATGAATCGAGCCCGGAAATAAGCCCAACTCACACTACCATAACCTAGCCCACATGGGAGAGAAAAACTATAAATAGACCCTCTCATTAAACCCTCACAAAATTTTCAGCACTCCCTCTCTCTCCTTTCTTTCTCTCTCCTTGCGGCACCCTCTCCTCTCCTCTCGTCCGCCCAGCCTTGCTTGCAGCCCAAGGCACTCGTGCCCAGCCCCGTGCGCGCAAGCCCTCGTTGCCCCTCTCTCTTCGTGCCTCGCCCCGCAGCGCAGCACCATCGTTGCTGCTGTGTGTCGCGAGCCCTCGTCCCTCCCCGCAGCCCCGCAGCGTAGAGCCTCGTGCTCGCTGATGCTCTTGTGTCGAGTGCCCCGCGCCAGCGCCCCTCCTTTCTCGCCCTTGTTCCGTGCTGCCGCGCTGCTTGCGTGCTGCGGTGCATGCTGTTGTGTTGTTGCTCGACGCCCCACACACACAACACATCAATTGTTGTGTGTGTGTGTGTGTTGTTGATTGGTGATAATCAATTGTATACTTTTTAAACTTTAATTTCAGTGTTTAAATTGTTTTAATTATTATGATTATTTAATAATTTGGGTTGTTTAAATTAATTAAAACGGTTATGAACACCGTATTGGATTAGTATTGTGTTTTAATTAAAGAGATTGGTTTTGATGATTGAATTTATAATTTTCAGATTTAATAAGTTTATAAAGTGTTGATTTTTGAAGTCAAAACATGTTTTTGGAGTAAACTATTGTTAGGGTTTTGATTTCAAAGTAATTAAGCGATTGATTCACATAGTTTAATGACAATTTAAATTATGGGAATCAACTTAAATTTTTAGATTGTTTATAAGCTTTAAAAAGTTGGTTTTTAAGGGTTTTTAAGCTAAAAAGTCAATGTTTTTATGTTAGGACTTGAGTTGACTATTTGAGACTATTAAATTAACGATTAACAATTGATTTCTAATTAAACTAAGAGTTTTAGAATCTTAAATAGTTGCTGGAAATTTAGTAAACATGGATAATAATTTAGTTCTCTTATTTTGTTTATAGGAGTTGATTTCTAGTGAGTCGTGATTCGCACAGTGGCCCCCGTACTTAGGTATTCCAGGTACGTACAAGACTAGGGTGACCACCCATCCCTTGAGGACTTTGTGAAGTGTATTGAATGTGAATCATGTGAACTTATATGTTGTTATGAATTCATGTTTGATGATTGGGAATGAATATGTTATTATGAATTCATGTTTATTGTTGAGAACGAGCATGTTATTATTATTGTTGAATCTATGTGAACGAGCATGTTATGAATTGAATTATGCTTTATAGATTCTATTGAACTATCATGTTATGGACTTATATAATCATTGAATTATGTCAAGCATGTTGTTCAAGTTGGTTTGCATGTATGAGTATTGCGCATGCAAGTTGTTATTATTGTTATGCTATAGTACAGGATGTCTAGCATAATTATTGAGCCAGTCGAATATTGCCAGTGAGCAATATATATTCTACCAAAGGGGTAGAATATGTTAGAGAGTCTATGTGAATTGAATTAAGGACAATTCGTGCTAATGGCACATCCCGCTTGTTAATAGGCAATGTCGGGTTATCTCAAACAGTGTTTTTGAGAAGGAACAATGGGAGTAATTTCACTTGAATCTATGTTTGATCGGAAGTCTTAAAGAAGTAAAATAATGAAGTGTCGTTGTTGAATTGTTTAATTGTTCAATTGTTTGTATGTTGTGTCTTGAGTAGAGTCTTGAGTCGCCTTGAACATAATATGCTAATTAACGTAAAGTGTAACCCAAAGAGCTTCAAAACTCTTGCAACGTATATACCTTGAGTATGAACAATGGGGGGAGTCTTGCCGGAAAACTTGTACTCCTAGAATGATACAAGACGTTGTTTCATTCTCTTTTATGCCGTTGTGCATTGGAATTCCTGTCGGTATGGCCCGACTGTCGGTAGTAGCCCGACTTATTTTGGTGTATGGTTGGCTCCCATCACCATTTCTTTCCTTTTGAGGATACTTTACTTTACCCGTTCGAAGCTACTTTTTATTAATCTGTGAGTCAAGAGTCGTGTCAAGTGTCGAGTCTTGTCTCCATGTTGATTTGTTTATTCGTTTATTATATGGCTTTTGCATGTGGATTATTTAATCTGTCTAGTGAAGCATGTTAAGATAGAATGTTATTCTAGCTTGTTCGTACTCAACTTTTGCTGACTTCGTGCTTCATGTCTTCTGGTCATGGCCTTCGCCTTAATGACCCTATGATGATCCATCAATTGCATTTGCGTTGTTGGGGAGTAGATTGTTAATAAAGCAGGTTTGTAGAGATAACTTGCGGGAGAAGTTATCATGGGATTCATGTTGAGAGTTTTATTCTTCAGTAATTTTATAAACTCTATTTTATTTAGTCATGACTACTACTAATACTATCTACAGTTAATGGATTTTTAAATGGTTTAATACTTTGGATTTGGGCCTCAGTTTAATAACCATTAACTATTTAATATATTTTGAAAGTTAGTTAAATTCCGGTGCGTAATTCTGGTAAATAGCCTTAGCCGTTATCACGGTGGCGGTAATATCTTGGTAATTCCTGTGTTTTAAGTCGCAAAATGTTTTATAAAAAGCAAGGAATTATTAGGGTGTTACAAACTGTGTGCTTGTACGTTCAGTGTAGTTTAGCATCAGGTTTGCAGTGTCAATCAGGAATAAGCGACAGTGGGTGTTTTTTTTATACCAAAGAGCGAATTTTACTTGGATTTTCTTGTAAATATAAATGTAAATACATATTCACTGCTAATTGAAGACTTATCAATGACAATAAATTTAGTGTTTCCAACTGTATGATATTATTATGCATAAAGCCTTATATCAGGTGATCGCGTACGATAGTAGTCTATGTACACCATTCTGCCTGTTTGTATTACGGTTCTGGTTAGACTAGCTCTACTGTGTTTTCAGGTGTAGCATTATGGCTGATAATAGGTGTTGTACAGATTGGTGTTGGTCTCTGGTGGCTAGATTAAGAAGGTCGTCTTCGATTTTAATGATTGTGGTATGAATCTGCTTGGTCTTGAACATATTCATTTTCAGTATTTTCCCTTGCTCCTTTAACTGCTGCTTTTAGTATTGTACATTTTACTTGCATGCTTTTATTGGTTGCTTACATATTTGTAGACCTGATCAAGATCAGCCCGGCCCGCTGCCCGGCCTGAAATTTGACGGGTTTAGGCAGTCTTTTTAGGCCCGATTTTTGTGCTTGGCCTGGCCCGTAAACTAAAAAAATTGACGGGTTTGGGAAACGTAAAAACTACATTTCTAGTTATAAATTTGGCCCGGGCTGAAAAATCCGATGTTTTAGGCCCGAAATAGCGGGTATGGGCATGGGTAAACCAGCCCGAGATACGGGCTGATTTATAAATCTTTGGCAGCCCGAACCCGTCCCGACCCGCCTTTTGATCCGGTCTACATATTTGTTTATTTTCATGTTGTAGCCTTTTGCGGTCTGAATATGACGAGTTGTTTCCTGATTTAATGCTTACAACAAAGGGTCATTGTACGGTTTGGAATGGTCATTGTATGTTTCATTTGTACGGTTTAAAATGGTTATTGATGTTTAAAAATGGTCATTGTCTAAAACAATGTAATTAACACTCAAAAACCTTCAAATTGATGTTTTTCCTATCTTGTACTCTCGACTCCTCAATTATGTGTTTTTTCATTGACATTCATTGACGATAACGAGGCCTAACTCCTAAGTATCATTTTTTGTATGGGTATTTATTCCCAGGTCCAAGTTAGATCATTAACAGTATGTTTTGCATTTGCCATAAAAAAATTTCCACCAATATTTTATAAATTGTTTTTTACCACCTAAAAAAATCGAAAAATTATTTTTTACCACCTAAAAAACTAAAACTTGTATTTTACCACCTAAAAAAAATTTAAAAATTGTTTTTTACCACCTGGATAATAGAAAAATAGATGAAAATGTTAGGTAGGGGGTCACAATAACGGTAATATTTCTAATATGTTCTATTCTTCCATGATTTCATGTATTTAACTCTATTTTCTTCCCCCGCTTCCTTATTTTCCATTAATTTACATAAATTTTCACCACCATTAATTTACAAAATTGACAAAATTTAATGGAAGTAAAGAGCGAAGGGTGAAAGAGTTAAAGAAAATCACACAAGGAAAGTATAAAATTGGAGGAAAATTGGAGGAAAATTGAATTAGGTAGCCATACATAAAGGTTTCATCTATTTTTTCGTTTTGTAGGTGGTAAAAAACAAGTTTTAATTATTTTTTAGGTGGAAAAATACAAATTTTAATTTTTTTCGGTGGTAAAATATAATTTTCCGATTTTTTTAGGTGGTAAAATACAATTTGTCCTTTACGTAAACCTATCTACATAACTGATTTTTATATCTTGGGGCAGTTGGTAGAAAAGGACATACTACGCCTATCTACATAACTGATTTTTATTTCTTTGCAGCTTTCTCTCTCCACTGTATTCCCCCACATCTCTCCATCACTGGCTGAAATTAAATTGAGTAGTACAAAAACCTACTGGTGGTGGTTCATAGCTACGACCACCCAATTAGGGTGGGGGATTAGGTCTTGCAAGAAAGGCTCCATCGGAGATTCTTAGTTTTCCATTTCAGGATATTCGAAGTCGCCTCTAGAGCTCTTCCTCGGAGCTATCGTCACTACATGTTTTGTTTCCCTCCGACATCCATATTGTGAGTTTGTTATTTTTCTTGTCTCTATTTCCCTGTTTTTGGAGGAAAATATTTGATTTTTAGCTCAAGTTTTATCAATTTTAGAACTTTTAACTTTTTTAACTGAGAAAGTAATGTGGGTTTGTTCATGGTGGAAATTTATAGTTTTCAAATTGGGTATTTTGATTTGCGTTGAGAAGTGAGGATCCGGGACTGTTAATTCAAAGGTCTTAATTATTGTTTTAACTGATTTTTATTTTCATGTTTATTAATTTTTCAGGTTTAGTATGTTGTTGATTGTTGTTTTGGAAGAATTTGAATGCAAATTTGTGATTTATATATTTTGGGTTGTTGCAATGTTAACTTAATTCTCATGGCTCAAGTGATCAACCCAAATACAGATGTAAATTCCTGATTATAGACCTCCTTTTCTCTATTTTGCACCCCTTTAACCTAGATGTATTGTTTAGTTTTTCATGGAAAATTTGGGAAAAAGAAACTCTTTTAACAAAGGTTATCAAAGGGGTACTTGTCGAATGTAGGATTTTGAACTATTAAATTGATAGAATTGTAGAAGAATTGATGATAGGATAACTTCATGAAGTATTTCAGATTGGAGCAGTTTCAGTTTGATTTCCTGCCAACAAATTTGAACCTTATCAGCTTGTAGTTAAGACTCTACGAATCAATTAAATCAAACTGTGTCACTCCCTACATTCAGGTGTACATATTCCCTTATGTTTTCTTCGCCTGGCCACTCGATAACTTGGTTGTAAAGCCTCTTCCTTTCAACTTATTTCTCCATAAGCTTAGTCTTTTACTTACTTCTCTAAATGCTAGCGCCCATGATCCTCACCTGATAACAGATAAGCCATTAAAATGTTGAACAACAATATACAACACTACATTAGAGATATGAAGTAAGAGTATAGCTAATTGTTAATCTCTCGTTATATTTTGTTACTCAATTGAAAGAGATTTATGCTCCTTCCACGTACCAAGTCTTAAGTAGCAACATCATCACTCATAAGCTATCAGGTGAGTGAGGACAATTTAAGAAACTTTGCCTACCTTTTTTTTCAATTCATCCTGTTTGTTTTCAGGGAAAGAAAATCATTAAGAAACTAACCAAAATTCAGTTGATGAAAATGGGTGAATGATTATATTTTTTCTCCTCTGTCTGTTTGATCTTGAGTTCAGCTCCTACTGTATCTCTCTTTCTGTTATTCAAAGATACTTTCAAGTCTGGTTCTCTTGAGAATTGGACAAGGAAATGCAATTTTTCTTATCCATACTAATTCATGCTCATGGGCTGCAGTAAACTAGCTGTCTAACA
Organism: Spinacia oleracea; assembly: GCF_020520425.1. Classification (NCBI taxonomy): domain Eukaryota; kingdom Viridiplantae; phylum Streptophyta; class Magnoliopsida; order Caryophyllales; family Amaranthaceae; genus Spinacia; species Spinacia oleracea. The sequence continues at coordinate 152,577,329 of NC_079489.1, forward strand.
CTAAAAATTCGGTGATATTTTTTTTCAAACCTCCTTTCTTCTTATCTCTAGAGTGCCATTGAACTTATTTATTAATTTTCATTCGCTGCACTGATTTGTTAACTTGGTGAAGTATTCTTTTGCCTTTGATTCTCATGATATGTGAGGTATAAATAGGAAAAACATGACTAAAATTTTTTTGTTAACACTTAAAGTTAAGCCATATGGAAAAAGTAAACTCATGTAGTTCTTGTGGCTTCCAGTGGAATCTCATATTCCACCCATGCACCTATGTACTTTTATTAATATACAATTGATTGATTTTTACGCATTGGTTATTCCATCAATTTCAAACATTAATATGACTTGGGTTTGTGGTTTCCTATTCTATATAAAATCTAGATATAGAACAATGATCACCCCAGGCATTCAAGTTATCCTTTAGCTTCCATTTCTTCCAGTTTTGAAATATATATTTTTTTTTATATTCATAATGAAATTCTCTATGGAGTAACAATGTATTTTGGCTCAGTAATCTGGGTGGACCGAGAACATATGAATTGAACTTTAAATTGGTGTAAATGATGCCTTCTACAATCAGTTCTTCTACAATCAGTTCTTCATAAGTATGCTAAAAAGAAGAACTGATTGTAGAAGGCATTCTTTTTAGCATTTCAATCACAAGCTTTCTCCTATTGGCTTGCTAAATCTATACATGCAGAGTAATATAAACTGTAAATCCTACATTAAGCTAAGTATTTCCTCCTCAAATAAGGGAATGTATTTTTAAAATGAGGCAGCATAGCTCAATATTAAACTGTTTATACGTAAAGTAACTAATTGTATCTGTCCTTTGAAATTGTTTTGAATTGTCAACCATGTTACACTGAAGTTTGCACAAGGTGGAAATGTGAACTTGACCACACTGCTCATCTTTTTGGCTTGAGTGGCTTGATGCGATGCATTACTTTCTCAGATTGATGTTTATAGGGCCCTCTTAGCTTCATTTTATCATTTCTTATCTGGTGGATGGCGGAAGTGACATTCGGGAAATTGTGAAGTCCTTTTAAATTTATAGTGCTCGATGTTACTATAATGATCTTGCCAATATTTATTTAAATCTCTGCACCTGAAGTGTAGATTATATATATACGGTTCCAACATAGTGAAGAGTAACAAAATTATTTATATGAAAAGGCAAGATAATGTAGTTTATAATATTTTTGACAAGAAAGAAAACACTAATATAGTGTATGAAATACCTTTGAAGTGGTATAGATATCTGAACTATAATAGATGGCCCGTGAGAAAAGATGAATGGTACCTATTGAATAAGTATTCAGATATGATTGATGAATAACATGCAAAATATATGTTGAAGAAGTTTGATGATACCGGTAGATGATGAAGCCGAAATATAATGCATATGCGAGAAATAATGGATTGAATAGGGATTGTAAATCTTTGTCTATTTCGATGTAGACATCATTATAATGATCAAAAGAGCTCATGGACCTGAAGTCCAACAAGTTATGGATTTGAAATATCCACATTGTACAACATTTTGCATTTTGAGTCTTACATTCATATACATGTGTAGTTAATAGGTAAATGCATCATTCATCATACATTTAGTTTGTTTTATGTTTTATCATGATATGATTTTCATTTATCCAGTTATATGTGTTTCGAAACTATTATGATGTCGTATATGAATATTTTTTTTTTTGAAAGATAAGGAGAATATACTTAGGAGCCTCTCCGCACGAGAGTCACTCCTGAGTAGTCATTACAAATAATGGAAGATAAACGAGGACTAGCTTTAGGATCTAAATACATTTTCCCTACAATGATATGACCAACATTTGCTATCCAATCTGCTGCTGAGTTGGCTTCTCTGAAGACATGATTAATTTTCCAAGTGTCGAAGAAGGCGAGGAGATGCTTAATATCCTGAATGATGTTATGAATTTTCCACGGAGGAGTGTACTTTCCCTTAATAGAATTGATGACAAGAAGATTATCACCTTCGATCTGAATGTGAGAAATGTTGAGCCAACGAGCTTCTTGGAGACCCTTGTGGAGGGCGATAGCTTCAGCCATGAACGCCTGAGTGTGACCAAGATTAAAAGTACATGCCGGGACCGGGTTGCCTGCACTGTTGCGGATGATAATACCTGCTGCTGCTGAAGTAGTTTTACTGGAGCCGTCAAAATTGAGTTTGAAGTAACCTGATGGAGGGGGGTGCCAGCGAACCAAGATCAGGGGGGAAGGAGGAGAGGGAGAAATGGAGGGATGAGGGGTGAAAGGGGTGCCCGTGAGTTGGTGATGGTCTAGAAGGAGACGACATTGTCATTCGTGGTAAGCCGAGCTGGCTTGGTGGAACACTCTATAGGGGTTAAAGGAAGTGTTTTTGAAAATACAATTGTTCCTTTCTTTCCATAGCGACCATATGAGGAAGGAGAATTTGCATATATGGCAGAAGAGTAATTTTTGATGGAATTTATGTTGTCAAGTAAATCATGTGAGACCGAGTAGAATATGCATCCAAAGAATGGTAAGACGGATTTGCAACTTTATAAATATTATAAGAGGAGTTTCTTACTCCAATGGGCGAATAATTGCGAAAGAAGTATATATATATATATATATATATATATATATATATATATATATATAATGTTGATTTAATAACATATTATGAATCATGCAAATAAGAAAAGTTCCTAAAGAACTTATGCATGATGTTCTTAAACATTTAGCCCTTTAAGTTTTACATATGAATGTCATAACATTGATCAAATATTATCTAAACTCTTGAAGAGTGTTTTTGAACTGTCGTCTCGATCAGTAGTTTGAGTACTTGAGAATTATGAAATATACATATTAGTTTATTCACGGAAGAATTCTTGTACGAATATGAGTTGATTCAAAATTATAAGATAAGAGTATGTAATGTCCTTACATTGAGTTTTATTTTATGGTCCAGAAGAACCAAAAATTACATTACACCCTAAGTTGGACAGTGATATTATTATTTATCATGTATTGTCATGAAAGTATAACTAGAGAAATTTTGATCAACATTGATGATTACTACTATTTATAACCTTCAGAAGAAGGTTTATATATGTCCAATATTTAAGGATACATTTTGTAATATTATGTACAAAAAAATATTTTATTTTAGGTATTATTGTCAAAAGTTTGGTGATATAAATACCCACCTAGTGCATACAAGTGATTTGAAAATTCAAGTCAAATTATGGAGAATCAACTTTGAAGAAGCTTCATGTTGCTGTATTTTAAAAGTTATCAACAATTTAGATTCATCGAACTAGAAGATCTCGAGTTATGTATTCATCAGGGGGAGAAAATACGTGTTGCACTCTTTTTCCCTTAACCATCGTTTTGTTCCATTGGGTTTTCCTGGTAAGGTTTTTGACGATGCAACATCCTAAGCATATTATGATGATTGTTGTACTCTTTTCCTTTACTAAGTTTTTATCCCACAGGGTTTTTCTAGTAAGGTTTTTAATGAGGCATCATCTCATGTACATTATAGGGCCATTGTATTATTTTAGATAATGGACATCCAAGGGGGAGTGTTATAAATATGTTGCATTGTGGATGCCCATTATACCCCTGATATCTTTACCCTATATAATGTATGTATGTGTACATATTATGTTGATTGGAATAAGAACATAACTGACGGTTTATCCTTTCCTCTCTCTCCCTTTCTCTCTACTTTCATAATAATTTACAATTTTTGATTGTTAGTTTCCAAAATCAATATGTTTATATAGGTATAAGAAATACTCCTATTTATTCATGATTCAATCTAAATTATATGGCTTTCATAATCTAAAAACTGAAAACAGATAGTAATAATAAACAAATAATAGTTTTTTTACGAAGATGATTTAGTTAAATCAAATTAATGGTATATTACGTAGTATTTTTTTTTTTTTTAAAGAAAGGTAAATGTTACGAAGTAATCCAAGTCAAAATAAACAAGATGATTAAATTTTGCACCTATCTTATTCAAGGCTATATTTTATACTTTCGTTAACTTATCAGAAATTTGTCTGCTTAAGTCTAGTTTGTTTGAACTTTCAAGCTTTCGATATTACATGGATCCATCTATTAGCCATTTGGCCCAATATGTCGCCTTATGCATGAAATTTGCATTTATAGCCAAATGAATCTATTTCAACCCGATCCATTTTAACCCGAATCCGATGAGTTCGATCCATACCCGATCCGTTGATCCGATTTGACACCCCTAAATGAATGTAAATATTCTAATTGTATTTTACAGACGTAAAAACTTTAGTATCTTATATAACGTGCAACGCACGTGCCTAAACTAGTTTTGTGAAAAAGGCCTAAAGGGAGACAGAGAAAAGGCGGGAATAAAAAAATGGCGGGATATTTTTGAAAAGGTGGACAGAGAATTCCTACTCCCTATGTATTTATTTAAGAGATACACTTGCCTTTTCCGGCCGTATTTATTTAAGAGATACACTTGCCATTTTTAGTAACTTATCAACCCCACCATCTAATTAAATAATATATCTACATCCCACCCCCACCCCCCACTCCCTAAAATGACATGGTCCCCACTTGTTTTTCTTATTAAAATATCTATTCAACCCCACTTGTTTTATTACTTTATTTCATTCAATTTTTTTCTTAATACTCGTGCCCGGCCAAGTGTATCTCTTAAATAAATACGGAGGGAGTAATATGAAAGTCTGAGACTTTGTGGTACTTTTCAAATGATAATGACAATTTAATAACTTTACCATATAGTACTACAGTGAAGTGACGTCTAAGTACTAGGTCTGGTGAAATCAATTAATAGGCGCATTCATATTTACCAATAAAACAAGTTCAGTACTCTAGTGTGTTCAGTTACTCCTTACATTACAACTATTCACAAAGTACTTCAATTATATTATCGGTTTTTTCATGAAATGCCCCTGAAGTTTCACGAAATGCACCAAATACACCTGCGCGTTTCAAAATACATAATATACCCCTATTTCTTAAAAAAATGCACCAAATGCCCTTGAATATCTTTAATGGCTAACGGCCGTTAACTCCGTTAGTATTAACCTCTAATTGCCTCTAATTAACTCTAGCTAACAAATACAATTGAATTTGAAGCCCAAAATTGAAGAACAATAAATCTGAAAATTCAAGAACAAAACCCAAAAAGTTGAAGAAGAGAATATGAAAATTTGAGAGTTTAATACCTAAAATCGAAAATCTAAACTACAAATTGGAATTCTAGTGGCTCTAATCTCTCTCTAATTTACCCAAATTCTGCTGTTTTTCGCCCTTTGTTGTTGTTGTTGCTGCTATTATATACTCACGAAGAACCCAGCTGCAAAATCTAAAATAGGAAAACCAACAAAAATCAAAATCTGAAAAACATAAAACAATTCCTGCTGCGCTATTCTCTATCTCCTCTAATCGCAGCTGCTCCCTCGAACCAAAAAGAAGAACATAAATGCTGAAGAACAAATTCTAGAACGAAGTTCTAATTTGTATTGGGCGAGGTAGAATAACAGCTGGGAAAGAGAATAGTGCAGGGTAGTTAGAATTAGATTAGAGAATCAGAAACACTTCGTAGATTAGAATGAATTTCGTCTTCAAATTTTAATTTCTTTTTCGATTTTGTTTTCTTATTTTCGTTCTTGGGGTTGAGTTCTTCTGCAGGAAGAGATATATAGCAACAGTAGCAGCAAATAGGAGAGTAGAATAGCAGCGATTGGAATCGAGGGCAGCCAAATCAATGTCTGTGAACTTGACTTTCCATTCACGAGAGCAGCAAGCACAAATACAACCACCACCAGCAATGGAGGTCCAATCACCCATCAACACCACCTCCGCTTTCAACACTGTCTCTCCTCTTCCGCCGCCCTCAAAGCCTGAAACCACCCCTCCGCCCTTAAAGCCTGAAACCACCCCTCAGCCGCCACATCCTAAAAAATTCGCTCCTGAACCTCCCGATTTTGTCACCGTCCCAAGCTACTCAAGTAACCAACATATATCATGAAGTACATATCTATATGAGTTAGCAATTGATGTTTGATGAAGATGGTTTGAAGAAGGAAATATTGTGGTTGGGTTCACCATTTTAATACCCAGAAAAAGGCGTGAGATTGAGAGGATAGAGGAGAGTGAGAGGAGAGAGGGGAGTTAGAGTTGATTAAGGTTCATTAGGTGTTAATTAGGATTAATTAGACTAATCGGTATTTAATTATGGTTTAATTAGGATTAGTTAGATTAATTAAGAGTTAATGTTAACGGAGTTAGACTTCCGTTAATTCTAGGGGCATTTGGTGCAAATAAGTTTAAATAGGAGTATATTATGTATTTTGAAACGCGCGGGTGTATTTGATGCATTTCGTGAAACCTCAGGGGCATTTCATGAAAAAACCGTTATATTATTATTGATTATCACCGAAAAAAATATTCAAGTATAATAATTGATTATGATTAATATTAATAGTTTAAAATTATGGGACTCTAATCTTATCCTTTAGTTTCATCATAATGGTTTCATTTGGCCAATTCAATCATGTATTTGATAAAAAAAATTCACGAATTTGATTGCTGCGTATTTATACTGTTTTTGGTATTTTTGTTTTCTTCCATTTTCAGTATTTTAGAAAACTAAATGAAAATATATGAAAATTACAAAAAGTAATTTTCAATTTTTGGTTATCAGTTTTCAAAATCAATATGTTTATATAGGTATAAGAACTACTTCTATTTATTCATGATTCAATTTAAATCATAAAGCTTTCACAATCTAAAAACTAAAAACAGAGAGTGATAAGTGATAACGAACAAATAATAGTTTTTTTTTACAAAGATGATTTGGTTAAATGAAATTAATGTTATATTACGTAGTAATTTTTTTTTATTTTTTTAAAGAAAGGTAAATGTTACGAAGTAATCCAAGTCAAAATAAACAAGATGATTAAATTTTGCACCTATCTTATTCAAGCCTATATTTTATACTTCCGTTAATTATTATCAGAAATTTGTCGGCTTAAGTCTTAGTTTGTTTGAACTTTTGATATTACATGGATCCATCTATTAGCCATTTGGCCAAATATGTCGCCTTATGCATGAAATTTGCATTATAGTCTTGAAGGATTCCTTGCCTGCTAAAACTTTTTCATTTTGCTCAAACTCACAAGTCAAATTATAGTTCATTTAAAAAAACAAAAAAAACACACAGCAAAAGTCACTTCCAATAAAAAAAATACTCATTATGTTCGAAAATATCGTACTAGTTCTGCATCGCTTCTACTTCCTCCATTCTTTTTTAAATGACACAATTGTACTTTTGGCACTATTCATATAATATACTTTGACCATCAATTGTGATTTATACTTAACAAAAAATATAGTCATGTGGGATCTTGTTATAATCGTCTCATCCTATAGTTTTATAATATCAAATTTTTATAATTTTTAACCATTGATAATAAAATGTATTAATGGTTGAAATATTGCATTGGCAAACGTGACAAAAAAATTGTGTCATTTAATAAAGAATGGAGGAAGTATTTAACACGAGATAACAAAGAATAATTAATGACACAATTTAACATATCCTTTACAATTGTTGGACTACTCTTATACTTACCCTCAATCTATTTTTTTTTTTGTTAGCACCCGGTTCACCCAACATGTAACTTGTTCCCTCAATCTAGCTTTGATTTAACCCATGGACAATAAATTAAGCAAGTTGTAAGGAGCTACAACGTTTGATCCATTAAACGGACCACTTCCACAACACGCTATTCTACTTTCCTTGCATTCATAAATGACATGAACATTGTAATTATTTAAGTATCAAACAGTCACTTATACTATTTTACGATGTACATGCACGAAAACATAAACATAAACGTACCATATCTGTGACCATTTATGACAAGGAGTTGTACACCGGTGTAGAAATCATATATTGAGTACTTGAACGGTAGCCGACTTTGCGCAACCGTTTAAGCTAGTGCAGAAAATGCGGTGTTGTGCATCCTGGCTAGCTCGTGTAGATCTTCTACACAGCTTGGTTCAGATCATAGCATGCAAAGGACCTTCATGGAGGGGAAGTACCCTAGAGGACCAATATTTGGGAATACAAACTTCCCCCTTTATTGTAGAGTGTCTGTTTAATAGGTCAAAGCATACATATAGAAATCGGTGTTAGTTTATTGATTTAAGTAGGGATATCACTACAGGGCCGGCTCCGGCAATTTGGTGGCCCTGTGCTAAGTTTATAACTAAGGTCCTTATGACTATATGAGGCCCCTAAAAAATCAAACAATAATTACTTAAAAAATTATAGCAATAAAATAATGAAATATACAACCTGAACTCTCTGCTTTCTCTTCACATCTCACTCTCAACAATTAGGAGTTTAGTATTTTAGGCTTTACAAATTTTCATTTGATTTCAAATCAGTCACTCAATTCTCTCCCATTGATGAAGAATTCCCATCAAAGATGTACAGTATAAATCTCTGAAGCTTACAACGCCGCTGTTGACGGTCCTTTCTTTCGCCGGAACCGTTCTTTCTTCCGGCGTTGGATATTCCCTCCATCGATTCCATTGATGATACCTCTGCTAACAAAAAAAAAAGTCTCAGATCTTGATAGAACACTATGAATTTATTTGTTGAACACCTTAATGTTATGAGAGTTTTTTGAGAAAATGAATTTAATGGGTTGGAAAAGAAAGTGAGATCTTGATGAGGGCATTTTTTCACAATTGCAGAGAAGGTAGGAGAAGTATTCAATTGACTATTATTAGGAGAGATAATTAAGAGAATTAATTGTTTTGGAAATCAAATCATGGGAAGGAGAGAGAATTTGAAGAGTTCTAATTCTGGGGTTTGCTTTTGCTTGTTTCAATAAGTCACGGGAAGGAAGGAGGAAGTGTTTAGCTTTTTTCATATTTTTTTTACTTTTTTAAGTATCCAGCAGCTTTTACGATTTTTGGGCCCCTTATATTTTGGGCCCTGTGCTGTAGATCCGACCGGACCTCCTTATGGCCGGGCCTGTATCACTATATCAGCTAGTTTTCTATCAGACTGCCTGACGCCCTGATACTTACTAAATCATGTTCAGTAGTATGTTTGTTTAGAGATGGCCAAGGTGGCGGGTTGGGTGGGTCGTGGGTAGTTTGGTGGGTCGTGGGTCGGGGGTAATTGACACGCGGCCCGTCTCAGTTAAATTAGGGTGGGTCCTAAAAGGTGTGAGTTGTAGAGATGTGTTCTTACAACAAGGAAGTATGCAACAATTTGTAGTAGGGACTAAATTTTCAGTTAGGAAATTATATAAGAACATCAGGGGTCCATTTCCTTCTATTCCATGGAGAAGAGTATACTGCAACAATATGGCTAGTCCTAAAAGCATTTTCGTGACTTGGTTAGCCATTTTGCATCGGTTGACAACTAAAGATAGGATGCTTAGTTGGGGAATGCAGATTGATGGGGTATGCTGCCTGTGTGATGCATCTTCAGAGACTTTAGATCACATTTTCTTCCAATGTGCTTATTCTTCAGTGATCTGGCACAAAATTCTGGGTTTGTTGAAGATAGGTAGAAGCAGCCTCACTTTTGACCAGGAAGTAATGCAAGAAGCTGCAACATGCCGACATCCTACTCAACAACTTCTTGGAATGTGCTTTTCTCAATCAGTGTACACAATTTGGTTACAAAGAAACAAGAAAAATTTTACGGGAGATTGTGAGAGGCCGGAAGTGGTGTATAGAAATATTATTTTTAAAGTTGCTTGTCGGTGTAACGATGTAGTGAAAGCGAAGTTGATTATATAATATGGCTAATGAAGTTTTAACTCCTAACCCTTCCTAGAAGGTGGGGGAACTTAGGACTGAAGCTTTAAATTTTCAGTTGGGCTTGTAGGCTGTTGTACTGCTTTCTTTGGTAAGTAATAAGTCTCCTTTATTTGCCAAAATAAAAATTAAAAAAAATAATTAAGGTGGGTCGAGTCGTGTGCTATGTCAGAAAAAATGGATACATTACATGATGGGTCGTGGGTTACGTGGGTCGAGGTGGGTTGTGCGGTTCGGGTGGTGTAACACCCTAATAATTCCTTGCTTTTATAAAACCATTTTCCAACTTAAAATAAAGGAATTACTAAAGCATTACCGCCACCGTGATAACGGTTAAGGCTATTACCAGAATTACGCAGCGGAATTAAATGTCAACTAACTTTTAAAAACCATAATTAATGAAATATTGAGGCCTCCTACAATTTGGAACCATAATGGCCCAAAACCCAAAATATAAATAATTCATTCGTTTCAAACATAATTAAAGTAAAGTTAAATAGTTCAAAATACGAAAACATGCAACTCTCTCGATCATCCCAAGCCACATGATTCCGGTCTACCAACCTGCTATTTTATTCTACTCCCCATCAATGCAAGTGTAAATGATAGATCATCATAGGGTCATTAGGGCAAAGGCCATGACCAAAACACACAAAGCATGTAGTCAGCAAAAGCTGAGTACTTACAAGCATAGGGTGAACGAAACTAAAACATGCATCACTCACTAAGTGTTAATCAACATGCGAAAGCCATATAATAATTAACAATAAATCATGAACACAAGACTCGACTCTTGACTCGACTCTTGACTCACAATTTAATTAGAATAAGCTTCGAACGGGCCAAAGAAATATTCCATAAAGGAAAGGTGATGGGAGCCAACCATACACCAAATAATAAATAATAAATTCGGGCCATACCGAGTGTCGGGCCATACCGACGGAATTCCTGCGCATAATATAAATGAAACAACGTCTTGTATCATTAGTAGGAGTACGAGCTTTCCGGCAAGACTCCCCCCATTGTTCATACTCAAGGTATATACGTTCCAAGAGTTTTGAAGCTTGTTCGGATTGCACTTTACGTTTATTAATATTTTATTAAAGGCGAACTCAAGACTCGACAATGTACACACATACAATTAATAAACAACAACCAAACAATCTTATTTTAATGCTTTAAGACTTGTGATCAACCAAGCAAGACACTTGTGATATTACTACCATGTTCCTCCTCACCAAAGTGAGACTCCACATCATGCACATTAACATGAGGGTTGTGCCCTTGCACGACAAATCCTAATTCATTTCATACCTAATATTCCCAACTTAACCCTACATGTGCGGTGGCTTACGTGAGCTAACCCTTCACATGTGGTAAAATAAATAGTACAACGAGGTACGAATAATTGGCTCAAAGTATGCTAGACATCCCGTACAATAGCATACAAATAAATAGTCCACCCCTTGCATGTGAAACAAACCATACATGCATAAATATTGAACAATATGATTGACAATGAAATCCATACTCATAATAATTTCAATATGCTTGTTCAACAATTAATCCAATAAATTCAACATCACAAAACACATGCTCGTTCACCAAAATAAACATGATTCCACATAATGTAATTCACATCATCAACAATCATGTAATGTCATTGACAAAAAGGTGTGGTCGCCCTAGACTTGTACGTACCTTGAATACCTAAGCGTAGGGGCCACTTTGTAATAACGAGCACTCAACTAGAAATCACCTCCTATCATCAAAATAATGAAACTTAAATTATTTCCATGTTCATTAAATTTCCAGCAACTTTATAAAATTTAAAACCTCCTTTAAACTTTAGAATTCAATCGTTTTTCAATAATAAAATCGTCTCAATTTGCAAAATCAATCCCTAGTACGGAAACATACTTTTTCCGCTTTTAAAATCAATAAAAATCGACACTTTAAACCTTTATTAAAATCTGAAAATATAATTGATCATCATAATTAAAATCATCACCGAATTATGCTAATCAATTGACTCATTAGGTCTAGGTTAAAACCCTAACTTGAAAATCCCAATAACACTAGTTTATTATCATAAAAATCAATGCTTTATTCAATAAACAAATCTGAAAATTCATCCTTTAATAATTAAAACAAGCCTAATGAATCACAACACGCAAATCCTCAAACCACGGTATTCATAACCGGTTCCCAACATTTTAATTACTCAAAACAATACTAATATAATAATTTAAAATACGGAATTTAAATAGAATAGGTAAGGAAGAAGAGAATTATACCAATCCGACCTATAGCACGGAACAACCACGAATTAATGTGATTGGGCAAAAAGAGATTGAAAAAATGAACACGAACAACACACACACACACACACACGTCCGTGTGTGTGCGCGCAGCAAGGGGCGACGAGCAGCGACAGGCACGAGCGAGAGAGAGGGGGCGCGCGCGCGCTGGGCGCGAAGGAGAGAGCGAGAGGGCGAGCGAGGGTGTGGGTGTGCGATGCACACGAAGCAACAACACAGCAGCACAACACCAGCAGCTATGCGCGCTGGCTGGGCGGGCTGCGAGAGAAGAAGGGGCAAGAGTGTGTGTGGGTGAGAGGCGGACACGAGGCCGTGCGGGCGTGAGGGTGCAGCACGAGGGTACGAGCCTTGAGGGCGTGCGGGTGCCGAGCAAAGAGAGAGAAGGGGAGACATGGAGTGAGGGGCAAGAAAAACAAAAGAGGATTTATGAATTTTAGGGGCTGATTTAATGATGGGGGAGTCCTATTTATAGGCTCCCTAATCCCTTGATGGGCTAGGCTTAAGATATTTGAGTTGGGCTTAGGAATTAAATGAATTGCGCTAGCTTAGGATTTAAATTAAATGCTATTGATTGGGCTCGTTTAGTAAAACGAATTGGACTTTTTATTTAAAACCCGAAGCTTTAAAAATCATTTGCAACCCATTTAATTTCCCGACTCAAGAATTAAATTCGTTTCGTAATTAATTAAAATAATAAATATTCTAATTAATTAAAATACATTAAATAAAATGCATTTAAATATTATTTAAATGTTAATAAATCGTAAAATGCTTTATAAATATAATAAAATATACTTATAAATATTATAAAAATACGAGGTATTATAGTCTACCCTCCTTAAAAGAAGTTTCGTCCCAAAACTTGGGTTCGGAAATCAAAATTCAACTCAAAACTTGAAACTTTCTGAGACTTTCAATACGTTCATTTACAAAAAAATTTAAGTTGCTGTACTCTTTACATGATTAAACAGGACAATAATAAGTGCAAATTCAATAGAAAGCACTAAATTGGGCATAAAATAGGGGAAAACAAGGTAAAAAGCGCGAAATTCTACCGCACTCTACCCCCCTTAAAAGACACGAGTTACGACCCCGTAACTCAACTAACCTCGGGAAAAAGCTCGGGATATTTCTTTCTCATTTCGTCCTCCGCTTCCCAAGTGGCTTCCTCAGATTCTTGATTAGACCACAACACTTTGACAATTTCACATCTTTAGTACGCGTACTACGCACTTTGCTATCAAGGATTTTGACAGGTCTTTCCTCAAAGGTTAGACTTTGGTCTAATTCTATGGTCTCCGGTTGCAACACATGCGATTTATCCAGGATATATTTCCTTAACTGAGATATGTGGAACACATTATGCACTCTATGTAAGTCCATAGGCAAGGCTAGTCTATAGGCTACCTTTCCGATTCTTTCTAAGATCTCATATGGGCCTATGTACTTAGGGCTTAACTTCCCTTTCTTTCCAAATCTCATGACACCTTTCATTGGTGACACTTTGAGCAACACTTTATCACCTATGTTGAACTCTTCATCCCTACGTTTCAAGTCTGCATAACTCTTTTGGCGATCATGCGCCGCTTGAATGTTTGATTGGATGGTTCGGATTTGGTTCATGGTGTCCTCTATCATTTGAGGTCCCAACACTATGGTTTCACTAATATCGTTCCAACAAAGTGGACTTCTATACTTTCTTCCATACAAAGCCTCAAATGGTGCCATTCCAATGCTAGCATGATGGCTATTGTTATAGGAAAACTCAATCAAATCTAGGCTATCTTCCCAATTTCCTTGGAAATCAATAACGCATGCCGGAAGCATGTCCTCCAGGGTTTGGATAGTCCTTTCAGTTTGTCCATCCGTGGCTGGGTGGAAGGTTGTACTCATTTTCAATGTCGTACCAAAGCTCTTCTGCACACTTTTCCAGAAATTCGAAAGAAACCTTGAATGCCCATCTGATACGATATCCTTAGGAAATCCATGTAACCTCACAACATTCTTAATGTAGGCTTTAGCAAGTTGTTCCATTTTCCAGGTTTCCTTCATTGGTATAAACACTGCTGACTTAGTCAACCTATCTACCACAACCCAAATTGTATCATTCCCAGTCTTTGACTTAGGTAAACAAGTGACGAAGTCCATAGAAATACAGTCCCATTTCCAGCTTGGAATCTCTAAAGGTTGGACCTTCCCTTGAGGTCTCCTATGCTCAATCTTAACCTTCTAACAAGTCAGACATCTAGCCACAAATTCAGCCACTTCGTTCTTCATCCTTGGCCACCAATAGACCTTTTTCAAGTCCTTATACAACTTGTCACCCCCTGAGTGCACAGAATATGGCGTGTTATGTCCTTCTTTCATCAATTTCTCCTTCAATTCTCCACACTTTTGAAGCACGCACCGCCTGCCTTTGTACCTCAAACTTCCATCATCATGGATTCGGAAATCTAACTCCTTACCTTGCGAAATCTTTTCCTTGATTCGCTCCAACTTTACATCACCTGCCTGATTCTCCTTAATCTCATCAAATATCAACGGCTGGATGGTTAAGGAATTCATTTTTCCCACAAGGCTTTCACCACTTACTATTTCAAGGTTCAAACGCTGCATGTCCTTACACAGCTAGTTAGCAACTACTAACGCATTAACACTATGACTTGATTTCCTACTCAAGGCATCCGCAACTATATTGGCTTTTCCCTCATGATACTGGATGTCCAAATCATAGTCCTTAATTAACTCCAACCACCTTCGTTGGCGCATATTCAAATCCTTCTGTGTGAAGATGTACTTCAAACTCTTGTGGTCCGTAAATATCCTACACTTCACACCATACAGATAGTGTCTCCATATCTTCAATGCAAACACTATAGCAACCAACTCTAAATCATGGGTAGGGTAATTGGATTCATAAGGCTTCAATTGCCTTGACGCATACGCAATAACCTTCCCGTTCTGCATCAATACACGCCCTAAACCATTCTTAGAGGCATCACTATACACATCGTAAACACCACTCTCATCTGGTAAGGTTAATACTGGCGCGGTTGTCAATCGCGTCTTTAAGGCTTGGAATGCTTCCTCACACTGGTCACTCCATTCAAACTTGGTTTTCTTCTTCATCAAGGTAGTCATGGGCTTGGCTATCCTAGAGAAGTCTTGCACAAAGCGCCTATAGTAGCCAGCTAATCCCAGAAAACTATGAATGTCAGTCACACTCTTGGGTGTAGGCCATTCACTAACAGCTTTGATCTTAGCAGGGTCAACTGCCTGTAATACCCCGAATTTTTAAAACTCGTTTAATTATGCTTAATTATTTTTATTTAGCTTATAATCATTTTTAAATCCTAATTCGAACTCATTTTAATTAACGAAGTTCTATTTCGCTTAAATCTTTAATATTGTTACATGATTTATTATTTTTCAGATTCTATGATTTAATTTCAAATTTACGAGCTTAAGATACTTTTTAAATATTATTATTTTGTAATCGATTTCGGATTTTTAATAATTTGGAAACGTTCTTATTTATTCGAAAACTAAATTTATTTTTCGTTAACGATATTTTGTAAAGAATTATTTTAGTTAAACATTTTTAAATTTTAATAAATTGCTGAAAATAACAACCAATTTTCTGAATTTTAGCCTAACCAAGTGAAATTACTAAAATAACCCTAAAGCAAATCCACTTTCTCTTCCTCCTCTTTGGTCGTATGAGCTAGCATACTTGGCAAGCAAGGAGCTTGCCAAGCAAACTCCACTTTTTGACTCCCCTTGTTCCCTAAATGCAGTCTCAATTCAATTGCAAAATCCAACTTGCCTTACTCTTCTTCTTTTACAAATTCCACGTTTCAAACAATCAAAATCAGAAATCAAGGAAATCAATTTCAATTTCATTCTCTTCTCTGATGCGAACCACCACGGTCAACCACCGCAACCACCATCGTCCGCCACCACCATTCATTGCCACCACCGCTTTCATCCTTACCCGACCACCTGTAACCACCGTAACAACCCCCCTTACCTTATCTCTCTTTTCTCCTTCGCGACCCACCTCCCCTGCCTCCCTCGCCTTTTTCCTCTGCCGCACCACCATGCCGCAGCTACCACCACTTCCAACCACCTCACCACCTCCTGAGTAAACCGCCGCATCCACCCTCACCGTCGAGCCACTGCTAACCCAGAACCACCCACGTCACGCACAAACTCCACTGTTTTTTTCCCCTATTTTTGCGCGACCACCCTCTCCCTTTTTCCTTACGGTTCCGCCGCCGCAGAACCAACCACCATCACCGGCACGAATTCGAGTCGCCGTGCCGATCAGACCTCCGGTCACCCCCCTCCCTCCTCTCTTTCCTCTCCTTCGCAGCCTCCCCTGCTCCTTCGTTCCCCTCCCTTGTCGTGCTCCAGTTTTGCGAGGAGCAGGTTCCAAATTGGAACTTTGTTCCCCTTTAATTTCCCACACCCAAGCCCAAAACAAGTTGGCCCAAATTTCCCAAAGTGAGTTTTACCATTTAAATTAAGCTCTATTTTCTTATTTAAACACTCATGTTAATCGATTATTATTTATTTTAACCTTATAAATTTAAATAATAAATTTCAGATTTATAATTTGGCTTAAAATTAGATTTAAATAATATTTTCGTTAGTTTATGAAATTAAATAATATTTCATGTAAATCTATTTATGAGTTATAAATTTATATTTTTGAAATTTTGATTAACAAATAATATTTTCGTTAAATTTACGAAATTATATTTTTATTAAAGTTCGTTGTTTGAAAATTCATTATTTATAAACTTATTTTTGAAATATTGGTTTTAGATTATTTATCGTCTTAGTACTAATTCAATAATTTAATATTCTGAAAGAAATCGGACTTGGAGCTCAGGAAGAACGATCTATCAGACGGGAAGTATAAAAATACGGTTGAGGTAACGACTATTGCTAGTACCCGGAATTCCCTTCTAAATGTGTTTATGAAATCATGACAATATGGTTTAATTTATGACCTGAATGCTTTGACATGTTTTATTGAATTGAGGGAAATGAATTATGTTTTGATTGAATAATTTATTATAATATGATTTGATGGAATTATTCCTTATATTATGATTGATTGAATTTCTTATAAAATGATATTATGATTGATTGAATTTCTTATAAAATGATATTATGATTGATTGAATTTCTTATAAAATGATATTATAATTGATTGAATTTCTTATAAAATGATGTTCATAAGAAACCATGAAAGAAAGGATGTTTGATCATATGATCCAAAGGAAATATGTTACTTCAACTGAAGTAAAAGGCTAAAATGTAAAATTAAATGAAACATGATAAATGAAAGTGAAAGACCTAGTCCGTTTGGAAGTATATGTTCACAGGTTACGATTCTCGGTCATGCATGTACCCATGGGGCATCCGCCCATTGAGCCAAGGCTCTCATGTTTTCGGGCCAAGGCCCCATGTTTTATGGACAGCGGTCCATCGTGGAAGACGTTCCACCATGTCATACTTGCCACGGCTAGCATGTGCACCCTAAAACTATAAATGAATTAAATAAAGGACTTTATAAAATGTTTTACATTATTCTATTCTCCCTGTGTTGTTAAATAAAATGAACTGAAATGAATTTACGTTGCTAGGGTAGTCGTTACTGAGTCTTCGGCTCACCGTTTTGTTTTCTGTTTTAGGTACTGCGGGAATCGATGGAAACGTGTAGTGGCGAGGAATTTCACTTTAGTATTAATCACCTAGTTTATGCTTAATGTTTTAATAGTTTAATTAAAGACTTTTAGTAAGTTCGGTAACTTTATTTTGGGAATATAAAGGATGATTATATTAATTTGGAGTTTTAATAGCTTATGTTATGATAGTTGCCTTGTAATTTCCAAGAGGGAATTACGGCAAGTAATGTTCCGACCAAATTTAGGTTAATTACGCTGCTAATTATGCTTTAATACTTGAATTAGAGGTCGGGGCGTTACAGTTTGGTATGAGAGCCAGGTTCTGGACCATAAGTGCTAAACCTTACGGGTTTTGCATGTAATAGAATTCAATAGGCTTTAAGCAAAGAGTTTTAAGGAATAAGTTAAAAAGGAATATTCTAAAATCATGTTAAGTTAAAATGAAATGAGTGTGAGCGTAGGAACGCACGGGATAAAAGGGATTCATTTCTCCTGTTATGTATGTTTTCTTGATTGAATATGTTATGCGAAATATCGATTATCAAGGTTATTAATGACGCCACGAACGAAGCTCACATCAAGCGCAACATTCACGATAACGTCGTCCACAATGATATTTCCCATGACGATTTCTATAAAGACCAATCTATAAAAGACCACAAGGAGATGATGGAACGATTAGGAACTGCACGTACGTTGTCAACTGAAGTGTTTAAAGATTCTCGGAAAACGAAATTTACTAATACGAACGGAAATGCGTCACTATTTAAGAAGTTTTCCCCGTTGAATTCACCAATCTATGATTGCAAGCCGATTCGATGGAATTTGAAGACTAGATCAATCAACTACTCGAGACTTTCGAAATGCTCTAACGAATGGAAGCGAATATCGTGCTAAAACGAAAACTTGTTATCAATGTCGATGAAAAGATCATTTCGTTAAAGATTGTCCTAAACCACCCCCAACGAATACCGGAACATCAACATCGACCAATCATGAACGAAACAACAAAAATGCTAAGGATAATCATAGTCCACCTCGCCCACCAACATATGTAAGAGCTTACATGATGAAAGACGAAGATGACGCCAACGTTGATATTATTTTAATTTAGTTGTCTCTCGCTTTAAAGCTGAACTTCCCTCGATTCCACTTTTATTGTTATATGTCATATTATGAGTTTCGTACCCTAGACAGTCTAGGGAAAAGTTTAAGCATTACTATTTTCTTAGAAGGAGTTAGGTTAAGCATGGTTCGAACTCAAAGATTTTATGGATATGGATTGTTTTAAGGAACTTTTATGAATGATTTAAGGATGGTATAAATGTTAGAGTTCCAAACAAGCATAAGGTTGTATTTCATGAGTGGTTGATCACTAATTGAATTGAGATTATTCGAAGTTTAAAGTGCTAACATTACGAACAAAAGTGATTCTTAGGTTACCTTTCTGATGAATATTTTTGGTGTTTATAAGTACAAAGGTCTATTATCTAAAAGCTGGTTGATATGCCCCTGTTAAGGAAGCTAAGAAGTTATATGAACCCAACATGAGTTAGGATAAAAGACCTGTTTGAGTTGATACATGAATAGAATCTTGAGGATTTTACCAAAATAAGCTATCAAGAATTAGTCTGTCAATAAGGTTGAATGGTAGAGTACCAAAAGAAGCACGATTTTATATTCTATAAGTGGCGAATCACCAATTAAATCAAGGTTATACAAGGTTTAAAGCATTTAAGTTATCATTAAAATTGATTTATGAGTTACTTTCCCGCACCCTTCATAATGATTGTTTTTGTGGTTGTAGGTACCTAAGTGTGTATTCCGATATGTTAAGGAAGCTAAGCTAGAACTTTTAAAAGTTATGCAAGAATATGATTTATGGTGAAAAGATGAAATTGAATTTACACATGAAGTTCTGAGGATTATACCAAAACAAGTAATCATGAATTAGTATGTCAGTTAGGTTGATGGTATTCTTGGTTTACCTTTCCGCGTCTTTAATAGGGATTATTTCCGTGTATTTATCTAAAAGGATGCTTGATAATCTCCATAAAGGAAGTTGAACTAGAGAATGTAAGGTTTTGCAAAAATGTTGTGAGGAAAAGTACGATTTATGGTGAGGAGATGAAATTGAGGTTGCATATAAAGCATTGAAATAAGTTATCAAGAATTCTGTCTATCAGGTTGATGATATCAATGAATGTTATGAAATCCGAAAAGAATTATGAATGATTGAGGAATGCAATGGAGTTGACAAAATGACATGTCTATAGAACCAGGTAGTCTGAACTGAGTTTTCTAGGAGCTAGATTGTTTCTGTTAAAGGCACACTTGATGGCTTAGCGTTATCCGCAAAATACGAGATTTACTGACTTAAAATATTAAGGATAAATAACGAAGTCGTATGTCTAACGATATATTTCTAGTCACGTGATTGGACTAGAAACTCTTGCAACTAACTTAGTCAACGAAGTTACTCAAGTAGAAGAAAAGATCGGAGATCGAAATCAAAACGAATCGAATAAAGAAAGTCAACGACAAGATACCTGCAGCAAAGAAGCTCAAGAGCAAACGAAAAAGCAATATCTCCAAATAGTCGCCTAAGAATGATATAATGTACGAATCACGACGTTTTATGTAAACGTGTTATGAATCAACCATGTTCGTGTGTTAGATCAAATGATTATGATATGAACGTCATGCCTATGTTGAATGTGAATTATTTTTTTCAATTAAGAATTATGTCTTAATGATATGCTTTATGGAATTTGTTTATGCTGACATGATTGTATTTGTGATAATTAATCGTTATACATGGATGCCGTCTTCGGTGGAAGTTCTCCTGAGCTCAGAGTACGAGATTGTGATACTAAATAACTTTTACAATTATTTGAGTATTATAATTGATAGATAAATGTTTATTTTCATTATATATACCTATATTTTCAGAATTATAATTTTGCATTAAATGTTACTATTCTTAGTGGAAAATTATTTTCAAACAGGATCTCACAAAGTAAAATGGGAGCCTAGTCTATGCTAACAAGTTTGCCCCTTTTATGTTCTTTGCTCCTCGATCCTATTTTATGAAGTTAAGTGGAGATACGAAAGACGATGGAGGAATGTAATTGACCTTAATGACGATTAAGGATCAATATATAAATTTTGCCCCTTTTGTGTTCTCTACTCTTTGATTCTAGGTCTCGAGTTAAAGCGGAGTCCTAAAAGATGATGGCGGAATGAAGGATAGACATTATAAGAATTGAAATTGTGAGATCTTGGTTTTAAAATAAAACATCATACCTTTATTCGAGTGTTTTTAATTTTCAACAAACGTTTTATAAATCAAATTTTCAAGTTTCGAGGACAAAACGTTTTCTAAGGGGGTAAGAATGTAATACCCCGAATTTTTAAAACTCGTTTAATTATGCTTAATTATTTTTATTTAGCTTATAATCATTTTTAAATCCTAATTCGAACTCATTTTAATTAACAAAGTTCTATTTCGCTTAAATCTTTAATATTGTTACATGATTTATTATTTTTCAGATTCTATGATTTAATTTCAAATTTACGAGCTTAAGATACTTTTTAAATATCATTATTTTGTAATCGATTTCGGATTTTTAATAATTTGGAAACGTTCTTATTTATTCGAAAACTAAATTTATTTTTCGTTAACGATATTTTGTAAAGAATTATTTTAGTTAAACATTTTTAAATTTTAATAAATTGCTGAAAATAACAACCAATTTTCTGAATTTTAGCCTAACCAAGTGAAATTACTAAAATAACCCTAAAGCAAATCCACTTTCTCTTCCTCCTCTTTGGTCGTATGAGCTAGCATACTTGGCAAGCATGGAGCTTGCCAAGCAAACTCCACTTTCTGACTCCCCTTCTTCCCTAAATGCAGTCTATTCAATTGCAAAATCCAACTTGCCTTACTCTTCTTCTTTTACAAATTCCACGTTTCAAACAATCAAAATTAGAAATCAAGGAAATCAATTTCAATTTCATTCTCTTCTCTGATGCGAACCACCACGGTCAACCACCGCAACCACCATCGTCCGCCACCACCATTCATTGCCACCACCGCTTTCATCCTTACCCGACCACCTGTCACCACCGTAACAACCCCCTTACCTTATCTCTCTCTTCTCCTTCGCGACCCACCTCCCCTGCCTCCCTCGCCTTTTTCCTCTGCCGCACCACCATGCCGCGGCTACCACCACTTCCAACCACCTCACCACCTCCTGAGTAAACCGCCGCATCCACCCTCACCGTCGAGCCACTGCTAACCCAGAATCACCCACGTCACGCACAAACTCCCCTGTTTTTTTCCCCTGTTTTTGCGCGACCACTCTCTCCCTTTTTCTTTACGGTTCCGCCGCCGCAGAACCAACCACCATCACCGGCACGAATTCGAGTCGCCGTGCCGATCAGACCTCCGGTCACCCCCCCTCCCTCCTCTCTTACCTCTCCTTCGCAGCCTCCCCTGCTCCTTTGTTCCCCCCCCTTGTGGTGCTCCAATTCTGCGAGGAGCAGGTTCCAAATTGGAACTTTGTTCCCCTTTAATTTCCCACACCCAAGCCCAAAACAAGTTGGCCCAAATTTCCCAAAGTGAGTTTTACCGTTTAAATTAAGCTCTATTTTCTTATTTAAACACTCATTTTAATCGATTATTATTTATTTTAACCTTATAAATTTAAATGATAAATTTCAGATTTATAATTTGGCTTAAAATTCGATTTAAATATTATTTTCGTTAGTTTATGAAATTAAATAATATTTCATGTAAATCTATTTATGAGTTATAAATTTATATTTTTGAAATTTTGATTAACAAATAATATTTTCGTTAAATTTACGAAATTATATTTTTATTAAAGTTCGTTGTTTGAAAATTCATTATTTATAAACTTATTTATGAAATATTGGTTTTAGATTATTTATCGTTTTAGTACTAATTCAATAATTTAATATTCTGAAAGAAATCGGACTTGAAGCTCAGGAAGAACGATCTATCAGACGGGAAGTATAAAAATACGGTTGAGGTAACGGCTATTGCTAGTACCCGCAATTCCCTTCTAAATGTGTTTATGAAATCATGACATTATGGTTGAATTTATGATCTGAATGATTTGACATGTTTTATTGAATTGCGGGAAATGAATTATGTTTTGATTGAATAATTTATTATAATATGATTTGATGGAATTATTCCAAATATTATGATTGATTGAATTTCTTATAAAATGATATTATGATTGATTGAATTTCTTATAAAATGATATTATGATTGATTGAATTTCTTATAAAATGATATTATGATTGATTGAATTTCTTATAAAATGATATTATGATTGATTGAATTTCTTATAAAATGATATTATGATTGATTGAATTTCTTATAAAATGATGTTCATAAGAAACCATGAAAGAAAGGATGTTTGATCATATGATCCAAAGGAAATATGTTACTTCAACTGAAGTAAAAGGCTAAAATGTAAAATTAAATGAAACATGATAAATGAAAATGAAAGACCTAGTCCGTTTGGAAGTATATGTTCACAGGTTATGATTCTCGGTCATGCATGTACCCATGGGGCATCCGCCCATTGAGCCAAGGCTCTCATGTTTTCGGGCCAAGGCCCCATATTTTATGGACAGCGGTCCATCGTGGAAGACGTTCCACCATGTCATACTTGCCACGGCTAGCATGTGCACCCTAAAACTGTAAATGAATTAAATAAAGGACTTTATAAAATGTTCTACATTATTCTATTCTCCCCGTGTTGTTAAATAAAATGAACTGAAATGAATTTACGTTGCTAGGGTAGTCGTTACTGAGTCTTCGGCTCACCGTTTTGTTTTCTGTTTTAGGTACTGCGGGAATCGATGGAAACGTGTAGTGGCGAGGAATTTCACTTTAGTATTAATCACCTAGTTTATGCTTAGTGTTTTAATACTTTAATTAAAGACTTTTAGTAAGTTCGGTACTTTTATTTTGGGAATATAAAGGATTATTATATTAATTTGGAGTTTTAATAGCTTATGTTATGATAGTGGCCTTGTAATTTCCAAGAGGGAATTATGGCAGGTAATGTCCCGACCAAATTTAGGTTAATTCTGCTGTTAATTATGTTTTAATACTTGAATTAGAGGTCGGGGCGTTACACTGCCACTCCTTCTTTTGACACAAAATGTCCCAAAAATGCAACTCTTTCCAACCAAAACTCACACTTTGAGAACTTGGCATACAACTGGTTATCTCTCAAGGTACTCAACACCGATCTCAAGTGTTCCGCGTGATCTTCTTCACTCTTTGAATACACTAGGATGTCATCTATGAAAACCACTACAAACTTGTCCAAATATGCATGGAATACACGGTTCATTACGTCCATAAATATTGCAGGGGCATTGGTTAACCCAAAAGGCATAACAGTGAACTCATAATGTCATATCTAGTCCTAAATGCGGTCTTTGGTATGTCATGGTCAGCGATTCTCAATTGATGATAACCCGAACGCAAATCGATCTTTGAAAAGATTCCTGCTCCTTTTAGTTAGTCAAATAGGTCTTCTATCCTAGGGAATGGATATTTTTTCTTGATTGTGACCTTATTGAGCTCCCTGTAGTCTATACAGAGCCTCATACTTCCATCCTTTTTCTTCACAAACAACACTGGTGCTCCCCAAGGCGATGCACTTGGCCTAATATAACCTTTCTCCAATAGATCCTCTAGTTGGCCTTTTAACTCATTCATTTCTGCTGGAGCCATTCGATAAGGTGCTTTTGAAATAGGGGCGGTTCCAGGCACTAAATCTATAGTAAAGTCGATAGGTCGATTGGGAGGCATCCCCGGGATCTCTTCTGGAAATACATCAAGGAATTCATTGACTACTACAATATCCTCAGGTTGATCCTTGATCACATGCTCTAGGTTCCTCACATTACATAAGAAGGCTGGGTTCCCTTTACTGACTAGCTTCACGAGTTCCATTGCCGTGATGTTTCCTATGTTCTTAGCCTTACCAAAACGACGATATGACACTACTTTGCCTAGGCTAGACCTCAAGTGAACCTTCTGCTTCTCACAGTCTATTTTGGCTTTGAACTTGGCCAACCAATCCATCCCTAGAATTACATCTAGCTCTCCTAACTCAAATTCGATTAGGTTAGATAAGAATACGGTCTTGGCTATGGTCAAAGGCACATCTCTATGAATTTTGGCACACTTCACTATATTACCAGTAGGTATGACTATGGGTACCTCAATTGGTTCAGGCTCTTTCAACCCTAGTTTCCCCAAAGCATCCACTGATATAAAAGAATAAGTCGCACCAGAATCAAATAGAACTTTAACTAAAACGGAATTAATAGAAAAAGTACCCGCTATGACATCAGAGGAAGTCTCCGCTTCTTGCCTAGATATCACATTCAACTTTCCTTGGGCAACTCCTTTGTTATAGCCACCTCCATTGGTGTTCCCATTGTTGTTTCGGTTCCCATTCTGCTGTTGGTTCCCTCCAGGTTTTCCATGGTTCTGGTGATTGCCATTGCTATTGCCATTGTTACCACCTTGGTGGTTTCTTTGGTTTCCACCTCCATTTCCCCCATTCCGGTTCTGATTGTTCCGGTTATTGCCTTGGTGGTTACCTTGGTTAGGCTTTCCATTCTTAGAATAGCATTCATACTCCCTATGGCCTAACTTCTGACAGAACCTACAAGTCACCAAGTTTCCATCACAATCCTTTCCAGGGTGATTCATGTTACAGCGCCTACATTCGTAGGTCTTCACTCCATTCCTTCCAGACTGATTTCCACCACCTTGGTTGTTGCGATTACCACCATTGTTAGCCCTAAACTGGAAATTCCCATTTCCTTTGTGCTTCTTAAAATTCCCCTGATTCTGATGGTTACTCCCTTGATTCGAGCTTCCACCATCCTTTCTCTTTTCAGCACTACCATTCTTCCTTTGCTGTAACCCATACAGGTGAGCAGCTTTTCCGTACAGGGTGTCTAATGAGGTAAAGGTCTCTCCAGACAACAACAGCTGTAAGTCCATGGTCAAACCATTCTCAAATCTTTAAGCCCTGAGCTCTTTCGTTGCCACCACTTCAGGTGCAAACCTAGACATCTCTATAAACTTAGAATAGTATTCCGTCACAGACAGACCTCCCATTTTGAGTTCAATGAACTCCTGCGCCTTTTGTTTCTTCAGATAAGGTGGGTAAAACTTGTTCCTTAGTGCAGTTTTGAATGCTTCCCATCCAAAGGTAGGTGTGGCTCTAAGGGTATTTTCACATCGTTGCCACCATAAATCAGCTTCACCTCTCAGGTAGTACACAGTACTATTCACCCTAAGGTTTTCGGGGTAATTCACAGCTACAATGAGCTTATCAAACTCTCTCAACCAGTTCTCAAGCACACTGGGTTCAATCTCTCCGCTATAGAGTGGAGGCTTCCTTTGAGCTATTTTCTTAAACATTTCCCTAGCCGGATCATGCATTGGGTTGGCTCTGGTTTGAGCTAGGTCTCGAACTACCTCAGCTAGTTGTCTAACCACTTCAGAAATATCTTGGTTATCCATATCCCTTCTCCTAAATAAATAAAAAGGCTAACTTTAATATTGGTTGGACATGACATTACTAAGGCACTAGTTCAATCACGAACCTACTCACAACAAGAACACATTTAGGCGTAACCTAGGGGAAGAGTTGGCGCCATTCTTGGGCCTTCTCACCCCACTATTCGATGCAAGTAAATTTAGATGGTTGCTACTAAACCACCTTGCACATAAAATTTCATTGAAGAAATAACAAGTAATCCCTTTGCGATACCCACAAGACTTAGAATTGAAAATTGAACTTAAAGGATAACGAAAAAGGAAATTCTATTCTTTTATTAGAACTTCAATGAGTAATTCTTACATCCACTAATGCCATAGCATTTATTCTCCAACTCTAAAAACTAAAACCATAAATAGTAGCTTTTCCACTTTATTAATCAACGAAAAATAAAACTAAGGATTACATTTCTCTAGAGACTAACGTCATCACGACGATCATTTCTTTCCTTGTATTGCTTTGGAGTAAAGTCTTGATCATTAGGATCATCCAAGTCTTCTTCCGGATCCGAGTCGTCATCCATAGCCTCATCATTTTGCTGTGGCTCACTATCAACCACATTATTCTCTTCAAACTCATCTTCAGATCCATGGATATCTCAATAGTGGGTTCAGGGACTATAGGGTTAGGATTTTCAATCTCTACCACATCATCATCACTATCCTCCTCAACCGCACTAGTGTGCTCATCATGGATCATGCCATCCTCACCATCACTTTCTATTCCTCCATAGCCCATACCAAAGCCCGCATAATACTTCCCATCCTCATAACTATTTTCTGCAACCTCTAAGATAGTAGCAAGAACCTCAGAGTCATACTTCCACCTACCATCACTAGTCTCATATTTGTACCAATTAGGGGTACCATTACCAAAATGCATGTCACTGAACTTGTTCTTGAGGTCTATGTAAGGGTTCTTATGGGGTAAACAATGTATAACCATACTAGCCATCATATCTTTGTGCCTAAGGTGGGGCATATTCTTGGTCGAAGCCAAATAGTCACAAGCAAACACGATCTTCTGAACATACGTGCGAGGAGTCTCATTATCCATCTTCTCTAAGTATCCTAGACTGGTGAACTTAGAAGGTAGCATCCTTAATTCCTGAAAATTCACAACTCAAGAGTCTTACTAACGCGTTTCCATAGAAATTCCAACCCCCAAAAGGATACAATAAATAGTTCGTGGAGCCATACAATTTCAATGCACAATTACATGCTCAACATGAAATATGATGCAATTAATCACATAAAGCAAGATAAAACATGGTTAGAACATATACATGGCACTTAATAAATCACATTGTCACATAATATGCATTCTTAGACTAATATGCCCTTTCTTAATCTACCCATTTCTCACTTGAAAATAATATTAATTTTCGAAATTAATTAAGAAATAACTCCTAACTTTGTTGAAATTATTTAAATTAAAATCGAAAATTAATAAGAATTATTGATTGATTAAATAAATAAATAAATAAATTTCGGATAAATTAAAAAAAAGAAATTCGAAAAAAATTTAAACATAAATTCGAAATAATATTCGAATAAAAATAAATAAATAAATAAAATAATTCGGATAATTAAATAAAATAATTTCCAAAATTATTAAAATAAATTCGAATTTAATTCGAAACTTTCGAATAAAATTTAAAATAATCGAAAAATTTAATTAATATTAAATAATAATCCGACTTTTCAACTAATTTCAAACGACCCAAAATAATTGATATTTGACCTTTAAAATATTGAGTACTCAAAATAATACGTTTTGACTTTAGGAAAATATTTTTCGAAAATCCTAAAGTTCCGCAATCGTAGTTTAAGGATTTACCACTTTGCACTATTAGTTAATGCAAAGCAGCTCTCAAACTAGAGCTCTGATACCACTTTGTAACACCCTAATAATTCCTTGCTTTTATAAAACCATTTTCCAACTTAAAATAAAGGAATTACTAAAGCATTACCGCCACCGTGATAACGTTTAAGGCTATTACCAGAATTACGCAGCGGAATTAAATGTCAACTAACTTTTAAAAACCATAATTAATGAAATATTGAGGCCTCCTACAATTTGGAACCATAATGGCCCAAAACCCAAAATATAAATAATTCAAACGTTTCAAACATAATTAAAGTAAAGTTAAATAGTTCAAAATACGAAAACATGCAACTCTCTCGATCATCCCAAGCCACATGATTCCGGTCTACCAACCTGCTATTTTATTCTACTCCCCATCAATGCAAGTGCAAATGATAGATCATCATAGGGTCATTAGGGCAAAGGCCATGACCAAAACACACAAAGCACGTAGTCAGCAAAAGCTGAGTACTTACAAGCATAGGGTGAACGAAACTAAAACATGCATCACTCACTAAGTGTTAATCAACATGCGAAAGCCATATAATAATTAACAATCAATCATGAACACAAGACTCGACTCTTGACTCACAATTTAATTAGAATAAGCTTCGAACGGGCCAAAGAAATATTCCATAAAGGAAAGGTGATGGGAGCCAACCATACACCAAATAATAAATAATAAATTCGGGCCATACCGAGTGTCGGGCCATACCGACGGAATTCCTGCGTATAATATAAATGAAACAACGTCTTGTATCATTAGTAGGAGTACGAGCTTTCCGGCAAGACTCCCCCCATTGTTCATACTCAAGGTATATACGTTCCAAGAGTTTTGAAGCTTGTTCGGGTTGCACTTTACGTTTATTAATATTTTATTAAAGGCGAACTCAAGACTCGACAATGTACACACATACAATTAATAAACAACAACCAAAACAATCTTATTTTAATGCTTTAAGACTTGTGATCAACCAAGCAACACACTTGTGATATTACTACCATGTTCCTCCTCACCAAAGTGAGACTCCACATCATGCACATTAACATGAGGGTTGTGCCATTGCACGACAAATCCTAATTCATTTCATACCTAATATTCCCAACTTAACCCTACATGTGCGGTGGCTTACGTGAGCTAACCCTTCACATGTGGTAAAATAAATAGTACAGCGAGGTACGAATAATTGGCTCAAAGTATGTTAGACATCCAGTACAATAGCATACAAATAAATAATTTATCCCTTGCATGTGAAACAAACCATACATGCATAAATATTGAACAACATGATTGACAATGAAATCCATACTCATAATAATTTCAACATGCTTGTTCAACAATTAATCCAATAAATCCAACATCATAAAACACATGCTCGTTCACCAAAATAAACATGATTCCACATAATGTAATTCACATCATCAACAATCATGTAATGTCTTTGACAAAAAGGTGTGGTCGCCCTAGACTTGTACGTACCTTGAATACCTAAGTGTAGGGGCCACTTTGCAATAACGAGCACTCAACTAGAAATCACCTCCTATCATCAAAATAATGAAACTTAAATTATTTCCATGTTCATTAAATTTCCAGCAACTTTATAAAATTTAAAACCTCCTTTAAACTTTAGAATTCAATCGTTTTTCAATAATAAAATCGTCTCAATTTGCAAAATCAATCCCTAGTACGAAAACATACTTTTTCCGCCTTTAAAATCAATAAAAATCGACACTTTAAACCTTTATTCAAATCTGAAAATATAATTGATTATCATAATTAAAATCATCACCTAATTATGCTAATCAATTGACTCATTAGGTCTAGGTTAAAACCCTAACTTGAAAATCCCAATAACACTAGTTTATTATCATAAAAATCGATGCTTTATTCAATAAACAAATCTGAAAATTCATCCTTTAATAATTAAAACAAGCCTAATGAATCACAACACGTAAATCCTCAAAGCACGGTATTCATAACCGGTTCCCAGCATTTTAATTACTCAAAACAATACTAATATAATAATTTAAAATACGGAATTTAAATATAATAGGTAAGGAAGAAGAGAATTATACCAATCAGGCCTATAGCACGGAACAACCACGAATTAATGTGATTGGGCGAAAAGAGATTGGAAAAACGAACACGAACAACACACACACACACACGTCCGTGTGTGTGCGCGCAGCAAGGGGCGACGAGTAGCGACAGGCGCGAGCGAGAGAGAGGGGGCGCGTGCGCGGGGCGCGAAGGAGAGAGCGAGAGGGCGAGCGAGGGTGTGGGTGTGCGATGCACACGAAGCAACAACACAGCAGCACAGCACCAGCAGCTATGCGCGCTGGCTGGGCGTGCTGCGAGAGAAGAAGGGGCGAGAGTGTGTGTGGGCGAGAGGCGGGCACGAGGCCGTGCAGGCGTGCGGGTGCAGCACGAGGGCACGAGCCTTGAGGGCGTGCGGGTGCCGAGCAAAGAGAGAGAAGGGGAGAGATGGAGTGAGGGGCAAGAAAAACAAAAGAGGGTTTATGAATTTTAGGGGCTCATTTAATGATGGGGGAGTCCTATTTATAGGCTCCCTAATCCCTTGATGGGCTAGGCTTAAGATATTTGAGTTGGGCTTAGGAATGAAATGTGAAGGAAATAATGCCCTTGGTCCAAGTATGCATTCAATGATAAGTCTAATAAATGCGGTTCAGTATTAATTAACAAGTTAATAATTCAGTGAGATCAAGTGAGCTGAATGCCTAGCTAGAGGCCGCTTCAGTTCAAGTGGAATTAATGATATTAATCCACAGCTTACTCTTGACTGAACCCGTAGGGTCACACAAATAGTACGTAAACGGATCAAGTATTTAATGGCATTAAATATTCCATCTATGGATATTCGGAATCGACGGATCTTGGTTTCAGTGGGAGCTGAGATCGTCACAGGCAAGAAATGAATACTCCGGAAACGATGATATTGCCGGAAACGGAAATATGGATCGTATCGGAAATATAAATATTATCCAAGTCGTAGATGTTGCCGGAAACGGAAACATGGTACGTATCGGAAAATATTATCGGAAATGGAAATATTGCCGAAATCGGAAATATTGCCGGAAACGGAAATATTGTCAGAATCGAAAATATTATCGAAATCGGAAAATAATTCCGGAAACGGAAATATTAAATATTTGTTCGAAACGGAAATTGATTCCGGAATCGGAAATATTAAATATTGTTCGTATCGGAAATGAATTCCGGAATCGGGAATTTAATCGGAAGCGTATCGTACGAATTAGCATCGGACGAGGCCCGCTAGACGAAGGCCCAGCACGAAGCCAGGCCATCGCCCAGCGAGCCAAAACGCACCATCGCACGCCAAGCCTCGACCAGGCCCAGCGCAAGGCCAGGCCCAGCCAAGGCCTGGGGCGCGCGCGCGAGAGCACAGCAGTGGGCTGAGCGTTGTGCGCCTAGCGTGGGCCGCAAGGCTTGCGCGGGTGTACGGTGCTCATGCAATGCTTGTGCGGGAATCCTAAAGCAATCGGGATTCGAAATATGATTAAATCCTAAAACTATTAGATAATGATTATTTAATTAGAGTCCTAGTAGGATTATAATTAAATAAAATTAGTATCCTAATAGGATTCCAAAACCTTTTCCATAACTCTATAAATAGGTGCCTATGGTCACATATTTACTGAGATTATTCAAGTATTCAAAGTGAGTTTTTGAGAGAAAAATTCAGTCACATACCTTGCCTAAAAGTGCCGAAATTATTAGTACCTTAAGGGCGATTCTAGTTGGTCAATCTTAAGGCGGATCCGGACGTGCTGTGGACTATCTACGGAGGGACGACACTTGGAGTCCTAAAGACTTGTTCTTGTTCGGTTCGGGCGCAGCTAGGGAAGGCACGCAACAAAGAGTATGCATCTAAACTATGCTATATGATTATGTGTAAATAATATGTATTCCTGGCTAAATGCTTTTTCCGCATGATTTATGAATTGTCATATGAATCATAACCTAACAGTGGTATCACGAGCCTCTTATTATTTTCATAATCTAAATTGCATGAACATGGTTAAATATTACAAATTTGCAAGAATTAAAAGGGGTGATTAATTTTCGTAATTGTTAATTAATTGCAAATTGCGTTTATTTAATTATACGTACGCAGTTTTTCGGCAGTTTCTTCGTTACTCATCCAAATCGAGTGATTTTTGTGTCAATTCCGCATGTAAAAGGCATTCTAAAATTTTGACAAAAATAATCTTTTTCTACCGAACCCAGAATTCTCAAATTCGAAGCCTAACTATGACTTTTCGAAGGTTTTAGTTTTTCGAATGCAAAATTTCGTAAATTTAAGATGTTAAATTAAATATTTGCGATTCTTGTTGATAAATCTTGAATTTTTCATTGACCTACTCTATATGTTTAACAAGTCTGAATGCCTAGCCTTGTTAATTATGCAATCTAATTTGTAATTATGATTAATTTGTTGAAAATTAGAATAATTTAGAATTAATTTGATTTTCATAATTAATTATAATTTAATTAGATACCTATGATTAAAAACCACCATAAAAATTGTAAATTTATGTTAAATTTTAAATTTTTATGACCTAGACTTGAATCCATGTTAATCGGAAATCAATTGAATAATAATTTTTTGATTTTTCGCCCTAAAATTATGAAATTAATATTAATTTATTAATTTGTCATTAATTTTAAATATAAATATTTTAATTTTTATGCGATTCATTCATATAACTTGCACGCACAAAGCAATGGACGCTACGTGTTACCCTTAAGGGGTGTTGTATAGTGCGGGCATGCGACGACGAGCAAGGGAGTTCGTCGCCCATGCGGCACGAATGCAATGAGCAAGGGCATGGTGCACGAGCACAAGGCAGCAGCCCTGCCTTGTGTCGTGGGCTATGAGCAATGGACGAATGGGCATGGGCGAAGGCAAGGCACGGCAGTCGCGTGTGGGCAGCAAGCGAGCTGCGCCACAACGCGCACTGCCTCGCGCAAGCGCGCGCAGCCTCGCGCGCAGCGAGCGCAAGCTCGCGTGCCACGCGTGCTGCGCCCAGCGACGATGCCGCGCGCAGCGAGCGCTGGCTCGCACCAAGCGAGCGCTAGCGAGCGCGCACAGCATGCGCTGGCGAGTGCACGAAGCGAGCGCTGGCCCGCGTGCAGCGAGCGCTAGCGAGCGAACGCAGCGAGCGATGGCTCGCGTGCATCGAGCGCAGGCGCGCGCGCAGCGAGCACATGCTCGCGTGCATCGAGCGCTGGCGCGCGCGCAGCGAGCACCAGCTCGCGCGATGGCTTGCGAAGGGTAGAAGCAGCAGCTATGCGACGCAGCGCATGGGCTGCGCGCACATGGCCAGCGATGGCTGTGTGCGTGTGGCCCATAGGCGTGCGATGCGTAGGGTGTTTGCGTTGCGATTAGATCGTTTTGAATGTTTAATTTGAAATTTTCAGTTTACGTAATTTTAATTAATTTTAAAATTAATAATTTAAATTATTTTCTTGGATTTTAATTTTGAATATTGTAATTATAATAAATTTTATTTATTCTAATTATTTTACTAAAATTAAAATCATGAATTAATTTAAATACGACTGAAATTAAATTAAACTTTTTGGATTCAATTATAAATTTATATGAGCTTTAAATTTTAATTAAATTTGTATGTTTCCGGTTAGACTAGAAATACATTTTTATGTTTAAAATTAGTAAAGCATATGAATTTATTGGTTTAGGTGGGAGCGCTTTTAGTCATAAACTCTTGATTAGGTCTACAAATCCTTAAGGTTAAAACAACTTGATTAGAATTAATAAGGACTGAATAATTGGTAGATTATTGGTGCCCTTGATTAATTGCTGCAAATGTTTACGTGATGCATAATGTGTTTTACTAACCAGCTATGTGGGCCATTCATGATAATGAATGGGTGAATGGTATATATTGTATATGTACTGTTTTGCAGGTTATGAAGTGACTAGTATGGCCCAAATAGGATAGAAAATATTGTCTGCGTACCATTAATTTGAATGTAATTGGTCTAAAATACCAAAGTTGTTTTTCAATTCAAATATGGTCTGCGTACCATCAAATAGTTGTAATTAGTTTTAATTATAGCTTATCCTATTTGAAGAAAATGGTGCCTCCCACGGAGATTTTCAAGACGGACTTTGAAGTTAAAGCTTCAAGATGAAGTCGGGCCATACTAGATCACATTTATCTTATGCATATTTTAAGTTATTTATTGTTTTTAAATATGTCTTAAAATGCATGAGATCAAAAGCTTGATTATGTTGCATGATTAAGGATTTTAGTTCACTTAAAATCTAACCAACATAGTAAGAGCCTTAAGTTCCAAACTTAAAAATTGAGTTAAAAGGTGCCATGCCAAAATATACACTTGCTTGGATATCCTTTACATCAATCTAGTAATAGTTTTCGCTCAGCGAGGTGTTACTTATTGGTCCTAAAGGGGCAAGGTACACAAATAATTGTGAGTACATGTTAGTTTTGGTGAAACTCAATGATATAAGTAAGGAGTCCTTTTATGTCGTGGCAAAATCGATAGGTTTACCTAATAAGTTCTTAGACGTACCTATCAACCAAGAATAGTTTCTAGACTATTAGCAAAAGGCTTTTGCTTACCTAAGATGTTTTAGGATTAAGTCGACAAACTGTGCTTAGTTCTTCAATGATTTTAGGATCTTGGAATCATTTTATTCACACCTGCCGGAACACATAACTTGAATAAAATTCTTAATAAACATTGAATTATGCATGTATGCTAGAATTTAAGTTTATTAAGAGAAACTGTGAATGGTTATTTATTTGTTTATTCTTTTCAATTGTAGTTTTTAATATGGCAAACAACAATTCATTCAACATTCGATCAATTCTCGAAAAGGAGAAGTTGAACGGGAAAAACTTCCTTGACTGGCAAAGGAACTTGCAAATAGTTCTTATGCAGGAAGAAAAGGAGTATGTCCTAGAAGAGGCGATGCCCGAAGCCGCAGGCGACGGGGTCACTCAGGCAGCCCTCAATCGTTGGATTGATGCCAACAAGGATGTGAAATGTCTAATGCTCGCCACCATGAGTGCGGATCTGCAGAAAACGTTCATCAACTCAGATGCTTTCACAATCATCAGTGAGTTGAAGAACATGTTCCAAGATCTGGCTCGAGTCGAAAGATTCGAGACTCATAGGCAAATTCTTGAGACCAAGCTTAAGAAAGGCGAGCCCGTAAGTCCACATGTTCTCAAAATGATTAAACTGATTGAGAATATGAGTCGGCTGGATCAGCAATTTTCTCAGGAAATGGCTATAGACACCATCCTCCATTCTCTTCATAGCGGGTATGATCAGTTCAAACTGAACTACAGTATGAATAGTCTGGACAAAACGCTCACTGAGCTTCACGGTATGCTGAAGACCGCTGAAAAGACGCTCAAAAGTGATAAGCAGGATGTGCTTATGGTGCGTGGGGGCAAGTTCAAGAAATCTGGAAAGAAGAGGAATGCTAAGAAAGGTGGCAACAAGGCCAGCCCAACTAAGCAAACTGGCGCCAAATCTGTAAAGAGGAAGGTCAGTCAACCCACTTCTGAATCCGAATGCTTCTACTGCAAGAAGAAGGGGCATTAGAAGAGAGATTGCTTGAAGCTAAAGGAAGATCAGAAGAGCGGAACAGTCGTTCCATCTTCAGGTATTTTCGTTATAGACTGTATACTTGCTAATTCAACTTCTTGGGTATTAGATACAGGTTGTGGCTCACACTTATATTCCAATCCATAGGGACTAAGAAGAAGTAGAAAGTTAAGCAAGGGTGAAGTCGACCTACGAGTGGGAAATGGAGCACGGATTGCTGCATTAGCTGTAGGAACTTACTATTTGTCGTTGCCCTCCGGGCTAGTTTTGGAACTGGAAGAATGTTTCCATGTTCCAAGTCTTACTAAAAAACATCATTTCAGTTTCTTGCTTAGATGCTAAGGGATTTTCCTTTTTAATAAAAGACAATAGTTGTTCGTTTTATTTTAAAGAGATGTTTTATGGATCTGCTAGATTAGTCAATGGACTTTATTTATTAGATCACGACAAAAAAGTATATAACATAAATACCAAAAAGGCCAAAAAGGATGATTCAGATCTCACCTATCTGTGGCATTGTCGATTAGGCCATATAAACTTGAAACGCTTAGAAAGACTTCAAAAGGAAGGAATTTTAGAACCATTTGACTTAGAGGATTATGGTAAATGCGAATCATGTTTACTTGGCAAAATGACAAAGCAACCTTTCTCTAAAGTTGGAGAAAGAGCAAATGAACTATTGGGTTTAATCCATACAGATGTATGTGGACCAATGAGTACAAATGCTAGAGGTGGTTTCAGCTACTTTATCACTTTCACTGATGACTTCAGTAGGTATGGTTATGTCTACCTAATGAAGCATAAGTCTGAATCCTTTGACAAATTCAAGGAATTTCAGAGTGAAGTAGAGAATCAATTAGGCAAGAAGATTAAGGCACTGCGGTCTGATAGAGGCGGTGAATATCTGAGCTATGAATTTGATGACCATCTGAAAGAATGTGGAATTCTATCAGAATTGACTCCTCCAGGAACACCACAATGGAACGGTGTGTCGGAACGGAGGAACAGAACCTTGCTAGACATGGTCAGGTCAATGATGGGTCAGGCCAAACTTCCATTAGAATTTTGGGGACATGCACTAAATACAGCTGCACTCACTATAAATAGAGCTCCGTCTAAAGCTGTCGAAAAGACTCCATATGAATTATGGTTTGGAAAGCCTCCAAATGTGTCTTTTCTTAAGATTTGGGGATGTGAAGTATACGTCAAACGATTAATTTCAGACAAACTTCATCCAAAATCTGACAAATGTATCCTTGTGGGCTATCCAAAGGAAACAAAGGGGTATTACTTCTACAATACATCTGAGAACAAGGTATTTGTTGCTCAAGATGGTGTCTTTTTGGAGAAAGATCACATTTCCAAAATGACAAGTGGGAGAAAAGTAGACCTCGAAGAAATTCGAGTCGAACAACAAACTCTAGAGAATGCTCAAGATGACATTCAGGATGAAACTCAGAGATCTTTAGAAGAATCTGGTGAGAATCATGGTCAATCTAGAAATGTTACCCCGCGTAGATCGCAAAGATATAGATCTCAACCGGAAAGGTACTTAGGTATTTTGACGAACGAGAGCTATGACGTTCTATTACTTGAAAGTGATGAACCTGCGACTTACAAACAAGCTATGACGAGCCCTAGCTCCAAGCAATGGCAAGAAGCCATGCAATCTGAATTAGACTCCATGTCTGAAAACCAAGTATGGGATTTGGTCGATTTGCCAGATGGCTACCAAGCCATTGGAAGCAAATGGGTTTTCAAACTGAAAAAGGACAAGGATGGGAAACTTGAAGTTTTCAAAGCTAGATTGGTTGCAAAAGGTTACAGGCAAGTCCACGGTGTGGATTACGATGAAACCTTTTTACCAGTTGCAATGCTAAAGTCTATTCGGATAATGTTAGCAATCGCTGCATATTACGATTACGAAATATGGCAGATGGATGTCAAAACTGCTTTCTTAAACGGCGTTTTAACAGAAACTGTGTTTATGACACAGCCTGAAGGTTTTGAGGATCCAAAGAATGCTAAAAAGGTATGCAAGCTAAAGAAGTCAATCTACGGATTGAAGCAGGCATCCAGGAGCTGGAATATACGTTTTGATGAAGCAGTCAGTGACTTTGGTTTCATCAAGAACGCAGACGAATCTTGTGTATACAAGAAGGTCAGTGGGAGCAAAATTGCTTTCCTGGTATTATATGTCGACGACATATTACTTATCGGAAATGACATTCCTATGTTGAACTCTGTCAAGATTTGGCTTGGGAAATGTTTTTCGATGAAAGATCTAGGAGAAGCACAGTACATATTGGGCATCAAGATTTACAGAGATAGATCTAAAAAGATGATTGGACTTAGTCAAAGCACTTATATCAATAAGGTGCTTGATAGGTTCAAGATGGCGGACTCCAAGCGAGGCTACCTACCCATGTCTCATGGAATGACTCTAAGCAAGAATCAGTGCCCAAAAACACTTGATGAGCGTAGACGAATGAATGGGATTCCATATGCATCATTGATTGATTCAATAATGTATGCTATGATATGTACACGCCCGGATGTTGCGTACGCACTCAGTGCTACGAGCAGATACCAGTCAGACCCAGGAGAGGCACATTGGACTGCTGCCAAGAATATTTTGAAGTACCTGAAAAGGCACAAAGATGACTTCCTGGTCTATGGTGGAGATGATGAATTAATTGTTAAAGGCTATACGGACGCAAGTTTCCAAACCGACAAAGATGATTTCAGATCACAGTCTGGGTTTGTCTTCTGCCTCAACGGAGGAGCAGTAAGCTGGAAAAGTGCTAAGCAAAGCACCATTGCGGATTCTACAACTGAAGCGGAGTACATTGCTGCACATGAAGCATCAAAGGAAGCTATATGGCTAAGGAAGTTCATAGGTGAACTTGGTGTAGTCCCCTCCATTAAAGGACCAATAGCCCTGTATTGTGATAATAATGGAGCTATTGCACAGGCAAAGGAGCCTAGACACCACCAGAGAGTCAAGCATGTACTTCGTAGATTTCACCTTCTACGAGAGTTCGTTGAAAGAAAAGAAGTCGAGATAAGCAAAATTGGAACTGATGACAACATATCAGATCCATTGACTAAACCTCTGCCGCAGGCGAAGCACAACTCGCACACTGCAGCTATGGGAATCAAACATATTGGAGAATGGCTTTGATGTCTCTGTTTAATGTTTTAAAGTTTTAGAGTTTAAATCTTTGTAAAACATTATTGGTTAATCATTCACAATAAATGAAGAGAATTCATTTTTCCATTTAATTTGTTGTTTATTAAATGATGAGTCCCTTCAATTTGACGATATATTCAAGATAGACTGTCAGGACCAGTCCTGTGACTAAGAAATGTCTATCAAGTGAACTTGAATGTCAAAGGTTGAAAATGGTCCCTAGTCGGAGTTTTCTATAAAATTGGACGCATAGAAAACGTTAGACGATTAGAATGCAAGATGACTAGTAGTTCTGTTTCTTGAACTATGTGGACATGGCAATGTCATAATCATTTGCATTGATACTTACTTTGTGAAGACTAGTATCGGACAAGACCTATGAAACTTTACTGTAAGAGTTGAAAATCTGTCATAAGTAAATTTCATTAAAATTATTAGACACTAAATCCCCAATACCTGAGTGATTTGAGATTACTTGTTTGAGAACTGGTTACTTTGACGTTGACCAACCGTCGCACCGTAAAAGGAGGCTATAAAGGCAACGCTCAGGTAATCACCTATCAAACGAAGTCTAATCTCAAGATCGCAAGATTGGGATTGTCCTCCCATAAATCGGGATGAGATGCTTAAAAGTTTTACAAGGCCACTCGGAGAGCTAGAAACTGTGAAATGCATGGCCGTGCTCGGATGAATCATAGGCTATGATTATCTGTTTATTTGATCAGTTGAACTCTGAAACCGAGAAACACCTCTGGACATAATAAGGATGACAACTCTTACCTTATGTTCAAGAGCAAGCATCGAGCGACAAAGGAATTAGGAAATGCACACTTGTCCCTAAGGACAAGTGGGAGACTGAAGGAAATAATGCCCTTGGTCCAAGTATGCATTCAATGATAAGTCTAATAAATGCGGTTCAGTATTAATTAACAAGTTAATAATTCAGTGAGATCAAGTGAGCTGAATGCCTAGCTAGAGGCCGCTTCAGTTCAAGTGGAATTAATGATATTAATCCACAGCTTACTATTGACTGAACCCGTAGGGTCACACAAATAGTACGTAAACGGATCAAGTATTTAATGGCATTAAATACTCCATCTATGGATATTCGGAATCGACGGATCTTGGTTTCAGTGGGAGCTGAGATCGTCACAGGCAAGAAATGAATACTCCGGAAACGATGATATTGCCGGAAACGGAAATATGGATCGTATCGGAAATATAAATATTATCCAAGTCGTAGATGTTGCCGGAAACGGAAACATGGTACGTATCGAAAAATATTATCGGAAATGGAAATATTGCCGGAATCGGAAATATTGCCGGAAACGGAAATATTGTCAGAATCGGAAATATTATCGGAATCGGAAAATAATTCAGGAAACGGAAATATTAAATATTTGTTCGAAACGGAAATTGATTCCGGAATCGGAAATATTAAATATTGTTCGTATCGGAAATGAATTCCGGAATCGGGAATTTAATCGGAAGCGTATCGTACGAATTAGCATCGGACGAGGCCCGCTAGACGAAGGCCCAGCACGAAGCCAGGCCATCGCCCAGCGAGCCAACACGCACCATCGCACGCCAAGCCTCGACCAGGCCCAGCGCAAGGCCAGGCCCAGCCAAGGCCTGGGGCGCGCGCGCGAGAGCACAGCAGTGGGCTGAGCGTTGTGCGCCTAGCGTGGGCCGCAAGGCTTGCGCGGGTGTACGGTGCTCATGCAATGCTTGTGCGGGAATCCTAAAGCAATCGGGATTCGAAATATGATTAAATCCTAAAACTATTAGATAATGATTATTTAATTAGAGTCCTAGTAGGATTATAATTAAATAAATTAGTATCCTAATAGGATTCCAAAACCTTTTCCATAACTCTATAAATAGGTGCCTAGGGTCACATATTTACTGAGATTATTCAAGTATTCAAAGTGAGTTTTTGAGAGAAAAATTCAGTCACATACCTTGCCTAAAAGTGCCGAAATTATTAGTACCTTAAGGGCGATTCTAGTTGGTCAATCTTAAGGCGGATCCGGACGTGCTGTGGACTATCTACGGAGGGACGACACTTGGAGTCCTAAAGACTTGTTCTTGTTCGGTTCGGGCGCAGCTAGGGAAGGCACGCAACAAAGAGTATGCATCTAAACTATGCTATATGATTATGTGTAAATAATATGTATTCCTGGCTAAATGGTTTTTCCGCACGATTTATGAATTGTCATATGAATCATAACCTAACAAAATGAATTGGGCTAGCTTAGGATTTAAATTAAATGCTATTGATTGGGCTCGTTTAGTAAAACGAATTGGACTTTTTATTTAAAACCCGAAGCTTTAAAAATCATTTGCAACTCATTTAATTTTCCGACTCAAGAATTAAATTCGTTTCGTAATTAATTAAAAAAATAAATATTCTAATTAATTAAAATACATTAAATAAAATGCATTTAAATATTATTTAAATGTTAATAAATCGTAAAATGCTTTATAAATATAATAAAATATACTTATAAATATTATAAAAATACGAGGTATTACAGGTGGGTCACGTGGGTTTGGTGGGTTTACATGAGTTTTAAGAACTAATTTGGATCAGGTGGGTTTGGCCGATTAATCAAGCGATAAAAAGTTATAAAATTTGTATGAACTTAAATTAATTAATTTTTATGTTATTTACTTACTCACATATATGTGGGTAAAGTATATTTCACACAATAAATTAGATTTTATTAGCATTTTAAACATACAAAATTGTTTAAATTAGGATGAGTTTCGCGGGTTGCTTCGTGTGTTGGGTTGGGTGGGTCGGGTGTGCCGTGGCGAAATGTGTCGGGTCCGATGGGGTGGGTCGAAATGGGTTATGTTGACAAAATTCGACCCACAACACATCAAAAAAATATCCGGATTGGGTTAGGTTGTGTCATGTGTCATAAGTGTGTCTGACCCATGTGACCCACTATGGGTTATGTCAGGGAGGGTAGGGTCTAACCCGACCCACCTGCCATCTCTATTTGTTGGGTACAAAGTGAATATTGTGGTATGGGTTTAATATATTAACTACTGTCAGACAATCTTTAACAAGAATTTGTGTTTATGTACTCATATGAATTAATATAAGACAAATAGGAATTTCAAAGGAGGAATTGAATTCAGAAGATCTTACGTAAATGCTGGTGGTGATTTCACCAAGTATCTCGTTTATGTAGTCTTTTTCATACGAAGGTGTGAGGGGGTCGAAAAAGCACGAGGCTAATGCGTGACCTCGTCCCTCGTGGGTGTGACGTTTCTTTTTGTCAAATCAAGTGTAATTGGATTTCCTGTGAGTTTACACCCAATTGACTAGTAATATAGGAGTCGCCATTCAGTTTTTAACGACAATGAGAAAAACTGACAAAACCCGGTTATCGTGACATAAAGGGAGTGCAATTATGTTTGACCCAACGGCCATAGGTTCCCTTGTGATCCCTGGTGTGGGGATCGCTCAACGTACACCCGTAGGGTAGAGATTGAGGGTTCGGGGGACTGCAACTACTGAGAGGAGTACTCGCTCTTCGATAACTCCAGAGGCAGGATATCCTTACTAGCTCAGCATAAATAATTGAAGGGACATGCGTTAACTATTAAACTAATCTGAATTGATTTTAATAATATGCAACACATAGTACTAGATCGATCGTGATTATCTTGTTTAGATTGATTTAAGGGACCTAGCATGATAGTTCGATTTCCCATATATTATCTTTATTAGGCGTGATAGAACAATCAGATTTAATAGTTTAACAGTTTTATAAAAGGGCGAGGAAAGCGATTAAATCATGCGAAGGGACACATTACGACGCACCCTTGAGAGGTGCGTCACGGTTCTCAGAAAACTAACCACTTTGGCTTTGCTATTTCTCCTTTTTATTTAATGAATCTCAAGTTTCCGGGCTTAATTCTTCAGCTACAA
The DNA here is from genome assembly GCF_020520425.1 of Spinacia oleracea. Classification (NCBI taxonomy): domain Eukaryota; kingdom Viridiplantae; phylum Streptophyta; class Magnoliopsida; order Caryophyllales; family Amaranthaceae; genus Spinacia; species Spinacia oleracea. Next base: position 152,620,508 of record NC_079489.1, read on the forward strand.
GGGACAGGATACGTTCTGTTCGATTTTTGGATTGATTGCGACAGAACGCGGGATCAATTTCGCAGCGTGAGGCTTAGGCTTAGGGGTTGGAGTCAATACTCAGAATATGAATTGTGTGTTGTGTGTTCACGTCGCATTTGGGGCTGTATTTATAGGGAAGAGTTCGTGGAAAGATAGAATTGTAGAGCTCTAATCCAAGAAGAATTAGGAGAGAACACGTACGCAGGTAATTTCAGCGCCCAGGGCTGGGCGCCGAAGATTTCCGCGCCCAGAGCCAGGCGTTGAAAATAGGGTCTGGGCCGTTTTCTTTGTCAGATTCGGACTCTTAGAATCCGGAGTGTTTGAGACTTATTAGAGTCTTTTAGTGCGTAATAACTTTATGACGGAATGCGCCTGGGCCCGTTACGAACTCTAGGCTCGTTAGGATTTTAATTAATACGTAACTCTTATTTTCGAATCATATTAGGAATAGGATTCCTCTCGCGATTTCTATCTCATTTAGGATTTATGTTGGAGTGCAACACCTAATTCTGACGGGTTTCTATCTTTTATGACTTGCCACTTTTAACAACTACCCATTACGACAGTTACTATTTTAGCAGGTTTCCATAAATAGCAGGTTTCTATAAATAGCAGGTTTCGGGTGAAATGAAAAGGGTGATTGAGATTCGTTATTTTATAGGAGATGCGTTGCCAAGTGAAGATTTATGTTCTCATCATCGAACCTTCCCTTTCGGGAATGGGGACAAAAGTAGGTGTCTACAGTTAGCCCCCACTTTGACTGAGTCTCGGGATGAGACGATGGTCAAAGTACTGGACGGAGTGCGTCACACAAGCTATAGTGTATGTGACTTGTTTTGCGAGGGTCTCACGAACCCCCGAGTAATAACATTTGACTTAAGGGTCATCACTTGAAGTGTCGACATATCCCTCAGGTGTCATTGGGATTTGTCAACGGATAGTATAGAAACTCCCTCACTTTGTCATTGGAAGTATCTAAAGATGCGTAGAAACTCCCTCACTTTGTCATTGGAAGTAGCTACAGATGTTTTCGAAATCAAAGCTATAAAGTGTAATCGGGTCTGGCCAAGCCCAATCACGAGGTAAAATGTTTTTAAAGATTCTTATTTTCAGGGTTAGCTAAACGAGAAAACCCCCTTGTTTTTATAGGACGTAAAACGAAGGAAAATCCAGCACATCGTTCTTTTTTGGAAAAACGGAAAACCAATCCTTTAATTTTTGGAAAAAAGGAAAACTACTCACATCGCTCTTTTTTGGAAAAACGGAAAAACAATCCTTTAATTTTTGGAAAAAAGGAAAACTACTCACATCGTTCTTTTTTGGAAAAACGGAAAACCAATCCTTTAACTTTTGGAAAAAAGGAAAACAACTCACGTCGTTCATTTTTGGAAAAACGGAAAACCAATCCTTTAATTTTTGGAAAAAGGAAAAACCAGAAAAAGTTATCGCTGCAGCGACTAAGGACCTGCGCGGTTAGTGGCGCAGACCCCGCCGGCTAAAGATGGCGAGCCTGTCCGCTAAGGGTGGACACCCCGTCCGAAAGAAGTGGACGAATCTATTTTAGAGTTTGTTTGCTTTTTTTGAAAATAAGGACCTACGCGGTTTGTGACGTAGACCCCTCCGGCTAAAGACGGCGAGCCTATTTTGAATTTGAAGATTTTATTTTTCGAAAATTGAGGACCTGCGCGGTTAGTGACGCAGACCCCGCCCGCTGAAGGTGGGCGAGCCTGTCTTTGTTTTTTTTTTTTTTTGAAGAATTTATTTTCTTTCAAGGGATGCTCAGATTTAGTTGCAACCTGAATGTGGGTTGACAACGTGCTTAGACGGACCATTGTCTCGTGGTCATCATCTTTCATGGTTTTGAGCTAGTCTTTACGGCTCAATTTTGCCACTACCTGGGTCCTTGATTAGGGGACTATGTATAAGTATCAACGGTGACCTTTGTCTTGAGGTCGTAAACCGGTTTTATTTTTTGAGACATCCAAACACGGGACTTCGTACAGCGTAGTCTGGGAATATTGTTTTAAGTTTGCATAATATATATTTTCTTTCGAGCCCCCAAGCACTCGTGCTTGACGGTCATTTCTTGTCAAAGAGGTTCCTTGGGGATACGCATTCTGTAATGTCCTTGATCGTGTTTGGGATTGTGCTCGTAAGTGCGAGCGACCTTTGTAGTGGTGTGCTACTCAAAGCCGTGAGGTGCGACTTTCAGAAATCGGCAATTTTCGAGTCGAACGGATACAGCAGGGCCCTTTTTTTGGGTCTGGGATCATTTTCGGCGCCCATGCCTGGGCGTTAAAGATTTCGGCGCCCAGCTCTGGGCGTTGAAAATAATTTCTGGCGAGGTTTCTTGATGACACAGATGGCCTCTTGTTCGTTCGTTTTCTTTTTTTCTTTTCTTCTAGAGATTCTATTTTTGGAACGAACCGTTCATTTGAGATCACCGTTGATTGGTGAATAACAATTATTTCTCGAGAAACCGTAGCCGATTGGTGGACTACGGTGTTTGTCGTTTTTGGGCGATTATTTAAAGGGACTGTCACTCTTAAGGCGTGCAGTTATTGCAATAGTTGGGCGAGTCTATATGGCCCGAGGAACATACCTTGAGGCGTAAGATTTTGATCGCTCTTGTATATATTTTTTCTTTTGAACGCGTTCGTGAATGTTCGATACTTAGAATGATGATATGTATGTGCGAACGAGCGTTCATAGAATGGCCGTTGTGTGCGGTCCATTAATCAGTTTGCTTGAATCATTTTTTTTGAGCAATGACTGATTTTGAATAGTTTGCTTAGAAGCTTGATAGGGTTCAGGCCCATTCATGAAGTGGGCTCAAACATCGTGCCCTTTCGATTGTTCAAACATTTGCTTCGAGATTTTTTTATTTTGCTATGGTTGTTTCGTAGCTTGGAACCCCCAAGTATGCATGTTGGGATGCTTCCTTTTTGGCGTACGATTTTTGTAGGTTCTTTCGAGAAAGATGCCTTGGGGTTCCGCTCGTGTAGGTGCGAGCTATCCCTTCCGTGGTAGGTAATATTTTGCTACCTTTAATCCTTAATGTAGAAGTCGTGTGGCTTGCATTTTGAATTTGGGCGATAAGTAGTCTTTGCCTCTTTTACACGTGCTCTTGGTCGTGCCTACATTAGTGCAATATGCCTTACTCTTTTTTTTTTTTTTAGACTTGTACCGTGGGATGGTTGAACTTATGGTGCGACGTAGGCTTGTGTGGCCTAACAGCGTGTCTTAGAACATTCCTCCAGGTGTTCGGATATCATTATTATTATTATTCTTTTTTCTCTCTTTTTTTTGCATTGGAGTATTCCCTCACGCCTCGTTCAGGTCCTCGAACAAGTGTAGCACCTTCTGCGTGGGTGTGCACGACTTATTACTTCGTTCGATGCGAGGATTCATATATGTTCCTTTTTTGTTTATCTTCGACAGCCTTTGCCTGGAGCTGATTTTCAGCGCCCAGAGCTGGGCGTCGGAATCTCTGGCGCCTGGTCCTGGGCGTTGAAAGTGCGCCCCAGGCAAGACTTTCGTGTTTGCTTTGGAACGACGTAGACTGTGTAACGGGCGCTTATAGGGCGAGCGTTATGTGCAGTAGTTTGACCGGAGTTTTGGTGACTGGCGATTTTCAGTTACCCTTGATAGTGGGGGGACTTTATATATTCTAAGTAGTGCTTTAGAATTTGGGAGGGGTTGTAGCCATTCTAAGGTTTGTTTTACACGATTGACCTTAGGATTGTGCCCCTATGACGTGTGTATAGCATTAGCGTCGAGAATTTGCGATAAAATCGTCATTTCGAGCATTTTTAGAGTGTTTTTCTCAAGCCCCCAATTGTAGCTACGGGATTGGCTTGGTGCTATAATGCTTGGCATACGTTTTTATGCATTCATGGTGACATGGATCATGAATAGTTTGAACCAGACTCGTTTAGTGCGAGGTACGTTCGAGTAGTGATTTGCTACTTCTCTTGTAAATGTCGTATTGTGCGACATTGCCATGGTCAAGGTAGTCACATGTTGAAGTGTGCCTTGACCAAAAGCTAGGTGCCTTTCTTTACCCATAATCATATTTAGAAATCTTTTTGACTCACTTGCAACATCGAGATAAACGCATACTTAGATTAAACCAACGACTCTTTATTACGTTCGAAGAAGTCTTTGAAAATTATTTGAAATCCGAGTCCTGCTGTGTACAATCCGAGGTGTCCTAAGTAAGTTGACTTATAGAATGGTTCGTACAGGATTACATGAGTGAATCAAAATACTGTTACGATTTTTGGAATGTTGTCTAAGGATTTGCTGGAAGCCATGGTGCAGGCGTCAAGGTATTACTTGTGCCCGTGTGGCACATGTTTTAGGCTTTTAGGGCCATCTTTTCCAGAATTGCGGGAATATGTACCGTTTTCAAATTGACTTAGATTTACTTGGTGTATGTCTGCACAAAAGGTCAAGTTATACTTAGTTCTTTCCCTAGCTCTTTCATTTCAATTTTTAGCCCCCAGTTGCTGTTATGTCTTCTCATTAATGATGCTTTCTGATTTCGATTTTAGATGCCCGTGTCATATGTCTAAGTAGGGTGAGCCTTGGTTAAGTGCCAAGTCCTATTGGCAATGTCTGATTTTTTTTCCAAAGGGGATTCGCAAGCATTTGAATTACCATGAACGGGTGCCCTGAGTTCGAAGGAACGATGGGGCTACGCCGTAGAACAATCCTCTTTATTGCAAGCTTACTGCCTTTACTACTTGTTGGCGATTATGACTGTGTCTAGTGGTGAAAGAAGGTCTTTAAGAGAACGACTATGTCTAGTGGTGAAAGAAGGTCTTTAAGTGCGTTAGTTCGTTTTAGGGAGGGTCAAGTCGAGTACTTTAGAGGTCATGGACGCTTGCGCTAGCCCCTATTCAATTGAGGCAAAGCGATCTTTTGAGTCTTGGCTAAGTGCCTAGGAGTGTGAGTGCTCCTTCTGGCAAGGGTACGTGCCCTTATTATTTTTCGATGTGTGCTCGTTTTGGCATCTTGATGACTAGGATTCTTTTTTGACTTAAATTTTTCTTTCGACTTGGATTGCAAGTAATAAAATTTCAATAAGGGACTCTATTTTTTATTCTTGTTATTCTATAGGCTTTAACATTTTTGCAAATTGGTTGGACCGAATCATGGATTGCCTACGTATCCGCCTTAAATAGATTTAATTTGGAATCAGGTCTTGCGTAGTTCTTAGTCAGAAAATGGTTTCTTAGAATGCCAATTTTAAACAAGTACGTTCGAGTGGAGCCGTAATGTTTGAAAATAGGGTGAAATAAGTGTACGAAAATTTTGAAGCGCGCGTATTTTGCGTATTTTGTATGATCTTCTACCCCCCAAGTGTTCGTTATTCTTCCGCATGTATATAGGAAAATATACGAACACTTTTAGGAATTGGGAGTTGAAAAGCAAGAACGGGTTCGGCGCCCAGGTCTGGGCGTTGAAAGCGTGTTCTGGGCTGCCTTTTTGCGCTGCTCCTTTTCGTTTCGTGCCAAATATTTGCGAATCTTTTTTGTGCGCTAAATGCTTCTTTTCCCTTTTTTAAATGCTTCTTTTATTTTTTTTGTGCGCTTTGCAAAGTTTTTTTTTCTTTATTATTTTTTAATTTTTTTATTATTATTTATTTATTACGTTAAGCGTAGAACGTACTTTTCATTTGTTTTTTTTATTCGTGACTAAAGACGGCTTGAAAGACGGGTCGAATGAGATAGGATAATTTGTATAGGTATTGGTCAAGCATGAGGATTACATCTGCTAGGACTCACAATTTGCAGCCTCAAGCTAGTGTCATGAGTTTACATCAACCAAGGCCAATGAGTAGCATAGGGACGGCTCAAGGGTATATCAACAGGATGTATCCAAACAAGTTATATGGTCATTATGCTAATGGTAATGTAAGAGCAGGTTTGGGCTTTGGAAATAATGGGTATGACGCACGTGTCAATGGTCGTGCTGAAGGAAATAATGCCCTTGGTCCAAGTATGCATTCTATGTTAAGTCTAATAAATGCGGTTCAGTATTAATTAACAAATTAATAATTCAGTGAGATCAAGTGAGCTGAATGCCTAGCTAGAGGTCGCTTCAGTTCAAGTGGAATTAATGATATTAATCCACAGCTTACTCTTGACCGAACCCGTAGGGTCACACAAATAGTACGTAAACGGATCAAGTATTTAATGGCATTAAATACTCCATCTATGGATATTCGGAATCGACGGATCTTGGTTTCAGTGGGAGCTGAGATCATCACAGGCAAGAAATGAATACTCCGGAAACGATGATATTGCCGGAAACGGAAATATGGATCGTATCGGAAATATAAATATTATCCAAGTCGTAAATGTTGCCGGAAACGGAAACATGGTACGTATCGGAAAATATTATCGGAAATGGAAATATTGCCGGAATCGGAAATATTGCCGGAAACGGAAATATTGTCAGAATCGGAAATATTATCGGAATCGGAAAATAATTCCGGAAACGGAAATATTAAATATTTGTTCGAAACGGAAATTGATTCCGGAATCGGAAATATTAAATATTGTTCGTATCGGAAATGAATTCTGGAACCGGGAATTTAATCGGAAGCGCATCGTACGAATAAACATCGGACGAGCTTGCTAGACGCAAGGCCTAGCACGAAGCTAGGCCCAACGCCTAGCAAAGCCCGCGCGCGACCAAAGCAAGAAAAGCCCAAACGCGAGAGCAAGGCCAGCGGGCGCGCGCCCCTCGTGGGCTGCGAGCACTTGCTGGGCCTGGGCTCAGCGCGCGCGCGCGCATGGCGCCCCTCGTGGGCTGCTGCGCCTGCGTGAGTGTTTGTGCTTGCGTACGAAACCTTGATCGGTTAGGATTCGTATAAGATTAATTTCCTAAGTCTACTAGATAAATTAAGTGATTGAATTTTAGATTAATTCAGATTCACTAAATCGTTTCCTAGTAGGATTCTAATATCCGATACCCATGCCCTATAAATAGGTGATCAATGCTCACAATTTATATCGAGTATTCAAGTATTCAAAGTGATTTTTGAGAGCAAAAATTCAGTCATACAATTGCCTATAAGTGCCGCAAATTCTAAGTACCTTAAGGGCGATCCTAGTTGGTCAAGCTTAAGGCGGATCCGGACGTGCTGTGGACTATCTACGGAGGGACGACACTTGGAGTCCTAAAGACTTGTTCTTGTTCGGTTCGGGCGCAGCTAGGGAAGGCACGCAACAAAGAGTATGCATCTAAACTATGCTAAATGATTATGTGTAAATAATATGCTTTCCTGGCTTTATGGTTTTTCCGCATGATTTATGAATTGTCATATGTATCATAACCTAACAGTGGTATCACGAGCCTCTTATTATTTTCATAATCTAAATTGCATGAACATGGTTAAATATTACAAATTTCCAAGAATTAAAAGGGGTGATTAATTTTCGTAATTGTTAATTAATTGCAAATTGCGTTTATTTAATTATACGTACGCAGTTTTTCGGCAGTTTCTTCGTTACTCATCCAAATCGAGTGATTTTTGTGTCAATTCCGCATGTAAAAGGCATTCTAAAATTTTGACAAATTCGAACCCAGAATTCTCAAATTCGAAGCCTAACTATGACTTTTCGGAGGTTTTAGTTTTTCGAATGCAAAATTTCGTAAATTTAAGATGTTAAATTAAATATTTGCGATTCTTGTTGATAAATCTTGAATTTTTGATTGACCTACTGTATATGTTTAACAAGTTTGAATGCCTAGCCTTGTTAATTATGCATCTAATTTGTAATTATGATTAATTTGTTGAAAATTGGAATAATTTAGAATTAATTTGATTTTCATAATTAATTATAATTTAATTAGATACCTATGATTAAAAACCACCATCAAAATTGTAAATTTATGTTAAATTTTAAATTTTTATGACCTAGACTTGAATCCATGTTAATCGGAAATCAATTAAATAATAAATTTTCGATTTTTCGCCCTAAAATTATGAAATTAATATTATTTATTAATTTGTCATTAATTTTTAATATAAATTTTTAATTTTTATGCGATTCGCTCATATAACTTGCACGCACAAAGCAATGGACGCTACGTGTTACCCTTAAGGGGTGTTGTATAGTGCGGGCATGTGACGACGAGCAAGGGAGCTCGTCGCCCATGCGGTACGAATGCAATGAGCAAGGCCATGGTGCACGAGCACAAGGCAGCTGCTTTGCCTTGTGTCATGGGCTGTGTGCGATGGGCGAATGGGCAAGGGCGAGAGCAAGGCACGAGCAATCGCGTGTGGGCAGCAAGCGAGCTGCGCCACAGCGCGCACTGCCTCGCGCAAGCGTGCGGAGCCTCGCGCGCAGCGAGCGCAAGCTCGCGTGCCAAAAGGTGCTGCGCCAAGCATCAATCGCTCGCGCGCAGCAAGCGCTATTGTGCGTGCGACGAGCGTTGCGCCCAGCGATGGCGTGCGAGTGCTTGTTGCGACGTGCGACGAGCGCTGCGCCCAGCGATGGCGTGCGAGTGCTTGTTGCGACGTGCTACGAGCGTTGCGCCCAGCGATGGCAAGCAGCTTGCTTGTTGCGACGTGCGACGAGCGCTGCGCCCAACGATGGGCTGCGGCAGCATGCTTGTTGCGTCGAACGCTGGCGCGCGCAGCGAGCACCAGCTCGCTTGATGCCTTGCGATAGTGAGCAGCAGCGATGCGACGCAGCGCATGGGCTGCGCGCACATGGCCAGCGATGGCTGTGTGCGTATGGCCCATGGGCGTGCGTTGCGTGGGATTGTTGCGTTGCGATTAGATCGTTTTGAAATTTTCAGTATACGTAATTTTAATTAATTTTAAAATTAATAATTTAAATTATTTTCTTGGATTTTAATTTTGAATATTTTAATTATAATAAATTTTATTTATTCTAATTATTTTACTAAAATTAAAATCATGAATTAATTTAAATACGACTGAAATTAAATTAAACTTTTTGGATTCAATTATAAATTTATATGAGCTTTAAATTTTAATTAAATTTGTATGTTTCCGGTTAGACTAGAAATACATTTTTATGTTTAAAATTAGTAAAGCATATGAATTTGTTGGTTTAAGTGGGAGCCCTTTTTAGTCATAAACTCTTGATTAGGTCTACAAATCCTTAAGATTAAAACAACTTGATTAGAATTAATAAGGACTGAATAATTTGTAGATTATTGGTGCCCTTGATTAATTGCTGCAAATGTTTACGTGATGCATAATGTGTTTTACTAACCAGCTATGTGGGCCATTCATGTTAATGAATGGGTGAATGGTATATATTGTATATGTACTGTTTTGCAGGTTATGAAGTGACTAGTATGGCCCAAATAGGATAGAAAATATGGTCTGCGTACCATTAATTTGAATGTAATTGGTCTAAAGTACCAAAGCTGTTTTTCAATTCAAATATGGTCTGCGTACCATCAAATAGTTGTAATAGGTTTTAATTATAGCTTGTTCTATTTGAAGAAAATGGTGCCTCCCACGGAGATTTTCAAGACGGACTTTGAAGTTAAAGCTTCAAGATGAAGTCGGGCCATACTAGATCACATTTATCTTATGCATGTTTTAAGTTATTTATTGCTTTTAAATATGTCTTAAAATGCATGAGATCAAAAGCCTGATTATGTTGCATGATTAAAGATTTTAGTTCACTTAAAATCTAACCAACATAGTAAGAGCCTTAAGTTCCAAACTTAAAAATTGAGTTAAAAGGTGCCATGCCAAAATATACACTTGCTTGGATATCCTTTACATCAATCTAGTAATAGTTTTCGCTCAGCGAGGTGTTACTTATTGGTCCTAAAGGGGCAAGGTACACAAATAATTGTGAGTACATGTTAGTTTTGGTGAAACTCAACGATATAAGTAAGGAGTCCTTTTATGTCGTGGCAAAATCGATAGGTTTACCTAATAAGTTCTTAGACGTACCTATCAACCAAGAGTAGTTTCTAGACTATTAGCAAAAGGCTTTTGCTTACCTAAAATGTTTTAGAATTGAGTCGACAAACTGTGCTTAATTCTTCAATGGTTTTAGGGTCTTGGAATCATTTTATTCACACCTGCCGGAACACATAATTCGAATAAAATGCTAATGACTTGTTTAAATTGCATGATTGCTTTCATTTTCAAGTTATTATTCATGATAAATGTTTAGACTTTGCATGCTTCAATGAATGTTTTAATTATTGTTTATAATTAAATATCTTGCACTCTAATAAATCCTTTTAGAAAGGTAACAGTAAATTTCCTCGATTGGTAGTGAATCCAAGAACGATTCACGGAAATGAGAGAAAATGAGCAATTTAAAATGTACGTTTCTTTTAGCGACTTTTATGGTTGTTTTCGAGTATCAAAGTCGAATGGCGAACCGATTGGTGCTTGTGAATTCAAAATACAATGTAGTTTTGAGATCATAAAGCATTGAGTTTAAACGCTCAGCTTTACCAATGGTTAACAACCTAAAATCTTTTTTCCATTTAATTCTCGAATGAGTCTAGTCCCTAGACATTCGAATAGATCGATACTTAGAGAACTTTAGAAGCTTCTGGTAAGATCATCTAGTTGAAACAAAATATTCAACATAAATTAAAATGGTAAAGAATCTTGTTGGTGACATTGGACATGTCTAACAAAGTATAAAAGTCAACACTAAAGAATTCAATTCTTAAGACTATAAGAAAGGGTACAAGAAATAGGAAAACAAAGGAACAAATGAAAGGAATTTATAATTCCGTTTCTACCTATAAGTTTATGTTTAAAGAGAAGTGACCTAGGAATCAAACTTCCTTGGTATGATATACCGCTTGAGGTTCTTACTTCGGTAATAACTCAAATAATGGAAGCTAGGCTACACTAATGGCCTACAAGTGGGAAATGAAGCATGGCAATGCTACATTATCTGTAGGGTCATCTAGTTTGTTTTAAGTCCTTTCAAGGCTGGAACTAAATGGCTATTTTGTTCCATAATCAACATACCTAAATTTCTGCTTCAAACACAGAAAGACTCACATTCAGAAGAACAAAAACAATGCTTGTTTGTCTAAATGGTCATTTACGGGATGAGTCAATATGCTTGATTAAAACAAACAACTCTTTAAAGAACTTTACTAGGTTCAAATCAACCCCTTGATTTAAGTTCCACTAATCTTTGGCATTGTTGCTTAGACCATATCAATAAGTTAACATTCAAAAGCTCTATTTTGATGGACTTTTGAAAGTTCATTGATTTCTAAATCAATTTAAGACAACTAGTCTTACTTGTTGAAAGTAACAAAAGATATGAACTATTGTTAGAACGCCTAGACAATAGAGTTCAAAGCTAAAAAAAAAGATTTTATGACTTTATTATTTCACATGGATTTGAGTGAATATAGGTTTATTTACTCAAAGTGATATAAGTTTGAATCTGTTTGACTAGTTCAAAGATTCAGAAGTACAAAATCCACTTGGCAAGAAATCATAAAGATCTAGGTTAGATCATGTTGATGATTACTTGAGACCAAATATGATCATCAATGATTGTGTGTTGTAATTTCACAATCTAGGTCCATAAGATATGGCATATCTTAGTTGGAATAATCGAAGTCAATTAGTACTTGATTCGATTAATGATGAATCATAAAGACTTTTCCTATAATTTCTAAAACAAAATGCTCAACTACCACCAAACTAAACCAAATTCGTCAAAGCTATTGAAAAGTAATTTCAGAATAACTTTTCGTAAAATACATCTAGAGAGTTCCTAAACTCAGTGGGAGCTTAGTGTTTGTTATTCAACAAACTAAGGCCCAAGTATAGATATATGTTTCATTGTGATTTATTCAAATGAAACACAAGGGTATTGTTTCTACCACGAATTTTTGAGAACATAATGTTTGTTTGCTCGAAATAATGTCCTTTTGGAGATTCGTTTCCAAAATGACAAGTGGGAGAAAATAGACCTCAAAAGTCTTCGAGGCGAACAACAAACATAGACGGACATTCCGGAGGCTTTTCGAAGTTCTTTAGAAAATCTGAACACGTATTCTTTAAGGACTTTAGAAGTGGCTTTAAAGAATAGACATCTCTTAGAAGACTTTACAAGTGCTTCAAGAAGAACAGAATATTCAAAGGACTCTCAAAGTACCTGTTGATATTCTATTGTTTCATGTTCTATACCCAAGTAGGCATAGAGTTCAGGTCAATGAAACTATGAGATTCTTCTATTAATAGTGAAGAAACCTACAACTTGCAGTCAAACTATTAATGAGTTTGTGACCTGTAAGAAAGCTATGACGAAACCCAGATTCCCTAAAATGGTTAGAGGCCATATATAGACTCAAATGTTTTAGATGGTTAAAGGCCATAAAACATAACCAATGTTTTGATGACAAAATTGAAATTTTGTTGATTTGCAAGAATAGTTTCACACCTATTGGTTGCAAGTTTGTTTTAAGGATAAAAACCATCAAACATGGAATTGTGTTCACACACAAAGCTAGATTAGTTGCTAAAGGTTACAAGCAAATTCATGACATGGTTGTGTTGAAACCTCATGCATAATTCAAGCAATGATTGCATATTGGTACATATGACAATTGGATGACAAAACGTATTCCTCAATCAAATGTTGGAAGAAAACTATGTACATGGCATGTCATAGGATTTGTGGATCCAAATAAATGCTTGAAAAGGAATACTAACTTATGAAATCTAAGTACAGATTTAAGCAAGCAATTGGGAATTGGAACTGTATTTTAGTGAAGCTAATAAGCATTTTAGTTTCATAAAATGTACATGATTCTTATAGATATATAAGAAGTTTAGTGGGAGTACGTAAAACTTAATTGGTCCTATGTGTATCACACATATCTCTCTATTGTGAAATAACATTCAAATGCTAATGACTTAGATTTGAAATTATTCATCAATGATGGACCATGGCGAAACTTAGTACATACTGGGTATTAAGATCTATTTACAAAGATCTTATAATATTGTTTTGGATTAAGTAATGGCATTTACTAAATCAAACACGAAATACTCCATTGGAGATATTCGACCAATGTGAATAAATCTAAGTAAAGAATGTTTGAACTATGTATAAGCATTTACTAAGTTAAACATCAAAGGATCTGAGTAAGATTCTTAACCAATATTATATGTCAAAGAATTTAGCTGGATTTAGTATCTACTGAAACTAGATGAGCTAAAGTTACATGAATAGAATTCAATTGGAATTATTCTGCAAAAGAATTTATCATGTATGATATAATATGAGGATCGCCAAAAACGTATCGTATGACTTTAGGCATGACGAACATATACCAATCTCTATTGATCTAAGTGAAGATCAACTAGATTAAGATCAAGAAAAACTTATGGTACTTGAAAAGGTACATAGGAATAGTTCTTGATTCAAGGAAATAAAGATATGCTAAATATTGATGCTACACGCATAAACACTGGCAAAGGATCAAGCAAGATTCCTTTGAAGTTAACCATTGACAAGGACGAGCTATAGAGCATTGTGTTTTGAAATGGCAACATGGATTGGAGACCATGAGTTGTTGCGTGGGAAATTAAAATATTAATTTCTATGTTCTAAGATACAGCTGGAAAGTCTTCCACATATCTGTGAACTGCTTGGATAAGCAAATCCAAACAAAGCATCACTAGCAACCTAAACAGTTGAAGTAAAAGTACTTATTGCCTAAGAAGCAATAAAACAGAGTTGTTTATGTTAATGAGTTCTTCATTGAACTTGGGAAGATCACATGTCTGTTGACTTAATGGTTCTTCATTGCAAAATGCGTAGTACCACTAATGTAGCAAGAAAGACTAGATCACAAAATAAACATACTCAAAAGATCTTATCATCATATCTCGAAGAACATTCGATGAAAAGGATATTAAGATTGGCAAAGCATGATAACTAAACCTATGCAACAAGTGAGAAGCAACACTTACATTGTAGCACTGGAAATCAAGTCACTACTACAAAATAGAGAATAGAAAACGCTGAATAGAGGACGGTTAAATTTGTTAAGCGTTATCTAGGAGTATAGAGTACGCATTGCTCTCATAACAGTTGTGTGAAAAAAGAATAGAGTACGGTTACCTTACCTAACCGTCTTATATTTTTTACCATAATAAAAAAATATATAAAATTTAAAAATACTTAATAAAATATAAAATTGTTTTTAAGATAGCCGTTTCATATTCTTTTACAAAACTATTTTTACAATAAAAAAAACCTTAATTAAACCAAGTGAACCATTTATTTTAAAATCCTAACACTTTAAAACATGTAAACTTGGAGTTACTATTGCAGCAATAGTGTTCTACCATTTTTACCCCCACTCATATATCTTTATTACTCATTGCCCTTCTGTCCAGCTTCTGCCACGTCGCTTCTTCATCCACCGTTGATCTTGTGCCACTTCTCCCTCTTCATTCTTCACCTCCACTGCTTCCCTTCCTCTTTGTTCTTTTGCGGGTTTCTCAGAACTCCTGATGAGTTCCTCCCTCTTTCTTCACCCTTTCTCTTTCCTATGTGAATGTCGAACATCGGTACTCTCTCCTCTTCATTTTCTTCCATTTTTTATCTCCACCTACTTTCCAGATTATCTTGTCTTTCTACGGATGTGAAGATCAGAAATTGAAAAAAAGAATGTGCTATGGATTGCGATGCCGGATTTTTCTCTCCTCCTCCAGCTTGCAATCAACACTCTCACTTCGTCTTCTTTCTCCCTGGTATAATTCTATCTTCTCTGGTTTTGTTACATTAGGGTTCTATTTTTGCTTGTAATTGCTGAATTAGGGTTTTTAATTGAATTGGCAAATTAATTTAGCGTTTTTGTTGCATAAATATGTTAATTTTATGATTAAATCGGATCATTTTGATTTCAATTGATTCCACTTTTGTTCAATTTTCTTCATCTTTGATTTTCAGTTGCCTTTTTTCTATTTTTGATTATAGCTGGCTTTTCGCAAAAATTCTTGAGCTAGAGTGTTATATTAACCTCATGGAACAAATAATTTTACGTGATCATTTAAGGAGATCGGAAAAATCCCTGTATTTTTCATCCTTTGAATAAGCCATATGTTGTCAGACATCTAGGAATATGATACAGTTGATGAGATTTTAGATATTTTTGTTGGCAGGCTAGAAGAGAAAAGATCAGTGAGAGGATGAGAATATTACAGGATCTTGTCCCTGGGTGTAATAAGGTCCGATTTCTTTCCTTACAGTTTTTTCCACTTATTGTTGTTATCATTGGAAGGCTGATGAACTATCGATCTGTCATATTTATTTCGAAATGGCATTAGTCGTTCTGTATTCTCAATTAGGCAGTCCACTTTTCTCTTAAAGCATCTTATCCAATTACACAGTGAATCCTATTATGGAGTATTGAATTTGTGGGATTCGTGGTGCTTGAGTTTCCTGGATTTTTTCTGAGATGTTCATGTTCATTTTCTTGACCAAACTTCTGGGTTCAGGTCATTGGCAAGGCACTGGTACTTGACGAGATCATAAATTATATCCAATCATTACAGCGTCAAGTTGAGGTGCGCAACTGCTGAAACTGCTGGTTGTATGTTCTTTATGTTGCCTACTCATTGAGCTTTAAAGTGAACCTTGAACTTATTGCAGTTTCTTTCAATGAAATTAGAAGCTGTCAATACGAGAACCAGCCCTGGTATTGAAGGATTTCCGTCAAAAGATGTAAGTACAAACTACTGCCTATATAAAGAATGAGCTGGGACATGATATTTGTTAGTCAATGGGTCCTTTCTTGCTGCCTTTTTGAAATCGTATAATACATGTAACATTCAAAATCAAGTTTTGCAGTACCTACCAAGAATTTTAATGGCCTTAGCTTAAGATCAATCAGCTCTTCCATTCATTGTGTTCCCAATCTGAAATTTACAATGGATTTTCCCATTTTCTAGCATATCCTGGTTTCTGACCACAGAGACTCCTCTGAAGCGTTTTCTAGCTCAAGTTGCCAATTTAATAATTACGGGGGAAATAATTGATTGATTCTTCAAAGATGCATCTGGCTTTTGAAGCATACCGAATCAAGTTATTTACTTGACCGGAATTTTTGAGATTTCAGACTTATACATTACTATATTTCTTGCTGGATTCGTACGTAAATGCTACCTTACATGTAAAAAAGACGGGAGAAATATAACCCGAGCAATGAGGAGATATAATATTTCATACAATTAGGATATGTGGAATGAAAAATCTTAAACTTCAAATAAAAAACATTAAATAGTGTATTATAGTTAGGCTTTTTTACTCAAAGAAACTTTTGGATATAATAGGTCTTTTGTAACTTTAGTTTTTGAGTTTTGGAAACGCGAAATGTGACCTTCTTGAGCGTTTCCGCGATTCAAGATTACTTACCGTATATGAAATTACTTTTTCTCCTCTATTTTCCAGCACAAAATATTTCCGTGGATGCGTAGGAGATGAACAATCTTGCAATTCCAGAACCAAGGGCTTTTCCATGTTTTGCTTCAGGTACTACTCAATTTTTTTTTTCGATTTTAAAGTTTACTGTGACAATATTTCGAATTCTAGAATTGGTAATCTGAGATTTTTTTTTGATTATCGTTTTAATTTTGATTAATTCAGTTTTTTGTTTTTGTCATTTTGTTTCTTTGAATGTATACAGTCTTGAAGTGAAAGGCCATTGGATGTTACCCATGCTCATGCTTTTGTTCAGGTATTATAGGTTTTGCTATCGTCTCTTTGTTTATGTTTACATCTTTTTGACCTGGGGTTTGTTTTTGAGGTCTTGATGGTTTGGGTTTTGTTTGACAAATCGTAGAAACCACAAGATATGTCTAGGGTTCTGATCTGGACTTTATAATGATATGCTATGAAAATCTGATCTTTGTATAGTGATATGCTTTGTAATATGGGATCAATAAAGGAGGTTAGGTTATTCTAGAGGAATTTTAGGTGTGGTATGCAAGATATGCGTGTTAGGCGGGGTTGCATATCATTCCAGTAAGAAGGCAATCCAATTCGTGGTGTATAGGAAGTTATGTAATGCTTATGGTCTTTACTGATTTGTAAAATTTTGGAAGCCAGATAAAGTGTTAAGCAATTACAGTTTTCTTAGTATGCTTTGTCATTAATATTGGGTATAAGGAAATGGGAGAAAACACAAATACGAAAAACTAAGCAACTTCTAAGCTGGTCCTTTAAACGTTTCAATTGTTTGTGTTGATGGAATCATTATGACTTTAAAGAACTGATAGTGTAGTTAAAAAGTTGTGCTTTAACTTACAGTGAAATTAGTATATACGGAGTACTTGAGTAAAAATAATTTCTTTAGGCATCCTCTTTTGATACACTGATGTGGTTGATGGTTGTGTATGATTTTGAAAAGATTGATTGGACGGCTATCATGATGATGCCCCCCCCCCCCCCCCTCTCCCTCTCTATCTCTCTCTCCTCTGTGTGTGTGTCTCTCTCTAGCTTTAATATCTTTTTTGCTTCATTTGCGTTGAATTTATATATGAAGTTATCAACTTATTCCCGTTTTTTCTTTCATTGATTTGCATGTTAAATGGTCCTATCGGTGCATGTTTCTTACTTTTTTCTTGAATTAACCAGTGTTAGAGTATGGCTCGCCACCACAATCTAATGTGTCTGAAATCAAGAGAGGTTTGACAATCTCTACACTTATAAAGGCATGAACTTGCCTTTACTATTCCTAGAACAGTGTAATGCCTATATTACCCCTTATTTTTCTTGGTTTTACATTCTGCCCTTGCCCCAATCTGTTGCCACGTTCCCTTGCCCATCAGATCTCCCTCCCCTCTTCTTTCAATCTGGTGCCCTAATTCGGGCTGTTTTGTTCTTCAGTTCTCCCTCTCCCCTTCTCTCATGGTAGTAACTAGATCTGTTATGGCTACCTTTCTCTTCTTCGATCTTACCTCCCATAACCTCCCCTCTTCCTTCATCCTAATTCACGCGTCAAAAAGCTTCACCAATGGCGGGTGATACGATAGTGAGCAAGACGAAAGCAAGCAGAAGAAAACTGGAACAACGAAGTGGCTCGATGCACAGGGTGTCGGCTACATACTCCCCGACAACCACCTCATTCCCGAAGTATATGTCCCCCCATTTTCTCTCTCCTCAAGTTCCATCAAAGACGGAGATCATGTCAAATTCAGCATCAAATTCAACGTTTCTGACCTCCAACATTCTCCGGAAGACATTGATGTTGCCCCATTTGGGAGCAAGTGTAGTAGCTAGAAAAATATTCGGCCATTCTTCCTTGAAATTCCCATTAAGTATGAATTCTAGGTTTAAGTGTTTTCGTTGCGGGTTAATTGGGCATTATGCTATGAATTGTGACCAGAAATTTCAAGGTTGGTTCCTTAATCAGACCCACAAAAGAGGTAGATCCTATAGTAGGCGTTTCAATGGGTGATCTGTTATGGCTTAATCTTGTTGAGTTTGATATTTGCCAGAAAACTAGGTTTGCAGAAACTCTGAGTTCAATTCTGGAGAGTCTGAACATGCCACATGAAGAGTTCAATTAGTCGATGCCTTTTCAATTTTGGTAGTTTTTATTCTTGATTTTGCTGTTTTAGTTCAGATTTTAGTGTTTGATTGTTAGTTGATTTGTGGTATTTTGGTTGCTTGATTTTTTTTAATTAATTGTTAGTTTTGATGAGTTGAATCAAGCAAAAACGACGATTAAGGTAATTGAAATATATGGATCGAATCGAAAACCTAATTTCTATAATTGTGCCAAAATTTCAGTGAAATATTTGAACTATAATTTTGAATGAAATGCCAGTAAATATGTATGGTGTTTGCTCATCATATAATCTGCTCTTCATGACCGATGTTGGTGAGGTTAGATTAGGGTTTTGTTGGTGCTGAGCTTCTTGGCTTGGTTCTTGACTTGGTCCTTTCTACTGTCCTTGTGGTAATTGTATCTTCTGCATTGTTTTTTCATGCTTAGCTTGCATGCTCAGTGGTACAACAAGATTTTTTGTTTCTTTGGCAAGCAAGTGTAATGAAATATGAGCAACCAAACCAAAGTGCAACCTCATATCCTACAGGAAAGGATAAACTTCTAGGAAGGACACCCTTACAGCCATAGGAACATCAACCACCATCTAGGGACTCTGAGCCTGGATTAACTAAATACATCTCTATACATCAATTTGAAGACCCACACCAACTTCTATTATTTACTCTAATTCTTCTAGGTGTAACAGAAATACCCTGTATTCCACCCGTGACTTCAATTTTAACTTTCTTTATAGTATGTTCTATAGATGTAACTTTCTGATTCCAGTATGAATCATTTATTACAAGCCAAATGTTACACACAGTAGCTAGCAGCTCTGAGTAGAACACGCCCTTTCTTAACTTGCTTGCTTTGCATCTATCTCAGACCCATCTCAGAATACCAGAAAAGAAGTTGCTTGAGTGTTTATCCACTCCAAGCTGCCAGCTGGCGTAAACATGCTTTGCTTTAATAAAAATGAAGTACCTATTGCAGACAAAAAAAGTAATACTTGTATTTTTTAAACATCTTGAATAGATTTTCATTCAAAAGAAGTACCTGTTGCAGACAAAAGAAGTAATATTTTTATATTTTTATTTTACACTATAAATTTTTTTGCTTTTGCGTTTTTTAATTTTTTTTAATCATTTATTTGATTTTGGTAAATGTATGCATTGTGAATTTGAAATTGTTTCTCAATTGATGCCATTTTGCTAGCTTAATACCATTATGTCATAGTGTAGTTTTTGAAAGCAGAAACAATGGGTTGCAGAGTTGAATATTTTAGAAATTAGAAGCACCAGCTTAGAAGCACTAGCTAGAAGGCTAGAGCATTTAGTCTTAGATTTAGGTTTGTGATTGTTGGGCTTGTGATGTATCTGATTTACTAACAGGTGAGTTTAAACTATTTCCAGAGAGTTCTGGTTTGTTTTAAACAACTTCATATAATATGATCATGTTGATCATAATTTGATAAAATTCGTTGTTTATTTTTGTTGCGTGTGTGTTCTTAGGCCGGATGTTCATCTGCCCAGCTTTCAAGTATATTACCGCCTGGGGACCGCCTTATCAGGTAATTGTTGATACCAACTTTATCAACCTTTCCATCCAAAATAAAGTGAGAACCTCAAATTATTTGTTTCTTTCATATAGAAATATAGTACTGCTTTCTGTTTGATTATTTATTTTAGTTGGAAATGTGCTTTTTTCTTGGCTGAACTTATTGATTGCATAAAAGTGGTTCTTAGCGATTAGGTTTTGTTGACTTGTGATAAAATTTTCACCTGGTGGGTTTTTTATTGTATATTTTTTATGTTGTTGGATTTGGAGAAAGCAATGATTAACTGCTTTGCGAAATGTGAGTGATTATTGTGATCTTTGTGTAAATTTTGTATATTGTTTTGAACAATAGGTTATGTATGTTAATATATTGAAATCCATGCTTTACTAACTGTGTTATGGCCGAACTTGATAAGTTGGGTTAGAAGTATCATGTAGTGCTGAGTTACATACTTCATGTTCGTCATCTAACTATAGATGTGGGAAAGCTTGGTAGGTTCTGTTGGAAGACAAACTTTTCATATATTTTTTAATCTTTAGAACAAATATGATTGTTTCCAAGTAAAGCTATTTCCCTTCATTTTTCTTTGCCGACGGGGCTCATGCTTCCCAAACGTCACACATTTTGAAGAATTTACTTTTTTTATTGAGTAATAACTTAATTCGTGAGTAAAATAGGCTTTTAACTCCTAATTTGGCCCTTCGTCGTGAATTATGGAATCAGTTGGAGATGAACTATCAAATTTGATAATCCCTTTTCCAGCTGTTGAAGTTGGTTTATCTTTGGATATCGAATTCTCGATAATTATCTACTCTGTATTTTCTATCGATTTTTCTGTTGATTTTATTTGTATATTATATTGATTCGAAAATATAATTTTCTGATATGGCGGAGAGTTTCAAATTCTTTAATAAAAGTGCCTTGATAATTCTACTTGAAATTTGTATGATCTTTCTTGATATGATTCAATTTTTTTTCCTGCTTGAATCTTTATTTTGTTTTGGCAATTACATTCTCTTCTCACTCTCCTTTTTCTGGAGGGTTTTAATAGTCAGGGTCTAAGATTGTCTGTCAAGTGGGCATCTGAAACGTGATACATTGATGTTTACTTTATTCGAGCTCATTGTCAATATGTTTATCACCATACATAACTTTTAGCTGACACTTGTTGAGTGGAATTAATAGATTACAGCACCCATATAACAACATGTGAAGTATTTCGTAAAATTAAGAAGCTTTGGGTTGTCTTTGCGTTGTCTTGTGGGTGGCGAATTATCAGTAGTGATTATCCCTTGCTTTTGGGATTATTGATTGTCACTTCGTTAAATATTGTATACTGGTAGCATTTGTTAATTTCAGTTACTCCCTCCATCCTAACTCCCAAACAAAGGATAAAAATTTAGAAATCAGTGTCGTGTGGGAAAATATAGTACAATATCTGATAATATATTTATCTTGTATTTGGATTAGGGCTCTTAAGTCTATTTGAGTGCCAAGCTATGGGGAAAATTATGTTCTTTCACTCGTTTTCCATTCCCAATATTGATTGAAAATTTTGCATTGGTGGGAGTCTACCTGAAATCGTTCTATGATTTCGTTCTCTAACTTATGGGGAAGGGGGGGAGGGGCTCCTTTCGATCTATGATTTGAAATCGTAATTTTAAAATTATGGATGCCGTATGATATTTATAAATTGGTACTACTGGGGGTGGTTTTGAACCCATAGTTATAGAGACTCTGGCTAGGGTTTGAAATTTGAAATAGATTATGCTTAGAAGAGTAACAACTTACAAGGGAGACTTAATTACGTGGATGATTCTTGTAGCCAGTAGCCTGCTTGTTTTGTATGACGGTCGAAGGATTTATGTAGACATTAGCTTGCTTTCTTCCAATGATTGTACCCTGAAATCATAATCTTTAATGTATGATATTTAGAAATTGGTGTTAATGGGGTTGGTGTTGACCCATAGTTAGAACTAGGGTTTGAGACTTGAACTAGACTATAATTTCTTCCCTGGTTGATTCTTGTGGACAACAACTTGCTTGTTCTCATGCAGTTTTTATGATGGTCGAAAGATTCAGCTACACAGTAGCTAGGTGCCGTCGTTTAAAATTGGTTGGACAAAATATGAGGTAAATATAGCTAGGAACCATCTTGAGTTTAATTTAATGTTGAGGGACTTATGGCTTATGGCAACCTGGCAGGGGTCATCTATTCATCATCCTTCCTTGTGCGACTTTTGCAAGTGCATGAGTTCATTCTATGTATTTATGTGTATGTGTGTTATTTCTTGTGTTCAATATTCATACTTGGGTATTATAGTTTGATGTTAGCATAGCTTCGTGTTAAAAGAACTTCCAGACGTTGCTTTAGGAGGTCTTTATTCCCAATATCATTTCTGAACTTTCCTTTTGTAACACATGATTCATGTTAAAGGTTAACTCTCTTGCATGATTTATGTCTTTTTTGTGTAAAAGAGCTGTAATCTACTGTCCATGCCCCCACCAGATTACGAAAATGGTCTGTTACATTAAATCTCTTATATAAAGGTTTTTTTTGTGCATTTGGCATGAACTGATTTTTTTGACATTGTTTTCATTTCAAGAAAATCTTATAGTGTTTGCTGAGGTGATAGGTGGGATAATGTGCTTATTTTCCTGGATAAACTAAAGGTTCCAAGGCATTAGAAGAACCAGAAAGCTTAAAACTGACTAAATTTCCTGGGTCTTTTAGCTTCCCTTATAACCAGAGGGTGGGTGAAACTTAGTGTAAGATACTCTTATTTTTTAACCTATGTAGACAGTAGTTTCATTGGGTGTAGGATCTTTTAATATATCCTGATTGTCTTGGGGCACTCTGTATATTCACGGGCATAGACACACATACAGTAGTCTGGGAAGAACTAGGCTACTAAAGCTAGCTGGCTGATCCACTTTGTCAATAGAGTCATCTCGGGTGCTTCATGTTATCTTTTTGTCAAACTGGTGCAGAACTACTCGAACTAGGAAGATATCATTCATATACAAATACACAGTCTTTGACTAAGATTTTGTGTCATAAAGCATGCATTACCAGAAGCCTAATACTTGTTTCTTTGTTTGTGTTGCAATGACACAGGAGAGATGTGAAAAATGAAGGGAGATAAATCATTTATACGTTCCCCAAGTTGTCGACAAAATCCGGACTATTTTGTAACCGCCAACATGTAGTAGGACAAGATTTGGTCATGAATCAAATCACTTGTTGTTTGTGAAAATAATTATAATGCAGTAAACTTTTGACACAGTGTGTTATAACTCGTCTTTTAGAATCAACATTGTTTAGGTGTTATATGTGAAATCTTAGTAGTATACGCTTTTTGAAAGCAACCATTGTTTATGGTGAATGATTTTAGTATTTATATTACCTTATGTGCTCTAGGAATTCAGGGTATTTCATATGAACATAGACCACTTAAGGTTTTATGCTCCTAGGAAATAACTACATTTCTTATCATTTACTATGTCCATGCTTTTAACTACTTTCATAGGGTAATTAAACTCGTGATTTATACAACATTTTGGAAAATAATTTTTTATATCTTGGGGGGTCGTGCGCGCTAGCGCACGGACCACCAACTAGTAATAAAAAAAATAACAAAGCAATTCAAATTTTAAGCAGTACTCCCAAAAGTTAGGCGGCAGATCGAAAATGAATTCCCAAAACTTATGAGTTAGGCGCGGGGAATTTAGAAAATTAACCCTGCACGTACTCCAACCTCTACCTCTACTCGCAAGAAAAACCGAAAACCTCTACACCGTCGCTCCTCACTCTGCCGTCGCTCCTCACTCTGCACCGTCGCTCTCTTGCACCCCTTTCCGGCCGCCTCCCAACCGCCGGTAAAACCCTCGGAAAAACACTCCAACCTCTGCTCGGAAGAAAACTTGCAACTCCTCCGCACCGCCGCTCTGCACCGCCCCTCCTCACGCTGCACCGCCTCTCCCTTTCACTGCTTTCCGTCCTCCTCCCAACCTCCGGTAAACCCTGGCTGCCCCACTGCTGCCTTCAATTTCAAGGGTTAGTATGTGCTTAATTCTGTTTCTCATTAATTTTATTTAACCTATAACCTAGGGATTATGAATATTTGTTTGTTTGTAATATATGATTAAAGAATTCAGTTTGATAATTGCCAAAATAAAAAAGAATAAGAAATTGTTTAGTTCAATCACGATTGATCAGCGTTGAATATGTTTATTGGCCTAATTGGTGTTTTCTTTGACCTGAATTTAATTTGGAACCGTGTTTTGATATTTACAATTGAATTTTGATGACTAGCTATTTTCTCGTATCAATAGGATGTGTTGGTGTTAATATTAATGCTCTTCTAAGGGATGATTATGATTTTGGATTTGTCTCTGCCTTGTTAGAGGCTTTAATTGATTTATTTAACATTAGCAATCTTTCGTTTGCTTAATACTCCGTATTATGGTTTCTCTGTGACCCAAGTTCTATTTGCCTAATTTTAGCTCTTTAAGAATTCAGGTTTTTAATTGCCAAAATAAAATAGAGTAATAAATTGTTTAGTTTTCAATCACGATCGATCAGCCTAGGATTGTTTAGGGCATTAAGCTCCCCTTAGAATGGAATCGCAACAAAGTGCCGGTTGGGGATAACAAAGATTACTTCGCATCTTACATTCGTGTTGTTGTTCGTGAACGTGTGAATATCAATTACACTGCATGGGATGAAGTTCCTAAAGAAGTCATCAATGAAGTTTATGACTACATTACAGCAAGAAGGATATCACTTCTAGTTTTTTTCTTCTCCCATTTGAATTTCGTTTTATTTTTCTTCAGTTTTTTCAGTTGAGATGCAAATTTTTGT
Organism: Spinacia oleracea; assembly: GCF_020520425.1. Lineage (NCBI taxonomy): Eukaryota > Viridiplantae > Streptophyta > Magnoliopsida > Caryophyllales > Amaranthaceae > Spinacia > Spinacia oleracea. The sequence continues at coordinate 152,645,518 of NC_079489.1, forward strand.
TAGTTAATTGTTTAATCAGCCTGCAGTCAGGCTTCTTGGTTCTGTGTTGTTGTGTGTTGTGTGATGAAGAGTATTGCATCTCGTGGTTTGTGTTTCTGCTTGGATTAGTAGCAGGGATGCAGGGTGTTTGTTTATGTCTTTAGGTTGCCAACCAGAACTGATGCCAAATCAACTAAAATATCAAGTTATTTAACTGAAATCCTAGGGACAGAACCGGTCAGTACTGAACTGATAAGAATTGATCTGATAAGAACTTATCTGATCAAAACTGATCAGAACAGAACATTAGAACTGACCAGAACTAACTGTCGTGTGTTCTCGCCCTCTCACTTGTCTCTCGTGTTCTGCACAATTCAAGAGAAACTATAAGGCTGTGGGTCATATATTTTACTTTAGGTGATGGCACCTCAAAGCGTCTATCTAAGTGCTACGGGGTAAATTTCAATGATGACTAAGGAATTTTCTGTTTAGCAGTTTAGTAATAGACTAGTAGTATGTAAATCTTAATGTTTCGTGACTGAATCCGCTTCTTTCATAGAAAGAAACTCTGCAAGTTTATGGATTCAGGTAGTTTAACTGTGCAAGTGTATGAATCCTGCCTTTTAGACTGGTAATTGTTTGTCCGAGCTGTCCAACAATTGCACTGATTGTCGTATGGTTTTGTTGCTGTTTGCAAATATTACTAAATGTTTATTGTGGATCTTATTTATGATTTCGGAACAAGGAAACTGTATTCCTAAGATAAATTATTTGTGTTCTGGAAATTGTATAGAAAATGTTTAGGAGAATTGACTTCTCTTTTCTAAAATGGAATTTTTCTTTCATGCCCCCCTTGAAAACAAGTGTTCGTGAAACTGGCTTATATGACGTCTCTTTTTGTTTGTGGGTTAATTATGATGTTGTTTACAAAACAGAGTTTTCCCAGAGACTTTTGAGAGGTCGCAACTCTCCCAGCTACCCAATACTCTCAAGAGGCCTTCCTTTCTGTCCTCCCTTCCCTTTTATTTACAATTTGGAATAATAAGACAAAAGCAATTAAAACAGCAGCTAGTGTATAAGACAACAGGCTTAATGAGCATTGTGTTCGTTGCCACCCAGTGTAGTGGTGCCTCCCTTTGCCAGAGTATCTGCAGCTTCAGTGTTCCCAGTGCCCAGTTGTCATTTCTGTCGCCTCCTTTCATATGTACGGAAAACATCAAGTGGGTGAGGTGAGTGCGTAGCATATACATATTGTTAAGTATAGCCAAATAGCAAATTGAAAGAATAGAATGGGCTTGTTTTAGTTCCTGATTTATTTTTGTTATCTTTCCATGTTTGTTGTCATCCCGAACTCCCGAACTCCTGCCGCTTGTAATTTCTGTTACATACTTTGTTGAACTATACAAATAATGATCTCTCAACCATAGATGAGCAAATCTTGTATGTGATCACTTAGAAGTTAGAAGTTAGAAGCATAGATCTTGCTGATATTTACATGTATATTTTGTTTGCTGCCTGCTTATGTTGTTGCAACAGCCTTATAGTTTCTCTTGAATTGTGCAGAAGGGATTCACAGTGCCTGAAGAACGTAGAAGGTACGTGTTAGGGCGAGCTTCAATTCGGTGGAGATGTTTCAAGGCTAGATTAAGGAAAGTCTTCATGTACGAGTCTAAGGGAGAGAATGAAAATGTGATAATAAGGACTCCACCTCCGTTGTATGGATGGATAACACAAACTGATTGGGACAATTTCATTGCAACATATACTGATCCTAAGTTCAAGGTACTTTCAATACTCCATGTCACTAATGCATAGTTACTACACATTCAAAAGAATTTTGTGCACTAACTTTTATGTGCATCATATGGATAGGAACTAAGTGATTTGAATCGAGAAAGGGCAAAACACAATACTTCAAGATATCGTGGAGGTCGAAAAGGGTACTTGTATTATGAAGAAGAGATTGTAAGTTCAGAACGATCACATATAATCTAACACTGAAAACTTAAACATATGATTCTTATTCTTATGATTATTATTTTATATTGTTAGGCCGAAGAGCTTCAGGAACAAGGAGTCCAACTCACTGATGTGCCTCGACATTTTGTTTGGTTAAGAGCCCAATTTCGTAACAATATTAGTTTGTTAATACGTTGTATTCTTAGGTGCTTAATTATGATGTAAACTTTCTTGTGTAATAGTGCCCTCGCCAACCTCCAGGCTCCAAGGAAAGTGGATATTATGTTGGTCGCTACATGATTAAAACAATAGCTTTGAGGCAAATGTTCATTCGTGAAAAGGTATTACTTGCTTCTGATGCATTGAAACTCATGCTTATTTTTTATTCTATAATCTATTGCATCGAAACTCTCTTCCTATTTCTACTATATTTGCTGTATTTGAAGTATTTTTGGGGTCTTTGGATTGTTTGCTGGATTTTGTTTTATTCTGGAATAAAGCACTGTTGTTTGGTTGTGGACAATGTGCTTGGCTTTTAATGTCTTAACATCTTTTCTGAAATAGCAAATTGATCTTCTGATAATATAGTAGGGCCATTCTTTTCAGCTTATGCGAAATCAAATCAGTTCCATTAAAATTAGTTGATCATGTGATAAAAGCATTAGTGAATTAGCAATAGTCAATATTAAGGTGGGAATTTTCCGAAATCGAGGAACTGAAGAACTCTAGATGGTTCATTTGGTAATTAGTAATTTAGATTTGATAAGTTAATCGTCTGGTGTAGTTGCATTTGTCCACAAGGTAGTTTGGCTACTGTCACTAGTGGTCTTTGCTGCTGTCATTTGATTTTCATTACTTTCCTACAAGTTTGTTCCTAAAATACAATTGAAGCGTTTTAAAAAAACAAAAAATGCCAAAGTTGTAACTATCTTTTTCTATGGAGAACTGAGAACAGAAACTTAATCATAGAAACATGATGAGGTTTGTATGACTAGCAATATGTCTTCCAGTTCTGAAATGTAATTTGCAACCAAATTTCCTAGTCTATATTATGATCAGTAAGAGTGAAGTAAGAAAGCTATGATTTCTTGTGACATCATAAATATCATGATAGACTTTTAGCACACCATTCCTTCAGCAAAAGCCGTGGGCAAAGTGGAACTTGAATCGTAAGCACAGCATGACTATGACAGGTAAGCTCACTGTGATACAGAATAGTAGAACACTGGTATATTGTGATATTGCAAACTCTATTCCATGATTTAGTATTCAGGGTTCTTGTACTAGTGATTCTCCTGTAAATCTCCTTCAGTCCATCCTCCTCTCCCAAGTTCCATCAAAGTGAAAAAGTCCCACAGCTACTTAAGTAGCAATAGACTCAAGAGCTTGCACATAGTTCACATGCCATTGATGGATAAGATACGATCAAAGAGGGCTATTATAGCTCTCTTATATCACATTTGGACTTGAAACTATCAAACTTGATGCTGACCAGGATTGTTCATACGGGGGAATGTTTCACGCACTCAAAGCCCAGCTCATGTTTTGCAGCTTACCTCCTGTCTTGGTTAGCAATGAACTAAAAGTACCCAGTTTCGTAACAGTGGATGATGAGACTTTCTTAATCAGTTTCATTGGACTGATGGAGTGGATTAAGTTTTATCTAATGTATTTGCAAGAGTTATACTATAATAAATACTGACCATATAAATACTTGTCTTGTAGTATTTTGCCAAAACTCCCACGTATTCTCAAACTACGATTGACGAGCTAAGGGAGAGGTGGATCTCATATGTTACCGAATATCCCCAACCAAATAACGATGAAGATGAAGATGATGATGACGATGATCTAGTGTGACTTAAGCTAGCTCATCAAGGAGATGGTTGTTGTTGTTCCTGCTGCAGTTGTTGCTGTTGCTGCAGTCTGTTCCTGCTGCAGACGTTGCTGTTGCTGTTGAGTTCTTGCTGTTGCTGTTGAGTTCTTGCGGTTCCTGTCTGTTGTTGTTCAGTTCGTGCTGTTGCTGTTGAGTTCCTGCGGTTGTTGTTGAGTTTTTTTTTTTTCACAGTGATATTGGATTTTTTTTACAGTGATTTTTATTTTTATTTTATCAATGAATAATAGAATTTTGTTATTGAATGAACAATATTATTTTGTTATTGAATGGAATGATTGTTTGGAAAGATCGTGTGGATATAATTTTTGTTCTATCATTTTAGATTTGTTTTACATACTAGAATCGTAATATCCTCTTTTTAAATAATATTAATAAAAAATGCGTGGGCTGTTTTTAAATAATATTAAAAAAAGGGGGTAGAATATAGAACGTTTGTGTAAGGAAACAACTTTATATCTTAATATTAAACATGAAGTATATAGTACGCCTATGTACGGAAGATGTTCTGTATCTCAATATTTCATAGGAAGAATAGAGGACGGTTATGTACGGGAGGCGCGCTTTATTATAGAGTATAGGAGACGGTTATGTACGCTAACCGTTCTATATTCCTTCTTCATTTCCTGATTTTAGGAAGGGAATAGAGGACGCTTATCTCTTATCACTGTACTTTATGACTAGGTATATAAAACGCTTCTTTTACCCGTTTTATAAACTTTATAGCGCGTTGAGTTGGAGAACGCCTCTAAGGCGTCCTATAAAGTGTATTTCAACAGTACTCTATGCCCTTTTTTGTAGTAGTGAGCATAGCTTTGAAATTCCATGAACTGTTTTAGAAGATGGGTTTGAGTCCCATGGTTGTAAAACATTAGGGTTGAACATTTATCATATATGAAATGTATTTTCATATTCCATTTAATCTTGGTTTAGTATTAAATGATGAGTCCCTTCAAATTTGACGATATATATTCAAGATAGACTGTCAGGACCAGTCCTGTGACTAAGAAATGTCTATCAAGTGAACTTGAATGTCAAAAGTTGAAAATGGTCCCTGGTCGGAGTTTTCTATAAAGATGGACGCATAGAAAACGTTAGACGACTAGAATGCAAGATGACTAGTAGTTCTGTTTCTTGAACTATGTGGACATGGCAATGTCATAATCATTTGCATAGATACTTACTTTGGGAAGACTAGTATCGGACAAGACCTATGAAACTTTACTGTAAGAGATGAAAGTCTGTCATAAGTAAATTTCATTAAAATTATTAGACACTAAATCCTCAATACCTGAGTGATTTGAGATTACTTGTTTGAGAACTGGTTGCTTTGACGTTGACCAACCGTCGCACCGTAAAAGGAGGCTATAAAGGCAACGCTCAGGTAATCACCTATCAAACGAAGTCTAATCTCAAGATCGCAAGATTGGGATTGTCCTCCCATAAATCGGGATGAGATGCTTAAAAGTTGTACAAGGCCACTCGGAGAGCTAGAAACTGTGAAATGCATGGCCGTGCTCGGATGAATCATAAGCTATGATTATCTGTTTATTTGATCAGTTGAACTCTGAAACCGAGGAACACCTCTGGACATAATAAGGATGACAACTCTTACCTTATGTTCAAGAGCAAGCATCGAGCGACAAAGGAATTAGGAAATGCACACTTGTCCCTAAGGACAAGTGGGAGACTGAAGGAAATAATGCCCTTGGTCCAAGTATGCATTCTATGTTAAGTCTAATAAATGCGGTTCAGTATTAATTAACAAATTCATAATTCAGTGAGATCAAGTGAGCTGAATGCCTAGCTAGAGGCCGCTTCAGTTCAAGTGGAATTAATTATATTAATCCACAGCTTACTCTTGACTGAACCCGTAGGGTCACACAAATAGTACGTAAACGGATCAAGTATTTAATGGCATTAAATACTCCATCTATGGATATTCGGAATCGACGGATCTTGGTTTCAGTGGGAGTTGAGATCGTCACATGCAAGAAATGAATACTCCGGAAACGATGATATTGCCGGAAACGGAAATATGGATCGTATCGGAAATATAAATATTATCCAAGTCGTAGATGTTGCCGGAAACGGAAACATGGTACGTATCGGAAAATATTATCGAAAATGGAAATATTGCCGGAATCGGAAATATTGCCGGAAACGGAAATATTGTTAGAATCGGAAATATTATCGGAATCGGAAAATAATTCCGGAAACGGAAATATTAAATATTTGTTCGAAACGGAAATTGATTCCGGAATCGGAAATATTAAATATTGTTCGTATCGGAAATGAATTCCGGAACCGGGAATTTAATCGGAAGCGCATCGTACGAATAAACATCGGACGAGCTTGCTAGACGCAAGGCCTAGCACGAAGCTAGGCCCAACGCCTAGCAAAGCCCGCGCGCGACCAAAGCAAGCAAAGCCCAAATGCGAGAGCAAGGCCAGCAGGCGCGCGCCCCTCGTGGGCTGCGAGCACTTGCTGGGCCTGGGCTCAGCGCGCGCGCGCGCATGGCGCCCCTCGTGGGCTGCTGCGCCTGCGTGAGTGTTTGTGCTTGCGTACGAAACCTTGATCGGTTAGGATTTGTATAAGATTAATTGCCTAAGTCTACTAGATAAATTAAGTGATTGAATTTTAGATTAATTCAGATTCACTAAATCGTTTCCTAGTAGGATTCTAATATCCGATACCCATGCCCTATAAATAGGTGATCAATGCTCACAATTTATATCGAGTATTCAAGTATTCAAAGTGATTTTTGAGAGCAAAAATTCAGTCATACAATTGCCTATAAGTGCCGAAAATTCTAAGTACCTTAAGGGCGATCCTAGTTGGTCAAGCTTAAGGCGGATCCGGACGTGCTGTGGACTATCTACGGAGGGACGACACTTGGAGTCCTAAAGACTTGTTCTTGTTCGGTTCGGGCGCAGCTAGGGAAGGCACGCAACAAAGAGTATGCATATAAACTATGCTAAATGATTATGTGTAAATAATATGCTTTCCTGGCTTTATGGTTTTTCCGCATGATTTATGAATTGTCATATGTATCATAACCTAACACGTGCGTGGTTTGCAGTTGATAACAAGTTCAAGAACAAGAGTCGAGGTAATGTTTTCTTGGGTTATGGCGATGAGAACATGGATGGGTTAAATGAGCTGAACAGGGGCCCCAGAGCGAAGGCGTCTAAGAACATAAGGACTGGAAAGGGTAGACATCGTAGAACTTTATGTAGTTTTTGTGGCATGATTTGGATTGGTTGACTCAATTCTTTTCCTTCGTTTACTTGGGTAAATTTCGTACTTTGGGAGGTACAGGCTAAGTATTTCATGGCTCGCTCTCTTCTCTCTCCCATTTCTCTTTCTCTTTTTTTTCTTTTGGGTAAATTTCGTACTTTGGGAGGTACGGGCTAAGTATTTCATGGCTCGCTCTTTTCGCTCTCCCTTTTCTCTTTCTCTTTAAGTATTTCATGGCTCGCTTTTTTCGCTCTCCCTTTTCTCTTTCTCTTTTTTCTTTTTTGCTTGGGATTTCTCCCCCTTTTTACTTGGGCTAAAAGGTAGACGGTTGTGGTCTTTGAGTCACGAGGCGAGACTGAGTGAGCCTCGTTTGGTAGGTCTATAGTGGACCTTTAACCTTTAATTTTAGTAGGCCTAGGGTGGACCTTTAAATTGTCTTACTTTGCAAGCGTATTTAGTCGTTTAAAATGTGCAAATAGCGTAGATTCAAAATGTTGTTTTTACTTTATTGAAATTTAACGAAAGAATTACATCGAAAATATTTTTTTGCTTCTTTTCAGATTCCAGTTTTCGGGATTTAATTGGAAGTTGTGATTTAGACTCGAACTTTCATTAATTTTTCTGATTATGACCCGTGTAGGAATATAAGGAGGTGGCCTAGACTCAAAATAATGACGTGGCGTAAGCCTATAATACTTGACCAAGCAACTTTCAGACTTAGGCTAATAGGACCATAACTTTCGTTGGTTGACACTTTAGATTTTAACCCTTGGGTGTTCATTTGTCATGCGCCATTTTGCTTAATGTTGGCAAGGTAGTTAGTTGGGAAGATCGAATTTTCATTTTTGCAAGACTAGAATCATTAGTGCGGCTTCTCTCTTAGTGTGTATTGCTTTACCCCAATGGTAGCCTTATGGCATACCGATTTGGGTATTTTCATGGTTCGTCATGTTGTATTCATGGAAAATCTTTTTAGTCCGTACTTAGGGATACTTCAAGGAGCGAGTGGCTCAAGAGGACTATGATAGTCGTGACCCAATGTGATCATAAGCCTTGAGGCCATTAAAAATTTTTGCTAGCGGTATTGACACCTTAGGTTCACTTTGGGGGTTGTGCGACTATAGGGGAATGATTTTCAGAATATGACTGTTTCCATTTTGCAAATACTATAATATATTCTTTTTATTGGTGAGAGAGAGTATTGAGGCCGTAGATTCTTAGCAAGGGATGACAATTACATATGGGTGCTTATTGATTTAAATGTTAGGAAGGGAGACTCAATATGGTTTAACCTTTTAACTTGCAGAACGACACCAAGCATTAGGACCGATTCTATGGATAAGACAACTAAGACTTAGGATTTAGATTGTACTTTGGCATAGCCTAGTCTAGACTCGGATTTATTTTTTTATTCGAATATTATTTTTCCTTGAAGACTCTATTTGAACATTATTTTTTGAATACTTTGCCCATGTGACATTCAAGGTCATTTAATTAGCATGCTCGGTTTTGGTGCCAAACATTGTCGTCATAGGAGGCCTAATGACGACACAAAGAGTTGTTTATTTTATAAGTCGTTCTTAGAATTGAGTGCCTTTTCGTACGCCCTTGTAGCAATTTTCACGAATTTTCTTTTACTGCTACTAATTTTTTTTATACGCGGGCACCGAGGCTGCTGTGCCTGACCAAAAGGCCAGGCAGCAACTTCAGCGCCCAGCGGTGGGCGTGAGAATATTTGGCGCCCAGCCAGGGGCGCTGAAAATGCGTCCCTGACTGGTACTCGTATTCCGTTCGCGTATATTTTTTGTTTATGCGACTTAATTTTGCGTGCTTGCCTAATAACGTCCTTTACGCGTTGTGCAGCGTTGTGGGATTCGTTACAGGCCGTCCTGGGCGTCGCTTATTTTTGTGGCGATCGTCCGGGGTTGCGGAACACGTATTTTGGTATAACTCTTTGGCCAATTGGTGTTTATGAATGTTTGGGCAATTTTTAAGGTCGTTGGTTTTCTAGCATTATTTGTCACACACAATCATATAATTCGCTACACATAACTAACATTACAACATGAGGCAAAATAATAATATGTCATGTAGTTTATGATAGGATTCTATGGGTAGTATTTGCGCCGGCTTGGTACCGCTTCTATCGCAGATCCAACACATGCCCCGGTCGAGGTAGTGCCTTCAACAGACGAATTTCGCCCAAGAGGCCAATCACGATGTAAGCCAAGGGGGCATGCACCAATGAGAGGGACCTAGTGGGCGAGCGATTGGGTTTGGGACGGGTGTACTACTTGTGAAAAGTGCCGAGTGGACAACATTCGAAGCGTATGCACCCCCCGGTTGGCGATGGGTATCCTTAGTCCCAACTCCCGAGATGAAACATCCAAGGGAGCCAAGATTCGTTATGCGGTTCTGTCCGTTCACATTAATATGTTGATTTTCAGGTCGTCCCAACTTGATGGGGAAATAAACGCGGGGTAGGATCGTTTCACCCTTCGGCTATTTTGATTACCTACGAGCACGAGTATTTCCTTCACTATCCCCAGTGGAGTCGCCACTGTGAGGGGGTCGAAAAAGCACGAGGCTAATGCGTGACCTCGTCCCTCGTGGGTGTGACGTTTCTTTTTGTCAAATCAAGTGTAATTGGATTTCCTGTGAGTTAACACCCAATTGACTAGTAATATAGGAGTCGCCATTCAGTTTTTAACGACAATGAGAAAAACTGACAAAACCCGGTTATCGTGACATAAAGGGAGTGCAATTATGTTTGACCACGACGGCCATAGGTTCCCTTGTGATCCCTGGTGTGGGGATCGCTCAACGTACACCCGTAGGGTAGAGATTGAGGGTTCGGGGGACTGTAACTACCGAGAGGAGTACTCGCTCTTCGATAACTCCAGAGGCAGGATATCCTTACTAGCTCAGCATAAATAATTGAAGGGACATGCGTTAACTATTAAACTAATCTGAATTGATTTTAATAATATGCAACACATAATACTAGATCGATCGTGATTATCTTGTTTAGATTGATTTAAGGGACCTAGCATGATAGTTCGATTTCCCAATATATTATCTTTATTAGGCGTGATAGAACAATCAGATTTAATAGTTTAACAGTTTTATAAAAGGGCGAGGAAAGCGATTAAATCATGCGAAGGGACACATTACGACGCACCCTTGAGAGGTGCGTCACGGTTCTCAGAAAACTAACCACTTTGGCTTTGCTATTTCTCCTTTTTATTTAACGAATCTCAAGTTTCCGGGCTTAATTCTTCAGCTACAAGGGACAGAATACGTTCTGTTCGATTTTTGGATCGATTGCGACAGAACGCGGGATCAATTTCGCAGCGTGAGGCTTAGGCTTAGGGGTTGGAGTCAATACTCAGAATATGAATTGTGTGTTGTGTGTTCACGTCGCATTTGGGGCTGTATTTATAGGGAAGAGTTCGTGGAAAGATAGAATTGTAGAGCTCTAATCCAAGAAGAATTATGAGACACGTACCCAGGTAATTTCAGCGGCCGGGGCTGGCCGCCGAAGATTTCCGCGCCCAGAGCCAGGCGTTGAAAATAGGGTCTGGGCCGTTTTCTTTGTCAGATTCGGACTCTTAGAATCCGGAGTGTTTGAGACTTATTCGAGTCTTTTAGTGCGTATTAACTTTATGAAGGAATGCGTCTAGGCCCGTTACGAACTCTAGGCTCGTTAGGATTTTAATTAATACGTAACTCTTATTTTCGAATCATATTAGGAATAGGATTCCTCTCACGATTTCTATCTCATTTAGGATTTATGTTGGAGTGCAACACCTAATTCTGACGGGTTTCTATCTTTTATGACTTGCCACTTTTAACAACTACCCATTACGGCAGTTACTATTTTTAGCAGGTTTCCATAAATAGCAGTTTTCTATAAATAGCAGGTTTCAGGTGAAATGAAAAGGGTGATTGAGATTCGTTATTTTATAGGAGATGCGTTGCCAAGTGGAGATTTATGTTCTCATCATCGAACCTTCCCTTTCGGGAATGGGGACAAAAGTAGGTGTCTACAGAAGGGAGAGAGGAAGCGGAGGAAGACGCCTAGTGCCTGACGTGATGTTCGAAAAGGCTAAAATAGTCATTCCCTCCAATGTCAATCAAGTAAACTGTTTTGGATAGCAACCAATCCGTGGACTATGGACCATGGTGCACAGTGAGCATGGTGCACCAAAAGAACATATGTGCATAAGTAAAGAACATGACACTACGACAAAAGAACATGCAATATAATATTTCATTTTTTTGTTATAAAAACTAATATATTATTTATTAAGAAAATAAATAAATAATATATTCATGTTCTTTTCACGTAACCAGATTTTTTTTTTTTTTAATTATATGCTAGTGTTCTTAAGGTGCACCTTGCTCACTGTGCACCATGGTGCACCTTCTAAATTGCGCATTTGTAACGCCAAATTTATCCGTCAGGCGAAACAATGAAACATCATGAACAATAAGGCCTTGTTTTTCTGGACTTTTATTGGGAACTGAACTGAACTGAATAAACAATAAACAAGAAACAAGAAACAAGAAAAAAAAAAAAAAAAAAAAGACGACACAAGGAGATGGTGACGTGGAAAACCCAGGAATAGGGAAAAAATCACGGGTAGCAATGAGGCTACCAATCCACTAATATCCCTAATAATCTAAGTAAAAAGAAAGTACTTTGTGATAATAATAACGATACAATGATTGCTTCATAATGGCTAAAACTGAATAATAATGTTATTTTGCTTGAATGCTTGAGTGAACTTGCCTCTAGCTTTGCCTTGCTTCATCTTAAAAAGGAATGATAAGACTCTTTAAAACATTCCTCTAAAAAAAAGAGATTGTTTAAAATATGGTGAAATCTTTTCAATAAAAAAAATAAGGAAAAAGGGAAAAAAATATTAAGGACTCACCAAGACTTGACACGTGTCATTCTTGGTGTGCCTTTTAATGTATAGTAACTAGTGTGTGGCCCGGGCGATGACTCGGTTGCTACATTGAATAACTAAAGTTTTAGATTTTTCTTGAGCTCAATATTTGACCAAAATACTTGTATTCTCTAGAATGAAAAATATCCGTTAAGTTCGTCAACTACACAGGCACGCTAAGTCATTTATCATGGCAAGTAAGTTTTCAATCATATCATCTTACAATTTGTATAATTTGTTTTCTCGTGGAACTAAGTGCGTCAAATTAATAAACACCAAATTAGATATATATGCAGCTATGTAAGACAATCCTATAGTTGATTCTTATGAAACTTATGACATCAGGTTTCTTCATGTTTGTCATAATACTTTAATTTTTTTTCCTTTTCAAAATAGTCCATAGAAATTAAAAAGCACATAAAAATTTATTTGTTATAGATTTCATGTGAACATTTATTTATAAATTAATGTGAAGAGATAAACCACAATTGGTGGTTGGTTAAGATGGTAATGAGAATTATCATCCAAACTGGAGGTCTGGTGTTCGAACCTCATTGTATTGATTTTTGGTTATCCATTACATAATACATGGTGAATGGATGATGTGGGTGAGGAGAGAACTACGTGACACATATACATTTTCCACAACGCCTTTTAATATATTAGTATAGATATAGTAATAGTAATAGATCCTTGTTAACCACAAATGTAAATAAAGACAATATAATAGGATTAATTCTAAATGCAACATATATTCAACTAAACTACGCTAATTTGTATACAAAGATCTCTAATGGCTCTTAAATTAAGATATGCAAATTACAAGCACATCACTAAGAATGAGCCTGATCGGCGCACACGTAGGCTGTGCGAATCCAGTACGAAATTTTTCCGATACAACAGACACAAGAGGCATGATGATGTGTGTGGCTCGTGCATGGACATCATTTCAAAAACTTGGTACAAGACCGACACGATATCAAGACCCACACGTTTGTGCGTTTATTTTTAACTAAATCCAAAATATCTTAAAATTAGTAAGAGGGCTAGCAGCATGATACAACCTGGCCCGACATGACACGTGGGATGGATCATGCATGAATCTCATTTATCGAATAGATGTATGAGTCAGAGATGACACGACTTTTCTATGTCCCATTCCAAACACATCACCCTGGGACATGAATAGGGCAGTTCTGGGGCTTGTGGGCCTATATGGCCCGAAATCACTTTTCCTTGTCCCATTCTAGACACATCACATTGGGACACGAGTAGTGGCACATGGGGCTCGTATATGTGGTGGAAGTATGTTTTTCGTATATGTGGTGGAAGTATGTTTTTATTTAACTTAATCTAAGACCAAGACCGTATGTGTAAACCAACAGAGCACAATCTCTTTGATCTCATCTTTTTAGATGTTAGATACACAAGAGATCCAATTATCTTAGACATCGATCTCTTTCCTTCAAATATTTTTCCTAGAGCAATCACCCGAGTTTTAAAGAGTCCGATTATATTAGAATAAAGACGTATTTACATCCTAACAATTTGTACCAAATTCTGTATGGATAAAACATTTTCATGAGATAGCCGTATTTAGCAAAGATGAAAAAGATACAGAGTATAAACTTCACTCAATTTTACGTAATTAATAAACTTTACTCAATTTGATTATGATGCACAAAGCTAAATATAAATCAAATTTATTTATGGGCAAATTTGTTAAAAATGACTTTTTATAACCCAAATTTTGCGAGAAATGACCTTATATAATTTTTTTTTGTGAAATAACACCTTAATGTAATTTTTTTTGCGAGAAAGGACCTTATATAATTTTTTTTTTTGTGAAATCACACGTTAATGTTTTTTTTTTTGTGAAAGACAACCAAAAGTAAATTTCCGGCATTGACTGAGCTTTTCCGGCCATTGACTTGCACGTGAGAAGCACGTGTGGCATTATTTTGCTTATCGCACCCAATTTTCCTCCAAAATTCTAAGCTTTAAAACCTAAAGTTGAAAAAAAAAACGAAATAAAATCAAGTTTGAAAGAGTCGGGAAAATCATTGTCTTTAGCTAACGTAAGCCACACGTGCTGCTCACGTGCAAGTTAATGGCCGGAAAAGCTCAGTCAATGCCAGAAACTTTCCTTATGTCATTTCTCGCAAAAAAAATTACTTTAAGGTGTGTTTTCACAAAAAAAATTATATAAGGTCATTTCTTACAAAATTTGAATTATAAAAAGTTCTTTTTGGCAAATTTACCTTAATTATGTCCTCTTTTCAATATTTATGGATTGTGTGATGTGTCCATCATTGTAGCCCCTAAAACTGAAAAACAAATAGGGCCAAGAGGTTGTTTGGTTGAAAAACCGTCTAACTTACTTTGTGGGTTTTATTTTTTATTTTTTATTTTTTTTTATTATTATTTTTGCTTCCTCTTTTGAGAAAAAAAAAAGAAAAAAAGAAAAGGAAGATGATGGGAGTAATATCTGGAATGGCAGGCGCAGCAAAGCAGTTCGTACAACCTCTTTCTGCTAATTATCGATGTCAAAAATACCCCTCACCATCATCATATCCAACTCTACCCACATCACTCTCCTCCTCTCTCTGGTCGCGATGTCTAACCAGGCCGAGTTCACTCACATCCAGACTCACTCCCATGGCTGCTTCTTCAACAGTTTCTGATGTACAGTTGTTAGATAACGTCGGTGATGTTCTGGGCGATGTCACCATTTTCAAGGCTACTGGTGAACCTGTTATGTTCAAAGATCTTTGGGATCAGAATGAGGTCATCTCTTTCTTCAATTTCCTATTTTTTTTAAAGCTTCGGTTTAACATTTTCATTTGAGGTTTATAGTTCTGATATCTGGAAAAATTTAATTCCAAACCATTTCTTTTACAGATTTAATTATGATTTTGGATTGTGATGGATTGGTATCTGAAAAATTGGGAATTCGACTGTTGCTATTAGTGTTACTTTGAATGCGAGCGAAATTAGAGATGGAGAGATTAAGAAAAATAAATTTAGATGAAAATAATGATTGGTAATATAAACCAACGCAATACGGAGTATATGATCATTTGATGGAAAAAACGCACAAAACCTTAAATTTAAATTATTATGATGGATGATAAAGTTACACAACTCCGTGGAGTATTCTTTTATGCGGGAGGGAGATTATGTTATTTGTGTGTAACAAAATCACTTAGAAGGATATGGGATTTTGTGGGACCTTGTAGGATCGAAGGTTCTTGGGATTTTTTTTGTGTTTTTTGTGTGAATGATCCACAACTGCAATACAAATTACAAGCTGGGGCGGGGACTCGAATCTGAGAATCTATTATGCACATGCGCTCAGTCTTAACCACTAGGTCAATGGTAGGCTCTTGTGATACTGGAGGATGGTCTTAACCACTAGGCCAATGGTAGGTTTGATAGGTTCTTGGGATATTGGAGGATAGTCTTAACCACTATTACCTGATTCGCTAGTAAGAGACTGGGTACGGGATCGCAATTCGCTACTTACGTTTCTAAGTTAGACCAAAATTGTACAATTTTCATTTTATAATTCGCCTTTTCGGTTCGCGGTTTGTGGGGTGATTAGAGAATTAGGTAACACTGGTCTTAACCACTAGGCCAATGGTAGGTTCTTGCCTTCTTGGGATATTGGAGGATCATACGAGTGGATTAAGCCTAAAGTTTGCCCTACTCCTCATCCTTATAGATGATGTATGAAGGTGAACATAGGCCGGCAAAATGATAAAGTTAAGCAGACAGACTTCCAGAAATATTGAGATGCCACGGTGTTCCAAAATGATTTACTGCTATATGCAAAGATATTTGTAGATATTTGCCAGAGTTTGAACATGAGTTAAGTCTTAAGAGTGGAGCGTAGACATTGATATCATGATATGCACCATAACGACATAGGAAATGTGCTCAAGGAATGTCGGCCAGAAACCTTACAATTATTATTAATATTATGTATCAGTTGTACTTTTTCACTTCAAGTTGGATTTTTCCTGTAGTTTGGTGTTCTTTCTAAGTTACTCAATTCATTTTATTGAGTGGTATAGCAAATTTAGTTGATCATTTGACATGCTGGTTTGATTAATTCTTGCGTGAGGCAGTTGTATGATAATGAATAAGACACGGGATGGGGGGAGTTCTAAAATTCAGGATTCCTTTTAAGATATCATTGAAATTCAGTATGTTTTTTTTTGGAAAAAAAGGACAGATACTTAAATTTAAAGTCAAAGGAACAACAAAGTTTCATGGAAATACAAATACAACAGTTCATTCTTTACGTTACAGTTGTAACATTCAAGCAACTACAAAGCTCTATCCCATATTGTTCCGCACAGCATGGATGGGGTTCTGGCCTGATGACTGTCTCATTGAACTCCATTGTTTGTTCCCGTGCATTCCTTGCTACAAGATCTGCCACTTTGTTTGTCTTTCTACCCTCGAACCGAAGCCGAATCTCTAAGAAGTGTTGCCTCAGTTCCCTGCAGTCATAATAATGTTAGCCAAATCAATTACCGGGAGTAATTCTTGATTTTACAAATTGATAGCTTCCGTGCAATCAGATGTGAGCTAGATTTGCGTCTCTCCTCTATCTTTTGCTTCCAGTAAGCCTAGTCTAATGGCATAGACTTCAGCTGCCAGTGGTGATGGTGTGATTCTTTTCTGCTCAGCTCCCCATAACCACTTCCCCTCATGATCTCTCGCAACCACCCCATGGTCCAAGAAACATTATCCCATGAGGCATCGACGTTGATCTTGATTTTCCCGTGTGAAGGGGCATGCCATAGTTGGTGTACAGCCAAACCAGTAGTTGGGGTGTTTTTTGTAGCCTGAGGTTGACTAGTGAGCCACTCCCATGCCCCAAATTTAGCCAACTTCAAACACCCATCCACCTTTATGAAATTCATATACCGCCCCATGATTCATATACCGCCTCATGCCCCAGATTTATGAAATTCAGTATGTTAATAAATCAGAAATAAGAGAGGAAAAATATAGCCTTTAATGTTCTCTCTAAATGCTTATTGCTACACGTAAAAAAGTAAGTGATTTTTATGGAGGTTAGACGAATGATGTGGCGGTATATGAATCACATTATGATATGATTTTTATAGGGTTGCTTTTCCAAGTAGCTTAAAAACATGTGGTTTTCATACTTTCATGTCGAAGCAAACTTTCTGCCTGCAATTCATAGTTATTGCAGACCAATAAGGGTGCAAAAGGATTGTTTATGAACTGACAAACAAAAAACTGATGCATATGTGTTTTGACCAGGGAGTGGCAGTTGTTGCACTGCTGAGGCATTTTGGATGTGTCTGCTGGTAAAATTGTGCCTCAATCTAATACATTACAGGGCTTATGTTTTGTGGCATACTGATGTGGGATTTCCCCTGTTTTATGAAGCTGGGAGTTTGCATCAGATTTGAAAGCAGCGAAGGCGAGATTTGATGCTGCTGGTGTTAAACTCATTGCTGTTGGTGTTGGAGGTGCTGACAAAGCCCGCATGCTTGGAGAACGGGTACCTCTCTAGCTCTCTTTGCTTGATCTTTCTGTTTAGTTAAGAACTAAGCTGAAGACTCAAATTTTGTACTAGAATATGAGTGAACTACTTCATGCTGTATTGTGGTTGGGTGGCTTTAGATTTCTTTTGTGTGTGAGTTGAATTTGTTCTTAAACTTAATTGAAAAATCCTTAGTAAGAGCCAAAATTTGAATGCTTTGGCTCTTTATTTACCACATGACCATGTATAGGAAACATCACATGTTATCTTCAGAAAGAATCAAGAACAAAATAATGTTGTTTCTTCATTACAAAGAAGATAACTGAAACTTGAATGATGAAAATAAGAAGCGAATAAGTACATTGGATCAAAACAAAAAGGAACGTTGCCAGAGGAAAGGGGAGCTAAGTGTCAGCCTACTACATGCACTGCGTTAGCTGACATGGACGGAGTACTAACAACTTTCTAATTAACTTTCTTATTCGTATGTGCTTGTTATATAAGCTGTATAATTTCTTTGCGTAGACTTGACTGTTTGGTTATGTCCATTTCCGATGGAGCCAAAGATTCATTTGTTATTTTGGTTGTGGGATGTAATGGACTAAATCAAAATGGCTCATAAAACCTCTTCGCTTCCTTTCCATGAAGTAGAAGATGGTCTTCCCGTTGTCGTCACGTTATCGCTTTTGGGTCAATTGGAAACAACTTCTCTGCAATTGCAGGGGCAAGGTTGGCGTACACCCGACCCCCCCTTATCCCGCTTCTTGCGGGAGCCTCTTTGAGGCAATGGGGTAATGATAATGAAAGACTTGACTGGTTGGTTGTGACTTGTGAGCTGACTGGCCATGAAATATGCTGAGCTGGATAGCCTTAGGCTTTCTGTTGATTAGCTGCTGGTCTTGAGCCTGCTGCATCATATAAACCAACAGCATATGGTCTGGCGTAGTCACGCTTATCCAACTGTGTAAATTTGTTTTAAGGCTTTAATGTCTTGAAGTTACACCGAACATAAAAGTTACCAACTAATGACTGCAACGATTTCTACTTATATTTTTGGAAAATAGAGAGACCAACTGATTGCAAAACAATTTATTTGTTCATGTAGCAATTCATTGGAAGCCATTTTGAGCACGAACAACTGCCTAGGCTTTAGCTATTGGCCAATTAGGACAGACTTTGATGAAGTGAGGTTGTTTGGTGAAGACTTAATAAATCACAGTTCCGGTTGTGTATAGAACTTACTTTCTGGGTGATCATGACATTTCCCCAAGACTCGTATATTAATGTCCATGGCAATGTTAAGTTCTTTGCTGTGATTTCCACTGGATTATTTAGGAACAGATTTTATATTTCGATTTTAGTCTTCCAAATACCACAAACTATTGAATAGTCAGTGTTGTCACTAATAGAGTGTCGTTCCTTGTCGGATAATAGCCATATTCCGTGCACTTCATGCTGATTTCATATGAGCAATTCCCTGGAGTCATGACTCCGTAGTTCATCATATGATTTCTCCCTACGCAATACGCATAAATATGAGTATGTAACTAGTCTAATAGTATTTTGTCTTATATTACTGAACGAATTATAGGATTTTTTATGTGTTCTTGTGAAGATTATTTCCACTTGTCATAAGGTATGCCGAAATACTATGCGAATCACTTTGATTGGTTAACATAAGCCAAAGTCATGTGGAGTTTATGAGGTGTAGATAGGGGATTTGGTTAATGGTTACTGCCTAAGGAGGATCAGTCAAAGTTAAATTAAGCATCAAAACTGTAGTTATCCCTTTCAATTATCATGGACCTAAGCACCTAATGCTTATTGTATTACCTTCTCATTTCTCGCTTTTTTTACAGCCATCCTACTAAATCAACCTGTCATTTGAACTTTTCAGTATACCTTGCTGCCTTGGAAATCGTCTTTTCACCAGTTTTTAGATTGACCAAGGGGGTAAGAACACTTTAATCTAGACTGTCCCAGATCCTCCCTAGATGCGAGTTTGCATAGAGGCTTAAAATCCTTAATGAGACGATGTGCAAGCGATATTCTGCTTTTGTTCTAGTTAAGAGCAACTCCAGTGGTTAAAAAATAAAAACATGTGAGCAGGTAGCCAACCATTGGTACATCAATAACATAAGCAGCTACGGAAATCTCGTAGCTATTTTGAGCATGTAGCTGAAAATAGGAATAAATTGTTTAAATTAAATATTAAAGGGAGATACAATGAATTGTAACCAACCAATGTGAAAATTTGTAGCTAGAAATTTGATGTGGCAAACTTAGCTACACCACCTTGTAGCTTACCGTTGGAGTTGCTCTAAGAGAGTTTCCTTTAACTCACACTCTCTGTTATTTGGCTTGTTTCTCGTTAACTTCCCTATCTTTCAGTCTTGGTTGTTGTGATCCAATGTTTTCATTTCATTTAGACTCATACGCTATCCTGTTTCGTATCCAGTTACCATTTCCTATGGAGTGCCTTTATGCTGATCCTGAACGCAAGGTAAATTCTTCCTCTTCACAAATAGCTGTTATTTGCGGAATTATATTAGTAGCTTTTTGATACAGATATTCGTTGAATTTCTTGTTATTACAGGCATATGATGTATTGGGGTTATACTATGGTTTTGGCCGGACATTCTTCAATCCTGCCAGTGTAATCTTTCAACCATGTTTTCGAAAATATTATTTCTCACTGTGCTAAAATGTATGTCATCTGATGATTTGTTCAAATCCTTGGTTTTTAATCTGGCAGACAAAGGTTTTCTCTAGATTTGATTCCCTCAAAAAGGCTATGGAGAACTATACAATTCAAGCTACACCTGATGACAGGAGTGGTGTTTTACAACAGGTAGATTCTGATTTTTTGAATTTTAAGTTTACCCAAAACTAAGGGCTCGTTCGGTATCGTTTTTTGTTTCCAGTTTTTTGTTTTTACAAAACTAAAAACCAAAATATGAAAACCACAAAAAGTAGTTTCCAGTTTTTTGTTGTCAGTTTTCAAAATTAACATGATTACAATAGGTATGACTATTTTTTAGTTATAACTAGTATAAAACCCGTGCGATGCACGGTTTACAAATTTTAACTTTAAGTGTGAAGTTAAATTAGTTTAGAAAAAAAAAAAGTGGATTTTTCATTCTCATTTACACCCGTCACCCATAATTTCATGTTATGTATAAAAATCAATTAACATCCTATACTATCTCATTTTTTATCGTGTTACCCGTACCCATTTGGTTACATGCCTCGTTAGTCTTTATTAGAGATGGACAGGAGTCGGGTCTAACCTAGCCCATCCTGACACAACCCATAGTGGGTTACGTGGGTCGGACCCACTTACGACCAATGAAATAATGTGTCGTGGGTCGAGTTTTTTCAACACAACCCATTTCGACCGACCCTATCGAACTCGACACAGCCCACCACGGCACACCCGACCCATCCAACCCAACGCACCCAATACACGAACTCAATCCACCGAACCATTTCTAATTTTAACTATTTTGTATGTTTAAAATGCTAAAAAAATCTAATTTTATTGTTTAAATATACATTAACCACATTTATGTGAGTATGTGAATAACATATATTAATTCATTTAAATTCATATAAAATTTGTAGCTTTTTAACGCTTAAAAAATCGTCTAAACCCACCTAACCGATCAGTTCCTAAAACTCTTCTAAACCCACCAAACCTACCTAATACACCTGGCCCATCGGAGTCACATTTGACCTAAACATGTCGTAACCCACCAATCCCATCGGACCCACTCGACACGCACAACCCACCACAACCCATGTAACCCGCGATCCATCATATACTTTGTCCATTTTTTCCGACACAACCCACGACTCAACCCACCCTGATTTAACTACGGAGGTTTGTGTGTTAATTATCCCCGCCCCATGACCCACCAAACTCACTCATGAGCCATCCAACACGCCACGTTGGCCATCTCTAGTTATTATCCCACTACAAATGCATCTTATCCGAAATTTCTTTTACCTTACATAGTAACTTTAAAATTTAAATATGAATCTACATAAAATGTGCAGTATATCTACTCACTTTTGAGAACGTTGAACTTATTTTATTAACAAAATATTTTATTAACTATAAAAATTATGAAATATTCGGAACACATGATTATAACTTATATTACATATGTGTTTTCTTCACCCTTGAAAAAAAAATTATATGTTCAGATATTATGTCTTTTTTTTTATTGTGTTACCCGTATCATTTTGTTGCCCACCTCATTTTGTTACTTGCTCTATTTCAAGTTTACTCTTTTGAAATCAGTTATGATCAAATCCAATAAGTCTCATTAGGTCTATTAGATTTAATCAAGTCCAAATCCAATAAGTTTAGCTAAATTTAAATTCATTTTAAATAAGGTGAAAAGAATGCACCCTACCTCCATTTTTCTTTATTCCATTTGTTTTTTATGTGATCAAAATAAAATTTTAAAAATTAGTTGTACTTTGTGGATTGTATTTATGAAGAAAGAAACTACATTGGCTAAAACTCAAAAGCAAACCCACCGCGTCACCATGGAGATATTATTTTATCTGTATAAATGTTCATCACTTTTCAAACCACTACTTATCCACGTTTAAACAGGGCGGAGATAGATGAATGTCCATTAAATCTTTTCCACCAATTTTTTTATTTTAATTATTCCATTTGTTTTTTATGTGATCAAAATAAAATTTAAAAAATTGGTTGTACTTTGTGGTTTGTATTTATAAAGAAAGAAACTACATTGGCTAAAACTCAAAACCAAACCCACCACGTCACCATGGAGAATATTATTTTATCTGTATAAAATTATAAATGTTCATCACTTTTCAAGCCACTACTTATTCGCGTTTAAACAGGCCGGAGATAGATGAATGTCCATTAAATATGTTCCACCAATTTTTTTATTTTAATTATGATTTAACATATTTATATGGAGATATTGTAGATAATAATGTCATGCAATTGAGAATAATATTTCTCATAAAGTCATAATATCTTAGATATTAGTTACTTTATTTGGATATAATGTTCGTATTTTATTGATATGTTTCCGTTATATACTTCGTAAAAGGTTAATAATAAAAATTAAAACAACAATTAACAAATTATTACTAACAACTTATTGTTATAATGTCAAATCGGTTGTTGATTATTCCACGATTTTGGTCAATATGAATAACATATTAGCGCTCAAAAGAACGAAGAGTAGTATATGCTAAAATGCTTTTATTCCCTGATAGACAAAAATTATTTTCATTCCTTATATTATATAGGGAAGGAAAACTAATTTTAATTTATCGCAAACTTGCATTAAAATTTAATCGTTTTTCTATAGTAGTACATTTTATCAAATATAAAAATAATTTGAGTTCAACATTCATATCTTGTGTACTCTTACATAAATTATTCCCTCTAGGAAATTACTATGCAATACAGAGTACATATGATTAGTAACAATAACATGATGCTTGTTTATAATTCTTATTTTAAAAATATGTATAGATATTCAGTTCCATTCTATAAAGTCGTGAGAATGTACAATAAAATTGTATAATGGGTTAAATAAGTACGTATATATGTTACTACGTAGTAATGTTGTCAATGATATTATTGTGTATAAAGATATTGCATAAAATTGTATTCCATAATAAAATATTCATGATATATTATTTAAGAAAAATATACATAATAAGATACAATTTTATTAGGTAGTACTCCATATAATTAAGATATTAGGTGTCAATTTCCTACGTACGTATAACATTGATTTTTTAAAAATTACTTTTCCATATTGATGAGTCATTGTTACCATGAAATATAATGCATTCAATCTAGTATGACAATAATTTATCTATTAATTAATTTATGTGTAATATGATTTTCTGTATTATAAAATGAGCAAATAAAAGAGAAAGGTATTCTTGTCAGCATCATGTAGTCAGATTTTTAGTTTGAGAAAAATAACATACTTATTTATTTATAGATAATTATATGAACTTTAAGAATGAGATCTTGATAATTTACATTTATATGTAAATTTTTAAGATATTCAATATCAAAAGAATATTTACGATTTATAACAACCAACAATATATTTCAGATGAACAATATATAACAACCAACGATTTAAGAATTGTTTCTTTAAATTGTAGAGAATAATTTTATAAACCGTACTTTGAAAACATACTTCGTAATATGATATTGAACTATAAGCTAAAACATATTTCGTAATATGATACGAACTGAAATATATTATTCCCGTATAATTGATTTGTTTGCCGGAAATTTTTTTTAGAATGTATATTATTAACAGAATCTTTAGGATTTGTAATCAAAATAAATAATACACTTCCTTAAATAAAATATTCTAATTCCCTCAAAAAAAAATTAATTATTTTTTTATTATTAAAAAGAGAGGCAAATCAATGAGTGACACTTGTCATCACCACATTGATTTCCTCTCTTTTAGTATATTATATAGATTCAATCTAAATTATATGACTTATAAAACCAAAAACTGGAAACTGAGAGTGGTACCGAACATGCCCTAAGGTGTTGAGTGTTGACAAAACAAAAACATGGGGAAGTTAGAATTCTTAGGAATTGTTAAGTTAAGGAGTTGTTTGGTTGACAAAATTTTGATGACATGGGAATTTTAACTTCCCACAAAATCGGGGAGGGGACTAGGTAAGCAGAGATTCCCATGGGAAGTTTACTTCCCACATTATTAACCAAACAACTTTCGAAAGTTCACATGAATTTAATTAAGGAACTCATGTCCTATGAATTTGCATTCCATGGAAATTTTACTTCCTATGTGAACCAAACAACTTTAATTCCCATGGGAAGTTACTTCCCACATTATTAACCAAACAACTTTCGGAAGTTCACATGAATTTAATTAAGGAATTCATTTGCTATTAATTTGCGTTTCATGGGAAATTCTACTTCCTATGTGAACCAAATGATACCTAAAGAGCTGATCATAGGCCGCGCCATATTCGGTGCTGAAACATCGACCAAATCTTAGGAATTTTGGCCGGGGCATACTTGATCAACTTTAGGGGTTGTTTGGTTGACAACTAAAAATGAGGGTATTCATGGAAATTTATAGATTGAGTAGTTGTTAGGTTGACATAAAAAGTGAAAATGAAGGAAGTTGGAATTCATGGGAAATTGGAATTCCTATAAAATATAGGAAGTAAATTACCTAGTCGGCTAGTCCCCTTGGTCAATCAAAATTCATGGAAGTTTCGTCCCATGTTATCAACCAAACAATTTAAGGAAGTTCCCCTGAATTTAACGAAGGAAGTCATTTCCCTTGAATTAATTCCCATGTCAACCAAACAAGCCCTTAAAATCTATAAGTTGACCCCTTGCGTTTTTCTTACCAGGGAGGAATGCTTGTCTTCAAAGGGAAGCAACTATTGTATGCTCGTAAGGATGAAGGGACAGGAGACCATGCCCCATTAGACGACATTTTCAACGTTTGCTGCAATGTTAATCCAGTTGCATAAAACTTCAGCATGTTGTACTCTATGCAATCGGATGACAGGCTCAACACGTTCTAATTTCTGGCGCCATTCAAACTTCAGCATGTTGTATTCTATGCAATCGGTATAGTGAAATTGCCTCTGTTTCAATAAGCAGAGAATGTTATCGCAGTATAAGAACGTCGTTGTATAATAGATTGTCAATATATTTGAACTGTGAACTCATAGTTATAGGTACAGATGAATTCATTCTGTGTATATGTTCAAAGCATGAGGCTAAGCAAATAAGTTTGATAAAATAGAAGTTTCCCAAGAACTTGCTGCTGCAGCCTGCATGGTTTCTGGGTGTTTTTGAGCATGTTTGAATCACCTTGAATAATAGGGAGCATGTAATATCTACCACAACAAAGTTTCACTTCAAAAAGGATGCGAGTCATGTTAACATGTTACTCCGTACGATGCTAGTTAGAGCAAAATATTTTTGGTTTGCACACCCTGTTGACCGGAGCTTAGCTCCGACTATATTCGGATTCCATCCGTGTCGCACATCTTGATTTGGTGGGTGAGTCGAGACCTCTCTTAAGAGACATTAAGTTGCTTACCACTTGAGCCAACTCTATGTTGGTAGTGTTAGAGCAGAATGTTGATCATTGATAAAAAAAAAATCACAAATTCTCATTTACGTTGGGTGTACGATAAATATGGTACACCGAAGTTAAAGTTAACGTAAAATGCTTAAAAGTTACCCTTATATACGTAAAAGCTATCTATTTTTTACTGATAAAATTCTTCATTTTAATAAAAAAAAATATTTTTTTCAAAATCACTACTAATGCATAAAATTTATCATTTAGCGCTTTAAAATGTTTATCTATCAATTTCTTTTTTAATAATATAAAAGTTAGAGAAAATTGGATAAAAGTTAGAGAAAACTGAAATAAAGTTATATTGGTGTACAATAAATTTATTGTATACCTTATGTACGCAACACCTCTTGTAAAAAAGTTGGTTAAAATTTGTAAGCTTCCAATTAAACTATTTTGGTCAGGCCAGTTAACTTTTTAGTTTCATCAATTTCTACTCACCAAAAAAAAAAATCATTTCTAGTCTAACGAATCGAAATTTGTCAAAAAAAATATATTACAAGAATGTGTCATACAAGAAAAAGAAATAACACCAAGTTAAAAACTGAAATGTGGGCTGCTAGATGTTCATTGAGCCCATATATATTATTTTAGATTCTTGGGCTTAGGCCCAATATTTTGAAATTGTTGGTAAAGCTTAACCCATGCAGCTATGTCCCAATATTGTACGATCTGTCGATCCCCATAGAAAAGTTTTAACTTACAAGTTTACGATAGATTAGTCGATATGTTGAGCTGTTATTAGGGTACAGGTGTTGTATATTTTTTATTTTTTTTGGTTCTACTACGAGGAGTTCCCACCGCCTTCGGCGAGTGGATTAATCTCCCGCGGGAGTTCGCATTGGTATCTCGAATGGCAGCATCCCTCCCAGTTGAGATTTTTTCCATTTCCAAGGCTCGAACCCGATACCTTGGTTAAGGAGCAAGAGACCCTTAACCACTCATGTCAACCTCAATTGGTTACACGTGTTGTATATGGGTATGTGTTTAAGTGTTCTACTTCGTTATTTGAGTGTCCTTTAGCTGGGTAGTCAACATAACTTTATTTCTTAAATCGTACCTAAAGAAAGAAAAATAAATACTAGTAGTAATCTACAATGAACGTTAAGAGTTCAATCTCGTTCAAACACCAATGTATTTGTAGAATACATTCTATGAAAGATTAGGTTATCACTATGGTATATATCTCCTAATAAGAGTAACAATTGCGATTTATTTCTATTTTTTTACAATGAAGTACATTTTACTCGAGTTGAGCACAATTGTTGTATCGGTACAATTTACACTATCTATGTACGGAGTATTATGATTAAGCAATTACGATTTCTATATCATAGTCAAATTATAATTTCGAAGAGAAAATAAACATAATTTTTAGGTAATATGTTGAGATAGCTGGATAGCTGGACAGAGACTTTTAAAATTATAATTAAGGCTCATTTCTTGTGGTAATTGTGTGTGCAAAAGAAAAAGAGGAAGCACGAAGAGTGTATTTCCTCCGTTTTCTATTAGTTGCATCATTTGTCTAATTTTAGACTGGTATGAATATATGGAAGACATCTAATTTTAGTTGCATCAATTGGAGTTGCTCTTGTTGAAAGCAACCCAACCAACCAACCAACCAACCAACCACATTGGCAGATGTGGTATCAATTTCTAATTTATCACTTCCTATATATTTTTCTTAAGAAAAACTACTCAATATTAGAATTTTCCCTTGATTGCAATTATGCTCTTTAAGGAAACAGAACATGCATGGTCCTTGGAGTATGCATGGGTGTTTCTGTGATCCACGTCGGATAGCTCAATTATTACTTCTTCTAAATGATCCACATTGATATTACAAATTAAGGGAGGAACTCTATGTTAAAAGTGGCTCGTGTTGAAAAATATACACAAATGACTCTTATTATTGGTGTTCATCGATCCAAACCCGGATCGGATTGAAGACCGAAATTTTGATAATTCAAAACGTGAATACCGGATCATTATGCTTGGACCGAATCCGGACCGGACAGAAGAAATCGGTCCGAAATCCGGACCGGTTTGGACCGGTTGTAAACCTATTTCTATATATTTTTTATTTTTTATAAAAATTATGGTAAAAAAAAAAACTATTTGTTTGAGGCCTTTCTTGGAAGCTAAAATAAAAATATATCACAATATAGTAATATTTACAACATATTAAAGGAGAGAATTAAATTTCTAAATAGGTTATATTATACTTTATTAAGGAAAAATCGGTCAGGTCCAAAACCCGATTTTGGAACAGACCGGACCATACCGGAAATAGATATTTCTCGACCCGAACACCGGACCGATTGCCTTTGGTCCAATCCGGTCCGGTCCATTTTTCGGTCCGGGCCAATTTTTGCACACCCCTAACTCTTATAGTTATTCATTTAATTGGTAATGGTTAAGGTGGTATTGGTCCACCAATAGACTATTAAGAAGTACCAATATAAGTCATTTGTGTTATTAATACTGACATATCTCTCGTTAATACTTAAAAAAAAGTTATATTGGTTAACTAATTTAGTAATTTAGTAATTTAGTCATAAGTTACTTGACTAAACCCTGAAACGGGGAGGGGGAAATCAAAAAACTTGTTGGCAATAATTCATTTTAGTGATAAGTCTACCAGTCAATGTTTTGAGGGACCTTGGACCCCTTTAAATTGGATTCCTAATATAATATCTGTAAAATTATTAAGAGTATACTATGGAGTATATGACCGATTATCTTTTGTTCCTTATAAGGATGCATTGTTAGAAGATGGGCCATATCAATATTCAATATATCACGAGACTTAATTACGGTTGTTACAATCTTATAATCCGTACTAAGAGTGTGTAGATAGCACTAGAGCCTAGAGAATTGGCTTATTGATCAACCTTATGTGAGTTCGTTCAAGTATCAAGTGTAATACTGTAAATTCACACTATTATATACATCAAAATATTACATATAAGAACTTGTTAGATTGGTCTCGTTATGTATTTTCAGAATATCAAATGTTTTATAATTTGTTCACATAAGAAATTGAATATATTAGTAGTTAAATATTGCATTGGAGTTCGTGCAAATAGTAACTGTAAAGATCTTTTTGAAACGGATGTAATATATATTACTCCGTATGTGGTTGGTGTTATAAGAGTCGAGTGTACTATGGAGAACGTAGTAGAATATTGTAATTCAAGTCGAATAATATGAATACATTCGGTGCTCCTTATCAAAACATGAATTTAGATGCGTTGGAGAGGTATTCACTCAATCACTCGAATAGTGCTTAGATTCTCTACTACTCCCTCTACAAAATCATATGTTCACGTTGATCAACAATCAGGTCTTATTCTTCTGACCTCTATTTTACTAGACTGAACTGAACTGAATAAAACTGAATAGAATTCAAAATAACATGGCCGTGTTAGTAACATTGTGTATGAATTAGTGAAATTGATCTCCAATGATTCTAAATGATAATGGTATAATTTGTGATGATTGTTAGATTAGATTGACGTAGAACACAAGAACAATAAACATATAGTAAAAGATAAAAGATATTGATTTGTTGATACATTTACTCAATCTATGAAGAAGAGGCAAAAAGTCAATCTTTGATTAATTTGGTAACGAAAACATTTACTTGATGTTGTTTGGGATATTAATTTTACTATTTTGGGAAGTTGCGGGGATCACCCCTACATGCCATGCTAGAGTTAAGAATTGAAGGCAAAAGCAGTTTCTTAATTGATGATAACAAAATCTAACAAGCATATACTAGTACGTACTCACTATATGCTACTACTAGGCTCTACTATCACCTAGTCTGATGATTCGATGATCCCATTTATTGTTTTAGTCTTTTTCAAAACATTTACAAGTCACGTACAAATGTACAATGAGATGTGCCAAAACCAATTTAAAGTCGATGCACAACTCTGTACGTGTTAGGAATAAGCAAAAGATCATGCATAATACCCGAAATCTGTTAGGAACATGTGGTTCTGGAACCGTAACCTGTTGTTCGGGTTACGGTTTCGATTCCAGGTAATAAAATTGAGAACCTATGAATTGCGAAGGGATTCATTTCGATTGTCAATTTTTTGGAATAGATAGGGTACCTGTAAACGCAGATTCTCACATTGAGTGCTCGAAACATGGAATTGAAACCAATTAAATGTGTTATAAAACAATCAAAAGTAACCCATATGATAGTTATAATTTTTTTTTAACAATGACAACATTTTTTAAAAACAAAATCCATAGAACGTCATGGTACTCTGAATCAAAACCTGTTGCAACAGGTTTCGGTTCTCATCCTCAACAATCTTTTACAACATGTTCTGGCAAGTTCTTATTTTCAGGAACCCTTTACAATAAGTTTCGGTTTCGGCTCACATTTTCAGGAAGTTGTTGCAAGACTTGCAACAGGTTTCAATTCTCGTTTTCAGGAACTAGTTGCACCAAGTTCCGTTTATGACTCCTAGTATTTTGAAAAGGTCCCGGTTATACGAATTTCTTCCTCCGCCGGGGCGGAATACTCACACCGATTTCCTTACAAACTCGTCCTGGAATACTTGCACCGTTTCTAGAAGTGATATATTTTTTTCTAATTTTATATTGTTTCTCTTATTTACTTAGGATACCACTTGAATTCCTAACATCTAAAAACAACATTAAAAAAAATCACCCCTTATCCTCCATGGCTCCACCACCCTCAAAAAATTGACACATTTCCGACTAACTATATTAATAAAATATTCCCTCCGTCCCGGAATACTTAACCTATTTTCCTTATCGGGCCGCCCCTTAATACTTGACTTGTTTCTAGAAATGGAAATATTCTAACAATATTATATTATTTCTCACTCCACCCCTATTAACCCACATACCCCCTACTCCATACAAAAAATAATTAAAAATTCAACCCTTACTCTCCCCCAACCCCACCTCTTAACCCACCTCCCACTAACTACATTAAAATAATACTCCACTATCAACTACTACCTACTTCCTCCGTCTTTTAATACTCGCAAGGTTTGGAGTTTTACCACTATTCATAATTTCATATAATCTACTTTAACTATTCTTAGTGCTTTTTATATAAGATAAAACATAGTCATATGAGATCTTGTTAGATTCGTCTCAATGTGTATTTTCAAAATATCAACTTTTTATAATTTATGCATAAAGAGAATTTAAGATATAAATGATCAAAGTTGTGCATTGGCATGCGTGAAACTAACGAACGTTGCGAGTATTAAAAGACGGAGGAAGTATTAAATTAAATAAGTCAATTCAAATCCCTTAAACTCTGTGCCGGTCAAACCGGGTCGAGTATTCCGGGACGGAGAGAATACTCAATATCAACCAATATCTAATTAAACAATAAGTCAATCAAATTATCTTAAATTATGTGCCGTTCAAACCGATACTAGTATTTTTAGACTAAATAGCCGGTAAGCTATTCGAAAAAAAAAACTAAAATAGGCCTTCAATTGTGGTTCGAAGAAAACAAAATAAAGACAAAGTAGGAGTAGACTACAGTACGTACGCATTGTTGCAGTGTTGCTAGGGTTGAAAAAGCAGCAGAGCTGATGTTTATAAATGAAAATATAATGAAAGAATCTAAAAGGAGTGAATATGACATGACCCGCGTTTTGCCTTGAAGGCTCAGACGATGACGTTTCATAAAAATAGTTAAAGCTGCGTTTGGTTGCATGCTTTCTAAATTTTGTGTAATTTTTTTTTTACCCCCTCCAACTTCTAACTTGGAATTGATTGGATTATTACTCGGTCTCCAAATATAATAATACTCACACCCTCCGTCCCTTATTGTTCGTCTCATATTTCAATGAGTGAAATTGAGAAAAGAAAAAATTGATGCGCCGAACGCATTTGATGTCTGAGTCGTGATAGGATAATCTTTTGAATACAGACTAAAATGGTAAATGGGTCAAACAAATAGGGCGAAGAGAGTAATATTTCCTCTGTCTTAAATTATTTGTCACAGTTTAACTGGACATGTATGCTACTGCACAACTTTGACCACCAATATCTTTAACTACATATTAGAAAATTTTATAAAATGTTAGTATTTTTAATATACATATTAAGTTGAAGCCAACAATGTTGAGGAAGTATTTTCAGATATATATGATATATGTGTTATATCAGAGTAAAAGACAAATAGCTAAAAGACAAAATAGGGAAAGAATGAAGTACTCCCTCCGTATTTAGTTAAGGGATACACTTGCCTTTTCCGGCCGTATTTATTTAAGAGATACACTTGCCATTTTTAGTAACTTATCAACCCCACCATTTAATTAAATAATATATCTAATATACCCTATCACCCACCATCTTATTAAACAAATAATTTCATAATCCCACCCCACCCTCCACCCACCAAAATAACTTGGTCCCCACATGTTTAATTATTAAAATATCTATCCAACCCACTTGCTTTATTATTTTATTTTATTCAATTATTCTTCTTAATACCCGTACCCGGCCAAGTTGTATCTCTTAAAAAAATACGGAGGGAGTACATTCATGTTAAAAAAAAAAAAGTACCATTCTGTAAAAAAAAAGGTACCTTTTTTGTTTTTAAAAGTATCATTCAATTATTTTTTGTCCTTTTTCGATATTGTCTTTTGTTATAATATGTATTTGCAAACACATATCTAATATCCAAAAATACAGAAACTAGGAATAAAATATGGTTAAATTATTTTTATAGTGTAAAAAATCAAACTGGTGAAAATGATTTGGAACATATGGAGTAATAATACATGCCAATATGCCATGCATAGGCGCATAGTACTCCCCTCCTTCCTCTTGTCTGCCTTCTCAAGTCGCCTTCACTCTCTATTTTTGTTTGTCTTTTGACTCCTTTTTTCAATATCTTCTTCTAGATTTTGTCTTGGATCTTCTGCTCATTCTACCTCCTTCTATCCATCATATCCTAATCTGCTAATTCCCCAAACATCAAACTTACTCTCTTTCTTCTCTTCATTATTGCCCTTTTTATTTTTCTCTATCTATAATTGTTTATGCATACGTTGCGGGTGTGACATTTTATACTCCATAAATATTGAAAATTTACACTATTAAATACTTTCTCTGTTCTTATTTACATGACACAACTGAGGTTTTGACACTATTCACACAAGCTCTTTTGACTTCATTTGGTGATTTATACATAACAAAAAAACATAATCGTGTGGGGTATTATTAGACTCGTCTCAATAAATACTTTTTAAATATCAACTTTTTATAATTTTTTTTTATCCATAAAGGAAAATATTAATGTTTAAAATCGTACATTGACAAACGTGCCTGAATAATTGTGTCATATAAAAAAGAATAGAGGAAGTAAGAAGTATATCAACAAAGAGTTGACTAAAGTGATAAGCAATTTGAAACCGCTTAATGGAGGTTTCGGGTACGAGTCTCACCCTATGTAAAAACTCTTGTTAGAAGACTCATCTACCATAAGCCAGGTATGCAACGCGGGTGAGATCTGAATGTATTCGAAGTTAAGCTCCGGCAAATTGAATGTGTTATACGAAGTACTCCCTCCGTCCCTTAATACTCGCACCGGTTTGACCGGTGCGGAGTTTAAGACATTTGGATTGACTTATTAATTTAATGGGTGTTAGTTGATAGTGGGGTATTTTTTTAATATAGTTAGTGGAAAATGGCTAAGAGGTGGAGAGTGGTGAGTGGGGGTGTGAATTTGTAAATGATTTTTTGTAGGGAATAGGGGTGTAGGTGGGGTTGGTAAGTAAGTGTGAGAAATAATATAATATTGGTATAAATTTCCATTTATAGAAGCACTGCAAGTATTAAGGGACGACCCGAAAAGAAAAGCGGTGCGAGTATTAAGGGACGGAAGGGTATGTAAAAAGTAAATGAACCTCAAATACTCATCACAATAATATATAGTTGGTGTGTATATTTACAAACATTATTGGCAATAAGGAGGTAGTATAGATATTTTACAAAGGGACATCGAAAAAATAAAAATTAATCTCGTGTATCCCCTTATAGAACAAAGATGATAGAATTCCGAAAATGTTCTCATGATAACCAACTAATTAGCTACATACTCTTTACTTTTAGCCTCAATCACTATTGTAGGGTGCAAGTATGTAACTAACTCTTGTTTACATAAGCCATGATGAAATTTAATTTTATTATTAGCTTAAAGTAAAATATAAATAAATATTCATTTAATTTTATTGTTAGCTTAAAGTAAAATATAATTATGTTTTTGTGGTGTTAGCACTCGGTTCACCCTTAGGGTTAATCCGAATTCAGGGTGATTTCTGGTTGGATAGGTTTCAGTCCCCTCTCAATGACTGTTACGGGGGATCAGACATGGAGCCATTCCTACCAAGTTCATCACCAATCACCACTAAACTAACAGATAATTGGTAAAATAAAATATAAATAAATGTATGAGTTGAAAAAGATGCGGAATAAATAAACTTTAGCCAATTAATTAGAGAGAGCATCATTAATTCTCTGTAAACGAAATTTTGTTCATAGAATCATTACTCCTTCCCTACTTTTCACTTATCCGATCCACATCGATTATCTTATCTACTCTGTACTATACTTATCGTTGATTATCACTCAATGTTTTGTTCATCCCTATACGGCTACACGCCTACACCGAACTTTGTATTACCTCTGTTTTGAAATACACGTTATTTCTCATTTCGTCACTATTCATCAATTAACTTTGATAAAAAAAAAAATCATTATTACTCCCAGCGTTCTAGATTACTTGCACAGTTTCTATAAATGGTAAACTTTTATTAATATTATATTAACTATCCCTTCACATGTCATTTTGTGGTCTCATGCACCCTCCCCCCTACCCCCTTATCTCCTTTAAAAAGTTAACGCATATCGCTATCTATATTAAACAATACTTCCCCCGTTCCACAATATATGCATCATTTCTCTTTTGCGCACTATTCATCAATCAACTTTGACAACATTTCTTTCACTGTTGTGTAAGAAAAGACATAGTCAAGTGAGATCTTGTTAAATTCTTATTAATGCAAGGATTTCAAATATCAACTTTTTATAATTTTTACTTATACGCATTTAGATATATTAATGTTCAAATAAGCATGTTGGCATACGTGCAATGAGAAATAATGCATCTATTGTGGAACGGAGGAAGTACCTCACTATCAACTAGGAGTACCATCTAATTAAATAATAAGTCAATTATGTTGTATTAATCTCTGTGCCGGTCAAACCGGTTCAAGTAGTCCAGGACGGAGGGAGTATGTAAGAAAAAAACATGGTCAAGTAAAATCTTGTTAAACTCATATCAATAGGAGAATTTCAAATATCATTTTTTTAATATAAATTTTACTTATACGCATTTAGATTAGAGATATTAATGTTCAAATAAGCGTGTTGGAATACGTGCAAAAGAAATATTGCGTGTATTGTGGAACAGAGGTATCATTTAAGAGCTTGCCTATCTCATACGGAGTAATCCACACAGAGTACATAATACTTCATCAATTTAGAAATAGCTACATCGTTTTGAATTTGTGCATTATTCCTATGTTAACTTTGACTCTCTTTTTACACGTACGTAAAACTAAATTTTATCATATCAAAAAATTGTTGGATTAGTCTCAATGTCTATTTTCAAAATAAATATATGCTTCGTATATTTTTACTAAGATAATTAAAGATATTTATTGTCAAAATTATGCATTAGAAAACGTAAAAGTTAAAGTGAAGCTAACTATTTCTAAATATGTACTCCCTCCGTCTCTTTTTGTTTTTTACGTTTGGTATTTTGCACGCGTTTTAACGACTAATTAATGTGCATTGAGATTCTTCTAAGTTTTTCATGTAAACGAGAAAAATTACGTTTATTTATAATGTTTTCACTCTTATCAAAATTCTGATATGGGGAAAATGAGAAAAAGTTAATGTCTTTATGGAAAAGTGTGAGGGATTAAATGACTAAATTGATTTAATTGGTTAATATAATAATTGGGTATAAATTTTGATAGAATATTAAATCATCTGTGTGATAATATAAAAGGAAAGGTAAAGAACATTTTGAAATACTAAAGAAGGAAAACGTAAAAAAAACAAAAAGAGACAGAGGGAGTACAAAGTACTCCCTCCATTCCTTTTTGTTGTTCCCATTTCCTTTTTTGGCGTTTCTTTTTGTTGTTCCCCTACTGAATCTTTACTATTTTTGGCCATAGTTTTTTTACCAATTTACCCTAAGATTCCCCACTATTTACCAAAAATACCCTAAGATTCTACCCTTTCCCACCCACTTTTACCCCACCCACCTTATTTAATTAATTAACCTAACACCACCCCCCCCCCTCCCTTTATAACCCGTCCCTATCTCATATCCCTCTCTCACCTCTCATTCTGATTTCTCTCTCTCACTTCTTCGGATCTCTCTCTCTCTCTCTCTTATTTAACTCTCTCTCTCTCTCTTAAAATCCCTCCCCTGTTCTTGAGAAAACCCTAGGTTTTCCGCCTCTCATATGAGTTTTCCTCTCCAAATCTCACAAATCTGAAACGTTTTCGCCGAAAAACTTGCATACAATTACTCGGATTCATTTTCCGATCAGATCCCCTCTATTTTTGTCCCCTTTTTGGTCCCTAATCGTCGCTGATCTCTGTTTTTCTGGTACTTTATGGGTTCTTCTTTGTCTAGAACTCGAGGTGATTCTGGGGTAGGAACTTCTGGTCAAAGAATCCCCGATTCCAACTGTGATTGGGGATCCAAGTGCAACTGTCCCAATAACGAGCATTCCTACTCCGCCGAATATAAAAACAATCTGTATTTGGCCCAAAAAGAAAATACGAGTACTCGAAACTATTTGGAAGAATGGTTTCGGAAGAGGGAAGTGGAGCCAGGAGAGGAGGTTGAGTCAAAATATGACGATCGGAAACCCACTCCCTCAGATCTGCGTTTTTTCGGTGAAGGAGATTCCGATGAGGTATTACTTTTGATTTTTTGCGATTTATTTAGGGTTATTGATGTCGGTTTTATTAAAATGGTTTGATGATTGTTTGCATGTCTAAAAAAGTGGGATTTGATAAATGTTGGATTTATTTGGAGTATTGTTCATTAAACTCGGATTATTTTTTGGATAAGTTGGTCTGATTTCCCATTGCATGTGTTAAAAATGCAGATCTGGTATTATTTCGAAATTTTTGGGAATTTTTTGGAGATCTGTTGGATTCATTCGGGCTTTTTATGTTATTCTTTGCTCTGTTTTCTCATTGCATGTTGTTAAAATTGAGTTCTGATTGTATTTTGTGCTCTGTTTTTTCATTGCATGTTGTTAAAATTGAGTTCTGATTTTATTTGGAGCTATTTGGAAATTATTTGAAGAAAATCGGAATATTCATGTGTTTTGTTGATCTGTTTTCCCATTGCATGTGGTTAAAAATGGGATCTGGATGTATTTGGGATATTATTTCACATTTTTTGGGTAAAAATGGGATCTGGATGTATTCGGAAAATTAGTTGGATTTTAATGGAATTATTGTGTGATTTGCTCTCATTTATCTCATTGCATGTGGTAACCATGGTGATCTGAAATTATTTGGCACTTTATTTTGAGTTGTTTGATTAAATCTGATTTTAATTCATGGTCCCCTGTTATTTTATGATGGCACTAATCATGTTGTTTGTCCCCTATTGATTGCAAGGAACCAAGTGGGTCTGATTCATTTGATCTGGTGTATGTTGGAGAGTGTGAAAATGAGAATGCTGATGCTGTTGGGTCTCCAGGACAACTTTCATCTGGTTATCCCTCCTCAAAGAAAGGATAAAAGGGAAAAAAATCGGCTTCAGCGTCTGATGATGCTTAGATAAGTCTGTCTCCTTTCTCCCTTTTTTCATTTTATTGAATGCTGGCTAGCTGTGGAGTCATAAGGTGGATGCCAACAACTGTGATCTGTTGTTGGCCAGGGGTGTTGTTGTTTGGATGATGATGTTGTGATTAGTTGTATGGATGTTGATGTTAGATAATGATGTTATGATATTGATATTGATAATGATGATTGGATGATGGTGTTTCCATATGGTTATGAAATTTTGTGGAATGTTGTCTGTGTGATGAACATGATTTGATGGCTTAATGTCCCCTGTTTTATGGTATGTTTTGTGTATGATAAATATGATGCTTTGGTGAGTATGAGATTTGATCAGTATAACTATGTTTTGGATTAGTAAAGGCATGAAATGAATATAATTTGGGGATAGGGTTTGAGTTATTTCAGTCCTCTCAGTGTGGCCTGGTGTTGAATGCTTAATGTCCAAGCATGTCCCTTTAGGATACAATAATGTCCCTTTATTTATTGTGATCGATGATGAGTCTTTTTTTTGCTGAGGAACAAGTCCAACTAACCACAAATGCTCGTGCTGCCATTAGTATCAGTAATGATATTTCTCGGGCGCTAAGTGTTTGTGGTTTGGAGTTGTTTTAATGATGCTTGGGGACATTCTGAGATCAATATTAGGAGGTTTGTGATCTTCAATGATGTGATTGTTGATATTCTGAGATCTTTGTTTTGATAATTGTCCTTTAACTTCTTTTGTCGAACGGAGTGAATGTCATTTCACACAATGGAATGTGAATATCAATCATTCCGTTCGGCAGAAGAATGTTAAAGATATGATAGTATTGAAACTACTTGATCAATGATGTGTGTCAATATGTCTGAGAAATGAAACCCTACATGTTAATGATCTGTTTAATGCTTCATGTCCCATGAATCAGTGGAGGTCTGTGATGAGTCTTTCATTTGATGAGGTTCAAACCCTATGTTTTGATCAGTTCATGGTGATCTGATGCATTGTTGATTGTTATTGTTATGCTTGATCTGTGATGAGTCTTTCATTTGCTGAGACTCAAACCCAATGTTCCAATAACACTTGTGCACCATTAGCATCATTGATGCTCTTCTGGAGCTAAGTGTTAGGGGATAGGGTTTGTGTCAATGATGCTTGGGGACATTCTGAGATCTTATGTCAGGTTAGACAGGAGAGGCAATTCATGTCTTGCAAAACATGTATAATGTGTTTCTGATATTCAATGATGTTAGTGTTGATATTCTGTGATGTATGTGTTGATAACCTGAGATATTTGATTCTAAACATGTCCTTCACCACCAATTACCAAAGGGAATACAGATCATGTCACATCATTGATTGATCTAGTATCCCCTTTGGTGAATTGGTGGTGAGGTTGTAAATCATTTAGAAACAAATCTGTCAATGATGTAAAACAACTTAACTGAGATTCAATGATGTTGCCTTGTTCATTGTTTCCTTGTTTTTGCTGCTTTGTTCTTGTTTCCTTGTCCATTACATCTTTTGGCACATCGGCATCCAATTGGGAAGAATTTCCATCTGAAAATGATGTGATATGCATTCTTTCCATTTGGATGCCGATGTGTTTAGAGATGTGATGTGATAAAGTTTTGTACTTATGCCTTGTGATCTGTGATGAGTCTTCATTTTATGAGTGTCAAACCCTTTGTTTTTCAATCAAACTCATGCACCATTAGCATCCATGATGTTTTTCAGGAGCTAAGTTTAATTGGAAAGGGTTTGATTCAATGATTTTTGGGGACATTCTGAGATATTTATAATTCTTTGTTTATGTGAGGCATATTCCATGTGTTATCAATGATGAATTGATTGTTTTTGTCAAAATTACATCTTTTGACGCATCGGTTTCAAAATGGGAATAATTTCCATCTGAAAATGATGTGATATTATTATTTATTTCCATTTTGAAGCCGATGTGTTTAGAGTTGTGATATTGCAAATGCTGCCTTGTTCTTAAGAACCCAATGCTGCCTTGTTTATAGTGTTGCCAATGCTGCCTTACCTCTTGTGCCTTGTACTTTTTCTGCCAATGCTGCCTTGTTTATTGCCTTGCCTTGATTACTCTATATTGATGTGAATAAGAATGAAGAAAAAAACTTTACTAAACTTAAACATGAGATTCATTCATTGATGCTTCCAAAAGATATGCTTACAAAATGTTTTGCCTACATGTTATGCTAGCATTTAAGCTTACAAAAGTGACACATTGGTTTTACTTGTCAATTTAAAAACATGTCCCCAAAACACAAAAAGTTATCTAATTGTTTTCACTTTGCTTCACTGGTTTGCTTTCCATTCATCATAGAGTTGCATGCATTCATTAACTGCCCATATAGGTGCTTTGACTTGCTCTGGCAGTCTGCCTTCATCTTCTAAAATCTTCTTCTTGTTGTGTGGAAGTTGGTAATCATTGTTGCCTTTGTGTTTTAGAATCTCATTAGAAACAAACTGTAATGTCATCCACACATTAGACAATGTCTTAGGATGCAACTCATTAAAAGAATCATACACTACTCCACTTAAGTCCTCCACAGTTTTAGGCATTTTCTTGTGCATAAGTGATTGTATTGACCTGAAAAATCCCAAGTCCAAGATGTTGCAATCTGGACTGTTTGCTGGCTGTTGAGTCAACACAAAAGTGAACCCATCTTGTTTGTAGTGTAGTTGCCATTCAGGATCACTTTGCAATATATATGCCTTTACATTATCTTGAATGATATAGATGACCTTTTCCCCTTCATGTGGTGGCCACTTGGCCTTGATTGCTGGAAGTAGGTTGTTGATCATCATTGCCCTTGTCTCTATTTGATTTACAGACTTCACTGGCTTTGTTTCAATGGTCCCCTTGAGTCTGTTTTTTGATGTCCTCTTGGCTGCAATTGCATTTGTGAATGGAAATATGCCTATTTTACCATCAAATTCACATTTCCCATTTTCACCCCACCTTGGTCTGGCTACTGCTGCCATGAACATGAATTTTGGTATCTTGGTTCTTGAACTTGCACTTCTGTGTGGATAGGGTTCATTGTTTGCAAGATAAACTCTCTGGTTTTTTTGAGTCAAATAAAACCACTTCTCATCAATATGAATGAAGTCATACATGCTGTAATATGTTGGTTCTTGTGGTATAGTGTAGTCCATTATCAGTCTGATTGCCCACCTTATCCTTGCCATTTTGCATGCTTCTGAAATGCCTGGATGCAAGGGACTTGGGTGTGGCTTTATAATTTTCCTCTTGATGAGCCTCCATACTGTTGTTGGTCCCAAATTCAGCATTCTTGCAAGATCTACGATGCATGTTCTGTCCCCCATGCCTATTTTTGCAATTGAGTCATAGGAGACTTGAACCTTTTTCCTTCCACATCTGTGATATTGGCTTTGCACAATATATGAATTCATTGCTGCCTTCTGTTTCTTTGCTTTGTCCCATATTTTGCCTATGGTTTTTCTGGTGTAATCATATTCTATGACTGCATCCCTTATTGCCCCATACAACAAAGTTTCTGAATCTGGAATCTTTCTATTGAGCAGGAACACCAATATTTCTAGCCTCAATTCATTATTTATTCTTGGAGTCCTTGGCTTGTGATGATCTGTTGTGTGTTGCTGTTTGATGATGATGAGGTGATGCATTTTCTGATGGTGGTGGAAAGTTCAAATCAAAAAGAAAGGGTACCTCTTGAAAGTTGGTAGTTTGCTGCTGCCCTTCCCCTTCTACTTCTGGTACTTGCTGTACATAGTCAGTGCTGTTTGGTACATCTTCATTAAACCCAATGTCCCCAAATTCAGCAGCAGTATTTTGAGAAGCTTGTACCAAGTCAGCAGCATCATCACCTTCCTCCGAGTCAGAATCGGAGTTAATGCCGTCGCCTTCATCATCAGAAAAACCGAGGAAATCGTCATCCTCTTGATCTGAAGCCATTAAGTCCCCTGTTTTTTTGCTCTTTAATGCTGAATTGAGGAAGAAATTTTGGTGTATTTATTGAACTTGGTTTTAGTCAGATTTTGTTCTTTTGTGGGAGAAAGTGACCCTATTTATAAAGGGAATTCACTTTTATTACCCCTCAAAAATTTGGAGGGAAAAATGTAATCCCCTGTTTTTTTAATTTGGGAAAATTTTGGAGGGAAAAGTGAAAGTCAACAGTTTGGCCAAAATTTCCAGCCAAAAAAACGTGATTCATTGTTTGCTGCTTTCTTATTGGTCCATGTAATCTCAGATGGGTCCCATGGCCCCATGTGACTGAATTTATTTGCTGATTTATTTCAATACTTTAATAAATATCTACTTTTTCCCCAATTAATTTAATACTTTCTCTCTCTTTACTTTATTCTTTTTCTTACACACAATCATTATTCTTACACTCAATCATTACCCATATCCCAATACAACCCAAGATTCAGTTTTCTTAAAATACCCCCAACATTCCTTATGGGTACAACAAAAAGGAATGGAGGGAGTATATTACAAAGTTATGTTAAATGATTTAATAAACAACTTTTCGTTCATAATACACAATGTGGTCCAATTTTGTGTTCACTCCCACAAACATCTCTTTTGTTCATCTTACAAATTAATAAACAAAGTACGGAGTATAATTGACTAATTGTTGATGTTACATTATCTGTAGTTTCATGTTACATAAATTCCAATAATAAAGGGGAGTGTGTCGTAAAAAGAAGGGTTCATTTAATATATTGTGGGAATTTTATTCCATCACCTCTGCTTAAGATTTAATGCTTTATTTTTTTTTGGCAAATTTGTTAAAAAGGACCTTTTATAACCCAAATTTTGCGAGAAAGGACCTTATATAATTTTTTTTGTGAAATAACACCTTAATGTAAATTTTTTTGCGAGAAAGGACCTTATATAATTTATTTTTTGTGAAATCACACGTTAATGTAATTTTTTTTTGCGAAAGACAACCAAAAGTAAATTTCCGGCATTGACTGAGCTTTTCCGGCCATTGACTTGCACGTGAGAAGCACGTGTGGCATTATTTTGCTTATCACACCCAATTTTCCTCCAAAATTCTAAGCTTTAAAACCTAAAGTTGAAAAAAAAAACCGAAATAAAATCAAGTTTGAAAATTCAAGAGTCGGGAAAATCATTGTCTTTAGCTAACGTAAGCCACACGTGCTGCTCACGTGCAAGTTAATGGCCGGAAAAGCTTAGTCAATGCTATAAACTTTCCTTAGGTCCTTTCTCGCAAAAAAAATTACTTTAAGGTGTGTTTTCACAAAAAAAATTATATAAGGTCCTTTCTTGCAAAATTTGAGTTATAAAAGGTCCTTTTTGACAAATTTGCCTTTTTTTTTATTTTTTTTCCTTTTATTTTTTTTTTTATTTTTATTTTGGGCAAATAGGTTGAATGA
Organism: Spinacia oleracea; assembly: GCF_020520425.1. Classification (NCBI taxonomy): domain Eukaryota; kingdom Viridiplantae; phylum Streptophyta; class Magnoliopsida; order Caryophyllales; family Amaranthaceae; genus Spinacia; species Spinacia oleracea. The sequence continues at coordinate 152,688,530 of NC_079489.1, forward strand.
ATGCTTGAAGCAACGATGCAGAACGTTTAAATTACATGACCATACCAATTGACTGTTGGTTCAGTGGTGATTGAGGCTGAACTTGGTAGGGAGGACCCGTGTTCGATCCCCCGCAACAACAATTGGGAGGGGAATGAAACCTATCCACTCAGAACTCGCCCCGAATCCGGATTAGCCCAAAGGGTGAACCGGATGGTACACAAAAAAAAAAAAAAAATTACATGACCATGACGAGGGGTCAGTGTTGCTACAAATGTAAAGACGTGTGATGGTATAAGCTGACCGTAATTTACCCATTATAGGCTTTTTTTCCATTGATGAATACGGAATTTTACTTTATTTTCTTTTTTATTTTTTTAAAAAGACATACGGAGAATGTTGTTTGAATCTTTTACGCTATTCACACCCGTTAATTTGATTATCTTTTGTGATCGATTTTTACATTAGGGAAAAGGTAGTTATATTTGTTGGATTTTGTTAAAGGGTACGTGTGTGATTTTGTTAGGTTTGTCTCAGTATATAACTTCAAGAGATCAATTTTTTATGAAATAATAATTAAATATATTAATGATCAAAGCTGTATATGCAAGCATCAAACTCCAAATAAGGCAGCAATAAAAAAGGAAGTTTATATTCAGTGTTTAGTTGACAAAAAAATAGGAAAGCCACTCGAAAATTCGTCACCATTTGTTACAATAATTAGTTGTTAACCATGCAATAACATGAGGAGTCGTCCTGAGCAGGGCCGTCTCCGACAATTTGGAGGCCATGTGCTAAATACAGATATTGGGCCTAACAAATTTTACAGACAATTATTTATTGTAAAACACATAATTATTATATTAATATTGTTTTATTTATACAAAATATAGAGTCAAATTAATAACATGGTTTAACGTTTTATGTGTGATGTTTGAGAAAATTGAGGGTGGATGGACATGAAAAAAGCAAATAAAAAAGGGGGCGGGCGAAGAATTGAACTCTGGTCCCGTTCACCACACTTATGAGTCCTTACCAACTGGGACAAAGATTACATACGGAGTAATACATAACAAAACAGTTGTTATACATATAATATTTGTTATTGGGGAGTTAACCAACATAATTTCATTTAGGGGCCCCAAAATTTTGTGGCCCGGTGTTGTAGGTTCGGCTGGACCTCCCTTTAGCCGGCCCTGGTCCTGAGTCTAAACATTAGTCGCTATTGATTAAATTTACTTTCCACAAAAATAGAAACTTCGATCATCTATCCGGCTATATCCCTCTACTTATGAATCATGATATACGGAGTACTATATATATTTGACTAGTTAAGGCCTAGTATTTTTTTGTTTTATGTTTTTTAAGAAAAATAAAAACAAAAATATATAAACCATATAAAATAGTTTTCAATTTTTTATTTTTGTTCCTGGAAAAATCAACATGCTTATGTAAGCCTGATTTTTAATTCACGATTCAACTTTCAAAATAAAAAGCGAAAAACTGAAAACTAACAGAAATACGGAACAAACTTTAAAGTAATTGATTAAAAAAAATATGTACATCGATTACATAGTGATCACATAGTTAGATGGAATTATGGGACAAGAAAAGGAAGTTAAAAATCCATTTAGTGTTAGATCTCCACCAAAGTTGGGGTACAATGGTGATCGAAAGTGAAAGGGAGTGGGCCCGACCCGGCAAGTAAAAAATGTAAAATGAATCGAAGTTTTCCTTTTTCTTTTTCCACGATCAATCAAGAATTTTTGGGTACGATCGATCCACAAAAAGAAAAAAGGAAAAAAAGAAAAGAATAATTGAAGTTAGTATGGGGGCACTTGCATAGTTGCATGTCTAAGTTGGTGGTAGCTTATGATTACCACAATCAAAAGTGGTCTCCTCCAATATCAATTATAGAGTTTTTGCTCATTATTTCTACTTCCCTCTACTATTTCTTTATCTCTTTTTTCAAACTAAATCATTGTTGGGGGAAAATCTGTCTCCATGCACTTGGCTCCTATTAGCCCTAATGCACTTTGCATGCAATTTTTTATATCACATCTAAATTGAATTGAATTAAATTAAGCAGAACTAAATTTAACTTGTTGAACCTGAATTGAAGAGAACTTGATTTATCGGAGATGAAATGAGTTGAACTGAAATTCTAGAAGAAAAAATTTCAAAAAGACAGGGCCTGAATTAAATTTGAGTAAATATTCTATTGGTGGATTTTGATACACTTCTCGAATATCAATTGAGTATAAGAAATTATGCTTTCATCAACTTATTTGAATAGAAATAGAACAAATCGAGTCTTATTAACTTATAAAGATCGAAAACAATGGACGCTTGTGACAATAACGAAGGTGCATTGTTTTATATGTACACGGAAGAACTTGTTTGGCCTTTGAATAAGTAATTGTAACAATACGTTCACAAAACACTCAAGGAAGAGAAAATCCCTCCTCCGATCCCAAACCATATATAAAACATCCGCCAACCACGAGAAACTAGTGGCTCGCTGGCAAATGACCACCGTATACATCCGTCTGATTAGTGACGAGTTGAGTCGCTTTCATCAAGCTTGTGTCTATTCTTTTTTTTTTTTTTTTTTTTTTTTGACATGGGAGCTTGTGGATCTATTCCAGCGCTAAGGATTTGCAATCTTATGCAACCTTTATCATTTTGCATGCTTATAATCTTTAAAAAAAAAATGAACAAATTATAACCGAAATCTCTATTTTAGTCATTTTACACCCTTGAAGACAAATTTGCTTAATTAAATGACTAAAATGAGTATTTCGGTAATCTATATTATTAAAGTAAAGTGGTGAACAAAGAACCATAAGAGACCTTCAAAGTCTCAATTCTCAAATCGTAAGTACCCCACGTCATTCCCTTAATTCCTTTAAATTTAGTTGAGCCAAATAGAAAACTAGCATAACAAGAAATTAAAAAATCAACAAGGAATTTTTTTTTACTAATAAAACAGGAAAATATTAAAAACTTTAATCAATTTAAATAATAATAATAATGAATAAAGAATGAAACTAGAATTAATGTTCTATTTACTAATTTTATTGAAATCTCGTGCTAATACACGGCATAGACTAGTATTTTATTATTCAATTCAGCAAACTTGTCTTCAAGAGTTTGTTAATCCGTCGAATTAGTAGTTCTTAATCTTGTTGCATCTTTTGCTTTATATAATTAGTAATAGAATGAGGATATTAAATGTGTATATGCTGTCTTCCTCATTCTTTTTCGATTCATCTATTGGACCTACTTCTCACTCTTTTGGTCTGGAATGAAGTACGTAATAGTTGTGGACAACAATTAATGCCAAAATTAAGGCAAATTCCAGCAATAAAGATCATTACATGAATTATGAATATTACTACGAGTAGCATTGAATAATCGTCCTAGGTTTTAACTTGGGATGTACATACATAGTATTATTAAACTATGTTTTGTTCACCTTATATCTACTTATTTAATTTTATAAAAAATAAATTTAGATATGTTGAGTTAAAATTAGATAAGTTCAAATAAGAGAAGTTCAGCAAAAATAATGATTACCCAAAAAAATCCATGTTGCATAATGTTCATCCCTTTTTCATTATGCGATATCTAATACTCTAATTTGACGGTCAATATCTTAAAGTGTGCATTATTAGAAACTAGATTAGATCCCGTGCACGCACGGATTTTGATATATTTTTTTCACAAAATATTTAACTGAATATTTCCCAAACTACTGCACAGTTATAACATTTTTGACATACTCATTTAAATTTATTCATCTAATATGCATATTTAAAATGCTAATATGACAATTTGACCAAAATATTGAGTGATATATTTTCCATTATTAACATAGCGATTTGACTAAAATATTACCAATTTAGAATAATTATTATTACGTCGTATCTATTATTGCCATAATTTATAAACTAAAATTTGTTTCCATACATAAATAAGCAGTAGCTTATAAAAAAAGGTAGAGAATAAAAATAAAAATAAATTAAACAGATACACTTTTTTGGGAAAGTAGTTTTTGGCGGGAAAAAGTCGCACCAGAAATTAACACGTGTCATTCCTGGTGTCTCTTTTAGTATATAGTAATAGATTATGAATTTGATATTAGTATCTCATAGATTTGACAATAATAGCTCACAATTTCTCTTGGAAGTGCTCTCAGTTTACATATTCTTGTACACATTTTTATAATTTCGACACGATTTAATAACAACCATGTACAATTTAATGTGTAATTAAGTTGTATTGATACTCCAAAAGTGATAATTTAAAAGAACGAGAAAAGTAAGTTAAAGTGACAATTAAAAATGAAGGGAAGGAATATAATACCTCTTAAACAAAAAAAAATTTAGAGAAAGTGATCGATATTTTTTTACACAAAAAGGGGATTTTATTAATTGGGCTTTGGGCATAGAGTATAAAATGAAATGAACTTATTTATAGTGTTAATTAAACTGAATTGAGCTGGACTTATTTGCAAGATAAAATTTAACTAGACTATTTATAGTGTTAAAGTAAATGAAATGAACTTATTTACGGTGTTAATTGAACTGAATTTATTGGATTTATAATGAAATGAACTAAATTTTGAAGAAGAAATTAGTTCAAAAGAACAAGGCCCTAATGCATTGTTTCCGCTTTGAAAAAACAAGTTTTAGATATAATAAGTTAAGATAATTTCCAATCATATCCAATAAGTTTCAATCACGTCTAATAATTTTACACTTTTGCAATCTGGTCTAGCTAGTAAGATTAAATCATACTACGTACTTTGTACTCCGTATTTTATTTCAGGTGAAGGAATTCCTTGACCAATTGAAAAATCGGATTTAATCTTCTCGTTCTAGATCATTTTCCTTGAAATCATATCGTTTTAATTTGTAACACCATTAACACATTTCAAAAGGTCGTGTACGTGTAAGGTGTATAATAAATTTATTGTACACCGGATAATATTTGCCCATTTTTTTTAACTTTTAATATGTTTGTATTAACTTTTAGATTATGAAAAATAAAGTTAATGGATAAACATTTTATAGGATTAAGGATTAAATAGTTACCTTTATGCATTATTCAATTATTATAAAAAATTATTATTAAATCGGGGTAACTTTTTAGCATTTTTAGTTAATTTTACTTCCATGAATAATTACGGTTTTGTAAATAATAATTGGTGCACACATTTTTGTACCATGGACAATATAGTGCATTTATTTTGTTACAAGTATTTTCTGTATCCCATTAAAATCGATATAATAGGGACATAGAGTGATACACTTGTTTAACTAATGGAATGTTTTTAACACGTGAAGTAGATAAATTAAAAATGACTCTGTATGTACGTCTGGGCAGCTGGGCTCTATAAAGCTTAACCATTAACAGGCAGCAGGCCTATCTATGGCTACAGAAATGAAATGCAAAGGTCAAACTTTAAAACTACTCCCTCCGTCCCGGAATACTCGACCCGGTTTGACCGGTACAGAGTTTAAGGGACTTGAATTGACTTATTTAATTTAATAGGTAGTAGTTGATAGTGGGGTATTATTTTAATGTAGTTAGTGGGAGGTGGATTAAGAGGTGGGGTTGGGGGAGAGTAGGGGTTGAATTTTTAATTATTTTTTGTATGGAGTGGGGGGTAGGTGAGTTAATAGGGGTGGAGTGAGAAATAATATAATATTGTTAGAATATTTCCATTTTTAGAAACAGGTCAAGTATTAAGGGACGGCCCGATAAGAAAAATAGGTCAAGTATTCCGGGACGGAGGGAGTAATTGGAAATTAAGAAAAAAAAAAGATAAATTCATAAATAGCTGGTGTGAAATGACGAATTAAAATGACGGTCGGGGAAGACAGTTATGAGTTATGATTAACGCAATCCCGTGAACTACTCCGTATAAAACATGAGTCACCAGCTAATATGCACTAATACTAGCTCTCACTAATATAGTGTGAGTAGGTAGTTTGGATCGATTTCGGATTCATCGCGTCTCCTGTGAGATCAGTCACACCATCAACTTGATGGTGTGACGAACGCGAAACTAATAGCGTACCTACCCTAAAACTATATATATATAAAAAATAGTAACAGATCTAAACTATAGAAGTAACATACCTAAACTAAAAAAGTACCTCCTCTAAAATTATATATATATATAAAAAAAAGTAACATGTCTAAACTATAGAAGTAACATACGTAAACTAAAAATGTGCCTCCCCTAAAACTATTCCGTATAAAAAAAAAGTAACATGTCTAAACTATAGAAGTAACATACCTAAACTAAAAAAGTACCTCATCTAAAATTATATAAAAAAAAAGTAACATGTCTAAACTATAGAAGTAACATAACTAAACTAAAAAAAATATCTCCTCTAAACTTATTAAAAAAAAAGTAACATGTCTAAACTATAGAAGTAACATACCTAAACTAAGAAGGTATCTCCCCTAAAACTACTCCGTTTAACATGTATAAACTATAGAAGTAACATACCTAAACTAAAAAAAATATCTCCTCTAAAATTATTAAAAAAAGTAACATGTTTAAACTATAGAAGTAACATACGTAAATTCGTAAGTGTGAACTGATCTCACCATCAATTGATGGTGAAGACAGTCTCATGTAAGAATTTGGGTTTCGGATTAGGTTTGGGCCGGTTATAATTTGGATCGGATTCATACGTGTGTCGGGTTTAGTTCAATTTATGAATAGTATGATCGGGACTAGCTCCATTGGGTCAATTTTTTGGGTTAGATAGGATTTTTCGTAGGAAAGACCGCCGTTTTATAAAATATATAGGAGTATATTGGAGAATCATATATTTAGGGAAACTAAATATCTTGTGTATATTGATTATTCTAGTTTTCTAGTTTATACTTCGTATTAGGTTTTCCTAATAGCCTTTCGGCACCTAGAACATTAGGTTGTATATAACTGGTTCTCTTCTCCGGCATACACACAGGAAAATACACAAAACACATTTCCTCTTCTCGTATACTGTCATGGTATCACATCCTTAGGGTTAGAGATCCGATTTTTTTTTTCTCACATATATTCTGTACGGGTATGCTACCAGCTGGCTGGTAGCATCGCCAAACTGTTAAGGAGGCACGTGACCAGTTATTATTAATCCTTAACGGCAGTTATTATTCCCTACCAGCATCTCTTACAAGCCGGTAGGGGGGAGGCACGTGACCAAACCAAGAGGTCAACGGGTCGCTATCAATCGGGTAGGACCCATTTGTCCGTACGCCCGACCCGCGCCTATATATATGGGCTTCATTTATGACAAAAGGTACAAAAACACAATCATTTCCACTAAAACCAAAATACTTATCACTCATCATATCTGACTTTAGCATCGGAGGGGGGATCCTCGAATCACCCTCGAGGCTAGTTCATCTTTGTTATCTGCGCAGGATATCAACAGGATAACAGTAGCACTCAACCAGCAAGACATCTCCAACCGTTCCCAAATCATACCGGAACAATTGGCGCTAGAAGGAGGGGATCTCCCAACCTTGTCAAGTAAATCAGCCATCATGGATACCAACAACAAAAAACCTAGAAAAAACAACAATCTCCCACAATCAGCAGTTATCACACCAACATCAGTAGCACAACCCGCAGTCAAACCTTCTCTCTTACCTGTCTCAACCAGCCAAGTCACACCACTTACCGATCCTCCCCCAAAAACACTCAAGTCACAGATAAGCATTGCCCCCCAGGTTTTGAAGACCCGAACGACGTTATCATAGAGGACGAAACGTCCATGGAAGAAAGGGCACAGGATTCCCCATCACCCCCACAGATTCAGAGCAACCTCTCGGCGTTGTCCCAAAGGTTCACACCACAACAGCTGCTGACGGCGTCGGCCGTCATGAAAGCAATGGCTGAACTGTCCTCAAGGAGGACATAGGGAAATCAGATCGTGGTTACCGGCAATCGCCCGGGTGTGATGCCGGTTAGAAATCTCTACGAAACCCTAGAGCATGAAGTGGTACTGCCAGCACAACCTGAACCAATACTTGTACAGAGTGAAAATCCGGGTAGAAGAAAAAGGCATAGCTCTCGGCGCAGAGAAAGGTCCACTAGACGCCGGGAGTCGGTGTCAGAGCAAGAAGGGTCGTTTCCTGCTGGTAGGGAATCGACACCGTATCACGAAGAGTACATCGTACAGTCTCCACAACCAGGTTGGAATAGATATGAAGGATATCTACCTCATCAGGAGCCGATGAGGCGAACCATACACCCCAAAGACTCCCCACTCTGCAGGGGTATACTGGAGCAACCTATGGAGAAAGTAAAGATGCCGACGTGCAAATACAACGGAACCACAGACCCCGAAAATCACTCCACCGCTTTCGAACAACACATGATGCTGTATTTTGACTCAGATGCCATGTGGTGCAAAGTGTTCCAAACCACATTATCAGGGGTGGCAGCCGATTGGTATAAGAAGTTGCCGGCCGGATCGATATTCAGTTTTCGGCAGATCCAAGAGGACTTTGTGAGGCGGTTCATTAGCAAGGTTGAACGAAAGAAAACATCTGGAGAGCTGATGTCAATCTCACAAAGGCCGAAGGAGCCGCTGAGAGAATACCTTACTCGTTTTAACAACGAATCCATCACAATACCAGATTTACAGCAAGAAATAGCCGTCTTGGCTCTGTTGAGAGGGATGCAGGAATGCGAGTTCAAAAGGTACCTGGGAAGAAAGTCATTTACCTCGCTGGGGGAGGCCTTGAGAAAAGCAAATGAGTATATCAGGAGTGATGAGCTGATGCTAATATCACCCATGGGGGGAAATCAGGCAGTACAATCGGCCAAGAAGGATCATGTTCCCATACAACAACACAATTACCGGAAAGATAACGGTAGAAAGGAGGGCCATCAGCAGAGAGGAGGATATCCGAACAGACAACAGCCGGTAGGGGCTTACCAGGTGTACACTCCCCTGAACACCGCCAGGGCCACGATCTACGCAGTAAATAAATCGGCAGCGTGGAGAAAACCGTTACCGATGGATGCCCCAGGTAACAATAAGAACTTTTGTGCTTTTCATAATGATCATGGTCATTACACGGAGCATTGCAAAGAGCTCAAGGATAACATCGAAGAGCTGGTAAGAAGGGGATACCTATCCCAGTACAGGGTTCGACAGGAAGGCCAGGGAGGAAATAACAGGCAGGGCAGTTCACATAGTCATGCCCCATATACACCTACTCAGCCAGGGTATGCACAGCCCACTGGTAGGATTGAACAGGCACCACCATCCCGGCAAGAAATCCGGTCATTACCGGAAACAGGCAAAGATGGGGCCGACAGGGGAAAGAGACCCACAGTTTGGGTGATCTCTGGAGGGCCCGTGCATGGAGGTACAGTCAGCGGGGCAATAAGAAATCTAGAGGAGCACAGGCATTTGGTGAGTTACCATAGCGCAAGGAAATGGCCGGAACCAATCCCCCTACCGGTCATCACGTTCACCTCGGACGATTGTCGCGGCATTATATATCCCCATGATGACCCGCTGGTATTGGAACTCGAGATAGCAAACTTCCCCGTCAAGAGATGCCTGATTGATGGAGGCAGCTCTGCGAACATCATATTCTGGGAAGCTTTCACCCAGCTGAACATAGATCACGGAGAGTTAACAAGGGTGAGCTATCCCGTTATCGGTTTCTCTGGAGCCAGCGTCTATCCAGAAGGCAGTATCCGTCTACCGGTTCAAGTAGGTAGAGGATCATCAGCCAGGGACTTAATGGTCGACTTTTTGGTGATAAAAGTACCAGCAGCGTATAACGTAATAATTGGTCGACCATTCATTCATGACGCACAGGCGGTGGTGTCCACATATCATTTGACCATGATATATCTCTCAAATCTGGAAAGAACAGAAAGGGTACATGGCAGTCAGGAGACTGCCAGATCGTGTTATCTGACAGCGATAAAGGCACCAGGAAGGATGGTGCCGAAAACCAACCTTGCCCGAGAAGCAAACATGCCAACCAAAAGAAAGAGAGGGGATTTGAGCATGGAAAATTTTGATGAAAGGCCGGTTTGCATCCCAAGGCCAGCTGCAGATGGAGAAACTCGGGAAATTGAATTAGCAGAAGGAGTTCCAGAAAGAACGGTACGAATAGGTACCGATATGGAGGCAGATCAGCAGGTCAATCTCATCGGCCTGTTACGAGAAAATGCAGATGTCTTTGCCTTCTCTGCAGATGAAATGCCCGGTATCAGCCCAGACATCATAGTGCATCGTCTGAATGTAGACAAGTCAGTCAGGCCGGTAAAGCAAAAGAAGAGAAATTTCTCCAGTGAAAAAAATGCTGCAATAAAAGAAGAAGTGGAAAAGCTGCTGGAAGCAGGGTTCATAGAAGTTTGTGATTACCCCGAATGGTTGGCCAACGTAGTCATGGTAAAAAAGTCAAATGGCAGTTGGCGAATGTGCGTAGATTTTACAAATCTGAATGGGGCGTGCCCCAAGGACTGCTATCCGTTGCCACGAATCGATAGGCTGGTAGATTCAACAAGTGGCCACGCTCTTTTGAGTTTCCTGGATGCCTTCTCAGGGTATCACCAAGTCAGCTTGTGTAAAGCCGATAGAAAGAAGGCCGCCTTCATCACAGATTCAGGGGTATACAGCTATAAGGCTATGCCATTTGGGCTGAAGAATGCGGGAGCAACCTACCAGAAGTTGGTGGATAGGGTATTTGCTTCCCAAAAAGGGAGGAACATAGAGGTATATGTGGATGACTCAATAGTTAAAAGCCGATTGGCCAGCGACCACATCGACGACTTGAGAGAAACTTTCGAAACTCTGAGGAGGTTCAGGATGAAGTTAAACCCCAAAAAATGTGTATTCGGGGTCCGATCAGGAAAGTTCCTGGGTTTCCTAGTAAGCGAAAGGGGAATCGATGCCAATCCAGATAAGGTAGATGCAATTATGAATCTACCAGAACCCGGTTGCATAAAAGACGTGCAAAAGTTAACAGGAAGAATGGCCGCATTGACTCGGTTCATTAGCAAATCAGCAGATAGGGCGTTGCCCTTTTTCAACGTGTTAAAACAAAACAAGAAATTCAAGTGGGGAGAAACAGAAAGAGCAGCCTTTGAGGCAGTAAAACGGCACTTGCAAGTCCTACCCACAATAGCTCGACCAGAGGAAGGGGACACGCTGCAGCTATACATATCTGCTTCTCAACACACAGTAGCAGTTCTGATCATAGAGAAAGATAAAACACAGATACCGGTGTACTTTGTCAGCCACATCCTGCAAGAAGCAGAAACGAGGTACTCCTTGATAGAAAAATTGGGGTTGGCAGTATTGATTGCAGCCAGAAAGCTGAGACCTTACTTTGATGCACACGGGATCCAAGTCCTCACAAACTACCCACTGGAAAAAGCAATGCAAAAAATGGACACATCAGGTAGACTCCTAAAATGGGCGATTGAACTATCAGAGTTTCACATGGAATATCGGCCCAGAATGGCTATAAAGGCCCAAGCACTGTCTGACTTCATAGTCGAAGCATCATACCAGGAGGAGGAAATAAAGGAAGGAATATGGGAAGTAGCAGTAGATGGCTCGGTCACCAAATCAGGGTCAGGAGCAGGGGTAATAGTTACCTCACCGGAAGGAGACCAGTTCGAGTATGCTATTAAGTTCTCTTTCCAGGCATCAAACAACGAGGCAGAATACGAGGCCGCAATCGCTGGCATACAGATCTGCACGGCAGCTGGTGCTCGTAGGCTCAGGCTTACAACCGACTCACAGCTGGTAGCAAACCAGTTCTCAGGAGAATATGAAACGAAGGAAGAATCCATGAAACGATACGCCGAAAAGCTTAAACAGTCAGCAGCACAGTTGGAAAGCTTCGAAATAAAATTAGTACCCCGATCAGAGAACATGTTGGCAGACTCCCTGTCAAAACTGGCCAGCTCAAGTGCTCTGGTAAAATCAGTAATGATGGAGGTCATGCACCGAAGGAGCACTGAAGTATTGGCAAATCAGGTCATGGTAATCACGAGCCAACCTGAATGGTATGACACCTTGTGGGCATACAAGAGAGATGGAACCCTGCCTGCAGAAAAAACGGAAGCAAGAAGGTTGATTAGAAACTCATGCTGGTTCGTAATCATCAGAGGCCAACTCTACAAACGGGGTTTTAGCTTGCCTCTGTTACGATGCATATCAGCATACGAATCGGCACGACTGATAGAAGAAATACATGAAGGAGTGTGTGGAAATCATCAGGGAGGAAAAACCCTTGCACTGAAATGCCAAAGGCAAGGATACTACTGGCCGACAATGCTAACAGACGCACAAAAGTACGTCAAGAAATGTGAAAAATGTCAAGTTTTTTCAGCAGTCATTAATCGTCCTGCAAACGATCTCATGCCAATCCTAAATCCAATACCGTTCGCCCAGTGGGGAATGGACATTCTGGGACCATTCACAACGGCATCCGGTGGAAGAAAATATCTGATAGTGGCAGTCGATTATTTCACCAAATGGATAGAAGCAGAGCCGGTGGCAAAGATAACTGCAAATCAGGTCAAAAAGTTCATATGGAAAGGTATAATCACCAGGTTCGGATTACCAATGGCAATCGTGATGGACCATGGAGTACAGTTTGATTGCTCACCAGTTCAAAGTTTTTTGAGTACGTACAAAGTCAAGTTTGCCTACTCTTCTGTTTGTCATCCCCAAAGCAATGGACAGGCAGAAGCTGCCAACAAACAGATACTGGCAGCAATGAGAAAGAAGCTAGACGACTATAAGGCTGGTTGGGCCGATATTGTTCCAGAGATACTTTGGGGAAATAGAACCACCGTTAAGGAAGCAACGGGAGAGAGCCCATTCCGTCTATGTTTCGGATCAGAAGCAGTGATACCAGCAGAAGTAGGGTTACCTACATTCAGGATCCAGCATTATGAAGAAAACAAGAACGGTAAACTGTTAAAGCAGGAGCTGGATCTTCTACCAGAGATCAGACTCAGAGCAGAAATCAGATCGGCGGCTTACAAGCAGCGTATAAGCAATGCCTACAACAAAAGAGTAAAACACAGACAACTTGAAGTAGGAGACCTGGTGCTCCGCAGAACTGCAGCTACAGGCAAGGCAAAGGTCCAAGGGAAGTTAACCCCAAACTGGGAGGGGCCTTATCAGATATGGGAAGAAATCGTACCAGGAGCTTTTAGGCTGATGGATATGGGTGGAACAGCACTAAAAAATTCATGGAACGCCAGCGTCCTTAGAAAGTTTTATGTGTAGTCACTAACCCAAAAAGGTCGATTGAGCCAGGCCTGTTATGGTCCATGAAATGAAAGAAAGTCGAGGAATTCAAAGCAGAAGAATCAAACCCTTAAAGTAGGTCAGCAAGGCTACTATCAGCTTGCTGACTCGGGGTAATGTATAGTCAAATATCATGATTCAAAACCCTTAAAATAAGTCAGGAAGGCTACTATCATCTTGCTGACTCGGGGTAATGTATAGTCAAATATCATGATTCAAAACCCTTAAAGTAAGTCAGCAAGGCTACTATCAGCTTGCTGACTCGGGGTAAAGTACCAGATTCAAACAGCACAATTGCATAAATAAGGGCAAGAGCAACACCATCTGAATAAAGCAAATTCGACAGCCAACACCAACACTGACATTTGTTAGCTGATCAAAAATGGCACAAGGTAAAGTTTACAAAAACAAAACATAAAATATCCCAGGGCAAAAAGTGCCACAAACAGCTGATACCAAAAGTGCGTCTAAAAAAATAAACTAATCTTTAAAAGCAGCAACGCCAGATGAACCACAGGATGATACCGGTGATGACTGCCCGCACCTTCAAACTTGTTGATGATCCGTCTGGTTGGTACTGGAAGACAGCAGGGCAGGATCCAGGTAGTCTTCTTCCTTCAGCTCAATGGGAGGGAGAGTCAAGGGATCAGCATTCTGAATGATCTCCTCCGGAATGATCTGTGACTCCCAACCGGTTGGTACCTTGTGCTTTTCCTCCACCAGGAAAGCATACTCAATATCCTCACAGTCCTCCTTGGTAAGGCCAATACCATGAACGCCACAACGGTGGGCAGCAAACCAGCCACCGTTATGACTATCCGTGATACGCTTACTATAGGTCTGGGACCGAGAAAATCGCAAGGCACCATCCCGAGCACCGGTCTTGTAAGCAGCTTTGGCCTTCTCATCCGCCTCCAGCAACTTCTCAGACAGCTCTTTGTTCTTGGCCTCCTCTGCCTCCAGCTTGTTCGCAACATTCTCCAACTCTTCGTTGCGTTGCTTCACCCTTTTCAGCTCAGAAGTTTTTTGGTCCAGATCTTGCTTGGCGTCACTCACCTGCTTCTCCAGATCAGCCTGCTTTTTCTGAAGGTCTTCATTCTGCTCCTGGTAGCAGAGGTACAGCTTCACAAGCTCCACAGCAGAGTTGCAGGCCTACAAAAGACAATTCGTCAAAAAAAAACACCGATTGCATGTATATACAAAAAGCATACCATAAAAACAACACCGATTGCATACCTTGAGCATATCATTCATATGTTGGGCAGCCGGCGCGTCAATCTCAGCAGCAGGATTGTCGCGAGGAGTAGCCAGATCCTTCAAAGCCCTCCAACCCATACAACCACCCCCTTTGCAGTCGTCGGTGAGTATCGACTCACCACGAAGAAGATCGATTTTAGGGTTCCAGGGTTCATCAGGCTCACCAGGAGGAACCTCAAAGTACTTCATCTTCCTGGGGGATAGGCAAATCGGAGTCTTCTCAATCCACTCCCCAGGACGGACAAAGACACCCATGTTTAGACCAGAGCTGGTACCAGCACTCTGGCTAGGGCGAACATACCCAGAAGAAGTATGAAGAGTAGGAGGCATGAGAGGAGGAGTCTTCTGGCCCATACCAGCAACATCAGTATCATTTACCTCTTGCTCTTGGTTCTGACGGGTTGGAGTCATAAGATCCACAACCATCAAGTCTGGTTGGGCTATCGGCTCAACATCCGCAACAGCATCACCCCCTTGGCCTGCGATGTTCACATCGGCAGCTGATTCAAAACCTTTCTCAGGAGACTTCTGCTGAGACTTATCAGGGGCAGGCTGCGTAGTACCGCCCACTCGAGACCGATTCACCCGAGTGAAGGGTTGGTTACGATCGCGAGGACGCCTGCCAGTAAGGGCAGCACCACGACCGCAATCCAAACTTTTAAAACCTCCAGCCATGTCAGGAGCAGTATGGACGGTCTTGAAGACAGGTCTTGGAGCAGGGTTGTCAGGAGCAGTATGAGTCGTTTTGAAAACAACTCCAGTAGGTGCACGGATGGAAAGTGGTTTGGGAGCTGGTATGGAGCTTAATCTTTTTGTCTTCTTAGCAGGAGACTCACTCACAACCTCCTCCCGAGTCGAACCACGCTTTTTGTTGGCTTGGGTTGCGTAGGTCGACAGAGTGGAAAACACGCCTTTCGGATTGGGAGGGTTGTTGGTAGTAGGGCGACCGTCTTTACCCAAGCCAAGAATAGCAAAGTTGAGAGTATGCAGGCCTGGTAAGAAAAAACAAGCAAAAAATATTTAAAAACAGACAAACAACATTACATACAAAACAAGAAAAGCATACTTTAAACAATATAAGAGGGGGATATAGCTATCAGCCCCACGACCATACCAAGAGTATGGGTGTGGCACAAGCCAACTGCAGACAGCGGCCCATTTCCCAAAATATACTTAGCAGGAGGCAACCAGTACTTAGGAACGGTCACAGACTTCTGCAAACCGGTGTCAACATGCAAACATGACACAAACTGATGGGCCCTTTTCTCCCTGAAACCCAACTCCCGAATGGGGTAATGGTTCATATGAGGACGGGGGAGATGAAAGCGAGTCCGAATGGGGAAATCAGAAGGCACTCTCAACCAGTAGAACTTCTTTTCCCAATCTTTACAGCTAGACAGCTTGGGGTTGACTGTCATTTTGCTTGCCTTGGTGTAAAAGGACCACCATCCAGACTTCTTCTTGTACTTTTTCAACCAAATCAGCCGCCTAAACAGGTTAATGGTTTGGGGCCATTGTTTAAAAGATAGCAGCCAGGTAAAAGCCACAACATTCCTCACTACCTGAGGCGTTACCTGCGCCAAACATACATTCCAAGCCCGGAATACCTTCTCTATAAAAGGATGAAGAGGAAATCGGAGGCCGAAATTTAGATGATGGGCATACACGCCGATATGATCAGGAGGACAATCCAAAATCACACTCCCCTCAGCAGGAATCACGAGACGGTACCCTTTGGGCAGTTTCAAATACTCTTTGGCCCAGCGCGGATGGTCGTCTTTGATAGCCCTATCACGAAAAGATTTGATTATCTTAGCTTTGTAAACGGCACTACCAGCAGGAGGAGGACTCTCAACCCTGTAGCTCATCTCTTCCGTATCGGAATCTGGTTCCACATCCAGATCCCCTTCTCTCAATACCTGCTCACACAGAGAGGCCACGTCTTCACCATCATCCCACAACCGGCCAATATCATCATCAGACTCCAAAATTGAATCCCCTGCATCCTCATCATCTCCCCCACCGCTACCGGCGGAGTTATCGGACCCCGCAACATCGTTAGCACGACTGCTAACCTCCCCTTCATCCATCTGACGGCTCCCACCAGCCACGTCCTCTAGATGGGCACCCCTGACGGCATCCTGGTTGAAAGACACAACAACATTGCCAAAATTAGTGCCATAGTCACCATATCCTTTACCGGCAGGGTCCATAAATTGCGTCCATGATCGAAGTTCGTACTCAAGGGCAATAGAGGGAGCATCCACTGCCGGGATTGTTTCGCAGTTATCTACTAAATTCAAATCATGACGAATGTCGGCTCGTACCTGTTTGCGCATATGAGCCTGTAATTCCTTTGCAGCATCCTCGTAAGACGGCTCAAAATAGTCAGAGGCAGACGGCTTATCATCATCCTCAAAATTGACATCCTCAGAGGTAGACGCAGGGTCAGCATCGTCATACCCAGCCCCACTCAACACATTATCACTATCTCGCTCACTCGACATTACACCCAAATATAAACCTATACGAAGGAAGAAACAAAAACAAAAAAGACTATACCTTCTCGCACAACGGAAATTTAGCAGCCCAGAACCGAGGTACAACACTTCCGCAAGCACCGCAGTCAGGAACAGAAACAGCGCCGAAAAAATAACTCGCAGGAACAAAGGAGAAGATTTGAGAAAGAGAGAGAAAAGTTTGAAGAAAAGAGCGAAAGTGTTTTGACGTTTTAAGAAAAGAAAGTGAAATAGTCAAAAATCGAGGAAAACGGGCGATTTGACAGTTAAAGGCAGTTGAAAGGACAGAGCAAATCTCAGCCATTGAAATAAAATGATAAAGCGACACGCGTCGCATAGCACGCAGATGCATCACACGTGGAATAAATTTAAGCGGTACAAATTCAAAATACTTCCTAAAAAATTCCAAAATCTCAAGGGGGCTAGTCAGCATCCAAAACCTCAAGGGGGCTAGTCAGCATCCAAAACCTCAAGGGGGCTAGTCAGCATCCAAAATCTCAAGGGGGCTAGTCAGCATCCAAAATCTCAAGGGGGCTAGTCAGCATCCAAAATCTCAAAGGGACTAGTCAGCGTCCAAGCATCCCCAAAGGAGCATATCGGTAAGAGGGAGCAGGACACCCTATCTGCTTAGTTTCAGCGAAATTACAGGTGGTATTCACTACGAGAAAGCTAATCAGCACTTAACACATAAACACACCAGCATTTCGCGGAAAGCGCGCAGTCTGAGGGGGCTAGTTGTAGGGAGAGCACTATTTTCAGAGCAAGCACATCAGTCAAGACAGATATGCTCACTCTGAGGGGGCTAGTTGTACGGGTATGCTACCAGCTGGCTGGTAGCATCGCCAAACTGTTAAGGAGGCACGTGACCAGTTATTATTAATCCTTAACGGCAGTTATTATTCCCTACCAGCATCTCTTACAAGCCGGTAGGGGGGAGGCACGTGACCAAACCAAGAGGTCAACGGGTCGCTATCAATCGGGTAGGACCCATTTGTCCGTACGCCCGACCCGCGCCTATATATATGGGCTTCATTTATGACAAAAGGTACAAAAACACAATCATTTCCACTAAAACCAAAATACTTATCACTCATCATATCTGACTTTAGCATCGGAGGGGGGATCCTCGAATCACCCTCGAGGCTAGTTCATCTTTGTTATCTGCGCAGGATATCAACAGGATAACAGTAGCACTCAACCAGCAAGACATCTCCAATCGTTCCCAAATCATACCGGAACATATTCATTGTTCCTCGGATTTTCTTCACAAATCCTCTAGTCCTTTTTTTTTTTACTGTTAAACTGCATTTTCTCAAGTTCCTAGTTTTCCTATTGGATTCAACCTTGCAATTTTTTTCCAATGCCTGGAGGTAAAGATGGCTGTGGGCCGGGCCGACCCGAAATCCGACCCGACACGAGCACGAAAAAAGCACGCCCCGGCATGAGCACGAAGTCGTGGGCCGGGCCTGGGCCTTGATTTTTTGGAAAAAGCACGACAAGGCACGGCACGGCTCGACCCGACACGACAAAGCACGCTAAATTTAGTAAAATGTGCCTTAGGCACGGTGGGCCAGCCAGGCACGGCACGGAAAGCCCGTGGGATTGGGCCGGGCCTGGGCCCTTTTTTAACTTTTCGGCACGGCACGAAACAACGTGGGCCTGACGTGGGCCCAACCCGTTTAGGCCCACGGCCCGTGGGCTCGACGGAAGCAGGACCCGACCCGGCCCACGACCATCTTTACGTGGAGGTGATTAAGACACAAAGACGCCGATGTTGATTCATGACTCTTTATCCATCTACTATCTTCATCCTTCTGAAGGATCAGGTATGACAATTACCAAGTATATTCTTACGGGTGATAATTTTGATGTATGGGCTAAAGCAGTCATGAATGGTTTGGAAGGGAAGAATAAACCAGGTTTTGTTAATGGTGAAATTACTAAACCTGTTGATGAAACAACACCTGAATTTATTGCTTGGAGATCAAATAATTCAATTATATGTGGCTGGATCGGATGTTTAATAGTATTGATAGTGATATTCAACCTAGTGTTGCTAGTCATAAAATTGCTAAAGAGATGTGGATTGATCTTCATGAACGCTATGCTGTTGTTAATTGACCTCGTATTTTTCAATTAAAATCTCAGTATCACACTTTGCAACAAAAGGGTTTGAATGTAGTCACTTATTACAATCAATTTAAGGCTCTTTGGGATGCTCTATATGGGTCTGTGGATGTCACTTGTGGTTGCTCATGTGCTGCTGCAGCCAAGATACGTGCCAGGGTAGAGAGTGAGCACACCCATGATTTTCTTATGGGTCTAGATGATGTCCAATTTGGTGCTATTCGTACTCAAGTTTTGGGTATGGACCCTTTCCCAACTCTTAATAAGGCATTCTCAATGGTGACTCAAGAGGAACGTCATAAGAGTATTATTCGTAGCCGTGATGATAAAACGGAGATTCTGAGCTTTGCAACTCAATCTCCTATTTCCATGGCAGCACCATCTCCCTCTCAACCTTCTGCACAACAACCTTTGTCTTATACTCATTGTGGAAAGCTTGGTCACAATTATGAACATTGCTACCAACGTATAGGCTTCCCATCAGGTGGTCGGGGTCGTGGTCGAGGACGCCAGGTGTAATCCCCCGTAAATTTATAAATTTTATTAATATATTTTAACGTATATTATTTATATTTAAATAGAATTTATGAATTTTAAGTAATAAATATATAATTAACGTATATTTATTTTATTTTAAGTATGTTCTAAATATTTAACGATTTTTGAAATTTATTATATTTATATATTTAATGTATATTTAATTTTATTTAAATATATTCTAAATATTTTAACGATTTGTGCAATCAAGAATAATTTTAGAATTTTATGTCGAAAAGAATTTGAATTAGGAAAACTCATTGAATTCGAAAAAAACAATCCGAACCGGTTTTTGATTCAAACACTAAAAACTAATATCCTATGTCTAGCCCAATTTGGTAAAGCCCAAAATATCAAACCCACAACTCTCCTCCACCCTTCTCCTTCACCTTCACGTGAAACCAAAAAAAAAAAAAAAAAAAAACCAAAACCCTCATTCTCTCCCCTGCAATCACGTGAAACCCAAAACCTTCTTCCTCCTTCACGTTCCTTACTCTCAGCCGCCTACTGCACCACCGCAGTGACCCCCGCCGTCGAGCCACCACCTTCGCCGTCCGGTAACTCCCTCTTCTCTCTCTTTCGTTTTTTCTTTCTCTCCCTCGTTATTCTTTGTTTTCTTTCCCCCTCACTTATGCTCTGTTTTGCGCACAACTAGGCCAGCCACAACCAACCACCTTCGTCGTTCACTCCGCCGCGTCGCCACCTGCAGCGTCGCTGCTTCGCCGGCCAACCATCCATCCCCCTTTCTCTTTCGTGGCCTGCAACCACCCGCGACCACCAGCCCTGCTGCAGCCGTCGCCCAACCCGCAACCACTAACACTACTGCCGCCGTCGCCCAACCCGCGACCACCAGCACTGCGGCCGCCGTCCCTCCGCCGGCCAGCTAGCAACTCCTTTTTCTCCTTTTTGGTTATTTCTTAAACCCTAAGTAACTAATTATTTTAATTATGTTTATTAATTTAATTTATGCTTCTTGAATTAAAATTATAATCGTTATGGTTTAATCAAAAATAATTTCAGATTATATGTTGTTGAAATTAATTTAATTATTTTCAGATTTGTTAATTACGTTTAAGTTAGGGTTTTAATGAAGTTTTATTAATTTAATTCATGTTTCTTGAATATAAATTATAAGTTTTTATGATTAAGTTAGATTTTCAGATTATATATTATGCTTAATTAATAATTTAATTTTCATATTACATAATCGAATTGAAATAAGAGTTTTTAGTATTTAAAGCATGAATTGTAAGGTTTTAATATTCTAAAATCATAATAGAATGGTTATATATTATTAAAGTTATTATTTTCATGATTTTAAGAACGTTGATTATATTTTGTGGACGTTTAAAATTATTTTATATTGCCGGAAATTTTAAAAGGGATGTTTTATTGGAGTTTAGAACGTTTTGGGATCATTAGTTTAATAGTTATTATGCTTGGAGGTTAATTAGTTAAGTTTCGATATTGGGGATGGTTCAAAATATGTTTAGGATGTATTTAGAGTACTTTAATATTGCTGTAAATTGTTGGATATTGATTGGGGAATTTTATTGGTTGTTTTTAGGCGGAGAATTCTTTGTAGGCGACTTTTGAATTCTTTAAAGTGGCCTATCAGTTTGTTTACACAAGGTACGTACATACCGTGTGCTTGGATGTGTGTTGTATTGAGAATATGATGAATATATTTATGAACTTGTTTATGTTGGAGTTTCATGTTTAATGTCGTTGAATTAATGCGTTGAACATAGAACTTTATTTATAAGAATTGAATCATGTTAGCATGGAATATTGATGCAAGCATGTTGGTTTTGGGGAACTTTATAGTATTTAATATTGGTTTAGATCTTTATTGATCGTTGTTCCTCTTTAGATTTTCACTACTTTATAAGGGCCGAGGACCTTGTTTGGTAGTTGAACCTTATACCTAATAAAGGTTTTTAAAATATGGATAAAGGAAGGATTAAAATAGTTGGAATTGGCTCTTGGTTGAATGTTGTGATCACTGGTTTAATTCAAAGATAAAAGAAGTTGTGTTTACTTGTTGAATATAATATTTATGTTTGATGAGTCATAACCAAGTATTAAAAGTTAAGTCATGTAAAGTGAAAATGAGTAGCAATAGCTTTAGACTGTGCACGTCTAAAGTGACGGACAATCAGGAGTTGGGGTCATGGGTAGCCTATGGCTTTTTCTGGGGCCGGATTGATCACCGGTTCTATTTTTATTTAAAAGTCCCTCGATATCGCAGGTCATTGGGGTTTACGGAGTCGCGCCCGTACCTCGTCTTCCTTAGTGAAGAAGAAGAAGTTTCTAGTAGACAACTCAGTCCATTGACTATTTCAATTAAAATAATGTTAATGATACAAAGGTCTAGTTCAGTCAAGTATAGTCTTCAAGTCAATATATCTTGATTATCCTGCTTATGTTTTATTTAGTACCATTTTAGGATTGTTCGTTTAATAGAATCATGTTAGGATTATTATTGATTTAGTATGTAGTACTAAGCTTTGCTGATTACGTGCTTTTGCTTGTGCATGTTGATCATGGCTATGCCTTATTGATCCTGTGATGACCCAATCTTTGGTGAGCAGTCTCTAAGAATCAATAAGCATTGTCCATCTGCAGGTTTGAAGATGTTGCATCATTGGGATCGGGAATAGAGAGCTTGTATTTAGTTTTGATTTACTAAGTTGACTTGGGTTTGTTAATTGGGACTTTAAACTTGTCGTACTATTTATATTTCCTTATTTTCGTTGGATGATTTTTTTGGGACTAAACCTGTAATCGATTATTTATAAAGCTAAAGTTAGTTTTATGTTTTCCGCTGCAAAATTCTGAATAAGCCGTTACGTTTTCACACGGGCGATAATGCCTTGATAATTCTCTACGTTTTATATTAAAAGATTATTTTAGAAAAGAGAGAATTGTCGGGGTGTTACACCAGGGCCGTGGCAGTAAAGATGGCTGTGGGCCGGGTCGGGTCGGGTCGGGCTTCGTGCCGAGCCCACGGGCCGTGGGCCTAATCGTGTCAGGCCCACGCCAGGCCTACGCTGTTTCGTGTCGGGCCGTGCCGGGCCGAAAAGTTAAAAATAAGGCCCAGGCCCGGCCCAAGCCCACGTGCTTTCTTGCCGTGCCGGGTCCACGTGCCTAAGGCTAATTTGACTAAATTTAACTTGCTTTGTCGTGCTGGGTCGAGTCGTGCCGTGCTTTGTCGTGCTTTTTCCAAAAAATTAAGGCCCAGGCCCGGCCCACGGCCCACGACTTTGTGCCCGTGCCGGGCCGTACTTTTTGCGTGCTCGTGCCGGGCCGTGCTTTTTTCGTGTCGGGCCGGGTCGGGCTTCGAGCCGGCCCGGCCCACAACCATCTTTACGTGGCAGAGGGGGAGGATCCTCTGGCCGTGGTCAATCTCACGGTGCCCCAGCAGCAGCAGCATCAACTACTCAAGTGTCGCGCACAACCGACTCCAGGACTTCATCTTCAGTCCCTGGGTTTACAAATGAACAAGTGCAACGTCTTGTAACTCTTCTTGATTCTTCTGTTAGGTTATGATACATATGACATTACATAGATCATGCGGAAACAACCATTAACCCAGGACAACATATTATTTACACATAATCATATAGCATAATTTAGATGCATACTCTTTGTTGCGTGCCCTCCCTAGCTGCGCCCGAACCGAACAAGAACAAGTCTTTAGGACTCCAAGTGTCGTCCCTCCGTAGATAGTCCACAGCACGTCCGGATCCGCCTTAAGATTGACCAACTAGAATCGCCCTTAAGGTACTAGAAAATTTCGGCACTTTATGAGCAAGATGTGTGTTTTAATTTTCTCTCAAAAACTCACTTTTGAATACTTTTAAAACTTCTTATAAATTGTGAGCCCTAGCCTCATATTTATAGGGGTATGGAAAGGGAATCGAAATCCTATTCAGATACAAATTAATTAAACCTAGAATCCTACAAGAACTCTAATTTAATTAAAATAGAATTAGGAATTTAATCATTAACCGAACTCTGCATGTTTTAGGAAACGTGCACGAACACAAACACTTGCACACACACGCACGGCTGCCACGATGGGCCCCATGCGTGCGCGCGAGCAGCAGCCCACGCAGCGCCCGCGCGCGCTGCGCGCTGCGCGTGCTGTGCGCGTTGTGCGCGCTGCGCAGCCTGCTGGGCCTGGCCTTGCGCTGGGCCTGGCGTGGCTGTTTGTGCGGCGCGCTTGGCTTGCTGGGCGATGGCCTGGCTTCGTGCTGGGCCTCGTCTGGCAGGCCTCGTCCGATGCTTATTCGTACGATGCGCTTCCGATTAAATTTTCCGATTCCGGAATTCATTTCCGATACGAACAATATTTAACATTTCCGATTCCGGAATTAATTTCCGTTTCGAACAAATATTTAATATTTCCGTTTCCGGAATTATTTTCCGATTCCGGTAATATTTCCGATTCTGACAATATTTCCGTTTCCGGCAATATTTCCGATTCTGGTAATATTTCCATTTCCGATAATATTTTCCGATACGTACCATGTTTCCGTTTCCGGCAACATCTACGACTTGGATAATATTTATATTTCCGATACGATCCATATTTCCGTTTCCGGCAATATCATCGTTTCTGGAGTATTCATTTCTTGCTTGTGACGATCTTAGCTCCCACTGAAACCAAGATCCGTCGGTTCCGAATATTCATAGATGGAGTATTTAATGCCATTTAAATACTTGATCCGTTTACGTACTATTTGTGTGACCCTACGGGTTCAGTCAAGAGTAAGCTGTGGATTAATATCATTAATTCCACTTGAACTGAAGCGGCCTCTAGCTAGGCATTCAGCTCACTTGATCTCACTGAATTATTAACTTGTTAATTAATACTGAACCGCATTTATTAGACTTAACATAGAATGCATACTTGGACCAAGGGCATTATTTCCTTCATCTTCTCCTTCCAATGAGAAAGGTTATGGTAAGCATGTAATTGACAAAGGTGTATGGTTACTTGATAGTGGTGCCTCCCATCATATGACAGGAACTCTTGATTATTTGTTTGATTGTATTGATATATCTGCTCGGCCAGTGAGTCTCGCTGATGGTGTACAAACTTCAGCAATCAAGCAAGGCAGTGTTTGTTTGGGATCTGAATTACTCATTCATAATGTTTTATATGTGCCTAATTTACAATGCAACTTGGTTTCAATTGGTCAATTAATTGTAGACTCAAATGCTATTGTAATATTGACTGAAAAATTATGCATTGTACAGGATCGTATATCAAGGATCCCTATTAGATTGGGTGAGTTCCGAAATGGGATGTACTACTACAAGCCGGTGACAAAGCAGGTGGTGTCTCATGCTACTACGGTGGATACGTCAATCCTTTTACACCAACGTCTTGGTCATCCTTCAAGTCAGAATATGTCATTTATTTCAAGTTATACTGGGAGTAGTCAAGTAAAGAAAATGTTGGAGTCTTGTGATATTTGTTTTCGAGCTAAACAATCTCGTACGGTTTTTCCTCTTAGTGGTAATAAAGCAAATGATTTATTTGGTTTGATACATTGTGATTTATGGGGACCTTATGTAAAAGCTTCTTCAAATGGTACTCATTACTTTCTTACTATTGTTGACGTCATTCACGTGCCGTATGGGTTTATTTTATAAAAGAAAAGAGTGAAGTACAAGGTTGTTTTCGAACTTTTTTTGCATTAACTAAGAAACAATTTGATAAAGAAGTTACGGTGGTTCGATCAGACAATGGTACGGAGTTTGTTACATTGCCTCTGCAACAATTTTTTAGAGAACAATGAGTTTTGTTCCTATCATCTTGTGTAGGCACTCCACAACAAAACGGTCGAGTGGAAAGGAAGCACAAACATATTTTACAAGTGGCACGAGGCTTCCCTTCCATTGAGGTTTTGGGGTGAATGTGTACAAACAGTTGTACATCTCATTAATCGTACTCCGACAAAGGTTTTTGAAGGGGAAACACCATATGAAGTGTTGTTTGGTTCAACTCCTCGATTCAATTTGTTGAAGGTGTTTGGGTGCTTATGTTACGCTCCTAATAAACCAAGACATAAGGATAAATTTGCATCACGTAGCAGGAAATGTATGTTCATAGGCTACCCACTCGGTCAAAAAGGTTGGAGTTTTTTTATTTGGAGACTAAAGACATATTTGTTTCTCGCGATGTTCAGTTTTTGGAGAATGTTTTTCCGTTTACTGAAACTTCAGGAACAGAATTACATTCAAATTTCAGTCACGAAGATCATGGATATGTGGAGTGGGACTTTACTCCTACAACCGAGAATCCTCCAACTTTGAATTCTAGTGGCTGCAATGACATACGACGTTCGACTGATACAACACACCAACCTTCTGTTGGAGAGCACGAACATCAAGCATGTGAGCAGCAGCCTGGGTCATTGAGTTCACAACAACCACTCGTGGACAAGCAACATCAAGCTACATTGCGTCTACATCAAGTTCCAGAAGCCGAACATCTTGTTTCTACTCCTTCTTTGTTCAATGGGCAGCCTGTTGTTGAACACCACACTACTTCTGTGAATGACACTCAGTTTCTTGACCGTAGTAAACAGAATAGATGACCTCCTGCTCATCATTCAGATTACATTTGTCATACGGCATGTACACCCCCCTCTATTATTTCGGCTCCATCTATGTCTAAGGTTTCCTCAGGTATGAGTTATCCTCTAGCAAATTATGTCCAGTTTAATAATTTTTCTAACAATTATCAAGCATTTGTTGCTGCACTAAATGCTACTAAGGAACCCAAGTCTTGTAAGAAAGCCCTCCGGGAGCCACGGTGGAGAACAGCTGTGCAAGAGGAGATCAATACTATGCAACAAACTGGTACATGGGAGATTACCGAACTTCCACCCGAAAAGAAGGCGATTGGATGTTAATGGGTGTATAGGTCAAAGTACGACAAAGATGGAAATTTTTTGAGGGATAAGGCTCGCTTGGTTGCTCTTGGAAACCATCAGATTGATGGAGAGGATGTTTTCGATACATTCGCTCCGGTGGAAAAAATGGTGAGTGTAAGAACTTTCCTTGCTGTGGCAGTTGCAAAGAACTGGGAAATACATCAATTAGATGTAAACAATGCCTTTTTAAACGACGATCTCAAGGAAGATGTTTATATGAAACTTCCTCCTGGATTTACATCTACTTCATCTACGAAGGTGTTTCGGCTCCGCAAGTCCATTTATGGTCTCCGACAATCCCCCAAAAACTGGTTTGCAAAATTGTCCTCCACTCTTCGAAAATATGGATTACATCAGTCCCATGCAGATCACACATTATTTACTTATCGTAAAGGCAGTAACATTTTGTCTGTGCTTGTCTATGTTGACGATATTTTGGTGGCAGGAAATAATCCTACTCTCTGTACTTCCTTTAAAAGTACCTTGATGGTTGTTTTCGACTCAAAGACTTGGGTCCGTTGAGATATTTTCTTGGCATAGAGTGTGCACGGACTAAAGAAGGGTTATTCTTGTGTCAGCGTAAGTATACCCTTGATATTTTGGATGAAGTTGGTCTGTTAGTTTCAAAACCAGTTGAAACTCCATTACCGGAAAATCACAAACTCGCTTCCGCTAATGGCCCTTTTATTCGGATCCGGCCTGCTCGATATCGTCGGCTGGTTGGTCGGCTCATTTATCTCACCATCACTCGACCTGATATTGAAGAAAATAATGCCCTTGGTCCAAGTATGCATTCAATGTTAAGTCTAATAAATGCGGTTCAGTATTAATTAACAAGTTAATAATTCAGTGAGATCAAGTGAGCTGAATGCCTAGCTAGAGGCCGCTTCAGTTCAAGTGGAATTAATGATATTAATCCACAGCTTACTCTTGACTGAACCCGTAGGGTCACACAAATAGTACGTAAACGGATCAAGTATTTAATGGCATTAAATACTCTATCTATGGATATTCGGAATCGACGGATCTTGGTTTCAGTGGGAGCTGAGATCGTCACAAGCAAGAAATGAATACTCCGGAAACGATGATATTGCCGGAAACGGAAATATGGATCGTATCGGAAATATAAATATTATCCAAATCGTAGATGTTACTGGAAACGGAAACATGGTACGTATCGGAAAATATTATCGGAAATGGAAATATTGCCGGAATCGGAAATATTGCCGGAAACGGAAATATTGTCAGAATCGGAAATATTATCGGAATCAGAAAATAGTTCCGGAAACGGAAATATTAAATATTTGTTCGAAACGGAAATTAATTCCGGAATCGGAAATATTAAATATTGTTCGTATCGGAAATGAATTCCGGATTCGGGAATTTAATCGGAAGCGTATCGTACGAATTAGCACCGGACGAGGCCCGCTAGACGAAGGCCCAGTACGAAGCCAGGCCATCACCCAGCGAGCCAACACGCACCATCGCACGCCAAGATTCGACCAGGCCCAGCGCAAGGCCAGGCCCAGCCAAGGCCTAGGGCGCGCGCGCGAGAGCACATCAGCAGTGGGCCGAGCGTTGTGCGCCTAGCGTGGGCCGCAAGGCTTGCGCGGGTGTACGGTGCTCGTGCAATGCTTGTGCGAGAACCCTAAAGCAATCGGGATTTGAAATATGATTAAATCCTAAAACTATTAGATAATGATTATTTAAATAGAGTTCTAGCAGGATTCTAATTAAACTAATTAATATCCTAATAGGATTATAATTCCTTTTCCATACCTCTATAAATAAGTGCCTAGGGTCATAATTTATAGACACAATTGAAGTATTCAAAGGGTAAGTTTTTGAAAGAAAAATCAGCCATACACTTGCAAACACAACAGCCGAAATTCCTAGTAACCTTAAGGGCGATTCTAGTTGGTCTAACTTGAGGCGGATCCGGACGTACTGTGGACTATCTACGGAGGGACGACATTTGGAGTCCTAAAGACTTGTTCTTGTTCGGTTCGGGCGCAGCTAGGGAGGGCACGCTACAAAGTGTATACTCCTAAATTATGCTAAATGATTATGTGTAAATATTATGTTTCCTGGCATTAAGGTTTTCCGCATGATTTATGTTTTGTCATATGTATCATAACCTAACAGTGGTATCACGAGCCTCTTATTATTTTCATAATCTAAATTGCATAAACAAGGTTAAATATTACAAATTTTCAAGAATTAAAAGGGGTGATTAATTTTCGTAATTGTTAATTAATTGCAAATTGCGTTTATTTAATTATATGTACGCAGTTTTTCGGCAGTTTCTTCGTTACTCATCCAAATCGAGTGCTTTTCGGCCGAACCCAGAATTCTCAAATTCGAAGCCTAACTATGACTTTTCGGAGGTTTTAGTTTTTCGAACGCAAAATTTTGTAAATTTAAGATGTTAAATTAAATATTTGCGATTCTTGTTGTTAAATCTTGAATTTTTGATTGACCTACTGTATATGTTTAACAAGTTTGAATGCCTAGCCTTGTTAATTATGCAATCTAATTTGTAATTATGATTAATTTGTTGAAATTGGAATAATTTAGAATTAATTTGATTTTCATAATTAGTTAGTAATTTAATTAGATACCTATGATTAAAAACCACCATAAAAATTGTAAATTTGTGTTAAATTTTAAATTTTTATGACCTAGACTTGAATCCATGTTAATCGGAAATCAATTAATTAATAAATTTTCGATTTTTTCGCCCTAAAATTATGAAATTAATATGATTTATTAATTTGTCATTAATTTTGAAAATAAATTTTTTAATTTTTATGCGATTCGCTCATATAACTTGCACGCACAAAGCAATGGACGCTACGTGTTACCCTTAAGGGGTGTTGTATAGTGCGGGCATGCGATGACGAGCAAGGGAGCTCGTCGCCTATGCGGTACGAATGCAATGAGCAAGGCCATGGTGCACGAGCACAAGGCAGCATCCCTGCCTTGTGTCATGTGCTGTGTGCGACGAGCGAGTGGGCAAGGGCGAGAGCAAGGCAGCGACAGTGGCGTGTGGACAGCAGGCGAGCTGCGCCACGACGCAACTGCCGCGCGCAACGTGCGAAGCCTCGCGCGCAGCGAGCGCAAGCTCGCGTGCGACGAGCGCTGCGCCCAGCGATGGTGAGCAGCGAGCGTGTTGCGACGAGCGCTGGCGCGCGCCTTGCGATGGTGAGCAGCAGCAGATGCGACGCAGCTCATAGGCTGCGCGCACATGGCCAGCGATGGCTGCGTGCGTGTGGCCTATGGCTGTGCGTTGTGTGGTGATGGTGCGTGCTCTGAGTTACGATTAGATCGTTTTAAAATTTTAATTTGAAATTTTCAGTTTACGTAATTTTAATTAATTTTAAAATTAATAATTTAAATTATTTTCTTGGAATTTAATTTTGAATATTATAATTATAATAAATTTCATTTATTCTAATTATTTTACTAAAATTAAAATCATGAATTAATTTAAATACTACTGAAAAATAAATTAAATAAGCGGATTCAATTATAAATTTATATGAGCTTTAAATTTTAATTAAATTTGTATGTTTCCGGTTAGACTAGAAATACATTTTTATGATTAAAATTAGTAAAGCATATGAATTTATTGGTTTAAGTGGGAGCCCTTTTAGTCATAAACTCTTGATTAGGTCTAAAAATCCTTAAGGTTAAAACAACTTGATTAGAATTAATAAGGACTGAATAATTTGTAAATTATTGGTGCCCTTGATTAATTGCTGCAAATATTTATGTGATGCATAACGTGTTTTACTAACCAGCTATGTGGGCCATTCATGATAATGAATGGGTGAATGGTATATATTGTATATGTACTGTTTTGCAGGTTATGAAGTGACTAGTATGGCCCAAATAGGATAGAAAATATGGTCTGCGTACCATTAATTTGAATGTAATTGGTCTAAATTAAGTACCAAAATTGTTTTTCAATTCAAATATGGTCTGCGTACCATCAAATAGTTGTAATTAGTTTAATTATAGCTTATCCTATTTGAAGAAAATGGTCCCTCCCACGAAGATTTTCGAGACGGACTTTGAAGTTGAAGCTTCAAGATGAAGTCGGACCATACTAGATCACATTTATCTTATGCATGCTTTAAGTTATTTATTGCTTTAAATATGTCTTAATTATGCATGAGATTGTGGCTTGATTATGTTGCATGATTAAGGATTTTAGTTCACTTAAAATCTAACCAACATAGTAAGAGCCTTAAGTTCCAAACTTAAAAATTGAGTTAAAAGTTGCCATGCCAAAATATACACTTGCTTGGATATCCTTTACATCAATCTAGTAATAGTTTTCGCTCAGCGAGGTGTTACTTATTGGTCCTAAAGGAGCAAGGTACACAAATAATTGTGAGTACATGTTAGTTTTGGTGAAACTCAACGATATAAGTAAGGAGTCCTTTTATGTCGTGGCAAAATCGATAGGTTTACTTAATAAGTTCTTAGACGTACCTATCAACCAAGAGTAGTTTCTAGACTATTAGCAAAAGGTTTTTGCTTACCTAAAATGTTTTAGGATTGAGTCGACAAACTGTGCTTAATTCTTCAATGGTTTTAGGGTCTTGGAATCATTTTATTCACACCTGCTGGAACAATAAATTCGAATAAAATGCTAATGACTTGTTTAAATTGCATGATTGCTTTAATTTTCAAGTTATTACTCATGATAAATGTTTAGACTTTGCATGCTTCAATATATGTTTTAATTATTGTTTATAATTAAATATCTTGCACTGCAATAAATCCTTTTAGAAAGGTAACAGTAAATTTCCTCGATTGATAGTGAATCCAAGAACGATTCACGGAAATAAGAGAAAATGAGCAATTTAAAATGTACGTTTCTTTTAGCGACTTTTATGGTTGTTTTCGATATCAAAATCGAATGGCGAACCGATTGGTGCTTGTGGATTCAAAATACAATGTAGTTTTGAGATCATAAAGCATTGAGTTTAAACGCTCAGCTTTACCAATGGTTAACAACCTGAAATCTTTGTCCATTTAATTCTCGAATGAGTCTAGTCCCTAGAAATTCGAATAGATCGATGCTTAGAGAACTTTAGAAGCTTCTGGTAAGATCATCTAGTTGAAACAAAATACTCAACATAAATTAAAATGGTAAGAACTTTGTTGGAGTTACATTGGACATGTCTAAACAATGTATAAAAGTCAACACTAAAGAATTCAATTCTTAAGACTATAAGAAAGGGTACAAGAAATAGGAAAACGAGGAACAAATGAAAGGAATTTACGATTCCGTTTCTACCTATAATCTTATGTTTAAAGAGAAGTGACCTAGCAATCAAACTTCCTTGGTATCATATACCGCTTAAGGTTCTTACTTCGGTAATAACTCAAACAATGGAAGCTAGGATACACTAATGACCTACAAGTGGGAAATGAAGCATGACAATGCTACATTATATTAGTTGTAGGGTCATCTAGTTTGTTTTAAGTCCTTTCAAAGGCTGGAACTTAATGACTATTTTGTTCCATAATCAACATACCTAAATTTCTGTTTTCAAACACAGAAAGACTCATATTCAAGAAAAACAAAAACAATGTTTGTTTGTTTATTTGAATGAAATGGTCAATTACAGGTTGAGTCAATATGCTTGATTAAAACAAACAACTCTTTAAAGAACTTTACTAGGTTCATATCAACCCCTTGATTTGAGTTCCACTAATCTTTGGCATTGTTGCTTATACCATATCAACAAGTTAACATTCAAAAGCTCTATGGACTTTTGAAAGTTCATTGATTTCTAGATCAATTTGAGACGACTAGTCTTACTTGTTGAAAGTAACAAAAGATATGAACTATTGTTAGAACGCCTAGACAATAGAGCTCAAAGCTAAAGAAAAGTTTTATGACTTTATTATTTCACATGGATTTGAGTGAATATAGGTTTATTTACTCAAATGTGATATAAGTTGAATCTGTTTGGCTAGTTCAAAGATTCAGAAGTATAAAATCCACTTGGCAAGAAATCGTAAAGATCTAGGTTAGATCATGTTGATGATTACTTGAGACCAAATATGATCATCAATGATTGTGTGTTGTAATTTCACAATCTAGGTCCATAAGATATGGCATATCTTAGTTGGAATAATCGAAGTCAATTAGTACTTGATTCGATTAATGATGAATCATAAAGACTTTTCCTATAATTTCTAAAACAAAATGCTCAACTACCACCAAACTAAACCAAATTCGTCAAAGCTATTGAAAAGTAATTTCAGAATAACTTTTCATAAAATATATATAGAGAGTTGCAAAACTCAGTGGGAGCTTAGTGTTTGTCATTCAACAAACTAAGGCCCAAGTATAGATATATGTTTCATTGTGATTTATTCAAATGAGACACAAGGGTATTGTTTCTACCACGAATTTTTGAGAACATAATGTTTGTTTGCTCGAAATAATGTCCTTTTGGAGATTCGTTTCCAAAATGACAAGTGGGAGAAAATAGACCTCGAAAGTTTTCGAGGCGAACAACAAACATAAACGGACATTCCGGAGGCTTTTCGAAGTGCTTCAGAAAATCCAAACTTATTCTTTAAGGACTTTAGAAGTGGCTTTAAAGAATAGACATCTCTTAGAAGACTTCACAAGTGCTTCAAGGAGAACAGAATATTCCAAGGACTTTCAAGTGGCTATTGATATTCTATTTGTTTGATGTTCTATACCCAAGTAGGCATAGAGTTCAAATCACTAAAACTATGAGATTCTTCTATTAGATAGTGAAGAAACATGGAGTTCAGGTCACTGAAACTATGCAATTCTTCTATTAGATAGTGAAGAAACCTACAACTTGCAGTCAAACTATTATCATGTAGATTAATGAGTTTGTGACCTAAAAGAAAGCTATGAAGAAATCCAGATTCCCTAAAATGGTTAGAGGCCATATATAGACTCAAATGTTTTAAATGGTTAGAGGCCATAAAACATACTCAATGTTTTGATGATTTGCAAGAATAGTTTCACACCTATTGGTTGCAAGTTTGTTTTAAGGATAAAAACCATAAAATATGAAATTGTGTTCACACACAAAACTAGATTAGTTGCTAAAGGTTACAAGCAAATTCACGGCGTGGATTGTGTTGAAACCTCATGCATAATCGTAATGCTCAAGTCTATAAATCAAGCAATGATTGCATATTGGTAAATATGGCAATTGGATGACAAAACAATTCCTCAATAAAATGTTGGAATAAACTATGTACATGGTATGTCATAGGATTTGTGGATCCAAATAAATGCTTGAAAAAGAAAGCTAGCTTATGAAATCTAAGTACAGATTTAAGCAAGCAATTGGGAATTAGAAATGTATTTTAGTGAAGCTAATAAGTATTTTAGTTTCATAAAATGTATATGATTCTTATAGATACATAAGAAGTTTAGTGGGAGTACATAAAAACTTAATTGGTCCTGTGTGTATCACACACATATCTCTCTATTGTGAAATAACATTCAAATGCTAATGACTTAGATTTGAAATTATTCATCAATGATGGACCAAGGCGAAACTTAATACATACTGGGTATCAAGATCTATTTACAAAGATCCTATATTAATGTTTTGGATTAAGTAATGGCATTTACTAAATCAAACACGAAAGACTCCATTGGAGATATTCGACCCATGTGAATAAATCTAAGTAAAGAATGTTTGAACTATGTATAAGCATTTACTAAGTTAAACATCAAAGAGTCTAAATGAGATTCTTAACCTATATTATATGTCAAAGAATTTAGCTGGATTTAGTATCTACTGAAACTAGATGAGCTAAAGTTACATGAATAGAATTCAATTGGGAATTATTCTGCAAAAGAATTTATCATGTATGATATAATATGAGGATCGCCAAAAACGTATCGTATGACTTTAGGCATAACGAACATATACCAATCTCTATTGATCTAAATGAAGATCAACTAGATTGAGATCAAGAATACTTATGGTACTTTAAAAGGTACATAGGAATAGTTCTTGATTCAAGGAAATAAAGATATGCTAAGTATTGATGCTACACGCATAAACACTGGCAAAGGATCAAGCAAAACCCTTTGGAGTTAACCATTGATAAG
The DNA here is from genome assembly GCF_020520425.1 of Spinacia oleracea. Classification (NCBI taxonomy): domain Eukaryota; kingdom Viridiplantae; phylum Streptophyta; class Magnoliopsida; order Caryophyllales; family Amaranthaceae; genus Spinacia; species Spinacia oleracea. The sequence continues at coordinate 152,723,373 of NC_079489.1, forward strand.
GACGAGCTATAGAGCATCGTGTTTTGAAATGGCAACATGGATTGGAGACCATGAGTTGTTGCGTGGGAAATTAAATATTAATTTCTATGTTCTAAGATACAGCTGGAAAGTCTTCCACATATCCGTGAACTGCTTGGATAAGTAAATCCAAACCAAAGCATCACTAGAAAACTATACAGTTGAAGTAGAAGTACTTATTGCCTAAGAAGCAATAAAACAGGGTTGTTTAAAGTTCTTCACTGAACTTGGGTAGATCACCTATCTGCTGGCTTGATGGTTCTTCATTGAAAAATGCGTAGAACCACTCTTGAAGCAAGAAAAACGTCTGCTAACTTGATGGTTCTTCATTGCAAAATGCGTAAAACCACTATCAAAGTAAGAAAGACTAGATCACATAATAAACAAACTCAAAAAGATCTCATCATCATATCTCGAAGAACATTCGATGAAAAGGATATTAAGATTGGCAAAGCATGATAAATAAACCTATGCAACAAGTGAGAAGCAACACTCACATTGTAGCACTGGAAATCAAGCATAGCTTTGAAATTCCATGAACTGTTTTAGAAGATGGGTTTGAGGCCCATGGTTGTAAAACATTGGGGTTGAACATTTATCATATATGAAATGTATTTTTCATATTCCATTTAATCTTGGTTTAGTATTAAATGATGAGTCCCTTCAATTTGACGATATATTCAAGATAGACTGTCAGGACCAGTCCTGTGACTAAGAAATGTCTATCAAGTGAACTTGAATGTCAAAAGTTGAAAATGGTCCCTAGTCGGAGTTTTCTATAAAATTGGACGCATAGAAAACGTTAGACGACTAGAATGCAAGATGACTAGTAGTTCTGTTTCTTGAACTATGTGGACATGGCAATGTCATAATCATTTGCATAGATACTTACTTTGGGAAGACTAGTATCGGACAGACCTATGTAACTTTACTGTAAGAGATGAAAATCTGTCATAAGTAAATTTCATTAAAATTATTAGACACTAAATCCTCAATACCTGAGTGATTTCAGATTACTTGTTTGAGAACTGGTTGCTTTGACGTTGACCAACCGTCGCACCGTAAAAGGAGGCTATAAAGGCAACGCTCAGGTAATCACCTATCAAACGAAGTCTAATCTCAAGATCGCAAGATTGGGATTGTCCTCCCATAAATCGGGATGAGATGCTCAAAGTTGTACAAGGCCACTCGGAGAGCTAGAAACTGTGAAATGTATGGCCGTGCTCAGATGAATCATAGGCTATGATTATCTGTTTTATTTGATCAGTTGAACTCTGAAACCGAGAAACACCTCTGGACATAATAAGGATGACAACTCTTACCTTATGTTCAAGAGCAAGCATCGAGCGACAAAGGAATTAGGAAATGCACACTTGTCCCTAAGGACAAGTGGGAGACTGAAGGAAATAATGCCCTTGGTCCAAGTATGCATTCAATGTTAAGTCTAATAAATGCGGTTCAGTATTAATTAACAAGTTAATAATTCAGTGAGATCAAGTGAGCTGAATGCCTAGCTAGAGGCCGCTTCAGTTCAAGTGGAATTAATGATATTAATCCACAGCTTACTATTGACTGAACCCGTAGGGTCACACAAATAGTACGTAAACGGATCAAGTATTTAATGGCATTAAATACTCTATCTATGGATATTCGGAATCGATGGATCTTGGTTTCAATGGGAGCTGAGATCGTCACAAGCAAGAAATGAATACTCCGGAAACGATGATATTGCCGGAAACGGAAATATGGATCGTATCGGAAATATAAATATTATCCAAGTCGTAGATGTTACCGGAAACGGAAACATGGTACGTATCGGAAAATATTATCGGAAATGGAAATATTGCCGGAATCGGAAATATTGCCGGAAAGGGAAATATTGTCAGAATCGGAAATATTATCGGAATCAGAAAATAGTTCCGGAAACGGAAATATTAAATATTTGTTCGAAACGGAAACTAATTCCGGAATCGGAAATATTAAATATTGTTCGTATCGGAAATGAATTCCGGATTCGGGAATTTAATCGGAAGCGTATCATACGAATTAGCATCGGACGAGGCCCGCTAGACGAAGGCCCAGTACGAAGCCAGGCCATCACCCAGCGAGCCAACACGCACCATCGCACGCCAAGCCTCGACCAGGCCCAGCGCAAGGCCAGGCCCAGCCAAGGCCTGGGGCGCGCGCGCGAGAGCACAACAGCAGTGGGCCGAGCGCTGTGCGCCTAGCGTGGCCGCAAGGCTTGCGCGGGTGTACGGTGCTCGTGCAATGCTTGTGCGAGAATCCTAAAGCAATCGGGATTTGAAATATGATTAAATCCTAAAACTATTAGATAATGATTATTTAAATAGAGTCCTAGCAGGATTCTAATTAAACTATTTAATATCCTAATAGGATTATAATTCCTTTTCCATACCTCTATAAATAAGTGTCTAGGGTCATAATTTATAGACACAATTGAAGTATTCAAAGGGTAAGTTTTTGAAAGAAAAATCAGCCATACACTTGCAAACACAACAGCCGAAATTCCTAGTAACCTTAAGGGCGATTCTAGTTGGTCTAACTTGAGGCGGATCCGGACGTACTGTGGACTATCTACGGAGGGATAAGACTTGTTCTTGTTCGGTTCGGGCGCAGCTAGGGAGGGCACGCTACAAAGTGTATGCTCCTAAATTATGCTAAATGATTATGTGTAAATATTATGTTTCCTGGCATTAAGGTTTTCCGCATGATTTATGTTTTGTCATATGTATCATAACCTAACAGATATATCATATCCGGTTCACATATTGTCTCAGTTTATGCAAGAACCACACCAAGAACATTTTGATGCTGTTATAAGAGTTTTGCGGTACCTTAAGTCACATCCGGGTCAAGGTAATTTTCTACGGGCAGATAGTGATTTACAGCTTTATGCTTATTTTGATTCGGATTGGGGAAGTTGCCCAATTACTCGACGCTCTATTTCAGGATACTTTGTGATGCTTGGTTCTTCCCCGATTTCTTGGAAGACTAAAAAGCAACATACCGTTTCTCGATCTTCCGCCGAGGCCGAATATCGTTCCATGGCTTATACTTGTGCCGAGATTAAGTGGTTAAGGAGTTTCCTTGCAGCATTGGGTGTATTTCATCATCATCTTGTACGATTATATTGTGACAATCAAGCGGCACTTTCATATAGCCTCGAATCCAGTATTTCATGAGCGTACCAAACATATTGAGATCGATTGTCATTTTGTTCGTGAACTCCTTCTTGCTGGTGTCATCATTACTTCTCATGTCCTCACTTCGCTTCAACTTGCAGACATCTTCACAAAGGCTTTAGGAGTGACATAATTTTCTTTTTTACTGTCCAAGTTGGGTGTTCGTGACCCTCACGCTCCCACTTGAGGGGGAGTATTGGAGAATCATATATTTAGGGAAACTAAATATCTTGTGTATATTGATTATTCTAGTTTCCTAGTTTATATTAGGTTTCCCTAATAGCCTTTCGGCACCTAGAACATTAGGTTGTATATAACTGGTTCTCTTCTCCGGCATACACACAGGAAAATACACAAAACACATTTCCTCTTCTTGTATTCTGTCAGAGTACTTCTTCTGTCTCTTTATGAGGCAAACCAAAAGACACGGAAAAAGTACTCAATACTATATTTAATAATAAGATTTCTTAAATAGATAAGAAGAAGGAGACCCTACTGAACCAGCATCTAGCACAAGTTAACCAGTCCAGCTACGCAGGTTTTCGCTTGAGCCACCCTCAAGCATTTTGCAGCTGATGGAGCTCGACCCTGTAACCTCCAAGTCATAAGGTGAGTTCCCCACCGACTTATTTTGGTTATTTAATGTAATAACATAGTCCTCCGTAATAATAATGGAAACAAATATAATACTTCCTCCGTTCCACAATAGATGCATCATTTCTCATTGCACGTATGCCAACGCGTTTAGTTGAACATTAATATCTCTAAATGCGTATAAGTAAAAATTATAAAAAGTTGATATTTGGTATCCTTGCATTAATACGAATTTAACAAGTTCTCACTTGACTATGTTTTTTTCTTACACAACAGTGAAAGAAAGGTTGTCAAAGTTGATTGATAAATACTGCGCAAATGAGAAATTATGCATCTATTGTAGAACGGAGGAAGTACGTAGTATGGAGTATTTTGTTTAATTTAGTGATTAACAAATACATTATTGCTATATATTCTGTAGCTAGTTATATTCCGTACATCATACCGGATCAGATTTTTTGGTTCATATCGGTTTATTGTATTAGATCAGATCCGCGTTTATAAATTACACGGTATACTTTGGAAGTATTCAATAATAACATACGGAGTAATAACAATGACAAAATATACTCCATATGGTGTACTCCGTACTATGTTTATTTTTGGGGTCTTATCACCCGATTCATATTTAGAGTTAACTCAAATCTAAGCCGAGTTTTGGGTGGATAGTTTTCAGTCCCCTCTCAATTATTGTTGCAGGGGATCGAACACGCGATCCGCCATGCCAAGTCCAGTCTCAATAACCACTGAACCAATATGCAATTGGTCTATGGTGTACTATGTAGCTATTTACTTTCGAGTAGCTAGTATTTTGAGGCCGGATAATATGGGTCAATTCGGTTCCGTTACTTGGTTCGGTTTGACGTAGGTTTCGGTCAAGTAAATTTCGAGGCAATTTTTTTTTTTTATCATTTTCGGATTAAGTTCTAAATACTTCGTATCTAATTGTTGCTTCGAGCCAAATTTGGTATTGGGTCAGGTAGCTAGAAACCGGGTCATCGGATCTAAAAGTAGAACTAAATTTTTTTTTTTTTTTTTTTTAATAGGTAAGAAGAAGGGACCCTAACTGAACCAGCACCTAGCACAGGTGAACCAGCCCAGCTCCGCAGGTCATCGCTTGAGCGACTCCCAAACATTTCGCAATTGATGGGGCTCGAACTTGTGACCTCCAAGTCACAATGTGAGTTCCCCACCAACTCCACCAACTTATGTTGGTTTAAAAAAGTAGAACTAAATGGTAGGTACAGTTGAATAAGTCTAAAGTTAAATCTAAGAAATTATCTGCACAAAAGCTGGATACCATAGCCAACCGTCAGCAAAAAATTACTTGGAAATTGTAAATTTTTTACCTATCACAAATCAAAATCCAGTCCTCTACATATCCATACACATGCCTATCAATCTTCATCTTCAAGCTTTTAATTTTACAACCAAGTCAATTTCACATGCAATCGTTGAAAATTACATAAGCCTACTCATCACTCCGTAGTTGAACATTTTTTAATTTGTTTTAAAGGGAAGAAAAAATAATTTAGTAAGCTCTCCGTACACGGAGAATTCTTAAGTAATCGTTTTGTATAATAAACGATAAATTAGGGCTATTACATGGATCTATATACGGAGTACATTAGATGATCGACCAATATTCGCAATTTAGTTAGCTGCTTTGTTTTCTTCTCGGTAGATGTGCTTAACTTCCCAACTTTCGAAACTATTCAGAGTGATCTTGGTGTCGTTGATTATATGATGGAGCTTATATTGAGTTGACCATGTTGCTTTGATTGAGTTGAGACCATCATATTATCTCCTTTAATGAGAAGACGCTTTATATTTAGTTTTAGGGCCTCTTGGATACCTTTATGAAGAGCAAAGACTTCAGCCTTAAAAGCTTGAGTGTCTCCTAAATAATAGGTATAGGCGGAAATGCAAAGACCCTGGCTGTTTATGATGATAATTCATGTTGCTGCTGAATATGATTTGCTGGAGCCGTCGAAATTTAATTTGAAAGCGTTTGTCGGGAGAAGTAGCCAGCGAACAAGTATTTGTGATGGGGTGGCGCGTGGTTGGTGGATATGTTGAACATATAGGCCAATTTGTAGCAACTCTAGAACAACCGAGATGGCGAGATTGTTGCTAAGGATCACCTAGGTAATAATGTTATTGGCAGAACTTACTATTTTGGAACTTCGTCTTCTCTTCTCGCTGAAGTTGTGACACTTCGTAGTGACTTTCTATTAGCAATTGAAAATAATTTTATTCATCTTTTCATTAAAGGTGATTGACTACTTATTGATTTATTATTAATATTTTATAGGGTCAAGCTCATTGCCCGTGGAAGAATTCAAGTGCTAACGAACTGTCAAGCGACTTTTAGATCATCTTAAAACTTCTTCAATTTCCACCACATTTATTGAGAAGTCAATCGCGCAACAAACTATATAGCCGATATACGTCATCACATCAAGACTAACTTTTTGAGAGAAGATTACATAACTTTTGGTGTATCTTTCTTTATAAAAAAAAGTTTAAAATTTGTATATACTTCGTATGTTTTTTTATCCGATCCGTATTAATTATGGAATTTTCATTTCGATTTTCGGACAATGTAGCTACAATAGTGTTTCAATCTCCTTTCATACTCCGATCCATACATTATTAGTAACATTACGATCAATGTTTTTTTTTTTGGAAACCCGAATCAGGGCTATTATACTCCATAGTAAGGAGTGTTCATGGGTGGTTAACCGTCCCGAAATTTGACTCGGTTCGGTAACCGAAAATTTCGGTTTGGCATTTTCATGAACCATAACCGTACCGTTTAACCGGTTAACCGCGATTTCGGTACGTTTACCGGTTAACCATAAACCACTATTAATTTTTTTAATTTTTTTTATATTTTAGATCACATTTAATTATCGTATTATTTTTGTACAAAAATTAACAATTTGAAATAGAAGATCAAGTCAAACGAAAATAAGTCTAAACAACGTCTAAAATTACACAAGTTCAAACAAAATTAAGAAGTGGAGTAACATTCTTATTGTTTCAAGAAAGGACTAATGGGCTATTACCCTAAGAAGTAAGTACACTAATTGGGATAGTTGTGCACAAACAAACATTTTTTACTAAAATACTTCACCTATAATTTTGTGATTTTGTCACCTCTAACTAAATTAAATTGAATAATTTTTTTGAAAAAAATAAATTTCGGTTTATTCGGTTAACTGTTTTGTCAAAAATCGTAACCTTAACCGACCGGTATAACCGTTAATTTTACCGGTTCGGTTACCGTAACCGTTTATATATTTTTTCGGTTCGGTTTACCGCCCATTTAGGTCGGTTTTTTCGGTTTACGATTTTTTATGAACACCAGTCCATAGTATATAAAAAAAAGAGTAGATAAGAAAGTACGAGTAGGTCAATCAAAACGCAAAAGTCATTCAACACAGGGGTACGTAGTTAAACCCAAAGGTCCATTAGCAAAATTTGCAATTGACAAACTTTCCAAAAATAGACAAACATGGTTTGTAAAACGTAATGCAACACAAATACGTTACCAAATTAAAAAAAAAAATCAAAAATAATCCCAGAAAATGCATGCATGCTGAATGGGCTAAGGAAGTAGAGTATGGAACTATGTACTCGTTTTTTTGGTATAAATAAATGTATAGCGTCCTTAAATCCTTTATGGTCAAAATTGATGACAAACTCAACAGTAAAAAGGAACAAAAAGGAGATCTAACACCCTACATGTCATTTTCATAATCAATTAATCATATCTAGTGATCCTATTTATTATATTTATTGTTAATTACTATGTTTATGTTAAACGCCATAGCTAGTGCAGAGAAGTACCGCTTACCCTTTACTATTTATAGCACTTTACAAATAAATGGTATTTACAGATAAATAAGGAGTAAGTAAATAAATAAATAAGTGATTATTACAAACAAAAGATTGTTACTCCCTCCGTCCCGGAATACTTGACCTGTTTTCCTTATCGAGCCGTCCATTAATACTTGACCTGTTTCTAAAAATGGAAATATTCTAACAATATTATATTATTTCTCACTCCACCCCTATTAACCCACCTACTCCCTACTCCATACAAAAAATAATTAAAAATTCAACCCCTACTCTCCCCAACCCCACCCTTTACACATTTCCCACTAACTACATTAAAATAATACCCCACTATCAACTACTACCTATTAAATTAAATAAGTCAATTCAAGTCCCTTAAACTCTGTGCCGGTCAAACCGGGTCGAGTATTCCGGAACGGAGGGAGTAATTAACAACTACGTACTCCATAAACGCAATTAAAAAGTGAAATGTAACTTCATATGGTATCAGTGAAAAAAAAAATGATCTTCTTTATTTTTCCTAATGCATGTTAAACTCAATTTTTGTTCTCATTTGATTTGATATGATTTGCTAACAAAGTATATATTGAACGTTCATTATACATTTATACTCTTTATGTTCAGAGCATGAATGAAAATTATTCTAAATTAATGAGAGTCATCTTATATTTCGTATTATCTATTTTGTTAAGAAAATATATATTGAGTGTTCATTATACTCTTTATGTTCCTTAATGCATGTTACACTTAGTTTATGTCCTCATCCAATCTACCCTGTTATGTTAAGAAAGTTTTGAATATTCATATACTCTTTTAGTTATCTAGTGCATGTTACACTCATTTTTGTTCTCATCGAATGATATGTTCTGTTATGTTAAGAAAGTATTGAATGTTCATTATGCTCTTTATGTTCCCTAGTGCATGTTACAACCAGTTTATGTTCTCATCTGATATAATCGGTGATGTTAAGAAAGTATTGAATGTTCATTATACAGACTAATCTTTATGTTCCCTGATGCATGTTACACCCAGTTTTTATTCTCATCTGATATGATATGTCTTGTTAAGAAAGTATGAACGTTCATTATACTTTCTATATGTTTCCTAGTGCATGTAACAAGACTCATTTTCTGTTCTCTGTCTGATATGTTTTATCTATTTTAATCTTATCTGATTTAGACTAATCTGATCAAATATGATCTGATCTGAACTGATCTGATTCGAAGTACTTGTATAAAATAAATAATTAAATATTATGATTAAATAATAAGGCATGAAATAAGAGGGCGCGGGGTTGAGCTAAGTAAAAAAAACAAAGAAAAAAAGAAGGGATAAAGCCAAAGGTTAAGAGAAAAGAGGAGAGAGAAAATGAAAGAAGAAATGTCTTTCTCAAACACAGATCCCTAAATAATCATAAGCCTTGTTTGGTTTCATATTTCATTGCCTCACCCCCCTTTCTTCTTCACCAACACAACTTAGTTTTTAGCTCATTCTTTTTGCTCACATATTCTCTCTTTCTCTCTCTAAAAGTATTATCCATTGGTTTTTTTCAGTTTATACATTTTGGTCAATGATTGAGCCTATTTCTTACCTTGAGAGCAACATTTTCACTTCTAACCCGACTTCTATTATGAAGTCAATCAACAATCATGATGGAAATCGAAACTGCAACAACTCCAACAACAACAACAACAACAACAACAACAATGGTTGGTTATTAGGTTTCTCACTTTCACCTCAACAAACCAACAACACAATGAGTCATCATCATCAACAACAACAACAACAACAACAACAACAACAACAACAACAACAACAACAACAACAACAACAACAACAGCAACAACAACAGCAACATGTTGCTAGCTTAAACAGTTCATTCTCTTCTCATGAAAATTTTCTCGAAAACAACAACATTTATGCTACTAATAATGATTACTATGGAGGATCATCAACTACAACAACTGATCATCATCAAGTGCATAATAATAATGGGACTAATCATAATCATCATCATCATCATAATTTCTTCTACTCTCATCCTTTCTCTCTCATGCCTCTCAAATCTGATGGCTCTCTCTGTCTTCCTCAAGGTCTACTCTCTCTCCCTTTTCTTTTTTTATTTTCTTTTTTTAAAAAAATACTCAAATTAAATTAATAGTCACGTTGGTAATGTATTTTGAACTAGACTTTTAAAATCCGTATATATTTTGTTGTGTAGGTAAAAAAAATGATGTGGTTATAATTATTTTTATTAACTTTTTTAATAGTCACGTTTGATATAGTGTAATTTGATGATAGTGTAATTTGAAATGGACAACTAAAACCCAAACAAATTCCAAGTATTGTTGTCCAGGGAAGAAAATGATGTGCTTATAATTTTTTTACTTTTTTTAATAGTAACGCTTGATAGTGTAATTTGAAATGGACAACTAAAACCCAAACAAATTCCGAGTATTGTTGTCTAGGGAGAAAATGATGTGCTTATAATTCTTTTTTAAACTTAATTCCGAGTATTGTTTTCTAAGGGAGAAAATGATGTGCTTATAATTCATTTTTTAACTTTATATTAATAGTCACTTTGATAGTGTAATTTGAACTGGGGACTAACACCCTTACAAAGTCCGGGGTATTGTTGTATAGGGAGAAAATAATGTGCTTATAATTTTATTTTGTTTAACTTTATTTTACCAATTACGTTGATAGTGTAATTTGAACTGAGTAACTAAAATCCGTACAAATTCCGTGTATTGTTGTCTAGGGAGAAAATTATGTGCTTATAATACTTTTTCTTAACTTTATTTTAATAGTCAAGTTGATAGTGTAATTTGAATCGAGCAACTAAAACCCGTACAAATTCCGGGTTATTGTTGTGTAGTGAGAAAATGATGTGCTAATAATGTTTTTGTTGACTTTAAATAATGTGAAAAGGAATGGTGCAAGCAATAGGTGGGAATTGTTCATCTACAACAACAACAACAAGTGCAACACCCAAGTTAGAGGATTTCTTTGGAACTCATCATCACTATAATCATCATAATCAACAACAACAACAACAACAACAACAGGAAGTTGTGCATGTGCAACAACAATACCCATTTTACCCTCAATTATACGAAAATTCTGCAGGTGCACTACAAGGTAAGGAACACCAAGTAGTAGGAGATCAACTCCCAGTTTGCAGTATGGGAATTGAGACAGAAATATCAGCAGGGTTAAGGAATTGGGTACAGAGGGGTTACATTGGGAGTTCTGATCAGGATCATGATCATGATCAAATCAACGGTGGAGATCATAATCAATCAGGTGTGGTGACAGTAGTGAGTAGTAGTAGTAGTAGTAATAGTAATAGTACTAGTACTACTACTGGTGGGCCCATGAGTGCAATTGGTTATGCTGATTTGCAATCTTTGAGCTTGTCAATGAGTCCTGGGTCCCAGTCCAGCTGTGTGACTGGGTCCCACCAGAATCAGATTGCTTCCGCCGTGGGAACAACCCAGTCGCCGTCGTCTATGGTGGTGATGGAGAGTAGCAGGAAGAGAGGTGGGGAGATAATTGAGCATAACAACAAACAGATTGTGCACAGGAAATCTTTGGATACTTTTGGACAACGAACTTCTCAATATAGAGGTGTTACTAAGTATGTTCTTCTTTTCTCTCTCTTATTGATTTATTTTGGTTTAATTTTTTTTTGGTGCGAATGAGACGTAACGACAATTTAAATGAGAAATACCGGGGAGAAAATTCGAACCTGAAATATGTCGTACACAATGAACCTGAAATCTGTCGTACATAAACTTTCAGTCTTAACCACCGGCTATAATGTAGTTTGTTTATTTTGAAGTTAAATGAGTGTATAATTTGATGAACAGGCATAGGTGGACAGGAAGATATGAAGCTCACTTGTGGGATAACAGTTGTAAGAAAGAAGGTCAAAGCAGAAAAGGAAGGCAAGGTTAGTCCTGACCCGGCCCGGCCCGAGCCAACCCAAACCGACATTGTCATATTTTTATTATACGGAGTACTCCCTTTGTCCGGAATTAATTATGATTGTCGTTAATGTTCTATTTAAAGTATATATGAACACGTTAAGTACAATGCGTGACAATTAAATCCGGATTGAGGTAGTATGGCTCGACCCGGCCCGACACTTGTCTTATTTTTATTATACGGAGTGCTCCCTTTGTCCGGAATTAATTATGATTGTCATTAATGTTCTATTTAAAATATATATGAACACGTTAAGTACGTGACAATTAAATCCGGATAAAGGTAGTATGGTGTTATTTGAAGTTTGTTACACTTCTAAAGTTCTAACTAATTTTTTTTCTTTATTTTTTGTTGGTGGCTTGGATTAATTAAATGCAGTTTATCTAGGTAAGTCATTTACAAAAAGTTGGAATTTTTATTTTTATAATTTTGTTCTATTTTGTCTTGATCCTTAAAAGAGAGAAAAATCCTAATATAAAAAAATGGATATTTATAGGAGGATATGATACAGAAGAGAAGGCAGCAAGGGCATATGATATGGCTGCACTCAAATATTGGGGACCCTCTACTCATATCAATTTTCCGGTAATGATTTTTTTTGATTTTTTTTTAAAAAAGGAAACGTGTTAAAATAAAATAAAATAAAATAAAATAAAATAAAATAACCTAAAATAAAATTGTATTAGTGTGAGCAACATAAAACAAAATCCTGTTTCTGAAATATATGTTTGGTTGTGACATTTCTTACAACAGTTGGAGGATTACCAACAACAACTTGAAGACATGAAGAACATGACTAGGCAGGAATTTGTTGCTCATCTTAGAAGGTACACTACTTAAATTATTTTTAACAATTTCTCGTTTGATTTCTTGTATTATTGTTAATCTGTTATTATTAATTATAATGTCATTGTTAAATTGTGGTTACTGCAGGAAAAGCAGTGGTTTTTCAAGAGGTGCATCAATATATAGAGGGGTTACTAGGTGAAAATATATTATTAATCAACATTATTATTCTTAGTTTAATGCAACCATATTTAGTGTGAATGATGGATCATAATTCTTTGGTTGTTGGTTTACAGGCATCATCAACATGGAAGGTGGCAAGCTCGAATCGGTCGAGTTGCTGGTAACAAAGACCTCTATCTTGGCACATTCAGTGAGTTTCGATTCTCTAGTCATGAAAATCATGCTTAAATGTAGAGTTTTGTCAATTTTTACAAACAAAATCAGAAAATTTCTACTCCGTAATTTTTTATGTACAAGTTTGGCCATCTGCACCCTTTAAAATAAAGAAAAATATTTTGAACCCACTAATGTATTATTCTGAATCTGTCACTGTTTAACTTCACTTGTTTTTATCACGTAGAATGTTTGATGAACAAGTAATCATAATAATACGGAGTAATAATTATTGTAATAATACGGAGTAATAATAATTATGATGATAGAGGGGATTCTTTATGATCTAGAAAAAGCCATCCTTTAATCAGAAATTTTCGAGTAGTTTTTTATGTACGATTTTGGCCATCTGCACCCACTATAAAATAGAGGAAAACAATTTGCACCCACAAATATATTATTCTGGATCCGCCACTACTTAATTTCTCGTGTTTTTTTTTTTGTATCACGTAGAATATTTGATGAACAAGTAATCATAATAAATAATAATAATAATAATAATAATGATAAAGGGGATTCTTTATGATCTAGAAAAAACCATCCTTTAAATCAGAAAATTTCGAGTAGTTTTTTATGTACGATTTTGACCATCTGCACCCACTTAACTAAAGAAAATATTGTGCCCCCATTAATAAACTTTATATTATTTTGGATCCGCCACTATTCAATTTCATGTGTTTTTATCATGTAGAATCTTTGATGAACAAGTAATCATAATAATAATTATAATAAATACTCCAATAACAATAATAATAATAATAATGATAAAGGGGATGCTTTATGATCTAGAAAAAGCCATCCTTTAAATCCAGCAATAAGTATATCGATCATCTTTTTGGACATTGGTAGTGAAATGATCTCATATTCTCAATAATGCTTAATCTACTTAGTACTAGCTTTGTTCTTCTTTTGAATAAGGCTGCCTATTCATTAGAGAATATCTTTAAACTCTTAGCCTTTTTCTCAACATTCCTTTCACTTTATTTTCTTTTAAAAGCAACAAAAATAAAAATCATCATACAAGAATTTAACTTGACCCTTTTTCTTTCTTTCCTTCTTTCTTTTTTGAAAGTCACTCTTTTGTTTATTTAGTGCATCAACTTGACTTGATTATGAACTCTGTATCTATTTATTATTTATTATTTATTATTTATTATTTATTAAAATTATCGTAGGCACTCAGGAGGAAGCGGCCGAGGCGTACGACATTGCTGCTATAAAATTCAGAGGGACTAATGCAGTCACAAATTTCGACATCGTACGGTACGACGTAGACCGTATTATGGCTAGTAGCACCCTTTTAGCTAGGGAGCTAGCTAGGCGTACCAAGGAGCCACTCCCTCTACCACCACCACAACCACCACAACAACAACCACCACCACCACCGGAAAACAACAATGCCGAGGAGGAGGAACTAGAAAAACCCGACTGGAAAGTTGTCATGTACAACTCATCTCAGCATCAGCAACAACAGAGTGATCAGATATGCGGCGGTGGTGGTGGTGGTAGTGGTGGTGGTGGTGGTGCTAATTTCTCGAACGAGTCATCATTGGTTACTAGCTTGAGTAGTTCAAGGGAGGATAGCCCTGAAAAGAACAACAACAACAACAACACTAATATTAGCAGCAACAGCAGAAGTTTGCCCTTGGCTTTTACAATGCCACCTTCATCAGCAACAAAACTGTTTACTGCTAATAATCCTGCATCAAGTATTGGGACTTGGATTAATCAACCTGTTGAACTTATTAGGGCTCCTTCTATTTCATCACTCCCTCAAATGCCACTTTTTGCTGCTTGGGCTGATTTACATTGAGGAGAAAGATATGGTAGTTTGTCACATGCAGTGTTACCTAATTCCCTAATCCCAATTAGGTAATGATGTATTTGTGTTTTTGTTTGGCATATCATTAGATTTGGGTATAAGGTGTAATAGTATATTAATTAGTAATTAAATCGGTGGGTGGGTTTTGTTTAGCATATCATTAGATTTGGGTATAAGGTGTATTAGTATTATTAATTTAGTAATTAAATCGGAGGCGGAAGGCGTAAGGTGGGTTGATTTAATATTATTTAAAGTTTTATTAAGTGGGTTTATTGTAGATTTAAATCTTATCAAGTTTTACTCCCTCAAATGCCACTTTTTGCTGCTTGGGCTGATTTACATTGAGAAAAAGATATCGTAATTTGTCGGCCAGTGTTACCTAATTCACTAATCCTCAACCGTGCAGATAGGTACAAACAATTTGCATTTTACGTACTCGTACCGTGGAGTTAGGTAATGATATCTTTGAGTTTTTGTTTAGCATATCATTTGATTTGGGTATAAAGTGTATTAGTATAATTAATTAGTAATTAAATCCAAGGTGAGTTTTGTTTTAGCATATCATTAGAAATGGGTATAAGGTGTATTAGTATTATTAATTAGTAATTAAATCGGAGGCGGAAGGCGGGTTGATTTAATATTTTTAAAGTTTTATTAAGTGGGATTATTTTGTAAGGTGCTAGTAAATCTTATCAAGATCTTTTGATCAAGATAGCTTAGCTTGTTTTAGCCTTTACAGATAAATCATTGAAATTCCATGACATGATATTTAGACAATGGTTACATAAATTCATCATGACATACTACAATTTACCTAAGTTAGTACATGACCAAATTATTTACAAAAAATGCTTTTTTTGACCATGTTTTTTAAATTTTTTGTGATAACTTTTTGACTAAATAGCAAATTTATTTCCTAAAAAAAATTAATAAAAATAAAAATTGGAGTTCTTACTTTTTTTTTTTTCTTCCCCTCCTTCCATGGACATAATGATTACACTATAATCTCTTTATCTTTTAAGAAGTTTGCTTTCTTCAAAGGTAACAGACATGTCATTCCCTATGATTCAAAAATAAGATTCCCAGATGACCATTTTTCTGATTAGATGTCCTGTGTATTATCTACCACTGTCTGAATGCCTGTCTTGTTTTTTACTTTCATCTTAGTAATCTTGGGAACAAGGAATAGTAACCATTTTCACTCATTTTTCATATCCAAACCCCTTTTCCCTTCTAACCTTCCTTTGTAAATAGAAAACGACAACATTTCTTAAAGAATAAAGATAGCACTAGGCCGGGCTGGTTTGAAGCACAGCGTGGCATAACATGAAAAAAGTACGGAACGGCACAAACAGTTAAAAAACATAGTATGACATGAACATGAAATCGTTTGCCGTGGGGTGGGTGACATTGTTTTTCGAAAAATTATGATAAGACGTGACACAACACAACATGGCACAACAAGTCAAAGCACATTTAATTGAAAGAAAATCAGGATTAGGCATGGCTCGACTTAACATGAGGAAGTGCTCCGTGTCTGAGATTCTATTTTGAAAATTTTAGCCCGACTTGACACATAACAATTGTCTTGGTGTACCGTTCTAGCCCAAGCCACATGGGCTCAACATGAAGCATGACTCGGCTCGATCACGACCATCATTATGTAAGACTATTAACAATTAAGGATTAACCGGTTTGGATCCGAATTAGTTGGATTAATAGGGTCGGGTTGGTGCCACAATCGGCTATCATGATTTCACTTTGCTAGTGAATGAAATTGTAGAAGGCTTTGAGGAAAAAAAGTTGAAAAACATCAACCAAATTCACACGTTCAAGAAGGGTTCACCTTAAAACTGATAGAGTATAAAATTAATCTCGGGGTTCAACCATCAGCTTAAATTTTTGGTTGAGTTGGTCATTTGACATGGTTCGAAGCCACGTGACGTAAAGATCACGGGTACGAATCTCATCCACCCTTCCTTTCAAAGTGGAATATTTCGCGCTAGGTATGAGGAGGCTTATGCTGCATCACACTTCAAGCCCAAAGGGCTTTCATGTGAGGGGGCGTGATAGAGTATAAAACTAATCTTGGGGCTTTAACCACCAGCTTAAGATTAGTTTTATACTCTATCAAAAACCATATGAAAATAAAGGGAAAAACCATATGACAATGAAGCAATGAATCCCTCATTTTTTTTAATCCTTGTGAGACAATCACATATATTGTTTGAAAAAGTTGATCGACTACGTTTTCGAATTGGCATGTTAATTATCAATGGTGGATTGTACTTGGACCTTTATTCAGTGAAAATCGACCCAAGGCACAAGGAGTATCTTTCTTATTGACAATTTAAACTTGTAATCAACTTCTAAATCTTGAATACACTTTATTCAGAAAAATAATTTTAACACATCAAAAGGTAATTTAAACACACCAAATAGGTGTAGTGGTGTACCAAAAATAAACCAATGAATAATTGTGTCAAAATAAAATTCCATAACTTGACATTGTTTACTGTTATGGACTTATGGTCCTTATGCATGTTGTAGGTTTGATATTTAAGATGCTTTTTCTTTTTTGTGTGAAGGTGTTTGAGATGTTGAATTCAATGCAACCCAATAAGTCAATAACCCATATAAAGGGCCATTGGACCAAATTGGTAAAAATAATTGGACGTTAAACAACAAATTGGTAAAGAAAGTGTCTCAGGCGACAATTTGGTCACAAAATCGGTCAGATTCACAACGGCGACGAATAGGTCACAAAACTGGTTTTCTAAATTCCGTCTGATTTTGTGACTTATTCGTCGTCGTTATAATTTAAATTTACTAAATTGTCGCTTGAGACACTTTTTTTTTTTTTAATACCAATTTGGTTAAATGGCCCCATATAGAGCCATCAGCTTGATACACCTCGATTTGTAGATCAAGAAGTTGGCACTTTTAATTAGGATAACAAATGCATCTATTTATTGTACTTTAGTAGTAGTATTACTGTATTAGTGAAAAGGTCAATAGCATTTACGAAGTGGAGTAGCATAAACTACTCCGTATAAAGTACTAGTACTTCTATAAAACTTAGTGTTAGGGAAAAATAACGGTTGATACCGAAAGTAATTACATATAACAAGGAGAAGATGTAACTTGATTGCAGATCTCTTAGGAATGATGTGGCACTGTAATATGGAGGTCAATGCCTTTTGAAGCTAATTTCGCCACCCTATCAGAGCAAACTTATAGTGACGAACGCTCTTCATGTATTCCAACCCAATAAGCTCTCCATCTCCTATGACTAAAACACAACAGACAAAGAAAGGAAAAGATCATATGTTTATTGTAGAGCTGATCAACCTTGGCGGCCTGCTGGCCCGGCCCGGAAATTACACGAATATGAGCAGAATATTCCGGCGCAAAGTTCGGTTCCGACCCTGCCCTTGTTTCATTTTTTAAATGTAGGTTTTGGACAACGTAAAACAATAATTCTAGTTATAAATTTAACCCGGTCCGAAAATGACATAAAAGCCCGCTATTTTCGCCCCAAAATAGTGAATTTTGGGAGCAAAAAATTGGCCCGAACCTTGGCCCGATCCGACATTATAGCCAGCTTTTATGGCCCTGACACGACCCGCCTTTTGGTCATGTCTAATTTATTGTCTTGCAATAAGCCAATAAGGTTAAAGTGCTCTGGGTAGCTGTTACACTGTTGGGCCCAACTGCTTTGCAGCCTACATGAGGCAACATGGCTAACTGATGTGTTATCGTGCGGCCCATTATGACCCTCCTCCAATCTACATAGTACATACTACAGCTGTTACTATGAGACAGATAATTGGGTATGATCCAGTTTTAGTTTGTATAAATGGAGGCCCAAATATGTTCGAATTTATATTCGTGGGCCAAACAAAGTTGATCATCCATCCGAATGGATTACTGAATAATTCTCAATCATTTATTCAAAAAGGTTGATTAATAAATGAAGGCAAATTTGCCAAATACAACCTAATAAAGTTCACTATTTGCCAATTACAACCTCAAATTTCTAATTTTGTCAATTACAACCTTAAACTTGTACATCTATTTTAAATTACAACCCGAAACCATTTTCCGGCAAAAATCATCGGAAGATGATGTCATAACGTTATTAAAAAAACATACGAAGTACATAATAGCTATATAAAAAAAATATTTTTTCAATTATTTTATGTTTTTTGTTTTAATTATTATTTATCTATTTAATTTTTTTATAGAAATTATGTAATTATTTTTTTTAATAACATTAACTTCGGGTTGTAATTTAAAATGGATGTATAAGTTTAAGGTTGTAATTGGCAAAAATAAAAATTTAAGGTTGTAATTGACAAATAGAGAACTTTATGAGGTTGTATTTGGCAAATTTTCCATAAATGAATAATACAAGTGTGTGCTTCAATTTCTATCTCCAAATCAACATCCTAGGAGACACAAAGAGAAATATTTTTGTCTATGTCCTTTGTTTGAAAATAATGGTAGTCATTTTTTTACCCTTAAAGAGTAGGTTAAATTGTTTTTACCACCTAAATAAATTGATAAATTGTTTTTTACCACCTAAAAAATTAAAAATTGTTTTTTACCACCTAAAAGTTAAATAAAATTTGTCTTTTACCACCTCTTAACTACAAAATGGATGAAAACGTTATGTGAATTAATGGGAAATAATAGAAAATGGTAGTCTATATACATGAAAATCTTGGGAGTAGAGAACGAAATAAAAAAATATAGTTGTTGAAATTAGTCCGCATAACGTTTCCTTCCATCTTTCTGGTTAAGAGGTGGTAAAAAAAAATTATTTTATTTTTAGGTGGTAAAAGACAATTTTTATTTTTTTAGGTGGTGAAAAATAATTTATCAGATTTTTTAAGTGGTAACAAACCATTTACCCTAAAGAGTATCTGAAAAGTTTATCACATTTTTAAAAGTAAGTAGTTTGAAATATTTGCAAGTTGCAAGCAAGTCCGTACGTTTAAGATTAGCAGGTTGCAACCATGGTAATTGCTCTTAAAATCACTTGTCTTATACTTTTAGGTAGTGTTTGGATAGAGAGATTTGATTTCAAATGATTCCTTTCAAAATTTGTCATTTCAAATACTGATATTCAATTCCAAATTATTTGTTTGGGAAAACAAGAATTATAAATCCATCATTTGAAATTCTGTACATTGTTTGGAAAGAAATTAGAAACTTTGATTTTAAAAATTAAATATTTCCACAATATTATCAACAAAATAAAGTAATTAGAAAATTAAAACCAAAATTAGTATTGAAAAAATGGTTGGTCATATGAAGTCCCACACTTCTTCGTCTTCATTTTTCACCATTTTCGTTCTCTCCTTCACTTTGCACCATTTCATACCCACTCTTCATAAAAGTCAAATTGATGGTGGACACTGCTCTTACAAGCTTAAATTAATGGTGGGCGCTTCCATTTCAAGCTCTAATTAATGGTGTACGCTGTTATTCCAAGCTCTAATTAATGGTGGTCGTTGAATTTCGCGTCGGTCTTTATTCGACAGGGGAACATATCGGATAAGAAGATTCATCTTCTTGATATTACCTTCCATAGTACCGAATAAGAGAGAGAAAGTAAATATAATCCAAATTTCAATCTCAATTTTCGACATCTCATATCTCAATTTTCTTCCAATTCTCCTCAAATTGGAGAGATCTGGTGAATAATTGCTCAAGAACAAAAAATTATGATGCTATATTTAATTTCCAACAATAGACTTCAGCTATGGATTAAGAACCGTGGTGGCGGCGGCAATGGAGGAGGGAGGAAGAGAAGTTGAGCGCATCTACTAGTGGCGGCAATTGAGGGGAGGAGGAGAGAGACAAAGTAAGTTAATTGTAAGATTAGTACTTCTTATATTGGTGAGGGCAAAGAATTTGAAATGACAACGTTTCATGAGTCATTTGAAATTACACAAATATGGGCCTTTTTAGAATAATTGAGGATTTGGCCAAATTCCAGAATTCCAAATTCTTTGTTTCCCAAACACCTAATTCTATCAATTCCAGAATTTCAAATGAAATGCTCATATCTAAACACACCATTAAGAACTTTCGATTTGATATGTACGGACAGGGGCCAATACAATACGTACAAAGGGTATGCAGTTGCATACCCCGACAATCTGCATTTAGTTATAAGTTTAGACTAAATAATTGAATGCAGTAAGTTGGTAATTTGACCATGATTAAGTGTTGTCTAGTGAGTTGGTTTTGAAGAATGGTGTTTGAATCTTGTTACATCCATTTTCCAACCCTTGCATCTTTTTTTTATCCCTTTTTCGTTTACTTTAACCACTCAACTTACATAATTTTGCATGCCCCATACATAAATATGTTAGGCAGGGCAATGGACCGGATTGAAAAATATGTTAAACGGGTGGATGAATGATAATATGATGGAGCGAGGGCCATCCATATCCTACCCAATCTGTTTCCCGCATCTCAGATATCGATCCATTTAATAATTGCAGGTGGATCGGGTAAATTGATATTCATTTAATATTGCTATCCCTACACCAGGTAAACTACACACCACTAACAAAGACTAGTCAAAGTGGAATCCACATTACCTTTACTAATTGATTTTAATGTTGTATTAGAGGTGGGTTATTGACAGGCTAAATCTCACTCCTATCAAAGATAAATCTAACGTCACCAACTAAAAATATAGCAAGGGAAGCAGGGATCGTATCCACAGGGAAACATGCGTTCTTTCTACTATTAAATTACTAATCTAGACTACTGGTAACGAGAGTTGGAATGGTTTGTGTATTAAACTAAAACAAGTAATCAAATCGGAAAATAACAATATTAAAGGAATCTAGGGCAGCGGTTCACCATAAATGCAGACCGGGATTGGACAGCGGACAATAACAATCAACTAACAATCATAACTAGGAAAACATGCATCTCTCGAATCTTATGAATTCCTTAGGATAGAACAACTAGTGGGCTCTCGCTACGTACTAGAAATAATTCCTATCTAATAGCCACAGACCAAAAACATCAGATTTATACCTCTCGGCGCACAATCTAAGGTTAATCAAACTCAAATCAAAATAGTCCGGTCGAACAGAATTGACGAGCAATAATAATAAGCTATAGAAATTAATCAATCAATCAAATATCATGTCCACATATAATCCCAATCATGCATTCATGGATCCCCTAAACCCTAGAAATTAAACTACTCACTCATGATAATAAATAACAAAGCAATTAATATAATAGAAAACATGATTAAAGCAATAAACTAAATTAGAACAAGAAGCAATACCTAATTGAAGAACAATGAATGATGAAAGCTTGAATTTTTGATTGAAAATAAAACTAAGTATTGGAACAAATTTGAGAGAATAATAAGCTCAGGAAATAAACTAAGGTTCAAAACTAAAAAATAAAAGGTGTCTCTAAAAATATAAGGGGCTAGTATTTATAGTTTGCCCAAAATACAAGCCAAAAACCGGAAAGAAAACTCGCGCATAAGTGCAGGAGGTTGGCGTCGCCCGATCGGGCGTCGCTTCGCCCGATCGGGAGATCCACTCGATAGTCGGCCCGATCGGGCCAAAATCCGCCCGATCGGGCGGTTTGTGAACTCTCTACATATGCTCCAGGATGACCGCCCGATCCGGATCGGGCGAGCTGCGCCCGATCGGGCGCGCTTTGATGAATCCAAATTGCCTCAATTCCGCCCGATGGTTGCATTTCTCCCTCGGCTTCCAGGGCGATTTGCAATCTTCAATGTAGCTCGCCCATATCACTGAGTCTAACTCTCGGGGATCAACCATAAGCATCCAAGGCTCCCGAAAGTCGACGATGGAGGTCCCGAACTTCCTCGGGCTCATATAGTGGCCTAGATCAACATGAAACGGGTCTAAAAAGACCAATTTCTCATAATTAAACCTGAAACTCAAGGCACACTCAATAACACACATTAGTACTAGAAACGGCTCCTAAGAGCACGTTTGACACATAAAAGTACTAAGGGATGGGGGTAAAAATACTATATAAAACATGCATATCAAACCTCCCCAAGCTAGATCCTTGCTTGTCCCTAAGCAAGGAAATCATCGATGAACACAAAACCAACTTCACCCCCAACATAATTCAAAATGAAAGACATAATTCGAGGCAAAATCCAACAAGCATGCATCAGTGTCAACCAATCAAATTCATTCAATCGCCAATCCACCTTAACAATCGTCACGCAAAGCGAACCACAAGTGTACAATGGAATTCAAGACTAGTGCTCACACACTCGTCACTCATTTATGTGGCGGATAAAAAATGTACCCGTTCGCTCCCCTCCCAACATATATGTGTACAATGCCCTCCCAAACTCACAACACTCGTGTGTCTAGAAAAACATGCACTCAACCTAGTAGTCGACTCGGAATGTGTCATGTCATAACTTGCATTGATAAACAACTACTTTCACATTAATACAACTCTATGCACAAAGGCCGGAAGGTCTTTCAAGCTTGTAATGATAGGCTTAGGTAAGGGTGCGGTAAATTTGGGTAAAATGTGAGCTCAAAGCCTTGGCTTTGGGGAGCATAAATCCTAGAAAATCCATGATCAATCACAAATGATGACCACAACTCTCCCACTCAACACATGAATAAAAACAACAAACAACCACACTATACTTTCTTGCCTTGATTTCACAATTATAACCAATCACTCATGAAGATAAGAAATTGTAATACCGGGGTGACAAAAGCTTGAATTATCTTGAGAATAACGAATTTTTTTTTTTTTTTCTTGCTCAATCTCATTTTTTCTTTTTCTTTTGGAACCTTCACATTTTTTATTCTCCTCATCTCATTCATTTTTCAGCTCATTTTTTCAACAACAATCATGATAAGAAGAACTTCCCTTTTCAATACTCAATATGCTCAAAATGTACCACACTACAACTCCCTCACCTCACTACTATTAGCTCCCCCAATCTAGGCTTGGGACTAGTAACCAATGGGGAATTTACGGGCTTGTAATGTGGTTAGTCACCGAATAAAGGGCACAAGCACAACATGGGTAGAAAAAGAGGGAACAAATGTATCTAATGTCATCTGAAGGCTACCTAAATAAAAAAAAATGCCTTCGTCCTCCACAATGTGTGAGGTTATGATACATATGACATTACATAGATCATGCGGAAACAACCATTAACCCAGGACAACATATTATTTACACATAATCATATAGCATAATTTAGATGCATACTCTTTGTTGCGTGCCCTCCCTAGCTGCGCCCGAACCGAACAAGAACAAGTCTTTAGGACTCCAAGTGTCGTCCCTCCGTAGATAGTCCACAGTACGTCCGGATCCGCCTTAAGATTGACCAACTAGAATCGCCCTTAAGGTACTAGAAAATTTCGGCACTTTTATGAGCAAGATGTGTGTTTTAATTTTCTCTCAAAAAACTCACTTTTTGAATACTTTGAAACTTGTTATAAATTGTGAGCCCTAGCCTCATATTTATAGGGGTATGGAAAGGGAATCGAAATCCTATTCAGATACAAATTAATTAAACCTAGAATCCTACAAGAACTCTAATTTTAATTAATTTATCAAATAGAATTAGGAATTTAATCATTAACCGAACTCTGCATGTTTTAGGAAACGTGCACGAACACAAACACTTGCACACACACGCACGGCTGCCACGATGGGCCCCATGCGTGCGCGCGAGCAGCAGCCCACGCAGCGCCCGCGCGCGCTGCGCGCTGCGCGTGCTGTGCGCGCTGTGCGTGCTGCGCAGCTTGCTGGGCCTGGCCTTGCGCTGGGCCTGGCGTGGCTGTTTGTGCGGCGCGCTTGGCTTGCTGGGCGATGGCCTGGCTTCGTGCTGGGCCTCTTCCGGCAGGCCTCGTCCGATGCTTATTCGTACGATGCGCTTCCGATTAAATTTTCCGATTCCGGAATTCATTTCCGATACGAACAATATTTAATATTTCCGATTCCGGAATTAATTTCCGTTTCGAACAAATATTTAATATTTCCGTTTCCGGAATTATTTTCCGATTCCGACAATATTTCCGTTTCCGGCAATATTTCCGATTCTGGCAATATTTCCATTTCCGATAATATTTTCCGATACGTACCATGTTTCCGTTTCCGGCAACATCTACGACTTGGATAATATTTATATTTCCGATACGATCCATATTTCCGTTTCCGGCAATATCATCGTTTCCGGAGTATTCATTTCTTGCCTGTGACGATCTTAGCTCCCACTGAAACCAAGATCCGTCGGTTCCGAATATTCATAGATGGAGTATTTAATGCCATTAAATACTTGATCCGTTTACGTACTATTTGTGTGACCCTACGGGTTCAGTCAAGAGTAAGCTGTGGATTAATATCATTAATTCCACTTGAACTGAAGCGGCCTCTAGCTAGGCATTCAGCTCACTTGATCTCACTGAATTATTAACTTGTTAATTAATACTGAATCGCATTTATTAGACTTAACATAGAATGCATACTTGGACCAAGGGCATTATTTCCTTCAGTCTCCCACTTGTCCTTAGGGACAAGTGTGCATTTCCTAATTCCTTTGTCGCTCGATGCTTGCTCTTGAACATAAGGTAAGAGTTGTCATCCTTATTATGTCCAGAGGTGTTCCTCGGTTTCAGAGTTCAACTGATCAAATAAACAGATAATCATAGCCTATGATTCATCCGAGCACGGCCATGCATTTCACAGTT
The DNA here is from genome assembly GCF_020520425.1 of Spinacia oleracea. Taxonomy (NCBI): domain Eukaryota; kingdom Viridiplantae; phylum Streptophyta; class Magnoliopsida; order Caryophyllales; family Amaranthaceae; genus Spinacia; species Spinacia oleracea. Next base: position 152,748,803 of record NC_079489.1, read on the forward strand.
TCTAGCTCTCCGAGTGGCCTTGTACAACTTTTAAGCATCTCATCCCGATTTATGGGAGGACAATCCCAATCTTGCGATCTTGAGATTAGACTTCGTTTGATAGGTGATTACCTGAGCGTCGCCTTTATAGCCTCCTTTTACGGTGCGACGGTTGGTCAACGTCAAAGCAACCAGTTCTCAAACAAGTAATCTCAAATCACTCAGGTATTGAGGATTTAGTGTCTAATAATTTAATGAAATTTACTTATGACAAATTTTCATCTCTTACAGTAAAGTTTCATAGGTCTTGTCCGATACTAGTCTTCCCAAAGTAAGTATCTATGCAAATGATTATGACATTGCCATGTCCACATAGTTCAAGAAACAGAACTACTAGTCATCTTGCATTCTAATCGTCTAACGTTTTCTATGCGTCCAATTTTATAGAAAACTCCGATTAGGGACCATTTTCAACCTTTCACATTCAAGTTCACTTGATAGACATTTCTTAGTCACAGGACTGGTCCTGACAGTCTATCTTGAATATATCGTCAAATTGAAGGGACTCATCATTAAATAAACCACAAATTAAATGGAAAAATGAATTCTTTTCATTTATTGTGAATGATTAACCAATAATGTTTTACAAAAGTTTTAAACTCTAAAACTTTAAAACATTAAACAGAGACATCAAAGCCATTCTCCAATATGCTTGATTCCCATAGCTGCAGTGTGCGAGTTGTGCTTCGCCTGCGGCAGAGGTTTAGTTAATGGATCTGATATGTTGTCATCAGTTCCAATTTTGCTTATCTCGACTTCTTTTCTTTCAACGAACTCTCGTAGAAGGTGAAATCTACGAAGTACATGCTTGACTCTCTGGTGGTGTCTAGGCTCTTTTGCCTGTGCAATAGCTCCGTTATTATCACAATACAGGGCTATTGGTCCTTTAATGGAGGGGACTACACCAAGTTCGCCTATGAACTTCCTTAGCCATATAGCTTCCTTTGCTGCTTCATGTGCAGCAATGTACTCCGCTTCAGTTGTAGAATCCGCAATGGTGCTTTGCTTAGCACTTTTCCAGCTTACTGCTCCTCCGTTGAGGCAGAAGACAAACCCAGACTGTGATCTAAAATCATCTTTGTCGGTTTGGAAACTTGCGTCCGTATAGCCTTTAACAAATAATTCATCATCTCCACCAAAGACCAGGAAGTCATCTTTGTGCCTTTTCAGGTACTTCAGAATATTCTTGGCAGCAGTCCAATGCGCCTCTCCTGGGTCTGACTGGTATCTGCTCGTAGCACTGAGTGCGTACGCAACATCCGGGCGTGTACATATCATAGCATACATTATTGAACCAATCAATGATGCATATGGAATCCCATTCATTCGTCTACGCTCATCAAGTGTTTTTGGGCACTGAGTCTTGCTTAGAGTCATTCCATGAGACATGGGTAGGTAGCCTCGCTTGGAGTCCGCCATCTTGAACCTATCAAGCACCTTATTGATATAAGTGCTTTGACTAAGTCCAATCATCTTTTTAGATCTATCTCTGTAAATCTTGATGCCCAATATGTACTGTGCTTCTCCTAGATCCTTCATCGAAAAACATTTCCCAAGCCAAATCTTGACAGAGTTCAACATAGGAATGTCATTTCCGATAAGCAATATGTCGTCGACATATAATACTAGGAAAGCAATTTTGCTCCCACTGACCTTCTTGTATACACAAGATTCGTCCGCGTTCTTGATGAAACCAAAGTCACTGACTGCTTCATCAAAACGTATATTCCAGCTCCTGGATGCCTGCTTCAATCCGTAGATTGACTTCTTTAGCTTGCATACCTTTTTAGCATTCTTTGGATCCTCAAAACCTTCAGGCTGTGTCATAAACACAGTTTCTGTTAAAACGCCGTTTAAGAAAGCAGTTTTGACATCCATCTGCCATATTTCGTAATCGTAATATGCAGCGATTGCTAACATTATTCGAATAGACTTTAGCATTGCAACTGGTGAAAAGGTTTCATCGTAATCCACACCGTGGACTTGCCTGTAACCTTTTGCGACCAATCTAGCTTTGAAAACTTCAAGTTTCCCATCCTTGTCCTTTTTCAGTTTGAAAACCCATTTGCTTCCAATGGCTTGGTAGCCATCTGGCAAATCGACCAAATCTCATACTTGGTTTTCAGACATGGAGTCTAATTCAGATTGCATGGCTTCTTGCCACTGCTTGGAGCTAGGGCTCGTCATAGCTTGCTTGTAAGTCGCAGGTTCATCACTTTCAAGTAATAGAACGTCATAGCTCTCGTTCGTCAAAATACCTAAGTACCTTTCCGGTTGAGATCTATATCTTTGCGATCTACGCGGGGTAACATTTCTAGATTGACCATGATTCTCACCAGATTCTTCTAAAGATCTCTGAGTTTCATCCTGAATGTCATCTTGAGTATTCTCTAGAGTTTGTTGTTCGACTCGAATTTCTTCGAGGTCTACTTTTCTCCCACTTGTCATTTTGGAAATGTGATCCTTCTCCAAAAAGACACCATCTCGAGCAACAAACACTTTGTTCTCAGATGTATTGTAGAAGTAATACCCCTTTGTTTCCTTTGGATAGCCCACAAGGATACATTTGTCAGATTTTGGATGAAGTTTGTCTGAAATTAATCGTTTGACGTATACTTCACATCCCCAAATCTTAAGAAAAGACACATTTGGAGGCTTTCCAAACCATAATTCGTATGGAGTCTTTTCGACAGCTTTAGACGGAGCTCTATTTATAGTGAGTGCAGCTGTATTTAGTGCATGTCCCCAAAATTCTAATGGAAGTTCGGCCTGACCCATCATTGACCTGACCATGTCTAGCAAGGTTCTGTTCCTCCGTTCCGACACACCGTTCCATTGTGGTGTTCCAGGAGGAGTCAACTCTGATAGAATTCCACATTCTTTCAGATGGTCATCAAATTCATAGCTCAGATATTCACCGCCTCTATCAGACCGCAGTGCCTTAATCTTCTTGCCTAATTGATTCTCTACTTCACTCTGAAATTCCTTGAATTTGTCAAAGGATTCAGACTTATGCTTCATTAGGTAGACATAACCATACCTACTGAAGTCATCAGTGAAAGTGATAAAGTAGCTGAAACCACCTCTAGCATTTGTACTCATTGGTCCACATACATCTGTATGGATTAAACCCAATAGTTCATTTGCTCTTTCTCCAACTTTAGAGAAAGGTTGCTTTGTCATTTTGCCAAGTAAACATGATTCGCATTTACCATAATCCTCTAAGTCAAATGGTTCTAGAATTCCTTCCCTTTGAAGTCTTTCTAAGCGTTTCAAGTTTATATGGCCTAATCGACAATGCCACAGATAGGTGAGATCTGAATCATCCTTTTTGGCCTTTTGGTATTTATGTTATATACTTGTTTATCGTGATCTAATAAATAAAGTCCATTGACTAATCTAGCAGATCCATAAAACATCTCTTTAAAATAAAACGAACAACTATTGTCTTTTATTATAAAGGAAAATCCCTTAGCATCTAAGCAAGAAACTGAAATGATGTTTTTAGTAAGACTTGGAACATGGAAACATTCTTCCAGTTCCAAAACTAGCCCGGAGGGCAACGACAAATAGTAAGTTCCTACGGCTAATGCAGCAATCCGTGCTCCATTTCCCACTCGTAGGTCGACTTCACCCTTGCTTAACTTTCTACTTCTTCTTAGTCCCTGTGGATTGGAACATAAGTGTGAGCCACAACCTGTATCTAATACCCAAGAAGTTGAATTAGCAAGTATACAGTCTATAACGAAAATACCTGAAGATGGAACGACTGTTCCGTTCTTCTGATCTTCCTTTAGCTTCAAGCAATCTCTCTTCCAATGCCCCTTCTTCTTGCAGTAGAAGCATTCGGATTCAGAAGTGGGTTGACTGACCTTCCTCTTTGCAGATTTGGCGCCAGTTTGCTTAGTTGGGTTGGCCTTGTTGCCACCTTTCTTAGCATTCCTCTTCTTTCCAGATTTCTTGAACTTGCCCCCACGCACCATAAGCACATCCTGCTTATCACTTTTGAGCGTCTTTTCAGCGGTCTTCAGCATACCGTGAAGCTCAGTGAGCGTTTTGTCCAGACTATTCATACTGTAGTTCAGTTTGAACTGATCATACCCGCTATGAAGAGAATGGAGGATGGTGTCTATAGCCATTTCCTGAGAAAATTGCTGATCCAGCCGACTCATATTCTCAATGAGTCCAATCATTTTGAGAACATGTGGACTTACGGGCTCGCCTTTCTTAAGTTTGGTCTCAAGAATTTGCCTATGAGTCTCGAATCTTTCGACTCGAGCCAGATCTTGGAACATGTTCTTCAACTCACTGATGATTGTGAAAGCATCTGAGTTGATGAACGTTTTCTGCAGATCCGCACTCATGGTGGCGAGCATTAGACATTTCACATCCTTGTTGGCATCAATCCAACGATTGAGGGCTGCCTGAGTGACCCCGTCGCCTGCAGCTTCGGGCATCGCCTCATCCAGGACATACTCATTTTCTTCCTGCATAAGAACTATTTGCAAGTTCCTTTGCCAGTCAAGGAAGTTTTTCCCGTTCAACTTCTCCTTTTCGAGAATTGATCGAATGTTGAATGAATTGTTGTTTGCCATATTAAAAACTACAATTGAAAAGAATAAACAAATAAATAACCATTCACAGTTTCTCTTAATAAACTTAAATTCTAGCATACATGCATAATTCAATGTTTATTAAGCATTTTATTCAAATTATGTGTTCCGGCAGGTGTGAATAAAATGATTCCAAGATCCTAAAATCATTGAAGAACTAAGCACAGTTTGTCGACTTAATCCTAGAACATCTTAGGTAAGCAAAAGCCTTTTGCTAATAGTCTAGAAACTATTCTTGGTTGATAGGTACGTCTAAGAACTTATTAGGTAAACCTATCGAATTTGCCACGACATAAAAGGACTCCTTACTTATATAGTTGAGTTTCACCAAAACTAACATGTACTCACAATTATTTGTGTACCTTGCCCCTTTAGGACCAATAAGTAACACCTCGCTGAGCGAAAACTATTACTAGATTGATGTAAAGGATATCCAAGCAAGTGTATATTTTGGCATGGCACCTTTTAACTCAATTTTTAAGTTTGGAACTTAAAGCTCTTACTATGTTGGTTAGATTTTAAGTGAACTAAAATCCTTAATCATGCAACATAATCAAGCTTTTGATCTCATGCATTTTAAGACATATTTAAAAGCAATAAATAACATAAAACATGCATAAGATATTTGTGATCTAGTATGGCCCGACTTCATCTTGAAGCTTTAACTTCAAAATCCGTCTTGAAAATCTCCGTGGGAGGCACCATTTTCTTCAAATAGGATAAGCTATAACTAATTACAACTATTTGATGGTACGCAGACCATATTTGAATTGAAAAATAACTTTGGTACTTCAGACCAATTACATTCAAATTAATGGTACGCAGACCATATTTTCTATCCTATTTGGGCCATACTAGTCACTTCATAACCTGCAAAACAGTACATATACAATATATACCATTCACCCATTCATTATCATGAATGGCCCACATAGCTGGTTAGTAAAACACATTATGCATCACGTAAACATTTGCAGCAATTAATCAAGGGCACCAATAATCTACCAATTATTCAGTCCTTATTAATTCTAATCAAGTTGTTTTAACCTTAAGGATTTGTAGACCTAATCAAGAGTTTATGACTAAAAAACGCTCCCACTTAAACCAATAAATTTATATGCTTTACTAATTTTAAACATAAAAATGTATTTCTAGTCCAACCGGAAACATACAAATTTAATTAAAATTTAAAGCTCATATCAATTTATAATTGAATCCAAAAGTTTAATTTAATTTCAGTCGTATTTAAATTAATTCATGATTTAAATTATAGTAAAATAATTAGAATAAATAAAATTTATTATAATTACAATATTCAAAATTAAAATCCAAGAAAATAATTTAAATTATTAATTTTAAAATTAATTAAAATTACGTGAACTGAAATTTTCAAATTAAACATTCAAAACGATCTTTAATCGTAACGCAAACACCCTACGCGTTGCACGCCCATGGGCCGCACGCACACAGCCATCGCTGGCCATGTGCGCGCAGCCCATGCGCTCGTCGCATAGCTGCTGCATCTCCATCGCAAGCCTCCGCACGCACTGGTGCTCGCTGCGCGCGCCAGCGCTCATCGCACGCGAGCTATCGCTCGCAGTGCGCGCGCGACATCGCTCGCTGGGCGCGAGACATCGCTCGCTGGGCGCGCGAGCCATCGCTCGCTGGGCGCGCGACATCGCTCCCTGTGCGCGCGAGCAATGGTGGGCGCAGCGCTCGTGGCACGCGAGCTTGCGCTCGCTGCGCGCGAGGCTGCGCGCTCTTGTGCGAGGCAGCGCGCGTTGTGGCGCAGCTCGCTTGCTGCCCACACGCGACTGCCTTGGCTCGCCCTTCGCCCATGCCCATTCGTCCATTGCTCGTGGCACACGACACAAGGCAGGGCTGCTGCCTTGTGCTCGTGCACTACGCCCTTGCTCATTGCATTCGTGCCGCACGGGCGACGAGCTCCCTTGCTCGTCGTCGCATGCCCGCATTATACAACACCCCTTAAGGGTAACACGAAGCGTCCATTGCTTCGTGCGTGCAAGTTTTATGAACGAATCGCATAAAAATTTAAAATTTATATTTAAAATTAATGACAAATTAATAAATAATATTAATTTCATAATTTTAGGGCGAAAAATCGAAAATTTATTATCCAATTGATTTCCGATTGTTATGGATTCAAGTCTAGGTCATAAAAATTTAAAATTTATCATAAATTTACAATTTTTATGTTGGTTTTTAATCATAGGTTTCTAATTAAATTACAATTAATTATGAAAATCAAATTAATTCTAAATTATTCTAATTTTCAACAAATTAATCATAATTACAAATTAGATTGCATAATTAACAAGACTAGGCATTCAAACTTGTTAAACATATGCAGTAGGTCAATCAAAAATTCAAGATTTATCAACAAGAATCGCAAATATTTAATTTAACATCTTAAATTTACGAAATTTTGCATTCGAAAAACTAAAACCTTCGAAAAGTCATAGTTAGGCTTCGAATTTGAGAATTCTGGGTTCGGCAGAAAAATACTAGTTTTGTCAAAATTTTAGAATGCCTTTTACATGCGGAATTGACACAAAAATCACTCAATTCGGATGAGTAACGAAGAAACTGCCGAAAAACTGCGTACGTATAATTAAATAAACGCAATTTGCAATTAGTTAACAATTACGAAAATTAATCACCCCTTTTAATTCTTGCAAATTTGTAATATTTAACCATGTTCATGCAATTTAGATTATGAAAATAATAAGGGGCTCGTGATACCACTGTTAGGTTATGATACATATGACATTACATAGATCATGCGGAAACAACCATTAACCCAGGACAACATATTATTTACACATAATCATATAGCATAATTTAGATGCATACTCTTTGTTGCGTGCCCTCCCTAGCTGCGCCCGAACCGAACAAGAACAAGTCTTTAGGACTCCAAGTGTCGTCCCTCCGTAGATAGTCCACAGTACGTCCGGATCCGCCTTAAGATTGACCAACTAGAATCGCCCTTAAGGTACTAGAAAATTTCGGCACTTTTATGAGCAAGATGTGTGTTTTAATTTTCTCTCAAAAAACTCACTTTTTGAATACTTTGAAACTTGTTATAAATTGTGAGCCCTAGCCTCATATTTATAGGGGTATGGAAAGGGAATCGAAATCCTATTCAGATACAAATTAATTAAACCTAGAATCCTACAAGAACTCTAATTTTAATTAATTTATCAAATAGAATTAGGAATTTAATCATTAACCGAACTCTGCATGTTTTAGGAAACGTGCACGAACACAAACACTTGCACACACACGCACGGCTGCCACGATGGGCCCCATGCGTGCGCGCGAGCAGCAGCCCACGCAGCGCCCGCGCGCGCTGCGCGCTGCGCGTGCTGTGCGCGCTGTGCGTGCTGCGCAGCCTGCTGGGCCTGGCCTTGCGCTGGGCTTGGCGTGGCTGTTTGTGCGGCGCGCTTGGCTTGCTGGGCGATGGCCTGGCTTCGTGCTGGGTCTCGTCCGGCAGGCCTCGTCCGATGCTTATTCGTACGATGCGCTTCCGATTAAATTTTCCGATTCCGGAATTCATTTCCGATACGAACAATATTTAATATTTCCGATTCCGGAATTAATTTCCGTTTCGAACAAATATTTAATATTTCTGTTTCCGGAATTATTTTCCGATTCCGGTAATATTTCCGATTCTGACAATATTTCCGTTTCCGGCAATATTTCCGATTCTGGCAATATTTCCATTTCCGATAATATTTTCCGATACGTACCATGTTTCCGTTTCCGGCAACATCTACGACTTGGATAATATTTATATTTCCGATACGATCCATATTTCCGTTTCCGGCAATATCATCGTTTCCGGAGTATTCATTTCTTGCCTGTGACGATCTTAGCTCCCACTGAAACCAAGATCCGTCGGTTCCGAATATTCATAGATGGAGTATTTAATGCCATTAAATACTTGATCCGTTTACGTACTATTTGTGTGACCCTACGGGTTCAGTCAAGAGTAAGCTGTGGATTAATATCATTAATTCCACTTGAACTGAAGCGGCCTCTAGCTAGGCATTCAGCTCACTTGATCTCACTGAATTATTAACTTGTTAATTAATACTGAACCGCATTTATTAGACTTAACATAGAATGCATACTTGGACCAAGGGCATTATTTCCTTCACAATGTGCATGTATATGAGTCATAAAACACTACTAATAGTTGCAAACCAATACACAAAATCAATGACACACCAGAAAGCTATCACACATCCTAACCAAGTCAACTAGTCAAGCACCAAGTCCACAAGTAGTTAGTCGGAGTTGACTCATGTTTAGGCATCAAAGCAATCGAATATCAAATCATGGTTAACACATCTACATTGCCCATCATCAAATACCAAGAATCAAAACAATTTCTGCTCAAGGGGCACAGGGAAGCATGATATTGTATTCATCGGAACGTATTTTTGTATTTTTTTTTCTTTTTTTTCAAGGCAATAAACTAATCTAGAAAGCATTAAACACACCAAAGGAACACACCAAAATAAAGAAATGCGAAAAGAAAAGAAAAACATACCTACAATGTACAAGTAATGTGAAACCCCCCCCCCCCAAACCAAATCAGACAATGTCCTCATTGGCTCAAGGGTATCGAACCAACTCGATCTCATCTCCATCATTGACGGCCATGGCCGCCATCATCATCATCATCATCACCATCATCTCTGCCACCATGCCCGCTAGGACCCGCTCCCCACCCTCCGTACTGGGTAGGTGTGAAGGTGCCCATAGAACCCGGAGCTCCATATCCCTCTGCGGGATAGGTATACCAGGTAGGGTGCTCATAATCTGGGGCAATGTAGCCCTGCCTGGCATACTGATCATAGAATGGGAACATGGTCCTCTGGTGATCAGCTGCGAACTCATGGAAACCGAGCTCAAGTCTGCTCAACCGCTCATGAATGGACCCCTGCTCCTCATCTCCTACCGGGCCACCCTGGGGCCTCCCCGCGTCTCGACGCCCCCTCCTAAAGTAGGTGCGAGGCTCTGGCTGGTACTGATGGGGCTCTGGCTGTGGGTCAGGCTGAGGCTGGGGGTCAGGCTGAGGCTCTTCCCCAAATCCAACATATAAGTAATGAGCCTGACCGGGTCTGAAACTAGTGCGTCCCTGAGGGTCAGGCAAGGTGAAAAGCCTGTTTCCCTCGAACATCCAATACATGGCTCCCGGCCTAAACAACCCATGCTCCCCCTGTAGCCGACGGAGTCCAGCAAAGTAAGCCAAGTCAAGTAAGTTGCTACCCAGAACTGGAGTCTGGTTAGCCTCATTGAAGTTCTCCGTGGCCATGGCTATGTGGGTGATCAACCCACCTATGGTAATTTTGGTAGTATGTGTGGAAGTGGCTATGGAATAGAATTGAGAGGCCATATGATGTGCAAGGTTCATTTTGTAGCCATCCTTCCCTTCTAAAACGTAGCCACCTAGAATCTCTAGCTCCGTACTCCTAATATTTTGGGTCTCATCCCTACCAAAGATCGTAAATCCTAGAAACCTGTAAAAGACAATGGGTACCGGGTGTTGTATCTTGGAAGCATGCAAATGTTGCATACTCCCGGGATTAGCATTACCCGTAAGCTTTCCCCACATGGTGCAGTTATTATGGGTTTCCTTAGGTTTCCTACTATAGGTGGTAGACAATCCAAAAATCCTACCAAAATCAGCTAAACTCATAGTGTAAGTTCGGTTCATCACACGAAATTGAACCGACGACACGGTTCGGTATCCATCTCTACGCACATTGAAACTACTCAAAAATTCCAGAGTTAACCGTCTAAATGTAAGACGGAGCATGCTATAAATGTTACTCATACCAACACCAACAAAGACACGCTTGACATCACGTTCAATACCCATTTCATGTAAAGATTTTTGGCGTATAAAGCGAGTAGGGATTACCTCCCTCAATTTGAGGTGGATGAATCGTGCTCGTTGCTCCTCCGTAACAAAAATGACATCCGGAAAATCCGTGTCGGGCTCGAATTGCGGCGGCGGAGGTGGTGGTGTCGGTTCCCGAGCTCGGCTCGTCGAAGCTTCATGCTGATTTCTTGGTACCCTGGTGCATTTCCTTTGTGGTCGGTTTGCCATTGATGAAAATCTGATTTTTTTTTTGAGGTTTTTGAGCTTTTTGGGTGCATTTGGGGATTTTGTGGGGATTGGAGAAAACTCAAATCGGTTAGGTGTAGGTTGTAGAGGATGGTGTGAGGATGATTTTGGTGAAAAGATTGGTGAATTTGGTGGAGATTTGAGGGAGATATGGTGGTTGGAAGTTTTTGGAGGTTGGGGTTTAATGGAGGAAGTTAGAGAAAGTTAGGTTGAAGATGAAGAGGAAGTGAAGAAAGAAAAGAGGAATCCCATGTTTTGACGCTGAAATCGCGTCTCGCCCGATCGGGCGACTTTCCGCCCGATCGGACGGTTTGCGATCCTTTTCTTCTCATACGTGCGCGCCCGATCGGGCGCACCTCGCCCTATCCGGATCGGGCGATTTGCGAATGCTTGTTTTCTTGACTTTTTCTGCTCAAAATCCTTCCTTGACTTTTCCACGAACTTTTCATCAACCGCCCGATCGGGCAAAATAATTTCGCCCGATCGGGCATACCACTCGCCTTCTGTGCCCGATCGGGCAGACAATCGCCCGACTCGGGCATTCCACTCGCCAGACCGCCCGATCGGGCATGCTGCGCCCGATCGGGCAAAAATAAGCTGCATTAAACTCATCCGTGCGCGCCCGATCGGGCACACCTCGCCCGATTCGGATCGGGCGGTTTGCAGCGTGCTTGGACTTGTACGTAATTTCACTTTCTTGAACTTGGAGCTTTAGGCCTGCACATTATTAAGCACCCAAACAGCGTAATGCCCTCTTCTCGCCTCACTAACACCAAAAACAATACTTAAACACACGTAAGTATGTGAAATACTAACTAAACACACAAAAAAAAAAATAGAATAAAAAATCAAACTTATACTACTAAAGCAATAAATGGATAATGAAATACTCACCCCCTATTAGATTGATGCAATGTCCCCATTACACAATCTCCGTTTATGCACAGACAATCGACAGGAAAGGGATGAGAGCCACGACAGCTCATCGAATGGGGGAACCAAAGATTGTGCCATCTGGTGTCACATCGATTGCCTTGGATGAGCTATGTGGTGCGGGAAGTGACAGACCACGACCCCGATCATGAATACGGTGTCCACTGTTTACAGAACTTTCGGCCTTTTGGGTCGCGGCATCATCCACCCGTGCCTTCTTTCGAACCCATGCCGAAGAGTTCATACTCCGATCACCTCCACCTGCAAAACAATTTGAAACATGTGAGTTTTCCGAGGAGTTATTAGAGTTAGTATGAGTCAATTCAGTATTAAAATAATCATTAGAAACATTGACTCCAAAACATGACTCCTCTACCATAGGGCTCTTAGCAACATGGGTTAAATTGAAAGTAACCTTATCATCCCCCACATTTAAGGTCAGCTTGCCATTCTTGACATCTATAATTGCCCCCGCAGTGTGTAGGAAAGGCCGACCTAAAATAATAGGAATCTGCCTGTCCTCTTCCATGTCCAACACAACAAAATCAACAGGAATAAAAAATTTACCTACTCTAACAGGCACATGTTCTAAAACACCTAGGGGGTATTTTACAGATCTATCAGCCATTTGCAGAGTTATGTTGGTAACTTTTAAATCACCCATGTTCAACTTAGTACATACAGACAGGGGCATGACACTAACACTGGCACCTAAATCACATAAGTCTTTGTCAATAAAAAGGTTGCCAAGATTACACGAGATAGAGAAACTCCCGGGGTCCTTCAACTTGGGTGGAGACTTATTTTGTAGTAAGGCACTGCACTCTTCAGTAAATGCAATAGTCTCCACCTCACTAAATGCTCTCTTCCTAGTCAAGACGTCTTTCATGTATTTAGCATATGCAGGTACTTGAGTAATTAATTCAGTGAAAGGGACCGTTACCTGCAGATTCTTTACCACTTCTAAGAACTTACCAAATTGCTTGTCTAGCTTGTTCTTTAGCTGACGATGAGGGAAGGGAAGTTTGATAGGTGGAACTTGTATCTCAACTTTCTTCTTTACCCTTGTGTCAGCTTCCTTCTCCTTGACCACCTTCTCACTTTCTCTTGGCACAGCACCACTGACCGATACTTCAACCTCTTCCTCTATAGTCATAGGCGGCCCATCATACTCATATCCACTCCGCGAAGTGACAACATTTACAGACTCTCTGGTCACAGGCTGTGAAGGGAGTTGACCCTTGGGTCTCTCTGCAAGAGTAGTAGCCATTTGTGCCAACTGTTTATCCATGATCTTCTTATGAGCAGTGAGGGCATCGATTTTGGCATCCTTTTCGCTCAGAGACTTTTGCAATTCTAACATCATATTCCGCATCTCAACAAGCATGGGATCAGGCTGTGTAGGTTGAGGCTGTGGAGGAAAGCCAGGTGGTCCACTAGGCTGCGGGTTGTAGTTACTTCGCGGTTGGTAGGGCTGATGTGGTGGTGGTTGGTAAGGTTGTTGTGGTGGTGGAGGGTGTTGAATCTGGTGGGGGTTCTGGACATTAGTACTCCTATATGATAATAGGGGGTTGTTTTTATACCCCTCATTGTATGAGTTGGAGTACGGATTGTTATGCTTGTAGGCTTGGAATGCATTGCATTGTTCAATAGAGCTCCTACATTCCGGTGCATAGTGACCTTGCATCCCACAACTATTACAGACATTGGCCAACTGAGCACTCATTGCGGCGACACTAGCTTGTTGGTTGACTTGGGAAGATGCGTTTTGCATGTTATCCAGCTTGTGATGTAGGGCAGTTAGCTGAGCAGTAAGCTGTTCAATAGAGTTCATCTCATGCTTAACACCACGATCGGCAAAACCTCTAGGATTCCCATATTGGGCACTATGGATGGCTATCTCCTCAATCACCTCTAAAGCTCTGGGCACCTCCAATTGCATAAATCTCCCACTGGCAGCTGAATCCAAAAGACACCTAGACTCATTACCCAGACCATTATAGAACTGCTGAACCAGGAACCAGTCCTCCAGACCATGGTGTGGGCACTCTCTTTGCAAGTCCTTAAATCTTTCCCAAACTTCGAACAAACTCTCATCTGCTTGTTGAGAGATACCTAATATCTGTCCCCTTAGACGAGCTGTCTTCTCAGGTGGGAAATATTTAACATAGAACGCAAGGGCCAAAGAATTTCAATCGGTGATTTTCATAGTTGCGCGGTTGAGACTATTAATCCATAGCTTTGCCTTCCCACTCAATGAAAATGGAAAGTGTATCTCCATAGTCTGCTCTGGTGTTAAATTCTTCTGCTTAATGGTGGCACAATACTGAATGAAATACTGAATATGGAGATTAGGATATTCACCCTTTTCCCCACCGAACTGGTGTCTCTCGATCATGTTTATCAGCTGGAGTTCGATCTTGAAATTCTCGACCGCAATGGAAGGCATGATTGCCTTGGGAAGCATAGACAGACTTGGTTTAGAGTAGTCTGTAAGCCTTGGCACAAGTGGGGGTGGCGGTGGTGGTGCTTGGTCACCCATCTCTGAATCTATATCAAATAGATTGCTAATCAGATAGTCGGATTCAGAGTCAGAATAGTCTCTCAACTGTTTAACGAATCTATGCCGTCTACGAAAGGTCCGTTCAGGTTCAGGATCGAACGAAGTCAGATCGCTGGTATGGACAGTCCTGGGCATAAACAAGCAAAAACTAGAAAACAGTCGTGAGATCCGGTCTCAAGGAACGGGAGTCCCTTGAGAAGTAACAAACAATAATCTAGAAAAACAATTAATAACAGAAAATAAAACCGTTTCCCCGGCAACGGCGCCAAAATTTGACAGGCTAAATCGCACTCCTATCAAGGAATCTAGGGCAGCGGTTCACCATAAATGCAGACCGGGATTGGACAACGGACAATAACAATCAACTAACAATCATAACTAGGAAAACATGCATCTCTCGAATCTTATGAATTCCTTAGGATAGAACAACTAGTGGGCTCTCGCTACGTACTAGAAATAATTCCTATCTAATAGCCACAGACCAAAAACATCAGATTTATACCTCTCGGCGCATAATCTAAGGTTAATCAAACTCAAATCAAAATAGTCCGGTCAAACAGAATTGACGAGCAATAATAATAAGCTATAGAAATTAATCAATCAAATATCATGTCCACATATAATCCCAATCATGCATTCATGGATCCCCTAAACCCTAGAAATTAAACTACAAACTCATGATAATAAATAACAAAGCAATTAATATAATATAAAACATGATTAAAGCAATAAACTAAATTAGAACAAGAAGCAATACCTAATTGAAGAACAATGAATGATGAAAGCTTGAATTTTTGATTGAAAATAAAACTAAGTATTGGAACAAATTTGAGAGAATAATAAGCTCAGGAAATAAACTAAGGTTCAAAACTAAAAAATAAAAAGTGTCTCTAAAAATATAAGGGGCTAGTATTTATAGTTTGCCCAAAATACAAGCCAAAAACCGGAAAGAAAACTCGCGCATAAGTGCAGGAGGTTGGCGTCGCCCGATCGGGCGTCGCTTCGCCCGATCGGGCGATCCACTCTGATAGTTCAGTAGGAACACTTGACAAGAGGGGGGGTGAATTGTTTCTTGGGAACTTGAGTAAGTTTCTTGCGGAATTTAAACAATAAAGAGACTGAGAACAATGAGCGAAGAAAGATATAAAACGGAGGAACCTTCTTGACCCTAATCAAGAAGAACCTCACTACTCTTTTGTATTAATGCAATAACTCTATTACAAATACACTCTTTAACTCGAGTTCCTCTCGAACACGAGTTCCCCACAGCAATCCCCTTCGATTACTGTGCTACTCTTTCTCTCTCTGACTTAACTCTAAGTCGCTCCTTTTCTCTTTGACTTAACTCTAAGTCACTGTTTCTCTCTTTGACTAAACTCTTAGTCGCTCTTTCTCTCTTTGACTTAACTCTAAGTCACTCAAGGATCACTCAATCCTTAAACCCAAAATACAATATGATAGATAGATTCTAGTACGTAATAAAGCTTATAATAATAAGGAACTCAAGGAACACTCTATTTTGCCAACTGATTCTTTTAAAACGTTTAAGCTCTTTAAGATAGATTTTGTAGAAATCAGTTGTGTTTTGAAAAGCCAAAACTCTTCTCCTTTTATAGGAGAGTTTTACCTAAGGTTGGGTACCCATGTTCTCCTCAACTACCCACTAACAGTTACTGCTCAGTAACATGGGTATAGTTGGAGAGAAACAGGGAGACCAAATCAAAACACTAAATGCACGTTTAAATAGAAATACGTGGGAGAGTTTTAAGGATCATGGAAAATCTTTTGCTTGAGAAACAAGGAGAATGAAAACAGAATCCTATGTTTACATTTATTAATTAAATTCATTTTATTTATTAACAAAGATTTTCCAACTTAAAACTCTTTTATAATTACAGTTAATATATTTCAATTTAAAACGTACCAAAATACTTAGGTTCCTTTCGTTCCAAATTACGTATAAACAATATTAAATACTTACATAAATCCTAAACATAAACTCATATGTTGTAGTCTTCATGTTGCACCTTTAGAAGCTTCACTCGAAGTCTTCCCAATTTGTTCCTTCTCTGGAACATCGAGTATCCACATAATATATGAGGATCTCGCCTTAGGAACTCGCCTAAGGATCTCGTCTTGCTTAATGATTATTTCTTCAATGTAGTGTCTGACATGGATCAATTACTTGCTTATATTCCACGTTGCTTAGTTTATCCAACTCAGGATCTCCTTAACTTAGCATTATCCCTCTAAGGATCTCGGAACCTATTATGCAACATAACTTAACCAATTGTCAGGAGTTTGCTTTGTCATCATCAAAACTTTAGGGTCAACAATATTCCCCCTTTTTGGTGATGACAACAAAAGCAAACTTTCACTAAATGTAACAATAATCAATTAGCATAAATGTAAAGCAATAAATTAAATAAAGTATTTTTATAAAAATTAATCTAAATTTCCTAAATGAAATTAAGGAAAATTGAAATTAATTTTAATAAACGAAAATAAAATTTAAAACGAGAAATAAAATTTTATAAACTTACATCGAGAAGAGAGTAGTGAGACGGACTCAAGTGATCAATTTAAGTTAAGTTTGCATTCATTTCCCCCTGTTGGCATTAACAAAAAGTAGAAATACACAATACTAATATATACCGATTATAGCGCCCTCCGATCAACGGTTGGTAAACTAAGTTAGCCTCAAAGTTAAGTTCCAACGTACTAAATTCGAATATAAAACATAATAATTAACAAGCCAAGTTTTTAGAGATACGATCTTTTAGGAGTTCCACAGAAATAAAAGAATAAAAATCGTATGTTTCCCAACAGAGGGTTACATACCAAAAAGAATATAAAAAATAAAATAAAAAGTTCCAAAAAAAATCAAAAGCGTAATGTAACACAAATGGATAGGATCAGGAAAGATGGCTTGGGTATGTAGCAAGTTTAGGTTGTTCCTTTTTCAACTGCATATAGATCCATATCCCTTCTCAATTGCGTCTTTTCATTCTTCCACTTTCTCATCATCATTCTCATTATCATAATATATATCAACAAACAACAGAGAACTGTTCACCTTAGTAACCACCATTTAAACCCTTTCATACTATTTTTTTTTTTTTTTTTTTTTTAATTTTTTTTTTTTTTTTTTTTTTTTTTTGTTTGGTGTAACAACGTCCCCTTAGTATATACATCATAACCCATTCTTGTTCCCCCTGAGAACGTGCTGCCTTTTTTTTTCTTTCATTCGGGTTTTTAAAAGCACCCCCACCACCCGACCTCCGCTGTAATTCGCGGGTCGGTGAAGCTCCCTCTTTTTTCGGGTGGTTCGAACTAGACAGAGAGGCAGGGGGAGTTTCGGGTCTGGGTGGGTTCGGATCTGGGTGGGTTCTGTGGGGGTTGGCGTTAGCGACCGGGTCAGGGCGAGTAGGGAGGGTCGCGAACTGGGTGGGGGGAGTTCGTTCGCGAGCGGTTGCTTGTGGAGGGACGTCGCGAGCGGGTTTGGGTTTGTGGGTTTCGGTGAGGACGGTGGCCATGGAGTCGGACGGCTGGGAGGTGGAGCCGCCGTCGTTGGTTGTTGTGGAGGGTTGGAGGGTTGGAGAAGCTCGGTTGCTGTGGTATCAGTGGTCGGTCGGTCGGCCGGGTTGGGTCCGGTCGCCGAGCCACTGCCGCCGGCGGTTGCTTGAGGCTGGCCGCCGCTCATGGTGGCTAGGGTTTCAGATTGGGGATTTTTAATTTCTAGGGTTTTGTGGTGTTTGAATTTGGGGATTTTTATTTTTGGGTTCCTTGTGTTTGAATTGGTGAGATGTGAATTTGTGGTGGTTTTGGGTATGAGATCCATAGGGGTGATCCATTAGCTTTTAATTTTGAAAATAAAATAAAATTTAATGGAATAAATAAAAATTATGGATATATAAAAGGAAATAAAAAATTAAAAGTAATTTGTGGAAAAATAAAAGATAGAAAATAAATTGTAACAAAAAGAATATATCCATGATCCTCCTATTTTAGTGAAACTAATAAATCACGTATCTCATATTACTGACTAATTAAATACATATTTTAATTTTAAATATTCGGTTGTTCCTTAACAATGGTAAACTTCAGTTATGCTTTACGCACATGTATTTATAATGGTATATAGTAGTTATGCATAAATCTATAAAAGTAATACCTTGTGAGGAACTTTCCTGCTTACTTATCTCAGCTTGATCATCCCGAGGTCCAATCTCATTTTCCCGTGCTTCTTTCTGCTTGTTTACTTTGCATGTTCCTTGCACAAATTTTCATTAGTTGTACCAAACAGTATATTATCAACGTAAAATTGTACAACTAGTGAGTCAGTTCCTTTTGATTTTAAGAATAAATTTTTGTCATATCTGCTTCGTTTAAAATCATTTTTCAGAAGGATTTTAGATAATATTTCGCACCACGATCTTGTAACTTGCTTTAACCCATGGAGAGCTTTGTCAGGCTTATAGATGTGATTTGAAAATTCATGATTTTTATAATGGGGAGGTTGTTCCACACATACGTCCTTTTTAAAAAATTCATTTATGGAGACACGTTTGACGTCCATGTGGTACAACTTAATTTCTGTAAAGGCTGCAAAAATAATTAAAGTTTTTATAGTTTCTAATCTAACAACAGGAACAAAAGTTTCTTCGAAATTAGTACCTTCCTGTTGATTGTAGCCTTTAACAACTAACCTTGCTCTGTTCCTGACCATTGTTCCACGTTTATCAAGCTTGATCCTGTACATCCATTTGAGTTCTATCCCCTTCTGGTTATTTGGCTTGATTATGGAGAGGAACGCATGGAAAGTACAGAAGTTCCTGAGTTCAGATCTTGTCACAATTCCTCTTTCAATGTCGCTGACGATCAGATCCATTGGAGAGGAACTCTGATGTTTCCATGGCTTAGGTTGAGATTGAGCCACAAGAATATTCAAACTTTCCTCAGTTACTTCTGTTTCTTGAGTTCCTTGAGATCCTTGAGTTCCTTGTTCCTGTTTAATAATAGGGTGATCCTCAGGAACAGGAACTTCTGGATCATGAACTCTAAGATCTTGTTCCTCTTGAGTAGGAACTCCCTGATTCACTTTGATTTCTTGAACTCCTGATTCAACTGTCTCTTTATGTTGTCTAGCTGGAGAAGTTTCCTCATTGTTATCTGTGAAGTGAATCAAACCATTTTCGAAATCCTTCTGTTCCTGAACTTCATTAGTTTCATCAAGCATAATATGTACATTTTCAACTCTTTTAAAAGAGTCTTTAAGAGAGGTGTTCCTGTCAGGCAACTGAAAGAACCTACTATGTACATCAGATTTAACATTATCGAGGTAGGTTGTGTGTTCTTTGCTAAGTTTCATTGCCTTGTCACTTTGAGCCTTTATTACGATAAGCTTTTTAAAAAAGTCTAGAGTTTCTATCAATAATTCCACTAATTTATTTACAGACAGAGATTGAAGAGTTGAGGAACTTACTTCACGTGATGGATCTTGTGTTGATTCATCGATCTTTGCCATAAGACAAAGGTTTGTTGTTTCTTCTGGTTGATCCTCATCTTCTTCCGAGTCAGTGGCTTCTTCCCAAGCTTCGATCATTGCCTTCTTGAAGTTGGGCTTGGCAAAGGTGCATTTGTTGAATCTTTCCTTATATTGATCCTTTCCCTTGCCTTTCCCTTTTTCATTTTCCCACTGAGGGCAGTCTTTGATTTGATGGTCAGAATCACCGCACTTGAAACATCCTTGGTCAGACTTGGAACCGCTTGGTTTTCTCATTGAGTTCCTTCCTCTTAGATTTCCAAGTTTAGAGTTCCTGTAAAATCTTTTCATTCTTCTGACCAACGTAGCAACCTCATCTTCATCAGGTTCTGAGTCCTCCTGTTCCTCAGCCTTGAGAGCAAGGCCTCGGTTCTCAGGAACAGCTGCTCCTAGATGTAATTCATGAGTCATCAAGGATCCCGCCAATTGTTCAATGTTGAATTTGGTGAAGTCCTTTGTTTCAAACAATGCAGTGACCTTGGTTCTCCATCTATCATCCTGTGGCATGCTCCTTAGGATCTTCCTAACCTGTTCATCAGAGGGAATATTTCTTCCAAGAGAAACTAGTTCATTAGTGATATTAGTGAAATGAGTAAACATTTCCTGTATTGTTTCTCTTGGTTGCATTTCAAAACGTTCATACTTAGACATTAATAAATCAATTTTTGAACGTTTGACCTCATTAGTTCCTTCATGAGTTATTTGAAGGAGATCCCAGATTTGCTTTGCGCTCTTGCACCCCATAACTCTGTTATGTTCATGAGGTCCAAGGCCGCAATGCAAGATTTTCACAGCCATTGCGTTGATTTCAAATTTCTCAAAATCTTCCTTAGTAAAATCAGACATGGGTTTAGGAACTACCTCATTTTGAGCATTGATGTTGTTCCTAAGTTTTGGTTGATGACACACACATATTGCAAACTTCCTGATTATGGTTGCTAAATGACTTTGAACAGGCATATGCCCAAGTTTCTATTAGGATAGGAACTTGAATAAACTGGTGAAGTTCCTGAGGTACACTTGGAACAGTCAATGGAGTTTCAGAGCTGGAAGTTGTATCTGTTCCAGTTTGAAGTCACAAGAGGAGCAACACAGTTACATATCAAGAGTTCCGAATATCCACAAGAACTATTACAGACTCATAGCCAAGAGTTCCTGTGTTAGCTAGAGAGGAACTCATCAATGTTCCTTGGCTGGAACGTCTGAAGCTTCTGAGTTGCAAGTTCCAGACAAAGGGAAGACATGAAGTCTAGGTAGTCCACTGTACTTAGAATTTTATGTAAATATTAATTATGCTAATGGTATATAGAGTACTCAAGGAACTTATGATTTAATTAGGCCATTTATTTTATTGGAAGCGATTTTTGTGGAAAACATTTTTATAAATAAAAACAAGTTTTGCATATTTAATATAAAATAGATTTACGTTTTATTTTATTTAAACAAAACTTATTTTCCTAAAAATTCTCCTAAGTTTTTGTAGATAAATAAAATCTGTTTTAAAGAAATATTTTAGGGTTTGATTGAGTCAAATCACTAACTGCTTTATGGCTGAACGTGGGAAGTGGTCTTCCCCTTGTTCCTCAAGTCAAGGGACGTGGAGACCAAAGTGCTGGCAGTTAGCAGTTGAGGTTTTGAAGGGAACTAACCCTAAGGATAAACACTATAAAAGGGAAATCGTTTTTGGTTTAAAGTACACAAACATTCTGAGAGTTCTTGCTTTCCTAAAAACGTTTTGTCTAAGATTTTCTAAAACAGTTTGTGTCCTAGTTAATTCAAAGTTCCTAAGTTCCTTATATCCACACAAAAGCATTATTAATATCTAGAGTTATCCAAACACGAATTATATTTTGTATTAGTAAGGATAGAGTTATCCTGTTTAGACTTAGAGTTTAAGTCTGAGAGAGAGAAGTTAAGGAGTTGTAATCGAAGTAGATTACTGTGAGGAACACGAGTTTGAGAGGAACTTGTGTTGGAGAGATTATTGTAATCGAGGCATTACCATAATAAAAGAATTCTCTTCTTGATTAGTATCAAGAAGTTTTCACAATTGTTGTTATTGTCTTCTCTATTCTCAGTTTCTTGATTGTTTCTTAAGTTCCGCAAGAAACTTTATCAAAGTTCTAATTACAATTCACCCCCCCCCCCTCTTGTGCGTGTTCCTACTGGAATAACAGTTGGTATCAGAGCCAGTACTCACCAAAACACAGGAAACCCTGTTTGAGTCAAGTTCCTGAAAGTATGAACTCACAAGAGAAACTGGAAGAAGGTTACTCGACACAAAGGCCACCTATGTTCAATGGCAAGTTCTACTCATACTGGAAGAATAGAATGGAGATATTCATCAAAGCTGAAAATTACCAAGTTTGGCGTGTAATTGAAGTTGGAGACTTCGAGGTAACAAAGACCAATGCTGAAAACGAGGTAGTTCCTAAACCAATGTCTGAATTTTCTAAAGAAGACTTTGATAAATATGAGATGAATGCCATGGCTGTCAAAATCTTGCATTGCGGGCTTGGACCTCATGAACACAACAGAGTCATGGGGTGCAAGAACGCAAAACAGATTTGGGAACTACTTCAAGTAACCCACGAAGGAACTAATGAAGTTAAGCGTTCCAAAATTGACCTTTTGATGTCTAAATATGAAAGATTTGAGATGCTTCCAAAAGAAACTATTCAAGAAATGTTCACTAGATTTACTAACATAACCAATGAATTAGTTTCTCTTGGTAGAATCATTCCCACAGATGAACAGGTAAGAAAAATACTAAGAAGCATGCCACAAGATGATCGCTGGAGAACAAAGGTCACTGCACTGTTTGAGACCAAGGACTTCACCAAGTTCAACATTGAACAACTTGCTGGTTCCTTGATGACACACGAACTGCATCTTGGAGCTGCTGTTCCCGAGAGCTCAAGAAGTCGAGGACTTGCTCTAAAGGCTGAGGAACTCGATGAATCTGAACCAGATGAAGAAGAGGCTGCCATGCTGGTCAGAAGAATGAGAAAGCTCTATAGGAACTTCAAACCAGGAAACCAGAAAGGAAGGAACTTTGCCAAGAAAATCACTAGTTCCAAAACTGAGCAAGGTTGCTTCAAATGTGGAGAAACTGATCATCAAATTCGTGAATGCCCTCTGTGGGAGAACGACAAGACCAGAGGAAAAGGGAAGGAACAGGTCAAAGATCGCTTTAACAAGTCTACCTTCAACAGACCAAACTTCAAGAAGGCCATGATAGCTGCATGGGGCGAAGCAACAGACTCAGAAGACGATGAGGAACAACCAAATGAAGAAACTGCAAATCTCTGCCTTATGGCTAGAACAGAAGGAACTGATCAAGTTCCATCAGAAGAAGTAAGTTCCTCCACTCTTCAGTGTCTCTCAAAGTCAAAACTAATTGAACTGTTGCTAGAAACTCTAGATGATTACAAAAAGCTAAGTATATTAAAAGCACAAAGTGATAGAGCCTTGGAACTCAGTAAAGACCACATAAATTATCTGAACAATATTAGATCTGATGTCCAAGGCAGGTTCTTTGAATTACTAGATAGAAATACCTCTATTAATGAGTCATTCGAAAAAATTAGAAATGAAAACATCCTTCTACAAGTTCAACTCAGTCAATATAAGATGTTTAATTTAAGTTTAGATCCTACAAAATCCTTGGAAATCAACATGGGAATTTTTAACATCGACTTAGAAAATTTAAACAAAGATCTGATCACCACAAAGGAACAAAAAGAGAAACTGGAAAGGGAACTATCCATGGCCAGGGCACAGAGACAACCACCTAAAGTTCCTCCCAAATGGATTGAGAATGCTCAATCTAAGAGAACAGAAGGATTGGGCTTTAACCATAAAAATAGTCATAAGAAGAAGTATGTGGATCTTCCTAGTGTAAAAGTCTGCTTCTCATGTGGAAGTGGAAGTCACATAAGTACTGAGTGTTCCAAGATGAAGGAACAGGATCAAAGAAACATAAATTATGTAAAACAAAAATGGGTTAAGAAGTCTGAAGTTATAGTTGAAAAGGAACTCGAGGAAACCCGAGTTCCTGTAACTAACCTTTGATCTCTTTACAGATTCTAGTGAAGGGGAACAGCTCGTGGTATCTCGACAGCGGGTGTTCCAAACACATGACAGGAGACAAATCTAAATTCCTCTCACTAGAAGCCTACAATGGAGGAACTGTGACCTTTGGAGACAACATGAAAGGAGAAATTATTGGAATTGGAAAAGTTGGAAGGTCAAGTTCCTACGCCATTGAAAATGTATTTTTAGTCGAGGGTTTGATGCACAGTCTACTAAGCATCTCTCAATTCTGTGACAAAGGAAACTCTGTAAGTTTTACTTCTGAAAACTGTCAAATCATAAACAATAACACTGGGAAGGTTATTTTGGAAGGAACTCGTAAAGGGAACACATATTCTGTGGATCTCAATACAGTTCCCAGGAACAATCTAACCTGCCTCAGTGCCCTTGAAGAAAATTCCCTACTATGGCACAGGAGGTTTGGACATGCTAGTTTCTCGCTGCTTGACAAACTAAGATCAAAGGAACTGGTTCGAGGACTCCCCTCAATCAAGTTCCTAACTGATAAAGTGTGTGATGCATGTGCAAAAGGCAAGCATGTCCGAAGTTCCTTTAAATCTAAGAAATTGGTAAGCACCACAAAACCATTGGAACTCATCCATATGGACTTATGTGGACCAATGAGAATTCAAAGCAGAAGTGGGAAAAAATATGTATTAGTTATTGTTGATGATTACTCTCGCTTTACTTGGGTCATATTTCTAACAAGCAAGGATGAAACGTTTGATGAGTTTGTTACATTTTCAAAGAAAATCCAGAAAACCACAGGTCACCAACTGATCCATATAAGATCAGATCATGGAACAGAATTTGAAAACTACAAATTCGATGAATACTGCAAGGAACAAGGTATGGACCACAATTTCTCAGCTCCCAGAACTCCACAACAAAATGGAGTTGTTGAGAGGAAAAATAGAACCCTAGAGGACATGGCAAGAACCATGCTAATAGCCAGTTCCTTGCCTAGGAACTTCTGGGCTGAAGCAGTCAATACTGCTTGTTACATTATAAATAGAGTTATGATTCGAGCAATCCTAAACAAAACCCCCTATGAGCTACTAAAAGGTATAAAACCCAACATCTCTTACTTTAGAGCCTTTGGGAGCAAATGTTTTGTCCACAACAATGGAAAAAGGAACTTGGGGAAGTTTGATGAAAGAAGCGACGAGGCAGTGTTCCTAGGATATGCCTTAAATAGCAAGGCTTATAGAGTTTATAACAAAAGATCTATGTGTGTTGAGGAAAGTGTACATATAATATTTGATGAATCTAACAAAACTGACATAGTACAGGAACAAGAATTTTTCGAGATTGGTTTATCTCGTGCTGCAGAAAATGATGAGGAGTTCCAAATAAGCAAACACACAGCAAGAGGAACTGCTCAACAAAATCAAGAAGTTCCCGTACTAGAGGAACAAGCAGAAAACCAAGAAGATCCAGAAACAACACCAGAGGAACCCCAACAGGGAACTCAGGTCATAGAAGGAACTGACGAAAATGCCACAACACCAGTAGCTCAATTTCAACCTAAACCTTGGAAGCATCTAAAGTCCCACCCAATGGAACTCATTGTGAGTGACATCAGAAAAGGAACTCAGACAAGGTCACAACTAAGGAACTTTTGCGCATTCCACGCGTTCCTCTCCATATTTGAGCCAAGAAATCACACTGAGGCTCTGGAAGATGCTGACTGGATCATTGCCATGCAAGAAGAATTAAATGAATTCAAAAGAAACAAGGTATGGCACTTGGAACCCAAACCAAAGCACCAGAAGGTGATAGGGCTAAAATGGGTGTTCCGGAACAAGAAAGATGAACATGCAACAATCATAAGGAACAAAGCAAGGTTAGTGGTCAAAGGTTATAATCAACAGGAAGGCATTGACTTTGAAGAAACATTTGCACCTGTTGCTAGATTAGAAGCCATTAGAATCTTAATTGCTTTTGCTGCTTTCATGGGTTTTAAACTTTATCAAATGGATGTTAAATGTGCTTTCTTAAACAGTTTCTTAGAGGAAGATGTTTATGTGGAACAGCCCCCTGGATTTGAAAATCTCGAATTTCCAAATCACATTTACAAATTAGATAAGGCTCTCTATGGACTAAAACAAGCCCCTAGATCTTGGTACGAGAGATTATCAAAGTTCCTCCTTCAAAATGATTTTAAAAGAGGTAGAATAGACAAAACCTTATTCTTAAAATCTAGAGGAACTGACTTGTTAGTAGTTCAAATTTATGTTGATGATATATTATTTGGAGCAACTAATGAAAATTTGTGCAAGGATTTTGCAAGCTTGATGAGCAGTGAATTTGAAATGAGTATGATGGGGGAACTCAACTTCTTCCTTGGTTTACAAATCAAGCAAACCGAGGAGGGAATCATGATACACCAACAAAAGTATGTGAAGGAACTCCTAAAGAAATATGAGCTAGAATCAGCCAAAGTAAATCACACTCCCATGGGAACTGCTACCAGATTAGACACTGATCCAAATGGGAAAAGTGTGAATCAAACAAAATACAGAGGTATGATTGGATCTCTATTATATTTAACAACCAGTAGACCTGACATTTCTTTTAGTGTAGGACTATGTGCAAGATTTCAATCAAATCCAAAGGAGTCCCATCTAACTGCGGTGAAAAGAATACTAAGATATCTCAAAGGAACTGATGACCTATGCCTTTACTATCCAAGAAGTGGATCCTTCGAGCTAAGAGGATATGCAGATGCTGATTATGCAGGTGACTTAGTGAATAGAAAAAGCACATCAGGTATGGTACAGTTCCTAGGTCCATGCATGGTTTCTTGGGGTTCCAAGAAACAGAATACTGTTGCTCTATCCACAGCTGAAGCTGAGTATGTAGCTGCTGCAGCTTGTTGCTCACAAATTCTATGGATAAAACAACAGCTAAGAGATTTTGGTATTATCTATGATTGTGTTCCTATCTATTGTGATAACACTAGTGCTATTTGTATTTCAAAAGATCCGGTTCATCATTCCCGAGTCAAACACATCCACATCAGACACCATTTCCTTAAAGATAATGTTGAGAAAGGTTTGATCAAATTAGATTTTTGCCAAACTGATCACCAAATTGCTGATATTTTAACTAAGCCTTTGAACAGAGAGAAACATGAGAAAATGAGAATGGAACTCGGAATGATCAAGCTAAGGTAATTGCCAAATTGGAGTTCCTCTAAGGCAAAAGCAAAAATCATGGTACATATAGACTATTACAAACACAAAATCTTGTGTGCAAACATAGTTGAAGCTTACCATCGTGGCAAATTCACTCACACTTCAAATGAGCAAGGTAAGCAGTTCCTTTCAAACTAGTTAAGTCAGAGATACGAAATTAAGCAAGTCAAAGTCAAACACAATTTTTTTTTCATTTTCCTTTTATTTTTTTATTTTTTTTAATTAAAAACCGAATACCCATATTCAAAGAATGTTTGGAACGGTTCCATTGGCAATAAATAGGAGAAACTCTTCACTTTCCACAATCAATCCATGCAACCCCCTTTCTCTCTCTCACACGCCTTCTCCACTGACATCACCTCTCCTTCCACCTATAAAAAACCTCAACCATGGTTCTCACAAGCAACAACACTGATCTCACATCCCTCAAACGAAAGAGAAACCCTTCATCTCCTGTTCCCATGGATACCTCACCCATTCAATCGCCAATTCCTCTTCGATCCCACAATCCAATGCTCGCAATCACTCAGGGGGAACAAACCAACACTGACATCGAAATGAAATCCCCAATCTCAAACCCTAGATCCTCCACAAGAAAATCCAAAAAACGACGAGTGGAAGCTTCTGGTGAAAACATCGAGGAAACAGAGGAGAATGCTCAAACTCAGGGGGAAGCAAAAGGGTCCAAGAAACTCACTGCAAAGGAAAACAATCTGGTCGAGGGGTTCGCAATCAACTCAACATGGTGTGAAGCCACGAAATTTAAAGAGTTGATGGAAATCCTTGAACAACAAAAGTGGGTAAGTCTGTTGAGTACCTATGCCAAATCCCCCTTAATTCCTGAAGCTATGAAAGAATTCTGCAAGAACTTTGCATGTGTTGATAATGTATGTTCAAGTAAAGTGAATGGAACTCGCATCGAATTTGATGCCTCTTATCTGGAACAGCTGTTTGGTACACCCAATAGGGGTTTTGATATGTGGCTCAAAGGTCAAATCACAGTGACCATAGATAATGTAGATGAGAAAGATATAGTTGGTTCCATTAGAGGAGATTCTAAAGTATCCACCTCCACCTCACACAACTGCTTTTCACCTCTTCAAAAATTACTGTTTAATATTGTGTGGAGAGGTGTAGTTCCTCGAACTCAGAAAAGGAACATAGCAAGTCTGTTTGATGCATGTCTCATGTATTGTCTTGAAAGGAAAATTCCCATAAACTTTCCTGCAATCATGATCAAACACTTATCCACCTGTATCCCCAAATTCAAAATTCCATACTCCTCCCTTCTTACAGAAATCTTCAAAAGCTTCTCAGTTGACCTTAGCCCATACTTTGTGATTCCCTTAAAATCCACCCAAATCCTTCAACTTGAAATGCTCCATCTATTAAATCTTAAAGTGGTTCAGGGTAAAGTCATTAGGGCTGGAAAGGAAGAGAAACAAGATGAGGAAGATCAGGAAGGAATTGCAGTTAAAGAAGAAGTGGAGGAGGAGGAGGAACTCGAACAAATAGAGGTCCCTTTACCTCGAGGGAACAGGAAGAGTGTAGGAAAAAGAAAGAGCATGAGGGTAGCAATGAAGGAGAACAAGAAAAGAGGGCCTGTCTTCATGGAAATAAATGAGGAAGGGGATGTCAAGGAGATGCCCATAGAGGAGGATGCTGTTCCACTGAATCAAGAGGAACTGCCTGAAACTGTTAGGCCAAGAAAAAGGACACCCAGATCCTCCAAAAAGTCCAAAGCTCGTCGTGTTCCATCTGAACAGGAACATGTTCAAGATCATGGGGGTGCCTGGAACACAAAGGATGATCAGATATTGGAGCTAAAGGCAACAGTTGCTCGTCTGGTGGAACTACAGGAGGGAACAGATCACAGGATTAGCTCAATGCAGGCCCACATAGGTGCATTGGTTACAAGTGTCAAGACTCTCCAAAACGATCTTCACCACTACTCAGAACAAGCCAATGCAACTCGTGCCACAATCCTCACCAAGATCAACAATCTGGAATCTTTTGAGGAGACTGTGATAGAAGAAACTGCTGGTTCTGGTTCCCCATCCCAAGCCTAAATCACCCTATCCCATGTTTCTTTTATCTTTTGCCATGGAACAATCTTTTTATTTTGCTTTCGGTTTGTATAATTTTTAAACTTGGGTATTTGTTCCATCTTATTTTGACTTGCTTGGTTACACATATCTATGCTTTCTAGTCTTGATCATTACTGCTTGCTTTCAATTTATTGTATGAGTTAGTTTAATACTTTGAGGCTAGCTTAACTTGCCAAACGTTGATCGTGGGGCACTGTGTTTGGAATGGCTATATTTCGTGCTATGCTTTTTGTTGATGTCAACAGGGGGAAGTCATGGGTGCAAACTTCCAAGGCACACTCAATCCAGTTCCTGAATCAATCTCTCTGAATCTCTCTGTAAGCCAAGGGTGCTCCTCTTTCTTCTCTCTAATCTTTTTCTTTTGTTTTTCAATTTTTATGTTCTGTTTCACAATAGTCTGTATAAGTTCTTGTTTGTTTGTACTTACTCTCTTTGTAAAAAGTTTGCAAGTGTTGTCATCACCAAAAAGGGGGAATATTGTTGTTCCTAAGTTTTGGTTGATGACACACACATATTGCAAACTTCCTGATTATGGTTGCTAAATGACTTTGAACAGGCATATGCCCAAGTTTCTATTAGGATAGGAACTTGAATAAACTGGTGAAGTTCCTGAGGTACACTTGGAACAGTCAATGGAGTTTCAGAGCTGGAAGTTGTATCTGTTCCAGTTTGAAGTCACAAGAGGAGCAACACAGTTACATATCAAGAGTTCCGAATATCCACAAGAACTATTACAGACTCATAGCCAAGAGTTCCTGTGTTAGCTAGAGAGGAACTCATCAATGTTCCTTGGCTGGAACGTCTGAAGCTTCTGAGTTGCAAGTTCCAGACAAAGGGAAGACATGAAGTCTAGGTAGTCCACTGTACTTAGAATTTTATGTAAATATTAATTATGCTAATGGTATATAGAGTACTCAAGGAACTTATGATTTAATTAGGCCATTTATTTTATTGGAAGCGATTTTTGTGGAAAACATTTTTATAAATAAAAACAAGTTTTGCATATTTAATATAAAATAGATTTACGTTTTATTTTATTTAAACAAAACTTATTTTCCTAAAAATTCTCCTAAGTTTTTGTAGATAAATAAAATCTGTTTTAAAGAAATATTTTAGGGTTTGATTGAGTCAAATCACTAACTGCTTTATGGCTGAACGTGGGAAGTGGTCTTCCCCTTGTTCCTCAAGTCAAGGGACGTGGAGACCAAAGTGCTGGCAGTTAGCAGTTGAGGTTTTGAAGGGAACTAACCCTAAGGATAAACACTATAAAAGGGAAATCGTTTTTGGTTTAAAGTACACAAACATTCTGAGAGTTCTTGCTTTCCTAAAAACGTTTTGTCTAAGATTTTCTAAAACAGTTTGTGTCCTAGTTAATTCAAAGTTCCTAAGTTCCTTATATCCACACAAAAGCATTATTAATATCTAGAGTTATCCAAACACGAATTATATTTTGTATTAGTAAGGATAGAGTTATCCTGTTTAGACTTAGAGTTTAAGTCTGAGAGAGAGAAGTTAAGGAGTTGTAATCGAAGTAGATTACTGTGAGGAACACGAGTTTGAGAGGAACTTGTGTTGGAGAGATTATTGTAATCGAGGCATTACCATAATAAAAGAATTCTCTTCTTGATTAGTATCAAGAAGTTTTCACAATTGTTGTTATTGTCTTCTCTATTCTCAGTTTCTTGATTGTTTCTTAAGTTCCGCAAGAAACTTTATCAAAGTTCTAATTACAATTCACCCCCCCCCCCTCTTGTGCGTGTTCCTACTGGAATAACAATTGATCATTGTTACCTCGAAATCACCGACTTCTATGACTCGCCAGACTTGATAGTTCTCTGCCTTGATGTAGATCTCCATCCTGTTCTTCCAGTAGGTGTAGAATTTTCCGTTGAACATTGGAGGTCTTTGAGTGGAATAACCTTCCTCGAGTTTCTCGTAAGCGTTCATACTTTCCAGGAACTTTTTCTCAACAGGGTTTCCTGTATTTTTGTGAGATCCTGCTCTGATACCAACTGATAGTTCAGTAGGAACACTTGACAAGAGGGGGGGTGAATTGTTTCTTGGGAACTTGAGTAAGTTTCTTGCGGAATTTAAACAATAAAGAGACTGAGAACAATGAGCGAAGAAAGATATAAAACGGAGGAACCTTCTTGACCCTAATCAAGAAGAACCTCACTACTCTTTTGTATTAATGCAATAACTCTATTACAAATACACTCTTTAACTCGAGTTCCTCTCGAACACGAGTTCCCCACAGCAATCCCCTTCGATTACTGTGCTACTCTTTCTCTCTCTGACTTAACTCTAAGTCGCTCCTTTTCTCTTTGACTTAACTCTAAGTCACTGTTTCTCTCTTTGACTAAACTCTTAGTCGCTCTTTCTCTCTTTGACTTAACTCTAAGTCACTCAAGGATCACTCAATCCTTAAACCCAAAATACAATATGATAGATAGATTCTAGTACGTAATAAAGCTTATAATAATAAGGAACTCAAGGAACACTCTATTTTGCCAACTGATTCTTTTAAAACGTTTAAGCTCTTTAAGATAGATTTTGTAGAAATCAGTTGTGTTTTGAAAAGCCAAAACTCTTCTCCTTTTATAGGAGAGTTTTACCTAAGGTTGGGTACCCATGTTCTCCTCAACTACCCACTAACAGTTACTGCTCAGTAACATGGGCATAGTTGGAGAGAAACAGGGAGACCAAATCAAAACACTAAATACACGTTTAAATAGAAATACGTGGGAGAGTTTTAAGGATCATGGAAAATCTTTTGCTTGAGAAACAAGGAGAATGAAAACAGAATCCTATGTTTACATTTATTAATTAAATTCATTTTATTTATTAACAAAGATTTTCCAACTTAAAACTCTTTTATAATTACAGTTAATATATTTCAATTTAAAACGTACCAAAATACTTAGGTTCCTTTCGTTCCAAATTACGTATAAACAATATTAAATACTTACATAAATCCTAAACATAAACTCATATGTTGTAGTCTTCATGTTGCACCTTTAGAAGCTTCACTCGAAGTCTTCCCAATTTGTTCCTTCTCTGGAACATCGAGTATCCACATAATATATGAGGATCTCGCCTTAGGAACTCGCCTAAGGATCTCGTCTTGCTTAATGATTATTTCTTAAATGTAGTGTCTGACATGGATCAATTACTTGTTTATATTCCACGTTGCTTAGTTTATCCAACTCAGGATCTCCTTAACTTAGCATTATCCCTCTAAGGATCTCGGAACCTATTATGCAACATAACTTAACCAATTGTCAGGAGTTTGCTTTGTCATCATCAAAACTTTAGGGTCAACACACTCGATAGTCGGCCCGATCGGGCCAAAATCCGCCCGATCGGGTGGTTTGTGAACTCTCCACATAGGCTCCAGGATGACCGCCCGATCCGGATCGGGCGAGCTGCGCCCGATCGGGCGCGCGTTGATGAATCCAAATTGCCTCAATTCCGCCCGATGGTTGCATTTCGCCCTCGGCTTCCAGGACGATTTGCAATCTTCAATGTAGCTCGCCCATATCACTGAGTCTAACTCTCGGGGCTCAACCATAAGCATCCAAGGCTCCCGAAAGTCGACGATGGAGGTCCCGAACTTCCTCGGGCTCATATAGTGGCCTAGATCAACATGAAACGGGTCTAAAAAGACCAATTTCTCATAATTAAACCTGAAACTCAAGGCACACTCAATAACACACATTAGTACTAGAAACGGCTCCTAAGAGCATGTTTGACACATAAAAGTACTAAGGGACGGGGGTAAAAATACTATATAAAACATGCATATCAGTTATCTACCTATCGAGTATACTACATACCACTAATAACCTAATTTTGTACTAGTAATATGAAGGAAATAATGCCCTTGGTCCAAGTATGCATTCTATGTT
Organism: Spinacia oleracea; assembly: GCF_020520425.1. Lineage (NCBI taxonomy): Eukaryota > Viridiplantae > Streptophyta > Magnoliopsida > Caryophyllales > Amaranthaceae > Spinacia > Spinacia oleracea. Next base: position 152,781,967 of record NC_079489.1, read on the forward strand.
AAGTCTAATAAATGCGGTTCAGTATTAATTAACAAGTTAATAATTCTGTGAGATCAAGTGAGCTGAATGCCTAGCTAGAGGCCGCTTCAGTTCAAGTGGAATTAATGATATTAATCCACAGCTTACTCTTGACTGAACCCGTAGGGTCACACAAATAGTACGTAAACGGATCAAGTATTTAATGGCATTAGATACTCCATCTATGGATATTCGGAATCGACGGATCTTGGTTTCAGTGGGAGCTGAGATCGTCACAGGCAAGAAATGAATACTCCGGAAACGATGATATTGCCGGAAACGGAAATATGGATCGTATCGGAAATATAAATATTATCCAAGTCGTAGATGTTGCCGGAAACGGAAACATGGTACGTATCGGAAAATATTATCGGAAATGGAAATATTACCAGAATCGGAAATATTGCCGGAAACGGAAATATTGTCAGAATCGGAAATATTATCGGAATCGGAAAATAATTCCGGAAACGGAAATATTAAATATTTGATCGAAACGGAAATTGATTCCGGAATCGGAAATATTAAATATTGTTCGTATCGGAAATGAATTCCGGAACCGGGAATTTAATCGGAAGCGTATCGTACGAATTAGCATCGGACGAGGCCTGCCGGACGAAGGCCCAGCACGAAGTCGGGCCATCGCCCAGCAAGCCAAACGCGCGCCACAAGCCCAGCCAAGGCAGCGCCCAGGCCTACCGCAAGGCAGGCCCAGCGCGCGCCAAGGCCACGGCTGCGTGGGCCTCGCTGCGTGGGCTGCTGCTCGCACGCACGCGCATGGGCGGCCCTTGTGGCTGCCGTGTGTGTGTGAGTTTGTGTTCATGCACGATTCCTAAAACTATTAGAATTAGTACATGATTAAATTTCTATTCCTAAAAGGATAAATTAATTAAATAGAGTTCTTGTAGGATTCTAAGTTTAATTAATTCGTATCCTACTAGGATTCCAATTCACTTTCCATAACTCTATAAATACGTGCGTAGGGTCACATATTTTCAGAGATTAATTCAAGTATTCAAAGTGAGTTTTGAGAGAAAAATTCAGCCATATTTCTTACCTAAGAGTGCCGAAAATTCTAGTACCTTAAGGGCGATTCTAGTTGGTCAATCTTAAGGCGGATCCGGACGTGCTGTGGACTATCTACGGAGGGACGACACTTGGAGTCCTAAAGACTTGTTCTTGTTCGGTTCGGGCGCAGCTAGGGAAGGCACGCAACAAAGAGTATGCATCTAAATTATGCTATATGATTATGTGTAAATAATATGTATTCCTGGCTTAATGGTTGTTTCCGCATGATTTATGTATTGTCATATGTATCATAACCTAACATAATATTCTTTTCTTACAACATTTCATTTCCCAATTATTGTTCTTGATTGTTGTGAAAAGTTTAAGTGAACGCATCGGTATATTATTAAGTACTTAATATTATTGCATCCTATTTCTTTCTTCGTTTTCCTCCGGTCAATTTTTTTGTTTTTGGCTTTGAGGTGTTTTCCGAAGTACTCACTTTTGCTTTCTTCCATATTTTCATTTATGTCAACCTTTTATTCATATTATATCACCTACCATCGCATTTTGTGGGACCCAATAATATTTAATAATTCTTTTACTCTCTACCTCTCTCCTTACCGCAAAAGTACTCACTTATATGATGTCCTACTCTCCCACTCGAGTTTTTCTTGATTTTTATCGTTAACATGTACAGAATTCAGTAAACCAAATTTGAGGTAGTATATTCTGATAGAGTGATAGTACTTTAATGTTGGAAGTATCATAATCCAAGGGTGCTATTGTTTAGAGTCTTATTCCTACGCAATGTAGGATAATTGGTGTATACTTTTGATCTAATTTCTAATAGAAAAGCTAAGATAATAAGATTGATTAACATTATAACATTATTTGACAGGTGCGTAGATTGATCATATCATATATTAAAGACTTGAGGATTACGACGGATACTCTGTATTAATTAATAATAATAATCCTTGTTAGAGTAATTAATGAAGATTATCTTGATATTATACAGCAGGCGGCCGGTATATTCTGATATTGCATCAGAAGCAGCCAAAGAAAATGTGGCATTTGGGTAGCAAATAGAGCGCACATTACCTAACAAATAATAATAATAATAATGTAACAATTGAGATTGACATGAGTGGTGAAGGGTCTCTTATTTCTTAACTAAGTTCTCGGGTTCGAGGCTTGGATATGGAAAAATTTCAACTGGGATGGACCATCAAGATACCCATTTAAACTATCACGGGAGATTAGTCCACTCGTCGAAGGCGGTCGAAAATTCTCGCAATAGAAAAAAAAAAACAAATAATAATAATGTACGAAGTCGGACTATATTAATATTAATAATAATATAATGTAAGGGTTGGTCTCCAAGTCTCCAACTGGCCCATGTCCTGTATCTGTATGTATGGTTTCATGTTTTTTTTTTGTGTTTTTTTTTTTTTTGACAAATGGTTTCATGTTTATTTGGTGTTACCTGGACTTGTCACATTCTAAATTACTCACTTGCTTCTATCATTCTCTCCCTCTGTCTCTTGTGCATCAAAAGTCTTCATTCTTCAACATCTATCTATCGTCTGTCTTCAACTTACATACACGTCAGGGCTGTCTCCGACAACTTGGAGGCCCTGTACTAAAACTTTTACGGAAAATTATTTACTGTAAACACATAATTATTATATTAATATTATTTTATTTATACAAAATATAGAGTCAAATTAAAATATGATTAAACGTTTTATGTGGGTTAATTTGAGAAATGAATGAAAAGGTTTTTGACAGCCAAGGGGTAAAAAAAAAAAATACAAGCGTTAAGGTTCGAACTCTGGTTTCATTTCCCACAATTAATACTCCTTACCAACTAAGACAAATATCTAACATTGTTCAATAGAGCGCGGTTAAATATATATTTTAAAATGTTTTGGGAGTTTAACCACTACAATTCGATTGGGCCCCCAAAATTGTGTGGCCCGGTGCTGTAGGTCCGATGGGACCGCCCTTTAGCCGGCCCTGATACACGTATACATCAACATCATTAGCATCAGCATTACCATTACCATTACCATTAGCAAATCTTCGTGGATACAAGTATACGTTGTTACAATCTAGGGCATGCTTAGATTGAGGTATCTAGGATTTAAAGCTATATTAACAACAATGTGGTACGAAATACTCCGTACTAAATAAGTAGACAATGCAACAAAGATAACAAATAAGATAAACAAATAGATGGCTTAATACAAAGACATTTCCATTTCCACGACAATTGGCAATTTTTTTACTTAATGAATATGACTAATTCAATTAGCAATTTTACTTAAGCAATATCATTAATTCGATAGACAATTCTACAAGGAAATCTGTTCCGGTGTTGTAAAGATGGAAACAATGGGCTTCGAATGAAGGCCCTTTTGTATGTGTTGAAGATCTTGCTTGTTTGAATGAGTAGAGTCCGAATTCACCTGCACAAGAGCAAAGTCACTAGCCTCGGGGGTGTTTCCGAGGAAAGCCCCTCCGATGCCTAAGTAAGAACGATGCTCGGATTCTAGAGAGAAGTTCTCTAGAAGAGTAGTCTTAAGGCGATAAATTGGACGTCCCTTGAGGTGTGAGCCTTGGCGGCCTATTTATAGTGTTTGCATAATAAATGCCCATAGGTCATTTATTGCTTTTGGGCCTTGGGCCTTGATGGATGGCTGACTAGCCATTGGTAGGTTTGATGCTGTTTGTTTAGTGCCATTGGGCTTTAGACTTAGTGGCCCAATTGAGAATCAATTGGGAGCCCAAACAACATGCCCCCCAGACCCGGTCCATTTAGAATAAAATGGGTGGGTTTCCAGCTGTCAGAAGTCCGAAAGTTCCCTCTTTTTTTTTGAAAAGAGATGATTTGCATTGATGACAAGTGTTGGGAGTTGTATTGTGTCGTGGAGATCGTGGGTTGAGGAAGTTGATGCGCCCTTTTTCTTTTCTATAAATACTGGGTGCTTTGCTCTTTTCGAACTTTTTACTCCTTCTTTCAAACCCATTCTCTCTCTAAATTCCGGCGATCGCAGTGCAATTTGTTTCTTCAGATCTACGAAATTCGGCCAACTTTAGACTTCGGGAACTTGTGTTGTTTGCTTTATCGGCGAATTCCGCTTCGGAAAAAGGTAATTTGTTTCTGAGTTCTCCTTTTTTCTTCGTTCTTCCTTCTACCCCTCAATCTAAACCCTAGATCGAGATTTCGCGACCATGGCAAAGAATAGGGGCAAAAGCAAGTTCGTCGTTGGCTCCTCTAGTGAGAGGGAGAACGTGCCTTCGGGGAGGCTACCGAAAACTTCGAGGGGTCGGCCTTCGGCGAGGCCGTTGGAGAAGCGTTCGATTGGTTGGGATGCTTCCGAAGATGATGTAGTTGGTGGGTCTGGCGTGTCTGAACGCGCAACCTCTGGTGAGAGAGCTGGCTTTTCGGGTGCTCGTCGTCGTTACCCCGAGTTTCCAGTTCATTGGACGGAAGCTGATCCGAAGGGCAGGTATGCCTCAATTTTGCACGAGACCACCAAGATCGACGGTCCGTTGGAGAAATCGGTCAGCGGTGACTGGTTGGTGGAAGCGAAGTTGGGGAATTATCATCGGAAGGCCGAGGAGTTATACGGAATTCAGCATGCCTTGGGGTATTGGTGCGAGCTTCCTGAACAAGAGCGTCCTCGGGTGACTCATCCACCGAGGGGGTTCATTTCCGTGTACACTCATCATTTGGAGAATGGTCTCCGCTTTCCTTTGGATCCGTTCGTATCCGAGCTTTTGGTGTCGTACAACATTAGTTTGGCCCAGCTCACACCCAAATCTATGAGGCACATAATCGGATTTAGATGGGTGTGTGACTTCGTCAATTTCCCTTGCTCTGTCGCTATTTTTCGGGATCTTCACGATCTGGTTCTCAACCATGCTTCCAAGGGTGATGGGTATGGTTGGTGGACCATTGTCAACAAGAAATCCCGAAAGAGGGGGGATCCGAACTACATCACGGCGTACCCTTACCTTAGCTCTGACCACAATTGGAAGACGGAGTGGTTGCTCGTTCGTGTGCCGACGGATCCGAAGCATCCCAACTTTTATCGTCCTCCGAAGTGGTTCGTGGCTCCTGATCCTGATATGAGGGGTGTGGCAGCTCCAGATCGGAATCATCGCCACTATGTGGACCTTCTCCAGTGGTTCTTGGCTCAAGAGGATAACTATCGACTGCCGTCTAGCTGGCTCCCGAATCTCAATTACATTTTGAGGGAGGACATTCTTGCTGTTGCCGGTCTCAGCAGGATTTTTGACAGGGGTAGGTGTCTTTCGGCTGAGACCGTTTTTTCAGTGAGTTTGTCCTTCTCTTTCCTGCTTCGTTTTGCTGACATATTTTGTGCTTTGTTTTTGCAGAGTACGGCTTTAGCTGCATTGATCCTAAGAAGTTGGGCATTTCTTTGGATTTGAAGACTATTCACGACCCGGCTCCCGAGTACAAGTTCGGAAAAGATAACCCTCGTAATCCTCGCCTGAAGGATTACGTGTTGTCTCCTTCGGGGGTTGCTCGGATATCCGAAGTTCGAGCTGATCCGTGGGATTCCGCCTCCTCTGTTGAAGCTGTTCCTGTGAAGGTTGTGCTTCCTGTGTTGAAGACAACTTCGGACCCGGTGAGTGTTCATTTATAGGCTCGATTTTCTGTTTGTCTTCTTCTTTTCGGTTGGCCGTCGGCTAACGTCTTGGTCCTGGACCATCTTTTTAGGGTCTTGGGACTGACGCTGTGCCGCGTGCCGTTCCTTCGGTTTCATCCCCGGCTCGGATAGATATCTCTTTATCTAGGAACCGGGTACTTCACGCTTTTTTCTCTATTTCTTCCTTTTTTCTTCTTTTACATTCGTTGACCCTTGGTCTCCCCTTTTTAGGATCAACGCAAAAGGAAGGGTAGCACTCTTTTGAGGCCTTCCACGCATCCGAAGAAAGCAAAGGCTTCTCAGCCCTCGGAGAAGGTATTTGTTCTGACTTGGAGTTTTTTGTAGTTCGTTTCTCCCTTTTTCCGAAACTAATCTTTGAACGCTTGCTATGTAGGAAGCGGTTTCGGAAGTCATGCCTCCTCCTAAGAATCTTCTTCACTTCATGCCCTTGCCAGGGCAGAAGTTAAAGAGTGTGGTGATTGCTGAACCGCCGCCCGTGGACCAGCCGCTGATCGAGGAAGATAGCATCCCCTCTCCACTGAAACCATCTGCTGCTTTGGGGATCGAAATCCAGGATATCACCGAGGTGATGGAGGCGATTGAAGCCGATTTTGTTCCTGGTTCGGATGTCCCTGAGGTAGCTGGGGAGAAGAAGGAGTCTGCTGATCTTCCCTTCGAGAGAGAGAAGAGTCCAGACAAGGAGATGATAGATCTCTCGGGCCCCGAAGCTGCGGTTCCCGAGGTTCAGAAGGAGGTTCCCTCTGCTGGAGAGGAGGAGCAGCCCGAGCAAGGTCTGACGAGGAAGAGGCGCCACTCAACTTTGGGTTCTACTTCTACCTCGGCCCTGGATAGGCTGATCCATGCTGATCCCTGTTCGGATGTTCCGCTAAAACGGATCCCCGAAGAAGTAAGGGAGGCGATGGCTCGGTATGCCAGGGCTCCGATTTTGGGAGAGGACCCCTTGGCTCACGTGGGATCCTTGGTGGGCCCCGAGGCTGCTCGGGAGAATCTGCTTCGTGCTAACCCGCAGTGGAGGGTTCCTGGGGCCGAAGAGAGGAATCCGGCTATGATGGCCCAGTACTATCTGAACGAGGTAATTGCTAGATTTTTCTCTTTGAGTTGTGTTTTTGTTTTATGTTTTTCCTATTTTTGCTCATCTTTCTCTCGTTCCCAGGCTGTTTTCTGGTCCTCGTTCGCTTCCGAGTGTAGCTCGGTTGAGGAGAAACAATTGAGGAAATATCGTGAGGCTTATGCTCGTGATATTCCCATTTTGGACCAGAAGGCTGGGCAACTCCTCTCCGAGCTTACGGAAGTCAAGCAGCTATACCTTCAGTATAGTCGCGAGGCTAGAGAGTCTGCTGAGAAGATTGGGGCCGAGGTTGGCCAGCTCATCTTCCGAGTTGAAGAGGATGCTGAGAAGATCGCTTCCTTTGCTGAGGAAAAGAAGGATATGGCCGCTAAGTTCGCTAGCGAACTTGAGGAAAAAGATAGACTCTTCCAGGAGATGAAGTCTAAATTTGAAGCGGCCGACAAGGAGCATAAAGAGGCAGAGTTAAGGCTTTGCCATTTTGTCCAGCATCGGGAGCTGATCCAGCAGCAAGCTGATAAGGTGCCTGTCCTTCGGCTGAAGCTTCGGGAAAAGGATGACTATATTCGGAAGTTGGAGCAGGAGCGAGTCGACCTCTACACTGCTGATCAGTGTAGAGAGCAGTACTGGAACGGCATCCTGGGTGCTCGGCGCATGTTTGCGAAGCACATGCCTCACTTCCCTTGGAACGAGAAAGTTCCCCTATGGATGCAGGCCGAGGACCACTTGGTGGAATGCCAAGCTGATCGAGATGAAGCTGAAGCTGAACGCCAAGCTGCTCTCGCAGAGGCTCGGGCCCAGAAGGCAACTTACGAGGGTGATACTACTGCTGGGGGTTCTTCGAAGGATGCTCCCCTAGGGGCCGCTCCTGAGACTCCCAAGAGTTAGGGATTCGGGCAGTCGTCTTCTTCAGAGTCGGTCGGTTCCAGTTGAGGACTTCCGAATATGTGCTTGCTTTTCCCCCTTTTGCCTCGGCGCTGCGTTGTACTCGTTTCTTTTTGCTTTCTTAGTACTTCGGTAGGCCGGTATTGTCTGTTGATGGCTGCCGATTTTAACTGTTTCATTTTGTTTTCAATTTTTGAGGTTTTCAATGTATTTGTACTTCCCCCAAATATTGAATGAAAAATGAGTGTTAGTTACTTGGCTGCTTTTCAATTTTGTACTTTCGCGCTTTTCTTTGAATCCGTAGACTTGCTGAAAACCTTTTGATCTTGCGAGCTCTTTAAATCCGTAGATTTGTTAAGAGACTTTTTATCTTTGCGAGCTCTTCAAACCCGTAGATCTGCTAAGAGACTCTTTAGTTTATGAGTTCTTCAAATCCGTAGATCTGCTAAGAGACTCTTTAACTTTGCGAGTTCTTCAAATCCGTAGATCTGCTAAGAGACTCTTTAGTTTTGCGAGTTCTTCAAATCCGTAGATCTGCTAAGAGACTCTTTAGTTTATGAGTTCTTCAAATCCGTAGATCTGCTAAGAGACTCTTTAGTTTATGAGTTCTTCAAATCCGTAGATCTGCTAAGAGACTCTTCAGTTTATGAGTTCTTCAAATCCGTAGATCTGCTAAGAGACTCTTCAGTTTATGAGTTCTTCAAATCCGTAGATCTGCTAAGAGACTCTTTTAGTTTCCAGACTCTTCAAATCCGTCGATCTGCTCAGAGGTCTGGATTGTTCTTCCGATCTCTTGTGGTTCGGAAACCTGGGCAAGAGATCGCTAGTCTGCCTCTTAGTTATGCCTTCGGCGATCCGTGGATCTGAGCCGGAGTTTTATAACTTGATTCGAGCGACTGTTTGTGGCGAACAAGTTTTATTTGGTTATCGCGAATCCGAGGATTCTGGACGATTCCCTGAAGTGTATGATTTGGTCATTCCTTGCATTTTATCAAGGAATGGGCAAAGTCAACCTGTTTTTAGTCTCGGATTGATCAGATCCGAGGCTGCATATATATATAAGGGGACAATAAATATAGAGATAAGTTTAATGAAACACATGGTGCCAATGGCTTTCCTCTTCTCATTAAACAACTTACTTGGCTTACAGACAGAGATCATACAAAATATTTCTTGAGAACATCGGTATTCCAATGGTTCTTCAGAATTGTTCCATCTAACTGTTTCAGCATAAACGTGCCTGGCCTTTTTTCGGAGTGGATGATGTATGGTCCTTCCCAAGTGGCTGAGAGTTTGCCATGGATCCGTCCTTTCTGAACCGAGGCAGCGTTTCTGAGCACTAGATCACCGACTTTTAGGGGTCTGGCGTTGACTCTTCGGTTATAATGCTTGTTGACCCTCTGCAAATAGGCTGCGTTGAGTGTCCTTGCATCGTTCCGAGCTTCGTCCAGTAGATCGAGAGCTTCAGACAGAAGTTGGTTGTTGCTTTCTCCCTGGAGCCCATCATACCTGTTGTATGCCTGGATCCTCAGGCTTTCTGTTCCGATTTCCACAGGGATTACGGCTTCGGATCCATATACAAGGTGGAACGGTGTTTGCCCGGTAGCTTCTTTCTCAGTGGTCCGAAGGGACCATAGCGTTCCGGGTAGCTCTTCTAACCACTTGTTTTTGTCATCCTCGACTCTTTTCTTGAGTGCATTGAGGATGAGTTTGTTAGCAGCTTCGGCTTGCCCGTTGCTTTGTGGGTGGCAGACTGCCGAGTAAGCTAGGTGTATGCCAAACTGTTTGCACCACTTTTGCAACGGGGTGTTGTCGAACTGTTTCCCGTGGTCGAAGACCATCAGTCTTGGTATGCCGAACCTTGTGATGATGTTCTGCCATATGAACTTGCGGACCTGAGGTTCGGTGATGGAGGAGACAGCTTCGGCTTCGATCCATTTGCTAAAATAGTCGACTCCTACAATCAACCACTTCTTCTGGTTCGTCGCTGAGGGGAAGGGACCAATGATGTCTAACCCCCACTGTGCGAATGGTAAGGGATACAGTGTTGATTGTAGGGTTTGAGCTGGTTGATGGATGGCTGGTGCGAACTTTTGGCATTTCTCGCATTTCCTTGCCATCTGCTTTGCCTCGGAAACCATAGTGGGCCACCAGTACCCAGCCCGAAGGGCTTTATGTGCCAATGTCCTACCTCCAATGTGGTTTCCGCATATCCCGAGGTGGATTTCCCTTAGGATGTAGTCAGCGTCTGTCGGACCCACACATTTTAGCAGCGGAGCAGAGAATGATTTTCTCATGAGCTCTCCTTCGGCGCTGATGATGAACCATTTGTTGAATCTTTTCAGTTTTCTCGCTTGCAGCTTATCTTCGGGAAGTTCTCCCCTTTCTTTGTATGCAACTACTGCGTCCATCCAGCTAGGTTCGGTACGTAAGCTGCATACTGTGGTGGGTAGCAAGTCAATGCTTCTCTCTTGGTGAACTTCCACGTGGACCGACCTGTTTAGGTCGATGAGTGTTGAGCTTGCGAGTTTTGACAGTGCGTCTGCTTGCCTGTTTTGTCCTCGGGGGATGAGGATGACTTCAAAGGATCTTAACTTTGACGTTAAGGATTTAATTTTTGCTAAATAGGCTGTCATGCTGGGCCATTTGGCCTCATACTCCCCTCGGATCTGGTTGGCTACAAGCTGGGAATCAGTTTTGAGGCGAACATGCTCGGCTTCCAGGGATAAGCAAAGTTCTATCCCTGCGATTGCGGCCTCATATTCGGCCTCGTTGTTAGTTGCTTTGAAGCCGAACTTCAATGCATACTCTATGCTTTTCCCCGTCGGGGGGATTAGTACAACTCCTGCTCCTGAGCCGTTTACTGTGGAAGATCCTTCAGTGAAGACCTCCCAAGTGCTTTTCGTGTCATCCAGCATTTCCTGGTATGAGCACTCGGCCAAGAAGTCTGCCAATGCTTGTGCTTTGATTGCTGTCCTCGGCTGATATTTGATGCCGAACTCTGATAGTTCGAAGGCCCAGGCAGCCAATCTTCCTGACCTCTCTATTTTGTCGAGTACTTTCTCGAGCGGTTGGTCAGTTAGTACTGTGATCTGGTGGGAGTCGAAGTATGGCCTTAGTTTTCGTGCAGCTACCACTACTGCATATGCGACTTTCTCGATGAGTGGGTACCGGGTTTCGGCCCCTGTGAGTGTTCGGCTGGTGAAGTAGATTGGCTGTTGCTTCTTTTCTTCTTCCCGAAGAAGCACTGCGCTGACGGTTCCGGGGCTAACTGCGACATATAGGTACAGGGTTTCCCCCTCCTTTGGTCTGGCCAGTGTCGGCAGTTGAGCTAGGTGGGCTCTGAGTTGCTGAAAAGCTTCTTTTTGCTCCTGTTCCCATATCAGTTCGGGATCCACTTTCCTCGGGACCCCCTTTTTCTTGACTGGTTCTGCTTCTCCCCCGGGGAGGTTCTTTGGTTTCAGTGCTTTGAAGAAGGGGGCTCCCTTGTCCGAGGCTTTTGATATGAACCTTGTCAGTGCGGCTAACCTGCCGGTTAGCCTCTGCACATCTCTCTTGGTCTTCGGCTCGGGTACATCCAATGCCGCTTGGACTTTGTCTGGGTTCGCATCAATTCCTCTTTCGCTCACCATAAATCCGAGGAACTTCCCTGACTTCACCCCGAAGACGCACTTTTTTGGGTTCAGCTTCATGCTGTATTTCCGCAGATTTCCGAAGGTCTCTGCCAAGTCTTTGACATGGTCTTCCTCCTTGATGCTTTTTACGATGGATTCATCCACGTAGACCTCCACGTTCCTCCCTTTCTGGTCGGCGAAGACGTGATCAACTAACCTCTGGTAGGTGGCTCCGGCATTTTTCAAGCCGAAAGGCATCATTTTGTAGTTGAACACTCCTGCGCTTGTGATGAACGCTGTCTTTGCCCTGTCATCGGGGTGCATGAATACTTGGTGGTAGCCTGAAAAGGCATCCATGAAGCTGAGCAGTGCATGGCCGCTGGTGGAGTCAACCAATTGATCTATCCTTGGCAGGGGATAGCAGTCTTTGGGGCAGGCTCGGTTCAGATCTGTGAAATCTACGCACATTCGCCATGAGCCGTTCGCTTTTTTGACCATCACCACGTTGGCCAGCCACTTCGGATACATGCATGGTTCGATGAATCCGGCCTCTTGCAACTTTTTTACCTCCTCGGCGATGGCTTTGTTTTTCTCCGAGGAGTAATTTCTCTTTTTTTGCTTTATTGGCCGAGCTTCAGCGTTGACGTCCAGCTTGTGACAAATCAGCTTCGGATTTATCCCTGGCATATCTGCTGCTGACCACGCAAAGATGTCTTTGTGATCCCTGAGTAGTCGGATCAAATCGATTCGGAGCCCCGAGCTTAGGCCCTTGCCTATTCGGACGCTCCTGTCTGAATTATCTTCGAGGAAGATATCCTCCATTTCTTGATCTGGCTCAGGAGACAGGGTTTCGGGGCGAGCATCAACTTCTGCGGGAGATAGGCTGCTCGTGCTTGCTCTTCTCCTTTTAGCCTCGCTTTCCTCTCCCGTGGCTCCTTTTTCTTCCTCGGGGCCGTCCCCTAGTTTGGGTTTTCGGACAGCAGTGTGGCAGGTTCTTCTCGCCACTTCTTGATCACCTCTGATTCGTTCGGCGAATCCTGCATCCGAGACGTATATCATCAGCTGATGGTATGTGGAGGGGACTGCTTGCATCTTGTGAATCATGGTTCTTCCCATGATTACGTTGTATACGGAGTCGCAGTCCATCACCAGAAATTCGTCCCGAAGGGTTTTTGCTGCCTGGCCTTCTCCCACTGTGACTGGCAGGGTGATCTTTCCTCGAGGGATAGCTGCGGATCCGTTGAATCCGATCAGAGGGTAACTGACTTTCGTCAGTGCTTCCTCTGGTTCTTCGAGGATCAGCTGCTCGAAGCAGTTTCTGAAGATGATATTGACGACACTTCCTCCGTCGACTAGCACTCGATGCACGTTGTGGTTATTGAGGTCCATGGAAATGACTAGAGGATCGTCATGTTTGTACTGGACTCCGAAACAATCATCAGCAGTGAAGGTCATGTTCGGGGGGTGTGGCTGGTTGTCTCCCACCGCGCTGAAGTTGACCCGATGGGAGAGGGCTCTTAGGTGTTTCTTGCTGGCCTGGCCAGACTTCTGCCCCCCGAACACCACCAGGATGTCGTTTTTCTTGTGTCCTGTTGCTTCGTAGACCCTCTTCTGGGGTTGCTCATGTTGTTTGCCACTGGCGGCCTTTTCTTTTTCCTCCCTTCGGTCTAACAAGTACTGTTTCAGGTAGCCTCGGCGAACGAGGTCCTCAATGTTGTCTTTCAGCGAGTTGCATTCTTCGGTGTGGTGACCGAAGTCATCATGGAACTCGCACCACTTGTTCTTGTTTCTCCGAGCTGGGTTGGACTTGAGCTTCCCCGGTAGTTTCCACTTTTCATCATTTCTGTTGAGGCTAAATATCTCTTTTCGGGGCAGAGCTAGTGGAGTGTAGTTGGTGTATTTGGGTTGAAGTTCACCCCTTCTCCCGTCTTTCTTCGGGCTCATCTCTCTAGCTCCTACTTTCTCTTTCCCCTTCCTTGAGCTGCCCTCGGGCTTGCTCTGGGTATTCTTTGTGTCTCTCGGATCCGACGATCCCTTCAATCTTGCAGCGGCCTTGTTGAACTCTTCGGTTCTGATGAACGCATCAGCCATTTGGAGCACGTCAGCTATTCTGGAGGGGTTCTTCATTGAGAGTTCGTCACGGAACTTCCCTTCCTGGAGCGCGTGCTTCAAGGCGAAGATGGCCACGTCTGGCTGCAAGTTTGGTATGTTTGTTGATTCCTTCATGAATCTGGCCATGAATTCTCTCAGACTTTCGTCTCTTTCTTGTTGGATTGAGGTCAGTTCTGCTGTGGTTCGCTCGGGGCGATTGTTGCTCACGAACTGTGTGCAGAATCTCTTTTTCAGCTTTTTCCAGCTCTTGATCGATCCCTTCGGCAGCGATCTAAACCACTCTCCCGCCACTCCGGTTAGCGTGGTTGGGAAATATTTACACCAACATGCTTCGGAGTAGGGACTCAAGAACATTTGCTGCTCGTAGGAGATGACATGATCCCTCGGATCTGTGATTCCGCTGTAGGTTAGGTGCGCTGGCAGTCTTACCTTCGGTATTTCTTCCATGATCAGCTCGTCCGAGAAAGGGGATGACGTGGGAGTCATGATTCTTTTCCCGAGTCTAGCCCTGATGCCTTCGTTTGCCGAGGTTCTGTGATTAGAACGTTCGGGCGTACGATGGGGGCTAGGGGTTCGATCATGCCTCTTGTCTCTTCTTCTCTCTCGGCTACTGACCTCGGGTCGTTCGCCAGATCTTCTTGGCTCGCCCACCCCGAGTCTCGTATGGATCGAGGGTCTTAACCTTGAGTGGACCGAGGGCCTCAACCTGCTGAGCACCGAGCTTCGGACCCGAGTGTTACGAGTAGTTGATTCGCTTTGGAGAGCTGTTGGAGTAGGCGATGGTCTCGCAAACCAATCTGGTTGCTGTTGTGCCCTTTTTTGGGTGTCCCACGTGCTTTCCATCCACCTCGACGTCAAGTGTGTACCTGTCAAGGGAAGGAGTTCTCGTTCGGGTCTGGACACTTCCGCACTGGGTGGCTCGTTCAGCCTTCGCCTGGTCCTCCTCTCTTCTCTGCGGTCATTTGCCAGTCCTTGCTGCTTCTCATTGAAGAGGAAGTTTTGCATGATGGTCATGGCCGCAGTGAGCTCTTCCCTAGTTGGAATCGGAGGTCCTGCATTTGTGGCGGTCGTAGCTCTGCTTGGCTGTGACCTCGCCATCGATTGAGGGTGCTCCTCTTGGTCAGATTCTGAATCTGACCGCACCATCATATCGTCGTCATTGTTGTTAACAACATCATTCACCATTTTCGCGGAAAGAGGTGATTGATGTCTTTCAAAGGCTTTGAAGTGTTCTTCCCCACAGACGGCGCCAAATTGTTCCGGTGTTGTAAAGATGGAAACAATGGGCTTCGAATGAAGGCCCTTTTGTATGTGTTGAAGATCTTGCTTGTTTGAATGAGTAGAGTCCGAATTCACCTGCACAAGAGCAAAGTCACTAGCCTCGGGGGTGTTTCCGAGGAAAGCCCCTCCGATGCCTAAGTAAGAACGATGCTCGGATTCTAGAGAGAAGTTCTCTAGAAGAGTAGTCTTAAGGCGATAAATTGGACGTCCCTTGAGGTGTGAGCCTTGGCGGTCTATTTATAGTGTTTGCATAATAAATGCCCATAGGTCATTTATTGCTTTTGGGCCTTGGGCCTTGATGGATGGCTGACTAGCCATTGGTAGGTTTGATGCTGTTTGTTTAGTGCCATTGGGCTTTAGACTTAGTGGCCCAATTGAGAATCAATTGGGAGCCCAATATTTTTAGAAACGACAAAAGTCATTACAAAAATCCATTGACGTTACAGAGAATATTGGTTTTTTTGCAACAATTGTGTCGTTCTTGCAAAAGGCAGTAAATCATGGTAGAAACAACCAATCATTATAAACTATTCTTTACAGAGTTAGACTTATGTTACAGAATAATCTGAAATTAACCAATCCAGTCCTCCACCCTCCTTTGCACACCAAGCCACTGCAAAATACTACTCCACACACAAAGAACAAATGAGAGATACTCTCATTGTCTTTGGCACACAAACAACACAATGGAGTAAAATGCAGACTAATTTTAAGTAAATTATCACAAGTGTTCAACCTTCTTAAAATGGCCATCCAAGAAATAAAGATGCAATTGGGAGGAGTCGGGTTGTTACATTATTCCGTAACATTTTCCTCCATTGGACACTAGTGGGCAGTGGCATCGCTTCTCATCTCATTGTAACACTTACCAATAGAAAAATGTAGTTGACGAAGCATGTTAGTCCCACAAGAATTTACGTTTAACACTCAAATGTCTCACTTTGAAGAAATAATTTGCAAGAAGATTTCTCAAAAGTATTCAAGTATAATTAATATGTTAACCATTTCTTAAATGTGTCATAAGTACTCTATATATAGAGTTCTTCATGAAGAGTCACCGATGAAAATAATATCCAACGGGTTACATCTAAAGCAACCGTCACAAAACCGCTCAAAAACGGATATTTAGACATTCGCCCGACGGGCGAGCGTATAAACTCGCCCGAAGGGCAGGTTTCGCCCGATCGGGCGCGCATACAACATTTAATTTCTCATGAAATTCGCCCGACGGGTGAGCTAATGCTACGCCAAAACCGTTGCAATAGCCCAAATAACCGTTGCATTCGCCTGGAATAAACTCTAAACATATATTATACTACCTCCTCAACTCCTAGTATAATACACACTTCACATTTAACTCATAAACCTATTTACTCTATAAATGTTCCACCAAGATTTTCCTTACAACCCTAGAAGTTTGATTAGGAACCGTCAAGGTTGTAAGGTCCCTGTTCTCACATAAAAAATATGCACCCATTTAACCCAAACCTTGTCTTACTTCTTAGCAATAATCTAAAGAAGCTTATAGATGGCTATTTTGTTCAAAAGTTTAATATTAATGATGTTTATCACACCTGCACTTTTAGGAAGACAAAACTTATCTCGAGCAACCAAGTTTCTTTTTGTAGTACCAGAAACACCTGACCATAAGAAATTTCTACAAGCTGCTTGAATAACTTTGAGAACTTTCTTAGGCAAGATAAAAACTTTATACCAATACGTTAGAACTCCAAATAACACAGTTTAATGAGTTAGAGTCTGGCCGTATAAGAGAGTAGTTTAGCAGCCCAACTATTGATTATGGAAATGACATTTTTATTAGAGGCTGACACGCAACAATCGAAATTTTCTTGGAGGATAAAGGCACTCCAAGATACTTAAAAGGCAATTCTCTTATAGAAATATGAAACTCCTTAAGAATAGAATCCCGAACATCACGAGAAACCTGTCCAAAATAAATGGAGGTATTGGCCTGGTTAGCTTGGAGACCAGAAACAGAAGAGCATTTCTGAAAAGCACCATACAACTATCTAACAGAGTTTGCATCACCCTTTGAGAACAACAAGAGATCATCAGCGAAGCACACATGATCAAGTTTAGCTTCTTGCATTTGGGATGATAATTGAAACTCTTATTGCTCTTCAACTCAAGCAAGCACCTATTTAAATACTCCATACATAGAACAAATAGATAAGGAAAGATAGGATCCCCCTGTCGAAGTCTCTTCTTTCCTTCAATAGACATAGGCATTTCATCATTAACATCAAATGAATAGGAAACAGTAACAAACATATGAGTAAAGCCACAAGAATGCCATAAGCCAAGAAACAAACATACGAGGAAAGCCTAACTCCAAAAGAAGAAATTTGACAAAAGACCATTCAACGGAATCATAGGGCTTTTGCAAGTCGATATTAAGCATGCACCTAGGAGAAATATTCTTCCGACCATAGCCTTTGACCAACTCATGGCTCAAAATAATATTATAAAAATAATCTTCCCCTGGACAAAGGTCGGTTGACTTTCATCTACCAAACAAGGCATAACATTGTGTATCATATCCTAACACTTATAAAGCTTCACACTTTAATTACTATTCACACAATAGTGAATTACCTGTATTGCCCCCAATTTCCTTCATATTTATTTTTTTGTCTTTTCCTTAAGAATAGTGTACTTACATTTATAACCTTTGGCTTAATGTTGACACATTTTTCTCTTTCTTTGGGATGACTAGATGAGATCTTCACCTCCGCAACCCCTTTCATTTTCGAACCAAGCTCTCATCTATTGCATTTCACAAATTATAAATTTCTTTTTAAAAAAAACTCTAGGGGTAACAACATAAACTGTGTTTATTATATTTAACCTTTCTAAAAATGTTTTAAGACTTTAAGAAAACATGATTATAGAGTATGGCTACGATTTGCAGGCCTGATTCTTTGTTTGGCTCAGGTCTCAGGATATGTTTATGGCATAGACTTGTTATCAAATTTCAGAAAACATGGGCATTGTTTTTCTCGTGCTTATGCTCTGTATTACAATGATATTTTCATAAAATAATTTAGGAGTTTTTTTTTATATATTCAATGATGGTTAATGTTTGGGACATAGAAATAAATGATAACTGATGTGAAATAAAATACAGTGTGTATACAATATCAAGGTAATGTGAACACTGTTCAAAATACTTTTCATTGATTGTTAAAACTTTGTTAATAATTAGGTTTCTTGACCAAAATATTTTGGCAGAAGGTAGCATTAGCACAATATGTGGAGGGCAGCAAGATTCAAATGCAATCCTTGGATTTTGAGATTGCTGATGCCCGTGAAGAAAATAATTCCCATGCTAAAGCAAGACCATGGATTTCTTCTCAAATGCATGCTCGTACAAACAATGGTGTTTTACCTCCATCTTCTCAGAGCTATAGTATTTCCACTTCCTTTTGAGAAATGGTAGACGCTTAAATTTCAGTATACCACACTCAAGGACGAGAACTTATTACTATAATCACATGCTTTTGCGATTTATTGTTAGTTTTCATTTGACCAGTTGTAAAATTTATGGCCTTTCTCATTGAATAGTTTGATTAACACAATGTACTCATAAATTTTTTCTTAGAAACACGTTGCTAATGTTTATTGTAAATATATTATGATTTTGTATTATCAATTATATGCAAATCGAACTTTTTTTTTTAGAATGTACCATAATTTTGTAAATATCGATCTTTTACACAATATTTCTACAATATAATTTTGTATACTTTGGGGAACGTGCGCGCTAGCGCACGGTCCAACAACTAGTTTGTTAAAACCATAGAAATGATTTTATACAAAATAGGACAAGTAGTTATGGGCCTAAAATCTTTCATGGAACAAGCATTAGGGATTTTAGGTAACAAAGAAACGTAAATGCAATTTACATCTCTCATCATAAAACATGATTGAAATAAGTTTTTAATTTCTGCAATGATAGAAGACCCGATTATATGCCAAGTTGCTTTGTAAAAATGGACATTAAATCTATTGATACCTGGAGCCTACATAAAACCCATGTCAAAGAGCGCTTGTTATTCAATTATATTTATATTTCTCTATTTCTTGTGGTCCCCACACTTATTCACATCATTTTCTTTTTACTATAATAAATAATTCACCCGCTACCCTACTTTCATCTTATTTTAATAAATTTAACCCACTCTCCTAAAACTACATGCCGATCAAAGTGTCTATCTTTTTTAAATATGGAGGGAGTATAAAACATTTCCGTTAATCATAAGTAATGCATTCATAATTGAGAAGTAACGGGTTGTATTTTCTATGTTTCTATATAATTGTAACACCTATTTTTATCGCGCTATCCATATATTTTACTTTGCTAATTTTTTTTTATGACCTATATTTAAGGAAAAATATATTCATGTGAGATCTTGTTAGATTCGTCTTAATATTTTTTGAATGTTATATTTTTTTTAAAAAAATACTTATAGATAATTATGAATATAAATATGAAAACTTTAAGTCCCAATATATATTTGAATAATAACTTATTTTAATTTTTTTACTTAATCTTTCTTAATTACTCAGGTCATACTTATAAAAAAGTTAATTGTTACACTACTTTTTTTAGATAATCAATTGTGTGCTTTTACAAAAATATTTATTTTTTGTTATTCAATTTATAACAATTGATACTTTAAGAAATTTCTTATGTTTATAAGTGAATTAGAAGAAAAAAAACAAAGTTTTATTCGGAGATACCAATCAAGTAAGACTTGAAAAAATAAAGTATCTGAATATAGAAACTATTCTGAAAATTCTCATATTTAGCAATTCCACTTGTATGGACCCGGTCCACGCTATAATTAGCGTGGACCAGGGTATTTTTGTAAATTAACTATATCTTCATAATAGTAACTATAAACAAAATATAGTCATTCCGATAAGAATAACTATTTTATATAGAGAGTAACTATATGTTCTGTAAAGTAACTATATCTTCATAATAGTAACTATGAAAAAATAATAATATAGCCATTTCGATAAGAATAACTATTCTATCTAAAGAGTAACTAAATCATATAGAAAAGTAATTTTAACTGTAGAACAATTACTACGAAGTATATTTTAAAATAAACAATATAATATAGATGCTTTAGAGGTCATATAGTAACTTTTTCGATTATAGTTACTATTATTTCATATATTTACTGAAATAAAAAAAAGATTAACTATCAAAAGTAAGAGTAATTATAACTCTTGAACAATAATTAAGAAAACATTAACTACATGATTAGTTGTTTTTAGCCACGACATTCTAATTATTTACATCTATTCAATAAGACACATTAAACTCAAATGTTTTTGAACTAAAAAGTACTAATCGCCACGTACACGTCCCTTCTTTACACCAACACGTCCTCTTCTTCGACGTCTGCGTCCTCTCTTTTCTCTACCACGCCCTTGGTTTTCATTGTTGTCAAAATTTTCTTCTTCTTCTTCTTCTCCTGCTTTTGTTTTCCTTGCAGAAGTTATTCTTCGCACGACTTCAATTCTAGATGAATCATCCTTGTATTTCTGAATTAATAATATATAAACTAAGTTAAGTGTGAAAAAATGACATAGTAACTATGTAAAACATATAGTTTCTATTATGCACCATATAGTAACTCTTAGAATTAATGATGGTAAGATATTCGCAGAATTGCAGACATAGTTATTATTGTAGTCATATAGTTACTGTCATAATAATATAGTCACTTATATTACTAATAACATAGAGACCAAAAAAACAAACATAAAAAGAACAAAATGATAACATAGTAACTATTATAAACATATAGTTACTATTATACATGATATAGTATAGTTTAATATTAATGATAGCCATATATTAGCAGAGTTGCATATATAATTATTGTTATGATCATATAGTTAATGTGATCATAACATAGTAACTCTTATTAATAATAACATAGAGGACAAGAAAAAACATAAAAAGAACATTATTATATACATAATAGCTATATCAAACATATAATTACTATTATACAAGATATAATACCTATAAATATTATTCATGGTCATGTAGTCACATAGTGGCAGACATAGTTGGTGTGATAATAATATAGTAACTCTATCACTAAAAATATAGAATAACATCAAAAACATGCACAGACCATAATAAATTAAAATAGTAACTATTTCAAACATATAGTAACTATATAAAACATACAAATAGTATTGAAGAAAATAAAATATGGTAACTAATCATGATAAAATAAACATAATACATATTTCAAACATATAGTAACTATATAAATAATATAGTAACTATTGAAGAAAATAAACATATGTAACAAATCATGATAAAATAAACATAGTACCTATTTCAAAAATATAGTAACTATATAAAACATAGGGACTATTATCATAATATAATAACTATTGTACACACATAGTAACTATTATAATCATATAACCACAATCTAAGAAGCGAACAAAAACAACTCTAAATAACATAATACATAAAGTAATCGTATAAACTGTTCATAACATAATAATTATCTTAACCACATAGTTACTGTTTTAAACTAATAACTTTAAAAAAAAAATAGTAACTATTTTAAACACATAGTTACTGTTTTAAAGTTATAGTAACTTTTTAAAAAATATAGTTACTCTAAAACTACTACTAACATAAACACAACGGACATTCCAGTGACTATTAAAAACACTATTTCGCAACATAAATTAAAGGTAACTATATCATTTATATACTAACTATGTGAAACACTAACCCTAATTTCAACAAAACAACAAGCATTTCAATCACTCACTACTACAAAAACCGTGGTTTCACGACGCTTTGGCCTCGACGCCAAGGAAGAGCGTTGGACTACATGATAGTCCGCGCGTCGTCTCGACGCCTATCTGTGTCGTCTAATATTCTCGATGAATATAAGCGTCGAGAGTTTACTTTTAAGCCATGTGAGGCGCACGTGTCATACTTTACATCCCCGGGTCCAATATTGGGGGAAAACTTTCGGCATTCAACCCTAAACACCGCTCTCTCTCTCTCTCTCTCTCTCTCTCTCTCTCTCTCTCTCTCTCTCTCTCTCTCTCTCTCTCTCTCTCTCTCTCTCTCTCTCTCTCTCTCTCTCTCTCTCTCGGATCTACATGAACAAGAATTTCTCTGCCTTCAGATCAACATGAACATACATGTATCCTCCGTCGACATTTCTAACTCAACTTTCAGGTAATAATAATTTCCCTTCATTCAAGCTCTCTTATCATAGTTTTTTCTTATCTTCTTTAGATCTTGAATGTATTACTAGGAATCTGATTTGCTCTTTGTTCTTTGATTGAGTGAATTGCAAGTGTTATATTATTGTTATTAGTTTTATCAATCAACTCAATTCAAAAATTTTATACGATAAATTAGTTTTTTTTTTCTTATTTAAACGAGTTTAGGGTTTCTAATGAGCCGATTTATAGATTATTTTTTTCTTGATTCTTTACTTATCTTCTTCTTTGGTAGAGAAATATTGGGTGAACTAAAAAAATTCCAGTTACATCTCACAGAATCTAGTTTCCTAAGTTTGGTAAGGCGCTGGGTAATTCAAACAATACATCAATGCAGTTTTTTATGTTGATTTTTTTTTCTTTTCTATTCTTGTTAATTTTAGATTTGTGTGTTAAGGGTTTACTTTCGAATTTGGGTAAATTGATGGTTGAAGAGAATATCATAGTCATATTTCATCTATTGAGAGAAAAATTTTGGTAAATTAATGTTTGGTGCCTCCATTGAGAAGAACTGACATTGTTATTTGTGTTTCTTCTGTAAATTTCAGATATTCAAGTAGTTTGTTTCTTCAATTTATTTCAAGGATGAATTTGGGGATAAAGTGCTTTCCGTTGTATGCCTATACCATTGCCATGTAATTCTCAATTTCTCACTTTTCTTTTACAGTCATATTTCATCTATTACGAGTACAATTTTGGTATAAATTAATGCTTGGTGCCTCCATTGAGAAGACCTGACTTTCTTAAGTACATTTCAGATGTTCAAGTAGTTTGTTTCTTCAATTTATTTCAAGGCTGGATTTTGGGGATGTTGCTTTCCGCTACCTATACCATTGCCATGTGATTCTCAATTTCTCTCTTTTCTTTTATAATGCTTTTATAAATCCTCAGTTGGCAATGTTATTATTATTATCCCAAAAATCAAGCTAATGAACTCAGCAGAGGTAAATCTACCTTCCTGAAACCTTACCTATCAATTATCTTATGTCCTCTTCTTGATTTGAATAGTTGGTTACTTCTTGGCAAAGACCCCCTCCAATTTGTTTTGGTGGTGAATAATCTAGGCAAATCTGCTACACGACAGTCCAACTTATAAGTTGCATATCAATTATAAACCCCTACTAAGAATATAAATCGCCACCATCTGCTTTTGGTTCTCTAATTAGCTATTATATCAGACGGGGATATGCATACCTGGTACATCACTAGTCACATGGCCCACATCCGACTTAAAAGAAACCTTTGTGCTCTCTCGATCCGAAACACTAATTTTTCTTTTATCATGAGAGTTGCTGCTTAGGTGAAGAGTTTAATTGCTGATTGAGGAACATTTTCTGAATAACACAGAATACCAGGTAAAGATGCAACTACCAGTCATAAATATTTTTTATTAACAATAACTTGCAATGAACTATACCCAGACTTGGACTAGCAACTTTTTTGGGTAGTGACCAGACTTGGACTAGCAACTTTTTTGGGTAGTGACTTGGACTAGCAACTAAATAGCCTTTTTTAAAATTATTTTGGTCTTCAGTTTGATTTCCATTGGCTTTGGCCCGACGGTTTCAGGGCTGAATTTATGTGAACTAGCAATAACATTCTTCTTTACAGAGTGAATATGCAGAGAATCTGTTTCAATGACATTAGAAGCTATGAGCTTAGTTATTTATTGATTGATATAATATGTAGGCTTATAATGAGAAAGTGGTAAATTTCGTTCCTATTTGTCTAGATAGGGCTTAAGATTTAGGACTGTGGAATTAGTTTGGAAAGGTATTTAGGTATCGATCGTCTGAAATTCTATCTAAGTTTCAAATCTTAACCTAGCTGTGAATCAGTATTCTCAATTACGAACATGATAAAATTGATATTGGGCGTTAGAAAATGAATGACAGGTTTGGGCAACAAATCGTAACTTAGTTGTGAATCAGTATTCTCAATTATGAGCATGGTTAACTCATGGCGAAGCAGTATATATGTTTGAACTTGAAAGTTTGGCTTAATATACCATTACCTTAAATCACTCTGATGAAGCGTAACTATCAGTTGGGTGATGCTATAGGCTGTGAACTGAAGGCAGGGGATGGGGTTGAGCAGGGAGGTGATCAAACATTCAAACATACACGTTTCTATTGCAGTTACATAGAGAATGTTATGTGTATGCCCTGGAGGCCTTGATTTGGCAACTTAGAGCACTAGGTTTATGTGGTTGATACCAGAAATCTGTGAGTTAACTAATTATCCACTTTTTGTTTGCTTCTGATTTATACCTTTCACCAGCTTTGAAAGGCAATGTAGGAAGGTATGATCCTCAAAAAAATCTCCAGGAAATGATGAATTTCGGAATCGTAAAGGATGTCTTTTAACTTAATCCATAAGGTTTTTGTCTCAGATGAATGTGAGCTTGTTGAAAATGTATTGTTTAGTGTATCTTCAAATCCCATTGAATTTTTTTTTGTGCTGTTTAACTGTTATCACAGTTCTTATTCTTATTATTACCGTCAAATCTGAAATTTGGTTGTTCATTAGGGTTAGAACATTCTAATTGTTCTTAATTGTAGCTCATATCATAGGCTGATAACAACTTAATTCCTTGTGCATCTGTTTCAGCATTGCTTGTTTCTTTAGAATTTTTTTTGCAAGTTTTGATCTTGTTTGGTTTTATCTATGAGTGTCTAGACAACGAGTATATGACATGTTCACTTGAGTAATTTTTGCATGAAATGGGCTTGTATTTTTTTTTAATTTTTTTTTAGATTTTAGACTTATTCTATCATTCATTTTAGCCTCAGGGAAACATGGAGTAAGATTAACGAAGGCTTTATTACTAATGAGATATGTAATAGTAGTGTTCTGTAAACATTTCTTACTAATGTGGCTTGTTTGGTTATTTTTGTGTGATTTGTCTTGCAGTTGCTATATAGTAAGAGATGAGTTATCGCAAGAGGGTTAGACCTGCAACAAGTCTTGGGAATGGCACACCAACGAGTAATTATTCTAATTTCTTCTCAATAAACTGTTTTTGTATTTGATCGCCTCTCTAAATCTCCATGAAGTGCCTTAAATAGAAAAAGTTCTTATAAACTGATCGGAAGTTCCTATTTATCTTGTGCTATTAACAGTGGAATAATTGTTGTTACACCCGTCACATAGAAAAGAGCAATTTGCAAGTATATTTTACCCTGGTCATGAAAACCTAAAAATAGGTTTTCAAGAATGAATATCATTCTAGCAAGTTGAGAGATGAAAGGTCTGCAGAATTTATGAAGTACAATGATGTTATGAAAGGTCTGCGTAATTTATGACCTATCATTCGAGGGAGATGCGGGTGATATTCTTGATTTTATAAATGTTCTGTTAAGGACCTTAAGGTCATGCAGTTAATAAGTTAAAGCTATAGATGGCATCTCAAAATCCAAAGCGACATTTTTCTTGTAGTTTTTCTAGAATCATTAATAATCGCAGTAATTAGAGTTTACATCAAACAAGTACATGTTCATTGTCATATATTTTGGAGTATTTGGACTCTTGCCTTCATTTTCCTCATTAAACTAAACACAAAAAAAGCTAAAATTTTTCATATTTCCTCAACAATATTGTTCTATCTTTGTCACCTAATATTATGTCTCCTTTTTTCAGTCCACTTTCAAATGTCTGGGTGTGGCTGAATGGTTGCAGACCATGCATGTGGTTAACCAGGATTTTCTTGATAAGAGTTTGAGATATTCCCCGTTACAGTTTTAGCATAAACACCTTAGAGTCTTATTAAACGCCAGACAGTCGGCGATAGGAATTATGCTACCCGGTCTTCCTTGAGTATTAAGACCCTTTGAGGGAAGAAATATAGATGGCTTCTCTCTAACAGTTTCTTCAACAAACAGAAGGATACTAGCAAGTAGTGGGACTCGAGTTGGCGTGAATGTGAGGTTTGTTGAGAAGGTTCACAATCTTACTTTCGTGAAATAAAATATTTTTTTCGGTTAATCAAGCCATATAATGTGATGAGCATTGTGTCCATACCATCTATTGTAGCAACCTATTTTGATCAAACTGGGTATGTTAGCTAACCTGTCTGGATCCTGAAATTTGTAAGGAACTGTTTTATCTGTAGCAAATGTAGGACATATGTTGGGTGAACTTATAGAATTATATTGAGTCAGATTAGGAAATCGGTGGAGTGATATAATAATGTTGAATCTCCACATTCTATATTAATGCTCATGTAGTAACATTAATGCTATTTCAGGCGGGTTACAAATTGACAATGCAAACGAGCTATCAAATTTTTTGTTCCAGAGGAGTATTTAGCTTACAGCCATGCCAGAAGGTAATTTTACTATATGATATCCGTGCATGATATTGTCACATATTTAAGTGCAGATTCTTCTTCGAAGTTTTTTAGACTATGCACTGGATTTATTTCTCTTTTTTTTTTGGATTTGCAGGCTTTACTGTATTAAGTGTGCTAAATGTGCTGAAGGATGAGCCTGGCATCAGTTCTTTGAAAACAAGAACTTCAATATAAGTTGTTCAATGTCTTTAATGTAAACAAATAGTAGAAGTGTGCATAATATTACAATGTTAATGTACGATACTAATAATTATTTTGTTGTAGTTTATATCAATTTTGAACAATTCATGTAAGACTCATTTTTTCTTCCATTTATACATAAGTAATGAATAGATTTTCTTGTCGTTTATTCATTTTGATCTCTATGGTTAGTTTTACCTTCACTGAATTTTCTTTATGTGGATAATCTTTTAAGTACATCGTCGGTTGGAACCCCGAAATGATATTTAGTAATAGCTCTTAATTCTCGACGCTATTGTAATTAATATTATACAATAAAACTGGACGATTTTGGGGGTCATATTATCGTGCTCATTTAGACTTAAAATTCCCGCTAACACAAATTTCTAGACGCTTGTAGGTGTAGAGAACATTTAAATAGGAAAATGTTGGACAAAGAGGGAAAATATCTTATCAACGCTATAAATCGGACCTGTGGACGCTTAAAAGCGTCGAGGCTGTCGACGCTGAAGGAAAAAGGAAGTCGCCAAAAAGCGTCTACATTCTCGACTCTGATTTTCTCGACGCTTTAGTAAAGCGTCAAGGGCTAATTTCTCGTCGCTTTTAGGCGTCGAAAAAGGGTCTAAAAAGCGTCGATAACATGCGCAATTTGTAGTAGTGACTCAACAAGATAATAACTATTGTACACATATAGTAACTATTGTACACATATAGTAACCATTAAAATAATATAGTAACTATTGTACACATATAGTAACCATTAAAATTACATAGTACGTACCTTTTTAAACCATATAGTTACTGTATTACTCATATAGTTACTATTTAAAATCGTGAAGTCACTGATCGAATTCGCGAAGTGAAAACGATATTTCGGCAAAACACAAACATTAATTTCTCCAAAACAACAAATATTTTCATTTTTTAAATAAAAATGGACTTCAAATTCTTTAAAAAACAACAAACCGAGATGTGATCTCTAAATATTCTTGCGAAGATTTGTAGACGAGCGCAATTTCTTCGATTCGGTTTCGGCAACGACGAACCTCCTTCTTGATCTACTACTTCCTCCAATTTTTCCTCATCTAATAGATCCAATTATAAGAATTATAAGATAATTACGAAGAAAATTGAACAAAACCTAGAAATTTGGGCTAAATTTTGAAAAGCATAGAGAGAAAATGAAGAGAGAGAAATGAAAGAGAAATGAACAGAATGTAGATCTGAAATTTTGAAAAATAAAAAAGTTTAAAATGTATATAAAGTGGGTTAAACACTAATCGCATTGAAACTCTACAAAACACATAGTAACTCTTTAAAACACATAGTTACTATAGTACGCATATAGTTACTATTTAAATCACAAAATAACTGTCACGTGACAGTTACACATGTTGCCCATACAAATTACTCTGTTGCCCTGGTCCACGATAAGTTAGCGTGAACCAGGTTTATATTCAGTGTGTCTCCTGTGAGACCAGTCACACCATCAACTTGATGGTGTGACGAGTGCGAAACCATAGCGTACCTCCCTAAAACTATATATATATATAAAAAAAAAGTAACAGATCTAAACTATTGTAGTAACATACCTAAATTAAAAAAGTGCCTCCTCTAAAATTATATAAAAAAAGTAACATGTCTAAACTATAGAAGTAACATACCTAAAGTAAAAATGTACCTCCCCTAAAATTATTCCGTATAAAAAAAAGTAACATGTCTAAACTATAGAAGTAACATACCTAAACTGAAAAAGTACCTCATCTAAAATTATATAAAAAAAGTAACATGTCTAAACTATAAAAGTAACATACCTAAACTAAAAAAAATACCTTCTCTAAAATTATTAAAAAAAAAGTAACATGTCTAAACTATAGAAGTAACATACCTAAACTAAGAAGGTATCTCCCCTAAAACTACTCCGTATAAAAAAAAAGTAACATGTATAAACTATAGAAGTAACATACCTAAATTAAAAAAAGTACTTCCTCTTAATTTTTTTAAAAAAGTAACATGTCTAAATTATAGAAGTAACATATCTAAACTAAGAAGGTATCTCCCCTAAAACTACTCCGTATAAAAAAAGTAACATATATAAACTATAGAAGTAACATACCTAAACTAAAAAAAGTACTTTCTCTAAAATTATAAAAAAAAAGTAACATGTCTAAGCTATAGACATAACATACCTAAATTCGCAGGTGTGAACTGGTCTCACCATCAGTTGATGGTGAGGACAGTCTCATATAAGAATTTGGGGTTTATATTAGTGTAAATACATATCTAGAGGACACTATGTAATATGGCAACAAATTAAATATAACTCATTTTAGTGGTCAACGCCAGAAAACCCATAACTGTTGTCTTTCGCAAGTTTTTTTTTTTTAGTTTAAGGTCCTTTTTCGCAATTTTTTTTTAAAGGTTGTTTCTCGCAAAAAATGGGTTATAAAAGGTTGTTTTTGGCAAATTTGTCTTTTGGTTTTAAGGGAAAAAGGGTTAAGTTAGAAAAACCGGCAAAGTCAATGCCGGAAATGAGTAGTCAACGCCGGAAAAGACAAAAAGGTTGTCTCTCGCAAGTTTTTTTTAGTTTAAAGTCCTTTTTCGCAAAAAAATATTTAAAAGGTTGTTTCTCGCAAAAAATGGGTTATAAAAGATTGTTTTTGACAAATTTACCATAAATATATAAAGTTTTGCAAGAAAAACAATCACTATACGAATAAAGAACAAATAACAAAAATAATAAAATTCGATACGTCGTCCGGCTCACTAACTAGTTATCCTTTAAACTTTAAAGATAATCACACACCCACGCAAGCTTTAAGTCATTAATGGTTGAGATGATTGTGTATCACACCTTAATGCAACATGTAAATTGACAGTTTTGCCCTCCCATGATAAATAAAGATTGGTTTTGACTAGAAGGTGTTAAGGTCTACAACTCAAAAGCTACAAAATATTATGATTAAGATAAGGCCCACCAACAATATAAAGTATGTTTGTGTCCTCAATTATTATTTGTTCCATTTGACAAAAAGTAAAAATAAAAAGATATTATTTCATATAGAAAGCGTAAAAATTCACCGATCTTGCGAGTGGTTATTGATGAAAAGGGAGGAAAATCTTCTCCCTAATCACGCCTATGTGCACATGCTTGAGCGTATGATGTAATTCTTGCACTAAGAAAGCCTATAATGTGGACTCTTTTTACATAAAGAGAAATAACATATTCAAAATATAAGCCGTTTTTTACATCTATACTAATATATTAAAAGGCGTTGTGGAAAAAGTTTATGTGCCACGTATAACTCTCCTGTTACGCCACATCATCCATTCACTAAGGCTATGTGATGTTATTGACAACCAAAAATCAATGCAACAAGGTTTGAACACAAGAGACCTCAAGTTTGGAGAATAACTCTCATTACCATCTTAACCAACCACTAATTGTTGTTTATTCATGCACATTAATATATAAATACGTGTTAACATGACGTCTAAAACATTTAAACCTTTATATTACCTTTTATTTCTTATAGACTATATTGGAAAAAAAATAACAAATTAAGCATTAGGAAAACCATGAATTAAACATGATATCTTATCATAAGTCTCATAAGCATCAACTATAAAATGTCCTGCATATATCTAATTTTGTGTTTATTAATTTGAAGCACTTAGAGCATCTTTAATAGTTAGCTAATATCATTGTAGTTTGGTATGCCACATCAATTTTTCAAGCAACAACATTTTCTAGCTATAACATGCTCCAATGGTTAGCAAGTAGCTTGATTTTTGTTTAACTTCTTTGTTTTAATTTTTTTTTATTCTATTCTTACGTTACATTCCTAATAATTAGGAAAAAAAAGTAGTTGTTTTTTTTCCAAGCTAATTAGCTTGGTAGAGCTAATTTGCTTTGTCTAGCTAATTTAACAAAATTACTCCAATGGTTTAGCTACTTGCTTGAAACTTTTAGAAATTGCAAGCAAGTCCCTAAATGCAACCATTGGAGTTGCTCTTAGTTCCATTAGAAAATAAATTAAATGAATTGTAAGATGATCTAATTGAAAAAGTAATTGACATGATAAATGACACAATGTACATCTGTAGTTGATCAACTTAATGAATCTTTTTACTTTTATGGGCTACACATATTTTGGTCAAATATTGAGGTGAATTGAGAATAATATCCATATTCAATTATTTAAAGTAACAATCGGGGCATCGCCCGGGCCACACACTAGTTGAAACTTAATTGGTGTATTATGAATTAAAATTACGGGTGGTGATAAATGGCGCAAGTTGTGACAACATTTAGTTGTCGCAATCTTACGTGTCGGAATTTAATTAGTACACATAGGCGTCAGTGCGTCACGTAGGTTATGCATCATCATATTAGTTTACTATCAATACAATATTTTTACTATGAAAATAAGGTATTCGATATAAAGAAGGAACAAATTAGAATATTAAGATTTTACTACTTTTTTTGAAACATGTCTAATAGGTTATATAAATTAAATATTTTAGTTTTCAAACACATAAACATGTCATGTCGTGACACGGCTTAAAGGTCGCATGTTGCGACCTTTATCATTTTCGTAAAAATATTATCACGAATTGTGTTCCGGGGTTGAAACGATGGTAGGAGCCTGCAAGATGAACTCCGGGCCAAAGGGGGGTCCCCGAGGCGGAGCCTCCGACGCTCAAGTCAGTAAAATTGATGTATAAAATGAGAGTGTTTAGGGGAGAGAGAGAGTAAGGTGGCTTCTCTAGGGTTAGAGAATGACCCATTTTACCTTGCCCCTTGAGGGGTATATATAGTGCCTTGTTGGGCCTTTGAGACCTTGTAGGTAATTTTGGACTTGACTGAGTTTTATTGGCTCTTGGGTTAAAATGATGTGCCCATTTTAACCAGGCCCGGCCCTGGGGCAGGGCATAAGGGGCCGTCGCCCTGGGCCCAGGGGAAAAAGCCCATTGCCACTTAAGCTAATCAAAGAATGGGTTCAATAAAAATTAAATGCTAACTTGTTTATACTTTGGCAATGCAGCACAGTGATTCATGCGTGGGATTCTAATAAATTCACCCGTGATCGAACCTACCAACCTTAATTTTGTTTGGATTTTTTTTCTTCCATTTTTGTTATTTCTATTTACTAACTATGCAAATTAAATATATTCTATTACCCATTTGAATCCAAATGAACACTACAAAATAGAGGCATGTACAATCCCTTGTTTTCTTCTTCTTTTGTTAATCTAATCACACTCCTTGTTTTAATTTGGAGTTTATAAAATTAACTGAATTTTAGTTTATTGTACTTCAAATTATTATCGACTTGCTAAATGGTCGTTACTACGTCATTATCATTTTCAATTTTAAGTTTCGTTATCCTTTAATTATTCAAAATATTTCTTTCATCTAATTTTGAGATTTAAAGAGGTCAAGTTATTGTAGACTTTGTCTTATCTTACCTTGATGATTAATATTTGAAATATTAGAACATAATTCATGTTTAATGGCACAAGTTCGAAAGTTTTCAAGCCTTCATATTTTATAATAGAGTTAATTTTTCGTGGCTATTTTAATTAGAATAGAATAGTATTAAGTCTTAAGAAGTGAAATGCCTATTATTTACATACATTTTTTCATTAAGAAAGTACATCACATTGATGAGAATTTTTTTTGTCCACATACCTTTATAGGGGCCTAAATTTTTTTATTTCGCCCATAGGCCACAAAAAAGTCAGGACCGGCCCTGATTTTAACACCCAACGAATTGTAATATTATGGCTAGAACAAGGTTTAGTAGGGAGAGTTCCCTCTCTTAGATGGCATAACCACGAAAGAAACTCTTCGACTTGCTCATACATGTACATGATAATTTGTTTCCTAAACAAGATTTCTATTGTGCACTAGTATAAACGATCCTCGTTGATAGAGTCCTTGCTCGTATTTTTTTAAAACTTAGGCCTTAAGTTTCCAAAACCCTACATAGCTCTCATGAAACTCAATTAGCCAATGAAGCACCATTACTTGCTCGGAGAATCGTTAGGTAATTAGTTACCACACACTAACCAACTAGACCATCATAACATGCCCACAAACAAAGTCTCAACAAAGGCATAAACATCTTTAAGTCATAGGAGAGTAATGCAAACACTAAGAGTATGACAAACAAGAGAGGTTAAGTTCGGATAAAATAAGTATTTTCATATAATTTTACCCACGAAAAAAAATATATTTAGAAACACTAATTTATTTTTCTCATATAAAACAAGTTCACGATAATTAAGATAAATTCAGATATAAGTTCAGACAAGTTGAATAAAAAGGAAACTTCATACTCATCATCTTTCATAGTTTCACAACTTTCACGTACTTTTCATTCTTTCTCAATATCTTTCCTAGACAACTTAACCAATTTTTAAATTTACAAAAAATGTATATCATACCGGAAAATAATTAGTTCAAGAGGGATTTTCTCCAATAACTTTTACTAGAGAGTCTGATTAGTTTGATTTTAGTTTTGTTTCTTTTTGTTTTTCTTTTCCTGTACTTTTCTTGAATGTAAAAAAAAAACTAGTCTTTTTTTTATATACCAAGATGCTACTGTTGTTCAATGCCCATAGTATTTGTTTAGTTAAATTTTATATACATACACTCATACTCCCTCCGTTACATAATGTTCCTCACTTTTTTATTACGTGTGATGTTCAATGCATTACTTTGACGATTAATAGTTTAAATCGCATCAGTAGAAATTATAAAAATTTGACACTTGAAAAATTTTCATTGAAATGAATCTAATTACATCCCACAAGTTCAAATATTTTCAATTATTTATACTACTAATTGCGGTCAAACTTTTAAAACTGTGAACATTTAAATACTCCGTAATAAACATGATGTACATTATGAAACAGATGAAGTGCAAATATAATAAATACTTAATTGTCAATTTGCTTATACATGCAAAAGTTTCAGTCATATTCATGAAAATAGCTTATGGGAATTTAATGGGCGAAATTGCATCATTCCTACTCACGGGATGTCACTGGGTGTGCCCGCATTGAATTTAAGTAATTCCGTGAATGTCAGTGTTCCTGTACGGCTGTACCTATGATTATCAAGATATATTCCCAACTTTATAGGGCATTTCATTCACCTGATTTTCACTTATTTTTTCTAAACTTATCTTATCTAAACTTACTCAAATTTATCAAACTTATTTTAGTTATAAGTTGTACTTGATCAACCTTATCTTTCATGAACTTATCTTATCTGAACTTATCTGAACATATCTGGACTTATTTGAACTTATTTTTTCTGAAATAAGGTGAACAGAACAAGGCCTTAATGACAACTCCACCCAAGATAGCAAGCGAAGAGAGAATACAGTCCGGTTTGGGGTAGTTTGAGACCAAACACAAACCGAATTGTAATATTACGGTTTGTTATTTGTCCAAATCAAACTAAACGGTGTTTTACAACAAATCGGACCAAACTAAACTGCATAAATACGGTTTGGTTTGTGGGTCTTTTGTTGTTAAAGACTTAGAGTACGGAGTAGTTTACAACATAAATGTTTAACTAAACACATTTAAAAAATGCTTGACAAAATCAAATTTATTTGCAAAATACTTTGTAAGCAACATAATTAAGTCAGTACTAACTATCTATACATAATTGGACCTTTGCGTGTTGGATGTGATTTTTTAATATATATTTTCAAAAATCATATACTATACATAAAATGGTTTATTACGGTTTTCAAATTTTCAAAAACTGAATTCATAAATAAAAACCAAACAAATAAAGTAAACAAATCAACAGCAAAAACACAAGCAAAACGAAAACAAGAAACACACTACTACAACTATTGACTTCAAGCCTGTGTTTTAGCTTCCGCTCTTCAGGCAGAATTGACCGCATGTTTACGGGGCATCCAAATGGCAGTTAGGCGAGGTTACTCTCGACTGTTGCTTTACTCGGACTCTTCGACCTTAGTTGGGTTGCTGACTGGGTCCTCCCCAAGTCCATTTTCGGTTCTCTAGTTGGTTCAGCATTTGTGGGAGATTCTCCATAATCTACTCTGGTTTTCTGTTAGGAAGGTCTCTCGTCGGTTGATTTATCCGGCCCATGTTCTTGCCATTTATGCTCGTCGTCGCCAGCTTCTGTGTCACCGTTTTTAATTTTGTTCTGTTTTAGGTTTCGGTTTTTTGGTCTTTGTTTCTTGGTTGTCTTTGCTTGCTTAGCTTTTTAGTCCTCTTGTCAAAAAAAAACTATTGACTTCACGCCTCCTCGGGGCTAGCCACCTGCAACCAGCACCAAGCGATACTGAGTCACTGAAGGAAATAATGCCCTTGGTCCAAGTATGCATTCAATGTTAAGTCTAATAAATGCGGTTCAGTATTAATTAACAAGTTAATAATTCAGTGAGATCAAGTGAGTTGAATGTCTAGCTAGAGGTCGCTTCAGTTCAAGTGGAATTAATGATATTAATCCACAACTTACTCTTGACTGAACCCGTAGGGTCACACAAATAGTACGTAAACGGATCAAGTATTTAATGGCATTAAATACTCCATCTATGGATATTCGGAATCGACGGATCTTGGTTTCAGTGGGAGCTGAGATCGTCACAGGCAAGAAATGAATACTCCGGAAACGATGATATTGCCGGAAACGGAAATATGGATCGTATCGGAAATATAAATATTATCCAAGTCGTAGATGTTGCCGGAAACGGAAACATGGTACGTATCGGAAAATATTATCGGAAATGGAAATATTGCCGGAATCGGAAATATTGCCGGAAACGGAAATATTGTCAGAATCGGAAATATTATCGGAATCGAAAAATAATTCCGGAAACGGAAATATTAAATATTTGTTCGAAACGGAAATTGATTCCGGAATCGGAAATGTTGAATATTGTTCGTATCGGAAATGAATTCCGGAATCGGGAAATTAATCGGAAGCGTATCGTACGAATTAGCATCGGACGAGGCCTGCCAGACGAAGGCCCAGCACGAAGCCGGGCCATCACCCAGCAAGCCAGCGCGCCACAA
The DNA here is from genome assembly GCF_020520425.1 of Spinacia oleracea. NCBI lineage: Eukaryota > Viridiplantae > Streptophyta > Magnoliopsida > Caryophyllales > Amaranthaceae > Spinacia > Spinacia oleracea. Next base: position 152,817,565 of record NC_079489.1, read on the forward strand.
ACGCACCAGCCAAGGCTGCGCCAGGCCCACCGCAAGGCAGGCCCAGGGCGCGCCAAGGCTACGGCAGCGTGTGGGCTTGCGGCAGTGGGCTGCGAGCTCGCGGGCTGCGCGCGCGCGCATGGCGCCCCTCGTGGGCTGCTGTGCGTGCGTGTGTGTTTGTGTGCTACTCGAATCCTAAAGCTACCGGGATTTGTCATATGATTAAATCTAATCCTAAAAGATTTAGTTTATTTAATTAGAGTCCTAGTAGGATTATAATTAAATAAATTAGTATCCTAATAGGATTCCAAATCCTTTTCCATAACTCTATAAATAGGTGCCTAGGGTCACATATTTAGATCGAGCATTCAAGTATTCAAAGTGAGTTTTTGAGAGCAAAAATCAGTCATACATTTGCCTATAAAGTGCCGAAAATTCAGAGTACCTTAAGGGCGATTCTAGTTGGTCAATCTTAAGGCGGATCCGGACGTGCTGTGGACTATCTACGGAGGGACGACACTTGGAGTCCTAAAGACTTGTTCTTGTTCGGTTCGGGCGCAGCTAGGGAAGGCACGCAACAAAGAGTATGCATCTAAACTATGCTAAATGATTATGTGTAAATAATATGTTTTCCTGGCTTAATGGTTTTTTCCGCATGATTTATGAATTGTCATATGTATCATAACCTAACAGTCACTTCACACAACTCCTCCGATAAACGACTTGTAATTCATCATTTATCTCCCATTGACGGAGAATTGTTGTCTATATGTGGGCTATCACAAAAAAAATAAAAAATTATTATATTATTATACATAAATTAGGTAAAATGTATTTGTACAACCGTGTATCACGCTCGAGTTAACAGTTAACCTAGTATTCATTGACATAGAGTGGTATACTGGTATATAATGTAATTATGTGCAAGTACTCTTTAATCATATATAAATGGTAAGAGATGAATTGCTAGAGTAAATTAGGCTTGCAATAAACAAGAAACAAACTACTACAAGTCTACAACTATTGGCTTCACGCCTCCTCGGGCTAGCCACCTGCAACTAGCACCAAGCGATACCAAGTCACTTCACACAACTCCTTCGACAAGCGGCTTAAATTCATCATTTATCTCCCATTGACGGAGAATTGTTGTCTATATGTGGACTATCACGACAAAAAAAAAATTATATATTATTATACATAAATTAAGTAAAATGTATTTGTACAACTGTGTATCGCGCTTGAGTTAACCTAGTATATAGAGTGGATATAGTATAATTATGTATAAGTACTCTTTAATCATAAGTGGTAAAAGATGAATTTCTAGAGTAAATTAGGCTCGCAATAATACGTGAGTATAGACAAGAAATGAATACTCCGTATCCACTTAGATTATACGACTATGAGTTTAAGTTTGTACTCCGTACATGCTTGGACGGGTGTATAATTGTATGTACTCCGTATTAAACATATACGCCAACACATCATGGTGGCGGACTAGTGGTTAACTGGTTGCGCCGTTGTGGCGGAGGAATTTGTCATCCCTAGTACCAATATTGTGGGAGATGATACAGGACCCACATACCCTCGTAATCCATTCATTTCCATATTGGTCCAAATCAGCTTAAAGAAATTTTATTTTGGAGGAAGATGAGTTTTATTTGAATATGGGACTAATAATAAAACCAATCAAATAACAGGGTATGTAAGGGCCCACATACCCCGGGTATGTGTAGCATTTGCGTTTGCGATATTATTAAAAAAATAAAATAAATAAAACATCCTACCTATAAGAAGGCTACAAATGACAAACACTAAAAGAAAAATGAAAAGTTTAAATAAATAGAGCACGTTGACGCAAATGCCCTCGTAATCCATTCATTTCCATATTTCAATGCTCAAGTTCAGTACTACTCCTCTTCTTTCTCTCATAAACCAACAACCTTTTGCACAATCTCCACTTCTCCATCTTCATTCTCCCACTAAAACCATCCCTCTAAATTTAAATTTAAATTTTAAACATCCAAAAATTATTCTCGTTTACCTAATTTACCCCCAAAAGTATTCAATTTCAGTTCCAACCTGGCTTCATCTCCATGAAAAAACACCACCACCACCACTACAACCACCACCATCGACACCCCACCTCCACCACCACCTCCTTCTTCATATTCTCTCTCCTCCTCCACCTCCATATCCAACCCTCAACCTCAGATCCAAGCGACGAAGCCTGCTTAACCCAGCTCTACGCCTCCTTCCAAGACCCGACCCACAGCCTCAAAAACTGGACCCAACCCAACTTCGCCAACCCATGTAACGGCTTCGACTCCCACCTCCAAGGCGCCACGTGTAACAACGGCCGCATCTTCCGCCTCTCTCTCTCCTCCCTCTCACTCTCAGGCACCATCTCTCCTTCTCTCTCTAAATGCACCAACCTCCAAACCCTCGACCTCTCCTCCAATTCCCTCTCCGGCGAGATCCCCTCCGAGTTAAAAGACCTTTCTAACCTCGCCATACTTAATCTCTCCGGCAACCGTCTCTCCGGCCAGATCCCTCCTTCCTTATACCTTTGCGCTTACTTAAATGTCATCGACTTACATCGGAACCGCCTTGTGGGTCCCATCCCTCAGCAATTGGGCCTCCTTGTACGGCTCAACACGTTCGATGTTTCGTTCAACAAATTGTCCGGGATGATCCCGCCGTCGATTGGGAATCGGAGTGGGAATATGCCGAGGTTTAACGCGACGTCGTTTCAAGGGAACAAGGATTTGTACGGGTACCCATTAGAACCGTACAAGAATAAAGGATTGTCGCTTATGGCAATCGTTGGAATTGGGTTAGGAAGTGGACTTTTGAGCTTGATTGTTAGTTTTACAGTGGTTTGTATTTGGTTGAAGGTTTCTGAACAGAAGATGGCCGCTGCTGAAGAAGGCAAGATTAGCCACCACATGCCTGATTATTGATTCCTCTTTTCTTTTTTCTTTTTCCTTTTTCCTTTTTCCTAATTTTTGGGGGGTTTTTTCTCTAATTTAATTTTGATTTTTTTTAAATGGGAAATTGAATAGGTTATTACTAGATTATATATTTTCCCAGTTTGTAATAATTTTGATTTTAGGTAATGATGTTGATTTTGAGAGGGAGGGGAATTATGATGTTGGATGGATGAATTGACCGTTACGGAGTATTTTTGTTGGGTTTCTCTCTTTCTTTTTGGGTGGTATCTTAAGGAGCATTTTTTTTTTTTGGAATCGACAATGTACAAAGAAACGAATTGAACATGTGACAAATTCATGGTATTAAGGAGTACTACATAATTACGCATGTGTTTTGTTTGTTGTAGTGTGTTCTATTTATCTGATTTTTACTTATTTTTGAATTTATTTTAGTTTTTTTTTTTGAGGGAATTGAACTTATTTTAGTTAAAAATTGTACTCGAATGGCCTTTTTTTTTGTTTTTTCTTCTTAATTTAGAACGATTTTCTTACAAATAGTTAAATCGAAACCTAATTCTCAATTTGCATTAGATTAAAAACTAAATCCCATGATACCGTTCACGTAGGATCGGGTAAGAATTTCGTATAATTTTTTAAAAAAAATTCAACATAAAACCGCTAAAGGTATTATACGTGGACGGTATCATGAGAATTAGTTTTTAAACCAATGCAAATTGGGAATTAGTTTTCGATTTAGCTATTTCTAGGGAAATCGCTCTCTTAATTTATATTATTTAAACTTACTTTATTTGAAATAAGTGAAAATAACGTGAATGAAAAAAAAAATTAAAAGAAGAAGTGTGTTTGAAATGATGTGGGCATACGGGCAATATTACATTATACTCGTAGCATATGTGGCCTTGTTTGACAAATAGATTAGTGGTTGCTCTCCATGCCCAAAAAAAGTTAGTTTACCACTTTACCCTATAAATCATGCGATTAAGTGCCGAATTGCTTTATAAAATTACGAGTAATATTTAAGATTAAGTATTTGGTGTTTTCTACTTTCTAGTACTCCATACAAAACTAAAATGATGTACACAAAATGGTACTAATATGTATTACGTTCACTTTATCAGAAAATACGTTTCGACACCTTTTTTTTTTATCCTACACGATAAGGTGTTATCGTTGGTTTTTAATTTACTAATTTTGCATGAGCACTCACTATATAAGTTTCTTTAAAGCATTACTAATAACTAACCGCCGAGCTATTTCCCAAAAGTAAAGTCAATGGCCATTTATACAAATACAACAAGTTTTGATGACTTTAACTATTCAAGTACATAACTAACCCACCAATTTATGGCCATGGCCGGGATGGGTCCATGGAATTTAGATGATTAACATTAATATTAGGCGAGAGGGGTGAGTGGGTGAGATAGGTGGTTAGGGTAGGAGGGAAAGGACCACTCCATAGTTCATCATCAACTAGTCATTTTTTTTATAGAATTATGCTAGTTAGCGGCTACATTGAAACTTGAAAGTGACAGAAAGTTACGCGATTAATTTGTATGCTCTATTCTCTTCACCTTATTTTTACTCCATAGTTCATCATCAACTAGTCATTTTCTTCGTATAAGTGAAGAGCTGAGAGGAAATAACGTAATCACACTTTGGGTGTCCCCTTAGAAAAGACTAAACTACCTTATTCTATACAAGGCTACATTCAACCCTTCTTGCTCTCCCTTCCTCCTGTTTTCTCTCTCCTTCGATTTTCTTCATCTTCTGTTTTTCTCTCTCTTCGATCTTCTTCATCTTCTGCGTTTTCTCTCTCCTTCCTCAAATCCTCTCCTTCGATCTTCTTCATCTTTTGCAACATGCTTAGTCCGTGTTGCCGACCGCTCTCTAACCCTATTTCTCCCATTTTCTTCAACATAAAACACTAAACCCCCAATTTCTCTCTCTTATTTCTACCCCAATTTCTTCAATTTTCTTGCCAAAATCTGCTTAAAATATACATCAACCAAACAATTTAGCATAATGGAACCAAAAAGTTCATGAAATAAAACCCTAGAAAGTTCAAATTTCAAATCTGAGTGAAGTAAGAATGGATCGAAACGACGAACAAGAGAATCATCGTAAAGTAACACACGAAAGAACAAGGTCAGTAATCGTGGAATTCGTAACAATTTAAGAATTTTCTCGTTAATTTTGTTGATATTTGTTGATTTTCTTTTTAATTTCGATTTTTCAAGAAATATATTGGCAAGCATTCTGATGATGTAGACCGCGGGAAAGTTAGTCGATAAAATAATCCTACCGATGAAGATCCTACTACCAATTCGTAAGTATTGTCAAGTTTTGGAGTTAGAAATTCAATAAAGCATGTGAATAGATTTTGATATTCAGAAATTCAATAAAGCTTGTGAATAGATTCAAAACAAAAAAAAAAATTGCCCCTTAATTGGCAGAAAATCAAAGCACAATTTGATTGATTCTTTGACTAAATTATAAATCAAATCGGAAAGAAAATAAATTATCGATCTTGATTAAAATAAATGCAACAGAATGTAATTTTGGACCCAAAGAGGGGGGGGGGGGAGGGGGTTGGCGTCGAATTTTCAATCTGAAAAACCATAAGGCTTCCTTCTGTTTTCTCTCTCTCTTACATTTTTTTTCAATTTGCTTCCATTTTTTTCGTCTATTGGTTTCCAGGTACGTTTCGTATTATTATTCACTTGCATTTTGTGATTAGATGTTGTTTTTTCGGTTTAATTTGTGTATTTTGTGGTGAATTTGTGTGAGCATTTGTTTGTTTTGAACTTTTTGTTTGTATTTATTTCAATTGCTATTGTGAGTGGATTAAGGTTGCATTTTTATTTATGATGATTGATTTATAGAAATGGGTTTTTAGGCTGGATTGATGAGCTTGTGTTGTGTTGAATTTTTATTCTTGCTTGAGAATAGAGTTGTTTTTTTTATGGTTTGATTTGATTATTGATGTGAGAAGAGTAAGAATTAGGCAGTTGTTTAACTTTAGTTCTCGAATCGAGTTTAGACATAGACCACAATTGTTCTTCTAGCTCGATCTTGAGCTGGAGGAGAGCTCCAAATGTTACATTGTAAGATTGTTTAAGAGGAGGAGAATGAGCCATGAGTAATGGGGCTTCGGTGACATAATGTGCATTCCATACTTTTTTTCTCTCCTTCTCAAATTTATGTGATTTTTAATGTTGTTTTTGTTGTACAGATGATTCCGCATTTTCCCCTTGGGTTTCGCCGAAGCGGCCAGCAAAAAGTTGGAATTTGAATATTGGAATTCACCCTTTTAGTGTGGTTGTGACTAGGTTGAAGCTCGATAAAGACAGGAGGGAATTACTGGATCGTAAGGAGGAAGGTCGTCCGAAAAATGTTAAGGTATAATTTATGTTGTTTTGGAAGTTTCTGCTTGGTTTGTTTTGAGATAATTAATCCGTTATTTTGATGTTTGATGTGAATTTTTTTTACATGTTTATTTACAAATTTAAGATACTTGATTTGTTTCCCATTTGAATATTTATGTGAAATTGTGTGTATTTATCTTATTTTGTTGATTCGTACTCCGTAGAACATTTCTAAATGTTCATCTTATTTTGTTGATTGGATCGAAACGGGGTACTTAGGACATCTCAAAACTGCCTACAATAATTGCTTCAACATGTTATCTTTTTGATAGGTTATGATTCATATGACAAAACATAAATCATGCGGAAAAACCATAAAGCCAGGAAAGCATATTATTTACACATAATCATTTAGCATAGTTTAGATGCATACACTTTGTTGCGTGTCCTCCCTAGCTGCGCCCGAACCGAACAAGAACAAGTCTTTAGGACTCCAAGTGTCGTCCCTCCGTAGATAGTCCACAGCACGTCCGGATCCGCCTTAAGCTTGACCAACTAGAATCGCCCTTAAGGTAGTATAGATTTCGGCTGATTAGGGGGAAAGAGAGTGGCTGATTTTTCTTCAAAATCTTACCTTTAGAATACTTCAATTGTATCTATAAATTATGACCCTAGGCACCTATTTATAGAGGTATGGAAAAGGAACTGGAATCCTATTAGGATACGAATTAATTTAATTAGAATCCTGCTAGGACTCTATTAAATAAACTTTATCTAATAGGTTTAGGATTTAATCTTTTATCGAATCCCGATAGCTTTAGGATTCGCACACGAGCATCGCATGAGCACCGTACACCCGCGCAGGCCTTGCGGCCCACGCGCCTCGGCCCATGCCCGCTGCCTGTGTCCGCGCGCGCGCCCAAGGCCTTAGCTGGACCTGGCTTGCGCTGGGCCGGGTCGAGGCTTGGCGTGTGTTGGTGATGCGTGTGGCTTGCTGGGCTACGGCCTGGCTTCGTGCTAGGCCTTCGTCTAGCGAGCCTCGTCCGATGCTAATTCGTACGATACGCTTCCGATTAAATTCCCGACTCCGGAATTCATTTCCGATACGAACAATATTTAATATTTCCGATTCCGGAATTAATTTCCGTTTCGAACAAATTTTTAATATTTCCGTTTCCAGAATTATTTTCCGATACCGATAATATTTCCGATTCTGACAATATTTCCGTTTCCGGCAATATTTCCGATTCCGACAATATTTCCATTTCCATTAATATTTTCCGATACGTACCATGTTTCCGTTTCCGGCAACATCTACGACTTGGATAATATTTATATTTCCGATACGATCCATATTTCCGTTTCCGGTAATATCATCGTTTCCGGAGTATTCATTTCTTGCTTGTGACGATCTCAGCTCCCACTGAAACCAAGAACCGTCGATTCCGAATATCCATAGATGGATTATTTAATGCCATTAAATACTTGATCCGTTTACGTACTATTTGTGTGACCCTACGGGTTCAGTCAAGAGTAAGCTGTGGATTAATATCATTAATTCCACTTGAACTGAAGCGGCCTCTAGCTAGGCATTCATCTCACTTGATCTCACTGAATTATTAACTTGTTAATTAATACTGAACCGCATTTATTAGACTTAATATTAAATGCATACTTGGACCAAGGGCATTATTTCCTTCAGTCTCCCACTTGTCCTTAGGGACAAGTGTGCATTTCCTAATTCCTTTGTCGCTCGATGCTTGCTCTTGAACATAAGGTAAGAGTTGTCACCCTTATTATGTCCAGAGGTGTTTCTCGGTTTCAGAGTTCAACTGATCAAATAAACAGATAATCATAGCCTATGATTCATCCGAGCACGTCCATGCATTTTACAGTTTCTAGCTCTCCGAGTGGCCTTGTATAACTTTTAAGCATCTCATCCCGATTCATGGGAGGACAATCCCAATCTTGCGATCTTGAGATTAGACTTCGTTTGATAGGTGATTACCTGAGCGTTGCCTTTATAGCCTCCTTTTACGGTGCGACGGTTGGTCAACGTCAAAGCAACCAGTTCTCAAACAAGTAATCTCAAATCACTCAGGTATTGAGGATTTAGTGTCTAATAATTTTAATGAAATTTACTTATGACAGATTTTCATCTCTTACAGTAAAGTTTCTTAGGTCTTGTCCGATACTAGTCTTCCCAAAGTAAGTATCTATGCAAATGATTATGACATTGCCATGTCCACATAGTTCAAGAAACAGAACTACTAGTCATCTTGCATTCTAATCGTCTAACGTTTTCTATGCGTCCAATTTTATAGAAAACTCCGACTAGGGATCATTTTCAACCTTTGACATTCAAGTTCACTTGATAGAAATTTCTTAGTCACAGGACTGGTCCTGACAGTCTATCTTGAATATATTGTCAAATTGAAGGGACTCATCATTTAATAAACCACAAATTAAATGGAAAAATGAATTCTATTCATTTATTGTGAATGATTAACCAATAATGTTTTACAAAGAATTAAACTTTAAAACTTTAAAACATTAAATAAGGACATCAAAGCCATTCTCCAATATGCTTGATTCCCATAGCTGCAGTGTGCGAGTTGTTTTTCGCCTGCGGCAGAGGTTTAGTCAATGGATCTGATATGTTGTCATCAGTTCTAATCTTGCTTATCTCGACTTCTTTTCTTTCAACGAACTCTCGTAGAAGGTGAAATCTACGAAGTACATGCTTGACTCTTTGGTGGTGTCTAGGCTCTTTTGCCTGTGCAATAGCTCCGTTATTATCACAATACAAGGCTATTGGTCCTTTCATGGAGGGGACTACACCAAGTTCACCTATGAACTTCCTTAGCCATATAGCTTCCTTTGCTGCTTCATGTGCAGCAATGTACTCCGCTTCAGTTGTAGAATCCGCAATGGTGCTATGCTTAGCACTTTTCCAGCTTACTGCACCTCCGTTGAGGCAGAAGACAAACCCAGACTGTGATCTGAAATCATCTTTGTCGGTTTGGAAACTTGCGTCCGTATAGCCTTTAACAATTAATTCATCATCTCCACCGTAGACCAGGAAGTCATCTTTGTGCCTTTTCAGGTACTTCAGAATATTTTTGGCAGCAGTCCAATGTGCCTCTCCTGGGTCTGACTGGTATCTGCTCGTAGCACTGAGTGCGTACGCAACATCCGGGCGTGTACATATCATATCATACATTATTGAACCAATCAATGATGCATATGGAATCTCATTCATTCGTCTACGCTCATCAAGTGTTTTTGGGCACTGATTCTTGCTTAGAGTCATTCCATGAGACATGGGTAGGTAGCCCCGTTTGGAGTCTGCCATCTTGAACCTATCAAGCACCTTATTGATATAAGTGCTTTGACTAAGTCCAATCATCTTTTTAGATCTATCTCTGTAAATCTTGATGCCCAATAGGTACTGTGCTTCTCCTAGATACTTCATCGAAAAACATTTCCCAAGCCAAATCTTGACAGAGTTCAACATAGGAATGTCATTTCCGATAAGTAATATGTCATCGACATATAATACTAGGAAAGCAATTTTACTCCCACTGACCTTCTTGTATACACAAGACTCGTCTGCGTTCTTGATGAAACCAAAGTCACTGACTGCTTCATCAAAACGTATATTCCAGCTCCTGGATGCCTGCTTTAATCCGTATATTGATTTCTTTAGCTTGCATACCTTTTTAGCATTCTTTGGATCCTCAAAACCTTCAGGTTGTGTCATAAACACAGTTTCTGTTAAAACGCCGTTTAAGAAAGCGGTTTTGACATCCATCTGCCATATTTCGTAATCGTAATATGCAACGATTGCTAACATTACCCGAATAGACTTTAGCATTGCAACTGGTGAAAAGGTTTCATCGTAATCCACACCGTGGACTTGCATGTAACCTTTTGCGACCAATCTAGCTTTGAAAACTTCAAGTTTCCCATCCTTGTCCTTTTTCAGTTTGAAAACCCATTTGCTTCCAATGGCTTGGTAGCCATATGGAAAATCGACCAAATCCCATACTTGGTTTTCTGACATGGAGTCTAATTCAGATTGCATGGCTTCTTGCCATTGCTTGGAGCTAGGGCTCGCCATAGCTTGTTTGTAAGTCGCAGGTTCATCACTTTCAAGTAATAGAACGTCATAGCTCTCGTTCGTCAAAATACCTAAGTACCTTTCCGGTTGAGATCTATATCTCTGCGATCTACGCGGGGTTACATCTCTAGACTAACCATGATTCTCACCAGATACTTCTAAAGATCTCTGAGTTTCATCCTGAATGTCATCTTGAGCATTATCTAGAGTTTGTTGTTCAACTCGAATTTCTTCGAGGTCTACTTTTCTCCCACACTTGTCATTTTGGAAATGTGATTCTTCTCCAAAAAGACACCATCTCGAGCAACAAACACCTTGTTCTCAGATGTATTGTAGAAGTAATACCCCTTTGTTTCCTTTGGATAGCCCACAAGGATACATTTGTCAGATTTCGGATGAAGTTTGTCTGAAATTAATCGTTTGACGTATACTTCACATCCCCAAATCTTAAGAAAAGACATTTTCGGAGGCTTTCCAAACCATAACTCATATGGAGTCTTTTCGACAGCTTAGGCGGAGCTCTATTTATAGTGAGTGCAGCTGTATTTAGTGCATGTCCCCAAAATTCTAATGGAAGTTCGGCCTGACCCATCATTGACCTAACCATGTCTAGCAAGGTTCTGTTCCTCTGTTCCGACACACCGTTCCATTGTGGTGTTCCAGGAGGAGTCAATTCTGATAGAATTCCACATTCTTTCAGATGGTCATCAAATTCATAGCTCAGATATTCACCGCCTCTATCAGACCGCAGTGCCTTAATCTTCTTGCCTAATTGATTCTCTACTTCACTCTGAAATTCCTTGAATTTGTCAAAGGATTCAGACTTATGCTTCATTAGGTAGACATAACCATATCTACTGAAGTCATTAGTGAAAGTGATAAAGTAGCTGAAACCACCTCTAGCATTTGTACTCATTGGTCCACATACATCTGTATGGATTAAACCCAATAGTTTAGTTGCTCTTTCTCCAACTTTAGAGAAAGGTTGTTTTGTCATTTTGCCAAGTAAACATGATTCGCACTTACCACAATCCTCTAAGTCAAATGGTTCTAGAATTCCTTCTTTTTGAAGTCTTTCCATGCGTTTCAGGTTAATATGGCCTAATCGACAATGCCACAGATAGGTGAGATCTGAATCATCCTTTTTGGCCTTTTTGGTATTTATGTTATAAACTTGTTTGTCGTGATCTAATAAATATAGTCCATTGACTAATCTAGCAGATCCATAAAACATCTCTTTAAAATAAAACGAACAACTATTGTCTTTTATTAAAAAGGAAAATCCCTTAGCATCTAAGCAAGAAACAGAAATGATGTTTTTAGTAAGACTTGGAACATGGAAACACTCTTCCAGTTCCAAAAGTAGCCCAGAGGGCAACGACAAATAATAAGTTCCTACAGCTAATGCAGCAATCCGTGCTCAATTTCCCACTCGTAGGTCGACTTCACCCTTGCTTAACTTTCTAGCTACTTCTTCTTAGTCCCTGTGAATTGGAACATAAGTGTGAGCCACAACCTGTATCTATTACCCAAGAAGTTGAATTAGCAAGTATACAGTCTATAACAAAAATACCTGAAGATGGAACGACTGTTCCGTTCTTCTGATCTTCCTTTAGCTTTGGACATTCTCTTTTGTAATGGCCTATTCCATCACAATAAAGACAGCTTGATGTGGACTTGTCCTGCTTTGATTTAGCATTGCCCTTGGACTTTCCACCCTTCTTGAAGTGTCTCCCTCTAGCCTTGAGTAAATCTTTGGCTTCACAGTCGAGTATTATCTCAGCCTTTCTGACAAGGTGAACAAACTCTGCAACTGTTTCTTCTCTTGGTTCACTTAGGTATAGTTTCTTGAAGCGACCAAACCCACTTTGTAGTGAATTGAGCAAGATGGAGACTGCCATTCTTTCGCTTATTGGTGTTCCTAGTAGACTTAGGCGATCAAAGTATGAAAGCATAAGCTCCACATGAAACCTTAGTGGGACGCCTACCCTTTGTTTAGTGCGAAGGAGATGAACATGTGTTTCTTGGACTTCCATCCTATAACACCTGTTGGGAGAACTAACCTTTAGACCAGACATTGATTCAATCAACTCATGGACGTTCAGGTCCCTGTCCTCCGTGCTTCCACGACAGATATCCCTCAGATTCTTGATGAGCGTAAAAGGTTCATAAGCTACAAACCTTCTAGCCCATTCGTCAGGGATATTGTTCAGCATGAGACTCATAACCTTTTTGAGATCCGCATCCCAGGCGGAAAATCTTTCAGGGGTCATGTCTCTGGCATAGTAGCTTGGCATGGGATGTAACAGTACATACTCAAGTCCATTGAGTCTGACTATTTCGACTAGCCTAGCTTCCCATTCAAGAAAATTTGTTAGGTTCCGCTTGTCCATAAGCTCAGAACCCATGATGATGTTTTGATTGTTGTTTTCCATAATTAAAAACTACAATTGAAAAGAATAAACAAATAAATAATCATTCACAGTTTCTCTTAATAAACTTAAATTCTAGCATACATGCATAATTCAATGTTCATTAAGCATTTTATTCAAGTTATGTGTTCCGGCAGGTGTGAATAAAATGATTCCAAGATCCTAGAATCCATTGAAGAATTAAGCACATTATGTATTTAGACTCAATTCTAAAATCTTTTAGGTAAGCAAAAGCCATTTGCTAATAGTCTGAAAACTACTCTTGGTTGATAGGTATGTCTAAGAACTTATTAGGTAAACCTATCGATTTTGCCACGACATAAAAGGACTCCTTACTTATATCGTTGAGTTTCACCAAAACTAACATGTACTCACAATTATTTGTGTACCTTACCCCTTTAGTATCGATAAGTAACACCTCGCTATGGCGGAAAACTAATACTAAGATCGATGTAAAGGATATCCAAGTAAGTGTTATTTTGGCATGACACCTTTTAACTCAATTTTTAAGTTTGGAACTTAAGGCTCTTACTATGTTGGTTAGATTTTAAGTGAACTAAAATCCTTAATCATGCAACATAATCAAGCCTTGATCTCATGCATATTTAAGACATATTTAATAGCAATAAATAACTTAAAGCATGCATAAGATAAATGTGATCTAGTATGGCCCGACTTCATCTTGAAGCTTCAACTTCAAAGTTCGTCTTGAAAATGGAAACTTCGTCTTGAATTTCACCGTGGGAGGCGCCATTTTCTCCAAATAGGATAAGCTATAATTAAACTAATTACAACTATTTGATAGTACGCAGACTATATTTGAATTGAAAAACAAATTTGGTACTTTAGACCAATTAAATTCAAGTTAATGGTACGCATACCATATTTTCTATCCTATTTGGGCCATACTAGTCACTTCATAACCTGCAAAACAGTACATATACAATGTATACCATTCATCCATTCATTATCATGAATGACCCCACATAATTGGTTAGTTAAAACACATTGTATGCATCATATAAACATTTGCAGCAATTAATCAAGGGCACCAATAATCTACCAATTATTCAGTCCTTATTAATTCTAATCAAGTTGTTTAACCTTAAAGGATTTGTAGACCTAATCAAGAGTTTATGACTAAAAAGGGCTCCCACTTAAACCAATAAATTCATATGCTTTACTAATGTTAAACGTAAAAATGTATTTCTAGTCTAACAGGAAACATACAAATTTAATTAAAATTTAAAGCTCATATAAATTTATAATTGAATCCATTTATTTAATTTATTTTTCAGTCGAATTTTAAATTAATTAAAGGTTTTTAATTTTAGTAAAATAATTAGAATAAATAAAATTTATAATAATTATAATATTCAAAATTAAAATCCAAGAAAACAATTTAAATTATTAATTTTAAAATTAATTAAAATTACATGAACTGAAAATTTCAAATTAAAATTTAAAACTCGACAATCGTAACATGACGAGCACTTGGGCTTGCGCCCAAGCCCCATCAATTGCACGACCATCGCTGGCCCATGGCAGATCATCGCAGCAGCCACGCGCAAACGCAGCAAGCCAAGCCACGCTTGCGCGCAGCCTGCCTGCCCATAGCATCCCAGCAGCTACGATGGTGCTCGCTCGCTCGCGCAAGCAAGCGCTCGAGGCCACGCGTGTTGGTGCGCGGAGCAGCGGTCGCTGGGCGACCAGCTCTCGCCATCGCGCGCGCGCCTCTGCTCGTGCCATGCCATCGCTGCTCGCCCATCGCCCACATGCGCGCAGCACTCGACACAAGGCAGGGCTGCTGCCTTGTGCTCGCGCGCCACTCGCCTTGCTCGCTGCATTCGTACCGCATGGGCGACGAGCTCCCTTGCTCGTCGTCGCATGCCCGCACTATACAACACCCCTTAAGGGTAACACGTAGCTTCCATTGCTTTGTGCGTGCAAGTTTTATGAGCGAATTGCATAAAAATTTAAAATTTTTAATTCAAAATTAATGACAAATTAATAAAACATATTAATTTCATAATTTCAGGGCGAAAAATCGAAAATTTATTAATCAATTAATTTCCGATTAATCATGGATTCAAATCTAGGTCATAAAAATTTAAAATTTAACACAAATTAACAATTTTTATGGTGGTTTTTAATCATAGGTTTCTAATTAAATTATTAATTAATTATGAAAAACAAATCAATTCTAAATTATTCGAATTTCAACAAATTAATCATAATTACAAATTAGATTGCATAATTAACAAGGCTAGGCATTCAAACTTGTTAAACATATACAGTAGGTCAATCAAAAATTCAAGATTTATCAACAAGAATCGCAAATATTTAATTTAACATCTTAAATTTACAAACTTTTGCGTTCGAAAAACTAAAACCTCCGAAAAGTCATAGTTAGGCTTCGAATTTGGGAATTCTGGGTTCGGCCGAAAAATACTAATTTTGTCAAAATTTTAGAATTCCTTTTACATGCGGAATTGACACAAAAATCACTCGATTTGGATGAGTAACGAAGAAACTGCCGAAAAACTGCGTACATATAATTAAATAAACGCAATTTGCAATTAATTAACAATTACGAAAATTAATCACCCCTTTTAATTCCTTGCAAATTTGTAATATTTAACCATGTTTATGCAATTTAGATTATGAAAATAATAAGAGGCTCGTGATACCACTGATAGGTTATGATTCATATGACAAAACATAAATCATGCGGAAAAACCATAAAGCCAGGAAAGCATATTATTTACACATAATCATTTAGCATAGTTTAGATGCATACACTTTGTTGCGTACCCTCCCTAGCTGCGCCCGAACCGAACAAGAACAAGTCTTTATGACTCCAAGTGTCGTCCCTCCGTAGATAGTCCACAGCACGTCCGGATCCGCCTTAAGCTTGACCAACTAGAATCGCCCTTAAGGTAGTATAGATTTCGGCTGATTAGGGGGCAAGAGAGTGGCTGATTTTTCTTCAAAATCTTACCTTTAGAATACTTCAATTGTATCTATAAATTATGACCCTAGGCACCTATTTATAGAGGTATGGAAAAGGAACTGGAATCCTATTAGGATACGAATTAATTTAATTAGAATCCTGCTAGGACTCTATTAAGTAAACTTTATCTAATAGGTTTAGGATTTAATCTTTTATCGAATCTCGATAGCTTTAGGATTCGCACACGAGCATCGCACGAGCACCGTACACCCGCGCAGGCCTTGCGGACCACGCTGAGCGTACAGCGCCTCGGCCCATGCCCGCTGCCTGTGTCCGCGCGCGCGCCCAAGGCCTTGGCTGGGCCTGGCTTGCGCTGGGCCTGGTCGAGGCTTGGCGTGTGGGTGATGCGTGTGGCTTGCTGGGCGACGGCCTGGCTTCGTGCTGGGCCTTCGTCTAGCGAGCCTCGTCCGATGCTAATTCGTACGATACGCTTCCGATTAAATTCCCGATTCCGGAATTCATTTCCGATACGAACAATATTTAATATTTCGATTCCGGAATTAATTTCCGTTTCGAACAAATATTTAATATTTCCGTTTCCGGAATTATTTTCCGATTCCGATAATATTTCCGATTCTGACAATATTTCCGTTTCCGGCAATATTTCCGATTCCGGCAATATTTCCATTTCCATTAATATTTTCCGATACGTACCATGTTTCCGTTTCCGGCAACATCTACGACTTGGATAATATTTATATTTCCGATACGATCCATATTTCCGTTTCCGGTAATATCATCGTTTCCGGAGTATTCATTTCTTGCTTGTGACGATCTCAGCTCCCACTGAAATCAAGATCCGTCGATTCCGAATATCCATAGATGGAGTATTTAATGCCATTAAATACTTGATCCATTTACGTACTATTTGTGTGACCCTACAGGTTCAGTCAAGAGTAAGTTGTGGATTAATATCATTAATTCCATTTGAACTGAAGCGACCTCTAGCTAGGCATTCAGCTCACTTGATCTCACTGAATTATTAACTTGTTAATTAATACTGAACCGCATTTATTAGACTTAATATTAAATGCATACTAGGACCAAGGGCATTATTTCCTTCACTTTTTGCTCATTTATTTCTTCTAATTCACCTAAAATAGAACTAATTAAAAAGTGAATTAATTTAATCAAATTGGGGTCAAGTTTAGAAACCTTCTTCTTATTTATGTAAATTCATGGGAAAATGTGATTAAATTCAACAAATTTCAACCTTTCATGATGTGAGTATGTAAAACTTTTAGGTGGTATGCAGAGAAATTTGTCAAGGGTCAATGACAAAAAGGAAGAATGCGTTGTTGAGTGGGAGAAATACAGAGAATGCTTTCTGTAAGTTCATTTGATCTTAATCTCTTTAGTTTTAATTGAGTTATGAAGAAAATTTATGAATAATTTGTTCAACTTAAGTGGATTCTTTGACTATTGTTCATAAAAAAGTGAAATATGGAATTTAGGGGAATAGGGGTTTGATGTTTATGTTATTAATTGACAAAAACTTTTGAAAGATAAGCAATTAAGTAGTTTTTTGGAAGTTGAACCAGTACTAGCAGCAGTCTGAAGCGTGCGCTCTAATGGATATATTGTTTTACTATCTAATTCCCTTTGTTCAAAGTTGTTTCGATCTTTTTTCTGAATTGAAAAGAAATTAGATGCTTATGCTAGCTTGGTATATTATACCTCCAAAATATGTGTTAAAATAAACGTCTTATTGAAATGCTGTATTTTTGCCTCTTTATATGTGTTTAAATACACTATAAAATGCAGGGTCTAAAAAAAGAAGACCAGCAAACTATCCTGCTATATGACTTCAACAAACATGGTTAAAGCATCAAACATATATCAATGACACCTGTTGTAGTGATTGCCCCCTGCACCACCAGCTCTAAACAGTCCTGCTTCATCAGCTATGACTGCTTCTCGGGAGGATGTGCTTGCAAGAGCTGCTGCCTTGGGTCGAGGAGCAGCCACTACAAGTTTCAAGAGATTCCTTGCACTAACTGAAGCAGCCAAGGACAAAAAAAGATGGTCCTTTTAGAAAACTGTTTAACCCATGAGGATTTTATTAGTAGTTTTGCTCAAGGAATCATATGCCTATCATTTTCTTATTGTCTCCCGTCACTTTCCCCTTTCTTCGTTGGAGGAAAGCAGAAAGCCAAAAACTATATTGCGTTGGAGAGGAATGTTTATAATGTATATGCATAACCGTTTTTTTTACTTTTGTGTTGTAGGCCAATTTTGTCGACGTTTTTCCAGCCGATTCGAGTTTGATTACTCTGTATGTAATCTACCCTATTCTATTTCACAATTCAATTACAAACCTAACCGACCTTTCTCCTTCCACAATCATTCAACCCTTTTATTTTCTCTCTCTTCATAAACCACCGTGATTCCCAAATTTCCCCTGATTTCTAGCCCATTTCTTGCAATTTCTTACTAATTCTTTTAAAATTCTTCAACAGATTCGTGAATTCCTTCTATTTGCTAACCTATATAATTATTGATTGATTGATTTACCACAAGTTAATGATTTAAAATAAAATACGCAATGCATTGTTTTAAGATTTATTTGTTTATATGAGTTGTACGGAGCACCTTTTTTGTCCTTCTGTTTTTTTTTTTGCTCCATGTGCTAGACATTCTATTTCTTATTAGGCCCAATTAGCTAGATGCGTAGCCATTGAATTCAAGTTCTATAGTTGATAGTGATTAGAGTTAAGCACGACGGAGCTCGTCCCACGTATCAGGCCCTTGTTTCTCACACCCTAATGGGCTATGTCTGAAACGAGCCAAGGAAATCGTGCTAGGTCAAATCGTAATGGGTCCCCTCACTAACATGTTTTTTGTTAATAGATTAAAAACAAGCATCTTAGCCCGCCATGCTCATTCCAGGTTATTCTCAAATTTTAAAAATGATGTCCATGTCATAGTCAATCCATCCCCAATCGACATGTCTCTCGTGTCGTGCGAATTTTCCATGAGATCGTGCTGTGTTGGGCCAATTTTGTGCGTGCTCAATGGGTTTGCTTTTGGATTGGCCCATACAATTATTGGTGTTAACGAGCCTAGTCGAGATCGAGCCTTTACAGGTTCAACTCGAGCTCGAAGCTTGACGAGCCTGAGAAATTGAACTTGAGCTCGAAACATTAAAACTGAGCTCGGCTCAGATCGATGCTCGGTAGGCTCAGTTGAGGCTTGATAGGCTCGATCGAAGTTTGATCATCAAATGTTTAATCAAGAAATAAGTTTATTAACTTTTTTCATGTTTTATATGTTAAAAATAGATACTTACTCCCTCTGTCCCATATTTACAGTACCATTGACTAAAAATTCGGTTTTAAGAAAAATGAAATATAGTACATGAAAAAGTGCATTAAAGTACACTGATAATTGATTTGTATGAGAAAGTAGAGTATAGTACATAGAAAAGAGAACATAGTACATGGGGAAATGAATTATAATACTGCATGAGAAGTTTTGTTGTGATTTCAATGAACTTTTAATTAATATAGTTCATGATAAACTGAAGAATGTAATGGCAAAAAATAGAAACAAGACTATTCACCATCAAGCTCAATCCTTGACCTACATGCAAATATGCAATGCTATTTGAGATTGTATTGTAAACGTTCCATTGGGTTTGTAAGAGGTCAGATCCATAAGGGGAAGCCCAACACCACCACCAGATTACTGCCCCCTATACATTTTCGTCATTTTCTCTTTTTTTTTTTCCTCCTAAAATCTAAAACCCTAAACCTCGGTTTTCTCTTTTCCCCTCGCTTCTCTGGTTCTCTCACCACCATCTCCAATGGCGAATTCATCAAACACAACCCAGAAAGAAGAAATCGAATTAGACGACGAAGAAAACCAGAGCTTCGAAGATCTTAGCCTTGACCCTCGCCTTCTTCGAGCTCTTATCAAAAAAGGCATTAAAAAACCCACCCCTATTCAGCGTGTCGCCATCCCTTTAATTCTCGTAAGCTCTTCTTCCTTTTCGTTACCCTAATTTTAAGGATTTGATTTAATAAATTGCTCAATAATATATTAATTTTACAGGAAGGGAAAGATGTGGTTGCCAGAGCTAAAACTGGGTCAGGGAAGACATTCGCTTATCTTCTTCCAATGCTTCAGAAATTGTTATTGGATTCCGGTTCGAATAAACGCCTTGCTCCCTCCTCGTTTATTCTTGTTCCTACCCGCGAATTATGCCACCAGGTTTGTAATTGAATAATTGAGTAAAAATTCGATCTTTTTTATTTGGGGGTTTAGGGTTTTTTATTTGATTGTTTATGCAGGTTTATTCTGAAGTTACGTCTATTATAGAGTTGTGTAAAGCTCAATTGAAAGCTGTTCAGCTCATTAGAGGCATGACTGCTGCTCAGATGGTTTGTTCTCGTCTTTTTAATTCTTAGTGATTCCTTTGATCTAAGCATGCTATTGACGGCTTGTTTGGTAGCCGGCCATAAATGGTGTCCATGAGAATGAATTTGTACTTACATTTGTAAGGAAAATCAATATCCATTTCCCATGGTAATGCTAGTCCACTCTAAAATTATCTTTTTTCTTTATCAATTTCCATTACCATCCATTACCATTTGGTGAGCGGTATTAGGTGTGAATGCAAATTTATGAAGAAAAACAAGTTTGAGACAAAATATCATTACCATAGGCATCATGATGTTATTTTCTTGTCTAATTATACTTAGATTTATTCCCATTCTCACCATTTATTACCGGCTACCAAATGGGTTGGGTATCTAGGATAATGATCGATTTCGTGGTTCGTAATTTTATCAGAAGCAGACGATGTCCGGGCCTCCAGATATTCTAGTATCAACACCTGCTTGTGTGCTTACTTGTTTGAAAGCTGGTATTCTTCAGCCGAAAGCTATTCAGGATTCGCTTTCCATGCTTGTTCTAGACGAGGTTAATATTAATTTTAGTATAAGCTTTGGAGGATTGATGTATTAGTTTCAGCAACTGTTTGTGGAAGTGTTTACATTCTATAGTAATAAACTTGTGTTTATGTTCAGGCAGATCTTTTGTTGAATTATGGCCATGGAGATGACCTAAGATCTCTTACAGCCCATGTCCCTAAACGCTGTCAATGCCTCTTGATGTCTGCTACACCAAGGTTTGTTTTTGAATTTATATCCTTTTTTTGGATTTTTGTTTATCATTCCCTAGATAAGTAACTTTGCACATTGTTTCCCTCTTTTTTTTGGGTTTAATCATTGAATTAATTCTTCTGGAGGTGGATAATATGGGGAGTGATACCTTTTAATTTGTTGTTTACATGCTTGGTTAATGTTCCTCTGTTATTTATCTAGTGCTGATGTTGAGAAGCTGAAGAAGCTTATTCTGCACAATCCCTATATTTTGACTTTGCCAGAGGTTGGTGGTAACAAGGATGAGCTTATTCCAAATAATGTGAACCAATCTTGGGTAAGAATCCTTTTTGGATACATTCTCCAAACAGTACTTCTCCACATTTTATTATGATAATACAAGCCTGTTTTATATAGACTAAATGATCATGGTGTGTTGGTTTAAAATTTGGAATTACACCATTGTCACTATGACATCGGATCAATCATGAAACGATTTATGAAGAAACCCCTAGAACTGGTGCAGGGCGTGTGAGAATTAAAAGAAAGACACCTTAGGCAAAGGAAGTGCAAAGTAACGTAAAGTTTCTGTATCAAGGAGTATGATGTGAGATTAATGACCCTCTAAGAATGAGGAGATGGAGTCAGTAATGAATATTAGCAAAATGCCTATATTTATTGCATTTTTTTTGTCTAATATTAGCAAAGTAGACTGTTTTTTTTTTTTTGGGGTGCGAAGTTCTGTCGGCTACTGCTGGGATATTCTCTCTGCTGTTCAAGTGCTTTTATTTTTCTCTTATACTTTTTTTTGATTATCTTTGAGATATTGTGTTATTATAGGGCGATTTAAACACCAAGTGGATCTTTCTCCTATTTCTCGTATACGGAATACATAAGAAGCAAACTTGCAATTTGATGTTTCTAATACTGATTCAAAACAAATTTGCACCTTCTGGCTATGTGGGGTTCAGCGAATCTTGATATGAGGTTTATCTTAGTTACTAAGTTTGATGCTGCAATTAAATGTTTCTAATAATAATTCAAAAGAATTTCTCTGTGCTTTTATTTTGTGTGTGCGTGTCTTTGTTGTCGACTGAGGTTTAGCCATTTAGGAATCATTTTGTTACATGCCTAATTCTTTTTAATCAAAGACGTGTTTGATATCAGTTATTCGCTGCTTCTTGCTTTATGCAAATTAATTTCTATTTTCCTATTTTTCTAGGTTTCTTGCAAAAGCGATCACGATAAGTTCATCTACATTCTTGCTCTTTTAAAGTATGAATTCGTTGCCAAGAAAATGCTCATCTTCACTAATACAATCGACATGGGATTTCGGTTAAAACTTTTTCTAGAAAAGGTATTACTTACTTTTTTCACAATGATTGATTGTAAGGTGCTCTTTTTTATGTATGTTTTGCGCTAAGTAAATGAAACTTCATTTTGTTTTATTAATAATTGAATTGAGTATATAGGTTCCTAGCAGTGGCGTATTCAGGATTTTTATATAGGGTATGCAAAATTATGTAGAATATAACTTAAATCTATTTATATATTCTTAACCGACCATTTTTATGAGATATTATCTTTTTCTTTCTAAAGTGTATATCATTTAATGGGAATATAGTTGTCAAAAATAATTCCAAAAGATAAACCTACAAAATTAGACGGAATTTTCTCTCTTAGTTTCAAAGTATGTTTGTTACCCAAATAAGTTAAATTAGAACCAAAGTTGCCTGGTAGAAGTAAACGAAGAAGGGATATACAAGTAGTATTGGAAAAAGGGTGTAATAATTTTTGAACCTCAAAGCACGCACAATACCGCACTTGATCACTCTCAAATTGCCAACTTGCCGCCTTGATTTATTTAGTCTAGAGCTGCTTCATTTTTATAAAACAAACAGGGTATGCAACTGCATACCCTTTGTGTAAGCTGTATCCGCTACTGGTTCCTAGGAGAACATCCATGAACCTTGCCAGAAGTTGATTGTTAGTATTATGGACTTCTTTTGTGCTAGGAATGTAACGTGGTTGGACAATTGGAGTAATAAATGTTGGCCACAGAGTTGGTGTCAAATGATTTTGAATATTTTTATGGCAGTTTGCATTCAGATCAGCTGTCTTAAATGCTGAGTTGCCACAGAATTCAAGGCTACATATGATTGAGGTATGCGCTGTCTCTGTTATTTGTTTATTCTTCAATTATGTTCGATGTTGTGCGACTTTGTGTTACTAAGCTATTGGTCTTTTGGACTTTTGTATGCTTACCCCAAAAGCTCTTTGTTAATCAGGAATTCAATGCGGGACTTTTTGATTACTTAATTGCAACCGATATCGGCCAAGCTGGAAAAGATCAAGAGGATAGTGTGAAAAAACCAGAGGGAAAAAACTCCAGAAAGCGCAAGAAGCCAAAATTGGATGCTGAATTTGGTGTAGTGAGAGGCATAGACTTCAAAAATGTACTCACGGTACGTAAAAATTATAGTTCTATTTGCGATTGAGGTTGTGTTGCCATCTTCCACTCATATTTTCGAAACCCTATGATTAATCCGTATTACCTGTTATCTACGTTGGACAGGTAGATGTAAACAAAGCATTATCTGCTCTATTTTTGTTATACCAGTCAATAGAACTTTGTACAGTTTAGTACTCAATTCATCCGAAGAAGACCTGCATGTGACCGCAAGATAACTTCTAAGTAGTTATGTGTATTATTTGGTGGCATGAGCTTCTGTTTAGACAGGTTTATATGCCCAACAAGACTTGAATTTGTGATTTGCAGCATCTAACATCATATGCTGCAAATTCTTGTGAGCTTTATACACGTGTCATCACCATTTATTATTTGTGGTTACCGTGGGTGGTTTTTTGTTTTCCAAGGATGGAATTACGAATTACCTATACCTAGTGTTCATCTTTGCTTGTTAAATTCCAGTGAAATCCTGTAAGTTACCTGATATATTTGATTGCCAAGGGCCTTGAGGACGTTAGGCTCCAATAATCGATTAGATATATTTGGTTGGTAATTGCTATTGACTAATATTTACTAGCTATGCTCTTGTCGAAACTTAATCATCCTCGGCCTTCCCTTCACTTAGCTTTAGCAATGACAATCGAACTTGTGAAATTATGGGTTTAGCTTTATCGTTTGTATGTGATCTGTATTGGGGGCGTCACTTGAAATTTCAGAAAGTGCTGTACGATCTTTGTGAATAAGATCATGAAACATGGAACTTCACCATCGAGCGTTTTTTGTCGTGGAAAAACTATGGAATGGTTACTGATGAGACACTCAGGCTTTCAAGTTATGTTAGACTTCGTTCTCCTCAACTTACTTTTGCCGAGAATAGAGCCTTTAATATGTTGAGGAGAGCAGGGCCTTAGCAAGAAATGTTAAATCAATGTAAATAGCTAAATAACCTTAGCTAAATAACCTACTTTAATTGCAGAAAAAGTTATTTATCTGAATTAGAATATAATCTAACAAGTAACTTCAGCAAAACGCATGAAGATCATAAATAATTTAATAACAACAAATAATTAATGGGTTAAATTAAGTGCTCTAACTTTGAAAATTGTGCATAACTGGACTTTTTCCCTTTTTTAGGTTATAAATTTTGAGGTGCCTCAAACTGCTTCTGGATATGTGCATCGAGTTGGACGGACTGGAAGAGCTTTTACTACTGGAGCATCAGTTTCTCTTGTAAGTCTTTTTTGGTTGTGTGGAGTATTTACTTTGGTTTAGTTAGAGCATTAAACTTTGAACGTTTTGCAAATGTCATTCGGTTTTTGTGGCTACAATTATACCTTTTAGTTGAATTCCTGAAATTGAACAAACAGCACTTCTACTTCTTTTTCCTTCCCCTTCTACCAGCTTCCAGAGAGGTGTCTTGAATCTTGATTTTAGTTCACATGTGAAGTTGCACTAGAAATGTGAAGATGTCTGTTTTGATCTGCAACCTATGTTACTTGGACTTGGGTACAAGTGTCGGACACGGGTATGTGTCTAAGTGTCCGACTCGGCTAAATTGCGAAAAATTTCTAGGATTTAAGTCGAAAATGAAGTGTCGGAGTGTCCGTACCCATGTCGGAGTGTCGAGGATCCGACACGGGTACTTGAGGTAAAATGAAGAGTCGGAGTAACATAGTCTGCAACCTGTCGAATGTGCTGATTTACATGTTATCTGACAGTGTATGGTTTTTACTTCCCCTGGACAATTGTTTGGGTTATGTGACAAAGGTTATTAAATGGCAGTAGGGAAAGAACTGTATGCACTAGACATATGTCCTCTGCCCTTGTTCAATTTCATACATATTAATCTATTGGTCCAACCTACAGTTGTTTGATGGAGTAATGCACACATAATGACTGTTTTGTGGGATAGTTAAATCTTTCAAGTTAAATTTCCTTGTGAGTTACTTTGTATGTTTGAAATGCCATATGAAATGTGTATAATTGAACATGCGTTCAACCGAACTCCCAGTTCTGTTACGTGAAACCAAAAATGAACAATACTTATTTCTTCACGCCGAGGAAGAAAAAAGTAGATATTTACTAGTGTTTCATTAGTCATTCGAGTTTGGTTCCTTAAAACCTAATTGCTTTAATGTCTGATTTTTTTATATTGTATAACTCAGTTCTTTTTTTGATTACTAAATGACGAGCAAGCTTTTGCTTGCCAAAACTATGAATGTCTCTCTTGTTCATGTTCTGATATTCATTGATTGGCAGGTCTCTCCAGACGAGATGGAAGCTTTTGATGAGATAAAGGCTACATTATCAGATAAAGAAAGTGGTAAAGCATACTTTATTAATTCATTTAACAGCAAAGGACTAGACGAAGCAGTTAAATCATTGAGATATCGAGCTGAGGTATTTCTTTTGCATCTGTCCTTTACTATAGATTAGTTTTTTCCAAAATTGTAAACTGATTGTTGTTATTGAGCATATATGTCTTCGGAAAGGTGGATGTAAATGACCTCCATTGTTCCGACTTTCACGACTGTTGGATTTTACTTGGTTGTTTGCTAAAGCGTATCCTCTTCGCTTTCTAAATCAATGAGCATTGCTATCCTAAGATTGAGCCCTAGGTTCCCAATCCTTGTACCTCTGCAAAGTTTATGTATCGATAGAATTTACCTCCTTAAACGTCGATTAACACAGTGAGTTCCTTTTTCTGAATTGGATTCAATAATTACTTTATTATATTTATCTTGAATCTTTATTAGGTGAACTATAAATGAGATCATCTTTACCACTCTTTTTTTCCCTTCTTTTTTCCATCCCTAATGGTATGTATTACATTAAATCCATCCCCATGGAAACATTTCGATTCTTTGGTATGGATCAATATTGGAGGTTAAAAGGCTAGGTTACGTTATGCACAACTGTCAAAATGTGATTTTGACACGAAATGAACCAGACACGAAAAAATTGGCACAGTTGAGGATTTACGATATGTTTAATTAAACGGGTCGATTCGACATGATACATGTAACTAAGCGACTTAGGTTAATGTTGAGATTCCCTACACAAAACTGACATGGCTCAACCCGCTTGAAGTAAAACCACCAATAATTTAATGTATTTGGTGACAAGCCTTTAGAAAACAAACAGGACAACCTGACACGACCGGACAAAAAAAGCAAGTAGGTCGACATGATAGATTAATTAATTAATCAAACATGTCAACACGATTGACACATTTAATTAAACGGATCTGGTTAGTGTTGAGGTTTGTAAACCCGTCTATTTCAACATGACCAAGGCACAACACGTTTGCTAGCCAGGTGAAGTGCTTGAGTAGTGGTTTAGCGGGGCTAGTTTCATAGATCGTTTGCATATATAGTAATAGAGTGAGAAAATGGAGTAACGCTGGCTCTTGGATTGTCCCAGGAGATGTAAACATGGTGCTGAAGGGGAAAGAGAAAATGAGGAATTTAGGAGTAACGCTGACTCTTGGATTGTCCTAGGAGATGTAAATATGGTGCTGAAGGAGAAGGAAAAAATGAGGAATCTAGGCATAAAAAGATGGCGTGGATATGTTTATTGCCTACAAATATCTGTGGGCTTGTTGATATGTAATTTTTTGGGGCCTAATATGAATTGTGCAGTAAACAGGATAAGAGTGATGACAATGATGACATATGTTCTTAGGCGGTGACTTTACAAGAAAATGCATGAACAGAGACTAAACATTTCAAATCTTCAAATGGGGGATGTGTATAATAGTCTCTAGGATAAGAGTGCTTGAAAAGGAGCTCAGAGATTTTAATGGCAGAAATGGTCCACCAAGCTCTGGGTGTTTTCTCTGAAATTCATAGGGAACCTTAGTTTATGAAAGCGTG
The DNA here is from genome assembly GCF_020520425.1 of Spinacia oleracea. NCBI lineage: Eukaryota > Viridiplantae > Streptophyta > Magnoliopsida > Caryophyllales > Amaranthaceae > Spinacia > Spinacia oleracea. Next base: position 152,844,878 of record NC_079489.1, read on the forward strand.
AAGCGCATCGGAGCGCACACTTTTCATAGGCGAAGCGCACCTTAAGGGCCAAAAACCTTTTTATAACACGATACTTATATTTTTTGCTGGATCCATAATGTCCGATCCAATGGAAGGTGTGCCTGACCCCCTTCATTGCTAGCCATCTAACAAAACCTATATAAACTAAAAAAACAGAGAGAAGTATTAGAATCAGTAATTCAGAATTGAAACGAAAAGGCAGAATTAAAGGAGGGAAAACAGAGTAAAACCTTTTCTAAAACAGAGTAGATAAAAAGGTTTTAGAAAAATAAAAATAAAAATCGCGGTACTGACTCGGGAAAAAGGCAGAGTAAAAATATATTAAGAAACGAGTAAAACATAAACGAAGTACATATATAAGTGCAGAAAGTAAAATTATCCCAAGAATCACAGTACAGAAGTGAGAAAAAAGCAGCGTGAAAATTAAGAACCAAATTAAAAAAACAAGCATTGAAGAGAGAAATCGAAGATGAAGATGAGATATTGAAAAAGGAGATAGGAAAAAGAAAGAAAAATCGAAAAAGAAAAGGAAAAAAGAAAGGGAAATAAAAAAAGATGGAAAACAAATTAAACATACCAAGGGGAAAGAGAAATAAAACAAGATCGAAAAGAAATTAAACATACTTGAAGATGCGGTATTTTCTGGCGAGAAGGTGGCTTGACGACGGGAGAACTCCAGCAGCAGCAAGGTGCCTGGAAGACTCCCAAAACCAAAGCTAGGGTTTCCTAAAAAATCCCCGAATCACAGCCTAGTTTTTCTCTCTCCTAAAACTTACTATTCTGACTGTTCAACAAAGTAAAAGCGCACGGGACACATGGGTTTCTTCTGCTGCCCCCAGGGACACAGAAGTGCTGAAAAGCGCACGCTTCCGGTATATTGCCCCGCTTTGTCAAACAGGAGCGATTTCAGCTCCACCCCCACTTGCTCCGCGCTAAAACGAAGTGTGGCAACTTTTTTTGGTCCTTAATGTTCTTGTATATTTATACTAGTGTTTATGCACGCGATGCGTGCTTGAAATTCATATCAACGGTTAAAATCCTAAAAAATCATGTGACCTTGAAAGTAAATAAATAACGTTAGCAAATTAGTTATCAAATGAAGCTAATGATATACATGCTATATTTTGCATTAAATTAATAAAGAATATAAAAGATAGTTGACCCTGCAATAAGAAACCATTTTTTTTGTTTTATTTTACAACTTCAAATATTGACCGATAAGGAGAAAGTTAGCAATTTATATGGACACTAAGCTCCTCAAGAATTGGCTTATAGAATAGAGATGAGAGATGCTGAGGTGAGTATTATATTTTTGAGGATTAAGGTGCACGTTAGTAGAAAGGTGATTTGATGAATACGCTTTCTTTTTTCATGCAAAGTAGTGAAGAGGAAAGTAGGGCTAGAATCAGCTCTACTATGAATGTTGATCTTTTGGGTATAATAAAAGTGAATGGGTATGAGTCCTTGTGGATTAGAACAAATGTGTGAGCCACAACCGTAACCCATGCCATAACTGCCCATGGAATACGGCGTGACCCTATATGCCCGCTTCTCTAATGGAATATCTTTCTTTAAGTATAATTTTATCTAGTGGGTGTTGAGGAGGGATTCTTAAAATCTTACAGGAGGTTTCTGGTATTGAACTTGATTTGGTGTGTGTGTGTGAAAAGAAAAGTTTATTTATTATTGTAGAGATGGTCAAACATTATGGGTGGGTTTTATTTTTTCTCCTGGTTCTGTAGAGGTTAATATAAGCCTTATAAGGAAGGCCTATAAGTGTTATAAATGTATATATGGGTTTTGTTTGAAGTATATATATTTGTGGGATGTAAGTTCCCTTTTAAATGGGCGAGGAATGTCATGGAAAAATAGCATGGGACTGCTCAAAAAGCGACACAAAATTGGTGTAATTGAACTGGAGTTTGACTGATAGTTTCATTGTTGGTAAAGCTCATGAATTTTGGACAAGTTGGAGACTTAAATGATCTTTGTATGGTTAGTACGTATTTGAGGCATACAATTATTTCCTTGCTGGCTGCGATGGACAAACTGGTAACCATGGATTAGTTGATAAAGGACAGTAATTCTAGTGGGACTGATATGCAAACTGTTGGACATCTATCCTTCAAATGTGTACGGTCAAGTAGAGTTTGGTAAAGAATTATGTTGGGAAGGAAGTTTACAGATTTCTCATGAAAGCATAGGTTTGCTTTTATGGTCATATTTTCTTAAGGGGTGGCTTTGATTTGGCTTTTCTCCTAATGTTTTTTGGTCAAAGGAAATTGTATTGTTAAGCACACGTTATATTGGTATATCTGTACATATTATTCTTTTGAGTGGAGTAAAAAGATCCTTTATCCCCCCTGCCCCTCAAATAAATAAATTAAATAATAAAAATTCAAAGATTTTAATACTGTTTTCAATTTGCAGGATATATTAAGGAGTGTGACAAGTTTTTGTGTACGAGAATCACGGGCACAGGATTTAAGAAATGAAATACTGAACTCTGAAAAGTAAGTTTTGGCTTCTGCAGTATTTACCGCGTATATTTTTTTCTATATGTTTATCTAAAACATTCTGTCTATACTCTAGTATGGTACTGTGTGACTTGGAAACAATCCTATTTCTATATAGAAAGTTATTGATCATATTTTTTTCCACGCACTTTTTGGTTCAGGTTGAAGTCCCATTTCGAAGCTAACCCTAGAGACTTAGGTAACTATTTGTTTAAGATAACTTGATATTTCTGCCTGGTGTCTGATTTATTTAGATTTGATAGCCGGAATTTTCTTGTACAGATCTTTTGAAGCATGACAAAGTTCTTAGTAAGAAAGAACCTCCGGCACATCTACGCAATATCCCTGACTATTTAGTGGATCCAGCCACACAAGAAGCAAGCAACATTGTGAAACTTACTCGATTGGCAATGGGTAATAATAGAAAGCCTAGTCAACGTCCTAGTCAGAAGAGAAAATCAAAGAGAAAGCGGGACCCTCTGAAGACATTGTCAGGCGAGGTACCTATTTCATCTCTGGCCAAATGTTTCTCATAACAAATTTAAGGAGTCTATAGTTCTTTATGGGGAGGGAAAATGAAAAGATTCCTGATTCAGCAGTTCATTCTTCTGTGAATTTATCAAACCAACATACTTCCTCCATTCTTATTTACATGACAAAATTGATTTTGACACACATATAAAGAGAGTTAAAGAACAAAAGTGCACCTTAACAACAACCAACCAACCATCACTTTCACCAGAAAAGTGAAGGTAAGTATGACAATTCACCATACAAAACTTTCCCATAACAGAATTATGTCAACTAAAAGTCTAAATAGGAATTTCCCTAAAAGGAAATTGTGCCATGTAAATAAGGACAGAGGAAGTACCTTCCTCCGTCCCTAAAAGATTATACCCCATTGCAATTTCTTGAGTCAAACTTTGAAAAGTTTGACCATGTATTCTCATTAGCTTATAAAAAATAACAGTTATGTGGGGTCTTGTTAGATTCGTTTCAATATATATTTTTAGGAATATCAACTTTGTATAATTTTTACGCGTGTAGAATTAGAGATATTTACGTTTTAAGTCGTGTCTTGGAGATCGTGAAAACTGAAAAGTCATATGGAGCAATCTTTTAAGGACAGTAATTGCTAATGAGTATTGGATTTTGATATGATTTTAACATGATACAGGGATCAAACCAACGAAACAAGAGAAAGAGGAGCAATCAGAAATGACTGAACTTGTAATGCGAAGAAAAAGGTTCCAGGGCTTCATAACAAACCGCTTTACGCGTTTGTGATATCGTTGGAAATACAGGGTTTTCAACATGGCGCGAATTACTGAGAAGATCCCCATTGTTTCCCAGTTGGACCTTGCTGGGTTTTCCAAATAGAGGACAAGATGCCTGCACGTGTTCTCTGCGCCTTTTCAGATTCTTTTGGACAGTTGCAGGGGAAAATTGCAACTATGATATATGCAATTTGAAGAACATGACCAACTAATCCAGATGTAGGTAATATTTATTCCCAATTCGTATTAGTACTTCTTATGATAAAGTCGAACCCAAATGTGTAATGGATTTTTGAATTCACCAAGTTATATACAAGGAATTTTTGCTTCTGTAGTTTCTGCTAGCATGCTATTTGACTGTAATTGTCTACAAGTTTCTCTATGCATCTATATCTTTGAAAACCCCACGATTAATATTAGAGCTTATCATCATGGGCCTGACCCGACCTGAAAATTACCGGGTTTGTGGTTGAATATTTCGTCCCGATTTTCGGGCTTCGCCCTGTCCGATTTTTTTTTTTAAATTACGGGCTTTGGGCAACGTAAAACAACGCTTTTAGTTATAAATTTGGCCCCGCCCGAAAAAGGCACGAATGCCTGCTAATTTTGGCCCAAAATAATGGGTTTTGGGCACATAAAATTGGCCTGAAGCTTGGCCTGGCCTGCCATAATGGCCAGATTTTTATTCCTTCGGCCCGGCCTGGCTTTTGATTAGTGTTTGAAACTCTTAACGATTATGCAACATACGTACCTCAATGATGAAGGCATCAATGTGTATAGTCTAGGTCTAAATACAGATCATACACTGCCTAAATCTAGGAGCTCGGGGTCGAATCGAATCAGTGAAGTTGAGCTTTTTTGACGGGATAAGTGATATATGTAGACCTAATTTGTAAACTCACTACTAGGTGAATAATCAATAATATGATTGGGAGCTACTTGAAGTTGGCTCATTGAAGTTGAGTTTGAGTAACCTTGACCTAAGTTTAGCTTTAAGACGTTTGTTGTTTTCATGGATAATACCTACTCAAATAGTAGATATTTATTCGACCTTACATTTAAGGTTATATTAGTCAAGCTATTCAAATAGTAGTTATAATCTCTACCCGAACTTCACATTTGTGGCCCGTTTGGTACTGGTCATAAGTTCATAACGGCCTTAATGAGAATGAATATGAATGTAAAGTTTTAAGGAAAATGAGAAAATCAATATCCATGTTCATAGTGTTGGGATGACAACCTAAGTCCCACATGCAGAATAAAGAAGAGTTGTATTTCTTATAAGTGACTACCTAACTTTATTAGCATGACCTTCCCTAAAAAAGATATATGCTAGCTATGGCCAAAGTGGGCAATATAATACTAATGTGTGAGGAAAAACCCACAGTGTTCCTTCGTGATTAAGATCTGTTTGGTCCTTTGTAACGAAAGTCTACCTGATAATATGAGAGGATAGTGGCATGTGGCCCAACAAGTTGGATGTTTCGTGCCCAACAATTGGTATTAGAGCCCAAGGTTTGGGTGTTAGACCCCGGGGCTGCATTTGCGGTGTGTGGCGGGAAAACCCCAATGTGCCCTCGCGATTCAAGATCTGTATGGTGCACTAGTGGAAAAAGGGTCATTTGCATCGCACTTTTAAGCATATTTGCGTCGCACATCGTGCGTGGCAAAAGCTCTCGACGCAAATGACTAAAAGTCATTTGCGTCGCACATTTGTGCGACGCAAATGAACCTTATTTGCGTCGCACAATTAGCAAATGTGCGACGCAAATAACTTTTCAGGCACCATGTTGAAAAGTCATTTGCCACGCACATTAGCTAAATGTGCGACGCAAATAAAAGTCATTTGTGTCGCACATTTAGCTAATGTGCGTGGCAAATGACTTTTCAGGCACCATGTTGAAAAGTTATTTGCCACGCACATTAGCTAAATGTGCAACGCAAATGACTTTTAGGCGCCAAAAAAAAAGTCATTTGCCACGCACATTAGCTTAATGTGCGACGCAAATGACAATTTTAGCGCCAAAAAATCAAGTCATTTGCCTCGCACATTGAGCTAACGTGCGTTGCAAATGACTTATTTTTTTTTAAAAAAAAATTCGTTTTTTAATATTTTAGTTGGAAATTCCGACATGATCGTCTTTGAAATTAGACGCTTCATTCCCAATACCGGGAATACATTTATAAATAATACCTGTCACAAAATTTTACAACGTAATTAACGTTCCCAATAAAAGGCAATTAAATTCGTCATAGATCGATCAGCCAACATGTTACAACAAACATAAAATTATTACAACAAAGGTACGTAGCTAGCTAGAGATCAAGTTCATATTACAAATTAAGCTAAAAATTCGACATTGTTCATGAAGTCATCTGCCCAAAAATCTTTCACCTCATTAATCTCCTCCGGTGAATAAGGCAATGTTCTTGAAAAATCTTAAAAAAGTGTAAATAATTCAATTTATCAACGATTGATCAATATAATAGTTTTGTGTACTTCAATTTATTATATAAAGTACGTAGTTTATGAGAACATACCTTAGTAAGATCTTGACTATTACCATGATTCATTATTATGTCGTACATAAAACGCATGACGTAGTAGCCACAATCTAGTGATCCCGGTTGTTGAGCACACTAAATGCATTAAAATAAATAACACAAGTAAAATTTCTATCACATTGTATGTTATAATTTTGAAAAACTTACTTCTTAGGTAAATAATAAACTAATTATACCTGTGCTGGAATCCATGTTAATTTAGTTCCCTTAGATTGTCCACCTAGTCTCTTGTAACTCCGAAAAGCACTACACATTCGATAAAATATGCAATTATATATACTTTGTTTACATATGTAAATGCAAAGAATATTTTACATGTAAGTGCAATTATATACTTTGTTTACACATGTAAATGCAATTATATACGTAGTAGCCACATTTAAGGCTAATTGAGTCGTTCTAGGTCATTTTTAGGCAAAAATGATGTTTTCGAACCCAACTTTGAACTAAAGAACCTAAGGAATGTTTTCAAACTTATTACACGTCTCATATGCATAGTTATAACTTTCTAAGGCTCTTTACAATCTATTATTTCACATCTAAGGCTAATTGGGTCGTTCTAGGTCATTTTTAGGCAAAAATGATGTTTTCGAACCCAACTTTGAACCAAAGAACCTAAGGAATGTTTTCAAACTTATTCTACGTTTAATATTCTTATTTACAACTTTCTAAGACTCTTTACAATCTATTATTTCACATTTAAGGCTAATTGGGTCGTTCTAGGTCATTTTTAGGCAAAAATGATGTTTTCGAACCCAACTTTGAACTAAAGAACCTAAGGAATGTTTTCAAACTTATTACACGTCTCATATGCATAGTTATAACTTTCTAAGGCTCTTTACAATCTATTATTTCACATTTAAGGCTAATTGGGTCGTTCTAGGTCATTTTTAGGCAAAAATGATGTTTTCGAACCCAACTTTGAACCAAAGAACCTAAGGAATGTTTTCAAACTTATTCTACGTTTAATATGCTTATTTACAACTTTCTAAGGCTCTTTACAATCTATTATTTCACATTTAAGGCTAATTGGGTCGTTCTAGGTCATTTTTAGGCAAAAATGATGTTTTCGAACCCAACTTTGAACTAAAGAACCTAAGGAATGTTTTCAAACTTATTACACGTCTCATATGCATAGTTATAACTTTCTAAGGCTCTTTATAATCTATTATTTCACATTTAAGGCTAATTGGGTCGTTCTAGGTCATTTTTAGGCAAAAATGATGTTTTCGAACCCAACTTTGAACCAAAGAACCTAAGGAATGTTTTCAAACTTATTCTACGTTTAATATGCTTATTTACAACTTTCTAAGGCTCTTTGCAATCTATTATTTCACATTTAAGGCTAATTGGGTCGTTCTAGGTCATTTTTAGGCAAAAATGATGTTTTCGAACCCAACTTTGAACCAAAGAACCTAAGGAATGTTTTCAAACTTATTCTACGTTTAATATTCTTATTTACAACTTTCTAAGGCTCTTTACAATCTATTATTTCACATTTAAGGCTAATTGGGTCGTTCTAGGTCATTTTTAGGCAAAAATGATGTTTTCGAACCCAACTTTGAACTAAAGAACCTAAGGAATGTTTTCAAACTTATTACACGTCTCATATGCATAGTTATAACTTTCTAAGGCTCTTTACAATCTATTATTTCACATTTAAGGCTAATTGGGTCGTTCTAGGTCATTTTTAGGCAAAAATGATGTTTTCGAACCCAACTTTGAACCAAAGAACCTAAGGAATGTTTTCAAACTTATTCTATGTTTAATATGCTTATTTACAACTTTCTAAGGCTCTTTACAATCTATTATTTCACATTTAAGGCTAATTGGGTCGTTCTAGGTCATTTTTAGGCAAAAATGATATTTTCGAACCCAACTTTGAACTAAAGAACCTAAGGAATGTTTTCAAACTTATTACACGTCTCATATGCATAGTTATAAATTTCTAAGGCTCTTTACAATCTATTATTTCACATTTAAGGCTAATTGGGTCGTTCTAGGTCATTTTTAGGCAAAAATGATGTTTTCGAACCCAACTTTGAACCAAAGAACCTAAGGAATGTTTTCAAACTTATTACACGTCTCATATGCATAGTTATAACTTTCTAAGGCCCTTTACAATCTATTATTTCACATTTAAGGCTAATTGAGTCGTTCTAGGTCATTTTTAGGCAAAAATGATGTTTTCGAACCCAACTTTGAACTAAAGAACCTAAGGATTGTTTTCAAACTTATTACATGTCTCATATGCATAGTTATAACTTTCTAGGGCCCTTTACAATCTATTATTTCACATTTAAGGCTAATTGAGTCGTTCTAGGTCATTTTTAGGCAAAAATGATGTTTTCGAACCCAACTTTGAACTAAAGAACCTTAGGCAAAAATTTAGGCAAAAATGGCATTTTCATATGCATACTTTACTTACTTGTTTAGTGGCTCCTTAATCATCAAATTTCTCTTCTTCTGTTGAGAATCAAATATGTAGACCTCACGTTTAGACAAGCAAAGAACTAAAAGCATCCAGTGACTCCTACATACAAACAATAAACGTATGTAGTTAGAAAAAAAAAGTTAAATTTATAACAATCAATTAAAAACGAAGTTCAAAGTAATTTTCATACTTTTCGTAGTATGGACATAAGATGAATGTCTTAGAACTAAGTGCACTCATGGACCTCGTCATGTACAATAGAATTCGATCTGCATCGGACTTTAACATGGTGGCCGAGATCATCTCCGGGCACATGAATCCAATACTATTGGGGTGACAATCATCGTGAAAACACAACTCACTCAAAGCCCTATAATATATAGTGTAAGAACGTTAAGACAATCATAAAAATCAAATTTAGGGGCAAAATATGAATTTAGGTAACTCACGAAACAAAAACTTGTATTATTGATATATTGAGCCATGCTCCCGAGAGAAGTTGATCGGTGTCTTCAACGTTGACACTAATTTCAAAGTCCTTTTCCACATTGAATGTCCTTTTTGTGCAATGTGCCTTAACGTGCTACCCTTCTTTTAATCCCAACATCATAGTTTTCATCACATTGCGCTTACCACTCAAATTTTGCACTTTATAATTTTCAAGGAAATAGGTTTTTGATTTAGTGTTGGACGCTTTTGTTCCACTTCCCCCAAGCACTATCTCTTTCCCTTTGTTCCCTTTCCCTTTAGGCTCTTTACTTGTAGGCTTGTTTACCTGAGGTATGATTTTCAAATAACGATATACATATTAGTGAGCATACATGGTATAATAGTTCTACTTCAAATTATCATGCATATGTTAGTTACCTCCTCATTCGTAAGCGACACCAAATGCTTTGGCCACTGAGTGAAGGTACCATGAGCTTGAGCAAGTTTCTTAATATATTGAGAAGGCACGGGGACGGGAGCTTCTTTGTACGCGGGCTCAAAATCATCAACGCTCACTTTCACGTTATCGGACGTGACGTCGTTGTGGTGATCAAGGAGCAACTCTGGACATATGGTACCATAGGCAACAAAGACTTTCTCCGAGCCTATGTTCAGGTATAGATGGCACGGGACAGGTTCCTTATTATTTATTTTGAACAATAACGCAAATACAATGTAACATGTTAGAAAAGTTCAATAGAATTAACTAGAAACAAATTACTTGAAAAACACAAATTATCATACCGTAATGTCGGCAAATGGATCTAAACCCCCGGAACGACAACTACTATGAACATTTGCGTCTATCCTCATCTGGCTTGGTATTTGGACACCAAGTTCTTTAGCAAATGTGATAAATTTCTCCATAACCATGGCATCCATCTTGGAGTTCATCTCTTGTATTGTCTCATCTTTTACTCTTTTGGTCACTCTTGCTTCCATATCCTCCATCTCCGCATCTCCATACCGTCGAAAGCTACGCCGCTCTCCGGTCCCCCACACAGCTTTGATGCCTACTCCACCACCAAATGTTAGTGGTCTCCCTTCTTTAGTCTTACCAAGTGCACGAGATAAGACATCATCTCGTGCACTTTTGGGAACAAATTCCCCTTCATCTTGTTTCCTTTTCCATTCATCCTACATGAAATCAAATGGTTTTGAGAAAAGTTCAACACTTGGTTTCATATTTAAGAACATATATGAAATTAGAGGAATCACAACATTACGCAAAATTGTTAAATGAACTTACAATATTTTCTTTGACCTTTTGTGTGCCCTCATCCGGCAAGTAAGGATTTCCTTTCTCATCTGGTACCGATCTTGCAAGAAGCTATAAACATGTCCTACTCGGCAAACTTGAAGAAATTGTAGACGCAGAGGAACCTTCAGATGACGAAGAAACTGAGGGAATTTACCCTTTTCTCTGCCATTCACTTGTCATTTCAGCATATGATTTCTGTCCCATATGATGAGGATATATGTTGAAAGATTGACTTTGTCTTGCTTTCTCACTTATTTCCTAATTTTAGGGGGGTAAAAGAAATTATTACAACAAAATAAAACTTAGATTATACCAAGACTTTAAATAAGAATAATTTTTATACCTCAGCTTCTTCGGAGGTACGTATCTTCACAAATTCCTTCCATATATCCTTAGTTATATAACTATACAAATCATATGGCATCTTTTCATCTTTTGGCCTTTTTCTTGTACCCCGGATCCAACCAGTCGTCAATCTTGATTTGAATTCCCTCCAACGCTTATATGTACAACTGAATTTCCAAAATAAAACCGGTTACCTTGACGTCTTCCCACAAAGTGTCTTTTATTCCTTGTGAAACATCTTCCCAGGTTCTGATCAATATTGAAACCTTTGCGCGACTTATCTCGCCAATGTGATTCTTGTAATCCGTTGCCCATTTCCCTGTGGGTCGGTCCAAGTGATCCCATTCAATTATTCTTGGAACCCCGGGCATGGATTTTATTCCTTTTGTAGGGCCTCTTGGCTTCTTTTTTTGCTTTTGGGGCACTTGATTTGGTGATTTGTTAGATGGACCTGAATTTGCGTGTTGATCTTCATCCATGCCTGACGCTACTGCATTGGAAAATCATCAAAATTACATACCTTCAAAAGCAGGATTTTAAAAGAAAAATAAAGAACTGATCAGTTCTGTGCACTGATCTGCACAGTTCTGATCTGAACTGTACAGATCAGTGTATAGAACTGATCAGAACTGATCAGAACTGACCAGTTCTGTGCACTGATCTGCACAGCTCAGATCAGAACTGTGCAGATCAGTGCACAGAAGTGGTCAGAACTGATCAGTTCTGTGCACTGATCTGCACAGTTCTGATATGAGCTGTACAGATCAGTGCACAAAACTGGTCAGTTCTGATCAGTTCTGTGCACTCATCTGCACAGCTCAGATCAGAACTGTGCAGATCAGTGCACAGAACTGGTCAGTTCTGATCAGTTCTGTGCACTGATCTGCACATTTCTGATCTGAGCTTTGCAACATTTTGGAACAGATCGAAACCCATAAAAGACACCATCAATCATGCATGCTGTCATTATTTCGATTCTAACCCAAACCATATGCATAGTTATAACTTTCTAAGCCTCGTACTAATCTATTATTCCACATTTAAGGGTAATTGGGTCGTTATAGTACATATTTAGGCAAAAATGACGTTTTCGAACCCAACTTTTAACTAAAGAACCTAAGGAATGTTTTCAAACTTATTACATGTTTTATATGCATAGTTATAACTTTCTAAGTCTCGTACTAATCTATTATTCCACATTTAAGGGTAACTGGGTCGTTATAGTACATATTTAGGCAAAAATGACGTTTTCGAACCCAACTTTTAACTAAACAACCTAAGGAATGTTTTCAAACTTATTACATGTCTCATATGCATAGTTATAACTTTCTAAGCCTCGTACTAATCTATTATTCCACATTTAAGGGTAATTGGGTCGTTATAGTACATATTTAGGCAAAAATGACGTTTTCGAACCCAACTTTTAACTAAACAACCTAAGGAATGTTTTCAAACTTATTACATGTCTCATATGCATAGTTATAACTTTCTAAGCCTCGTACTAATCTATTATTCCACATTTAAGGGTAATTGGGTCGTTATAGTACATATTTAGGCAAAAATGACGTTTTCGAACCAAACTTTTAACTAAAGAACCTAAGGAATGTTTTCAAACTTATTACATGTCTCATATGCATAGTTATAACTTTCTAAGCCTCGTACTAATATATTATTCCACATTTAAGGGTAATTGGGTCGTTATAGTACATATTTAGGCAAAAATGACGTTTTCGAACCCAACTTTTAACTAAAGAACCTAAGGAATGTTTTCAAACTTATTACATGTCTCATATGCATAGTTATAACTTTCTAAGCCTCGTACTAATCTATTATTCCACATTTAAGGGTAATTGGGTCGTTATAGTACATATTTAGGCAAAAAAGACGTTTTCGAACCCAACTTTTAACTAATCTACAAATTAACTTGGTGAAAAAAATAGTTGCCAAAATAGTACCTATCTCACTATTTCTCTTTTTCAACATAAAATCCTTCATCATGATCTCGGCGCGTATAACTCATGTCAACATCGTCAATCATTTGAGGGATATGCCAGGAAGAAGGTGGAATCTCATTAAACTGCTCATCATACTCTTCTTCATCATCTACATCCTCAACGCCAAGTATTCTTCTTTTGCCTTCCAGAACAACTGACCAACTACGATCGGCAGGGTCAACCATGTAAAAGATTCGTTTAGCCTGTGATGCTAATATGAAAGGATCTGCAAGATGCCCAACTCGACTAAAGTTTACAAGTGTCAGGTACCCATGTTCATCCTTTTTGACACCGCGACTAATATCAACCCACTTGCACCGGAATAGAGGAATCTTAAAATACTTATATTCCAACTCTAATATTTCTTCAATGACTCCATAGTAAGAGTTCGTCTTATCTACAAGTGTTCTATCTTTTATACTAGCATACTCTGAAGACAAACATATTGCCGTAACACCACTTTTTGCATCGTCGTTTTGTCATCTTGTCGCTTCGTGTAAAAAGAATAGCCATTGATGTCGTACCCCTCATAAGATATGACTTGACATTTAGGACCATATGCCAACCATCTCACCATGTCAGATACCTCATTAGGCGTGTCGGAAAATTGATCCATCACTCGACGCTTGAACCATGTGAGGAATGAACGATTATGCTCTTTTATCAGTTGAGGACCATTTTCTGAAGGATATTGCTCTCTAAGAAAGTTCATGTGCTCAGCCACGTATGGATGGACTTCACTAAGACTTTGCACCACAAACAGTTCAACCTTACACATCATTTCAGAACCGATTGATATCCTTTTCTTGCCAATTGTACCTTGACCCCCAAGTCTCCCATCACGTCTAGACTTTGGTACTCCGACTTCTTTCAAACGTGCCATATATTGAGAAACCCATGCAGCAACTTCCTCCGCGACGGTTCGTTGGACAATACTAGCTTCAGGTTTGGCCGGATTCATCACTCTATCTTTCAAGGTACCCATTTCCCGTTCAAAGGGATACATGTACCTCATACAAACTGGCCCACAAAGCTTAATTTCACGAACAAGATGAATAATCAAATGAGGCATCATGTCAAAGAATGATGGCGGAAAATACTTTTCAAACCGACACATGGTCTCAAGTACATCGGCCTGCAAATCATCCAGTATTGTTGGATTGATCACCTTGCTACAAATTGTGTTGAAAAAGAAACACAATCTTGTAATGGTATACCTCACTTGTGGCGGCAATATCCCTCGAATTGCAACCGGCAGCAATTGTTGCATCAACACGTGACAATCATGAGATTTCATTCCAACTAATTTCAAGTCAGACATGGACACAAGTCTACGAAAATTTGAAGAGTAACCGGCAGGGACCTTTAAGCCATGCAAAGACTCACAAAAGCTAACTTTCTCCTTTTTAAACAAGGTGAAACAAGCTGGGGGAAGGTACCAGCGTTTTCCCCTTTCTTGAGGTGCCAACTCGGAGCGACCCCTAACAGCCATATCTTGTCTAACTTTAGGCCCATCCTTCGTTTTCCCTTGCATATTCAACAATGTCCCAACAATGGCATCACAAACATTTTTCTCAATATGCATTACATCCAAACAATGCCTAACTTCCAAATCTCTCCAATATGGGAGATCCCAAAAGATAGAACTCTTCTTGTAACCACCACTTGGCTGACCTTTATAAGGCTTACCAAACTCTGTCTCAATGTCTTTAACCCGTTCATAAACCTCACACGCACATAAGGGGGCAGGAGCTTCTCTCATCTCCAATTCTCCATTAAAAGCTTCCTTCTCTTTTCGAAATGGGTGATCTTCAGGAAGATACATCCGGTAATCCATGTACACATCTTTCCCACAAAATTTTAGGCGCCTCGAGACCAAATCATCATGACAAACTGGACATGCCTTCTTTCCCTTTACAGAATACCCTGACAAATATCCATAAGCCGGGAAATCATTTATCGTACAAAAAATCATGGCACGTAAAGTGAAATTGGTTTTGGTGTATGCATCAAACATCAACACCCCTTCATCCCACAACAATTTCAAATCTTCAATGAGTGGCTCTAGATACACATCTATGTCATTTCCGGGTTGTTTAGGCCCAGAGATTAAGAGCAACAACATGATGTATCTACGCTTCATGCATAACCAAGGAGGCAAATTGTATATGGTGAGAAGAACCGGCCAAGTGCTATATTGGGTACTAAGTGTCCCAAATGGGTTCATTCCATCCGTGCAAAGACCAAGCCTGAGATTCCGAACTTCTTCCCTAAAGACCTTGTACTTTCGATCAATGTTCCTCCATTGTGGAGAATCAGCAGGATGCCTCATTAACCCATCTTTCTTCCTCCCTTCGGCATGCCACCTCAAGAGTTTTGCAGTTTTCTCTTCTGAGAAAAGGCGCTTAAATCTTGGTATAATTGGAAGATACCAAAGCACCTTAGCCGGAAAAGGTTTCTTCTTAGTTGATGTTGCATTATTCTCCACGATCTTGTAACGGGACAATCCGCATCTTGGACACTCATGCAGATTTGCATACTGCTTTCGATACAACACGCAATCATTTGGACACGCGTGTATCTTCTCATAATCCATACCCAAAGGACACATAACCTTCTGGGCCTCATAGTTAGACCTTGGAAGTTTGTTTCCTTCAGGAAGATTACCAGACGTGGCCTCCAAAAACTGTGAAAAACTCTTGTTGGTCCAACCATTTTCCACCTTTAAGTTGAAATATTCGATGACGGCACCAAGTACAGTTTGTGTAGAACCAGGATATAACGGTGTTGCGGAAGCTTTGATTATACTATCATACATATGAGGACGCTCAACGAAATGATGGTCTTCCACATCATGCATCATATCATCTATCCTATCTTTCTCCTCTTCTTCCTCACTTTCAACACCAATATCATCCTCAATTTCATTATCATGACCATTATCACAATGATTATGCTGACTCGAGCTCGGCATACTAGAACTTGCCCCATGATCTATGCTCTCACCATGCCATGTCCATGTCGTGTAGTTACCCTTAAAACCGCGACGAACTATGTGATCAACAATATCATCAATATCCCGATACCCCCTTGAATTATTGCAATCACAACATGGACACAGAATTAAACTTGATTCATGTTCTGATTGATGTTTCAAGGCAACCTTAATGAACTCTTGAATCCCTTGTAAGAACCTTGTAGAAAATCGTTTACTACCATACATCCAACTCCGATCCATTTTCAACCACTAAAGATAAAACAATATGACCAAATTTTGTCAAAGGTTAGAATATAAACTAGGCTATTCATATCATTATAAATCCATGGCTTCCAACAAAACCTACCATAACTAATAACAAGTTCCCATAGTACAATTCATTTCACATCACAAATTCACAAACCCGAATTTTGTAGCAAACCCAAAACATCATTTCATCATCTAAATTCATTTCATAACCTACCCAAACCATCTCATAAACCTACACAAACCCAAAAATTCATTTCATAACCTTAATTCAATAAAACCTAAATGTAATAAACAAATAAATTGAATAAAACCAACTATTATAATAACCTATTACAATTCATCAAAAACTACAATTAAAATTCAACAAAACCTAAATCTTAAATGTGCACAATTAAAATTCAATTAAATAATATCCACAATCATAATATATTCAATCTTAAAATTCAACTAAAATGTACAATTAAAATTCAATCAAAATATCCAGAATTATAATTAAAATGCACAATTAAAATTCAATTAAAATTCAACTAAATAATATCAAGATTAAAATTCAATCTTAAATGTAAATAATACCTAATTAATTATTGAAGAGAGGAGAGACAACACATGGGGCGGCGGCTGTGAGCAGGGGACGGCGTGTAGGGGGCGGTGGTAGTAAGGGAAGTGCGCAGGGGCGGTTGTGAGCCGCGACGGGTGTGAGAGCAATTGCGGGTGAGCTGCGGCGACACTGTGCAGGGGGCGACGGATGTGAGAGCAAGGGCAGGCGAGGGAAACGGCGGGTGAAGACCAATTCCTTGGCCGTGGGCGGCGGCGCCGGTGAAGTGAATTGAAGCAATGTTGTTTGTTTCGTTTGGTGGGAGTGAATTGAAGCACTGTTGTTGTTTGTCGCAAAACCTAAGTCAGAATGAAAAGTTGAAAGGAATAAGCGTGAGCAAGAAATTGAGGGAAAAAAAAAAATTCCAGTGCGTCGCAGATTTACAAATCAGCGTGGCAAATGACTCTAGGAGCATCCTAGAGTCATTTGCGTCGCAGATTAGTAAATCTGCGATGCACTTGATTTAGTAAATTGCGTCGTAGTTTTACTAATCTGCGACGCAAATGACTCTGGCGGGCATCCTAGAGTTATTTGCTTCGCAGTTTAGCAAAGCTGCGACGCAAATGAGTATATTTTATGCTAAAATTTGTTATTTGCGTCACATGTTCAGAATGGCGTGGCAAATGCGGGGATGCAAATAAGCCTTTTTCCACTAGTGGTGCCTTGTATCGAAAGTCTACGTGATATTGTGGTGGTCAGGCGTGTGTATCCTGTTGGTGGTTACGACGGGACAAGACAAGGATATGTGTTTGGTTCATTGTGTCGAAAGTCTTCTCGGCAATGTTGGTCGGGCGGCGAGTTCTAGGAAGGTGCCCGAAAAAAATTCGTGTTGGGAAGGCCCAAAACGGACAATATCATACTAATGTGAGAGGACGGTGGCATACGGCCCAAGAAGTTCTCCGTTCCAGACCCAACACATAGTAATGCTAGTTCACTAAAATATTTTTTCTCTATAATTTTCATTACCACCCAATTGCCAAATTGAAGAGGGAAATTGATTAAGTATGTTAATTTATATAGAAAAATAACATCAAGTTTGAGATAAAGTTATATTATCACAGATAATACAATTTCTTTACTTGTCGAATAACACCTAGATTTATTCAATTCCCATTATTTATTACCGTTTACCATACATATGCCATATTAGCCGAGCTAACTACTTCATTTCTAGCTCAAATTGTCACCTCTTTTTTCTTTTAGAATTCTGGTCAATTTAAAATATAAAAATATAATTACCTACTATTATTTTACTTTCAAACAAATCAACTCTACGAAATTACAACTTTAGTTACGGAGACGGATTGGTGTACCTCGAGGATTACGTGAGAAATGGAAGCACAGTTTGCAGTTGCCATTTGCGCCTCGTGGGAAGCGTGGGGAAAGTCTTCTACTCGTTGTTCGAAAATGCATATGGACAAGTAATGAGTTACGTGTTTCATCTTTGATCAATATATACTCATATTTTTTTATTTTTTTTTTCTCTGGGACATTATTTTATTAATAAAGAGTCGTACGATAGGTAAAAGAGAAACAAAAATCTAACAAATACATGAGAAATTGAATTAAGTAAATGCTTCTTTCGTTAAAACTACGGTAATTGAATACATCTTGTACCGTAGAACGTCTGCTGTATATAACGCTGGAACATTCAACTTTTTCAGAGAGAGAGTCTAACAATTTGGTGTAGCTGCGATGAATTTAATAATCAATTCTACTTCCATTATTCCATTTATACTTCTTACTCCATCCGTTTCTTTTTGTTCTTTACGTTTTTCTGTTCGGGTGTCTCAAAATGTTCTTTACATTTCCTTTCATATTATCACATAAATGCTTTAATATTCTATCAAAATTTGTGTTTAATGATTATTTTAACCAATTAAATTATTTGGGTCATTTAATTTTCACATTTTTCTATTAGAATATTAAAATATTCCCACTTTTCTAATATCAGATTTTTTATTAGAGTAAAAACATTAATAAACGTAATTATCCTTATTTAAATAAATAAAATAGAGGAATATCAATACACATTATTTAGTCGTCCAACCTAGAGAAACAGGAAGAGTAGTAAAATCCATTTCAATGATTTTTTGCATAATCACAAAGTAATAATTATGTTTTTTTTTATGAGAACAAGATACATTGTCCAAGACAAAAAAAACTAATCATCCCATTAATTAGTTAATGGTCTTCTTCATCGTCTTGTGACCCATATGGCCAAATCTCAACCTTTTTATATTCAAAAAAATGTAAACCTAATTACACGTGACGAAATTGACCTACACCTAATTACCCGACTAGTTTATACTTCAAAGTAAGATAGAAGAACTCTTGAACCATATTGGCTTGTGTTATTTTTGGACGATAACGATCTTTATTAGTATAAATTTATTATGTTTTTGGTATACATTTGTATGTTTGTTGATGTTACCAAATACACAAGGAATTTTACTAGTAAGACTTTTGCTTTATTAGTACAAAAAAAATAATCTTTTAGGTAGTTTTCACTACCAATAACAAATAAATTTATACCAATAAAGTGTATTAGCGTCCAAAAATGACACAAGCCAATATGGGATGAGACCCCTTTGAAAGATAAGGATAGTGTTAAGAAGTCTGAACTGAGCTGGGTAAATCCTAATTTTCATGAAATCTTACCCGAACTTACTTTTTCTAAAACATGGTGAACAGAACCGATGACCAAGGGAGAATTTTCCACCTGAGGCTAGGGGTGAAAGTTTGGTAGGAAAAAATCGAACTGAACCGAACCGAATAAGAATTTTGGTTCGATTTTTTTTTTATATTCGGTTTGATTTGGACTGAGATTTTAGAAAAATTTGGTTTTATGTTTTGGATTGGACTCAAAAGTCTGAAACAGAATAAACTGAACTAAAACCGATTAAGCAGGTACCTAACTCTCATGGCTTAAACAGATAGAAAAGTATAACAAAAGCCCAAAAATTGGCTAAAAACAGGTATAATATAGGCCCAAAAACAGGCCCATGAAAATTCGGTTTTATGGTTTGGATTGAACTGAGAATTTAAAATCTGGTTTGGTTTGGTTTGGATTAAAATGTTATTTGGTTTGGATTTGTTTTCAAAAATTGAAAACTAAATTAGTTCGGTTTGGGCTTTAATCCAAACTGAAAACCGAACTTTCACCCCTACCTAAGGCCATGACATGAGACATTCTCTTCCGCCTGAACCATTTCGAGCCAGACCCCTGATAAGTTATTTGAAATTATTAATAAAACAAATTAAAATATACTTATACTTATAAAGTATGAGTGATAATATTTGATTGAATGAAACGAAGTTTCAAACTAGTAATATATTTGCAGAGCGTTGCAGACGAGTAGGAGAATAAAATAGTAAAATTCAAAAGTGAGAACAAGCAGTTGAATAACCCGCGAAAAAAAACACGAAGCAGCATAACCGCAAAAAACACAACACGCCTACAACCTACCAAAAATAATAAAATATGAAGGAAATTTAATGAAAGGTCAATTTTCCCCCAAAATATTAATTTCTGGGCTGTACCACCACCGTTTACTACCATCTCCTTCTTCAATTAACCCTCTGCTTCATCTCCACCACAAATCCAATTCCAAATCCCCCATTTCTAATTATATAACCTTCTCGATTCCTCCCTCCTTCAAATCTCCCACAACCACTGAACAACTCTCTTTTTCTGGAGAAAACAATCATCAAACTTCGATAAACAATAGGAGAGAGATTCAATTGGATTATTTTCCGGAGAATCAATTTAATTGTGTAGCGAAGATGGTGGTAATTGACCAGCATATTGTCGGCATCTTCGTTGTCTCTCTTCTAGGGTTTGTTCTGTTATTTTCTATTTTCCGTGACGTTAAATCCAAATCCAAATCCAAAGCGAATAAGAAGAAGGATGGACGGAATTCTGTCGGAGTTCAGACTGAAGTTGCTCGGAGTTCCGACGATGTTTGCAACGTTTCTGATGGACCTGACGTTATCATTGTCGGCGCTGGCGTTGCTGGTGCTGCTCTTGCTTGTACCCTTGCCAAGGTGATGCTTATATGGAATTATTATGTTCCTTTGTTTGTTTGTTTGCTTGCCAGATTGATGGTGATGCTTATATGGAATTATTATGTTTGCTGCCAAATTGCTGTTTTCGGATTAAAATTTTCCACTTGTAGAAGACAAAGAGCTTCTAATTTCTAAATCCACATGTGATTTATTTTTTATTTTTTATTTTTTATTTTTAACTCTTAAGCTTTAATTGATTATTGTCATCATTATTATTATAGGAGACCCTGCATTTCTAGATTCAACTTCGACCATTTGTTGACCCTCTATATGAAATTTCTAAATTAGGTTAGTCAAATGCAGTGTTACCTAATCCTCCAATCAGCCAACGAACAGCGAACCGAAAAAACGAATTATAACATCAAAATGGTACGGAGTATAATTTTGGTCTAATTAGCAAATTTGGTAGCGAATTGCGAACCCCCCAATTTCAAACTAGCGAACCAGGTAACAGTGGTCAAATGGATTGGTTAATTCAGTTCCGAGTCCGATAATTACGGTTCGAATCAGTATGTTTCAGTCAATTTCATTCTTCAATTGTTTTGAGCAGGACTTGTCTAATTTGGGTTGAAATTTTGTGTTCAAAGATGTAAAATTTTGGTTAGATTGTGTTAGGTCACACAAGAATACATCATATCTAGTTGCTTAAAATGGTATGTGGTCCTTGTTACATTGATTGGATCCTTGCAATATGTGACAAATTGTATTCAATGTTGTGCACTATTTGTCTATTTGGGATTAAAATAGTTTGTACATTTAGGTGATGCCAACTTGCCCAGGTCCTTCATTCTTTTTCTGCTCTAATATTTTTTTACTGTAGAATGAAAATTAGACAACGTTTGTTGCTTGAATTACACACAACCTTACTTATTAGTAAGGGCATTAATGCTTAGCCATCTTTCTTTTTGGTTCGGATTTTGAAACACTTGTGTACTAAGATTGTTAATCTTAAGAAGACTTAAACAACACAAACAAACTTCTAAAGATATTTGAGACATTTCCTATTGAGTTCATCTCGAACAATATAGTCATCAACAAAGAATTGTCTATGTATACTGCATGTCTGCATGTAATAAATGACTCAAGGTTTGTTTGAGAACCCTTATTATCAACCTTCTGCCTATAACAAATCTAAGGTTTGTGACAATCTTAAGCCCAGTTAACTTGCCTATGTTCAAGTTTTGTTAGTTTTTGAAGATTCTAGAAGTTGCGGGTCACTAATTGACTTGCATATGTTCAAGGTTTGTTGGTTTTTGAAGTTTCTAGAAGTTGTGGGTCACTAGAAAGTTAAGAAAAAAGAACTGATGGAGTTTGTAAGTTTATAGTGTTATGCCTTTGAGCTGTTTAGATGCGTTAAATCCGAGGGCTTTGTAGATTTGCTCAAATTCCTGTCACGATTTTCATTTCTTCAATATTTTGATTTTTACAAGAGGCCGGATACATCTTATCCACTAATTGTGTGCCTAAAGAGTAAAGACTCAAGGTAGTTCAAATGAATATTAATACTCTCTTGTTGCAATAGGGAGGTTAGTAGAGCTCCCTAAACCAACCTCAAATAATTGATTTCAAAAAGGGGACTGGATGATATTTAGGATGTCTTTTTGCCAACTACATGGTGAATCATGGAAAAAGTAAGTCATGGCTTTTCACTGATGTAATTGATTAAAGGGCTAGGAAGATCTTGCTTTATACATTCTACTTTTATGTTACATTGTATTAATTGGCTGATATAAGGAGCAATGAATTTCTATGGGATACGTAGCTAAAAATTCTTGGGGCATGAGTGCATGACATAATACTTGCTAAAGTCAGAAACTGTCACTAATATCCCGCTTTCTTTTGGGGTAGTTCTCATTTCATTTTTGAAGATCGTTTGCTAACTTTGAATATTAATTTGTTATACTCCGTAGGATTTTTTGGATAAAACCACCTTTTAAAGTTCAACTTTTTGAAATAACCACCTTATAAGTTTTTTTTTAAAAAAAACCACCTTAAACTTCCAAAGTTTAAGAAATCACCACCTTCTGTTAACTTCCGTCAAATGTTCTGTCAAATGTTCCGTTAACTTCCGAATGTTTGGCCGTTGGATGTGGGGCCCACGGAACATTTGACGGAAGTTAACAGAAGGTGGTGATTTCCAAAGTTTAAGGTGGTTTTTTTAAAAAAGAACATATAAGGTGGTTATTTCAAAAAGTTGAACTTTAAAAGGTGGTTTTATCCAAAAAATCCTACTCCGTATGAAGTATTTATATTGGTCTATAACATGGAATTATTTCCACAAACTAATGGTAAAAATTAGCAACTTTTATCCTCAAATGAGGACTATCTGCACAAAACGCAATCATTCCTTGTAACCTTTTCTTCTTCTGTTTCCTGATCTGGGCTATTGCAGTGACTGCAGGATGGTCGACGTGTTCACGTGATTGAAAGAGACTTAAGTGAACCCGACAGAATAGTTGGTGAGCTTCTACAGCCAGGAGGATACTTGAAATTGATCGAATTGGGACTTGAGGGTATGCACCACAATCTGCTTTATTTTTCGTAACAGAGTTCTGTATCAAAAGTTTTTCAGAGTATATTTATCCTAGTGTTTTGAAACTCTTCACTGTATTTATTCATCTGTA
This sequence comes from Spinacia oleracea, assembly GCF_020520425.1. Classification (NCBI taxonomy): domain Eukaryota; kingdom Viridiplantae; phylum Streptophyta; class Magnoliopsida; order Caryophyllales; family Amaranthaceae; genus Spinacia; species Spinacia oleracea. The sequence goes on from NC_079489.1 coordinate 152,868,314, forward strand.
TCTGAGTTTCAGACTGTGTTGGGAATATTGATGCTCAGAGGATAGTTGGATATGGTCTTTTCAAAGATGGGAAGAACATAAAACTGTCGTATCCCTTGGAACAGTTCCATTCAGATGTGTCTGGGAGGAGCTTTCACAATGGACGTTTCATACAGAGGATGAGAGAAAAAGCTTCTACTCTTCCCAAGTACTTCACTTCTCTCCTATCTGTTTTTGTTGTGACTTTGGCCATGTTCTCTTCACCTTGTCAATGTTACTTATTGATCAGATCTTATTAAATCAGACTAGACAAGACCAGACCAGACTACACCAGGACTTTTTAATAATAATAACAATTAATATTATAATAATAATTAGAAAAGTTGAGACCAGACCAGAAAGAATCATACTAGACCAGACCAACAATTAGAAAAAATAGACTAGACCAGAGTCCCAGACCAGACGAATAGAACGGAGTCTTTGTCATTGAATGTTGGAGGTCTGCTTAAAGTTTTCCTGTAAAATTATCTTTTATACTTATAACTAATTGAAGTTCATTTCCTTTGATTTTAATTCTAGTGTGCGGTTGGAGCAAGGAACAGTTACGTCGTTGCTCGAGGAAAATGGTATGGTTAAGGGGATTAACTACAAGAATAAGAACGGTGAAGTGATGAAGGCCTATGCACCTCTCACAATCGTCTGTGATGGTTGCTTCTCGAATCTGAGACGTTCTCTTTGTTCACCTCAGGTGAAATTCTTGTTCTTTAATTATGGTCATTAATCTAATCTTCTTTTTTAGTTTTTTCTTTTCTTTCCTTTCTTAAGAATTCCTTTAGGGTTTAAGTCAAATGTTATCCAACAATATGTCTATTGTTTTTTCTTTTGCCCTGTTAGAGGAATGTTTTCTCTCTTGCTTACCATGCTGTCTCATTTCACAGGTTGATGTACCCTCACATTTTGTTGGGTTGTTGCTTGAGAACTGCCAACTTCCATTTGCGAATCATGGACATGTTATTTTAGCAGATCCCTCGCCTGTTTTGTTTTACCCAATTAGTAGTACAGAAGTACGATGTTTGGTTGATGTACCAGCAGGAGACAAATTGCCTTCTATTGGTAATGGTGAAATGGCTAAGTATCTGAAGACAGTGGTGGCTCCTCAGGTTTGGTGGATCTTTGAATATTATATGCTCTTGTTACTCCTTGATTTATTTTTTGGCAAATTTGTCAAAAACTACCTTATAAAATTGCGTTTTTGTGAAAAACTACCTTATAAAAAAATATTGTAATTGACTACCTTTTCCCGAATTATGAACGTTGACTCAAACTTCCGGGATTGACTTCACCATGTGCATCTTACGTGTCATTTATTTACCCTTTTCCCGTTAGATACCACGTACAATACATTAGTAAAGTCAATCCCGAAATCTAGAATCAATGTTCAAAATTCGACAATAGGTAGTATCTTACAACATAATTTTTTATAAGGTAATTAATTACAACATCTTTTTATAAGACAGTTTTCACAAAAACTCAAATTTACAAGGTAATTTTTAACAAATTTGCCTCTTTTTTTTCAATTTTTTTCCCGGAAATTTGAATCCTTCTGGTGTTACGATTCCAACAAATCATGTTACTGCTTCAGGTTCCTGCTGAAATCAGAGATTCATTTGTAGCAGCAGTTGACAAGGGGAATATAAGAACAATGCCTAATAGAAGCATGCCAGCTATTCCACAGCCCACTCCCGGTGCCTTACTAATGGGTGATGCTTTCAACATGCGACATCCTTTAACCGGAGGTGGAATGACAGTGGCATTGTCAGATATTGTTGTGCTCAGAGACCTTCTGAAGCCTTTGCAGGACCTAAATGATGCGGCTTCATTATGCAGTTATCTGGAGTGTTTTTACACCCTGCGTAAGGTAAACTGCATGAATCATGTGCTCATATGAATATGATTCAATCTAAATTTTACGCACTAACACACACTAAACTTGATTTTATTAGGAAAATTTGCAAATTACTACCTAACTTGTTAAAAGTTGCTAATTACTACCTAGATGTTTAATTATTATTGTCAATTACTATCTTAGCTCATATTTCGGCCAATTAGTCACTAACCAACTAATTAATTAATTAATTACAATTAATTAATAAAAAAATTAAAAACATTAAAAAAATTATAAGTTTACGCACAAACACACACTAAACTTGACTATATTACTCAATGTTGATTCATATATAGAGAAAAAGGGGAACACTGCAATTGATTTGTTATAATGTCAATTATAAAGAATAAGAAGCCTATTTGTTGGTGTGTTCCATTAATTAATAAAAGTAACTAATCTTAAGTTAAGAACAACATAACCATACCTTCAATTTCAATGGACCTCCAAATGAATTTGGGGTATGAAAATCTTTGTACAACTTTTCCTTTACTTGAAATTTGACAATATCCAAGATTTTAAATATCAAACTATGTTGCAGCCTGTGGCGTCCACAATCAACACTTTGGCAGGTGCTCTCTATAAGGTGTTTTGTGCTTCACCTGATGAAGCTCATAAGGAAATGCGTGATGCATGCTTCGACTATTTAAGCCTTGGAGGAGTATTTTCAAATGGCCCTATTGCTTTACTCTCTGGTCTAAATCCTCGACCAATGAGCTTGGTTGCTCACTTCTTTGCTGTGGCTGTATATGGTGTTGGTCGCCTGATGATACCTTTTCCTTCAGTAAAGCGCGTTTGTCTTGGCACAAGATTGTTATCGGTATGTCATCTCTTATTTTGTCTACTTTCTATTTCGAATTACCTTTGCTTCCGTGTCTTAATATGGCATCCAATTTCGAATACCAAGTTACTACCTCTGTTTTATAAAGGTCTTTACGGTTACTATTTGCACAAATATTAAGACAAAAATGGAAATTTTGGTTGAGTATAATAAAATATGGATAAAGTAAGAGAAATATGTAAACAGGTGGGTGGGTATAAGAAAAGAAAATGAATAAAGTGAGAGTGAATGATTGGAAAGTTGTAAATATTGTGGGGTAAGAATGTAAGATAGTAAAATTGTCCCCCGGGTTTGTTTCGGATGTTCTCTTGGAAGATAGACCTCCGTAGACACTAGCTCGTGTAATATTTTTATGTAACGCTTTAATATATGTTCCTATCTTGCATCGGAAAAAAAAATACACCAGTAAATTTTCATGTCCAAAAATAGAATAAAACAAAGTATAAAGAACATCGACAACTTTGATGTAAGACCGCCTTACCAAAAAGACCACTTTGGTTGCTTAACTAAATGGTTTCATTGCTTTACTAATTAGTTATAGTGCTTAACTATTAGTTTCATTGCATAACTAATTGATTTCAGTGCTCTACTAATTAGTTTCATTGTTTAACTAATTGGTTCTGTTGATTAACTTATAAGACACCAAGGTGGTCTTTTGTGTAAGACCGTCTTATATAAAAGTTTGTAAAAGAACATTATGAAACAGGTTAAAACAGAAAGTGTAAAGATCATTTTGAAACAGATGTAGTAATTGACAAGATCGTCAAACTCTTTTGCAGGGTGCAGCCGGGATCATATTTCCGATAATGAAGGCAGAGGGATTCAGGCAAATGTTCTTACCTGCAACGGTTCCTGCATATCATAGGCGTCATCATCCTGTAAAGTGATAGTTTCAAAACAGTTAAGAGGATAGGTCGTACCATAGCACGTTCAAAACTTCCTAATAATGTGCTGAATATATACCAATATTTGTTAAAGTTATGTTAAAGTTAATCAAACTTGTGGTTACTGCTGCTATTTAGAGCAAACAAGTTATATTATACGAAGTATATGTCAATGTATCACCTCTATTGTTAGAGCTTTTTATTCATGATTGTCCAGATTGTTGTAATTTTTTTATACGTATATTTATTTCATACTTAGTACGGAGTACTTATTTGATGTCTGGTGTTTAGTTTGTAGAATAATTTTATGTATCATAATTTTATAAGCCTTGTTTTAAACTTTCGGCCCGACCCAGCCCGATATACTGGTGGCCTAGTATGGGTCTGGCCTGACCGACGCCCGATACACCGTGGGCATAAAATGGGCCCGGCCCAGTTAGGACCCGACCCATAGGCTTGACCCGAAGCCCGGCCTGGCCCATGGCCTTAGTTATATGGCACGATGGTGATTGGTGATTGGTGGCATTTATGTCCGGAATCTATTCTGCAATAACAAATACTGTAGCTCTTTGTGAAATTGTGGGCAGCCATAATTATCTTCCTAATGTGCTTTCTCATCGGAGTTTCAGTGAATAGAACCGTTTTGTATAACGTACTACTTACCAAGTAAATCCCTTAAAATTATTCTAGACCATTTTCATACTTATCAGGTCGTTTGTTGAAAATTATTAGGTGTACCCGAGTTCACCGTACACCAAAGGGTATTTTTATGCTCATGGCACTACAATACAATAACCTTTCAATAGCACTTTTTTCAATGAATGCGTTGATAATTATAGGCGCTGTTAAAAGCATTACAACGCTTTTAATAAGCGCTGTTAACGCTGCCTCATTTAGCAACATTCAATTTAAAATATAACCTCTTTGTCCTTTTCTTTTCCCACTTGCAAGACCGCAATAACATATACCAATGAAATCTGAGTTAAGGGAAAGGTTGGGGTCCAACCTTTTGGATTTTTCACCTTTAAGGACATCAACTTCTTTTTTTCACCTTTTGGGACCTCATTTCCATTTTCCGGTCAGTTAACCATAGTTTAACTCACCGTTAACCATACTAACATTCAAATAATGAGTTAAGTCAAAGGTTGGGGTTTAACCTTTTGATTTTTTCACCTTTAAGGACCTGAACTATTTTTTTCACCTTTTGGGACCTCAATAATAATAATAATCCCACTAAATTTTTTGTCATTTGATTGACTTTGTTAGCATTTGAATTAATAATAATAATAATAATAATAATAATAATAATAATAATAATAATAATAATAATAATAATAATAAACGTTTTTGTTTGCCTTCTCGACTTTTGGTGATGCCCTCGAGTTTATGTCTAGCTAGGGTCACCCGGACTACTCAGAGTAACGTGATCAATGCTAACATTCGATATTTTATTTTTAAACAGTTGTGTTTTGCCTTGAATAAGGGTGTCAAGGGCACAGTTAGTTGCTAGACTCTCATCCAACTTTGCGTAAACGTTTTTTTTTATTATAATAAAATAACAACAACAATAATAATAATAATAATAATAATAATAATAATAATAATAATAATAATAATAAAAATAAAATAAAATTAAAATTAAAAATAAAATAAAATAAAAATAAAAATAATAACAATAATAATAACAATAATAATAATAATAATAATAATAATAATAATTCATCTTTCCCAAACACCTTTATACAACTAAAACTATATATGGAGTAGTATTCTTCTCCAAATTAACTTCATAGATAATCTTCCCTCGTTTATACTTTAATAGTTGAAACTTAATTTACGTAATACAATAACTGATTTGGGTATGTAATAGAAAAATTTAGGTCAGAAATTTTAGTTCGGAAATTTCTCATGAATTTAGATCGAGTTAAGCATAAATAAATAACTTTAATACCTGATCAATTATAGGCATCAATTCAATTAATGGTCTTTATTCTCATAAAACAACCAAGAACTAGTCTATTACTATATACTAAAAGAGACACCAGGAATAACACGTGTCAATTCGTGGTGCGATATTTTCCCGCCGAAAAACAATTTCCCAAAAAAGTGTATTTGTTTTATTTTATTTTTATTCCCTTCCTTTTTTTATAAACTATTTATGTATGGAAACAAATTTAGTTTATAAATTATGGCAATAATAGATACGACGTAATAATAATTATTCTAAATTGGTAATATTTTAGCCAAATCGATATATTAATAACGGAAAATATATCACTGAATATTTTAGTGAAATTACCATATTAGCATTTAATTTTTTTTTTGGTGTTAGCACCCGGTTTACCCTTAGGGCTAATCCGGATTCGGGGCGAGTTCTGGGTGGATAGGTTCCAGTCCCCTCCCAATTGTTGTTGCGGGGAATCGAACACGAGTTCTTCCTACCAAGTTCAGCCCCAATCACCACTGAACCAACAGGCAATTGGTAGCATTTTAAATATGCATATTAGATGAATAAATTTAAACGAGTATGTTAAAAATGTTATAAATATGCAGTAGTTTGAGAAATATTCATTTAAATATTTCTACATTTTTTGGTAGACGTTATTAATATTCTTCAACAAATCATAAATAATCGCAAGGATACCATCAATGAGGGATCTTCCTTACGGCCGAAATTTTTTGTAATGTATTTTAGTTTGAGTATAATTGTATATATTTCACAATATATTGCTTAATTCTTCTACTGTCCTCCTCGTAAAAATGTTTAAGATCCTCTATTGAATACCATTACTAAATATATAAAATATAATGAACTTGTGAATAATTATTTTCCTCTTTACTCTTTAGATTTTTCGATGCTCAAATCAACTTATATATGGGCTAAGTTTGTAAATTAAGTTACATATTATTTCAATTTGAGCTTACTATGTTAATGATTAGAAGTTTAATAATAGTAATTGGAAATTTATACATGGAAAAATGGATGAGGTCTCAAAAGGTGAAAAACGGAAGTTTAGGTCCTGAAAGGTGAAAAAACGAAAAGGTTAGACCTCAAACTTTTGATGTACTTTAATCTTTTAACCAAAGGTCCTAACATTTTAACTCAAGGACCTAACCTTTTAAACTATTCTAGTTAAACTTGACCGGAAAAGGGAAATGAGGTCCTAAACGATGAAAAAAAAAAGGTATAGGTCCCAAACGGTGAAAATCCCAAAAGATTGGACCCCATTTATTATCTTAACTCAATGAAATCTTGACCTATTAGTTCATACAACAGGTCTTAGGTTCAAGTTCTTGTCCCTATTTGTTCGGATTGGTTGCTATAATGGGTAATTTAGGTTGCCCAACCGCACAGGTAGACATTAAAAATGAAAAAAACAAAACAAAGAAAAACGGCAGACATGCTATACAACACATACAGATGACGTCCCCATAAATCCAAGATGCTGAGTTGTGGATATTGCTCTTAGACAACACAACAGAGTATCAGGGATAACACCAGTTTTCCCTAATGTCAAAGAAACTGCTATAACATTTCTTGTTAATCTGTTGCATACTAATTTGAGTCCACTTTAATTCTTTATTTTCCTTTCACATTAAGCAACCAAGAACAAATGTAAAAACTTACTTTAGTTTCAAGAAAACCTTGAATTAATCCCATCTCAATCAACAGTTCAACACTGTTACAGTAGATTACTCTGTTTTTTTTTCCTATCACGTTCACTTGAAACAGAGAAAGTGAAATGGCAGTGGAGTATTCATGTTGTGATTCACAGTTCTTCATAAGAATCGCGATATGCATAATACTGGTGTTGTTTGCTGGGTTGATGTCTGGACTCACCCTTGGACTCATGTCCCTTAGTCTTGTAGAGCTTGAAGTTCTTGCTAAATCTGGAACTCCAAATGACCGTAAATTTGCTGGTATTTTTTTTAACTCAAATTTTCAACCAGACACAGCTAAATTCATTCTCTGAACAAGATGTTTTAACAGTAGAATTATATTTGCATGCAGCTAAAATATTTTACCTGTTGTCAAGAAACAGCACTTGTTGCTCTGTACCCTCTTAATATTCTATGCAGCTGCCATGGAGGTAAATTCACCTTCAAAAAATATTGCTAAAATCAGGTCAATATTCTTGCAAACATGTGAATAAAACAGATCAAAAGAATGACATTCAATGACATTATTGCAGGCCCTTCCAATATTTCTTGACAGTTTGGTAACAGCTTGGGCTGCTGTTCTTCTTTCTGTGACTCTAATACTCTTGTTTGGTGAGGTGGGATCCCTGTGTGTTTAGGGCGCACTTATAAGCTCTGTTTGGTAGGGCGTAAAACGTTTTAATGGAAAAGATTTTCCCCTTTTCAATCATTTTATGTTGTTTAGTTTGACAAGGGATGGAAAATAATTTTCCATAACTCCCTCAAAAGGTGGAAAAACATTTTCCATTTGAAAGGAAGGGAAACCACTTTTCCATCTTTCTTCCTTGCCTCCATCTTCATTCTTCCTATCGACCTTCACCCATATTCTCCCATTTTCATTTTTCTATTTAATTTATTGTAAGGAACCAAACAAAGGAAAAACTAGTTTGGAAACAAACAAAAAAAGTTTTCCAGGGAATATTAATTTTCACTGAAAACGTTTTACGCCAAACCAAACGGAGCCTTAACCAGTATCAGAAACCAGCATCAGATTTCTAATCAAATATTGTGTTGTAATACAGATTATCCCACAAGCTGTTTGCTCGCGGTATGGCTTGGCAATTGGTGCTGCTGTTGCCCCTCTTGTATGAGTTCTAGTCTGGATTAGTTTCCCTGTTGCATATCCAATAAGCAAGGTGACACAACTTATCAAACGCATTATCCACATTTCTCTTTATCTGATTTTTCTCACAGAAAACACAAATGTTTTCCTCTTTCTCTACTTTACCAGCTATTAGACCTTATGTTGGGGAAAGAACACAAAGCATTGTTTCGGCGATCTGAACTGAAAACTCTAGTTGACTTACATGGAAATGAGGTAAAATCCCACCTTTCTCTTTCTTCCTCAATGAACAGAAGAAACCTGTTTCTGCAAAACAACACTACATAATAAGCTGATAAGCTCTGGTTTTTGACATACAAACAGGCAGGAAAAGGAGGAGAACTTACCCATGATGAGACTACTGTTATTGCCGGGGCACTTGAACTCACAGAAAAAACAGCAAGGAATGCTATGACCCCAATAGCAGAAATTTTTGCCATTGATATTGATTCTAAACTCGACAGGTGAAAAATACAGTCACAAAAATATATTTGAATCCAATAGAAATGATGTATGACAGGGTCCAAACAGTTGATTTTTCAATATTGTACTGTAATATGACAGGAATTTGATGAAATTGATATTGGATAAAGAACATAGCAGGGTTCCAGTTTATTATGAAAATCCAACAAACATTCTAGGCCTAATCCTGGTACTTTGCTCGTCTCTGAAATTATTAACTTGACAAATCGAGCTTTCACTTCTAAGTAGACTCGATTGTGGTCAGTCCATCTCTTGCCCTCTAACTTCCATGTGTTCTTGCCTATGCAGGTGAAGAATTTGCTGACTATCAACCCAGAAGATGAGATGCCAGTAAAGAATGTCACTGTTCGCAAAATCCCAAGGTACAGTAGCTAAGCTTTGAATCAGAAGCAATAGAAGACTAGAATGTGGCATTCCATAATATAAGCTATTCTTGTAATTCTGTTGCTAAGCTTGGGATGTTCATTTATGCAAACAAAAAGAAATGATAATCAAGCTAAGACAGATGCAAACAAATTTTATATAAATCTGCATATGGGAAATACATAACTGAACTGTAGTGCGAATAACCTGAAGTCCAGTAATAATTGTAACTTATCTAATTATCCCAATCCATAATAGTTAAGGATGATTTAGGATATGTTATGTTCGACTTATTTCAACTTATTTCAGACCAAATAAGTTTAGGTAAATTCAGATAATATAAGTTCAAAAAAATAAGTTTTTTTCAGACATTTTCACAAAACTAAGTTTATTTCGGTCAAAATAAGTGCTTTTCATATTAAATAAGTTCAGATAGTTTGAATTAAGTTCAGATAAAATCAGTCAAATAGAACTGAGCCTTACGATTTTAAGATGATTTAACTGAAGTAACCTAGGAAATAGTTGCTTCCCTCTCACCCTCTCTCCCTCGATTATCATTCGTACAAAAAAGAGTATCTCAGGAAGTCAAGAAATAATATATCAAGGAAATGCAACAATGTTTTACTAAACCCTCAAAAATAGTACACAGAACTGTTGTTTTTATCTCATAATCTAGTTTTCTATCCCAGGGTTACGGAGAAAATGCCTTTGTATGACATACTCAATGAATTTGAAAAGGGCCGCAGTCATATGGCTGTTGTTGTAAGAAAAGGGGAATCAGATCTGCCAATCAGCAAACATCCACAGGAAGGTAATACAATTACTACGCTACATTTTAGCTGTAAAAGTTAAAATCTGAACTTACTTTCATCCAATTTCTTATCCTTTCCTTCTAAACTGTGGAAGTATATGACTAATTACAGAGCCTTTGAGAGAGGTGAGAGTAGAGATGGATGGCGAACAACAGTCCCAAGAAAGGCAATTGAGAAGCAACAGATCACTGAAGAAATTAAAGAGCTTTCCACAGACCACCCAAGAGCTTCAAAGAGAAACATCAAAAGGCAAAAAGAGGTCAAAAAATGTGGAATCAGAAATTTTAGACATCACAGAGAAACAACTCTATGAACCCCCAGAAAATGGAGAAGCTATTGGCATAATCACAATGGAAGATGTCATTGAAGAACTGCTACAGGTGAGTGGCAGTACAAAGCATCCCTTTTTTTCAATGTGTTCCAAGGATCTAAACCTTCTATAATTCTGGTTTATGTTTATGTGCAGGAGGAAATATACGATGAAACTGATTACAGACACGAGAATTGATAACACAGGTTCAGGTGGTAACATAGCCTTTCTGGTAGCTGAGGTGTATTCTTTATCCAGACAAAGTATCTCTTTTTTAACAAGAAATATAAAGCATAACAACGGAGTATAATGCAATATATTATCATTCTGGAAGGCATGACTATGACATTTTTTACTAATATTGACTTTTGTGTTTCATTTACAAATTACACTGTAAATTTGTCTTGCAAATTTTATCTTCAAATCATGTCCTCAATCTTTTCCGGCGTAAAAAATTGGGTTGATTGCTGAGAGTTTCTGTATTACCGAGATGTTAAAAGAACATCACCTCAATGGGCATTGGTATGAGACTGACTAGATACAAACAGCATTTTAGGTTGATGCATCATTAGTATGACTAGGAGTATGCCTATTCAACGCCCTTAAAACACAAAAAAGCATAAATTACCAGAACTGAGAACAGCCAGAACAAATATAAGACATAGAGAAAACATCATATCATCAAAAAATTTAAGGCTGAGTCGTAGAGGACACGGCAGAAATTGTATCATGGTTCAACTGTGAAATATTTTATCTCTGTTAAGTAGATCAACTCAGTCTTCAAATAAAGCTCTGATATGAGTAAAAAGATCATGCAAGTTAACAAAGTGCTGCATAATGCTTCAGCGGGAAGGTAGACCATTTCTGAACTCCAAACATGCATACATGCCAACAATACATCTCCAATACAGCCAAAGCACTCAGAGAAGTTCCTCCATGATTGTTCAAATCTCCAATATTGAGCAACAAATATATGTCTTATACAGGCACAACAATAAGTCAATAACTATAACATAATCCTAAGACTTAGTGGAAAACATAATCCTATGACTAACTTAGTGGCCTAAATGCACAAAACAACTAACTGCTTACTGCTGCTATTTAGAGCAAACAAGTTATATCAAACGAAGTACATGTCAATGTATCACCTCTATTGTTAGAACTTTATTCATGATTGTCCAGACTGTTGTAATCTTTTTTATACGTATATTTATTTCATACTTTGTATTTGATGTCTGGTGTTAGAGTTTGTAGAACAATTTTAGTCTTATATGGCACGATGGTGGCATTTATCACCGGAATCTTCGTCATGGGCTCATCGGAATTTCAGTGAATAGAACCGTTTTGCATAAAGTATATTAAGTTAATCCCTGCTTCAAATCCTAATCGGAAAGATTGAATCCGATTGCTTGAAGCCTTGAAGAGGTAAAAGTCATTTTAGGTTACTTTCATACTTATCAGGCCGTCTAAGGCTAATTAGTTTATACGCAATTCTCTAGCTAATGTCCATGGTAATGTGCTATGAATTAACATAGATAACAGACCATAAATCAAGAGACTAATGAAGATTTGATTAATAAACTGAAAATACAAGAAGTAACTGATATTCAAGCATTCGAGAGGCTTGATTTCTCTCCCAGTAAGCTCCTAAAAGCTAAACCAAATTACTCCACAATATTCAATATCTCTTTCTCTCTCTAATTATCCCTATATATAGTGTAATTTCCTTAGCTCAACTACCTAGCTTATTCCCCAAGCTACTAATTAAGATAATATCTAAATTACCCTCCACCATAATATCAGTTCATTGCATAATGGAATTCCATTTTGAAATGGTTTTTTTCATAAAATTATTTACCTTTAATACCTCTTTAACAGTAGTAAATGGTAATGAAAGTTTATAAATAAAAATCGCATTTTAGGGTGGATAGGCAATTAAGCATTATCATTAGTGGCAGATCAAGAAATTGAACTAAGTGAGATCACTATTAAAAATTAATAAAAAAAAAACTAAATTAAGTTTTTAATACAATTAATGAGAAACTAACCTAAATTATGCAATTTTTTTGGCCAGGTGGGGTCAAGTTAATGTACAAAATTTGTAAATCAACAAAACAATCAGAAAATTTCACCCAAAAAAAAAGCCAGCCTGAAAATCTTTACCGCACTATGGCTTGATCCAACTGCATCCAGGTTGCTTTATAACTCTAACTGTCTTCATCAATTCCCGAACACGAGCTGCATCTTCCCACTGTCCAGCATTTGCATGAATATTCGACAATAAAACATAAACAGCCGGGTCATTCTTTTCGGTTTGAAGAAGCAACCCAGCAACAATCCTTCCCAACCTTACATTACCATAAGATGCACAAGCACTAAACAAAGTCCACCAAACATTAGGATCATCAACCTTATTATGATAATCCTCATTCTCAACTAGTTTCTCCATCTCATCAATGTATCCACCTCGTCCTAAGAGGTCAACGAGGCACGAAAAGTGGTCAACTCCTGGGGCAAACCCGTAAGTACCAGTGATCATGCTGTTAAATATGTGAATTCCCTCACAAACTAGACCTGTACGGCAGCAAGCAGACAGAACAGCAGTGAATGTTGCCTGATCAGGTCTAAGTCCGATCTCATTCTGCATCAATGTGAAGTACCTGATAGCTTGTTTTCCATCTCCATATTGTGCAAATGCAGAGATGATGGAGTTCCAACTCACAATGTCCCTTTTTTTCATGTAATCAAATACCTTAATAGACCAATCCAGAACCCCACACTTTACATACATGGTGATGAGTCCATTTCCTAAAGAGGTCTCATTTAGAAACCAATGTCTAAGGATGTAGCAGTGGATCTGCTTTCCATGTCTTAATCCTGAAATGGTGGAGCAAATGCTCAATAAAGTAGTTAGTGTGTATAAATCTGGTCTGATTTTTGACTTCTGAAGCTGAAGAAACAGGTCAAGAGCTTGTATAGGGTACCCATTTGACAAGAACCCTGATATTATTGCATTCCAGGTAATCAGATTTTTAAAGTGCAGGTTGCTGAATATTTGACAGGCAAGATTAATGTCACCTTGTTTAGAGAATGCAGAAACCAAAGCATTTATGACTTCACTTGTTAAACTAAGCCCATTTTTAAGTACAAGGGCATACATCATCTGAACAATTTCTAAGCTTCCCGAGCTAGATAAAAGTGCTCCAATTGTATACTCGTCTGGAACAAACCCAATCCGCTGCATCTTTATGTAAGCCAAGATTGCTAATTGTGTATCATTGTTATGAGCATATCCAGCTATCAAAGTGTTCCATGAAACAACATCCTTTTCTTCCATTTCCTCAAACAGTTTTCTAACAGAGTCTAGTAACCCATGCTCAGCATACATGGACATGGCAGCATTGCTCACAGCTGTACTGGGTTCATAACCTGTTTTAATAGCCTGGGTATGTAACTGGAAACACATGGTGAGAACTAAACCTGAACTCATAAGGGTTACAAAGGTCAATTCAGTAGGTCTTAATTGAGCCTTAAACATTTCTCTGAACATCAGCAAGGCCTCTTCTTTCCTTTCAAGAGTTGCTAATCCATTGATCATTGCATTATAGGTAATCACATCGTGCACAATTTCATCTGCATCTTTAAAGACTTTATAAGCAGCATCAATGGAGTTCCCACAATTGAAATGCATTGTAATCAAAGAATTTACCACAGAGGTCCAACCCAGAAACCCAGTTTTACAGATCAATGAATGCAGTTGCTTACCAAAGCCATATAAATCTACAACAGAACACAAACTAAGAACACAAGCAAAAGTGTAATTGTCATGCCTCACACCCAAAAAATGCATTCTCCTAAACAAATCAAATGCAATATCCTCGTAGTCGTACCCCTTTTCAGAACAACCCGTGATCACAGCATTCCAAGGCGCAACATTTCTCAGAGGCATTTCATCGAGCAGTTGGCAGGCATGATCAACTTCACCCAACTTAGTATATGCAGATAACAAAGTGGTCCAAGAGTAAATATCAGGATTACCCAATTCAGAAAACACCCTTTTAACAGAACCCAAGTCATCAGATTTGGTGTAGAGTGAGAGGAGAGTATTTGAGACATGGGGGAAAGCTTTCAGTCCAGCGTTAATGGCATGGGCATGAAGCTGGTTTCCAAATCTGGGGTTGGGTAAATTGGCAGAGGCAGTGAGAGCGGAGGAGAGAGAATAATGGTCTGGGATTAGATTATCAGATGAATTGATTTGCAGGAAGAGGGAGAGACAATCATGATGGCGATTTGAGCTGGTAAGTTTTGATAATTCGGAGTTGATCTTGATGAGTTGCTTTGCGGCATCCTCTATTACAAGTTTAGCTCTTTGGGCGTGCATACCAAACTCATTAGCTTTTTAATGGAAAGGGGAAGATTAAACAAAAGTCGTGTTAAATAATAAAACCTTTCAAGTGACTAGTATATAAAATTAGATTAGTTTCTGTGCACGCACGGTTATTTAAAATTTATTAATTAATCATCTTTTTTAACTGAAATATTTATCTCTTAAATCTATTGTGTAATTAATAAATCTCAAACGTACTCATTTTATTATATAACAATATGCAATTTCCTTTCTATTACGTATTATATATTTGATATGTTTAATATGAAGATTTGACCAAATTAAATATTTGATATGCTTAATATGAACAAAATATTGAGTAAGAATATTTTCTATTATTGATATGACGATCTGACTAAATATTACCAAAATTATCTAATAATGTCATATTTAATAATCCTATAATTTTTTCTATTTATAAACATTTATACAAAAGGAAAGAAAATAAAAATAGAATAAAGTAGATATATTTTTTTTAGGAAATGATTTTTTGCGGGAAAAAATTGCACCAGGAATTGACACGTGTCATTCCTGGTGTCTCTTTTAGTGTATAGTAATAGATAGATGATAGTCAAGTGACTCAAAGATAGAAAATGGAAAATAGTATACACAAAATATAAGTAGTACACAAATTGTGGGACAAAAGATTCAGATTATTAAATCTCAGCCTGAACACTGATCGAACTTATAACTTCTAAATGATAGGGTGAGTTCCTCTAGCAACTCTATCAAATAAGTTTGGTTGAACGGATTATATATTTGACTATCATTTTCATCGTCCCAAAACATGAGATATAATGGTCATGCTTGGCAAGTAGTCAGTTGTTAGCTAGTTTGACTAACTGAATAATTGTTTGTATTAATTAGGTTGACTAGTTGTTTAATGTGTAAACGAGCGTTAAGACCATCAACATAAAATGATATAGATAGGTAAACATTTTACAATCACTTATTTAAATTTATGATATTGAGCTTATTCAATAGTAGTTTTTTTATCCCAAAACTCTCTTCCAAACCACTTTAACCAAACATTCGTCTCAAAATCTCATACTTCATTGTTTTTCCTAAACTTTTCGTAACCAAACAGTCAACAATAGATCTTGCGCGCACAAGGTGTACAATAAATTTATTGTACACCAAGATAACTTTAACCCTTTTTTTTATAACTTTAACCTAATTTTGATTAACTTTTATATTAGTAAAAAAAAATTGATAGATAAATATTTTGAAAGGTTAAATGATTGATTTTATACATTATTGAAGAAATAAGTTTTACTAAAATGAAAAAATTTATTACTTAAAAATAGATAACTTTTACATATATAAGCTTAACTTTTAAGCATTTTGTGTTAACTTTTACTTCGGTGTACAATATTTATTGTACACCCATTGTAAATAAGAATTTGTGAACCGTCAAACACCCCATGGTCCAATCTTCAAGTACACAAACCGAAACACAAACCGAAACACAAACACCCTCATCTGTCTTTGGCTCTTTGCCCCCTCTTCAACCACTTACACTTCTCACTCTACTACTCTGCTTTCATGGTGGGTAGATAAAGAAAAAGCTGAATCCTTAAAACCCTAATCAACTGATAAAACTACCAGAGAGAGAGAGGGGGAAATTTCAACAGAACACTCCACGTTTCATGAGTCAAACCTATACACATATTTGAAGTTTGGAAGATCAAAACAATTGTTATAGCTCTGCTGAAGCCATGGCTTCTAAACAGGTAAAAAGGTCATCTTTTTATGTATTAATAGCACCCCAACTCCATGAATACTACTCTGGGATTCAAATGAAGCTATTTTGAATTTAGATTGAATATCTGGATAGCAGTATAGCACCGTAATACCTAATTTGATTAGAAAAAGAAACGAAAATGGGTAAAATGTGTTTAAGATCATTGTATCTCTGCAAGAACTTTCGCCCTTCTTTGTTGTTACCCTCTGAATCCTGTGCTCGATTAACACTTGCTGCCAAATTTTCCAACATTTCTTCCCCTACTGATAAATTCCCAGTTCCGGAACATCAATCACCCCATTCCAACCCTGATTTTGTTCAGCAAAGAAATGGGTTTGGATTGGTTCATTTGGATAAAGACCCTCAAAATAGTATTACCCATGATCGTAAATTTGATGAATTTGAGGCTGATGTTGAGAAAATATATCGAATATTGAGGAAATTCCATTCTAGGGTTCCAAAGTTGGACCTTGCTTTGCAAGAATCTGGTGTAATTATGCGGCCGGGGTTGGCGGAACGTGTATTGAACCGTTGTGGGGATGCGGGGAATTTAGCTTATCAGTTTTTCATATGGGCGTCGAGGCAGCCTGGTTACAAGCATAGCTATGATGTTTACAAGGCAATGGTTAGGACTTTAAGCAAAATGAGGCAATTTGGAGCGGTTTGGGCAATAATAGAGGAAATGAGGAGAGAGAGTCCACGGTTGATTACCCCGGATGTGTTTGTTGTGTTAATGAGGAGGTTTGCTTCGGCAAGGATGGTTAAGAAGGCAGTTGAAGTGTTAGATGAAATGCCTAAATACGGATGTGAACCTAACGAGTATGTGTTCGGGTGTTTGTTGGATGCGCTCTCTAAGAATGGGAGTGTAAAGGAGGCAGCCTCGTTATTTGAGGATATGAGAATGAGGTTTACACCAAGCATCAAGCATTTTACTTCTCTGTTGTACGGATGGTGTAAAGAAGGGAAACTGTTGGAAGCAAAACATGTATTGGTTCAAATTAAGGAAGCGGGGTTTGAACCAGATATAGTTGTCTACAACAATTTGCTTAATGGGTTTTCCGTGGCTGGAAAGATGGCTGATGCGTATGATCTTTTGAAAGAAATGAGGAGGAAAGGTTGTGAACCGAATGCAGCATCTTACACCGTATTGATCCAGGCACTTTGTTCCATGGAGAAAACCGAGGAAGCAATGCGAGTCTTTTATGACATGGAGAAAAGTGGATGTGATGCTGACATCATAACTTATAACGCGTTGATTAGTGGACTATGCAAGTGCCGGAAGATTGATAAAGCCTACGAGCTTTTAGATACTATGCTTCAACGAGGCCACACCCCTGATCACACAACTTATCTGCATATACTTTTGGCTCATGAAAAGAAGGAGCAATTGGAAGAGTGTATGGAGCTTGTGGTTGAGATGAAAAAGACCGGTTTTTTTCCAGATACGAAAATATACAATACTTTGATTCGTTTGGCATGCAAGTTAGGGGAGGTGAAACAAGGTATTGAACTTTGGAATGAGATGGAAGCAAGTAGGTTAAGTCCTGGTCTTGAAAGCTTCACTATAATAATTCATGGTCTTATTGAGCAGGATTGTTTAGTTGAAGCGTGTGACTATTTCAAGGAAATGATTAATAGAGGTCTTTTATCTGCTCCCCAATATGGTACATTCAAAGATTTACTGAACACCCTTTTACGAGGTGAAAAACTCGAATTAGCTAAAGATGTGTGGGAATGTATCATGACAAAAGGATGTGAGCTGAATGTTGATGCATGGACAATCTGGATCCATGCACTGTTCTCGAAGGGGCATGTGAAAGAGGCCTGTAATTATTGCTTGGAAATGATGGATAAAGATGTGATGCCACTGCCTAGCACTTTTGCAAAGTTAATGAAGGGTCTGAATAAAATTTATAACAGACAATTTGCTGTGGAGATTACAGAAAGAGTGAGGAAGATGGCAGCAGATAGACATATTACTTTCAAAATGTACAAAAGAAGGGGAGAGAGGGACTTAAAGGAGAAGATTAAGGAGAAAACTGATGGAAGAAAGAGAAGGGCTCGTCGACGCCAGTGGGGACAAGGCCGTAGTAAAGCTGACATTGTTATCTGATGATTTGGTGAAGCATCTTTTCTGTGAATTGGTAGTTTGAGCCCTTACAAATTGGTGGAGACATGTATCTCAGGTACTCTTGCTATACCAATCTCATCTCCAGTAACTGTAATCATTGCCCTTGCTTATTAGTTTACTTTTTCAGTGAAGGTTAGGTTCACCCTTGCTTTGTTCTGTTAATTTTGTAACTCAAATGTGTTCCCAACGTTTGTTGTCTTCTAGACCTGTGTTACGGTGATGCCCTCTTCACGTATTTCAGAAACTCAGTACTTTTTCTTATTAGAACCGTACCTCAGACCTGGCCTGAAAATTTCAGACCAAATCAGACATAGTAGGTTTTCTTATTTTTGTTTGCTTATCTCCTAATATATTTAATTTTATATTTATAGAAATGGTCAATATTAGATATTTGGAAAATACACATTTAGACATATTTAACAAGATCTCAGTTTACAATGTTCTGATAAAAGTATACTAGATTAGCACTCATGCAATTCACGATTTTGTAATCGATTTCAGGTATATCCATTGGATATTTGGATATGCTTCGTAATGGAATACTTTTGAACAGATACAATCACAAATAACTACTTCAAGATCCCTAACATACTAAAATAACTCTCTGTATTATTCGTATAAAATCAAAGATCCATTATTACATCTTGCTGCTATTCAAAGTGTCATGAAAATTTATCTATAACGAAACCAGTTTACATCTTCCCTTTGGTCTAGCCCTAGTCTAAGCTCCCATGTATAACAACCCTCTATCCAGAGTTTTGCTTCCAAATTGAGGCCAAAGTACAACAACCAGCAAGCTTTCGAAAAAATATTGCTCCGTATATGTTGGTCAATACCTACAAAAGTGAAACAGCATAACAATGAATCAGATGTACAACTCTGTCTTTAGCTTCTTTTCAAACTTAGTGTTTGGCCAAGCTTCTGTAAAACGGTTTCTGTTCCTAGAAGTAATTCCACAGGAACTGTTTCTACAAAAATTTTGAGGTGTTTGGCCAACCAATTTAAGAAGTGTTTCTAAGAAATGGAAACAATTTACCAAATGAAAATTTCATTAAGTGGTGTGGTAGGGTGGTGCAATGGGTCATTGATGCGAGGTAGAGGTGGAGGTGCTAAATAGCTCCCCGAGAAGCTCTTTCAAGAAGCTTCAAATTGGAGCTTCTACTTCTCCACCCTCTAGAAACACTTTTGGGTTTCTACAAAGCTAGTTTCTACTTCTCCTAAATGAATGTTTGGCCTAGTTTCTACTTCTTACCCCAAGAAGCTGTTGTAGGAGCTTGGCCAAACAGCCACTTAGCCTACTTACTATAGAGTTTATTCTTGTGCTCATGACCGTAGTCCACATAATATTTCGTCACACTCTTCGCGTGTCATCTACAACAACACCTTTAGCAAATTGAAATCCTTCTTAATTCTCTCATGCTTCTTTAATAGTGTCACAACTCATAATAGTCGTGAAAATTTCTTCCAGACACAGCTGAATGTAAACATGATAGTGCCTTTTGCTTTATAAGTTTCTAGCCATTTCTTCTTCATGCTTTTTGATTTGGGCTAGTGTAGGATTTTGTAGAAGAGGAGTAGGGTTGGTGTCACTCTCAATCACATCCCACAAATTTAGAGCTTTCAAAAATGATTGTATTTTAACGGCCCAAGATTGACAATTATAATACAGATGAGAGAGGGGAAAGAAGAAGAAAACTATAGTACAACCTTCATTTAATCCAATTAACATTAACACAAATATATGCCTTATATAGGCACACCAATTACAATAACTAGGGAAGCATAATCCAATGTCTAAGTTAGTGGCCTAAATGCACAAACCAACTAATCCACTAACGTTATCCTTGACAAATCATGTCCCTATAACTAAGGACAACTAACACACTAATTTTGAGCATTACTTCCAACATAAATTGACCAACAATAAGTTCTACTTTGATTAAACATGTTAGAGTACTTAACATCGGAAAGGTAAATTTAGGCTATACCAAATTCTTTTTGGAGCTTCACTTCCTCTCCCTTTTTGAAGGCATGAAATTGGAAGCCATAAGGATGAGAAAGAAAGGAGCAATTGTAGCTCCGAGAAGGAAAACGAATGTTGAGATGGTAGCTTAGAAGTGGTAGCATGATTGAAGAGGGGAAATAATTATTCAAAGTGAACACCATCTTAGAGACGACAAAGAATTAAATGAGAATTTTCTTTTTGAGAGACAGTGTAGTCAACCTTTTGACAAAGTGGTTTCCAAGACCCAATTAAAGTATTGCTCCATAAAAAAGGTTGGGGCGTAGAGCCAAGAACTGGATCAACGGGAGGGTAAGGAATTTAGGGGGAAAAATATTGCACGAGGGAGTGCCACATGTCCAATTTTGGGGGAAATATGATGTTAGCAGTATTTGTTTGAGTAATATTTATAAATATTAGGGTACACATATGGAAAGTTCAGAAAAATTCAGACAGGACCAGACTTTAGAAAGTTTAGATGATAATACCTTATTCAGGTGAAGAGAACATAGCCTACATCTAGACCTCCCTAGGCTATCTCTAGATTGCATACTGATTGACTCTTGGTGTTCTGAGGAGCTTATTTCTAGCAAATCAAGTGTTTCACTCCAAGCATAACAATTGCAAGAATAGACGTACTTAATATATCGTGCATTATCTTTAAATTTCCATGGACAATCAGGCATAATATTTGGGGGATATGAAGTTATGAACTCTCTGTACTAGTTAACTAATTATGGACTACAGCAAGTGCCGTCAGAGGGAAAAGGGATGGTCAGTAATGAACTCTCCATACTAGTTATGGAAAAGAGGGAGTGTGAGATGTCAAAGGAATCTTCATTTTGAACATAAGAGAATTTACCAGTGAGCGTGTTACGTATTCTCTGAAAATTATTTTTTGGTTTGGTAGGTGTATTTTGTTGCTCAATATTGGAGATTTGACCAATCAGGGCTTGAGCAGTGGGAGATTTATTGTTGGCATGTATGCATGTTTGGAGTTCAGAAATGGTCTACCTTCCTGCTGAAGCATTATGCAGCACTTTGTTAACTGCCATGATTTTTTTACTCATATCAGAGCTTTACTTGAAGGCTGAATTGATCTAAATAACTTAGATAAGAAAAGATTTCATAGTTGAACCATGATACAGTTTCTGCCGTGTCTTCTACGACTCAGCCTTAATTTTTTTGATGATATGATGTTTTCTCTCTGTCTCATATTTGTTCTGGGTGTTCTCATTTCTGGTAATTTATGCCTTTTGTGTTATTTTTGTGTGTTTTAAGGGCGTTGAAAATGCATCTCAGGCATACTCCTAGTCATACTAATGATGCGTCAACCTAATATGCTGTTTGTATATCTAGTCAGTCTCATACCAATGCCCATTTAGGTGATGTTGTTTTAACATCTCGGTAATACAGAAACTCTCAATGATCAACCCAGCTTTTTACGCCAAAAAAGATTGATGACGTGATTTGAAATTAAAATTTGCAAGACAAATTTACAGTGTTTGTAAATGAAACACAAAAGTTAACATTAGTCAGAACTCAGAAATGTCATTGCCATGCCATAATATATTGCATTATACTCCGTAGTTATGCTTTATCTTTCTTGTCAAAAAAGAGATACGTTGTCTGACTAAAGAATACATATCAGCTACCAAAAAGGCTATGTTACCACCTGAACCCGTGTTATCAATTCTCGTGTCTGTAATCAGTTTCATCGTATATTTCCTCCTGCAAATAAACCAGAATCATAGAAGGTTTAGATCCCTGACACACATTGAAAAGAGGGATGCTTTGTACTGCCACTCACCTGTAGCAGTTCTTCAATGACATCTTCCATTGTGATTATGCCAATAGCTTCTCCATTTTGTGGGGGTTCAGAAAGTTGTTTCTCTGTGATGTCTAAAATTTCTGATTCCACATTTTTTGACCTCTTTTTGCCTTTTGAAGTTTCTCTTAGAAGCTCTTGGGTAGTCTGTGGAAAGCTCTTCAATTTCCTCAGTGATGTGTTGCTTCTCAATTGCCTTTCTTGGGACTGTTGTTTGCCATCCATCTCTACTCTAACCTCTCTCAAAGGCTCTATAATTAGTCATATACTCCATAGTTAAGAAGGAAAGGATAAGAAATTGATGAAAATAAGTTCAGATTTTAACTTTTACAGCTAAAATGTAATTGTTTACCTTCCTGTGGATGTTTGCTGGTTGACAGTTCTGAGTCCCCTTTTCTTACGACAACAGCCATATGACTGCGGCCTTTTTCAAATTCATTAAGTATGTCATATAAAGGCATGTTCTCCGAAACCCTGGGATAGAAAGCTAGGTTATGAGATAAAAACTTGGTACATCTCTGCTAGGAAACAATAGTTCTATGTACAATTTTGGAGGGTTTAGTAAAAAGTTGTTGCATTTCCTTGATAGATTAATTCTGGACTTCCTAAGATACTCCTTTTTTGTACGTCTGATAATCGAGGGAGAGAGGGTGAGAGGGAAGCTCCTATCTCCTAGGTTACTTCAGGTAAATCATCTTAAAATCTTAAATCATCCTTAACTATTATGGATTGGGATAATAAGACTCTGTTAACCTCATTTCCACTTATTTCAGGAAAAATAAGTTCAGATAAGTCCATATACGATAAGTCCATATACGATAAGTTCAAGAAAAATAAGGGTTGACCAAGTACAATTTATAACTAAAATAAGTTTTGATAAGTTCTAATAAGTTCAGTTATGTTTAGATCAAAAAGATTAAGTGAAAATCGGGTGAATAGAACGCACCCTTAGATAAGTTACAATTATTTATGGACTTCAGATAGTAATCAGTAATGTAGTTCCCATTTGCAGCTTTATATAAAACTAGTTTTTACCCGATGCACGAGGTTAATTTAAAGTTCGGGTACATCGTTTATGTAATATAAAGTAGGATACACAAATTTTGAAATAATAAAATGTGAAGCATTTGGAGTATAATGAAATTAAATTTAGAAACAAATAAAATTAATTTTGAAATAAAATGAATATCTAATTAAGGAGGAGAATTGAAAAGGATAAATATAAATGACGATTTAACAAAAAAATAAAATAATACTTCAGCTAAAAGAGATGACACGTGTCATCACCTTATGTAAACATTGTGTTTTGAAATATTAGAATAGATGTGTTTGCGTCTGTCTTAGCTTGATTATCATTTCTTTTTTGTTGGCACAAATGAACATCCCAAGTTTAGCAACAGGATTACCATAATATCTTATACTATGGGATGCCACATTCTAGTCTTCTATTGCTTCTGAGTCAAAGCTTAGCTACTGTACCTTGGGATTTTGCGAATAGTGACATTCTTTACTGGCACCTCATCTCCTGGGTTGATAGTTAGCAAATTCTTCACCTGCATAGGCAAGGACACATGGGAGTTAGAGGGCAAGATGTGGACTTACCTGCCTGACTAGTTTTTTTTAGTTTACTCTTTGGTATCATGAAAGCAACATGCCTTGACAAGAAGCTGTTATTGACAACTTCACTACTGTGACTTCATAGAACATTCTCCCAAATCTATGTTTCAAGTTAATTAGAGTAACAATCTATGTTAATCGGACTCGGGTACCCATGTCGGACATTGGTATGTGTCCAAGTACCAGTGTCCGACTCGGCTATTTTGTGAAAAAAATTCATGATTTGGTCCAAAATGAAGTGTAGTCCATAACTCCATACCCATATCCGAGTGTTGAGGTAAAATGAAGAGTCCAAGTAACATAGATCACAATCAAGTCTACTTAGAAGTGAAAGCTTGATTTGTCAAGTTAATAACTTCAGAGACGAGCAAAGTACCAGGATTAGGCCTATAATGTTTGTTGGATTTTCATAATAAACTGGAACCCTGCTATGTCCTTTATCCAATATCAATTTCATCAAATTCCTGTCATATTAGAGTACAATATTGAAAAATCAACTGTTTGGACCCTGTCATACATCATTTCCAATGGATTCAAAGATATTTTGTGATTGTATTTTTTCACCTGTCAAGTTTAGAATCAATATCAATGGCAAAAATTTCTGCTATTGGAGTCATAGCATTCCTTGCTGTTTTTTCTGTGAGTTCAAGAGCCCCGGCAATAATAGTAGTCTCATCATGGGTAAGTTCTCCTCCTTTTCCTGCCTGTTTGCATGTAAAAAACCAGAGCTTATCAGCTTATGTAATGTTATTTTGCAGAAACAGGTTTCTTCTGTTCATTGAGGAAGAAAGAGAAAGGTGGGTTTTACCTCATTTCCATGCAAGTCAACTAGAGTTTTCAGTTCAGATCGCCGAAACAATGCTTTGTGTTCTTTTCCCAACATAAGGTCTAGTAGCTGGTAAAGTAGAGAAAGATCGAGGAAAGGATCAGTGTAGAATCCAAAACATTTGTGTTTTCTGTGAGAAAAATCAGATAAAGAGAAATGTGGATGATTTGTTTGATAAGGTTGTGTCACCTTGCTTATTGGATACGCAACGGGGAAACTAATCCAGACTAGAACTCGTACAAGAGGAGCAACAGCAGCACCAATTGCCAAGCCATACCGCGAGCAAACAGCTTGTGGGATAATCTGTATTACAACACAATATTTGATTAGAAATCCGATGCTGGTTTCTGATATTGGTTAAGGTTCCATTTGGTTTGGCGTAAAACGTTTTCAGTGAAAAATGATTTTCCATGGAACTTTTTTTTTTTGGTTTCAAACTAGTTTTTCTTTGTTTGGTTCCTTATAAAATTAATAGAAAAAGGAATATGGGAGAATATGAGTGAAGATTGATGGGAAGAAGGAAGATGGAGGCAAGGAGGAAAGATGGAAAAGTAGTTTCCTTCGTTTTTCCACCTTCGAGGGGGTTATTGAAAATTATTTTTCATCCCCCTGTCAAACCAAACAACGTAAAATGATTGAAAAGGGAAAAATCGTTTTCCATGAAAACGTTTTACTACGCTCTACCAAACGGAGCCTAAGTGCGCCCTAAAACACAGGGATCCCACCTCACCAAACAAGAGTATCAGAGTCACAGAAAGAAGAACAGCACCCCAAGCTGTAATCAAACTGTCAAGAAATATTGGAAGGGCCTGCAGTAATGTCATTTTTTTTTAATCTGTTATATTCAGATGTTTGCAAGAATATTGACCTGATTTTAGCAATATTTTGAAGGTGATCGAATTTACCTCCATGGCAGCTGCATTGCATATTAAGAGGGTACAAAGCAACAAGTGTTGTTTCCTGACAACAGGTAATATCTTTGCTGCATGCAAATATTTCTACTGTTTCAGAGAATGAATTCAGCTGTGTTTGGTTGAAGAATTAAGCAAAGAATTGAGTAAAAAAAATACCAGCATATTTACGGTCTTCTGGAGTTCCAGATTTAGCAAGAACTTCAAGCTCTACAAGACTAAGGGACATGAGTCCAAGGGTGAGTCCAGACATCAACCCAGCAAACAACACCAGTATTATGCATATCGCGATTCTTATGAAGAACTGTGAACCACAACATGAATACTCCACTGCCATATTCCACTTTCTCTGTTTCAAATGAAAGTGATAGAAAAAAAGAGATAGTAATTTACTGTAACAGTGTTGATTTGAGATGGGATTAATTCAAGGTTTCTAACTGGAAATAGTTAGAACTTGAAAAACTAAGTAATTTTTGACATTTGTTCTTGGTTGCTTAATGTGAAAGGAAAAGAAGGAATTAAAGTGGACTCAAATTAGTATGCAACAGATTAAGCAGAAATGTTATAGCAGTTCCTTTGACATTAGGGAAAACTGGTGTTATCCCTGATCCTCTGTTGTGTTGTCTAAGAGCAATATCCACAACTCAGCATCTTGGATTTATGGGATGTCGTCACCTGTATGTTCTAGCATTTCTGCCGTTTTTCTTTGTTTTTATTTTTCATTTTTATGGTCCACTTCGAGCAATATAAATTACAAATGGGTATTGCAAGTGGAAAAAGAAGAGTACAAGCGGTTGTACATACAAAACGGAAAATTATATATTTGTGAATAGTGCAAATAATATGGTATTTTCGTAAATAAACCGGTAGGAAAACTAAAAAGGCGGAAATAAAAAAAGAAATGAAAAAAGTGAATTAAATGAATAAAATATGAGGTTAACATAATATAATTTGAAGTTAACAAAATAAAATGTGAATTTAAATGAATAAAAGTTGAAGTTAAATGTATATCTCAAAAGCTTATTTATTTATAATTTTACCATGAGATTTGTACTATTTATCGATAAGAGTTATTTGATTTGGAATCACCTTGTACAAAACTGATAATACAAAAATTACAGAGAAGAAATCCTCTTATTTTGTTTTTCTCTTCTCAAATAACACTTTAAACATTTTTAGTAGACAAAGTTGGTAATTTTATTTTCCTTGGGGATAATTTTGTCTTTCAATTTATATTTATGTGCTCTAGATGTTTCTTTTCTCAACACCTCAATTGTGCACAATAGGGCTTCTTTTGGTTTAGCTTAGAACATTTAAGTGAAAATTGATTTTTCAAGGAAATACTCAATCCCAAATTAGTTTTCTTTTGTTTGATTTCTTATAAGAAAATCAATAGAAAATGAGAGAAGATGGGATGAAGATTGATGGGAAGAGGAGGGGCGGAGGTGAGGAAAAGTGAAAAATAGTTTTCCTTTCTTTCAAATGAAAAAAGGTTTTCCACCTTTGAGGTAGTTATGAAAAATTGTTCTTCCTTTCTTGTCAAACCAAACAACGAAAAATGATTGAAAAACGGAAAAATTTATACCAAACTACATAGAGCCCAGATGTAACCCTGGGTTCGTACTATGGTGCTAGACGATTGCTTATAATGTAGGGGCCTAAGACCACTCCCATCAATTGGGGAAAAAACTCCTCACCACTATCTCTCTACCACTTTCTTACTCTTCCACATCATTTTTCTCACAAACAAATATTTCTACAAAAAATTCATCCCACCAATGAACAAAAAAAAAAAACTCCTCACCACTCTTACTTTTACTATTCACTAAACTTCACCAAACTTTATATCTGTCATATACTTCATCCATTATGTATTTTATTCAATTATATTAATAACTTAAATAAATTCTAACAAATTATTAAGATAAATTATTTTATTTACGTTAAACTTTGTATGAAAATTAATTTTGATAATTTTAAAGAGAGAAAAAAAAACTTTTGAAAGTGTGTCGAAAATATAGCAAAATTGGTCTCTGTTTATAGATCTTAAAATTTTATGACCGTTAGTATAATTTTTTAATTTTTTTATTAATTATTTTCAGCTAATTAATAAAAAAAGCAAGATTACTTTTTTTTTTAATATTTATTTATTCGTTATTTCAAAGGCAATATTCTTGTTGGAGCACGTGAATTGTTGTTGGACCCAAATAAAATGTCACTGTTGTAGTCACTTTCCTCTAAAAAAGAATATAGTGGGTCCCAATTTTTTGGTGAGCAAATACTTGAAACAGAATGCCCCGCGAAATTTTTCTCCTTTCCTCGCGAGCTTTTCCCATTTTTCTCATTGATGTGGTGTGCGAGCTAATTTAATCTCACCGTTTCTCACTCGTGAGGAACTTTTTTCCTCACTGGTGAGAGTGCTCTAATGAGTCGTGCCAATGTCATATGTGCTATGATACATTAACCGAAAAGTCTACACATACAATGAGTGTATGTGGTCCCAACATACAATGACTTCTCTTGGCTGAAAGTGTAAGACCCACATTCCACTCACTTTGAAATTTCAGACCTGTTTTAAATTCAAAATTCAAATCGTCTTTTTAGTCTATCTTTTTTCTTGGTCGACTTTGTAAGAGGAGAGAGAAAAATATGTAGCTCCAAATAGAACAAAAACTGAAATTTTAATTCAGTTTCCAATTCAAATCGTTTTTTTAGATTATCTTTTCTTAGTGTATCCTTTTCCTTGGTTACAGAGTATTTACTAGTATGGGTGAGCGGGACCAGATATCCGGTCAAAAACTAAGGAACCGGTACCGGAACCGACCAGAACTGAGTCCTATTTTTGAAACCGGTCCCCGAAATCGGTCAAACCGGGTCCAAAATATTTGGGTACCCAGTTAACCTTCACTTTTTTCATGCTTGTTTTGATTAACAATAAAGTTAAAGACGAATTTTATACATCTTGACAATTTAAAATTACTTTTTTCTTGACTTCTTAACCCAAAACAACAATTAATTATCATATTTTTTGCACTATTTGATCCATTTATATGGGTATCTGGTCTCACCGGTACCGGCTCCGGGTCCAAACCCGTCGGGTCCTTTGCGATTCCGGGTCCGAGATCACCAAGAGTTAGCGCCGGAGTTAAACCTTTAAACTTTCAGCAAGCAAATTGAAGAAACTCAACAAGTAACAGTATATATTCATCAGAAATTCCAGAAACTCACAAATGAATAATAATCAAGCATGACAAACAAGAATCAATTAGTACAAGGAGGGATCTCCCTCATACGATCACAACTCAATCGTCTTCATCTCCTTCAATCCCGCCATTACTTCTCTCAATTTTCTCTGTCTTCCTCTCCAATACCTTCTTCAAACCCATCACTCAAAACCCCATTTTCTCCCTTCTCTCACACACCCTCGTTGTACAGAAACTCAATTGAAGAAGACCCAAATCGAGGCTCAGAAACCCCGCCGAAGCTTCTGGTGGTTCAGCCACGTGTTCGACAAAATGCCAATCTACAGGCTAAGCTCAACGAGGCACTTAACCTAGCTAATTCACTCGATGAACAAAGAGATGGTTGCTTTTCTACTGATTTGAGTCTGAAAAAATCGCCCCCTCATGTTGTTGTTCAGAACCCACTTTCTAGTTACGGCAAGGGCCGCTCAGGTTGCTTCTTGCTCTTTTTTGTTTGCTTCAATTTCGTTAAGTTTGCTTTCATTTTTAAGGTTTTGAATCATCGAGGGAAGAGTTTGTGACAAAATCATGTGTAGGTCAATATAACATAATGTTTCTTCATTTTGATTAAGGAGTTGGGTTTTAAATGGGGTTGGGTTGTATTTGAGTTATGCAATGGAGTTGAACTTGTTAAGAAGTTGTA
Organism: Spinacia oleracea; assembly: GCF_020520425.1. Lineage (NCBI taxonomy): Eukaryota > Viridiplantae > Streptophyta > Magnoliopsida > Caryophyllales > Amaranthaceae > Spinacia > Spinacia oleracea. The sequence continues at coordinate 152,898,060 of NC_079489.1, forward strand.
ATTTGATGTTTGACTAGTGCAATGTAATTGAAATTGGTAACAAGGTCATGTAGGTTTTGGCACTTTTATCAAAGAGCTTCTAGTATTCTAGTCCTAGTTTGGTTGATATTCTAATGCATGGGAGGTTTCATTTCCTAGGAAGGGTCGCTCAGGTTGCGTCTTGCTCTTTTTTGTTTGCTTCATTTTCGTTAAGTTTGCTTTCATTTTATGGTTTTGATATACGCACCTCTAAGGGCTAACTATAAGCATTAAATAATCATCCTACGAAGATTTTTATGACAAAATCACGTCTAGGTCATTATAACATCATGTTATTTCATTTTGATTAAGGGGTTGGGTTGTTATTTGAGTTATGCTATGGAGTTGAACTTGTTTTTTTTTTACGCAGAAATAGGGAAATTATATTATTAGGAGGTTACCATGACCTCAATAAAGATGTAGAGTATCTTACATATAGTAGCAAAAACAGCTAATGGCCAGAACAAAAACCAGTAAGCATAGCCATAGCTGAGCAAAAGATTGAACCTAAAAAGTTTTAGATTATACAATACCAAAAGAGGTGAAGTTAGAGCAGTTAGCATTATAGACAATGTACTTCATCCTGTCAAACGAACACTTGATGTAGCTAGGCGTCATTCTGATGCACGAACATTAGGTGGAGGTTGGAAGTGATAAGCTTTGGGAATGTTCATTTTTCGACCAATATCAGCTAACCCATGAGCAACCTTGAGGTTAGCATCCCTTTTGACATGGAGGATGGTGACAGCCCAATTCCTCTTTAGAAGAGAGACGATATCAGTGATGATAGGAGCCCGTTGATGATCTTTGTAACCTCTAGGATTCTCGAACATGTATTTCAAAGCTTGAGCATCAATCTTCAGTTCAAGGTGAGTAATCTTCCTTTCCCAAGCAATCAATAAACCTTCTTTGATTGCGGTGTGTTCCGCTGAAGCAGGGCCAACACTGTTGAAATGAATGGAGAAGCCAATATGCCAAACCCCCTTATCACATCTGAGAACTCCTCCTCCAGCATTATTAATGTCCAACCAAGATCCATCCGTATTGAGTTTAAAATAGGAGGTTTGGGGAGGAGCCCAAATCCTTGCTGAATGAGAGGTGCTTGGCCTAGGAACAGAATTAACACAGTGCACAATGTTGTTAGTGAAAGTGTAGTATGCCCATAACTTGTTGTAGAAACTTGCACTATTTTCCGTTTTAAGATTGAAAACAACATTTTTTCTGTAGGACAAAATATGCCATATTGTTACTGAAAAAATGATTTGCCAAGTTGTTGAATATTTGAAATTGTAAGACACCCAATCATGCCATTTTAAGGGGAAAAAAGAGGGTTCTTCGTGATGAGTTTGTAGATAGAGTTGCAAAGGCCAATGGGTCTGAACTTTTTCATACAAGAAGGAATATCATCTGTAGGAATAAGACAAAGGTAAGAGTTGTTAATATTCTGAGGGATAGAACTAGAGGCAAAACAGTGTTGAATGAAGCTAGTAATAGACTGGTCTAATTCTTTCCAAAACTTTTGGAGAAAAAGAGGTATCAGGTCCAGGACTTTTAATAGGGTTCATTTGAACAAAATGTTTTTAATTTCACTATTGAGGAACTCAGCATCAACATCAATAATGTGGTTGAAAACGCCAGGGACATTACTTCTAAGGCTAGAGGAGTGGTTGTAGTGAAGACATTAATAAAGTACTGTCTTGCCATAGACTTTAGAGCATCCTGGTCATGCACCCAAACATCAACATCATCTTTTAAACACAAGATTTTGCTTCTAGATTTTTTGACTTTTCCAATAGTGTGAAAGTATTTAGTGTTCTAATCATCAAATTTTCTCCAATTTACCCCTGCCTTTTGAGCCCAAGTAACTCTTTCCATTTGGTAAATGTTATTCAACTTAGAAAGCAATTGTTTTTCAAGATCAAAAAGGAAAGGAGAAAAATTTCTTGACAGGCTAGTTGAATACCATCAATTCTACGCAGAAGTTTTTTCTTTTTTAGGGTGAGGTTACCAAAGATATTTTTATTCCAAGCATGCACAGTTGAAAGAAAGTTACAACGGCCATTTAAAAAATGCATATTGTTGACTTTCCAATTATCCACAAAAAAACTGGCAAAGAAGGATGAAAAAGCCAAACTTCTTTACAACGAAAAGGAGAAGGACCAGGTAAAGTAAAGAGAAAGAGCAGAGGACAATGATTTGAGTATGTTTTAGGTAAATGTAATACCTAAGTCACTAACTGTTCGAAAAGGTGTTCACCCAACTTGGGTTTGCCAATGCTAGGTGTTCACGAATCAGCTCCAAACCTTTCGGGCATTGGTCCAAGTATAAGGGTTACTTGAAAACCCAAATCCACCAAAGAGGCAGCATCCACAAGCATGTTCAAATCAGCACATTGGTTGTTGACTTGTTGTCAAACCTTCTACCCCCAGATTTCTCAGATTGTTTAGTAACTTCATATAGAGCAACTTCGATGGTAGAAAAAGGGACCTGCTCACGAAAAAAAAGAACATGTGAGTAGGTAGCCCACCATTGGTACAACAATGACATCAACAACTATTAAAACCATAGCTCAAAAAAAGAAAGGGGAAAAAGTTGAATTAACCGTGACTCACACGTGAAACACAACACAAAAGGATATTGGTACGTGGAACTCTGTTAAGCTATATTAGGAATATTAATATTATGTTAATATTAGGATTGCCATAATATTAGTATCCTAATATTAGGATTAACATAATAGTAGTATATTATCTTAAAATTAGGATTACCATATTATTAGTAGTATTATCTTAATATATCTAAGAATAGTTAGGTTGAAAATAGTTAGGAATTGTAATATATATATTCATTAATTTAATAAGAAGAGTAGTGGCTCTTTGCGTCATATTTGTCATGGTATCAAGAGCAAGGTAAGATTTTTTTTTTCCTCCGCAAATTTGAGGAGAGAAATACGGTGAGTTTTGAGATCGTGTAATGGCGAAGGATGATGAGGAAACTCCGCCACCGAAGGATGAACTCGCAAAGGAATACTATCTAGGATCATCTGATGGTCCAGGAAATATAATTACACCAATTAAACTTAGAGGCTCCAAGAACTACGATGAGTGGTCTACATCGGTTCGTAGAGCTTTGATTTCGAAGAGAAAATTTGGCTTCATTGATGGAACAATCAAAGAACCAACAACAGACCCGGACAGACTTGCAGATTGGATTGCTGTCCAATCTATGTTGGTATCATGGATCACACACACGTTGGAGGAATCGTTGAGATCAAATGTAGGAGATTATGATAATGCCGGAACTTTGTGGCACACGTGTCTGCAAATTAAAAACAAGCCTCGGTGAATGCAAGCAGGGAGGTAATGAGACAGTAGCTGAGTATTATGGCAGGCTGTCAATTATCATGAAGGAACTTGTGAATTATGCAAGGGTACCTAAGTGTGATTGTGGAGGCTGCACGTGTGGTATTGCAGCGCAGGTAGCGGAGATTAGAGAAGAGGATCATCTACATTATTTTTTGATTGGGCTTGACAAACCTTACGAAGCCATCCGAGCCCAATTACTAGGACAGACGCCTCTACCTTCGATAGATGAAGCATACCAATCAGTGACTAATACTGAGGATTTACGAATAAAGGAAGGCCATCAACGTGAGGGTAACATTATGGCTTTCAAGACTGAGGTACGAGGTAAGTCGGGTTATCGAGATCATGCCACTAGATTTTGTAACCATTGCAATAGGGAAGGCCATGAGGATGAGACGTGCTACCAGCTAGTTGGCTTTCCTGGTGGGATGATAGGAGAAAAGGAGGACGAGGCTCTGGCCGTAACAATAATAGTAGAGGGGGTCGTGGGGGCCGAGGTCGCGTAGGAGGCAATGGTGTCACAGGGCCAAGTAATCAAGGGGCAGTAGGTGGTGTGCGAGCTAACAAACTCACAAGCCAGGCACATCAAACTTCTTTGGATGCTTCTGGGATGACTGATGGGCTAGCAGGAGTATCCTCCACTCAAGTCCAGCAGATTATTGACCTGTTGACATCAAAAACCAATACGAAATTGCAAGGTATATGCGATAATAATTTATTATGGATCGTTGATACGGGAGCATCAAATCATGTTACAAACGACCTCTCAATATTGATGAATGTGCGGACGATCCAAAATTGCCCTGTAGGCCTCCCAGATGGACAATTCACTAACTCGAATCAAATTGGTTCGGTGGAATTGAATGGATGGATTAATACTTGATAATGTGTTATTTGTACCTACTTTAAATCGCAATTTAATTTCTGTGACGCAATTGAGTGATGAATCAAATTGTGTGATTCAATTTACTAACAAGATATGTGTTATACAGGACCGGTTGACGAGGAAGATGATTGGCCTGGGTGAACGAACGGATGGACTTTATTTTTTCCGTGGAACTCCGTTGGTCAAGGTGTGTGCGGTTGAGACAGAATGTGTGGTCGAACTGTGGCATCAACGAATGGGGCATCCATCGGAAAGAATTGTGAAGCTTCTTCCTCCTGTGAGTAATGCTGTTAGGAGAAATAATAATGTATGCGATGTTTGTCCTCGTGCTAAGCATACTAGGAGTCCTTTTCCTGTTAGTGAAAATAAAGCTGGTGAAATGTTTGAATTGATACATTTAGATTTGTGGGGGCCCTATAAGACACATTCGTCTTGTGGTGCTCGATATTTTTTAACTATTGTAGATGATTTTTCTAGAGGAGTATGGATTTATTTGCTTCGTAATAAAACTGAGGTTGAAGACGTGTTTATGAATTTTGTTGCAATGACTAAACGTCAATTTAATCAAGATATTAAGGTGATACGAAGTGATAATGGTACTGAATTTAATTGCATGCAAGGTTATTTTTTTAAAAGTGGAATTTGGTTTGAATCATCATGTGTTGGGACTCCCCAACAGAATGGTAGGGTAGAGCGGAAACACTAACATTTATTAAATGTGGCACGGGCATTACGTTTTCAGGCTAAGTTACCAAAGAAATTTTGGGGGGAATGTATTTCAGCGGCATGTTATTTGATAAATAGAACGCCAACTCCTTTGCTCAATAATAAAACACCATATGAAATGTTGTTTGGTAAAATTCCGTCGTATGAGTTGATTCGTGTTTTTGGATGTCTTTGTTATGCATATAATCAACGGAGTAAAGGGAACAAATTTGATTCTCGGGGTAGAAAATGTATTCTTCTTGGATATCCGTTTGGCAAGAAAGGGTGACAATTGTTTGATTTAGAAACACGAGAATTCTTTGTGTCGCGTGATGTTAAGTTTCATGAGAAGGTTTTCCCTTATACTGAGGGTATGGCAGATGATGTTGTCGGAGTATTTGCTAATGAGGAACATGTGGTAGTTTATGGGAGTGATGATGAGGCAGAATGTGTTAATAGTCGCAATGTCAGGCAACCTTTAAGGCCTAGTAGTAGTGAGGCAGTAGGAATAAGCCATAATGCACGAAACACAGGGGCATCAAGTGTGCCAGTAGATGCGAGTGATGGAGAAGTATTGCAGGAGGAGTTAGACGAGGTGTCGCATGAAGCGCACGCCGAAGTGCAGCAAGAGGCGCAGATCACAACACCTGCTTCGAACCAGACAACAGCTATTGGGCAAATGAGCAGCAATAGTGCAGGAAATATTATGTCTGGCAGTACGACGGTAGGCTCGGAAAGTGAGGAGGAGTTGGGGCGAGGGAAGAGACAAAAATACCCTTCCTTCAAACTTCGAGATTGTGTGATGCATACTATACGGAAAAATAAAGTTCCATCGGAAAGTTCATCCTTGACATCATCCTCCTCAGTTACTCCCTATCCTATAACATATTTTGTTAATTATGAAAGATTTTCTGCGAAACATAGAAATTTTATTGCAGCTATTACAGAGGGAAAAGCCCCAAAATCTTTTAAAGAGGCAATGAAACACAAAGCGTGGAGAGAGGCTATGGGTGCAGAAATAGACGCACTTGAAGGGCAGGGGACATGGGTCCTAGAAAAATTACCTCCAGGAAAGAAAGCACTAGGGAGCAAGTGGGTGTATACGGAGAAAAGAGATGAGGATGGAAATTTGATCCGGAACAAGGCACGATTGGTGTGCTTAGGCAATCATCAGATAGAAGGTACAGATTATAATGAAACTTTTGCTCCAGTTGCTAAAATGTCAACAGTGCGAACTTTCTTGGCTGTTGCAGCAGTGAAAAACTTGGAAGTGCATCAAATGGATGTACATAATGCTTTCTTACATGGTGATTTAGAGGAGGAAATCTATATGAAAATTCCACCTGGGTTTCATAAAGATAATACTGACATGGTTTGCAGAATGAAAAAATCTTTGTATGGATTGAAACAGGCACCCCGGTGTTGGTTTGAAAAGTTGTCCATTGCTTTGAACAAGTATGGGTTTAAACAGTCATATTCAGATTACTCGCTATTCACCCTTTCGAAAGGAGAGTTACAGTTGAGCGTTCTAGTATATGTTGGTGACATGATTATTGCCGGAAACAATGTATTTTTTATGTCCGTAAGCGAAAATATGCTCTAGATATTATTTCAGAAACAGGTCTACTAGGTGCAAAACCCTCAGATTTTCCAATAGAACAAAATCATAAGCTAGCACTTGCAGAAGGAAAGGAACTGGAAGATGTAGAGAAATACAGACGTCTCGTAGGCCGTCTAATTTACTTGGCCGTGACTAGGCCAGATTTGGCATATTCTGTGCACATTTTATCGCAGTTTATGCAGACACCAAAGGAAAAACATTGGGAGGCAGCATTAAGAGTAGCACGATACTTAAAGAAGTGCCCTGGTCAAGGCATTCTTTTACGTTCTGATAGTGCTTTGCGACTAGAGGGATGGTGTGACTCGGATTGGGCTAGTTGTCCTTTGACTCGTCGCTCATTAACTGGATGGTTTGTATTACTCGGTCTTTCTCCGATTTCCTGGAAGACTAAGAAACAATATACAGTATCGCGCTCATCAGCAGAAGCAGAGTGTCGTTCGATGGCAGCATTGACATGTGAGTTAAAGTGGTTAAAGCAACTACTTAGAGATTTGGGCGTGGAGCACAAGCAAGGTATGCGTGTGTTTTGTGATAGTCAGTCAGCACTTCACATTGCACATAATCCAGTTTTTCATGAAAGGACTAAACATATTGAGGCAGATTGTCATTTCATACGAGATGCAATCAAGGAAGGTGTTATTTGTCCTTCGTATGTGTCAACGAAGGTGCAATTAGCAGATATTTTTACAAAGGCGTTAGGAAAAGTGCAATTTGAATTTTTTCTTGACAAAATGGGCATTCGAGATCTACATGCTCCACCTTGAGGGGGATGTTAAGCTATATTAGGAATATTAATATTATGTTAATATTAGGATTGCCATAATATTAGTATCCTAATATTAGGATTAACATAATAGTAGTATATTATCTTAAAATTAGGATTACCATATTATTAGTAGTATTATCTTAATATATCTAAGAATAGTTAGGTTAAAAATAGTTAGGAATTGTAATATATATATTCATTAATTTAATAAGAAGAGTAGTGGCTCTTTGCGTCATATTTGTCAAACTCAGGCGTCATTTTCGTTTTTTTAACGTGGTCCCTCCACTTTATGGGAATTAAACAAATTATAGTAGTATTTGCATAGTAAAACAGAGTACAGTAGCATGTTGTACTATATTTTGTCCGCTAGCATTTAACTTTAGGAGATTGCTTCTCCTCCTTTTACACCAAAACATTAGATAGTACTATACTTTTACTTTTACAGAGTCCTAGTAGTACTGAATTGATATTTCCGTGAAATGTGTAAAGTCCAACATAATTTTGGGAACAATACCAAATCAACCAGAAAAGTACACTGCATATCTCAACTAATTTGACTGTCACCAATTATTTAAGCATTAAAATAGAGTAGTATAACTACTAGCTACATTTTAGCCAACTTTTAACTATAGGAAACCTAAAATGTAATATAAATAACTCTAAAAATACTCCCTCTGTCCCAAATTAGTTGTTTCACTTTCCTTTTTCGTCCGTCCCAGATTAGTTGTGTTAGAGCTCGCAGCGGAAATTTGGCTTTTACTAGATAATATGAAATCGATACCTCACAAATAAATAATATTTTGTGAATAAACAAACAACCCTTTATGAAGAAATAATAAATGTTACGTAAGAAAAATAATCTTTTCTTAAATTAAGCTTTAATGATGTGAATTGTTGAATTAACTTACAACCTATGCATTATATAATAAATTAATGCTAAACAACGAATGGCTGAAACTATTTAACTATAGAAACAACGTAACATGTTTGCAAAATATACTCCTTTCATTTTGCATTTTACCATCACACAACCATTTTCCTCTCCTAGAAAATCTCTTTTCCATTCACATTATTTATCTATTCTCAATTTAGAGAAACATATGATATGGTTAATTTTAGCCATATATTCCCACAATTCTCCACCTCGTTCATAATTTGAAAACATTCAAATTTTTGGACGAACAAATTGCGTAATCCTTATCCGGTTGCACCATTTTAACAATGATTGCCTACGTACCCTCGACCGGGATCAAACCCATCGTAGTTCAATTTATTTCTCCATGTATTACCTAACATGAGATAATATTAAGCAATTCCAAACAATGTTAGAACTTGCTTCCTGACACAACTTTCGTTAACATGTCTGCAGGGTTCTCATTTGTATGCACTTTCACAAGAGAAATACTTCCTTTCTCTATGACATCCCGTACAAAATGATACCTTACATCTATATGTTTGGTACGAGCATGATGAACCTGGTTCTTGCCAAGTGAATAACATTTTGGCTGTCACAGTTTAGATTCACACTATCCTGCGTTAACCCCAAATTATCTAGAAGTCCCCGTAACCACAATGCTTCCTTAACTCCTTCCGCCATAGCCATATACTCGGCTTCTGTTGTAGATAAAGCCACTGTAGCCTGTAACATTGATCGCCAACTAACTGGAGCACCATGTATTTTAAACACATAACCAGTAGTAGATCGTCTTCTATCTAAATCTCCAGCGTAATCCGAGTCAACAAAGCCACTTATTTGACATGTATATCCACCAAAGCATAAACCTGTGTCAGTGGTACCTTTCAAGTACAGTAAAATCCATTTAACTACTTCCCAATGTTCTTTACCTGGGTTCGCCATGAACCTACTAACAACACCGACTGCTTGTGAAATATATGGACGTGTACACACCATGGCGTACATTAAGCTGCCAACTGCACTAGCATAAGGTACATTATCCATGTATGCCTTATCTTCCGTTGTAGTGGGAGATTGTTTACTAGAGAGCCTAAAATGTGGAGCCAATGGAGTCACCACTGACTTAGCACCTTTCATCCCAAACCTTTCAATAACCCGCTCAATGTAGCCTTTTTGGCTCAAGAACAATTTTCGGTTTGACCTCTCTCTTCTAATCTCCATACCCAGTATTTTCTTTGCAGCGCCCAAATCTTTTGTCTCAAACTCTTCACCAAGTTGAGCTTTTAAAATATTTATCTCCACCTTGCTTTTTGAAGCGATAAGCATGTCGTCAACATACAATAAAAGATAAATATAATCATCTCCACGAAGTTTACGAATGTATACATAACAATCATAATTACTTCTAGAAAACCCTTGCTTTAACATAAAGGAATCAAATCGCTTGTACCACTGCCGAGGAGATTGTTTCAATCCATAAAGTAATTTCCTCAAACGACATACCTGACTCTCTTTACCCTCAACCTTGTATCCCTCAGGTTGATACATATAGATTTCCTCATCCAAATCACCGTGTAAGAAGGCTGTCTTCACATCAAGTAATTCTAACTCAAGATCACCATGAGCAACAAGACTTAATAGCACCCGAATAGAAGTGTGTTTTACCACCGGAGAAAATATCTCATTGTAATCAACACCCTCTTTCTGTGCAAATCCCTTGGCCACTAGTCCAGCCTTATATCTTATACCATCGGTCTTGGAAGGATCCTCTTTTCTTTTATACACCCACTTACAACCAATAGCAGTCTTTCCCACGGGCAATGGGGCTACCTCCCATGCCTTGTTTTTATGAAGAGATTGCATCTCTTCCTCCATAGCAACCAACCAACTCTCTCTATCCTTGTCTTTGATAACTTGTTTGAAGGTGACCGACTCATCATCCTCCACCGAGAGTGCATATTCTACCAAGTTAACCTGCCCGTAATGCCTCAGAGGTTTGTCTGACCCAAACTTTTGAACTGATTTATAATTTCTCTTTGGCCTAGTGGTTGCCAAAGATTCTTGCTGCTGTTGTGGTAACACGTGTACATTTTTCCGCTGAATCTCCTCATGTTCATCCTCCTCATCATTTTGACTAACACCAGGATTCTCCACCTGAACATGACTAGAATCTGGTTTGTCTCTAGATTCTATCTCCACCACTTGAGTATTTGAAGTAGTCCCGACATCACCATTGTTTGGCACTATAGCTTTAGACAAAGCTACCATGGAACTTTCATCAAAGGTCACACTCACATCTCTGCTAATTACAATTTTAGAATCCTTACACTCCAAAGACGATAGCCATTAACGCCTTTGGGATACCCCAAGAATATTGCTTACTTGGCTCTTTCATCAAGCTTATTATCCTTGACATGATAATAAGCTGTGGACCCAAAAACTCTAAGTTTCTTATAATCTGCATGTTCCCCTGACCACACCCTATAAGGGGTGTCACCATCTAAATAAGAATGTGGGGATCGATTCACTATATAGCAAGCTGTAGCAACCGATTCTGCCCACCATTCTTTGCCTACCCCAGAATTAGAGCGCATACACCTATCCTTCTCAAGTAATGTACGATTCAGTCTTTCTGCGACTCCATTCTGCTGTGGTGCGTCTCTCACTGTCCATTGTCTCACAATGCCTTCTTGATCACAAAACTCCTTGAAAGCCCCCTCTGTGTACTCCGTACCATTATCAGACCGTACAATTTTTAGCTTTCGACCCGTTCTGTTCTCAACCATTGCTCTCCACCGCTTGAAAATGTCGAATACCTCATTCTTATGCTTGAGAAAATAAATCCAAGCATATCTAGAATAATCATCAACAAATGTAACAAAGTACCTAGAACCACCCTTGGAAGTAACTTTAGTCGGACCCCAAACATCCGTATGCACATAGTCTAACAACCCTCTGCATTTGTGCTTGCTTGTAGAGAACTTTACCCTGTGTGCTTTTCCATACACACAATGTTCACAAAATTCCATTTGTGGTTTCTTCATGTTCTTCAACAAACCTTGTCCGCAAAGCAATGATAGACCTTTTTCCGACATATGACCAAGGCGTATGTGCCATATCCTAGTGCATTCTGTTTGGTTTTTACTTCCACTGATTCCAACTGCTAAATCACCTGTAACAGTTGTGCCCAAAAGAGGATAAAGATTACCGTGACGAATCCCATTCATCACTACCAAGGAACCACGAACAACTTTTAATACTCCATTTTCCATGGATATTTTGCAACCATTTTTCTCTAATAACCCAAGAGAAATAAGGTTTTTCCATAAATCTGGGATGTGTCTCACATCCTTCAAGGTTATTATTGTTCCATCATGCATCTTAACTCGGATAGTACCTAACCCGACAGTCTTACAGGCATGATCATTTCCCATCAAAACCGTGCCACCGTCCAAACTTTGATAAGTTGTAAACCACTTTCTGTTTGGGCACATATGGTGTGATGCTCCTGAATCAAGCATCCACTTACCAGATATTTCAATGCATTGTTCTGAAACAGAGTAACAATAATCTTCCTCGTCATTTGAGACAAAACTTGCCTCTTGTTTTTCTGGTTGTTTTCCTCGGGAGTTGTTGTTGTCCGGCCTCTTGAATGCAACCCTCTTATTTGGGCAATTTACTTTAAAATGACCAAGCTCACCACATTTGTAACATGGTCTTTCCGCTAGGGGTATAGATTTTGATCTAAACTTTCCTCCCTTGCCTCTTCCTCTTTCATTAGTCCTTCCTCTAGTTGTAAACAATCCCTGAGCTTGTTCATTGTGTTTTCTTCCATTACTAGACATAATTCCACTTGTAGCAACCTTTTGAAGGTCATCCGCTAAAAGCGACGTTCTAGTCTCATCCATGGTTAGGGTATCACCCACAAGCATCAATGTTTGATCCAGATTTTTATAGGATTTCGGTAATGAAAGCAATAACATGAGTGCTTGGTCTTCCTCATCTACCTTCACATCAATATCCTTCAAGTCTGATATAATCCTATCAAACTTATTGATATACTCCCGAATTGAGGCGCCTTCTTCCATCTTGCATGTATACAATTTGGATTTTAGATAGTCCTGTTTGTTAAAGTTTTCGTCATGAAATTTGTCTCTAACTTTGCACACACGCCAGCAGCCGTTGCTTCCTCATTTACCAAGAATGCAACATCCCTCTCAAGGCACAAGATTATGGCTGCTCGTGCTTCAAGATCTAACTCTTCCCAATCCTCATCCTTCATATCTCCGGGCTTTTGTTCTTTTCCCGCTAGCGCTTTGTGTAGCTTTTGCGAAATTAGTAAATTTTCATTTGCACCCTCCAATAGGAAAAATCATTTTTCCCATTGAATTTTTCAATTTCATATTTCCCAACTTTTACCGTTTCACTAGTATAAGCCATTATAACAAATATTTTTCAAAATAAAAAATTTAACCACTTAATATTTTGATGTTGGCTCTGATACCAATTGTTAGAGCTCGCAGCGAAAATTTGGCTTTTACTAGATAATATGAAATCGATACCTCACAAATAAATAATATTTTGTGAATAAACAAACAACCCTTTATGAAGGAAATAATAAATGTTACGTAAGAAAAATAATCTTTTCTTAAATTAAGCTTTAATGATGTGAATTGTTGAATTAACTTACAACCTATGCGTTATATAATAAATTAATGCTAATCAACGAGTGGCTGAAACTATTTAACTAAAGAAACAACGTAACATGTTGTTTGCAAAATATACTCCTTTCATTTTGCATTTTGCCATCACACAACCATTTTCCTCTCCTAGAAAATCTCTTTTCCATTCACATTATTTATCTATTCTCAATTTAGAGAAACATATGATATGGTTAATTTTAGCCATATATTCCCACAAGTTGTTTCACTTTCCTTTTTCGTCCGTCCCAGATTAGTTGTTACACTTCTAAATTAGGAATAACCCCACAATTATTATATTATCTCTCTCTTCTCACTAAATTCTTTTTGTCCCCACACCCTCTCTCATTCAATTAAAAAAATACCCCACTAACTCCTATCACATCTACTTTTTCAATAAAATAACAATTGATAACCAAACGACACTTATCACCTAAAACTATGTGCAAAGGTAAGTGTAACAACTAATCTGGGACGGAGGGAGTATTTAAGAAGCTTCACTTTGTTTCCTTACGGGTAACCCGTTCACAGAGCAACTCCAATTCACAAGTCCCATGTAGAGCGAAGATTTAGATGGATAATTCATATAGCCAACATTATGGTTATTTACAAAATTGCTCCGATACCGAAGATCAAAATTCGTCACAACAATTACCAAATTCTCACCCTCAAAATTATCATGAAAACTATTACCACCCCGGTTATGTTTACCCACATATGATACGGCCAAGTTTGCTTCCTACTATGTCAGGATATTATCCTAGACCTCTATTTTCAAATGAATCCAATATGGTTCATGGAAATATAGGTAGGGAAACAATAGGGGCCTCTAGTATGCACCAAGAATCTCCACTATAAGGGTCATGTGTGGAGTCTGATACTCCTCAAAGTGAAGATATACAAGAGGTAAATAATCAAGTAGCAAGAACATCAACAAGGAAGGCTATTAGGTGGAGGCAACACATGGATGAAAAATCTATGCACGAGTTGGTTAAATTTCTCGTTTGATTCAATCAAAGGCATTGATCAAAGTAAGGTAGATTATTGGAAAAAGATCGTAGATTACAACGAGTGGAAGGGGGAAAGTCCTTCAGTCAACATTGAGCAAGCTTCAAATCATTGGTATCAATTGAGAACTACATAAAACTGAAAAATTCCTACATGAGCGGCCATGACGAAGACCAAATAATTAGTCATGCCATGATACTTTATACCAGCCAAAGCCTAACAAAGAAAAAAAAGTTTTCATATATTTATTCTTGGAGAATTGTTCGAAATTCCCCCTAGTGGAAGGATCATGTCTCTTCACAAAGTAGTTCCACAAAAACAACAATGAATTCAACAGTGCAGTTGTTGGATGAACGACCAATGAGGCACAAGGCCGCTAAAGCAATTGTGAGGAATAAAGGTAAAGGCAAGTTAAAATATAATACAACCCGCCTTGACGAGAAATGGGGGTGACTATCAAGATTTACAATCAAAGAGACTTGCATTGTGTGAATGGTACATTCGGCAACAAGATTATGTGATTCTTTGCAAGGACACATCAAATATGGATGAAAGAGCTAGGAAAATCACGAGCAAGTATGCGAAATCATTAGAGCTAAACATGGAATGTCGTGATAAGATATTAATTTACAAATTTAAGTAATGAGTTGAGTGTTTTAAGTTTTTTTTTTTTTTTTTTTGGCAAGTGATTTATGTACTTCTATACTGCGTTCAATAATTTATAGTACATCCTAATTAGAGCTAAACATGGAATGTCGTGATAAGATATTAATTTACAAATTTAAGTAATGAGTTGAGTGTTTTAAGTTTTTTTTTTTTTTGGCAAGTGATTTATGTACTTCTATACTGCGTTCAATAATTTATAGTACATCCTAATTTGTACTTCGTATCTTAGTTTTTTTCGTAATATTAATTTACTCTAAGTGTAATAATTAAGAACGTAATTCGAGTTAGTACTATTATCATCCTTTTGGGTTTGACCCGTATTTTGTAGTTGTGTTATATCATAAACCGTACCAAAATACTCCATATATAGTTTTTCTTTTGACTTTTGGACCACTTAAAAATGATAAAAGGAGAACTAATATGCATTGCACCAAAAAAAAAAATGTTATTACTGAAGTGAAACATATGACGAGATAAGGAGTTACGAGGTATACAAGGTGTGTATATGTTTTATGTGTAGATTACTTAGTGTTATATCGAACATATATAATAGCATGACTACGAACTTGTATAGACTATGAACATAATACTGAATAGTGTGATTACTTTTTTTTAATGTCAATTTAGAACTTCTCTACTAATTGATGTTGATATTAGTTTCATTTCTTTGCCTAATTGTAGAAGGTGGGAAAAGGGTTAAACAAGAAAAAAGTTAGGGAAGTACTTCGTAGCTTATAACCAAAAAAAAGAAAATGAATTGTTCCAATTCCTCCATTTACATTCTCCTGAATCTAGGGAGACAATTAGCACTTGGTTTACTAAATGGAGCCAAAAAAAAAGGATCTTCACAATAGTAACATTATATGTACAAGTACATATATATCCACCTTTTCATACTATTACATTCCATTTCCTTTACCAATTGAGGTTGGCATGAGTGGTTAAGGGCTTCTTGCTCCTTAATCAAGGTCTCGGGTTCGAGCCTTGGGAATGGAAAAAATCTCAACCGAGAGGGATGCTGCCCATCGAGGTACCCATGCAAACTCCCGCGGGAGATTAGTCCACTCGCCGAAGGCGGTGGGAACTCCTCGTAGTAGAAAAAAAAAACATTCCATTTCCTTTGATATTTCTCTTATATTCCATTCCCTTTGATATTTTCTTACCGATTCAAAAATGTCTAAAGCCCAAATTCTTCAAACAACATTGATTGGGATGAATTTTGGGAAGTGCAATTGTTCGATGAATCAAATGATGAAATGGGTCGCTACATAATCTCACAATATGAAAAAACCCCAAGAGTGATTGTCCCTCGTGATCACGAAGGTGGTGCAGAACGTCTATATCAAGACTATTATTAACAACCGATATATCCAGAGCATGTTTTTCGGAGAAGATTCCGAATGAGAAGGGAAATCTTCAATCTTATAGTGGAAGCCCTTAAAAATCAGCGAATGCTTTTAACAAAGGGTTGATCTTACAAAAAGAATGGGTTTATCTCCTCTTCAAAAATGCATTGCCGCTTTTCGCATACTAGCTTATGGAACTCCGGCTGATGCAATAGACGAGTACATCAAGATCGGTGAGAGCACATCTATAGAGTGCTTGAAGTATTTTGGAAGGTGTACATGAAAAAGCCCAATGCTAGTGATATCCAACGACTGCTTCAGATGCATGAGGAATATCATGGCTTTCGCGGCATGCTTGGAAGTCTAGATTGTATGCATTGGGCATGGAAAAATTGTCCAACTGCATGGAAAGGGAAATTCACTCGAGGTGATTATGGATATCTAACAATCATGCTTGAAGCAGTGTTGCTGGATCAAACAACGACATTAATGTGTTAGAGCCGGTCAAACTTGTTTCAAGAGAAATTGCAAGGTCGAGCTCCAGAGGTACATCTTATTGTTAATAGCATTGAGTACGAGATGAGATATTATCTTGTTGATGGTTTATATCCTGAGTGGGTCGCATTTGTCAAAAAATTTCCTCATCCCTGAGACCCGAGGAGGCTCCTATTTAAGCAAAAGCAGAAGAGTGCAAGGAAAGATGTTAGAGCGAGCATTTGGAGTACTTCAATCTCGTTTTTCTATAGTCTGTGGGCCTGCACATTGTTGGCATAAACGTAATATTCATGATATTATGGATGCGTGCATTATACTACACAATATGATTGTTGAAGACGAACTTCGAGGAATATCTTGCAAGATGCAACTATGCGAGATAGACAAATGTATCATGAACTTAAGGCAAACCTAGTAGAGCATATATGGACGCATTTCGAGAGCAATAACTTAGACCGGTCTTTGTTTAATTTTAAAACATATAATTTCTTATTGTTTGTTATGAGTTATGTTTGTTTTCAATTAGTAATGAAATCATCGTGTGTTATAATTTATTATAATCAAAATATATTTATGTTGGATATTGAATAATTTATAAAACATCAAATAAATAAATTGTTTAAATTAAATATAATAGGGAGTTATAAGGTATTGTAGCCCACCAATGTGAAAATTTGTAACTTAAATCAATTATAACTAGAAATTTGGTGTGGCAAACTTAGCCACACCACCTTGTAGCTCACCATTGGAGTTGCTCTTTTGTCCCCCAGCACCAACCAAGGTGTAGAAAGAGGAGGAAGAGAGGATCTAAGGTCACCCAGAGCTCATGTCTTTTGGTACTAGTACATGGTGCATAAACACCAATAATGAGGACATCTGATTGTGAAGGACTAAGCTTAGTAAGGGCATGAAAATAGTTTGGCGTTTTTTCAGTGCAGGATGAGAGAGACAACATTAGAGTTATAAAACATCCAAACCCCACCTCTACGAGGGGACAACCAGATACTTATCAAATCCCAGATATTTTGCAACATATTGCGCCTTATCCTCATTATTTTTAGCTTCAAGAATGATGAATATAGAGGGTTTATGATTGCTAATAACGTCCCAAGCATGAGGGATGAAATCATTCTTAGTGGCTCCTATAACATTCCATACAACTAAACTTCATATTAATATCAGGAAAAGGAATTGGGTATAACCTGATTGTTTGAGATCACTTACTGAGATCCATGGAAAGAATTTCACCTAGTCCTTCCAATTATGCGTTTGATCCAACAATGGGATATCCTTCATTTTGAGTGGCATGATCATCGCCTGAATCTCCTTCTCCCCTCCGTTGATCATCCCCCAATATCTGAACTCCCACGACCCTCCTTTTAGGACTGTGTAGGTTTTCATATGGTTTGATAGTAGCTCTAAGTCGAGCTCTACTGTGTTTGACTCCAATATAAAACTTATTGGTTTTTTGGGTGGCGGTAGAAGAGGAATGAGAGGGATTGTGGAAGAGAACGGTGGGGATGGAAGGGAAAGATTAGTGTGTGGCCGGTAAAGATTCAAGTTGTTGCGGGAGAAGAGAATTGTGCAACTAAGAAATCTTCTGTCGCGTGGGTGGTGTCTCTATCGATGCTCATAGGAGTGGGTTCCCCATTGGTTTGTCCAGGATTGGGTGGATGAAGGGGTTGATAGTTGGGTCCAGTGGCGGAATAGGGCGTGGTGTAGGTTTATGCGGTGGGTAAGGGTTGAACGGGAGTCTGAACGACAGTGACGACCTCAAATTGTTGGCTAGCCATCTTGCCGGAGACTCCTCGTGTTGAAAGCTGGAGCTTGGGGTGGAGAGGATGGTGGTGGGGTTGTTGCATTGAGTTGTTGTGGTGGGGGGCTGGATGGTGATGGTGGTGGGTGGAGAGGATCGAAGATTTTGTTGTAGAGTGTTCTGCATTTGACGAATTTTGTTTGATCGTCTTGATGCTTGTTGTTTTCGTAGGCAAGGGAATTGGGGTTGTCTTTCCATTGTTGTGTTTTTTCTGGGAAGATGAAAGAGCAAGGCTTGGAATTGTCATGGTGGTATTTAAAGGCTGGGAAATGGAGGAAGACGGGAGGTCACTGACGTTAGCGGCCAGTAATGGGATAGTAATGGGATAGACACGTGGCTTAAAAGGAGTTGTAGCATTGAAGGCAGAATGGGAAGATGAAGGGATTTCCTTCTCTGGAGCACCTAAAAGATTTAAAAGGATTTTTCCTTCATTCTCGAGATTATTTGCACCAATGGATGAAAATTTTACTGTGTTTTCTTCATCTTCCTTCTCCAAGACTTGGTAAGGATTTCCTTGCCGGGGAAGTTTATCCTTTCTTGTCTGTTTAGCCTTGTTGGGTTGTTGATTAACTGAAATGGATTTCTGTCAGGGTTTATTTTTTTGTTTTGGTTGTTTTGGTGGGCTTTGGGCTTCGTTTATTAACAACCATAGTCCATGGACCGTATGAAGATAATTTGGGGTCTAAAATTGGCAACTCAGATTGTTGATTTTCAAAAGGTGGATGACTTTGTGGGTTTATGTTTAGACTTGGTATGGCGGGGCAATCATGGGTGTTTGACTTTACACTTGGTATGGTGGGGCAATCACGGGGGTTTGACTTTTTGGTTGTGGTTGCTTTATTTGTTTGAGTATGGGAAAGGCTAACTCTGTACTTGGGGTTGAGTGAGACATTTTTCCCACATGTGAAGCATAAAGAGCTATGTTACTCCGACACTCCCTCGGACGCTGGTGTCGGTGTCGACACGACCCGACCCGCGACACGACGCTCGACACGTGTCCGGGGAGGTGTCGACACCGATGTCGGAAAAGTGTCCCGAATACAGTGTCGGAATCGGAAGGAGAAAAAAGAAAGTAGAAAAAAAAATTCAAAACTTATCATTCAAGATTAAGATATACATCGTAGGTGTTAAAATTTGTCTTACCCATAACCAAAGACACTAGATCTTGAAGAATTCGAAACCCTAGCTCTAGTAATTGACGGTCGGAGAAGGCGAGAAAAGAAAAATATTGTTGGGGCTTTTATTGTAGAAGAAAAAACGATTTGATTTCCCTCTTCAATTTTGTTTTTCGTTAAAAATTAACTCTTTGAGAAACAACCATAGCCATGGCTTCAATCCCGTCGTTTTGGTGTGTGAGTTGTTTCTGCAATTTTGCCTGGGTGGGGAAGGTGGACGGTTTCTAACTTTTTTTTTTTTACTTTTTTTACTTTTTTTTTACTAAAGTAAAGGTGTGGTGTGGGAAGTAGATAAACCCACGTGCCTACTGCCTACCTTTCCCACTCAATGTTTTATGTTACTTTTTTTTTTGTTGTTTTTCATTTATTGTAGAGTGATGACAAACCCATGTGCATGGGAGTATGTTTCCCATTCATTTTTTTTAGTTTTTTTTTTCCTGTATTTCATTTATTGTTAGTTTACTTTAATAAATTTTGCATTTAGATATTTAAGTAGCTTTTATTAATAATTTAATGCCTCATTTTTTTAATTTAACAATTTCTTTTGTATTTAAAAATAAAAGTGTCGTGTTTTTATCCGACACTTTGTATTAGAGCGGTGTCTAAAAAACAAGTCAAGACACCCCTTTGACCGTGTCGGGGTGTCTGCAAATATTTGGATCGAAGTGTCGGATACTCCGACACCCGTGTCGGACACGACACCGACACCCGTGTCTGAGTAACATAGATAAAGAGTGGATATTTTCATATTCAATAATTTGCCATTGGTTACCTACCCAAACTTTTGTAATAAGAGGATTATTGAGATTAATAACAAGACAAACTCTAGCATACCTTGCACGGGTGAGATGATCGGTTGCTTAATCAACTCAAAGTGGAGTTCTAGCGACCTTTGCAATTTCGAAAAGTGATTGTTTATGATAATATTCCACTGGTAACTCAGGAAACATACCGTCATGGAATCAAATGGGTTCATAGATGGCCGAAAGTTTGGCTTCCATTTGGTTATCATAAGATAATGATCAAGAACAAACCATGGCCCCCTAAGAGTGCTCTATCGTAATCATCATGCAAGGAGAATCGAAAGGGGTAGACATTATGCCCTAGGTCAATAACTTATAGGTTGCCCTTTGGTTTCCACATGATATGAACACGTTGATTGATGAATGATGGACGAATAGAAATATCTAGGCATTTTCCCATTAGGGTTAGTTTCCATGGTTGACAAAGCTTGTCAAGAGTGGATTTCGTAAACTGAGCTGCCTTTGACTCACCAGGAGGATCAGCTGAATTCGTTTTGCCTCATCAAACCATTGAGATGAGCCTTCAACAACAACTTTGGAAGATAAGGGTTTTGTAGTAGGCGGTTGAGATGGGTTGTGATGGTTGAGTCACTATCTCTTCCTGATCATCCATAGTGACGTACTGACGTCTCTCGACAGAGATCCATTCTCCACGACTTGGGATGAACTCAAATCAGTAGAATGGTGTTGTCTAAATCCATTAGGGAAGGTTGGAGTGATTCTTTGAACGCCTTTGAAGAGCACCTGCAATAACAAGAGAGATAAACAGAAAAAATTTGAGGGAGAAGACAAACTCCCTAGTTCTAAGAAGACCCCCAGAGGCCCCCTCGCCAAAGGTGAGAAGGAAAATCTCCGGTAATCAAACTTAATTAGATCAAGAGAGAAGGCAGAGAGAAAATCTAGAGAGAGAAACTACAAGCAAGTCATCTCTCGCCAACCCGGAGTTAAACTTGTTAACAAGGTCTTGCTAAGTTGTAAGTTGGTATTTGAGGTGTGCAATGTAATTGAAATTGGTAACAAGGTCATTTAGGTTTTGGCATTTTTATCAAAGCGCTAGTTGTACTCCTAAAGTCCAAATCCTGAAAAGTCACATGTACTGCATAGGGAGGGGATGATCGGAAAAAGTTGTCTCATTTACTAAAATAGTAACTAATATGGTTTTTCTTGTAATGAAATCAATGTTACAGTGATTCGACTACGGTCAGATGTTTAGTTTGAAGATGAACATAAAAAGAGGTTCTGAAATTAGGCCTGGTATAGTGGTATATTTGGATTTGAAATTTTTGGTGAGTTGAGGGATAAGATGTGATTCAGGTGAATCTGAACGATATTATGTTAGTATTGATCTTGGTGTCCTTGTTGAAGATAGTCGTGTATAGATCATTTTGTGAATGAACTTCATTTATAACATGTGCAGATACGTACTTTGGACCGGGGACGGTGGAAAACATTAAGTGCCACATACATGCCATTGAATCGCAGGCAAGGCGCTTATAGGATGCCTGTACAAGTGCTGTCTTTATCACCTACATATATTAGATTGATAATGTTTTGATGCATTCTCATTTTGGTCGTGTAGCAAGGTGAAATGGATGCTGTATTTGTCAATGCAATACTTTCTGCTATTCAGCAGAGGAATCTGGAAGTAAGTTCTTTAAGTTGTACCGTATTTTTTCTGATGAACCTAGTGAAATACTGCAAGGGAAAACCATAGTTGTAGTGTACTGCGTACTAGTACATATTTCTGCTGTTGAGAAACTTATTACTTACTCTGTTGCAGAGGGTTTGGGATAAACCTGTTTTAGATCGTGTGGGCCTTATCATAGAGATTTTCAATGCTCATGCATACACCAAGGAAGCGAAACTCCAGGTAGAATTATTTCTAGTCTAATGAGTTATCATGTTTTAATTTTTTCCTCACATTCATCAAGAAACTGCTTTATTTTTTGGATATAGTGAATTTTCTTCTGATCCGTTTAGACTGTCAGGCAGAGTTAGCAGCTATAATGTATAAGAAGAGTCGGCTTGTTCGAGTACGGGCTTCCGATGGTCGTTACACTTTTGGAACAAAGGGAGAAGCTGAAGTTGTGAGTGCTCGAGGGTGAGTTTCCACTATTTATACGCATTAAGATATTGAAATAATGATCGCAGCATTTCAAGCCTGCATAAAATCTGAGAACATACAGTATGTGAGTACTTGGTAATTGGTAGTCCATCATTTACTAAATGTCTGAGATTTCAGATGAATTGATTGAAGCTTCTCATTTGTTGTGCTGGTAGCTAAGAAAGTTCATTCCTGCTATACTGCCATTATTTAAACGAAACCAAGTTGCTATCTAGTTTCCAATATATTGATGTTATAATCCAGATATTAATACTAAACACAAACAGCGGAAAATGGAAAACTTGTGTGAAACCCACAATAACAAAATTGGTCTGTGTACTTAAGTACTTAGTTCTTTACTTGATTAGGGTTTAGATTGTTCTTGATAATTGATTCATAAAGTTGAGTGGACTGCATATGGATCATTGATTTGTAGTTCCTATGGGTCAAGATCATTGAAAAAACAGATTAAAAAATCCATCTCTAAGGAGTAACTTTCTGGTGATTCTGGGCTCTTCTGAACATTGTTGTTTCATTCGTCTGTGGCTCGTGTCCCTCGATCTTTTGACATGGACCAGTGGCATCCGATTTACCTGAAAATCTGATGAATTCATGAAAATAAGTCTGCTGCAGTGCTGCCCCTTTATATGTTATTGAGGTCTATGCTTCAGTTGATTGCCATCTTAGCTTACAATTTTTTGAGTTTCATTCTTTGCAGCTTGATTGAATTATTGTCGTGCAAGCATAATCAGTAGTCTTGTTGAAAGCATTATCTAATTTGCATGAATGTCCATTGCAGGAGAGGAAGTGGTGGTCGTGGTTTTATTAGTGGTGCTGGAGAAACAGAGCTTGAGCTTCAACGTCGAAGGTTTCCCCTACTTTAATCTGTTTTTTTCCTAGAAGATTTTGAACTTGATGAGTTGATGGTTACTTTTTTTTGTCAATGAAGAATGTAGTGCATATTGGCGATATGCTATTGTTTATAACTTTATAATATTGGTAAATTTGTGCTTTCATCCTCCATTTTGATCCCTCCCCCTTATACCAGCCCCCTCATTTCTGCCAGACCAGGGATGAATCCAGAGTTTAAGATGGATTTTTCTTTGGAATTGTGCAATTTGTTTTGGCTCCTATAATTGTATGATCCATGCTAAGTCCTGTAAGCAGCGTTCTAACTCAAATCAGATACGTTGGAGGAGCTTTAGCTCAGACCCGAGCCAAGTTTTTTCCCCGTGAAGTATAACTTGGACTTCCTTCGTGTATAATATGCTTCTCCATGAGCTGAACTGTGTTACATGCTTAGTTTAGTATATGCTTCTTTAATATTTTTTCTGAAGAATTGTCGCTAGACATGACAGTGGACTTCTATCCTCTATGTTTTTGCCATCTTCTAAAAGATGTATACAGTTCTGGAGTGGTAAGGGGCGGGGCTTCATGCTTCACTCACCTTCAAATGATTGGTTCATGCTTCACTCACCTTCAAGTTCTGAACTGTGTGATTGTTCGCCTATAATATGTTAATGCTTTGGCAATTCTTCTGTTTGAAAATTTTGAGGTGCTACATAGTTTATCTTTTGCAGTGAACTAAAACTTGAACTTCTAATGGCAGAATCTCAGAAAGAAGAAAGCGCCTGCTGGCTGAAATTGAAGAAGTTCGTAAAACACGTGCTGTACAGCGTGCAGGTCGGAAAAAGCAAGGAGTTTTAGATGCTCCAGGGTTTGCCACTATCGCTGTTGTTGGTTACACTAATGCTGTCAGTGATCAACGTCTCCTACACTTGTTTTTTTCCTTGCCTTTTCTGTTTGCATCTCAGAGATGAAATTTAGGCCCCGTTCGGTATCGTTTTTTGTTTCAGTTTTCTGGTTTTTACAAAACTAAAAACCAAAATATGAAAACCATAAAAAGTAGTTTCTAGTATTTTTGTTGTCAATTTTCAAAATTAACATGATCACTATAAGTATGACTAAATTGTAGTTCATGATTCAATCTAAATCATATGACTTTCAAAACCACAAAACTGGAAACTGACGGTCATACCGAACAAGTCCTAATTAGTTTTTGACTAGATAGTTCTTCGTCTACAGGGGAAGTCTACATTAGTTAGTGCACTCTCAGACAGTGATCTGTATAGCGACGATAGGTATACTCATTATCAAAAGTGCTCCTCTGTTTTCATATATATGGTGTAAATTTTAATCACCGTGTTAAATTAGTTCAATATGTGCAGATTGTTTGCCACAGTCGACCCAAGAGTCAGAGGCGTTACTCTTCCATCCGGGTAATATACTGCAAGGAGCCCCCAATATTCTTGCCTTTAGCTGGTTTGGAGTATGATGAAATAGTACGACATCAAATTGAACCTAATTAACCTTTTAAATATTAATATTCAGGAGGAAGGTCCTACTTAGTGATACAGTGGGATTTATATCTGATTTGCCAGTGCAAGTGAGTTGGCAGGACAGAAACTCATACTTGTGTTTACGAATGTTTACTACCCTCTTTTAGAATTCTAATATGCATTCTTTTGCAGTTAATTGAAGCATTTCATGCTACCTTGGAAGAAGTTGTAGAAGCAGATCTGCTTGTGGTGTGTTTTTTTTTCTCTCAGTTTTTTTTCCATTGTCCATTCTATTTTGATAGATGTTCTGAGAATAGGGGCATGGCCTGCAAATATGGGCGTGAGTTCATTTGGGATTTGGCGTAGTAGGATCCTTTATCTTAACAAACAAAACAAAAAGGATGTTAAACTGACTATAGTTTTCTCATTGATCATGAAACTGGGTGATGATTGATTCTGCACAAAATGTACAGCATGTACTGGATTCCAGTGCATCGAATCTCGAGGAGCAACGACAAGCTGTATTAGATGTCCTCCGTCAAATAGGTGTTTCAGGGAAAAAGATTCAAGATATGGTTGAGGTTTGGAATAAGGTAGTTTTAATACTTCAATCTGTCCAGTTCTTTCTTTCTTTTTTTCGTTTTTTGTCATTCTGAATCATTGAGATTATTATGATGATGATTAAATTTCTAAATTTGATTTGAACTCAGATTGATATCCAAAGAGATACAGACACAGAAACAGAAACTGGAGTCAGCAAATTTGATGATGACAGTGATTACAAGTTTGAAGAGGATGAAGATGAAGTAGCTGATGATGAAGATGATCAGAAATTGGAGTCCTGTAACGGGTCAAAGACGGAGGAAGAAGGCCCGGACTCTCATCCCGGGCCTGAAAGTCAACACATTCCACTTGTCAAAACTTCTGCAGTAACAAGGGTAGGATTGCAGGAACTGCTTGAGCTCATTGATGAGAAACTGGTTCAGATTGACAAAGAGCAACTTTCATCAAGGAAAGTGCAGGAGAAGGGTGAATTTGACCGTAAGTGGCGACCTACTCAAGCCGAGAACGTGAGTGTTGCCATGGAATAATTTCGTGGTTTTCTCTCAACCGTACAAGTAAATTTGCGCGTTAGTTTTAGCGACGCACACTCTGTGCCATGTTTATTATAAGTTTGTAACTAACTGCCAATGAGGTAAAAAGATGTTGAAGTTTTTTGCTTTCATGTGGAATTTTGTAGTTTCCAAGTAGCCAAATAATTTTGTGGGATACTAGGATGTTGAACTTCTTTTGCTGATTTGGAGAGTTAGGCCATGGAAGTTTAGAGAGGTAGTGGGTAAGTTTAGTTATGTAGATACTAGATAATGTCATTTTGGTGGCATTTCACATTTTCACCTAATTTTTTCTGCCTAAAGAAACAGAAAAAAAGTTCCTCAATTTTACAATAAACTATTGTAAGACCATATAATTCAAAAACATATTGTGCTTTGGTTTCCCTGAAACTACACTTTTTACAAGCTCGCCCAGATATATGCGGTATATGTCGGTGGTGTTTTTGAAGAACCTTATAAAAATAAGGGTATTTTTGTAATTTTGTGTTCAAGTTGCTGATAGTGTTTTCGAGGAGAACAAGTGTTGTACTTTGAATCAAAATGTTATTTTTTTTTTAAAACAGACAAATGTTGTATATTCAAGAATAAATGTTTCATTAAAAATCACAAATATTGTACAAATAAAAGTAACATAAGAATTTTTTTTTCCCTTTATTTTTCTAAATGAAATTTTGCAGTTATATACAAGTTTATTATTTTTATATTCGATGAAAAAACTAGGCTAGTCATTTTGGTTAGAGACAATGAAGGCATCCTTAAATACGTATTATGAGGAAGAGAGACGATATTTCATTCGCAAAAGACCAATGAAGTACTTCATGTTGATGACCCTGGTTAACCATGAAATCGGCATCGAAATTCGCCTCCCTTGGCCTAAATTGTTTTGCATTTAATTAAATCACATGGTTGAGCTTGACAACTTGTGTAGGCCTCGTGAATTCCTTGAGTTCATTCTTGCACACATATTCCCCAAGCAAATACTTGGTGTGTTAGTTCCTACCAACATTGCATAATTGATGCACATAGTACCATTTATGGCCAACCACTTTTTTACGGCGGACACATGAGTGTGTCTACGTTGGGTAGCTATCAGCCTATCACATGTTCACCCGACTCAGTGTCAAGCCCAATGTTAAGCCCCAATCCTCTGACCTATCCCGACTCTCCCAAGAGCTAGAATTGCTATTGTTTGGGATCGAACTGATGACCTTTATTCCCTTGGGTATGCAATCGAAGTTAATCTCCTAATTACTATTTCTTCCTAATTATGTTTCTTAGTACAAATGCTATGCTATTATCGGAGGTGTGATTTCCAATCTCTACATATGTTAGACATCGTTGCCTAGAGTCGAAGACAGATCCAACCCCACTCGCTCCCTTTCCCTTGACTTTTTGTAGCGAAGTTGTTGTGTCTCTCATTCTACTCTAAAACTACCCTTAAAACCCCAAAAAACTTCCACGATATGGTGCTTAAGGTGCACTCTTTTCGCCAAATGAAACCTGAACTTATTAAATTTGATTGGAAGTTATTGGACATGATCCATACCTGATCGAAAGAGAGTACTTTTTGAAGAACTTTCAAGTTTTTCTAATGATATATAGACTTTAATTTCTTTGATTTTATGTAAGGTCCTGTTCGTTCGACTTATTTTGACTTATTTCAGACAAAATAAGTTCAGATAAATTCAGTTAAGTTCAAATAAGTTCAGTTAAGTTCAAATAAGTTCAAATATAAGTTCAGCAAAAATAAGTTTTTTTTCCAGACATTTTCACACACAAATAAGTTTATTTTGACAAAATAAGTTCATGTCCAATAACTTTTTTCAGATAACATAAGTTCAGATAAGTTCAATTAAGTTCAAATAAGTTCAGATAAGTTCAAATAAGTTCAGTTAAGTTCAAATAATATAAGTTCAGTCAAAATAAGTCCAATAGAACGGAGCCTAAAAAGTTATTTTGAATCTACATACTCCGTGCTTAATTGTTTGCAGTGGTTTATTGAAAATCAAACTATGTTTCTCTCGTATTGCTGTTTTTTTTAACATCAAACTATATTTATGATTTATTATCTTCTTTTGCAAATAATATTTCGGATTTTTCATGAAATGACCCCGAGGTTTGCAATAATGCACCAAATACCCATATTGTTTCCCGAATGCAACAAACACCCCTGACGTAAGCAATAAATACAATAAATGCCCTTTTGGCTGACGGACGTTAAGTCTTCGTTAATTAGGCAGTTAATTAGTTAAAACTTATTGCACCAAATACCCCTAAGGTATGATACAATGGAACAAATGCCCCTGAGATTTAGTTCTATCTTTTCCAAAAAACTAGCCGTTAGATTTGAATAATATAGCCGTTGCCAGCACTGATTTCCCTTACATATACCCCCCATTAACCCATTCCCCCCTCCTTGCAGAACAGCAACATCAACAACTAAACTCCAGAACAACAACATCAACAACTAATCCCCCAACATTCCACCCCAACCCCCCACCAGCATCAACAAGACAGAAGCAACAACACCAACAAGACAACAGCAACAACATCAACAACACAACAACAACAACAAGACAGCAACAATACAACCAAGATCAACAACATCAACAATACAACAGCAACAACAGCAACAATACAACAGCAACAACAGCAACAAGACAGCAGCAACAACAACCAAGATCAACAAGATAGCAACACCAACATCAACAAGACAGCAGCAACAACATCAATAAGACAGCGGCAACAACAACCAACATCAGCACCAACATCAACAACACAACAGCAGCACCTCCCCCTCCCCTCCACATACAACATGAGTTCCTCATCCAATACATCATCATCCTATCTATTTTCCTACATCATTGTTCCAAACAAATGTTGTCCTGTTTGTGCAAACAAATGTTCAATAAAAAGCTCGGAGACATCAAAAAATCCACAGAGGCTATATTACAAGTGTGATCCTTGTAACTATTTTCTGTGGTGCAAAGGCAATGTGCAGCATCCAAATCAACAACACCAGCAACAACAAAGCAACATGGAGTATGAAGGAACATCGGAAGACAACAACAATCTGAGTGACGAACTCAAGAAACTGAAGAAGAGAGTGAAAGAGCTCAAAAAATTCCAAGCTAATGCAATTAAAATAGGAATTGCAATGTTTATGTTTCTAATATTTGTAATCAGGAAGTAATGAAGCCAAATCATGATAGTTGTAATGGCACGAGAACCTAAATTTTATTTATCAATAATAGAGTAACTGATTGTTTCCAAAATAAACCGAACATCAAGTTGTCGGGAACTTTACAAAAAACTACCAAAATGTGCCACAACTTAAGCTTGTTTCCAAAATGTGTAAACTAAAACATAAAAACAGAAATGTAAACTAAAACCTAAGCTTACTAGCAGTTATGCAGCTCTGGCCTTCTTTCCCTTTGATGCAGCAGATGTGGAGCCCTTCCTCTTTCCAGCAGTAGATGTTGATGCACCACCAGCAGCAGCATCAGATTCCTTCCTCTGTTTGGCAATGGAGCCTCCCTTACAGGTTCTTGAGTTGTGCCCAACTTGCTTGCACTTCCCACACTTCACATCAGTGCTTCTCTTCCCCTTTTTCTTCTCATGAGCACCCCAGCAGTGAGCCTAATTGGAAACTTCACATGACCATCTGTGACCTCAAACTCACCCCCACCCCCCCAAGCATTACTTGCAGAACAAAACCTTGAGTCAGCACTCCTCTCTTCCAACATCTTAACAGCATATGGTGTCAATTGATCGGGTCCAATGTCAACAACTTTATCAAATCTAGTCCCTATTTTCTTCATGCACCAAGACCTTATTTCTAGCATAAAAGAATAGAAAAACTGAAATCAGACACTTATATCCAACTAAAACTCGACTCGGACACTTGAACACAAATCCGACTCAGACACTTAACAAAAACTCGACTCGGACACTTGAACACAAACCTAAGTAAATAAGTTCCAATTAAACAAAATTAGGATAAAATGAGATTGATTACCTTCAAGGAGTGTCATAACAGGAAGATCCCTAAAGGGTTTGGTGCACGCGTTGAAGGATTCCACAAAGTTGGTGGTGTTGTGATCACAAGTGACCTCAACATCAAACTTGTGTCTGCACCACTGTTCAGGGACTTTGTCAAGATATGCCACTGCTTCTGGCATGATTTTGATGATCTTTTCCATTGCTTTGTTGTATACATAGGGATTATATGCATCAGCAGCAACCCAGAACAAGTCATGGAAGGCTGTGCCACTGTATCCAGCTTGTCTGCAATTCACATACAGATGCTAAGCACAGACCCTCCTGACTGCTCTTGGGAAAACTTCATAAAGAGAAGCTTCAACACCCTGTGCATTTCAGTGAGCATGGATTTGAATCAATGAACCAGAAAACTGCAAAAACAGGGGAAAAATGCAAAAAAATGGGGGAAATGCAAAACCAACCAGAAAAGGGATGAGTAATTACCCTCATTCTATCACTTATAAAGGTCCAATCATCCCTTTGGCATCCATGTTGAACAAATAAAGCCCTCAAACTTCTGAAGAAATAAGACCATGTGTCCATACTCTCCGTACTCTCCGTACTCACAATGCTATACGCAAATGGGAAAATCTCATTATTTCCATCAATAGCTACTGCAGTGAGAAGAATCCCCTTATAGTATCCACTTAAATGTGCATCATCAATGCCTATGATAGGCCTAAAACCTCCTAAGAAACCCTTCACTTGTGCAGAGAAGGAGAAAAAACAAGCCTTGAAACGGGGCGTCACATTACCAGAATCTGCAGTCCAAGTGACCAAGGCACAGCTCCCGGGATTGGTGGACTTGATCATTTCTGCATATGATGGTAAAAGGGCGTATGATTCATCAAACCCACCATAAATTTGCTGCCTCCCAAGGCTTCTGACCTTGTACATCAATCGTGACTTCACCACTATCCTATAAGTCTCCAATGCTTTTATCTGAAGCGTCTTAATCGGGATCTCTGGATTCGCGTCAATATCAGGTAATAACTTCTTGCAAAGCCACTGAGATGTGACAATGGGATTCTCCTCAAGCTTCCCACATGACTTGTGCTCACTGGATAGGGTTTTAATGGCCCAACTGACCCCATCCAACATCACACAAGCATGAATCCTCCAATTGCATGACTCAACCAGACACACTGCAGTGAATCTAGTTGTATCAGCCTTCTCTACACTCACAGCAAACCCCTCCTGAACACAAAAGTCTCTGATCGAAAACCTCCATGAAATGTGCCTTGCTTTGGAAAATCATCCAAGGTTGTAACTTGATACTCCCATATGGCATTTCTCCCACAACTTTCCCATTTGCATAAAAGTTATCCATCTTGTTACTCCCATCCAAATGATCCTCAAAGCTACTCCCAGAATTAACCTCCCCAAGAGCATCTAGTTCTTCTTCATCTTCAATTTCTTCATCAATGTAATCATCGGAGTTGAAATCAGCACTGCCACTGTCACTTTGACTCTCCACAAAGTCTCCATCATCACTCACATCATCATCCCACTGCTCCTCTTCCTCATCATTGTATGCAGTGGGTGTTCTCACCCTAGAACCAGCAGACCTTACCCCCCTCTTCCTAGGAACAAACGTACCCGTCTTCTTAGCATGACTTCTTGAATTTTTGAATCCCCTCGCTTTGTTTAACTCAGCCCTGTTAGGTTGTTGTGGTGGTGTCTGATCTGGTTGCTGAGGTGTTTGTTGAGGTGTCTGCTGAGGTGGTTGTTGTGTTTGTTGTGGTTGTGTTTGTGGTGAGACTGGTGGTGGTGATGGAGATCTTGGTGGTGGTGATGGCTGTCTTGGTGGGGGTGATGGTTGTCTTGGTGGGGGTGATGAAGCAGTTGGTGGTGGTGAGGCAGCATGTTGTTGTTCTGGTTGTGTACTAGGTGGTTGGGAACTTCCCGGGGAGAAGCAATCAGCATTTTGTAAAGTGAAAACCCGTACGTACTCCACACTTAAGTCCTCTACAGAATACACAGGCACCTCAACTGCCACTGTGTTTTTCAATTGCTCCTCCATTTCCCTTTGAATCTCAGCCTCCTTTTCTAACCTTCTACTTTCCTCTTCCCTCTCCCTCTCAAACTCCTCAGCTTTCCTTCTAAGTTCTGCAGCCTCCCTTTCCTTCCTATCCTTTCTTTTCTTAACTGCAAGCCTAAACTGAATTGAAGTTTCCTTCTCATTTGCCTTCTCTATCCATATCTCCACAGTATCCTTACGCAAAAATAACCTCCACATTCCCATCAAACCAACATCATTTACCAATTCCACTATCTTCTTCGTGTTAGGATTTTCATAAAACAATCTAAAAACCTCGGGAATCAAAACATCTTGCTTAATGGAATCATCAAATAGATCATCAACCAAATCCATGTAGTTGGTTTCATCAGTATCAACTACTCTCACATCAAAACTATGATCATTGTAGTGACATAACAACCAAATTGCACCCATCCTATACAAACGCAAAAAATACTTCAAAATCATGAACGAAAGCATAAGGAAAACAACAAAGCACAACCACATACCATGTTCTACCATTAACACCCCAAAATTCAACTTATCCCTTATCATGAAAAAATCCCGATTTTAGATAAACCCTAACCCTAATTAAAGCAAAATTCGCAAAAAACAGCACCCAAAACAAGAAACGAATTGAAGGGACCTTACCATGACACAATTTTGAAGAACGCCCAGCCACAAATTTCAGTGCTTTGCTCCTTGCACCCACAAATTTCAATACCAGAATTTTGGACCAAATTGTCGAGCTTTGTGTGGGGATTAAGTTCAACTAACTCTTGCGAGTTGGTTTACACAAATCTCTGCGAAAATCTCACTTTATCTCTCTAAGGTTTCTTCTTCAAGTTCACTCTAATGGTGTAAGAAGAACAGAGAAATGTCGAGGAAGGGGAAGTTGGGAAGTTAGGTTTTGATTTTTTTTTTCCCTGTTATGGCGCCATAAGGGGAGAGTAAGGGCAAAATGGTAAAACATGCCTAACGGAGACTTAACGTCCGTCAGCCAAAAGGGCATTTATTGTATTTATTTCTTACGTCAGGGGTGTTTGGTGCATTCGGGAAACATTAGGGGTATTTGGTGCATTATTGCAAACCTCGGGGTCATTTCAGGAAAAGTCCGATAATATTTAGATAGTTAGATTAGATTTGCCTCATACTATCAAGTCCACTCCTTTAACCTCGCATTCAGTTAAGGCTAAAGATGGCAATTGGCCACGCCAACTCGAGGCACTACAAAAGCCCATCGCGGAAAAAGCACGGCCCCACACAGGCACAATATTATGAGTTGGGCTTGAGCCACTTATTTTTTTAAAAAGAAAAATCACAACAAAACACGACACAGCATGACATAACACGTTAAACTGAGTAAAATTAGACTTAAGCACAAAGGCATGACACGATACAACACGAGGGCACATGTGCTTGGGCCATGCTTGAACCGCCATTTTAAAAAATTTGACCCAGTGCGGGATTTGCGTGGGCCGAATCCATTCATACCCCTGGACATAGGTTTGACACAAAACACAACCATCTCCGTTTTTTCAATTTTTATTATTATCTTCTTTAGTAAATATTATTTAGTGGCATAACACGCTTATGTGACAATCTCTACGCTCTTGAAAAATTTATCTTTTATATAGATACTTAGATTAGATATGTCCCAGCCCTTTAGATTTGCCTCATACTATCAAGTCCACCCCTTTATCCTCACATTCAGTTAAGGCTAAAGATGGCAATGGGCCATACCGACGTGATGCACGACAAAGACCCGTCGCGAAAAAAGCATGGCCCCACGCAGGCGCAAAGTTATGTGTTGGGCTCGAGTCACTTTTTATTTTTGAAAAAATATAAAATAACACATTAAATTGAGTAAAATTAAACTTAAGCACAAAGGCATAACCGCACGACATGATACAGGACGAGGGCACGTGTGCTTGGGCCATACTTGAACTGGCATTTCGAAAATTTTGGCCCGGTACAGGTTTGGCGTGGGCCGAATCCATTCACGCCTCCAGACATAGGCTTGACACAAAACACAACCATTTTAAGTCAAGGCTTGAGGGAATATTTAATACATACTCGTACCTTCCAGGGTCCTAGGATACGTCCTTGTACTCTTGTAGACGCTGTACTACATACTCAGACCAACGCCGACACTAATATCGATCGTAAAGTCATACTCACACACAACACACAGCAAACAGTAGCAACAACAAGTGGGTAGTGAGAAAAGTGCACAGTCTGTAAAATAAAATAAAACCATAACAGTGGCTTATTCTGCGCCCCACCGCGTATTATAAGATCTTCACTTCTTCCTCTTTCATACGAATCCGCTCTATCACTCTTTTTCTTTCAACACTATCATCATCCCACTCTCTCTTCCCTTTCACAATTGCCAAATTACCATACTCAAAATTCAATATACCCACTAAAACTTTGCAAAATTGGATTTCTTTTTGTAACTAGATCTGGATCCCTCAAGTTCAGGTGGTCTCATTTTCATTGATCTTTAGGTAATCTCTCAAACCCCATTTCTTGCAGTTTATTTTTATGTTTTCTTATGATTTTTCAATTTTCGGAAACTGGGTATTCCATCATTTGCGGGATTGATGCTCCAATAATGTTTTTTGTTGTTGTTGGATCTATATCTGCTCTCCAATAATTTTTTATTAGTTACATTTTTATATGGTCATGTTGGTAGGGGTGAATCTATTTAGATTCTTTTAAATTTCTTATCGGTAAGATCTGTGCTTGATATGGTCATGTGATGTTTTGCTTGATTGCATTCTTGATTCATGATTGCAATCATTTTATTGATGATTAGTATTAGTAGGATAGTACCTTGATTTATCTATCTATCTATCTATTGATTTGTGATTTGTTTATGTAATGCAATTTATTCATCAGTTGTAGCATTTCATCAAAGATCTCATCATTGCTATGCCTGTATTCAGAAAATGTGGATGCTTCTTGTGATGGTTCACTCTTAGATTGAGATAGGTTCACTCTTAGATGTGTTTTTACTTGAATGATTAGCAGCTCAGCTCATGTTGTGTTTTTCATCTATTTTCAGTGCCAGGTAGACTTGTATAATCCACATACATAGGAGTGTGTGTAATATTGTAAGCAGAAAGAAATCATGTCAAGGAGACCTGTAAATCCTACTCGCCGTTTGGTGGGAAATGGAGGGTTTCCACTCGTGGGAGCGTTTCCATCAAAGACACGCTCGTCTCCCTTGGTTTCCGTTACCCTTGTGGCGTTGGTACTTCTCTGGCCTTATAGCAGTTGCTTCACTATATCAGTGTATCTTCATCAGATCAATATTTCTTTCATTGTTTATAATCATACTTTATTATCTACATACCATATAATTGTATGCATCTGTTTTTGTCTAGATAAGAAGATATATTGATATGTATACTTAAAGATATTGCTTCTAATTCTACTTTTTTTTTCTTTTTCTTGCAGGGTGTATTTCTTATTGTTGGGTACCTATACAGTGGCACGGGTGCGTCTATCTTGCATTCTGCTCTTTATTTCACAATTGTTTCCTTTCATGGCTACGATATGATCATATTGACCCAAATATCCAATCGCCATTGATTTTTTTTTCTTTTTCTAGATTCCATTTACCAGAAGATAGAAACTCTCCTAGCTTGATTTTGTAGTTGATTTACCAAATCTTTGCTTCTTTTTATGCAAAATTTCATGTCTCCTTTCCTCCTTTATATTTCTACTTGTGTATTCAATAGCTCCTTAAGCATGTGAAGTCTTTCAACCCCCTAAGGATTAATGTATGATCACTTATTGAATTGATTGTTTGTATCTTGCAGGTAAAAAAGACATTGTTAGCAGGATGGAAGGTAGATACACTTGCCACTATCTTCTATTGGTTGCTTTGATTCGTCTTATTCAATTGGATATTTTGTATGATTTGTTGGCTTTTCTTCTGTGTATGTAAAGGGAGAAAAAGTAATCTTTCTCTTTGTATCAGAAGTTATCAGTTGTCAGCCAAACCAATATCTTGCTAAGTTATTACTGCAAAGAGTTTCCCACCTTTTCTCTTTTGGATATCAAGCATATGTGCTTGCTTTCCTATACTGAATATATCTTCTTTGAGCACGACTGTGTTCAACAAGCCAACGACAACCCTCTGTTGATCCCAACTGGGGTGGAGTTTAGGGAGGCTAAGTATTTGCAGTTTTACCTCTGGGAAATAGGGAGTGTTTTCCAGAAAGACTGCAAGAAACCATTTTGAATAAGAAGCTTTAATTAAGTTCATGTTATCTAATTTGACCTCCTAGCTTTTGTAGCCCCTTTTAGACAAAATTAATTATTCAACAGGAAACTTATCCACTTTCTATGGAGACGCTTCTGGCTAATTGTTTAAATATCCCTTTCTAAAGGCTTCGCTTGGAGGTCATTGTTTGACCACTAATTCTTAAATGGATCTGGTCCACACTAAATTTATTGTGGACCATGCCTAAAAAGAAAAGTTAACAATTTGATTCTAATTTATTTTGACGTGTTTATTAAAATTATTATGAAAATGTATCAAATTGGTGTCATTAGTACATGTTGGGCTTGAAGGATGTGATTTATAGTCATGACTCTCTTTTAAAAACATAGGGTTACTTTGATTCAAAAAAATGGTTATATCTAAGAAAATTGGTGTTTAATGTATATCCAATATGTGAACAATAAAGGTCACTATGTACAAAAAAATGGGTGGTAGAGTAAACTGTTGGATTTGATTAGGTCCATGCAAGAATAATCCTTCTTTGACTACATTTAGTCCGCAGTGCAGCCTAGTAGTGGACTAGACATTTCTTTGTCTGATTTTTCATATTT
This sequence comes from Spinacia oleracea, assembly GCF_020520425.1. Lineage (NCBI taxonomy): Eukaryota > Viridiplantae > Streptophyta > Magnoliopsida > Caryophyllales > Amaranthaceae > Spinacia > Spinacia oleracea. Next base: position 152,934,810 of record NC_079489.1, read on the forward strand.
TGTCTACCTTGGGTAGACTAGTTGTCTGGTTACTCTTCCGACTTTCCAGCTTCCACCTTTGTTCTGAGTGAAGCAATTTATTTCTGAGATGAACTTTAATTTTTTAACTTCTCATGCAGGTGAGTTTTCTGGAACACTAGAACTTCAGAAGGCAATACCTCTTCTGAAGAAAGCTTACGGTGATGGCATGCACAAGGTTTTGCATGTGGGGCCTGATACTTGTTCCGTGGTTTCTAAGTTGTTAAAAGAAGAGGATACTGAGGCATGGGGCGTGGAACCATATGACTTAGAGGATGCAGATTCGAACTGCAAGAGTCTTGTACGGAAAGGCATTGTACGTGTTGCTGATATCAAATTCCCATTGCCATACAGATCACAGTCATTTTCATTGGTTATCGTCTCAGATGCATTAGATTACCTTTCACCAAAATACCTGAACAAAACTCTTCCAGAATTGGCAAGAGTGGCTTCTGATAGCATAGTGATATTTACTGGTACGTTGATAGCCTCTTTCTCCTCTGTTCAATTTGATTTCTGAAAACGTTACAGCTACTCTTTGGAAAGAAATATCTTTTACTTCGTATTAAAATCATGGTTTCTTTTTAGGATAAATTTTTTTTCACCACCTGCAAAAATCGAAAAATTGTTTTTTACGTAACGGTTTCATCTATTTTTTTTATTTTTCAGGTGGTAAAAAACAAGTATTGATTTTTTTTAGGTGGTAAAAAACTATTTTTCAATTTTTTGTAGGTGGTAAAAAGCAAATTTTCCTTTCTTTTATGTGGCCATTGAATCTCTCTAATGCAGGCCTTGAGGTTAATTGTAATAAACTTACGTAGATTTCTTGATGCTGGTCAATCAAGGGCATTTGTGTTCAGCTATCCAGTTTTGAATTAGTTACTTATTTCATTGGATGTATATTTGTGTAGGTTTTCCTGGTCAGCAGAGAGCCAGAGTAACAGAGCTATCCAAATTCGGACGCCCGGTGAGTGCTCAGTGACTCGTGTCCACTCATTGTTTTAAATTACTTTATATTCATAAGTTTTGTCTGCCTAGATAGCAGAAGCCCTCCTCTGCATGCAAGATTACTCTTGGCTTGGGAAATAACCTGAAATATGTAACACAGAGTCTAGACTTATCTTGTAACGTCAATCCATCAAATTTTCTAATGGCTATTTCTCATCATTGGCTCCAAGGGTAAGGACAGCAAAACAAATGAGATTACCAACTTGACCTGAAATTAAGTGGGTAGTTGGGATAGACGGTAACTCCATCTTAGAGACGGGTAAGAAAGATCTTGTGTCTGGGGCATCTCTGATATTTTGAAACGGGTTCGGGTTAAAACGAGTTTGGGTTAAAACGGATTCGGGTTTTTAATGCTCAGGTTCACATCGAATGGGGTTGGGTCATGTCGGATCAGGAATCATATCGGGTCATGTTCATGTCGGATCGGGTTAATCGGGTAGCGGAATGAAATGGGTTGATTTCGGGTTTGGGTTCTTATTGGTTCGAGTTAATATCGTGTCGGGTTTATTTATATTTATAATTGTAATATAATTTAAACAACGATTGTTCGTGAAGGTTTCCACAGAAAGAGACCTCTGAGTTCAATTCATAGTGTGGAATTTGAATATAAAATTTCGTAGCTTTTATGAGTCAGTTTGATGGAGAATCAACATTGGTGTTATGAGGATTTTACAGGGGGTACTTTGGAAGATTCAGGCGTCTTTCTTTCGCATTTTAAGTTATCCTTTCACCAAAATTTGACCAACATATACCTCATGTCAAGGCATACATCTTCACAAGTCTTAAAAGAGTTTCTGTTGAATCTCAGGGAAGCCTTAGGTAAAAACGAAACTGAAAATTTCTTGTTGATTCTTCTTCGTGTAGGCTAAAATGCGCAGTCAATCCTGGTGGGTGCGTTTCTTCGTTCAGATCGGGTTGGAAGTAAACGAAGCTGCTGCTAAGAAGTTCGATCAAGCTAGCACCAAAGAGTCATACAAACCAAGCTGTCAAGTTTTCCACCTGAAATCATTCCATTGATTATATTATTACAAGGGCTTAAACCATTGTTAGATTCTTGATGCATTTTATAAGAAAGAGAATGCATCAAACCACAAACAGAGAGAAAGGATACACACCTTTTGTTGTGTTAGTACTAGTTTGGTGTAGAATATGTTGATTCAAAATCACCTTTTGTTGTGTTATCCACGATTTTACAAAATTCATACGTTCAATATTTATTAATTAAGGCGCGATAATTATTCCTTCCGTTTTCTTTGTGACTAATTTACAATAGCCCTTTTGTTATTTATGTAACCATTAATTTATTATCCCTGGTTCATTGCTGATTACTCTGTATTTAACATATAACTGAGTACATTGTACGAACTAAGGCGTATTAGTATTCAGTATACAAGAATTCACAACCGAGACTGTAAAGGGTAGATAGCGGGGGCGGTGGTTGTCGCCGTGGTGGTGGTGGTGGTGGTGGTACAACATCAATCGATCCTCAAGCTAGTTGCATTATGCCTACAACTACAAATATGGATAGTACGTGTCCGTTGCGATTGTTGTATGAATTTTATTAATTAAAGCTTCTACTTTTTATATTTCTTTTTTACTATGTATTGTATGTACTCTATCCGTTCTTAAATATTAGTCCCTTTTTTACTTATTTGTTTTAACTCGATATTTAACGTTTAAATATCTCCAAATATATATGTTAAAAAATATATAAAAACATTAGTCCTAATAGAATTCTTTTAGGATATAAATTGTACAATTATTGTGAAACTCCTTGAGTTGGGAGTATCTTCTATTAATTGATCATATATATAGTGTTACAAAATATTAGTCCTAATTGTATTAGGAAACCTAATGCAACTATAATTGTACAATTTGAATCCTAAGAGAATTCCATTCTCTATTGTTACTAAGTTTTTTGTGTATTATTTTCGTAATTTTATTAGAAATAGGAAAGATAACAACCCTATAAATACAAACAAATATTGATGAAAGTAATATATGTACGAGTTGGTTAATATATGATCATAATTCAACTTGGAAGAACAAGAACAAGAAGAAGAAAACATGGGTGATTTGTCCCCTGATCTTGTCAGCAAAATTGCTCTGCAATTGAGATCAATGGAGGACTTGATTAGTTTCTCTAATGTATGTCGTTCATGGAAAGATATTTCATCAGTGATCAACCCGGAGTGGATGCACAATAAAGTAGAGAAACCTAAGCTAGCCGAGCCTAAGCTCAAGAACAAGCACAAGCACAAGCCCAAGCCCAAGCGCAAGCAGAATCACGGATACAAGCACTAGGTAGCTTATATAATTAGGAGTCTAGTATTTGATCATACATATTATTATTATAGCATAATTTCTTTCATAGTTATCTTTGATGTTTTTATTTGAGTTTACAAAATAAAATTTATAAGCTTCTTTCTTGCAAAATTTGGACGGTAAAAAATTATTTTTAGCAAATTTACCTTATTGTAATATACTTTTAGTTTCGATCAGTTTGGTATTAAATCTCTCGATCAGCACTAAATATTACTACGTACCTTGAATGATTAGAAAGAATTTGATGAGGTCATGCATGAAATTGACTGACTTAAACGTAACGAGAGATGTTATTTTGAGTAACATCTCTTAAATTGAGCTGGTTCATCACTTGGTATTAGACCCGTTAAAAATTGACCCGATCCGAATCCGACCAGAAAATACTGGATCTTGAATAAGATTTTGTGATCCGTAACTCAATTTTATTCGAACCCGAGTAACCCGAAAAGTAATGGGTCAAAACCCGACCGAACCCGTTTTGGACTCGATCGATTGAAAATCATTGTATTTATAGTAATAAATGAGATTATGAGAAAATTTAAACATAATAAACACATTGTTTTTACTATTGTTGTGTGTAATATGATTTTGATTTGAATTATACGTTATATTATGGTTGAATTTGACTAAATATAAACTTGTGTAGGAAAATTTGTTTATTTGTGTCCATATTTTGTATATTTATCACCTAAATTAATAAAAATATAATGCGCGTTTTAAAATCTCTCAACCCGTTGGGTCGACCCGAACCCGAAAGTTCTGGGTCTTGAACAAGCATTTGTGAACCCGAACCCGAAAACAACCGACTCAATTCAACCCGAACCCGAAAATATTTTTTTACAACTCGACCCGACCGACACGTTTAACAGATCTACTTGTTATAATAACCTTTTTGGAGATTGGAGGGTGTTACAAGTTTGGAATCATATATGCATGGATAATTTTTATTTATTTATTTTTATGATTACGTATATCATGTCGCAGCAAGATAAACGATCGAAGGGGTGAACCAATCTTGAACAATAGAGCAAGAGAGTAAGTTTGAGCAAAATGTTCTTTACGAGATGGAGAATCGTAATCAACGTCATGAAGGATGAAGGAATATGTCCTTAGACATTTCCGTCAATTACGTACTAAATATAAATAGAAATTGATTATGAAGATAAGAAAATAATTATTTTAGTAATCATATTTGCTTACTAAAGAGTATATGTCATCGGTAAGACAAATATTGATTGGGCCAACAACTAAATATATTATTTCTATGAGGTCACACAATACAACACAGTTGAACAAAAGCAAATAAGCTCATTAGTGGATCTTGTACCAGCCGGCCACAAGGGGAAAGGGAGGGAGAATTAAATCTCCTAATTAACCTAGAACTCTAATGTTATATATTGATGTAATATTAGGTTTTACATACAAGAAGTTAAGTAGTCACTTTGAAAATATTTCAAAGTAAAAACTCAGAAACCCTACCCTTGGAAAACGCCGTTTATACTACCACTAAAAGCAATAAAAGTTTTTTCTCTTCGATTCTAGCAGATTTTGATGTTCAACTGGTGTTATTGGACTAATTAGAGGAGCAACACTTGGGGATCTCAGATTTTCGATGCTTACATACAACCGAAAAACATCCGGATGAAGTAGATGGATGCGGGTGATGAATATTGGTGATGCTCTATCAAATCCAAATCCTTACTATTTTCATCCATATTACTTTGGACTTTGAAATTTGAATACACTTTTCCATCCATAATCCTATGTTTTTTTTTGGCAAGTAAGCATAAATAATGTGGGTTAGAAGGATAACATTACAAGGGCTTCCTTCAGCCATTGTTAGGTGCTCGATGCATTTTAAAGAAAGAGAGAGGATACACCTTTTGTTGTGTTAATACTCGCACCAGTTTGACCGGTGCGGAGGTTAAGACATTTGAATCGACTTATTAATTTAATGGGTGTTAGTTGATAGTGGGGTATTTTTTTAATATAGTTAGTGGGAAATGTGTAAGGGTGGGGAGTGGTGAGTGGGGGGTGTGAATTTTTAAATGATTTTTTGTAGGGAGTAGGAATGTAGGTGAGTTAGTAGGTAAGTGAGAGAAATAATATAATATTGGTAAAAGTTTCCATTTATAGAAGCGGTGCAAGTATTAAGGGACGACCCAAAAAGGAAAGCGGTGCGAGTACTAAGGGACGAAGGGAGTACTAGTTTGGTGTAGAATATATGTTGATTCAAAATCACATTTTGTCGTGTTATCCACGATTTTACAAAATCCATACATTCAATATTTATTAAAATTAAGGTGCGATAATTATTCCTTCCGTTGTCCTTGTGACTAGTTCGAGATAGAAGTTTGCGTTTTTAAGTTGCCATGTCATCATTGTGACACGGCTTAAATTCAGTTTAGAACATATTGACATGGATTTGCTCGTAGTGGTGTAAATTCAGGTGGACAAACAGAAATTCAGCATAATGTCTTTTCGAAATCAACTTAACAGGCAAAGAAAATACTCAAAATGAATTTTTATTTTCAGTTATGGAAAATATCGAAAATTGCCTAATTGGTACGTAAAGGCCCAAAAATTGCCCAAATGAAAGGCCCATGAAAGTTCGATTTTCGGTTTGGATTAAGGCCAAAACGGAATCCAAACTGAACTAATTCGGTTTTCATTTTTTGACACCCAATCCAAACCAAATAACCTTTTAATCCAAACCAAACCAAACCAGATTTTTAATTTTCAATCCAATCCAAACCATAAAATCGAATTTTCATGGGCCTTTCATTTGGGCTTGTTTTTGGGCCTATATTATACTGTTTTTAGGCAATTTTCGGGCCCTTATTATACTTTTTGGCCAAGTTCAATTTATTCGGTTTTAGTTCGGTTTATTTAGTTTCAGACTTTTCACTCCAATCCAAACCATAAAACCAATTTTTTAAAAAAAATCTCAATCCAAACCGAACCGAATTTCTTATTCGGTTCGGTTTGGTTTTCGGTTTTTTGCTACCAAATATTCACCCCTACGTAAAGCCTGTACGAGGTTTATCCTAAAACCAATTGATATTGGTAGAGACTAGAGACCGTACTTTAACTTTTCAAGCGGGAGACATATCTATTCTTCTCCATCGTATTTCAACTCAATATTTAATAAGGGCGACATATTCAGTGGCTTGATTAATCGCAAATCCATGGAAGATTTTTACTAACTAATTGTGAATTTTTTCTTCTAATATAGTTAAAGTTGCTTGTCAAATTAACCTTTTTGGAGATTGGAGGGTGATACAAGTTTGGAATCATTTATGCATGGATAATTTTTATTTTTTTATTTTTATGATAACCTTTATCATGTCGCAGCAAGATGAACGATCGAAGGGATGAACCAATCTTGAACAATAGAGCAGGAGAGTAGGTTCGAGCGAAATGTTCTTTACGAGATGGAGAATCGTAATCAACGTCATCAACGTCATAAAGGAATATGTCTTTAGATATTTTCATCAATTACTAAATATAAATAGGAATTGATTATGAAGATAGGTCATTCGTAGTACAAATAATAATTGGGACAATAACTATTCCGGTATCGGAATCAGGTGATGTGGTAGGGCCTTCAGATCTCGAGTGTGGAGATGCGTTTGATATATGGTATAGAGAGAGAAAAGAGAGTGAAAGTGAGAGAAGAGGAGTCTGAAGAAGGTTTACCTTCCCCCATAAATTAGTATTTATAGGGGCTTGGTGGAATTAGGTCATGGGCCAAATTATGTTATATAGTTTGGGCCTTGAGTCCCTTAAATTGGGTTCAAGGGAGTATCCCGTACAATAACTAAAATATGTTATTTCTATGAGATCACACATTACAACACTAGTTGAACAAAAGCAAACAAACCCATTAGTGGGTTTTGTACCAGCCGGCCATAAGGGGAAAGGGATGGAGAATTAATTCTCCTAATTAACCTAGAACTTTAATGTTATATATTGATATAATATTAGTTTTTACATACAAGAAGTTAAGCAGTCACTTTAAAAACGTTTCAAAGTAAAAACTCAAAAACCCTCCCCTTGGAAAACGCCGCTTATATAACCACCAAAAGCAAGAGAAGTTTTTTTTCTTTTCGGTTCTAGCAGATTTTGATGTTCAAATGGTGTTCATGGACAAATTGGAGGAGCAACACTTGGGGATCTTAGATCTTCGAAGCTTGCATTGCATACAACCGAAAAACATCCGGATGAAGTGGATGGATACGGGTGATGGATATTGGTGATGCTCTATCAAATCCAAATCCTTTCTATTTCCATCCATATTACTTTGGACTTTGAATACACTTTTCCATCCATAATCCTTTGTTTTTATTTATTTTTTGGCAAGTAAGCATAAATAACGTGGATTAGAAGGATAATATTACAAGGGCTTCCTTCGGCCATTGTTAAGGTGCTCGATGCATTTTAAAGAAAGAGAGAGGATACACCTTTTGTTGTGTTAGTACTAGTTTGGTGTAGAATATAGAGGAAGTATTTTCGGATATCAGATATATGTGTAGGCAAATGCATATCATAGCAAAAGACAAAATAGGAAAAATGACAAAACAAAAATTAAATGGTACTTTTTAAAACAAAAATGGTACTTTTTTTTTTTTACAGAATGATACTCTTTTTTTACAGCATGGTACTTTTTTTTTTTGTCTTTTAACTATTTGTTTTTTAGCTGATATGTGTGTTGCCATACATATTTGATATCCGAAAAAACAACCTCATAGAATATATGTTGATTCAAAATCACATTTTGTTGTGTTATCCACGATTTTACAAAATTCATACATTCAATATTTATTAAAACTAAGGTGCGATCATTATTCCTTCCGTTAACTACTAAAAGAAATCTTTTTGACATCGAGTATATCACTATATTCCCTCTAGGGTTTACACTAGGGTTTCTCTAGGGTTTGCGCTTGGGAGGGCACATCTAGCTACGTGCTAGCCTTGTTCCTTTACGAAGGTTCCTCTCGATTTTCCGAGGTGGTTCTAATGGCTTCTGATTCTTCAAGGTTGGAGGCAGAGGAGGTGGAAAAAGGATCTACGGAGGAGGAGGTAGAGATTGACTGGGTGGTTGAGGAGGAGGAGGAGGAGGAGGCGAAGGTCTCTTTGGGTATGGTAGGGAAGATCTGGACGGAACGTAGCATCAAAGCAAATGCTTTTGTAACAACGATGAAGCGGGTGTGGAACCCTAGACACGGCGTGGAGGCGAACTGCATAGACAAAAACGTTTTCTTTTTCCAGTTTCACCATTGGAGGGATAAAGAATTTGTTATGGAGTCGCAACCATGGCACTTCGATAGACATGTTCTGGTGCTTAGTGATGTAAAGGGAGAACTCAAGCCCTCGGAGATACCCCTACACACCACCCCTTTTTGGGTAAGGGTGTATGATCTCCCATTCAAAGGGAGAAACAGCAAGGCAAATGCGAGAACAATTGGTAACAAGATTGGGTCGTTTTAGAAGATGGATAAGACGGAGGGGATTGGAGTCAACAAATCACTCAGAATTAGAACCCTAATCGACTTGCGTAAACCCATCATGCGTGAGGTGGAATTATCAATGAAGGGGGGCACAAAGGAATCTTTCAAAGTAGCATACGATAAACTCCCATTATTCTGTTACGTATGCGGTATGCTTGGCCATGGAGAGAAGGATTGTGATATGCACACGGGTGACTCTACCCCTCCACGGCTGTATAGCGAGAAGCAAAGGGTATTATCTCCATGGCAACCTATTAGAGGTGAACGAGCGAATGAGGGCTCAGGGAATCCAATGTGTGCAAGACGTCTTTTCGTGACAAAGAATACAAAGAAGGTTACACATGATATGCAGGAGAATGTTCAGGGTATCGAAAAGCAACTAGAGCAGGTATCCTTGAGCCTGGTCAAGTACTCGGCGAGGGGGGAAGATGTGGCTGGAGAGGAGAGGGAGGTGGTTGAGATAGGTGGTAGCTCGAAGGAGAAGCTCGGGACGGAGGCGGAAGAGAGACAAACCCCATTATCTAGTGCCCAACAAGGTCCCAAACTGTCTTTTGAAATTGGGCAGTGTGATAAAAAGACGAAAAAAATCAGAAAAGTTCGGTTGTTACAAAACAGTGAGAGACCTAGCAGGGAGTCGAAAGAGGTGGATGAAGGAGCTGGTTGGTGCGGAAAGAGAAAAGATCACATGGAGATAGATGTGGAGGTCCTCCATGACACGGGAGAGGGAAGCAAGAAGGCCAAGGGAGCTATTACGGGTGACAGTGGGTTCTCATACAATTCAATAGCGGTGGTTGACAGTGTTCAGCCCCGCGAACAGCAATGAAGATGCTAAGCTGGAACTGCCGGGGGGACCGACAACCCCCGTGCAGTGCGCGCTCTCCAGACATGGTGCTGGAGGGAGAGGCCGGAGATCGTCTTCCTTATGGAGACGAAAATTGATCAAGAACATTTAGAAAGGGTACGGAATAAGTGTGGCTTTACGAATGGATTGTGTTTGAGCAGTTAGGGTTTGTCAGGAGGGATGGGGCTGTGGTGGAGGGAGTCGAATGTGTCTGTTATTTCCTACTCTCGGCACCACATTGCGGTGGAGGTTCGTAGTGTGGAAGGGGTTCCATTATGGGCGGCGATTGGTGTGTACGGATGGCCAGAGACAGAAAATAAATATCGCACATGGGACTTGATGAGATCGCTGAAAGAGACTATCAACCTCCCAACTGTGTTTTTTGGAGATTTCAATGAAATAACAAGTATGGCTGAAAAGGAGGGTGGGGTGGATAGGCGTGAGTATTTGATGGATGCTTTCAGGGGAGCAATCGACTGCGGTCTGCGTGACTTGGGATTTAAGGGAAGTATTTTTATGTGGCAACATGGCTCGATACCAGGGAGTACAATTCGTGAGAGGCTCGATCATTTTCTTGCAGATGAAGAGTGGTGCACCCTTTTCCCGCAGTTCACTGTACGCCACTTTCCGATTTATAAGTCGGATCATGCTCCCATTTTCTTGACCACATCTGATAATCCGGATCACAGGAGCAAGAACAGAAGATTTCACTTCGAAGCATTGTGGCTGTCGAATTCGGAGTGCCAAAGCGTGGTAAAAAAGGCTTGGGAGGACAGGCCAAGCATGAGAGTACCCACGAAAATTGAACATTGTGCTGAAAAACTCAGAACGTGGGCGTGGAACACATTCGGTGCAGTGAAGAGGAGGATTAAAAAGGTGGAGAAGGAACTAGGGGAGTGGAAAAATGGAATACCTGATGCTGTCATGCTCGAAAAATTCAATACGCTAGTTCAAGAACTAGACGAGTTGCATAGACTTGAAGAGACCTACTGGCATGCACGAGCAAGGGCCAATGAAATACGGGATGGTGACAAAAACACGGCGTATTTTTATCACAAAGCCAATTCCAGACGGAAAAGAAATAATATTGCTCGTTTGAAAGATGCGCAAGGAGAATGGTGTAGCAAGGAAGAGGATATGTTAAATATAGTGTCAACCTATTTCACGGATTTATTTGCTTCAAGTAAACCTAACATGTTTGAGGAGGCACTGGCTGGAATCTCACCTATGGTTTCTGGAAGCATGAATGACACTTTGGTGGCTGTTCCGACGGGAGATGAGATATTTCAAGCTCTCAACCAAATGCACCCGAACAAAGCGCCCGGTATGGATGGTATGCATGCTCTCTTCTACCAAAAATTTTGGCACATTGTAGGTCCTGATGTTATTATGTATGTGCAAAATTGGTGGAACGGGGATATTGATATTGCTGAAATTAATGACACTTGTGTTGTTCTAATCCCGAAGTGTAAGGAGCCGGAACAAATGGGTGATTTCCGCCCCATTAGTTTATGTAACGTGTTATATGAAATTGTTTCAAAAGTAATGGCCAATAGGTTGAAGGTGATCCTACCGGGCTTGATCTCTCACCATCAAAGCGCTTTTGTCCCGGGAAGATTAATTACTGACAATGCGATGGTTGCTTTTGAGGTTTTTCACGCCATGAAGAGAAAGGGGGAAGGCAAGGCAGGAACTTTTGCATTAAAGCTTGACATGAGCAAAGCTTATGATAGAGTCGAATGGGCCTTCCTGGAACGTGTTATGTTTCGAATGGGCTTTTGTGGAGAGTGGGTTCGAAGGGTTATGAGTTGTCTATGCAGTGTCAAGTATGCTTTCAAGTTAAATGGAAAGGTAGGAGGTTCGGTGACTCCAACTTGCGGCTTGAGGCAAGGCGACCTTATATCGCCGTACATGTTCCTTTTTATGTGCTGAGGCATTCTCTTCTCTACTGTCCAAAGCTGCACTAGACGGTTGTATACATGGTGCAAAAGTGTGCAAAGGGGCTCCACGTGTATCTCACCTCTTCTTTGCCGACGATAGTATATTATTTGCAAGGGCGACACTTCAGGAATGTTCTGTAATAGCTAATGTGATTAGCTTGTATGAAAGAGCATCAGGGCAAAATAAATTTCAATAAAGCTGAAGTCACCTTTAGCAAAAATGTGGAAGCAACGAGAAGAAATGAAATTCTGAATGTGCTTGGGGTTCGAGAAGTGGCACGACATGAGAAGTACCTAGGCCTACCAACAATAATTGGCCGGTCCAAGAGAGCGGTCTTTGCGGTTTTAAAGGAACGAATTTGGAAAAAACTTCAAGGTTGGAAGGAAAAGCTTCTAGCCCGTCCAGGTAAGGAAGTCTTAATAAAAGCGGTTGCGCAAGCAATACCCACATACATGATGAGCATCTTCTAATTGCCAGAGGGTCTACTTGATGAGATCAATTCAATGCTTGCAAGATTCTGGTGGGGGGCCGACAACACCAGGCGCAAAGTCCACTGGGTTAGCTGGGAAAAGCTTTGCTTCCCAAATGTATGGGCGGTATGGGGTTCAGAGACTTGAAAGTGTTCAATCAAGCCTTATTAGCCAAACAAGGTTGGCGACTTCTCACTGACTCGAACACGCTGGTGCACCAAGTTTTCAAAGCAAGATACTTTAAGAATGCTGAGTTTATTGATGCTTACAGGGGGCATGACCCAAGCTTTGTTTGGAGATCCATTTGGGGGGCAAAATCCCTTCTCCTTGACGGTTTAAAGTGGAGAGTGGGCTGTGGGGAGAGGATAAACGTGTGGGAGCATGCGTGGCTGCCTGGGGACTCGTCTACCCGTGTTCCTACACCAAACATAAACATTCTGTGTGACCTGCGAGTGAAGGACTTGTTGGATGCCCAGACCGGAGAATGGGATGTAGAGGCGATTACAAATCACCTAACCGTAGGAGATACTGCATTAGTGAGGGAAATACCTCTGAGTGTGAGGATGACTGCTGATGTTTTGTACTGGTGGCCTGCAAAGGATGGAGTATACTCCACAAAAACGAGATATTGGCTCGGTAGGTTGGGGCACATTCGAGATTGGATGCTGCGTTTTAGTGGGTCGTGCAATGAAGTGTGGAAGACAATTTGGAGTCTAGGAGGACCCCCAAAACTCTGTCACTTTCTATGGAGAGCATGTACTAAATCTCTAGCTACGCAAGGGCGACTTAAAGACAGACATGTAGCAAGTGACGGGTCATGTAGCTTGTGCGGTGCGGATGAGGAATCTATAGTGCACACACTGGTTGAGTGCCCGGAAGTTCAGATGGTGTGGCATAATTCACCCTTCAAACTGGTCTTGCAGGAAGCCCCAAAGACATCCTTTATGTCCTTGTTCGAATGGTTAATGGGCAAGCTCTCAAAGCAGGAGATGTTGTCCTGTGCCACCATAGCATGGGCTGCATGGACATTCCGCAATTCCGTCGTCTTTAATGAACCGTGGAGTGATCTCGAAAGAGGGGTGGTTGGCATTGTCAGACTAGTAGAGGACTACAAAGAGTACGTTGTTGCGGTCTTCAACAGACCAACACAACTTCATGGTGTACAGTCGAGAGCAAGCTGGTGTATCCCTGCACATGGGAATGTGAAGGTAAATGTTGATGCAACAACTTTTGGAGGAGGTGGAGTTGGGTTAGGTGCTGTAGTACGGTCGAGCACATGTGAAATACTGGATGTAGGGGTCAGAAGGTACGGTTTAGCGTGGGATGCAGGACTTGGTGAGGCAATGGCAGCCCGTTTTGGGCTGTTGGTGGCAGCAAGATTGGGATACATGGAGATTGAGTTAGAAAGTGATGCTCTACAGGTTGTGAAAGCATTGAACAAGCAGAAGGTGGGAAGCACTCCAAAAGATCTGATGTTGGAGGATACTCTGAGTATTAGCTTACAATTTAACTCCTTTTGTTGTAGTCACGTTCGTAGGGCCGGGAATGCCGTGGCTCATCTAGCGGCTAGAATACTCCCTTCTAACGGAGTGGAGCAAATTTTTGTAGACTCTTTTCCGCAAGGTCTCATAACCTTGGCGGAGCTCGATTTAATTCCATAATAATACGTTCCCGGTCTTTCCCTCAAAAAAAAATTATTCCTTCCGTTGTCCTTGTGACTAGTTGGCAATAGAAGTTTGCGTTTTTGAGTTTTACATAGAACATATTGACATGGATTTGCTCGTAGTGGTGTAAATTCAGGTGGACAAACAGAAATTCAGCATAATGTCTTTTCGAAATCAACTTAACAGGTTTATAAAACCATCATTGGAGGCAAAGAAAATACTCAAAATGAATTTTTATTTTCAGTTATGGAAAATATCGAAAATTGCCTAATTGGTACGTAAAGGCGTAAAGCCCGTAAGAAGTCACTAACTTTTGTATAAGGCGGTCTCCACAACTTCTTGGACAGTTGTTAATTAAGCTAATTCTCAAGGAATAACAGAAGGGTGTAGGACTAATATAAACTAATAGGTTGTAAGATCTTTATTTATTTATTTTTTAATAAGGAATTAAAAAGATTGGTGTGAATCAGTTTTGTTTAGAATGTTGGAAAATTTTGTTTCAAATGTTCATTGTTTCTATTATTTATCAATTAGTTAATCGTAATATATGCTTTAGAGATTTCTAATTGAGTTATTTTGAAGATTTGTATTCTCACCTACCCTAAAAGCTTGGATAACTGATGAAAATATAAGTATACTATCTAGTTATGTGTAGATAGAAAGCTAATTGAGGTATAGTGAATCCCTAAGAAGATTTTTTTTTGCTGCATTACTGCTGTCCGATGTTGCTATAATTATACTACAACACCTCAAAATTATGAGGAGCTCTGTTTATATAATAGGGTGTATCTCAGCCACAGACTATGGGCCATTTGTGAAGAAGAATAATCCAAAAAAGAAGGGCCATCGAGTTTGAGAAAATCCAAGATAATAATTCAACGAGTTTTGTTTATAAGGTTCGACAACAATGTAGTCAGAAGAGTAACAATCTTTTCACCATCCTAACTTTGAGAAAGAGCAACTCAAGTTTGGTAGTGATATGGGAGTATGTTTCAGTATGTTGCAATATTGTTCTTTTGCATAAGTTTGGTAGTGAATAGTGATATCTGTTAAGATTGCTTGAAATATTCCCAGTAGACCATTGGTTCCAGACCTCTGTCTAGTGTCTATGAATAATAATACATCTCTTAAATAATTAGTGTAGGAAAAGTATATTGTTTCTGAAGCTGGAATTAAATATGTAAAGGAGGATGTTAATCTAAATTCGAAGGTGTGACAGACTGATTTGATTAAAAGGGATAAAGAAAACCAGACTTCATAATTCCGGTACAACTTGTACCCTGCATTACATCTAATTATTATTTCTCAACTTGAAGAAGCTATTCCCGGAATAAGTGATGTTATTCCTAATATTATGAGTCCATCGATTTGGATGTGCCTAATGTGTTGCATGTCGGTGAGCATCATTTGGTAAAACATAAAATTATGCAGAAACTTCAAGTTCCAACTTCCAAGGTTCAAACTTGGAAACCAAAGATTCGAGGTAAACCACCTTGAGAACATTTTATATGCTTCTGACCTCTGTAGGCGTAGGATCGTGACCTTTTTCTAAAATATATTATAGCGTAGTTTTCGAAAATTTGTTTTTGTAGATAGACTAACTGAAGGAATTTTTTTTTAACCAAGAGTGAGGAACTCACCCTTTAACGCGGACTCTGGATAATTTTGAATTTTCTTGGGTTCTTCTTATATCAATCAGATGGTGAACGGTCTTTACATGTTTAAGCAAGTTTAACTCTTGTTTTCGTTGTCGCATTAGGTCTAATGCAACGGTTTTTTGCCCCTGATGTGACGATTTTCGGCATTGCATTAGCTCTGAAATGTAGTAGTGAGTGTATTATCTAGTTATACGAAGTTAGGTAGTTAACTAACTTTCTATTCTTTTCTTTAATTGAATTTGATTGATGGTTACCTTAATCTTTTTCTTTTGTTCTTTTTATTAGAGTTAACACTCTTAATTATTACGTTGAGGAAATTGATGACGAGTAGTGAACAAAAGGGGCAGTCCAGGGGACAAGTAGGACAATCAACCAGGTAATATATTTCTTTTGGCATTACATTATGATGCATTTTCTCATTCTCCAATATAAAATCTGATTTATGCCTCCCTTCTTTTCTATCTTTGTTTTTGTCTTTTGACTTCTTTTTGAGGGACTTATGTTCTTGTTGCACTAATGACCACTCTGGTTAGGCCAGAAATAGAGCAACTTGAGTTGTTTTAGGCTTCTTCGATGAGTTGAGCAGTGTCATATTTAGAGACAAGAAGAATAGGACCCTATACCTGTATTGAAGAAACTTTTAGATCCACAAGTAATCTTGTCCTTCTGGAACTTATAAATTGGAAATTAGAAGTGAGTTATAAGGTTGGAGTTACGCTTGTTCGCTGTGTTGCGGTGAGGGATAAATAGTTAGGCATGTTTGAAGTGCCTTTGTCATTTCCACACCATCCACACGAGGAACATTCCCTATATCAATATGTTTTCTCTTTATTAGCCCATGTCGATTTTTCTATGATGAACCTCTTATTATTTATTAATAACTACCTGGTCTTTGGGAGACGAAACCACCCCTTTTGTCCACCAGCTCCTTTTCCTTGTCTGTTTCATGATCAACTGTAATCTAATGTATAATGGCTAATGCGTTTTTTGCATAATATTCCACGGGAGTCACCAACTACTCGCCCATATTTTTTGTCACTCTATTCTCGATCTATCTTTACAGTCCTACACCTCTCCATCTCCCAAAGTTAGGGTTTTGGGTAGAGTTAAAATGAAATTCATTCGAAAAAATTTCAAGAAAATTTCATCGAAATTCTTGAAATTTTGCTAGTGAAAGAAAAGGTTTACAGAGATTTACTGTAATCCCCCGTAATTTTATTATATTTTAATTATATACTTTAACGTATATTTAATATATTTAAATGTAAATTTACGAATTTTAGAAATGAATATGTAATTGAAATATAATTATGTTATTACATTTTGAATATTTTAAATGATTTACGAAATCAAATGTATTTTTGAATTTTACGTTGAAACGAATTCGAATTTTGAAATCACGTTCTATTGGAATTAGAAAGCAAATCCTAATTACTATTCCTAGCCCAATTGGGCAAAGCCCAAACCAACAAAACCCATATGACCATACTCCTTTCTCTTTTCTAATTCATGTAAAACAAAAAAATAAAACCCTATTCTCTTTCTCCTTCCTCATTCACGTGAAACATCAACAAAAAAAAAAAGGAAACAAAGCTCTTCATCCTCTCGACACAGCAGCCCCAGCAACCACCTCCTCGCCGCGGCTCCTCCCTCGACGCCGGTGAGCCCTTCTCCCTCTCATTCGATCTCTCCTCCCCTTGTTCTTTCTTTCTTTTCTTTTCGTTCCTTTTCCCTCTGTTTTCGTAGCTTAGCCTTGTCAATTTCGCAGCACCACCGCGCCCAGCCACCGTCGCCGTGAATTTCTGCCGCGCCCAGCCACCGTCGCCGGTGAACACCCCTGCCGCGAGCCACCGCCGTCCAGCCCTTCTCTCTCTCCTTAATCCTTGGTTATTTCTTAAACCCTAAGTAACTAATTATTTTAAATTAAAGCTTGTTAATTTAGATTATGTTCTTAAATTAAATTTGTAATTTTTATGGTAAATATGATTTTCAGATTTGATGTTGAGATTAAAAAACGAATTAATTTTCAGTTTTGATTAATTAAATATTGAGTTAGGGTTTATTCATGATGTATTAGTTTGAATTAAGTTTCTTGAATTAAAGTTAGGAGTTTTGTGATTTAAGTTATAAATTTCAGATTTTTGCAAATTATATAATAAAGTTATTAATTTTCAGATTATCAAATTACTTTGAAATATTAATTTGGATTGTTTAAAGTACGAAATTCAAGGTTTTTATGAGTTTTAATCATGATAGGTTGAGTATGGATTATTGAATTGGTTGTTTTGAGATACTAGGAACGTAGATTGACCTTGGTGAAGCTTTTCAAATGAATTAATGTTGCTGAAAATTTAGAGTACGATGTTTGCAAAGTTTTCAACGAATTTCAATCACTGGTTCAATAACTATGATGCTAGGAAATCAAATGTTTAAGTTTTGATATTGGGGAGAGCTCTAAATATGTTTAGGATGCATTTAGAATGCTTTATTATGGTTACCAATGATTAGAAATTGATTGGTATTACTTGTTGGTCGTTTTAGGCGGAGAATTCTCTTTAGGCGACTTTTGAAAGTGTTAAGGTGGCCTATCAGTTTGTTTACACAAGGTACGTACATACCTGTGTGCTTGGAATGTGTGCTAATTGATGAAACCATGTTGAATCTTGTTGTTGAACTTGGTTATGTTGATATTATTGTTGAACTTGGTGATGTTGATATTATGGACGAACTGGGTTATATTGAATGTGCATGTTTAATACTGTTGGACAAACTTATTGAACTTATTTTGCACTATAAGAACTGTAACATGTTAGTATGGATGTTTGATACAAACATGTTGGTTGGGAACACTAGATTATTCTATATGATTGGGTTGGATCAATTGGTTGTTGTTCCCTTTCTATCTTTTCACTACTTTATAAGGGCGGAGGACCTTGTTTAGTAAGTTGAAACTTTATGCCCATATACAGGGTTGCTCATGGTTAAAGGAAAGGTTGGTTAAGTTGGAATGAGTCTTGATTGATGCTTTTATGATCACTTACTTAATTCCAAGATAAAAACAGTTGTGAACAAATGTGAATTGTCTGTCTTATGTAATGGTTGAGTCATAACGGAATCTCAATTTGTAAATCATGTAAAGTGAAACTGAATAGCAATAGCTTTAGACTGTGCACGTCTGAAGTGACGGACAAACAGGAGTTGGGGTTCATGGTGGTAGCCCATGGCCTTTTCTGGGACCGGATTGATCACCGTGTCCTATTTTTATTTAAACGTTCCTCGATATCGCAGGTCACTGAGGTTACGGAGTCGCGCCCGTACCTCGTCTTCCTTAGTGAAGACTTCTGGATGGTCAACTCGGTCCATTGTCTATTTCAACTAAAATAATATTATGGTTATTAAGCCTAGCCTAGTCTAGTCAAGTATAATCGTCAAATTATTATGTTTTGTCTGTCCTTACTTATATTTATTAGTATCATGTTAGGGTTGTTGGTTTGATAGTATCATGCTAGGATTGTTGTTGTTTTAGTATGTAGTACTCAGCTTTGCTGATTACATGCTTTGTTTGTGTGTGTTGATCATGGCTATGCCTTATTGATCCTGTAATGACCCATCTTTGGTGAGCAGTCTCTAAGGATCAATAAGCGTTGCCCATCTACAGGTTTGAAGATGATGCATCATTGGGATTGGGATTAGAGAGCTTGTAGTTCTATTCGTTTAATTAAGTGATTTAATTTGTTAACTTGGATTTGAAATTTGTCGTACTATTCGTATTTCCTTAATTCAGTTAATTGGTTTGGACCTAATATGTAATAGATTATTTATGAACCTAAAGGTTAGTTTTATGTTTTTCGCTGCAAAATTCTGAATAAGCCGTAACGTTTTCACACGGGCGATAATACTTTGATAATTCCCTACAGTTATATTTAAAAAGAGGTTATTTTAGAAAATGGGAATTGTTGGGGTGTTACATTTACCGACTCTGTCTCATCTTTTCCATTGGAGGGCCGTTGAAATTTCCATCTTTAAAAAGGTATGGAGCTGTCTTTCTTTACTCACGGTCAGTTAATGGAAATTGCATATTTGTGAGTTCTTCATACCTCTAAATTGACGCCATTGATGCAATCTAGAGCTTTTTCGTTGTTTACTTGAGTAAGTTTCTTGGTTTACCAATTTATTTCATATTCTTGACAAACGAATTATTTTGGTTATTGTTAATCTTGGATCAAATTGGGGCATTCTCCTATTTTAATATTAGGTTCTGAATTAATCATAGATTTTTTTTATTGGTTCTTCGATAAAAAAATTGCGATGCTTTAAACAGAATTAGTGGATTTCTTCAATTACCCATGGTCTTTCATTTTGCATTTTAGGAGATATAGACGGAGTCATTACAGGGTAGTTGAAGAAAAGTTGTAAAAGAATAACCCATGCTGTAAGCGCATGGTAACCCATGCTGTAAAAGAATACTTTAGATTTGTAATATTGATCAAATTGGAGGCAAAATCACCTGACAGTTTTTCCTTGCTTTCAGATGCAACAATTTCAAGCAGATAAAAAGAATGTATACTTATTTGACCAGTACAGCATAGTTAATAGTTAAAACAGCAAGAACATGTTCATTAATCATTATAGATCATTATATAAATCTTGTTTGATTAGTAGTTTTAATTCTCCTTGGTCATAAAACTGTTTGATCACTCCAAAAACATTTGTAAGATCAAGAAAAAAATTATAGCAATACTGCAGTCCTGTGTTTCAATTGGTTCCTGATAAATGTCAGTCAGTTGAAGAAAAGTTTTCAATTATCATGCTCGGCCAGTGGACAGTAATACTCATTTCGAAGGAACGACAACCATTCAACCGCCTCTACAGGTACGGATATCGATGTGCTGTTTGAAGTGTGTGAACATACAATGATATACAATGATGTAAAATTGCAGAAGCTTTTAATCATAAGTGATTAAACATAAATCTCTTTTGTTTTTGCCTTTAACTTTTTACCCATCCTTTTCTTTATGTAATCATAAATAATTTAACATAAATCTCAAATTCATATTGGTATGCCTTTTTGGTAAGCAAGTGTTGCTTGAGAAACTTATATCTATTTTGGATATATGAGTCCATGGTGTGGAAAAGGGAGAAGATGGAGAATAGAAGCGAGATTTAGTAATTACTGAGTTCTACTCAAGGAGAACTCAAATAGGGACCATCCCATTTGGGTACCGTTGAACTCAAATATGTTTGTCGCGAATGTGCGATAGTTATGAAGAAAGGGGATTTCTGTTTTTGAAAACGCGGCATCTATATATAAAGAATGAATACCATGCCCCCTTTGTGAAATTTTAGTAATTTTAGTAGTATTTTAGTCGTATCTGGTATTGCTTACATTTTTGTGAAATTTCATGTTTTTATTTGAGTAAACATGAAGGTTATTGTGTTTTAGCTAGTGCACCATCTCTAACTTGTGCACATTCGTGATTTAAACTTGCAGGAGCATGGTGAGCTAATGGAGAAGAAATGTAGATCTAGCAATGACACGGTGGAGGCTCTTGTTTGTTTTTGAGTCATTTTGTGATTTCTAGTAATGTTGAATTTGTTTACGTGGATTTTAATTTTATGCATTTTTGTCATTAAAAACACTAAATTAATTAGTGAATAACTATTTTGTAATGCATGTGTCCTATGGTCACTGATATTGTAATATTACTCTTTAAGTCAATGAAAATCTTTTATTATTGACATCCTTTCTTAATTTAGAAAACTAATTATTATTATTATTATTATTATTATTATTATTATTATTATTATTATTATTATTATTATTATTATTATTATTATTATTATTATTATTATTATTATTATTATTATTATTATTATTATTATTATTATTATTATTATTATTATTATTATTATTGTTATAGGAAAACACCATAACGTTACAAGCTTAACAAGCTATAAAGATCAAGTGAACTACAAGAAGTTGGAGGGGAGCCGAGATACAATCTGGGCCCCCACTCCTCTAGCTATGGCGAACCCGATCCTGCTGAAAATGTGGGCAGCTGCCCGTGCCCCAATGTCCTGAGCCCTGGAGTACGTCTGAACCCGCTTCAGCAAAGAAACAGCCCCTTTCTCTAATTCCCCAAAAGAAGAGAAGGAAAAAGGAAAGAAACCGTAACCCAAAGCCCTACAACGTGCCGCATACTATCCTGCTTCCGCTGTGCTGCAACCGCCACAACCCGACCCGGAATGAAGCCTGACAACCCAGATTGCGTCGCATTATTATTATTATTATTATTATTATTATTATTATTATTATTATTATTATTATTATTATTATTATTATTATTATTATTATTATTATTATTATTATTATTATTATTATTATTATTATTATTATTATTATAAATAAATGAACCCGTTGCATTAGGTGTTCAACATATTTATTTTGGCAATAAATTAGCGTTGCATTAGGCTAAAACGCGTTACATTATTTCTTTAAGCCATCGTAGATATCCGTCGTATTAGCTAAAATAACCGTTGCATTAGCTAAAATAACCGTCGCATTAGCTAAAATAACCGTCGCATTAGCTAAAATAACCGTCACATTAGGTAAAGAACTAATGCGACACCCCAAATCCGAAAGCTTCGCTTAAGCTCAAAAGCCTGAACTCACTTAAGCCGAAAGCTGCTAAAGCAACCCAGTCGACCCGAAACCAAGGAGGTCCTCAACATCTAATGCGACGGTACTAATTTCCCGTTGCATTAGGTCACTGATCGTCGCATTAGGCCTAATGCAACGCCACCGGATGCAAGGGTCATTTGTCGTCGCATTAGGTCTAATGCGACGGATTTTGATGCCTAATGCAACGATTTTAGGCGTTGCATCTGATAAGAAATGTAGTAGTGTTTCCTGTAAGACCGTCTTGATGTCAAATGAGGTGCCACATAAGCTGCAACATAAGCGGCCGACGTCAGCGTCAAAAAAGTAAAATATATATATCATTTTATGATTTATTTTTATTTCATTTTCATTTTTCAAAACCTAATTCTCTCCTTTCTCTCTCCTAAATTTTCTGCCTCCTCTCTCTCTCCTAAACGCAGTTTTGCTCCTCTCTCTCTCCTAAACACAGATTTGCTCCTCTCTCCTCCATAACTAAGGTAAAGGATCGGTGGCGATGGTGGAAGTGTTGATCCTTCATCACATCAGGCTCAAAGCGGTTGTAGGTATGGCAGATCGAAGGTGCGACGAAGTTCTCGGCCTTATTGCCGCCGCCGCTCTATTTGAGTAACAAGTCGAAGGCGGTTATTCCGTTGATGTTGGAGGCCAGATCTAGTTGTCGGATTCCGTGTTGAAATGAGGTAATGAATCGGAGGTGGTCTTACCTCGCCGGTCGATGAAAAATCTTTGAATTTTGTATTTCTCTTGTGTTCTCCTCTTTTCATTAAGGTTTTTTCAATTTTTTAATTAAGGACGAGGAGGCGGACTATTCGATGGCGGTGATAGTGGAGGTCTTCGCTGCCTCCAGTAGATCCATCGACACCATCGACGAACACCCTCAAATTCATCAACGACGGCCGCAGAACCATAATCTGTTCTCGCTCCTCTACTCTACTGCTGACATTGTTTATTCGCGTGGTGGCCGTTGGCGGTGGTGGTAGCCGTTGTGTTTCACAGCCGGCGGAGAGGAAGCGTTGCATGTTGCTTGGTGGAAAAATAGCAAGATTATTTAATTACCAAATTTGTATTGTAAATGTAAACAATTTTATTTATTTTTATTAGTCAGCATTAAATTGGTTTTAGTTAAGAATAATTTCATTTTAGTTACATTTTTGTTATATTTAGTTAAGACTATTTTCGTTTTAGTTAAAAATAATTTCGTTTTAGCTATAATTAAATTTGTATTAGTTTGAAATAATTAGTTCGGGATTTTTTCGTTTTAGTTAAGATTTTTTAAGATTTAGTTACGATTTTTTTGGTTTTAGTCAAGGTTCTTTGAGTCTTAGTTACGTATTTTTGAGTTTCAATTCAAGGTTTTAGTTACAATTTTGTGGGGTTTAGTTACGATTTTATGAGTTTTAGTATAGATTTTTAACTAACAACTTAAGCAACGTAACAAATTAGTTAAGTAATATAACTAATTAGTTAAGTAATATAACCAATTAGTTAAGCACGGGAATCAATTAGTGAAGCATGGGAACCAATTAGTGAAACACCGGAACCAGTTAGTTATGCACTGGAACTAATTAGTTAGCCACTGAAATTAATTAGTTAAGTCTGAAAATCAATCAGTTAAGCAACAAAATCAATTAATTATGCAACAGAACCAATTGGTTAAGCGCTGAACCAATTAGTTAAACAATGAAACCAATTAGTTAAGCATTCGAACTAATTAGTTAAGATTTTATGAGTTTTAGTTAATAATAAGTTTGTTTAAAATTAATAACTATTCGACTCATAAGTTTAACTATTTGTCTTTATATCTTAACTATTTGTATTTATATAATTTTTCGAAGAAAAATAATGTCGAAAATAATTTTTAAGCCTTATATTGAATTAGTTAAGTTTGAAATCCAATTAGTTAAGCTAGAAGTTCAATTAGTTAAGCTAAAAGTCCAATTAGTTAAGGCCGGAAAAAATAAATTTGAAAAAAAAATTGGAAAAAAAATTTGGGAAAAAAAATTTTGAAAAAAAAATTGAAAATGATGACGTCAGCATTACGTCAGCGCGCACCACAAGGCTGCCAGCAACGCTGCCAACAAGGCTGTCTTTCCTGTGAGGCGGTCTCAAACAAAAGTTTCTCGTAAGCAGTTTATCCTAAAAGCAATTTAAAAGCTAATTTAGAAGCGAATTTTATATTGTTGATTCTTATATTGTGCAATGTGCCGATACACCATGTGTGTTGGGGAGGAATATATTTATTGCGCGGTATTCCGGTTAAATTAGGCATATTTATCAAGACTTTGGATTTTAGCTTATATATTCTTGGCTGGAGTACGCGGAGCAAACCATATGAGTTTTAATATGAGTCATGTGCTGGAATGAAATTCAATTTCCCTTTTTATGTAGTCCTAGCGATTAAAATATTTTTGAGTACTCAGTTATTTTGGAAACACTATATCTACGGAGTACTCATAGTGTTGGAAATCCTAGTGAGAATACAAAAGAAAATGAGTGGGAAAATGTGGGAATATGAAAAGTCCCACATGGGAAAAACACAAACCATATTCAATGTTTATATTTGGGGGTTTGAGGGAAACATTTGTTTAAGAAAGCATGTGAGTGGCATGGGTGGTCAAAAAACACACGCGGGCGCGCGCGCGCCGGGCCGGGCCGGGCCGGGCTCGGGCGAGGGTCGTGGGCCTTGGGCCTTGTGTTAGGTTATGATACATATGACATTACATAGATCATGCGGAAACAACCATTAACCCAGGAAACATATTATTTACACATAATCATTTAGCATAGTTTAGATGCATACTCTTTGTTGCGTGCCTTCCCTAGCTGCGCCCGAACCGAACAAGAACAAGTCTTTTTAGGACTCCAAGTGTCGTCCCTCCGTAGAAAGTCCACAGCACGTCCGGATCCGCCTTAAGATTGACCAACTAGAATCGCCCTTAAGGTACTCAGAAAATTCGGCACTTTTGGGGCAAGATGGGTGTTTGAATTTTCTCTCAAAAAACTCACTTTTGAATACTTTGAAACTTGTGTATAAATTATGACCCCTAGGTCTTTATTTATAGAGTTATGGAAAAGGAATCGTAATCCTAGTAGGATGCGAATTAATTGGAATTAGAATTCTACATGAATTCTACTTAATCAATTTATCCAATAGGAATAGACATTTAATCATACACTGACTCTTGCAGATTCAGGAATCTCGCATGAGCTCAAACTCACACACACACGGCAGCCACAAGGGCTGCCCATGCATGCGAGCAGCAGCCCACGCAGCGCGGCCCACGCATGCGTGGCCTTGTGCGCGCTGGGCTGTGGCGTGCGTGCTTGCTGGGCGATGGCCTGGCTTCGTGCTGGGCCTTCGTCCGGCAGGCCTCGTCCGATGCTAATTCGTACGATACGCTTCCGATTAAAATTCCATTTCCGGAATCTATTTCCGATACGAACAATATTCAATATTTCCGATTCCGGAATTAATTTCCGTTTCGAACAAATATTTAATATTTCCGTTTCCGGAATTATTTTCCGATTCCGGTAATATTTCCGATTCTGACAATATTTCCGTTTCCGGCAATATTTCCGATTCTGGTAATATTTCCATTTCCAACAATATTTTCCGATACGTACCATGTTTCCGTTTCCGGCAACATCTACGACTTGGATAATATTCATATTTCCGATACGATCCATATTTCCGTTTCCGGCAATATCATCGTTTCCGGAGTATTCATTTCTTGCCTGTGACGATCTTAGCTCCCACTGAAACCAAGATCCGTCGGTTCCGAATATTCATAGATGGAGTATTTAATGCCATTAAATACTTGATCCGTTTACGTACTATTTGTGTGACCCTACGGGTTCAGTCAAGAGTAAGCTGTGGATTAATATCATTAATTCCACTTGAACTGAAGCGGCCTCTAGCTAGGCATTCAGCTCACTTGATCTCACTGAATTATTAACTTGTTAATTAATACTGAACCGCATTTATTAGACTTAACATAGAATGCATACTTGGACCAAGGGCATTATTTCCTTCAGTCTCCCACTTGTCCTTAGGGACAAGTGTGCATTTCCTAATTCCTTTGTCGCTCGATGCTTGCTCTTGAACATAAGGTAAGAGTTGTCATCCTTATTATGTCCAGAGGTGTTCCTCGGTTTCAGAGTTCAACTGATCAAATAAACAGATAATCATAGCCTATGATTCATCCGAGCACGGCCATGCATTTCACAGTTTCTAGCTCTCCGAGTGGCCTTGTACAACTTTTAAGCATCTCATCCCGATTTATGGGAGGACAATCCCAATCTTGCGATCTTGAGATTAGACTTCGTTTGATAGGTGATTACCTGAGCGTTGCCTTTATAGCCTCCTTTTACGGTGCGACGGTTGGTCAACGTCAAAGCAACCAGTTCTCAAACAAGTAATCTCAAATCACTCAGGTATTGAGGATTTAGTGTCTAATAATTTAATGAAATTTACTTATGACAGACTTTCATCTCTTACAGTAAAGTTTCATAGGTCTTGTCCGATACTAGTCTTCCCAAAGTAAGTATCTATGCAAATGATTATGACATTGCCATGTCCACATAGTTCAAGAAACAGAACTACTAGTCATCTTGCATTCTAATCGTCTAACGTTTTCTATGCGTCCAATTTTATAGAAAACTCCGACTAGGGACCATTTTCAACCTTTGACATTCAAGTTCACTTGATAGACATTTCTTAGTCACAGGACTGGTCCTGACAGTCTATCTTGAATATATCGTCAAGTTGAAGGGACTCATCATTTAATAAACCACAAATTAAATGGAAAAATGAATTCCTTTCATTTATTGTGAATGATTAACCAATAATGTTTTACAAAGATTTAAACTCTAAAACTTTAAAACATTAAACAGAGACATCAAAGCCATTCTCCAATATGCTTGATTCCCATAGCTGCAGTGTGCGAGTTGTGCTTCGCTTGCGGCAGAGGTTTAGTTAATGGATCTGATATGTTGTCATCAGTTCCAATTTTGCTTATCTCGACTTCTTTTCTTTCAACGAACTCTCGTAGAAGGTGAAATCTACGAAGTACATGCTTGACTCTCTGGTGGTGTCTAGGCTCTTTTGCCTGTGCAATAGCTCCGTTATTATCACAATACAGGGCTATTGGTCCTTTAATGGAGGGGACTACACCAAGTTCTCCTATGAACTTCCTTAGCCATATAGCTTCCTTTGCTGCTTCATGTGCAGCAATGTACTCCGCTTCAGTTGTAGAATCCGCAATGGTGCTTTGCTTAGCACTTTTCCAGCTTACTGCTCCTCCGTTGAGGCAGAAGACAAACCCAGACTGTGATCTGAAATCATCTTTGTCGGTTTGGAAACTTGCGTCCGTATAGCCTTTAACAATTAATTCATCATCTCCACCATAGACCAGGAAGTCATCTTTGTGCCTTTTCAGGTACTTCAGAATATTCTTGGCAGCAGTCCAATGCGCCTCTCCTGGGTCTGACTGGTATCTGCTCGTAGCACTGAGTGCGTACGCAACATCCGGGCGTGTACATATCATAGCATACATTATTGAACCAATCAATGATGCATATGGAATCCCATTCATTCGTCTACGCTCATCAAGTGTTTTTGGGCACTGAGTCTTGCTTAGAGTCATTCCATGAGACATGGGTAGGTAGCCTCGCTTGGAGTCCGCCATCTTGAACCTATCAAGCACCTTATTGATATAAGTGCTTTGACTAAGTCCAATCATCCTTTTAGATCTATCTCTGTAAATCTTGATGCCCAATATGTACTGTGCTTCTCCTAGATCCTTCATCGAAAAACATTTCCCAAGCCAAATCTTGACAGAGTTTAACATAGGAATGTCATTTTCGATAAGCAATATGTCGTCGACATATAATACTAGGAAAGCAATTTTGCTCCCACTGACCTTCTTGTATACACAAGATTCGTCCGCGTTCTTGATGAAACCAAAGTCACTGACTGCTTCATCAAAACGTATATTCCAGCTCCTGGATGCCTGCTTCAATCCGTAGATTGACTTCTTTAGCTTGCATACCTTTTTAGCATTCTTTGGATCCTCAAAACCTTCAGGCTGTGTCATAAACACAGTTTCTGTTAAAACGCCGTTTAAGAAAGCAGTTTTGACATCCATCTGCCATATTTCGTAATCGTAATATGCAGCGATTGCTAACATTATTCGAATAGACTTTAGCATTGCAACTGGTGAAAAGGTTTCATCGTAATCCACACCGTGGACTTGCCTGTAACCTTTCGCAACCAATCTAGCTTTGAAAACTTCAAGTTTCCCATCCTTGTCCTTTTTCAGTTTGAAAACCCATTTGCTTCCAATGGCTTGGTAGCCATCTGGCAAATCGACCAAATCCCATACTTGGTTTTCAGACATGGAGTCTAATTCAGATTGCATGGCTTCTTGCCATTGCTTGGAGCTAGGGCTCGTCATAGCTTGCTTGTAGGTCGCAGGTTCATCACTTTCAAGTAATAGAACGTCATAGCTCTCGTTCGTCAAAATACCTAAGTACCTTTCCGGTTGAGATCTATATCTTTGCGATCTACGCGGGGTAACATTTCTAGATTGACCATGATTCTCACCAGATTCTTCTAAAGATCTCTGAGTTTCATCCTGAATGTCATCTTGAGCATTCTCTAGAGTTTGTTGTTCGACTCGAATTTCTTCGAGGTCTACTTTTCTCCCACTTGTCATTTTGGAAATGTGATCCTTCTCCAAAAAGACACCATCTCGAGCAACAAACACTTTGTTCTCAGATGTATTGTAGAAGTAATACCCCTTTGTTTCCTTTGGATAGCCCACAAGGATACATTTGTCAGATTTTGGATGAAGTTTGTCTGAAATTAATCGTTTGACGTATACTTCACATCCCCAAATCTTAAGAAAAGACACATTTGGAGGCTTTCCAAACCATAATTCGTATGGAGTCTTTTCGACAGCTTTAGACGGAGCTCTGTTTATAGTGAGTGTAGCTGTATTTAGTGCATGTCCCCAAAATTCTAATGGAAGTTCGGCCTGACCCATCATTGACCTGACCATGTCTAGCAAGGTTCTGTTCCTCCGTTCTGACACACCGTTCCATTGTGGTGTTCCAGGAGGAGTCAATTCTGATAGAATTCCACATTCTTTCAGATGGTCATCAAATTCATAGCTCAGATATTCACCGCCTCTATCAGACCGCAGTGCCTTGATCTTCTTGCCTAATTGATTCTCTACTTCACTCTGAAATTCCTTGAATTTGTCAAAGGATTCAGACTTATGCTTCATTAGGTAGACATAACCATACCTACTGAAGTCATCAGTGAAAGTGATAAAGTAGCTGAAACCACCTCTAGCATTTGTACTCATTGGTCCACATACATCTGTATGGATTAAACCCAATAGTTCATTTGCTCTTTCTCCAACTTTAGAGAAAGGTTGCTTTGTCATTTTGCCAAGTAAACATGATTCGCATTTACCATAATCCTCTAAGTCAAATGGTTCTAGAATTCCTTCCCTTTGAAGTCTTTCTAAGCGTTTCAAGTTTATATGGCCTAATCGACAATGCCACAGATAGGTGAGATCTGAATCATCCTTTTTGGCCTTTTTGGTATTTATGTTATATACTTGTTTGTCGTGATCTAATAAATAAAGTCCATTGACTAATCTAGCAGATCCATAAAACATCTCTTTAAAATAAAACGAACAACTATTGTCTTTTATTATAAAGGAAAATCCCTTAGCATCTAAGCAAGAAACTGAAATGATGTTTTTAGTAAGACTTGGAACATGGAAACATTCTTCCAGTTCCAAAACTAGCCCGGAGGGCAACGACAAATAGTATGTTCCTACAGCTAATGCAGCAATCCGTGCTCCATTTCCCACTCGTAGGTCGACTTCACCCTTGCTTAACTTTCTACTTCTTCTTAGTCCCTGTGGATTGGAACATAAGTGTGAGCCACAACCTGTATCTAATACCCAAGAAGTTGAATTAGCAAGTATACAGTCTATAACGAAAATACCTGAAGATGGAACGACTGTTCCGTTCTTCTGATCTTCCTTTAGCTTCAAGCAATCTCTCTTCCAATGCCCCTTCTTCTTGCAGTAGAAGCATTCGGATTCAGAAGTGGGTTGACTGACCTTCCTCTTTGCAGATTTGGCGCCAGTTTGCTTAGTTGGGCTGGCCTTGTTGCCACCTTTCTTAGCATTCCTCTTCTTTCCAGATTTCTTGAACTTGCCCCCACGCACCATAAGCACATCCTGCTTATCACTTTTGAGCGTCTTTTCAGCGGTCTTCAGCATACCGTGAAGCTCAGTGAGCGTTTTGTCCAGACTATTCATACTGTAGTTCAGTTTGAACTGATCATACCCGCTATGAAGAGAATGGAGGATGGTGTCTATAGCCATTTCCTGAGAAAATTGCTGATCCAGCCGACTCATATTCTCAATGAGTCCAATCATTTTGAGAACATGTGGACTTACGGGCTCGCCTTTCTTAAGCTTGGTCTCAAGAATTTGCCTATGAGTCTCGAATCTTTCGACTCGAGCCAGATCTTGGAACATGTTCTTCAACTCACTGATGATTGTGAAAGCATCTGAGTTGATGAACGTTTTCTGCAGATCCGCACTCATGGTGGCGAGCATTAGACATTTCACATCCTTGTTGGCATCAATCCAACGATTGAGGGCTGCCTGAGTGATCCCGTCGCCTGGAGCTTCGGGCATCGCCTCATCTAGGACATACTCCTTTTCTTCCTGCATAAGAACTATTTGCAAGTTCCTTTGCCAGTCAAGGAAGTTTTTCCCGTTCAACTTCTCCTTTTCGAGAATTGATCGAATGTTGAATGAATTGTTGTTTGCCATATTAAAAACTACAATTGAAAAGAATAAACAAATAAATAACCATTCACAGTTTCTCTTAATAAACTTAA
The DNA here is from genome assembly GCF_020520425.1 of Spinacia oleracea. Classification (NCBI taxonomy): domain Eukaryota; kingdom Viridiplantae; phylum Streptophyta; class Magnoliopsida; order Caryophyllales; family Amaranthaceae; genus Spinacia; species Spinacia oleracea. The sequence goes on from NC_079489.1 coordinate 152,965,856, forward strand.
ATTCTAGCATTCATGCATAAATCAATGTTTATTAAGCATTTTATTCAAGTTATGTGTTCCGGCAGGTGTGAATAAAATGATTCCAAGATCCTAAAATCATTGAAGAACTAAGCACAGTTTGTCGACTTAATCCTAGAACATCTTAGGTAAGCAAAAGCCTTTTGCTAATAGTCTAGAAACTATTCTTGGTTGATAGGTACGTCTAAGAACTTATTAGGTAAACCTATCGAATTTGCCACGACATAAAAGGACTCCTCACTTATATCGTTGAGTTTCACCAAAACTAACATGTACTCACAATTATTTGTGTACCTTGCCCCTTTAGGACCAATAAGTAACACCTCGCTGAGCGAAAACTATTACTAGATTGATGTAAAGGATATCCAAGCAAGTGTATATTTTGGCATGGCACCTTTTAACTCAATTTTTAAGTTTGGAACTTAAGGCTCTTACTATGTTGGTTAGATTTTAAGTGAACTAAAATCCTTAATCATGCAACATAATCAAGCTTTTGATCTCATGCATTTTAAGACATATTTAAAGCAATAAATAACTTAAAACATGCATAAGATATTTGTGATCTAGTATGGCCCGACTTCATCTTGAAGCTTTGACTTCAAAGTCCGTCTTGAAAATCTCCGTGGGAGGCACCATTTTCTTCAAATAGGATAAGTTATAACTAATTACAACTATTTGATGGTACGCAGACCATATTTGAATTGAAAAACAACTTTGGTACTTTAGACCAATTACATTCAAATTAATGGTACGCAGACCATATTTTCTATCCTATTTGGGCCATACTAGTCACTTCATAACCTGCAAAACAGTACATATACAATATATACCATTCACCCATTCATTATCATGAATGGCCCACATAGCTGGTTAGTTAAACACATTATGCATCACGTAAACATTTGCAGCAATTAATCAAGGGCACCAATAATCTACCAATTATTCAGTCCTTATTAATTCTAATCGAGTTGTTTTAACCTTAAGGATTTGTAGACCTAATCAAGAGTTTATGACTAAAAGCACTCCCACTCAAACCAATAAATTCATATGCTTTACTAATTTTAAACATAAAATTGTATTTCTAGTCTAACCGGAAACATACAAATTTAATTAAAATTTAAAGCTCATATAAATTTATAATTGAATCCAAAAATTTAATTTTAATTTCAGTCACATTTAAATTAATTTATGATTTTAATTTTAGTAAAATAATTAGAATAAATGCCATTTATTATAATTATAATATTCAAAATTAAAATCCAAGAAATTAATTCAAATTATTAATTTTAAAATCAATTAAAAATTACGTGAACTGAAATTTTCAAATTAAACATTCAAAACGATCTAATCGTAACGCAAACACCCTACGCGTTGCACGCCCATGGGCTGTACGCACACAGCCATTGCTGGCCATGTGCGCGCAGCCCATGCGCTCGTTGCATAGCTGCTGCTGTCCCATACGCAAGCCTCCGCACAGCGCCCACCGCACGCGAGCTATCGCTCGCAGCGCGCGCGCGTTACCGCGCTCGCTGGTGCGCGAGATCGCTCGCTGGTGCGCGCGAGCCATCGCTCGCTGGGGCGCTGCATCGCTCGCTGGCGCGCGAGATCGCGCGCTGGCGCGCGAGATCGCTCGCTGGTGCGCGCGAGCCATCGCTCGCTGGGGCGCTGCATCGCTCGCTGGCGCGCGAGATCGCGCGCTGGCGCGCGAGATCGCTCGCTGGTGCGCGCGAGTGATGCTGGGCGCAGCGCTCGTGGCACGCGAGCTTGCGCTTGCTGCGCACGAGGCTGCGCGCTGTTGTGCGAGGCAGCGCGCGCTGTGGCGCAGCTCGCTTGCTGCCCACACGCGACTGCCTTGGCTCGCCCCTCGCCCATGCCCATACGTTCATTGCTCGTGGCACACGACACAAGGCAGGGCTGCTGCCTTGTGCTCGTGCACTACGGCCTTGCTCATTGCATTCGTGCCGCACGGGCGACGAGCTCCCTTGCTCGTCGTCGCATGCCCGCATTATACAACACCCCTTAAGGGTAACACGAAGCGTCCATTGCTTCGTGCGTGCAAGTTATTTGAACGAATCGCATAAAAATTTAAAATTTATATTTAAAATTAATGACAAATTAATAAATATTATTAATTTCATAATTTTAGGGCGAAAAATCGAAAATTTATTATCCAATTGATTTCCGATTGATATGGATTCAAGTCTAGGTCATAAAAATTTAAAATTTATCGTAAATTTACAATTTTTATGGTGGTTTTTAATCATAGGTTTCTAATTAAATTACAATTAATTATGAAAATCAAATTAATTCTAAATTATTCTAATTTTCAACAAATTAATCATAATTACAAATTAGATTGCATAATTAACAAGACTAGGCATTCAAACTTGTTAAACATATGCAATAGGTCAATCAAAAATTCAAGATTTATCAACAAGAATCGCAAATATTTAATTTAACATCTTAAATTTACGAAATTTTGCATTCGAAAAACTAAAACCTTCGAAAAGTCATAGTTAGGCTTCGAATTTGAGAATTCTGGGTTCGGCAGAAAAATATTATTTTTGTCAAAATTTTAGAATGCCTTTTACATGCGGAATTGACACAAAAATCACTCAATTCGGATGAGTAACGAAGAAACTGCCGAAAAACTGCGTACGTATAATTAAATAAACGCAATTTGCAATTAATTAACAATTACGAAAATTAATCACCCCTTTTAATTCTTGCAAATTTGTAATATTTAACCATGTTCATGCAATTTAGATTATGAAAATAATAAGGGGCTCGTGATACCACTGTTATGTTATGATACATATGACATTACATAGATCATGCGGAAACAACCATTAACCCAGGAAACATATTATTTACACATAATCATTTAGCATAGTTTAGATGCATACTCTTTGTTGCGTGCCTTCCCTAGCTGCGCCCGAACCGAACAAGAACAAGTCTTTTTAGGACTCCAAGTGTCGTCCCTCCGTAGAAAGTCCACAGCACGTCCGGATCCGCCTTAAGATTGACCAACTAGAATCGCCCTTAAGGTACTCAGAAAATTCGGCACTTTTGGGGCAAGATGGGTGTTTGAATTTTCTCTCAAAAAACTCACTTTTGAATACTTTGAAACTTGTGTATAAATTATGACCCCTAGGCCTTTATTTATAGAGTTATGGAAAAGGAATCGTAATCCTAGTAGGATGCGAATTAATTGGAATTAGAATTCTACATGAATTCTACTTAATCAATTTATCCAATAGGAATAGACATTTAATCATACACTGACTCTTGCAGATTCAGGAATCTCGCATGAGCTCAAACTCACACACACACGGCAGCCACAAGGGCTGCCCATGCATGCGAGCAGCAGCCCACGCAGCGCGGCCCACGCATGCGTGGCCTTGTGCGCGCTGGGCTGTGGCGTGCGTGCTTGCTGGGCGATGGCCTGGCTTCGTGCTGGGCCTTCGTCCGGCAGGCCTCGTCCGATGCTAATTCGTACGATACGCTTCCGATTAAAATTCCATTTCCGGAATCTATTTCCGATACGAACAATATTCAATATTTCCGATTCCGGAATTAATTTCCGTTTCGAACAAATATTTAATATTTCCGTTTCCGGAATTATTTTCCGATTCCGGTAATATTTCCGATTCTGACAATATTTCCGTTTCCGGCAATATTTCCGATTCTGGTAATATTTCCATTTCCAACAATATTTTCCGATACGTACCATGTTTCCGTTTCCGGCAACATCTACGACTTGGATAATATTCATATTTCCGATACGATCCATATTTCCGTTTCCGGCAATATCATCGTTTCCGGAGTATTCATTTCTTGCCTGTGACGATCTTAGCTCCCACTGAAACCAAGATCCGTCGGTTCCGAATATTCATAGATGGAGTATTTAATGCCATTAAATACTTGATCCGTTTACGTACTATTTGTGTGACCCTACGGGTTCAGTCAAGAGTAAGCTGTGGATTAATATCATTAATTCCACTTGAACTGAAGCGGCCTCTAGCTAGGCATTCAGCTCACTTGATCTCACTGAATTATTAACTTGTTAATTAATACTGAACCGCATTTATTAGACTTAACATAGAATGCATACTTGGACCAAGGGCATTATTTCCTTCACCTTGGTACTTGGCGAATGCGGTTCGCGGGCGTGGGGTGGGATGAGATGAGATGACATGTCAAAGTTGACAATACGTGAAACGACGACATGTGGCGAAATGACATTTCTTGGGGCCGGGCCGGGCTCGGGCGAGGGCCGTGGGCCTTGGGCCTTGGTACTTGGTGCTTGGCGAATGCGGTTCGCGGGCGTGGGGTGGGTTTTGTGGGCCGGGTTATTCTTTTTGGTCAAGGGCGGTTTGATTAAGTCAGAAGACTTAATCAACCCACTAACTTTGGAAACTGCTCCATTAATCACATCATTACTCCCCACTAGCCGTTTTATGACTGTTGCAGTTCCCCATTACTCCCGTAACTTCTCCACTAGCCGTTTTTTGCTGTTACAGTTTCCCAAAAGCCTCACTATAAATTCATCGTTTATTTGCACAAAATATACAGAAACTTACAATCACATCTCTCTCTCAAATTCCTCTCTTTCTGGGCAAATATTCTGGTCTCCAATCAGGGATTGTGAGTGCACATAATTCTCAGTGTCGTGTAAACCCTGGAGGGCAACCGCAAGTGTTCTACTGCATCGGAGGTAGCGCGGAATTGTCTTTTAGAGCAGTGGTCCGGCCACGGCACGACAATCGGTTCAGTTCGTATTACGCAATATCCAGTTAAGTCGTCCCAATTACTTATTTAGCTAACAATCTAAAAGACAATTATTCTGTTATGGCTATGAATATGTCGAAATTTCTTATTCCTGATATGTCGAAATTGGAACCTCTTGATGGGAAAAATTATAAACGTTGGGCTGTTAGGATGAGATTTTATTTGGAGCAAATTGATGTTGCGTACGTTATTTCTGATGTTGTGAAACCTGTGAATGATGATGAATTGCATGATTTTGAGGTTAAGTTTGCTAAGGATGATAGAACCTGTAAGGGAATGTTGTTGCATCATATGTCGAATGTTTTGCTTGACATTTACATGGGCTATAATCATGCTAGGGATATTTGGGACGGTTTAGAGAAAAAGTATGGAACTGATGATGCCGGTACGAAACGTTATTGTGTTAGTAAATGGTTAGGTTTTCAAGTTGAAGATGATAAACCTATTATTGATCAGATTCATGCATATGATAATATCTGTATTGCTATGGCTGCCGAGGGTCTGAGTATATGTGATATAACTCTTGCTATTGTTTTAATTGAGAAACTGCCACCCCTCGTGGAAAGACTTTAGAAACCAGTTAATGCATAAGAAGAAAGACCTTACCCTAGAGGAACTCGTAGGTCACCTAAAAATTGAGGAGGAGAACCGTATTAAGGATAAGGGTCAATCTGTATTTTCTGGGTCTGCTAAAGCTAATCTGGTTGAACCTAAGGGCAATTTCTATTCTGATAAGTTTAAGGGGAAGGGCATTCAGTTCAAGCCTCAAGGGAAAATTCAGAAGTATAAGTTTAAGGGTAGCTGTTTTGAATGTGGGAAGGCTGGTCACAAGTCCAGGGATTGCAGGGTCAAGAAGAAGCCAGATCAGAATCAAGCTCACCTTGTTGAAGCAGTTGTTGATCCTAAAATTTTATTGCTGTTGTTTCAGAAGCTAATCTGGCAGGTGATGTTGCTGAATGGATAGTTGATACAGGAGCAACCAGGCACATTTGCACCAACAAAGAAATGTTCACTTCCTACGAGAAGACTGATGGTGAAAATGTATTCATGGGTAACTCTGCTTCTGCAACTGTTCAAGGCAAAGGGAAGATCGTTCTCACTCTCACTTCTGGAAAAACACTCACTTTAACTAATGTTTTGCATGTTCCAGAAATGGGTAGGAATTTAATTTTCGGTAGTTTACTTATGAAAGCTGGTTTGAAGTTGTCCTTTGATTCTGATAGGCTAGTTATTACTCACAATGGGGAATTTGTGGGAAAGGGTTTTTGTAATGGGGGGTTGTTTACTCTTGATGTTTCCATTGAAATTATGAATAAGAAAGCTAGTACTTCTTCTGCTTACATTGCTGAGTCTATTGATTTGTGGCATGCTAGATTGGGTCATGTTAATATTGCTTCAATTAAAAGACTCAAACAAATGAACATGATTCCAAGCTTTTCTAAAACTGATTTTGCAAAATGTGAAGTATGTGTTGAAGCAAAACTTGCAAAGAAATCCTTTAAATCAATAGATAGACAGACAGAAGTACTAGAACTTATTCATAGTGACTTGGGGAATTTTAAAAACTATGAAAGCAGGGGCGGTAAAAGATATTACATTACTTTTGTTGATGACTGCTCTAGATTCACCATGGTTTATCTTCTCAGGTCTAAGGATGAGGCTGAGGAGATGTTCCTCAAGTACAAGGCTGAAGTTGAAAACCAGCTAGACAGGAAAATCAAGAGACTTAGGAGTGATAGGGGGGGTGAGTATGACCCTAACACTCTTAAGGCGTTTTGTGAACAGAATGGTATAGTTCACGAAACAACAACTCCTTACACACCCGAACAAAACGGGATTGATAAAAGGAAAAATAGAACTTTAAAAAATATGATGAATTCAATGCTTATTAGTTCTGGGCTTCCTGATAATATGTGGGGGGAAGCTATTCTTTCTGCTTGTCATGTTTTGAACAGGGTGCCTCACAAAAAGCTGGACAAGACCCCATATGAGCTATGGAAAGGTCGAGCACCAAGCCTGAAATACTTGAAAGTGTGGGGGTGCTTAGCAAAAGTTGCCTTACCTAGTTTCAAAAGGGACAAGATTGGTCCAAAAACGGTTGATTCTATCTTTATTGGTTATGCTTATCAAAGTTCTGCTTATCGTTTTTTAGTTAAGGGTGCTAACAACTCTTATGCAAGTGGTAACATTATTGAAGCAAGAGATGCTGAGTTTTTTGAAAACACTTTTCCTTTAAAGATCTCTTGCATTAGTAATGATGTACCATCCTCTAGCACCTCTAATGTTTTACCCATTGCTCCTTGTTCCACTACTAATAATGAGTCTGATTTAGAACCAAGGAGAAGCAAAAGGGAAAGAAAGGAAACAAGTTATGGTGATGATTTTGTTACTGCTTTCCTAACTGAACCTTTCTTGATTACTGATGATTTTGTGTATGTATTTATCCTAGAAGACGACCCTAGAACCTATGAAGAGGCAATGAGGTCGGTTGATGCAGTTTTCTGGAAAGAGGCCATTGATAGCGAGCTTCAGTCAATCCTAAGTAATAATACTTGGGAATTGGTTGATCTGCCTAGAGGTTGTAAACCCATCACCTGTAAGTGGATTTTTAGGAAAAAGTTGAAATCATGTGGGACCATTGATAAATATAAGGCCAGGATTGTGGTAAGGGGTTTTACTCAAAAACATGGCATTGATTATTTTGATACATACTCTCCTGTAACTAAGATTGCAACCATTAGAATCTTAATTGCTCTTGCATGCATTCATGATCTTGTTGTGCATCAAATGGATGTGAAAACTGCATTTTTGAATGGTGATTTAGATGAAGAGATTTATATGGTTCAACCTGAAGGTTTTGTTGTTCCAGGTCAAGAAAACAAAGTTTGTAAACTGGTCAAGTCATTGTATGGGCTTAAACAAGCGCCTAAGCAATGGCATGACAAGTTTGACAAGACAATGACTAGTAATGGTTATCATGTAAATGAAGGTGATTCTTGCGTTTATTATAAACATGATTCTTCTGGTTGTGTGATTATTTGTATTTATGTGGATGACATGCTAATTTTTGGTACTGATTTGGATCGAGTGAATGAAACAAAAGAATTTTTGAGTTCAAAATTTGAAATGAAAGATATGGGTGAGGCAGATGTGATTTTGGGAGTGAAAATTATTAGAACTCCAAATGGCATCTGTCTCAGCCAAGCTCACTATGTTGAAAAGCTTCTTAAAAAATTTGATTCATTTGATGTCGATCCAATCAAGACCCCTTATGATATAAGCATTCATTTAAAGAAAAACAAAGGTGATCCTGTTTGTCAATCTGAGTATGCTAAAATTATTGGTAGTGTCATGTTTCTCATGAACTATACTAGACCTGACATTGCCTATTCTGTAAGTAGATTGAGCAGGTACACCCATAACCCAAGCAATGAGCATTGGGGTGCGTTAAGGCGATTTCTTAGGTACCTAAGGGGTACCATGGATTGGGGATTTCACTACTCCAAGTTTCCAGGAGCATTGGAGGGTTATTGTGATGCCAACTGGGTATCCGGAAATGATGAAGTCAACTCCACTAGTGGTTATGTCTTCACCCTAGGGGGTGGAGCTGTCTCTTGGAAATCCTGTAAGCAATCTTGTACTGCTATGTCTATTATGGAATCTGAGTTTATTGCTCTTGAATTGGCAGGTCATGAGGCAGAATGGTTGAGGAACGTGCTTGCAGATATTCCACTGTGGGGGAAGCCAGCTCCTTCAGTTGCACTTCATTGTGATTCGCAATCTGCTATTGCCGTGGCAAACAACCAATCCTACAATGGAAAGAAAAGATACATTCGTTTGAGGCACAAGGCTGTCAAAGAATTGTTGTCAAGTGGAGTGATATCACTGGACTATGTCAAGTCCGAAAAGAACATCGCGGATCCGTTAACGAAAGGCCTATGTAAGAAACTAGTTTTGGAAACGTCGGAGGGGATGGGCTTGAGGCCCATTGGATGAATTGTAAGGTAATGAACTCCTACTTACCATGAGTTCAAAGGGGAACATTATGTAATAATTCAGAAGCACAAATTTTATTTTTTGTCCATCCCTTAGATGTTTATGATGTGCTTGCTATTATTGAACGAGGTTGAGCATACGGCTCTTAATGAACCCATATCCATATTTTTGGTGGTGTGATGTAGCTCACACTTGATGGGATTCACCTAATTAGGTGTGGAAGTGAGGTCGCTTCCTATGAGAATTGCATGGGCTATTCTCTAGAGCACCTATGAGCATCCAGGTTATGGACATATGGCCAGTATAATGCGTCACCTTTATTGGCGGAGATTCAGAATATCATACATGTTCAATTGTGTGCTTTGAGTAATGAGTTTCTAACCCCCTATTAAGTTCAATACGAAAGTCACTTGGTAGGAAAGAGATTCTAGCTTGAATGTCACTAAGTGTCAATTCAAGTCGCAAGACATTGACACCTATTCAATTGTTTGTTTTGCCCAGAAATTCAATTCTTTTATTTCTTTCTTTTTCTTCTCATCTTTGGACCTGTGGGGGATTGTTGGAAATCCTAGTGAGAATACAAAAGAAAATGAGTGGGAAAATGTGGGAATATGAAAAGTCCCACATGGGAAAAACACAAACCATATTCAATGTTTATATTTGGGGGTTTGAGGAAAATATTTGTTTAAGAAAGTATGTGAGTGGCATGGGTGGTCACAACACACACACGCGAGCGCGCGCGCCGGGCCGGGCAGGGCCGGGCTCGGGCGTGGGTCGTGGGCCGTGGGCCTTGGGCCTTGGACCTTGTAACTTGGTACTTGGTACTTGGCGAATGCGGTTCGCGGGCGTGGGGTGGGTTTTGTGGGCCGGGTTATTCTTTTTTGTCAAGGGCGGTTTGATTAAGTCAGAAGACTTAATCAACCCACTAACTTTGGAAACTGCACCATTAATCACGTCATTACTCCCCACTAGCCGTTTTATGACTGTTGCAGTTCCCCATTACTCCCGTAACTTCTCCACTAGCCGTTTTTTTGCTGTTACAGTTTCCCAAAAGCCTCACTATAAATTCATCGTTTATTTCCACAAAATATACAGAAACTTACAATCACATCTCTCTCTCAAATTCCTCTCTTTCTGGGCAAATATTCTGGTCTCCAATCGGGGATTGTGAGTGCACATAATTCTCGGTGTCGTGTAAACCCTGGAGGGCAACCGCAAGTGTTCTACTGCATCGGAGGTAGCGCGGAATTGTCTTTTAGAGCAGTGGTCCGGCCACGGCACGACAATCGGTTCAATTCGCATTACGCAATATCCAGTTAAGTCGTTCCAATTACTTATTTAGCTAACACATAGTTGGTAATCATAATATGGCCAACGAGTTAGGTTGAAGATGTACTTTGTCGGCATCGATGATGATCTTTTGACCATTTTTTCACTTTCCGATTGATCGATATCAAGTGTTGTCAAGCTATTTATCATTGATAATTTATTTTTATCCCTTTAATACAATTAAGGAGATACGGTCGGATCCTCATCTAAGTTGAAGCAAACTAAACTTTAATAGTATTCGGATTTTATTATCAAGTACTTTTCGACAAGGAAACTTAATTTACATCGTTAATGTGATCTGTAAAGATCACAACCTAGCCGAAAATTCAGTAGAGTAGGCTGCCACAGGGCCGTCTCCGGTAATTTGGAGGCCCTGTGCTAAAATACAGATATTGGGTCCATATAATTTTTTACGGGCAATTATTTAATGTAAAACATATAATTATTATATTAATATTTTTTTATTTATAAAAAATATAAAGTCAAATTAATAATATGGTTTAACGTTTTGTGTGTGATGGTTTGAGAAAATTGATGTAAAGGTTTAATGGACATGAAAAAAGCAAATAAAAAAAGGGGCCATGATAAGAATCGAACCTTAGTCTTGGCTACCACACTTATAATTCTTTACCAACTAGGACAAAGATTACTTAATGCATAACAAAGCAGCTGTTAAATATATAATATTTGTTCTTGGGGGGTTTAACCAATATAATTTCTTTTTGGGGTCCCAAAATTTTGTGGCCTGGTGCTGGAGGTCCGCCTGGACCTCCCTTTAGCCGGCCCTGGGCTGCCAAATGATTTATGAAATAACAAGTAAGTCGATGGTAGCCCATGACATATCTTTGAATGTCTCGCTTGGGTCGCGGTGTCTTGTTCATGAATCTTGGAAAAGTACCGGTACAAACATATACGAGTACATTATACGAACTAAGGCGTATTATTGTATTAGTATTCAGTATGGAGCATTATCTATCTATATGTTTACCGGGACATGTATACAAGAATTCACAACCGAGACTGTAAAGGGTAGATAGCGGGGGCGGTGGTCGTTGCCGCCGCCGTGGTAGTGGTGGTGGTGGTGGTGGTGGTGGTAGTAGTACCAGTACAACATCGATCGATCCTCAAGCTAGCTGCATTATGCCTACGTACAACTACAAATATGATTGTTGTGTGAAATTTATTAATTAAAGCTTCTACTTTTTATATTTCTTTCTTTTTTTACTATGTATTGTGTGTACTTTCTCCGTTCTTAAATATTAGTTTATTTTTTTTACTTTTCAACCCGTTTTAAATCGATATTTAACGTTTAAATATCTCTAAATACATATGTTAAAAAAAATATAAAAACATTAGTCCTAATAGAATTCTCTTAGGATATATATAAATTGTACAATTATTGTGAAACTCCTAGCTTGTATCATATATATAGTGTTACAAAATATTAGTCCTAATTGTATTAGGAAACCTAATACAATTATAATTGTACAATTTAAATCCTATGAGAATTCCATTATCTATTATTACTAAGTTTGTCGATATTAATTATTTTCCTAATTTTATTACGAATAGGAAAGATAGAAACCCTATAAATACAAACAAATATTGATGAAAGTAATACAAGTCAACAAACACGAATATACGAGTATCATCATAAACTTGGACGAACAAGAAGAAGAAAACATGGCTGATTTGTCCCCTGATCTTCTCAGCAAAATTGCTCTGGAATTGAGATCAATGGAGGACTGGATTAGTTTCTCTAATGTATGTCGTTCATGGAAAGATATTTCATCAGTGATCAACCCGGAGTGGATGCACAATAAAGTAGAGAAACCTAAGCTAGCCGAGCCTAAGCTCAAGAACAAGCACAAGCACAAGCCCAAGCCCAAGCGCAAGCAGAATCGCGAATACAAGTACTAGGTAGCTTATATAATTAGGAGTCTAGTATTTGATCATACATATTATTATTATAGCATAATTTCTTTCATAGTTATCTTTGATGTTTTTATTTGAGTTTACAAAATAAAATTTATAAGCTTATTTCTTGTAAAATTTGGACGGTAAAAAATTATTTTTAGCAAATTTACCTTATTGTAATATACTTTTAGTTTCGATCAGTTTGGTATTAATTCTCTCGATCAGCACTAAATATTACTACGTACCTTGAATGATTAGAAAGAATTTGATGAGGTCATGCATGAAATTGACTGACTTAAACGTAACGAGAGATGTTATTTTGAGTAACATCTCTTAAATTGAGCTGGTTCATCACTTGGTATTAGACCTGTTAAAAATTGACCCGATCCGAATCCGACCAGAAAATACTGGATCTTGAATAAGATTTTGTGATCCGTAACTCAATTTTATTTGAACCCGAGCAACCCGAAAAGTAATGGGTTAAAACCCGACCGAACCCGTTTTGGACTCGATCGATTGAAAATCATTGTATTTATAGTAATAAATGAGATTATGAGATTATGAGAAAATTTAAACATAATAAACACATTGTTTTTACTATTGTTGTGTGTAATATGATTTTGATTTGAATTATACGTTATATTATGGTTGAATTTGACTAAATATAAACTTGTGTAGGAAAATTTGTTTATTTGTGTCCATATTTTGTATATTTATCACCTAAATTAATAAAAATATAATGCGCGTTTTAAAATCTCTCAACCCGTTGGGTCGACCCGAACCCGAAAGTTCTGGGTCTTGAACAAGCATTTGTGAACCCAAACCCGAAAACAACCGACTCAATTCAACCCGAACCCGAAAATATTTTTTTACAACTCGACCCGACCGACACGTTTAACAGATCTACTTGTTATAATAACCTTTTTGGAGATCGGAGGGTGTTACAAGTTTGGAATCATATATGCATGGATAATTTTTATTTATTTATTTTTATGATTACGTATATCATGTCGCAGCAAGATAAACGATCGAAGGGGTGAACCAATCTTGAACAATAGAGCAAGAGAGTAAGTTTGAGCAAAATGTTCTTTACGAGATGGAGAATCGTAATCAACGTCATGAAGGATGAAGGAATATGTCCTTAGACATTTCCGTCAATTACGTACTAAATATAAATAGAAATTGATTATGAAGATAAGAAAATAATTATTTTAGTAATCATATTTGCTTACTAAAGAGTATATGTCATCGGTAAGACAAATATTGATTGGGCCAACAACTAAATATATTATTTCTATGAGGTCACACATTACAACACAGTTGAACAAAAGCAAATAAGCTCATTAGTGGATCTTGTACCAGCCAGCCACAAGGGGAAAGGGAGGGAGAATTAAATCTCCTAATTAACCTAGAACTCTAATGTTATATATTGATGTAATATTAGGTTTTACATACAAGAAGTTAAGTAGTCACTTTGAAAATGTTTCAAAGTAAAAACTCAGAAACCCTCCCCTTGGAAAACACCGTTTATACTACCACTAAAAGCAAGAGAAGTTTTTTCTCTTCGATTCTAGCAGATTTTGATGTTCAACTGGTGTTATTAGACTAATTAGAGGAGCAACACTTGGGGATCTCAGATTTTCGAAGCTTACATACAACCGAAAAACATCCGGATGAAGTAGATGGATGCGGGTGATGGATATTGGTGATGCTCTATCAAATCCAAATCCTTACTATTTTCATCCATATTACTTTGGACTTTGAAATTTGAATACACTTTTCCATCCATAATCCTATGTTTTTTTTTTTTGGCAAGTAAGCATAAATAATGTGGGTTAGAAGGATAACATGGCTGATTTGTCCCCTGATCTTCTCAGCAAAATTGCTCTGGAATTGAGATCAATGGAGGACTTGATTAGTTTCTCTAATGTATGTCGTTCATGGAAAGATATTTCATCAGTGATCAACCCGGAGTGGATGCACAATAAAGTAGAGAAACCTAAGCTCAAGAACAAGCACAAGCACGAGCCCAAGCACAAGCGCAAGCAGAATCGCGAATACAAGCACTAGGTAGCTTATATAATATAATTAGGAGTCTACTATTTGATCATATATATTATTATTATTATTATAGCATAATTTCTTTCAAAGTTATCTTTGATGTTTTTATTTGAGTTTACAAAATAAAATTTATAAGCTTCTTTCTTGTAAAATTTGGACGATAAAAAATTATTTTTAGCAAATTTACCTTATTGTAATATACTTTTAGTTTCGATCAGTTTGGTATTAATTCTCTCGATCAGCACTAAATGTTACTACGTACCTTGAATGATTAGAAAGAATTTGATGAGGTCATGCATGAAATTGATCGACTTAAACGTAACTAGAGATATTATTTTGAGTAACATCTCTTAAATTGAGCTGGTTCATCACTTGTTATTAGACCTGTTAAAAATTAACCCGATCCGAATTCGACCCGAAAATACTGGATTTGAATAAGATTTTATGATCCGTAAATTAATTTTATCCGAACCCGAGCAACCCAAAAAGTAATGGGTCAAAACTCGACCGAACCTGTTTTGGAGCCGACCGATTGAAAATCATTGTATTTATAGTAATAAATGAGATTATGAGAAAATTTAAGCACAATAAACACGTTGTTTTTACTTTTATTGTGTGTAATACTCCCTCTGTATTTATTTAAGAGATACACTTGCCTTTTCCGGCCGTATTTATTTAAGAGATACACTTGCCATTTTTAGTAACTTATCAACCCCACCATCTAATTAAATAATACATCTAATATACCATATCACCCACCATTCTATTAAACAAATATTTTCATAAACCCACCCCACCCTCCACCCACCAAAATTACATGGTCCCCACATATTTAATTATTAAAATATCTATCCAACCCCACTTGCTTTATTATTTTATTTCATTCAATTATTCTTCTTAATACCCGTGCCCAGCCAAGTGTATCTCTTAAAAAAAATACGGAGGGAGTATAGATTATAGAGTCTATAGCCATATGGTTGAATTTGACTAAAAAAAATACGGAGGGAGTATTATTTTGATTTGAATTATACGTCATTTTATGGTTGAATTTGACTAAATATAAACTTGTGTAGGAAAATTTGTTAATGTGTGCCCATAATTTGTATATTTATCACCTAAATTAATGAAATATAATGCGGGTTTTAAAATCTCTCAACCGTTGGGTCGACCCGAACCCAAAAGTTCTGGGTCTTGAACAAGCATTTGTGACCCCAAACCCGAAAATAACTGACCCGATTCAACCGGAATCCGGCAATAATTTTTTACAACCCGACCCGGTCAAAACGTTTAATAGGTCTACTTGTTATAATAACTTTTTGGAGATTGGAGGGGAGGGTGTTACAAGTTTGGAGTCATATATGCATGGATAATTTTATTTATTTATTTTTATGATTACGTTTATCATGTCGTAGCAAGATGAACGTACGACCGAAGGGATGAACCAATCTTGAACAATAGAGCAAGAGAGTAAGTTCGAGCGAAATGTTCTTTATCAGATGGAGAATCGTAATCAACGTCATGAAGGAATCCTTAGACATTTCGTCAATTACGTACTAAATATAAATAGGAATTGATTATAAAGATAATAAGTTAATTATTTTAGTAATCATATTCGCTTGTTAGAGAATATATGTCATTAGTAGAATAATATTGATTGGGCCAACAACTAAAATTTATTATTTCTATGAGGTCACACATTACTACACTAGTTGAACAAAAGCAAACAAATCCATTAGTGGGCCTTGTACCAGCCAGCCATAAGGGGAAAGGGATGGAGAATTAATTCTCCTAATTAACCTAGAACTCTAATGTTATATATTGATATAATATTAGGTTTTACATACAAGAAGTTAAGCAATCACTTTGAAAATGTTTCAAAGTAAAAACTCAGAAACCCTCCCCTTGGAAAACGCCGCTTACACTGCCACCAAAAGCAAGAGAAGTTTTTTTTTCTTCGGTTCTAGCAGATTTTGATGTTCAACTGGTGTTCATGGACTAATTAGAGGTGCAACACTTGGGTATCTCAGATCTTCAAAGCTTGCATATATACAACCGAAAAACATCCAGATGAAGCGGATGGATACGGGTGATGGATATTGGTGATGCTCTATCAAATCCAAATCCTGTCTATTTCCATCCATATTACTTTGGACTTTGAAATTTGAATACACTTTTCCATCCATAATCCTATGTTTTTTTTTTTGGCAAGTAAGCATAAATAATGTGGGTTAGAAGGATAATATTACAAGGGCTTCCTTCAGCCATTGTTAGGTGCTCGATCCATTTTAAAGAAAGAGAGAGGATACACCTTTTGTTGTGTTAATACTCGCATCGGTTTAACCGGTGCGGAGTTTAAAACATTTGAATTGACTTATTAATTTAATTGGTGTTAGTTGATAGTGGGGTATTTTTTTAATATAGTTAGTGGGAAATGTGTAAGGGTGGGGAGTGGTGAGTGGGGGGTGTGAATTTTTAAATGATTTTTTGTAGGGAGTAGGAATGTAGGTGAGTTAGTAGGTAAGTGAGAGAAATAATATAATATTGGTAAAAGTTTCCATTTATAGAAGCGGTGCAAGTATTAAGGGACGGCCCGAAAAGGAAAGCGGTGCGAGTATTAAGGGACGAAGGGAGTACTAGTTTGGTGTAGAATATATGTTGATTCAAAATCACATTTTGTCGTGTTATCCACGATTTTACAAAATTCATACATTCAATATTTATTAAAATTAAGGTGCGATAATTATTCCTTCCGTTGTCCTTGTGACTAGTTCGAGATAGAAGTTTGCGTTTTTAAGTTGCCATGTCATCATTGTGACACGGCTTAAATTCAGTTTAGAACATATTGACATGGATTTGCTCGTAGTGGTGTAAATTCAGGTGGACAAACAGAAATTCAGCATAATGTCTTTTCGAAATCAACTTAACAGGCAAAGAAAATACTCAAAATGAATTTTTATTTTCAGTTATGGAAAATATCGAAAATTGCCTAATTGGTACGTAAAGGCCCAAAAATTGCCCAAATGAAAGGCCCATGAAAGTTCGGTTTTCGGTTTGGATTAAGGCCAAAACGGAATCCAAACCGAACTAATTCGGTTTTCATTTTTTGACACCCAATCCAAACCAAATAACCTTTTAATCCAAACCAAACCAAACAAGATTTTTAATTTCAATCCAATCCAAACCATAAAATCGAATTTTCATGGGCCTTTCATTTGGGCTTGTTTTGGGGCCTATATTATACCTGTTTTTAGGCAATTTTCGGGCCTTTATTATACTTTTTGGCCAAGTTCGGTTTATTCGATTTTAGTTCGGTTTATTTAGTTTCAGACTCTTCACTCCAATCCAAACCATAAAACCAATTTTTTTTTAAAAATCTCAATCCAAACCGAACCGAATAGGAAAAAAAAAAACCAAACCGAATTTCTTATTCGGTTCGGTTTGGTTTTCGATTTTTTGCTACCAAACATTCACCCCTACGTAAAGCCTGTACGAGGTTTATCCTAAAACCAATTGATATTGGTAGAGACTAGAGACCGTACTTCAACTTTTCAAGCGGGAGACATATCTATTCTTCTCCATCGTATTTCAACTCAATATTTAATAAGGGCGACATATTCAGTGGCTTGATTAATCGCAAATCCATGGAAGATTTTTACTAAGTAATTGTCAATTTTTTTCTTCTAACATATAGTTAAAGTTGCTTGTCAAATTAAGTTGATTGGGTTAACACACTATATGATCATCATTTGTGACCTCACTTGTATTTGTTATGTGTGCCTCGAATTTTCCTTGAAAGATGTTAGGGTGTTATAGTGGAAGGTCTGACTTCAAATGGACATATCTCATGATCTACTCATTAAATTGAGTTGATTCAAGTTGGAGGTGAAAGTTTGGCTCAATAGCTTTCCAACGCTTGGTCATAAGCTCATTTTGGATGAGAAATGAGGGAGTTATGACTATTTTACGAGAAGCTGTCATGCAGCAGGGGAAGTTCGGCCGAACCTGCTGGAAGTTCGACCGAACTCTTAGATAGTTCGGCCGAACCTGAAGAGAGTCAGGAACTGTGATTTTGGAGGTTCGCCCGAACTTTGGGTAAGTACGGCCGAACCTGACCTTGGTTCGGCCGAACCCTTTAAAGGTTCGACCGAACTCTGCGGGTAATCTGTTTTCTTCTCCGCAAGGTGCAATCGACGTGACCTTTTCTTGTCCCTTAGATTGGTTGGATGTCTAATACTATAAATACCAAATGTAATGAGATTTTCAGAATTAAGAGAGATAAACACAAGTGAGGTTGAAACCCTAGATCTAAGCACACATATAATTCTCTCTTCTTCACCTTTGAGAATTCCTCTTTGTAATCCTTTCTCCATTGAAGAGTAATACAAGCTCCAAACCCTCCCCCATGGTGGATGTAGCTCATTGAAGAGTAAACCACCTTAAATCTTTGTGTATTGTTTTAATTTGTTCATTTATTTCTTCTCATAATTCCAACATCAAATTGTCATACAAATCAACATTCAAGCTCAAAAGGTCCTTCATTTATAACAATATTCATGTCAGATCTTGTTAGAATCGTCTCAAATATACTTTCAGTGGTTAAAATTGTCCATTGACAAACGTGAAACCTCAAATTATATATATATATATAATATAAAACGGAGGAAGTATGTTACAATTCACGAAGTTTCTTTGTGAGGACCTTCTGTATTAAACTTACCTTTAAAACATAACAAATGGCGTGCATGGCACGGGAAAAACGAAGTTTCTCCTTAAGGTGAAAGCTTTTGTTTAGACTTTAGACACTGCTCACACTAGCTTACGGAAGGATCAACATAAATGATATGTTTCAATTAACGGAGTTTATTTGTGAGGAACCTCTGTATTACCTTTCTACATACAATAATTAATAGTGTCGTCGTTTCCACTACATTTCATAATGAGGCTACTCAAATGACGTAACCTAAATCAGCTTTTCTTAGAGCATCTTTAACGGACTAATTAGCTTATATGTTACATAATATTTCAAGCTATTCTCTTAGCTAATTAGTACTCTAATGGTTAATTATTAGCTTAATATTTAATTTTAGGTTTTAAACTTATCAAATGTTTAATTAGCTGTAGTAATACATATGCTGTACACGTCCACACCCACGTAAACAAAGTGGACGGGCACAACTTCATACCTTGATGTAATCACAATAAAAGAAAATTTAATTTCTAAATAAAATATAATATATGAAAAATTAGTACGATGTAGAGCTTTAAATACTTCGTGTCAAAGGACCAACTCAATCAAAAGCTTAAGCTGATGGTTGAAGCCCCAAGATTAGTGTTATACTCTATCAAGCCCCCTCACATGAAAGCCCTTTGGGCTTGAAGTGTGGATGCATCATAGGCCTCCTCATACCTAGCGCAAAATATTTCACTTTGAAAGGAGGGGTGGATGGGATTTGAACCCGTGACCTTTACGCCACGGTGGCTCCCCCACAAAATCTTGATACATGATCTTGCCAGCTTATTGGTAGAATAGTAAGAGTAATATTAATTAATTTACAAGGATTGCAGGGCATAACTTAATTTGATTTATAAATAGAGATCATCTCAAACTGAAATTCCACAACCCAATTAATTATTAAAAGTTTTTAATTAATTTGCAACGAGAAATTAATACTACTAAGTAAGATCAATGGCTGCTACTTATCTTGTTTTGTTCTTTGCTCTATTGCTTATTGTCAATGCTGCCGCTGAGCCTCAAGTTGGTAATATTCTAAAAAAGCCTTGCTATTCAACGCATGCACTAATTAATTAATATTCGTTCCATACATAATTATTGCTATTATTATTTTTTCTTTTACATGAACTAATTTTGTTTTATATTATTTATGTGGAATTTAATCTACAGTAACGTCTTCTTATTTTTTCACTTTATCTGTCCATTTTCGATGGAGATAAAAATTTATTTCTTCTTTTGACTGTAGAATTAATGGACTAAATTAAAATGGCTCTTAAAACCTCTCTGCTTCATTTCCATGAAGTAGAAGATGGTCGTCCCATTATCGTTTTTGGGTCAATTAGAAACAACCTCTCTGCAATTACAGGGGTAAGGTTGCGTACGTCCGACCCCCCCTACCTCGCTTCTTGCGGAAGCCTCTTTGAAGCAATGAGGTAATGATAATGATAATGATGATCTCTATACTCGTCAAGCCGTTATATGGCCTGTGTTTCGGGTCCCTATAGTGGCGGAGCTAGAGATTAAAATAAGAAACACGTTTATATACTACTTAATTGAAGAAGATATCATAAAATGTTCCCTGCTTTAGTGGTAAAGGGTGATGTGATAGAGCTTGGTGCGCATTTGGTATATCTAGTGCTCGACTATAGTATATTTCCTTTTATATACTACATCCATTTCAAAATGATATTTACACTTTTCATTTTAGTCCGTTTCATAATATTCTTTACACTTTGTTTTATTCTTTTTTTTGGACATAAAAATTTATTATCTTACCTCACAACATTTACAACTTTTCACCACTACAAGAAATTGTACTATTAACGACGGGAAATCCCGTCGCGAAAGACCAATAATTGTTGATTAACGACAGGATTTTCTATCGCGAACCTGTCATAAAAGGGGCCCGTCGTTAATAGAAAATCCCGTCGTAAATCCGTCGTAAAAGACATTTGCAACGGTTATTCCCGTCATTGTTTGGTTGTTAGCCCCGTCGCAAAAGGCTTTTACGACGGGATTTTTGACCCGTCGTAATTAAGTTGTCGTTAAAGATACAAATTCTTGTAGTGCACTCACTTTCTCAATTATGTGACTGATACCTTTAATTATATGTTTAAATTCTCAAAAAAAAAAAAAAAAAAAAGACACGCGGATCTGCCACAAGGACAGCACAAAACTGACCGGTGATTGCAAAAGGAACAAAGAATGTAAAAAGGCGTGCGTGAAAGTGGAGAAAGACGGCGACGACGACAACGATAACGACGATGATGAGAATGATGCGTTTACGGGGACATGTATACAAGAATTCACAACCGAGACTGTAAAGGGTGAATGCCGTCAAGTTCATACACACCCGCGCGCGCGCCATGGTCATGGTGGTACAAAGACTGTATGTAACCCTGATACAACCGTAAGGAATGTTCTTCCTACTAAAAGATGTGTCTGCTCTTTTATCTGCTAATCTGCTTAAATTATAAGTACAACATCGATCGATACTCAAGCTAGCTTATAGTTGCATTATGCCTACAACTACAAGTATGGATCAACTTTACGTGTGGCCTTGCGATTGTTGCGTGAAATTAATTCATTAATTAAAGCTTCTACTTTTTATATATTTTATTACTATATATGTATTGCTTTTATAAGTTTCGATTTTATTTACAAGCAGCAAAACGTATCTTTGATTGAGATTGTAACTTCAATTCAACATTTATTATCATATACTACCTCCGTTTCTGAAAGTTCTTTACGCTTTGGAAAATCTGCCCAAAGTATAAAAACTTTGACCGTAAATTCTCACTATTATATACATCAAAATGTTACATGTAAGATCTTGTCAGATTGGTCTTGGTATGTATTTTCACAATATCAAATTTTTATAATTTTTTCACATACGAAATTGGATATATTAGTAGTTAAATATTGCATTGGAGTTTGTGCAAATCTAATATATATATAAAGGGGAGTTTTTTGGAGAACATTTAAGGCGTCCACGTAGGATTTCCACGTCATCACATAATTTATCCTACTTCTCTACCTTTTTGTATATATATACACACAAAAACAAAAAAATCTACAAGAATCCCAATGAGTTCATTATATAGTTTTACGCATTTTATTTTTTTGGTTGTTACACCATACAAGCTTAGGAAATCGGACGATTTCAAAGTCGGAGTAGCTGCTTTAAAAAAATCTAAATTTTAGAGTAAAACTTCAATCAATTGGCTTGCTTTCAGAAGTTCAGTGATATGGATGATGTTTTTTTTTTGACGTGATATGGATGATGTTGGTTTGATAATTTGTACAATTAATTTAATTACATATTTTAAAATTTTGAAACATAAACTATTTTGATTCCTTTTTATTTGGAGTTTGAATTTCTTTTTGCAGTATCCAAAAGACCAGGAGTGACCTAATAGAGGAATTGTTCGAGAAAAGAAAGAGCTCTCACCAAGAGAATAGGGCAAATTATGGTTCTATAAGGATTTATATATGCAAGATTAGATAAGAAAAATCTATCACGTCTTATTTCTTTTGTTATTTTATTTTATGGGTATTTTTTTAAAAGTTGACTAATGATTATATTGTATGACTTTATCCATGAATTAATTTGTTATAATAAAAAAAAATGTTTGTAAGTTTGTAACAAACAATAGACTTCACTTTTTCAAATACCATCTTGGTCTAATCAAGTTTAAACATTTAGTTTCACAGTAAAATAATGTAATATAGAGCGCCACGAAAGATTTCCATGTCATCAATTTTTTGGGGAGTATTTAGAGCGCCACGTAAGATTTCAACGTCATCAAAAATATATTTATTTTAAATTTATTAAAATAAAAATAGATAAATAAAGACCCTTTAAAAAGATAAATAAACACTTAAAAAGATAATAAAATACTTAGTAATTTTAATATGAGTAACTACTGGTATAAAATAATAAGAGATAAATTTTGTTAGGAGTCTAAATAGATAAATAAATGCTTCATAAAAGATAATATGGGATAAATTTTACTAGGAGTCGACTACCATGCTCTATATAATGCAGCTACATTACCACACAAAAAAAAATCTCATTAGCTATTATGACGGACTCAAATCCCGTCCATAAGATATACTTTTATCCCAAAAAAAGTAACAAATTGTATTTCATAAGTGTTTTTTGGAGGAATGAGAAAGGGAGAAATGAAGAAAAGGATGTGCACCGAAGGTGAGGTGACGTGCTGGTCATGCACTCTCTGCATGGTCAAAAATGGTAATTTAACCGCACGTTGAGAGAATCTACTCTCGGGTGCATGTAAGTATGTAACTATGAGGAGGATTAGTAAATGGAGTGACAACCAGAGCTTCAAAATTTTGAATTCCTAGAATTATCTTCTTTTACTAATTTTCCTGTTTTCAATTATTTTGGTATTAGCGATTCCTCAAACGTTTGGGTATTGATGTATTTTAGTTTAGGATGGATTTCGGTTTAGGGGCACAACCATATTAGTAGTGCTGTCAATATGCTTCATTTCTGTTTGAAAATACCTACTACGATAAATAATCATGGAAAATGTATCCCACAATAATAACGCAAAATCATAAGATACCTAGAGAAGTGGATAACAAAAGAAAAAAAAACTAACTTAAAGTAAAATGTTTAATAAAAAAAAAGTGGCCAAAGTATTCATTTATTTTTATTCATTTAAGACATTTTATTTAATTAAGCTAAACTTTTATTTATTTAATCTTAACTTTTATTATTTAAGTGATATGTAAACGGAGAATCGATTGATCGACTATATACAATCGACACGGAGCCACTATACGTTAACACAACAAACCGCAATTTAGGTGTGAAAATTACACCAACATAGGATATACAATGATAAACGTTGACATAACCAGGGTTGTAAACCCACATGTGTCCATGTTTGTGCTATTAATAAATTATTATTTTGGTTTAATTGGGGGTCATTTATGAAAGATATTTTCATGTTATTTACTACTAATACTTAATTTATTAGAATTCATCAACTAATGTTCTAAAGGAAACTTCAAAATTATGCTTATACATACAATCACATACGTTAATAGGAGGTACTTTAAACTTTATAAGGTGGAATGTTAAGGCCAATAGGGGTTAGGTCTAGGACCCTAAATTGCGGTTTGCAAGAAATTGATGCGATTTATTCCAATTTTATTACGGAGTATTTGTTTTATGTATATTCGTAATAATAAACTTAAAATATCCTACTCCTTCTGTCCCTTATTACTCGCATCGCTTTCCTTTTCGGGCCGACCCTTAATACTTGCACTGCTTTTATAAATGGAAATCTTTACCAATATTATATTATTTCTCACACTTACTTACTACCCCACCTACACCCCTACTCCCTACAAAAACATTTTATAAATGGAAATCACATGAATAACTAACTCGAGTTTTACCAGTATTGAACTAACTATTTTATAAAAACATTTTAAATATTAATAACACATTTATACTCCAGCTTGAAAAGTGACATATTTAAACTTTCTATTATGGCTATAATTTATAAAATACCTATCTGTATACGATGATATAATAAAAGAAACATGTACTTTTCATTACAAACCCGTGCATCGCACGGGCTTCGATACTAGTAGTAACTGTAAAGATCTTTTTGAAACGGAGGAAGTATACTTTTTTTATTTCGATCAGTTTGGTATTAATTAATTCTCCTGGCACTAAATATAACTACCTCCATTTCATAAAGATGTTTACAATTACTATTTGCATAAATATTAAGAAAGAAATAAAAAAAGTTGGTTGAATATAATAAAATATAAATAAAGTAAGAGAAAGGTGTAAAAAGGTGGGTGGGTACATGTAAGCGAAAAATGAACAAAGTAAGAGAAAGTGAGTGGAAAATTATAAATAATATGGGTTTCGAATGATAAGGTAATAAATTTTCAAGTCCAAAAATAGAATAAAGCAAAGTGTAAAGATCAGAACATATGCCCAAAATCGAGAGCAAGTTTTGTGTGAGAGAAGAGAAATTTGTTTTCAGTTTTCTGGAAAAGTGTTTGAATTATTTTCTGTATATGTGTATTTGAAATGAACTAAAGTTCTGATTTAAGTAATCAGAACGAAGGCAAATCAACAGACAGAAACGACTGAATCAATGAAGATTGCAACGGTAAAAAACGGTAAGAAATAATCAATGTTGTAACGGACGTCATTAAGGTTAATTAATCCAACGGTTACGTAATCAATACAGATTTTTGTAAAAATGACTTAACCAAAACGACCCGGTACGAAAAAGAATAGGTTGGCCCACAAAACCAACCCACGCCCGCGAACTGCCTTCCCAAGAGCTCAAGTACCAAGGCCCACGACCCGGCCCGACACGCGCGTGTGTGTTAAGTGTCCACCCATACTACTCTCACACTTTCTCAAACAAAAGTTACTCCCACACCCTAACTAATAAACAAAGGGAATGTGAAGAGTTTTTCCAACGTGGGACTCTCTCATTTTCACTCTCTTTTGTTTGTATTTCCCAATGAGAACTTCCAACATAAATATGTAGAGAATTGGAAAGCTTAACTATTTCATTAATCATAATTTTCTTCATATAGGCTTGATACAACCCAACTAGGTTAAAGACCCGGCACAAAAAAGCACCGTCCGGCACGAGCACGAAGTCGTGGGTCGGGCCTGAGCCGCATTTTTTAGGAGAAAGCACGATAAGGCACGGCACGACTCGACCCCGCACGACAAAGCACGCTAAATTTCTTTAAATTAGGTTTAGGTACGAAAGCCCGACCCGGCCCGACACAAAAGCTCGTGGGCCTGGGCCCTCTGTTGAAACTTTTGGCTCGGCCCGGCACAATACAACGTGGGCGCGGTTCGTTTAAGCCCACGGCCCGTGGGCTCGTCACGAAGCCTGGCCTAGCCCGACCCATGACTGTAACACCCTAATTATTCCTTGCCTTTATAAAACCATTTTCCAACTTAAAATATAGGAATTACTAAGATATTACCGCCACCATGATAACGGTTAAGGCTATTACCATAATTACGTAGCGGAAATAACTAACTTTCAAAACATAATTAATAGTTAATGGCCTTCATAGAAATCTGAACCATAACGGCCCAAAACCAAAACGTTTAAGTAATTGAAATCCATTAACTAGTAGTTTAAATAATTTAAGTAGTCTACACTAATAAAATAATGGAGTTTAGAATGCAGGAGAAAACATCGTTCAAACACAATCCCATGCTGGATAACTTCTCCCGCAAGTTATCTCTACAACCTGTTATTGAAACTCTACTCCCGAACAACGCAAATGCAATGGTGAATCATCATAGGGTCATTAAGGAAAAGGCCATGACCAAAAGAAACATGAAGCACGAAGTCAGCGAAAGATGAGTACGAACAAGGTAGAATGAAATCCTAGTCTAACATGTTTCACTCACAATAAATAATCCACATGCAAAAGCCATATAAATAAACAATTAATCATGGAGATAAGACTCGACTCTTGACGCGACTCTTGACTCATAAATTAATTAAGAATAAGATTCGAACGGGCCAAAAAGAAATATCCATAAAAGGAAGGTTGTTGGGAGCCCACCAAACATCAAAAAAATATAATAAAAGTAACCACTTGTCGGACCATCCCGACGGAATTCCAGCGCATAAAGAAAATGAAACAACGTCTTGTATCACTAGTAGGAGTACAAATTTTCGGCAAGACTCCCTCCATTGTTCATATTAAATGTATATACGTTCTAAGAGTTTTGAAACCTAATGCAATTATAATTGTACAATTTAAATCCTAAGAGAATTACATTCTCTATTATTTCTTAGTTTGTCGTATATTAATGATTTCTCTAATGTATGTCGTTCATGGAAAGATATTTCATCAGTGATCAACCCGGAGTGGATGCACAATAAAGTAGAGAAACCTAAGCTCAAGAACAAGCACAAGCACAAGCACGAGCCCAAGCACAAGCGCAAGCAGAATCGCGAATACAAGCACTAGGTAGCTTATATAATATAATTAGGAGTCTACTATTTGATCATATATATTATTATTATTATTATTATAGCATAATTTCTTTCATAGTTATCTTTGATGTTTTTATTTGAGTTTACAAAATAAAATTTATAAGCTTCTTTCTTGCAAAATTTGGACGGTAAAAAATTATTTTTAGCAAATTTACTACTTCTGTAATATACTTTTAGTTTCGATCAGTTTGGTATTAATTCTCTCGATCAGCACTAAATATTACTACGTACCTTGAATGATTAGAAAGAATTTGATGAGGTCATGCATGAAATTGACCGACTTAAACGTAACTAGAGATGTTATTTTGAGTAACATCACTTAGGTGCGTTTTTTTCATCTGATTTTCACTTACTTTTTGGTGTACAATAAATATTGTACACCGAAATTAAAGTTAACTTAAAATACTTAAAAGTTACCTTTATATATGTAAAAGTTATAAAAATTTTAGTTACATTTTTAGCGAATTTACCTTATTGTAATATACTTTTAGTTTCGATCACTTTGGTATTAATTCTCTCGATCAGCACTAAATGTTACTACGTAATATGTAAATAATTAAATTATAATAGAGGAACCATTCTAATAACTTAGATAAGTTACTAGCTTGAAGGCTCTTTTTTGACAACCTATTTCGGACACCGTACCTTGAATGATCAGAAAGAATTTGATGAGGCCATGCATGAAATGAAATTGACCGACTCAAACGTCACTAGAGATGTTATTTTGAGTAACGTCGCTTAGTTTCGTTCTTTTCACCTGATTTTCACTTATTTTTTTCTGAACTTATCTTATCTGAATTTAACTGAATTTATCTGAACTTATTTGGATTTATCTGAACTTATTAAAACTTATCAAAATTTATTTATGTTATAAGTTGTATTTGGTCATGAATTTTATCTTATCTGAACTTATCTGAACTTGACTGAACTTATCTGAACAAATCTGAACTTATTTTTCATAAAATAAGTGAAACTATGGTTCATCACTTGTTATAATAACCTTTTTGGAGATTGGAGGGTGATACAAGTTTGGAATCATTTATGCATGGATAATTTTTATTTTTTTATTTTTATGATAACCTTTATCATGTCGCAGCAAGATGAACGATCGAAGGGATGAACCAATCTTGAACAATAGAGCAGGAGAGTAGGTTCGAGCGAAATGTTCTTTACGAGATGGAGAATGGTAATCAACGTCATCAACGTCATAAAGGAATATGTCTTTAGATATTTTCATCAATTACTAAATATAAATAGGAATTGATTATGAAGATAGGTCATTCGTAGTACAAATAATAATTGGGACAATAACTATTCCGGTATCGGAATCAGGTGATGTGGTAGGGCCTTCAGATCTCGAGTGTGGAGATGCGTTCGATATATGGTATAGAGAGAGAAAAGAGAGTGAAAGTGAGAGAAGAGGAGTCTGAAGAAGGTTTACCTTCCCCCATAAATTAGTATTTATAGGGGCTTGGTGGAATTAGGTCATGGGCCAAATTATGTTATATAGTTTGGGCCTTGAGTCCCTTAAATTGGGTTCAAGGGAGTATCCCGTACAATAACTAAAATATGTTATTTCTATGAGATCACACATTACAACACTAGTTGAACAAAAGCAAACAAACCCATTAGTGGGCTTTGTACCAGCCGGCCATAAGGGGAAAGGGATGGAGAATTAATTCTCCTAATTAACCTAGAACTCTAATGTTATATATTGATATAATATTAGGTTTTACATACAAGAAGTTAAGCAGTCACTTTAAAAACGTTTCAAAAACGTTTCAAAGTAAAAACTCAGAAACCCTCCCCTTGGAAAACGCCGCTTATATAACCACCAAAAGCAAGAGAAGTTTTTTTTCTTTTCGGTTCTAGCAGATTTTGATGTTCAAATGGTGTTCATGGACAAATTGGAGGAGCAACACTTGGGGATCTCATATCTTCGAAGCTTGCATTGCATACAACCGAAAAACATCCGGATGAAGTGGATGGATACGGGTGATGGATATTGGTGATGCTCTATCAAATCCAAATCCTTTCTATTTTCATCCATATTACTTTGGACTTTGAATACACTTTTCCATCCATAATCCTTTGTTTTTATTTTTTTTTTGGCAAGTAAGCATAAATAACGTGGATTAGAAGGATAATATTACAAGGGCTTCCTTCGGCCATTGTTAAGGTGCTCGATGCATTTTAAAGAAAGAGAGAGGATACACCTTTTGTTGTGTTAGTACTAGTTTGGTGTAGAATATAGAGGAAGTATTTTCGGATATCAGATATATGTGTAGGCAAATGCATATCATAGCAAAAGACAAAATAGGAAAAATGACAAAACAAAAATTAAATGGTACTTTTTAAAACAAAAATTGTACTTTTTTTTTTTTTACAGAATGATACTCTTTTTTTACAGCATGGTACTTTTTTTTTTTTTGTCTTTTAACTATTTATTTTTTAGCTGATATGTGTGTTGCCACACATATTTGATATCCGAAAAAACAACCTCATAGAATATATGTTGATTCAAAATCACATTTTGTTGTGTTATCCACGATTTTACAAAATTCATACATTCAATATTTATTAAAACTAAGGTGCGATAATTATTCCTTCCGTTAACTACTAAAAGAAATCTTTTTGACATCGAGTATATCACTATATTCCCTCTAGGGTTTACACTAGGGTTTCTCTAGGGTTTGCGCTTGGGAGGGCACATCTAGCTACGTGCTAGCCTTGTTCCTTTACGAAGGTTCCTCTCGATTTTCCGAGGTGGTTCTAATGGCTTCTGATTCTTCAAGGTTGGAGGTAGAGGAGGTGGAAAAAGGATCTACGGAGGAGGAGGTAGAGATTGACTGGGTGGTTGAGGAGGAGGAGGAGGAGGAGGCGAAGGTCTCTTTGGGTATGGTAGGGAAGATCTGGACGGAACGTAGCATCAACGCAAATGCTTTTGTAACAACGATGAAGCGGGTGTGGAACCCTAGACACGGCGTGGAGGCGAACTGCATAGACAAAAACGTTTTCTTTTTCCAGTTTCACCATTGGAGGGATAAAGAATTTGTTATGGAGTCGCAACCATGGCACTTCGATAGACATGTTCTGGTGCTTAGTGATGTAAAGGGAGAACTCAAGCCCTCGGAGATACCCCTACACACCACCCCTTTTTGGGTAAGGGTGTATGATCTCCCATTCAAAGGGAGAAACAGCGAGGCAAATGCGAGAACAATTGGTAACAAGATTGGGTCATTTTAGAAGATGGATAAGACGGAGGGGATTGGAGTCAACAAATCACTCAGAATTAGAACCATAATCGACTTGCGTAAACCCATCATGCGTGAGGTGGAATTATCAATGAAGGGGGGCACAAAGGAATCTTTCAAAGTAGCATACGATAAACTCCCATTATTCTGTTACGTATGCGGTATGCTTGGCCATGGAGAGAAGGATTGTGATATGCACACGGGTGACTCTACCCCTCCACGGCTGTATAGCGAGAAGCAAAGGGTATTATCTCCATGGCAACCTATTAGAGGTGAACGAGCGAATGAGGGCTCAGGGAATCCAATGTGTGCAAGACGTCAATTCGTGACAAAGAATACAAAGAAGGTTACACATGATATGCAGGAGAATGTTCAGGGTGTCGTAAAGCAGCTAAAGCAGGTATCCTTGAGCCTGGTCAAGTACTCGGCGAGGGGGGAAGATGTGGCTGGAGAGGAGAGGGAGGTGGTTGAGATAGGTGGTAGCTCGGAGGAGAAGCTCGGGACGGAGGCGGAAGAGAGACAAGCCCCATTATCTAGTGCCCAACAAGGTCCCAAACTGTCTTTTGAAATTGGGCAGTGTGATAAAAAGACGAAAAAACTCAGAAAAGTTCGGTTGTTACAAAACAGTGAGAGACCTAGCAGGGAGTCGAAAGGGGTGGATGAAGGAGCTGGTTGGTGCGGAAAGAGAAAAGTTCACATGGAGATAGATGTGGAGGTCCTCCATGACACGGGAGAGGGAAGCAAGAAGGCCAAGGGAGCTATTACGGGTGACAGTAAGTTGTCATACAATTCAGTAGCGGTGGTTGACAGTGTTCAGCCCCGCGAACAACAATGAAGATGCTAAGCTGGAACTGCCGGGGGGACCGACAACCCCCGTGCAGTGCGCGCTCTCCAGACATGGTGCTGGAGGGAGAGGCCGGAGATCGTCTTCCTTATGGAGACGAAAATTGATCAAGAACATTTAGAAAGGGTACGGAATAAGTGTGGCTTTACGAATGGATTGTGTTTGAGCAGTTAGGGTTTGTCAGGAGGGATGGGGCTGTGGTGGAGGGAGTCGAATGTGTCTGTTATTTCCTACTCTCGGCACCACATTGCGGTGGAGGTTCGTAGTGTGGAAGGGGTTCCATTATGGGCGGCGATTGGTATGTACGGATGGCCAGAGACAGAAAATAAATATCGCACATGGGACTTGATGAGATCGCTGAAAGAGACTATCAACCTCCCAACTGTGTTTTTTGGAGATTTCAATGAAATAACAAGTATGGCTGAAAAGGAGGGTGGGGTGGATAGGCGTGAGTATTTGATGGATGCTTTCAGGGGAGCAATCGATGACTGCGGTCTGCGTGACTTGGGATTTAAGGGAAGTATTTTTACGTGGCAACATGGCTCGATACCAGGGAGTACAATTCGTGAGAGGCTCGATCGTTTTCTTGCAGATGAAGAGTGGTGCACCCTTTTCCCACAGTTCAATGTACGCCACTTTCCGATTTATAAGTCGGATCATGCTCCCATTTTCTTGACCACATCTGATAGTCCGGATCACAGGAGCAAGAACAGAATATTTCACTTCGAAGCATTGTGGCTGTCGAATTCGGATTGCCAAAGCGTGGTAAAAAAAGGCTTGGGAGGACAGGCCAAGCATGAGAGTACCCACGAAAATTGAACATTGTGCTGAAAAACTCAGAACGTGGGCGTGGAACACATTCGGTGCAGTGAAGAGGAGGATTAAAAAGGTGGAGAAGGAACTAGGGGAGTGGAAAAATGGAATACCTGATGCTGTCATGCTCGAAAAATTCAATACGCTAGTTTAAGAACTAGACGAGTTGCATAGAATTGAAGAGACCTACTGGCATGCACGAGCAAGGGCCAATGAAATACGGGATGGTGACAAAAACACGGCGTATTTTTATCACAAAGCCAATTCCAGACGGAAAAGAAATAACATTGCTCGTTTGAAAGATGCGCAAGGAGAATGGTGTAGCAAGGAAGAGGATATGTTAAATATAGTGTCAACCTATTTCACGGATTTATTTGCTTCAAGTAACCTGACATGTTTGAGGAGGCACTGGCTGGAATCTCACCTATGGTTTCTGGAAGCATGAATGACACTTTGGTGGCTGTTCCGACGGGAGATGAGATATTTCAAGCTCTCAACCAAATGCACCCGAACAAAGCGCCCGGTATGGATGGTATGCATGCTCTCTTCTACCAAAAATTTTGGCACATTGTAGGTCCTGATGTTATTATGTATGTGCAAAATTGGTGGAACGGGGATATTGATATTGCTGAAATTAATGACACTTGTGTTGTTCTAATCCCGAAGTGTAAGGAGCCGGAACAAATGGGTGATTTCCGCCCCATTAGTTTATGTAACGTGTTATATAAAATTGTTTCAAAAGTAATGGCCAATAGGTTGAAGGTGATCCTACCGGGCTTGATCTCTCACCATCAAAGCGCTTTTGTCCCGGGAAGATTAATTACTGACAATGCGATGGTTGCTTTTGAGGTTTTTCACGCCATGAAGAGAAAGGGGGAAGGCAAGGCAGGAACTTTTGCATTAAAGCTTGACATGAGCAAAGCTTCGAATGGGCCTTCCTGGAACGTGTTATGTTTCGAATGGGCTTTTGTGGAGAGTGGGTTCGAAGGGTTATGAGTTGTCTATGCAGTGTCAAGTATGCTTTCAAGTTAAATGGAAAGGTAGGAGGTTCGGCGACTCCAACTTGCGGCTTGAGGCAAGGCGACCCTATATCGCCGTACATGTTCCTTTTATGTGCTGAGGCATTCTCTTCTCTACTGTCCAAAGCTGCACTAGACGGTTGTATACATGGTGCAAAAGTGTGCAAAGGGGCTCCACGTGTATCTCACCTCTTCTTTGCCGACGATAGTATATTATTTGCAAGGGCGATACTTCAGGAATGTTCTGTAATAGCTAATGTGATTAGCTTGTATGAAAGAGCATCAGGGCAAAAAATAAATTTCAATAAAGCTGAAGTCACCTTTAGCAAAAATGTGGAATCAACGAGAAGAAATGAAATTCTGAATATGCTTGGGGTTCGAGAAGTGGCACGACATGAGAAGTACCTAGGCCTACCAACAATAATTGGCCGGTCCAAGAGAGCGGTCTTTGCGGTTTTAAAGGAACGAATTTGGAAAAAACTTCAAGGTTGGAAGGAAAAGCTTCTAGCCCGTCCAGGTAAGGAAGTCTTAATAAAAGCGGTTGCGCAAGCAATACCCACATACATGATGAGCATCTTCTGATTGCCAGAGGGTCTGCTTGATGAGATCAATTCAATGCTTGCAAGATTCTGGTGGGGGGCCGACAACACCAGGCGCAAAGTCCACTGGGTTAGCTGGGAAAAGCTTTGCTTCCCAAATGTATGGGCGGTATGGGGTTCAGAGACTTGAAAGTGTTCAATCAAGCCTTATTAGCCAAACAAGGTTGGCGACTTCTCACTGACTCGAACACGCTGGTGCACCAAGTTTTCAAAGCAAGATACTTTAAGAATGCTGAGTTTATTGATGCTTACAGGGGGCATGACCCAAGCTTTGTTTGGAGATCCATTTGGGGGGCAAAATCCCTTCTCCTTGACGGTTTAAAGTGGAGAGTGGGCTGTGGGGAGAGGATAAACGTGTGGGAGCATGCGTGACTGCCTGGGGACTCGTCTACCTGTGTTCCTACACCAAACATAAACAGTCCGTGTGACCTGCGAGTGAAGGACTTGTTGGATGCCCAGACCGGAGAATGGGATGTAGAGGCGATTACAAATCACCTAACCGTAGAAGATGCTGCATTAGTGAGGGAAATACCTCTGAGTGTGAGGATGACTGCTGATGTTTTGTACTGGTGGCCTGCAAAGGATGGAGTATACTCCACAAAAACGGGATATTGGCTCGGTAGGTTGGGGCACATTCGAGATTGGATGCTGCGTTTTAGTGGGTCGTGCAATGAAGTGTGGAAGACAATTTGGAGTCTAGGAGGACCCCCAAAACTCTGTCACTTTCTATGGAGAGCCTGTACTAAATCTCTAGCTACGCAAGGGCGACTTAAAGACAGACATGTAGCAAGTGACGGGTCATGTAGCTTGTCCGGTGCGGATGAGGAATCTATAGTGCACACACTGGTTGAGTGCCCGGAAGTTCAGATGGTGTGGCATAATTCACCCTTCCAACTGGTCTTGCAGGAAGCCCCAAAGACATCCTTTATGTCCTTGTTCGAATGGTTAATGGGCAAGCTCTCAAAGCAGGAGCTGCTGTCCTGTGCCACCATAGCATGGGCTGCGTGGACATTCCGCAATTCCGTCGTCTTTAATGAACTGTGGAGTGATCTCGAAAGAGGGGTGGTTGGCTTTGTCAGACTAGTAGAGGACTACAAAGAGTACGCTGTTGCGGTCTTCAACAGACCAACACAACTTCATGGTGTACAGTCGAGAGCAAGCTGGTGTATCCCTGCACATGGGAATGTGAAGGTAAATGTTGATGCAGCAACTTTTGGAGGAGGTGGATTTGGGTTAGGTGCTGTAGTACGGTCGAGCACATGTGAAATACTGGATGTAGGGGTCAAAAGGTACGGTTCAGCGTGGGATGCAGGACTTGGTGAGGCAATGGCAGCCCGTTTTGGGCTTTTTGTGGCAGCAAGATTGGGATACATGGAGATTGAGTTAGAAAGTGATGCTCTACAGGTTGTGAAAGCATTGAACAAGCAGAAGGTGGGAAGCACTCCAAAAGATCTGATGTTGGAGGATACTCTGAGTATTAGCTTACAATTTAACTCCTTTTGTTGTAGTCACGTTCGTAGGGCCGGGAATGCCGTGGCTCATCTAGCGGCTAGAATACTCCCTTCTAACGGAGTGGAGCAAATTTTTGTAGACTCTTTTCCGCAAGGTCTCATAACCTTGGCGGAGCTCGATTTAATTCCTTAATAATACGTTCCATTTGTGAAGAAGAATAATCCAAAAAAGAAGGGCCAGCGAGTTTGAGAAAATCCAAGATAATAATTCAACCAGTTTTGTTTATAAGGTTCGACAACAATGTAGTCAGAAGAGTAACAATCTTTTCACCATCCTAACTTTGAGAAAGAGCAACTCAAGTTTGGTAGTGATATGGGAGTATTTTTCAGTATGTTGCAATATTGTTCTTTTGCATAAGTTTGGTAGTGAATAGTGATATCTGTTAAGATTGCTTGAAATATTCCCAGTAGACCATTGGTTCCAGACCTCTGTCTAGTGTCTATGAATAATAATACATCTCTTAAATAATTAGTGTAGGAAAAGTATATTGTTTCTGAAGCTGGAATTAAATATGTAAAGGAGGATGTTAATCTAAATTCGAAGGTGTGACAGACTGATTTGATTAAAAGGGATAAAGAAAACCAGACTTCATAATTCCGGTACAACTTGTACCCTGCATTACATCTAATTATTATTTCTCAACTTGAAGAAGCTATTCCCGGAATAAGTGATGTTATTCCTAATATTATGAGTACATCGATTTGGATGTGCCTAATGTGTTGCATGTCGGTGAGCATAATTTGGTAAAACATAAAATTATGCAGAAACTTCAAGTTCCAACTTCCAAGGTTCAAACTTGGAAACCAAAGATTCGAGGTAAACCACCTTGAGAACATTTTATATGCTTCTGACCTCTGTAGGCGTAGGATCGTGACCTTTTTCTAAAATATATTATAGCGTAGTTTTCGAAAATTTGTTTTTGTAGATAGACTAACTGAAGGAATTTTTTTTTAACCAAGAGTGAGGAACTCACCCTTTAACGCGGACTCTGGATAATTTTGAATTTTCTTGGGTTCTTCTTATATCAATCAGATGGTGAACGGTCTTTACATGTTTAAGCAAGTTTAACTCTTGTTTTCGTTGTCGCATTAGGTCTAATGCAACGGTTTTTTTGCCCCTGATGTGACGATTTTCGGCATTGCATTAGCTCTGAAATGTAGTAGTGAGTGTATTATCTAGTTATACGAAGTTAGGTAGTTAACTAACTTTCTATTCTTTTCTTTAATTGAATTTGATTGATGGTTACCTTAATCTTTTTCTTTTGTGCTTTTTATTAGAGTTAACACTCTTAATTATTACCTTGAGGAAATTGATGACGAGTAGTGAACAAAAGGGGCAGTCCAGGGGACAAGTAGGACAATCAACCAGGTAATATATTTCTTTTGGCATTACATTATGTTGCATTTTCTCATTCTCCAATATAAAATCTGATTTATGTCTCCCTTCTTTTCTATCTTTGTTTTTGTCTTTTGACTTCTTGTTGAGGGACTTATGTTCTTGTTGCACTAATGGCCACTCTGGTTAGGCCAGAAATAGAGCAACTTGAGTTGTTTTAGGCTTCTTCGATGAGTTGAGCAGTGTCATATTTAGAGACAAGAAGAATAGGACCCTATACCTGTATTGAAGAAACTTTTAGATCCACAAGTAATCTTGTCCTCCTGGAACTTATAAATTGGAAATTAGAAGTGAGTTATAAGGTTGGAGTTAGGCTTGTTCGCTGTGTTGCAGTGAGGGATAAATAGTTAGGCATGTTTGAAGTGCCTTTGTCATTTCCAGCACACCATCCACACGAGGAACATTCCCTATATCAATCTGTTTTCTCTTTATTAGCCCATGTCGATTTTTCTATGATGAACCTCTTATTATTTATTAATAACTACCTGGTCTTTGGGAGACGAAACCACCCCTTTTGTCCACCAGCTCCTTTTCCTTGTCTGTTTCATGATCAACTGTAATCTAATGTATAATGCTAGAGGTGTCAAATCGGGTCATCGGTTCTGTTTCGGTTCGGGTTCATCGGTTCGGGTTGAAATCGGTTTATTTTGTTATCGGTTCGGTTCGGGTCGGGTTGAAAAATTAACGGTTCGGTTCGGGTTCGGGTTATGTGTTACGGGTTCATATCGGGTCGAGTTCATATCGGGTCGGGTTCATAACAGGTCGGGTTCGTATCGGGTCGGGTTCATATCGGGTCGGTTCATACCTGGTCGGGTCATAAACGGGTTAAGTCGGGTTCATATCGGTTCAGGTTCATATCGGGTCGGGTTCATAACGGGTCGGGTTCATATCAGGTCGGGTTCATACCGGGACGAGTCAGATCGGGTCGGTTTGTAGTCGGGTCGGGTCAATTCAGTTCGGTTTGTTAACGGGTTTAGCCGGATTGTAATCGGGTCGGGTTCATATCAGGTCGGGTTCATGTTTAGTCAGATCAATTCGGATACAAATTACAAACAATGTCGAGTTATTACTAAAATCACAACTAATGTTATTTCTTTTTTGACGAACAACTAATGTAGTAATGTTCACTATCCAATTAATTTCATAAACTTAATTAAGAAAAGTATGTCAATGTCTTTTATTATGTCATGTAATATTTACCAATCAAATGATTCAAATGGAATCAAAATCATCTATGCCCTCCCCCACCATGCTAGAGTATTACGAAATATGTATTGATGAACTAAATACTAATAATGTAGTAATTAATAATCGATAATGATGAATTAATACGTAATGAATTTGTAAAGTTTGTAAATACAAGTTTGTCATATATTCATATTGGTTTAAACAACAACGAGACTAACATGTTTATTAACGAAACGAGGCAAACAAGTTCAATTGGTAATGAATTAAGTCGATTCAATTAAAATAGCATAGTCTTTCGATTAGTTCTTAGGTTACAAGCTTATAAGCTTATAAGGTATTGAATTAGATCAATTTAGTTTAATGATCCATTAGACGATTAGTCAGTTGAATACGAGTCAATAAAAGAGTGCACATTCAATTCTACAAGCCTATAACTATACAATAATATAGCTATATTGGAAATACATCTAATAAAGAACATGTTTAGTTACTTAGTCGGTTGATAAACAACAGTTCGAATACTCGGTTGAACAACGCACATTGAATTATATCTTTTGTTTATAAATGTTTAAGAAGTACAATTGCTTACGAATTATATCATTTGATATCTTAGCATTTCGGCTCTGTTTGGTTTGACGGAAAATATTTCAATAAAAACTTATTTTTGAGGCGGGTTATGAACGGTTTGAATTAAACGGGGTGTAAACGGGTTACGGGTTGTAAACGGTTCGGGTTGAAACAGTTCGGGTTGTAAACGGTTCGGGTTGAAACAGTTCGGGTTGTGAACGGGTTTTCCCCGGGTTGAAAAGGTTCGGGTTGAAATAAATCGGGTCATTAACGGTTTTCGGGTCAATTCGGTTTGGGTAGAAACGGTTTCGGGTTGACGCATGCCGGTTTGTTATCGGGTATCGGGTCTTAATCGGTTTAATATTTTCGAGACGGTTCGGGTTCGGGTTGAATGTTATCGGTTCGGTTAGTTTTCGGGTTCCAACTAACGGGTTATTAACGGTTCGGGTTCTTAACGAATCAGATTAACCCAGCGGGTTCAACGGTTCGGGTTGAAATTTGACAGCCCTAATAATGCGTTTTTTGCATAATATTCCACGGGAGTCACCAACTACTCGCCCATATTTTTTGTCACTCTATTCTCGATCTATCTTTACAGTCCTACACCTCTCCATCTCCCAAAGTTAGGGTTTTGGGTAGAGTTAAAATGAAATTCATTCGAAAAAATTTCAAGAAAAATTCATCGAAATTCTTGAAATTTTGCTAGTGAAAGAAAAGGTTTACAGAGATTTACCGACTCTGTCTCATCTTTTCCATTGGAGGTCCGTTGAAATTTCCATCTTTAAAAAGGTATGGAGCTGTCTTTCTTTACTCACGATCAGTTAATGGAAATTGCATATTTGTGAGTTCTTCATACCTCTAAATTGACGTCATTGATGCAATCTAGAGCTTTTTCGTTGTTTACTTGAGTAAGTTTCTTGGTTTACCAATTTATTTCATATTCTTGACAAACGAATTATTTTGGTTATTGTTAATCTTGGATCAAATTGGGGCATTCTCCTATTTTAATATTAGGTTCCGAATTAATCATAGATTTTTTTTATTGGTTCTTCGATTAAAAAATTGCGATGCTTTAAACAGAATTAGTGGATTTCTTCAATTACCCATGGTCTTTCATTTTGCATTTTAGGAGATATAGACGGAGTCATTACAGGGTAGTTGAAGAAAAGTTGTAAAAGAATAACCCATGCTGTAAGCGCATGGTAACCCATGCTGTAAAAGAATACTTTAGATTTGTAATATTGATCAAATTGGAGGCAAAATCACCTGACAGTTTTTCCTTGCTTTCAGATGCACCAATTTCAAGCAGATAAAAAGAATGTAGACTTATTTGACCAGTACAGCATAGTTAATAGTTAAAACAGCAAGAACATGTTCATTAATCATTATAGATCATTATATAAATCTTGTTTGATTAGTAGTTTTAATTCTCCTTGGTCATAAAATTGTTTGATCACTCCAAAAACATTTGTAAGATCAAGAAAAAAATTATAGCAATACTGCAGTCCTGTGTTTCAATTGGTTCCTGATAAATGTCAGTCAGTTGAAGAAAAGTTGTCAATTATCATGCTCGGCCAGTGGACAGTAATACTCATTTCGAAGGAACGGCAACCATTCAACCGCCTCTACAGGTACGGATATCGATGTGCTGTTTGAAGTGTGTGAACATACAATGATATACAATGATGTACAATTGCAGAAGCTTTTAATCATAAGTGATTTAACATAAATCTCTTTTGTTTTTGCCTTTAACTTTTTACCCATCCTTTTCTTTATGTAATCATAAATAATTTAACATAAATCTCAAATTCATATTGGTATGCCTTTTTGGTAAGCAAGTGTTGCTTGAGAAACTTATATCTATTTTGGATATATGAGTCCATGGTGTGGAAAAGGGAGAAGATGGAGAATAGAAGCGAGATTTAGTAATTACTGAGTTCTACTCAAGGAGAACTCAAATAGGGACCATCCCATTTGGGTACCGTTGAACTCAAATATGTTTGTCGCGAATGTGCGATAGTTATGAAGAAAGGGGATTTCTGTTTTTGAAAACGCGGCATCTATATATAAAGAATGAATACCATGCCCCCTTTGTGAAATTTTAGTAATTTTAGTAGTATTTTAGTCGTATCTGGTATTGCTTACGTTTTTGTGAAATTTCATGTTTTTATTTGAGTAAACATGAAGGTTATTGTGTTTTAGCTAGTGCACCATCTCTAACTTGTGCACATTCGTGATTTAAACTTGCAGGAGCATGGTGAGCTAAATGGAGAAGAAATGTAGATCTAGCAATGACACGGTGGAGGCTCTTGTTTGTTTTTGAGTCATTTTGTGATTTCTATTAATGTTGAATTTGTTTACGTGGATTTTAATTTTATGCATTTTTGTCATTAAAAACACTAAATTAATTAGTGAATAACTATTTTGTAATGCATGTGTCCTATGGTCACTGATATTGTAATATTACTCTTTAAGTCAATGAAAATCTTTTATTATTGACATCCTTTCTTAATTTAGAAAACTAATTATTATTATTATTATTATTATTATTATTATTATTATTATTATTATTATTATTATTATTATTATTATTATTATTATTGTTATAGGAAAACACCATAACGTTACAAGCTTAACAAGCTATAAAGATCAAGTGAACTACAAGAAGTTGGAGGGGAGCCGAGATACAATCTGGGCCCCCACTCCTCTAGCTATGGCGAACCCGATCCTGCTGGAAATGTGGGCAGCTGCCCGTGCCCCAATGTCCTGAGCCCTGGAGTACGTCTGAACCCGCTTCAGCAAAGAAACAGCCCCTTTCTATAATTCCCCAAAAGAAGAGAAGGAAAAAGGAAAGAAACCGTAACC
The DNA here is from genome assembly GCF_020520425.1 of Spinacia oleracea. Lineage (NCBI taxonomy): Eukaryota > Viridiplantae > Streptophyta > Magnoliopsida > Caryophyllales > Amaranthaceae > Spinacia > Spinacia oleracea. The sequence continues at coordinate 153,006,795 of NC_079489.1, forward strand.
CAAAGCCCTACAACGTGCCGCATACTTATCCTGCTTCCGCTGTGCTGTAACCGCCACAACCCGACCCGGAATGAAGCCTGACAACCCAGATTGCGTCGCATTATTATTATTATTATTATTATTATTATTATTATTATTATTATTTATTATTATTATTATTATTATTATTATTATTATTATTATTATTATTATAAATAAATGAACCCGTTGCATTAGGTGTTCAACATATTTATTTTGGCAATAAATTAGCGTTGCATTAGGCTAAAACGCGTTACATTATTTCTTTAAGCCATCGTAGATATCCGTCGCATTAGCTAAAATAACCGTTGCATTAGCTAAAATAACCGTCGCATTAGCTAAAATAACCGTCACATTAGGTAAAGAACTAATGCGACACCCCATCTAAGGACCGTCGCATTAGATGTTTATCTAATGTGACGGTACTAATTTCCCGTTGCATTAGGTCACTGATCGTCGCATTAGACCTAATGCAACGCCACCGGATGCAAGGGTCATTTGTCGTCGCATTAGGTCTAATGCGACGGATTTTGATGCCTAATGCAACGATTTTAGGCGTTGCATCTGATAAGAAATGTAGCAGTGTTTCCTGTAAGACCGTCTTGATGTCAAATGAGGTGCCACATAAGCTGCAACATAAGCGGCCGACGTCAGCGTCAAAAAAGTAAAATATATATCATTTTATGATTTATTTTTATTTCATTTTCATTTTTCAAAACCTAATTCTCTCCTTTCTCTCTCCTAAATTTTCTGCCTCCTCTCTCTCTCCTAAACGTAGTTTTGCTCCTCTCTCTCTCCTAAATGCAGATTTGCTCCTCTCCCCTCCATAACTAAGGTAAAGGATCGGTGGCGATGGTGGAAGTGTTGATCCTTCATCACATCAGGCTCAAAGCGGTTGTAGGTACGGCAGATCGAAGGTGCGACGAAGTTCTCGGCCTTGTTGCCGCCGCCGCTCTATTTGAGTAACAAGTCGAAGGCGGTTATTCCGTTGATGTTGGAGGCCAGAACTAGTTGTCGGATTCCGTGTTGAAATGAGGTAATGAATCGGAGGTGGTCTTACCTCGCCGGTCGATGAAAAATCTTTGAATTTTGTATTTCTCTTGTGTTCTCCTCTTTTCATTAAGGTTTTTTCAATTTTTTAATTAAGGACGAGGAGGCGGAGTATTCGATGGCGGTGATAGTGGAGGTCTTCGCTGTCGCCAGTAGATCCATCGACACCATCGACGAACACCCTCAAATTCATCAACGACGGCCGCAGAACCATAATCTGTTCTCGTTCCTCTACTCTGCTGCTGACATTGTTTATTCGCGTGGTGGTGGTGGCCGTTGTGTTTCACAGCCGGAGGAGAGGAAGCGTTGCATGTTGCTTGGTGGAAAAATAGCAAGATTATTTAATTACCAAATTTGTATTGTAAATGTAAACAATTTTATTTATTTTTATTAGTCAGCATTAAATTGGTTTTAGTTAAGAATAATTTCATTTTAGTTACATTTTTGTTATATTTAGTTAAGACTATTTTCGTTTTAGTTAAAAATAATTTCGTTTTAGCTATAATTAAATTTGTATTAGTTTGAAATAATTAGTTCGGGATTTTTTCGTTTTAGTTAAGATTTTTTAAGATTTAGTTACGATTTTTTTGGTTTTAGTCAACGTTCTTTGAGTCTTAGTTACGTATTTTTGAGTTTCAATTCAAGGCTTTAGTTACAATTTTATGGGGTTTAGTTACGATTTTATGAGTTTTAGTATAGATTTTTAACTAACAACTTAAGCAATGTAACAAATTAGTTAAGTAATATAACTAATTAGTTAAGTAATATAACCAATTAGTTAAGCACGGGAATCAATTAGTGAAGCATGGGAACCAATTAGTGAAACACCGGAACCAGTTAGTTATGCACTGGAACTAATTAGTTAGCCACTGAAATTAATTAGTTAAGTCTGAAAATCAATCAGTTAAGCAACAAAATCAATTAATTATGCAACAGAACCAATTGGTTAAGCGCTGAACCAATTAGTTAAACAATGAAACCAATTAGTTAAGCATTCGAACTAATTAGTTAAGATTTTATGAGTTTTAGTTAATAATAAGTTTGTTTAAAATTAATAACTATTCGACTCATAAGTTTAACTATTTGTCTTTATATCTTAACTATTTGTCTTTATATCTTAACTATTTGTATTTATATAATTTTTCGAAGAAAAATAATGTCGAAAATAATTTTTAAGCCTTTTATTGAATTAGTTAAGTTTGAAATCCAATTAGTTAAGCTAGAAGTTCAATTAGTTAAGCTAAAAGTCCAATTAGTTAAGGCCGGAAAATATAAATTTGAAAAAAAATTGGAAAAAAAATTTGGGAAAAACAATTTTGAAAAAAATTGAAAAATGATGACGTCAGCATTACGTCAGCGCGCACCACAAGGCTGTCATCAAAGCTGCCAACAAGGCGGTCTTTCCTGTGAGGCGGTCTCAAACAAAAGTTTCTCGTAAGCAGTTTATCCTAAAAGCAATTTAAAAGCTAATTTAGAAGCGAATTTTATATTGTTGATTCTTATATTGTGCAATGTGCCGATACACCATGTGTGTTGGGGAGGAATATATTTATTGCGCGGTATTCCGGTTAAATTAGGCATATTTATCAAGAGTTTGGATTTTAGCTTATATATTCTTGGCTGGAGTACGCGGAGCAAACCATATGAGTTTTAATATGAGTCATGTGCTGGAATGAAATTCAATTTCCCTTTTTATGTAGTCCTAGCGATTAAAATATTTTTGAGTACTCAGTTATTTTGGAAACACTATATCTACGGAGTACTCATAGTGTTGGAAATCCTAGTGAGAATACAAAAGAAAATGAGTGGGAAAATGTGGGAATATGAAAAGTCCCACATGGGAAAAACACAAACCATATTCAATGTTTATATTTGGGGGTTTGAGGGAAACATCTGTTTAAGAAAGCATGTGAGTGGCATGGGTGGTCAAAACACACACACGCGCGCGCGCGCCGGGCCGGGCCGGGCCTGGCTCGGGCGAGGGCCGTGGGCCTTGGGCCTTGGTACTTGGTACTTGGTACTTGGAGAATGCGGTTCGCGGGCGTGGGGTGGGATGAGATGAGATGACATGTCAAAGTTGACAATACGTGAAACGACGACATGTGGCGAAATGACATTTCTTGGGGCCGGGCCTGGCTCGGGCGAGGGTCGTGGGCCTTGGGCCTTGGTACTTGGTGCTTGGCGAATGCGGTTCGCGGGCATGGGGTGGGTTTTGTGGGCCGGGTTATTCTTTTTGGTCAAGAGCGGTTTGATTAAGTCAGAAGACTTAATCAACCCACTAACTTTGGAAACTGCTCCATTAATCACGTCATTACTCCCCACTAGCCGTTTTATGACTGTTGCAGTTCCCCATTACTCCCGTAACTTCTCCACTAGTTGTTTTTTGCTGTTACAGTTTCCCAAAAGCCTCACTATAAATTCATTGTTTATTTCCACAAAATATACAGAAACTTACAATCACATCTCTCTCTCAAATTCCTCTCTTTCTGGGCAAATATTCTGGCCTCCAATCGGGGATTGTGAGTGCACATAATTCTCGATGTCGTGTAAACCCTGGAGGGCAACCGCAAGTGTTCTACTGCATCGGAGGTAGCGCGGAATTGTCTTTTAGAGCAGTGGTCCGGCCACGGCACGACAATCGGTTCAGTTCGTATTACGCAATATCCAGTTAAGTCGTTCCAATTACTTATTTAGCTAACAATCTAAAAGACAATTATTCTGTTATGGCTATGAATATGTCGAAATTTCTTATTCCTGATATGTCGAAATTGGAACCTCTTGATGGGAAAAATTATAAACGTTGGGTTGTTAGGATGAGATTTTATTTGGAGCAAATTGATGTTGCGTACGTTATTTCTGATGTTGTGAAACCTGTGAATGATGATGAATTGCATGATTTTGAGGTTAAGTTTGCTAAGGATGATAGAACCTGTAAGGGAATGTTGTTGCATCATATGTCGAATGTTTTGCTTGACATTTACATGGGCTATAATCATGCTAGGGATATTTGGGACGGTTTAGAGAAAAAGTATGGAACTGATGATGTCGGTACGAAATGTTATTGTGTTAGTAAATGGTTAGGTTTTCAAGTTGAAGATGATAAACCTATTATTGATCAGATTCATGCATATGAGAATATCTGTATTGCTATGGCTGCCGTGGGTCTGAGTATATGTGATATAACTCTTGCTATTGTTTTAATTGAGAAACTGCCACCCTCATGGAAAGACTTTAGAAACCAGTTAATGCATAAGAAGAAAGACCTTACCCTAGAGGAACTCGTAGGTCACCTAAAAATTGAGGAGGAGAACCGTATTAAGGATAAGGGTCAATCTGTATTTTCTGGGTCTGCTAAAGCTAATCTGGTTGAACCTAAGGGCAATTTCTATTCTGATAAGTTTAAGGGGAAGGGCAGTCAGTTCAAGCCTCAAGGGAAAATTCAGAAGTATAAGTTTAAGGGTAACTGTTTTGAATGTGGGAAGGTTGGTCACAAGTCCAGGGATTGCAGGGTCAAGAAGAAGCCAGATCAGAATCAAGCTCACCTTGTTGAAGCAGTTGCTGATCCTAAAAATTTTATTGCTGTTGTTTCAGAAGCTAATCTGGCAGGTGATGTTGCTGAATGGATAGTTGATACAGGAACAACCAGGCACATTTGCACCAACAAAGAAATGTTCACTTCCTACGAGAAGACTGATGGTGAAAATGTATTCATGGGTAACTCTGCTTCTGCAACTGTTCAAGGCAAAGGGAAGATCGTTCTCACTCTCACTTCTGGAAAAACACTCACTTTAACTAATGTTTTGCATGTTCCAGAAATGCGTAGGAATTTAATTTTCGGTAGTTTACTTATGAAAGCTGGTTTGAAGTTGTCCTTTGATTCTGATAGGCTAGTTATTACTCACAATGGGGAATTTGTGGGAAAGGGTTTTTGTAATGGGGGGTTGTTTACTCTTGATGTTTCCATTGAAATTATGAATAAGAAAGCTAGTACTTCTTCTGCTTATATTGCTGAGTCTATTGATTTGTGGCATGCTAGATTGGGTCATGTTAATATTGCTTCAATTAAAAGACTCAAACAAATGAACATGATTCCAAGCTTTTCTAAAACTAATTTTGCAAAATGTGAAGTATGTGTTGAAGCAAAATTTGCAAAGAAACCCTTTAAATCAATAGATAGACAGACGGAAGTACTAGAACTTGTTCATAGTGACTTGGGGGATTTTAAAACTATGAAAGCAGGGGCGGTAAAAGATATTACATTACTTTTGTTGATGACTGCTCTAGATTCACCATGGTTTATCTTCTCAGGTCTAAGGATGAGGCTGAGGAGATGTTCCTCAAGTACAAGGCTGAAGTTGAAAACCAGCTAGACAGGAAAATCAAGAGACTTAGGAGTGATAGGGGGGGTGAGTATGACCCTAACACTCTTAAGGCGTTTTGTGAACAGAATGGTATAGTTCACGAAACAACAGCTCCTTACACACCCGAACAAAACGGGATTGCTGAAAGGAAAAATAGAACTTTAAAAAATATGATGAATTCAATGCTTATTAGTTCTGGGCTTCCTGATAATATGTGGGGGGAAGCTATTCTTTCTGCTTGTCATGTTTTGAACAGGGTGCATCACAAGAAGCTGGACAAGACCCCATATGAGCTATGGAAAGGTCGAGCACCAAGCCTGAAATACTTGAAAGTGTGGGGGTGCTTAGCAAAGGTTGCCTTACCTAGTTTCAAAAGGGACAAGATTGGTCCAAAAACGGTTGATTCTATCTTTATTGGTTATGCTTATCAAAGTTCTGCTTATCGTTTTTTAGTTAAGGGTGCTAACAACTCTTATGCAAGTGGTAACATTATTGAAGCAAGAGATGCTGAGTTTTTTGAAAACACTTTTCCTTTAAAGATCTCTTGCATTAGTAATGATGTACCATCCTCTAGCACCTCTAATGTTTTACCCGTTGCTCCTTGTTCCACTACTAATAATGAGTCTGATTTAGAACCAAGGAGAAGCAAAAGGGCAAGAAAGGAAACAAGTTATGGTGATGATTTTGTTACTGCTTTCCTAACTGAACCTTTCTTGATTACTGATGATTTTGTGTATGTATTTATCCTAGAAGACGACCCTAGAACCTATGAAGAGGCAATGAGGTCGGTTGATGCAGTTTTCTGGAAAGAGGCCATTGATAGCGAGCTTCAGTCAATCCTAAGTAATAATACTTGGGAATTGGTTGATCTGCCTAGAGTTTGTAAACCCATCACCTGTAAGTGGATTTTTAGGAAAAAGTTGAAATCATGTGGGACCATTGATAAATATAAGACCAGGATTGTGGTAAGGGGTTTTACTCAAAAACATGGCATTGATTATTTTGATACATACTCTCCTGTAACTAAGATTGCAACCATTAGAACCTTAATTGCTCTTGCATGCATTCATGATCTTGTTGTGCATCAAATGGATGTGAAAACTGCACTTTTGAATGGTGATTTAGATGAAGAGATTTATATGGTTCAACCTGAAGGTTTTGTTGTTCCGGGTCAAGAAAACAAAGTTTGTAAACTGGTCAAGTCATTGTATGGGCTTAAACAAGCGCCTAAGCAATGGCATGACAAGTTTGACAAGACAATGACTAGTAATGGCTATCATGTAAATGAAGGTGATTCTTGCGTTTATTATAAACATGATTCTTCTGGTTGTGTGATTATTTGTCTTTATGTGGATGACATGCTAATTTTTGGTACTGATTTGGATCGAGTGAATGAAACAAAAGAATTTTTGAGTTCAAAATTTGAAATGAAAGATATGGGTGAGGCAGATGTGATTTTGGGAGTGAAAATTATTAGAACTCCAAATGGCATCTGTCTCAGGCAAGCTCACTATGTTGAAAAGATTCTTAAAAAGTTTGATTCATTTGATGTCGATCCAATCAAGACCCCTTATGATATAAGCATTCATTTAAAGAAAAACAAAGGTGATCCTGTTTGTCAATCTGAGTATGCTAAAATTATTGGTAGTGTCATGTTTCTCATGAACTATACTAGACCTGACATTGCCTATTCTGTAAGTAGATTGAGCAGGTACACCCATAACCCAAGCAATGAGCAATGGGGTGCGTTAAGGCGATTGCTTAGGTACCTAAGGGGTACCATGGATTGGGGATTGCACTACTCCAAGTTTCCAAGAGCATTGGAGGGTTATTGTGATGCCAACTGGGTATCCGGAAATGATGAAGTCAACTCCACTAGTGGTTATGTCTTCACCCTAGGGGGTGGAGCTGTCTCTTGGAAATCCTGTAAGCAATCTTGTACTGCTATGTCTACTATGGAATATGAGTTTATTGCTCTTGAATTGGCAGGTCATGAGGCAGAATGGTTGAGGAACGTGCTTGCAGATATTCCACTGTGGGGGAAGCCAGCTCCTTCAGTTGCACTTCATTGTGATTCGCAATCTGCTATTTCCGTGGCAAACAACCAAGCCTACAATGGAAAGAAAAGACACATTCGTTTGAGGCACAAGGCTGTCAAAGAATTGCTGTCAAGTGGAGTGATATCACTGGACTATGTCAAGTCCGAAAAGAACATCGCGGATCCGTTAACGAAAGGCCTATGTAAGAAACTAGTTTTGGAAACGTCGGAGGGGATGGGCTTGAGGCCCATTGGATGAATTGTAAGGTAATGAACTCCTACTCACCATGAGTTCAAAGGGGAACATTATGTAATAATTCAGAAGCACAAATTTTTTTTTTGTCCATCCCTTAGATGTTTATGATGTGCTTGCTATTATTGAACGAGGTTGAGCATACGGCTCTTAATGAACCCATATCCATATTTTTGGTGGTGTGATGTAGCTCACACTTGATGGGATTCACCTACTTAGGTGTGGAAGTGAGGTCGCGCGCTTCCTATGAGAATTGCATGGGCTATTCTCTAGAGCACCTATGAGCATCCAGGTTATGGACGTATGGCCAGTATAATGCGTCACCTTTATTGGCGGAGATTCAGAATATCATACATGTTCAATTGTGTGCTTTGAGTAATGAGTTTCTAACCCCCTATTAAGTTCAATACGAAAGTCACTTGGTAGGAAAGAGATTCTAGCTTGAATGTCACTAAGTGTCAATTCAAGTCGCAAGACATTGACACCTATTCAATTGTTTGTTTTGCCCAGAAATTCAATTCTTTTATTTCTTTCTTTTTCTTCTCATCTTTGGACCTGTGGGGGATTGTTGGAAATCCTAGTGAGAATACAAAAGAAAATGAGTGGGAAAATGTGGGAATATGAAAAGTCCCACATGGGAAAAACACAAACCATATTCAATGTTTATATTTGGGGGTTTGAGGGAAACATTTGTTTAAGAAAGTATGTGAGTGGCATGGGTGGTCACAACACACACACGAGAGCGCGCGCGCGCCGGGCCGGGCCGGGCTCGGGCGAGGGCCGTGGGCCTTGGGCCTTGGCGAATGCGGTTCGCGGGCGTGGGGTGGGTTTTGTGGGCCGGGTTATTCTTTTTGGTCAAGGGCGGTTTGATTAAGTCAGAAGACTTAATCAACCCACTAACTTTGGAAACTGCTCCATTAATCACGTCATTACTCCCCACTAGCCGTTTTATGACTGTTGCAGTTCCCCATTACTCCCGTAACTTCTCCACTAGCCGTTTTTTTGCTGTTACAGTTTCCCAAAAGCCTCACTATAAATTCATCGTTTATTTCCACAAAATATACAGAAACTTACAATCACATCTCTCTCTCAAATTCCTCTCTTTCTGGGCAAATATTCTGGTCTCCAATCGGGGATTGTGAGTGCACATAATTCTCGGTGTCGTGTAAACCCTGGAAGGCAAGCGCAAGTGTTCTACTGCATCGGAGGTAGCGCGGAATCGTCTTTTAGAGCAGTGGTCCGGCCACGGCACGACAATCGATTCAGTTCGTATTACGCAATATCCAGTTAAGTCGTTCCAATTATTTATTTAGCTAACACATAGTTGGTAATCATAATATGGCCAACGAGTTAGGTTGAAGATGTACTTTGTCGGCATCGATGAAAAGATCACAACCTAGCCGAAAATTCAGTAGAGTAGGCTGCCAAATGATTTATGAAATAACAAGTAAGTCGATGGTAGCCCATGACATATCTTTGAATGTCTCGCTTGGGTCGCGGTGTCTTGTTCATGAATCTTGGAAAAGTACCGGTACAAACATATACGAGTACATTATACGAACTAAGGCGTATTATTGTATTAGTATTCAGTATGGAGCATTATCTATCTATATGTTTACCGGGACATGTATACAAGAATTCACAACCGAGACTGTAAAGGGTAGATAGCGGGGGCGGTGGTCGTTGCCGCCGCCGTGGTAGTGGTGGTGGTGGTGGTGGTGGTGGTAGTAGTACCAGTACAACATCGATCGATCCTCAAGCTAGCTGCATTATGCCTACGTACAACTACAAATATGATTGTTGTGTGAAATTTATTAATTAAAGCTTCTACTTTTTATATTTCTTTCTTTTTTACTATGTATTGTGTGTACTCTCTCCGTTCTTAAATATTAGTTTATTTTTTTTACTTTTCAACCCGTTTTAACTCGACATTTAACGTTTAAATATCTCTAAATACATATGTTAAAAAAAATATAAAAACATTAGTCCTAATAGAATTCTCTTAGGATATATATAAATTGTACAATTATTGTGAAACTCCTAGCTTGTATCATATATATAGTGTTACAAAATATTAGTCCTAATTGTATTAGGAAACCTAATGCAATTATAATTGTACAATTTAAATCCTATGAGAATTCCATTATCTATTATTACTAAGTTTGTCGATATTAATTATTTTCCTAATTTTATTACGAATAGGAAAGATAGAAACCCTATAAATACAAACAAATATTGATGAAAGTAATACAAGTCAACAAACACGAATATACGAGTATCATCATAAACTTGGACGAACAAGAAGAAGAAAACATGGCTGATTTGTCCCCTGATCTTCTCAGCAAAATTGCTCTGGAATTGAGATCAATGGAGGACTTGATTAGTTTCTCTAATGTATGTCGTTCATGGAAAGATATTTCATCAGTGATCAACCCGGAGTGGATGCACAATAAAGTAGAGAAACCTAAGCTAGCCGAGCCTAAGCTCAAGAACAAGCACAAGCACAAGCCCAAGCCCAAGCGCAAGCAGAATCGCGAATACAAGCACTAGGTAGCTTATATAATTAGGAGTCTAGTATTTGATCATACATATTATTATTATAGCATAATTTCTTTCATAGTTATCTTTGATGTTTTTATTTGAGTTTACAAAATAAAATTTATAAGCTTCTTTCTTGCAAAATTTGGATGGTAAAAAATTATTTTTAGCAAATTCACCTTATTGTAATATACTTTTAGTTTCGATCAGTTTGGTATTAAATCTCTCGATCAGCACTAAATATTACTACGTACCTTGAATGATTAGAAAGAATTTGATGAGGTAACTACATATGTTATTTTCATTACAAGAAAACAGTTAATTTGTGACCGTCAAAAATAGTCGGAAAATTGGGAAATATTGGGTAAATTTTTTTGCGACTGAATATAGTCGTAAAAGGGTGGTCGGAAAATTTGAGTAACATCTCTTAAATTGAGCTGGTTCATCACTTGTTATTAGACCTGTTAAAAATTAACCCGAACCGAATCCGAACCGAAAATACTGGGTCTTGAATAAGATTTTATGATCCGTAACTCAATTTTATCCGAACCCGAGCAACCCGAAAAGTAATGGGTCAAAACCCGACCGAACCCGTTTTGGACTCGACCGATTGAAAATTATTGTATTTATAGTAATAAGTGAGATTATGAGAAAATTTAAGCATAATATACACGTTGTTTTTACTATTATTGTGTGTAATTTGATTTTGATTTGAATGTTGAATTTGACTATATATAAACTTGTGTAGGAAAATTTGTTAATTTGTGTCCATAATTTGTATAGTTATCACCTAAGTTAATGAAATACAATGCGGGTTTTAAAATCTCTCAACCCGTTGGGTCGACCCGAACTCGAAAGTTCTAAGTCTTGAACAAGTATTTGTCAACCCGAATCCAAAAGTAACCGACCCGATTCAATCATTCAACCCGAACCCGGAAATAATTTTTTTATACCCCGACCCCGACTACACGTTTGACAGATCTGCTCATTATAATAACCTTTTTGGAGATTGGAGGGTGTTACAAGTTTGGAATCATATGCATGGATAATTTTTTATTTATTTTATGATTACGTTTATCATGTCACAACAAGATGACCGTAGGACCAAAGGGATGAACCAATCTTGAACAATAGAGCAGGAGAGTAAGTTCGAGCGAAATGTTCTTTGCGAGATGGAGAATCGTAATCAACTTCATAAAGGAATATGTCCTCAGACAATTCTTACGTACTAAATATAAATAGGAATCGATTGTGAAGATAATAATTTAATTATTTTAGTAATCATATTGGTTTGCTAAAGAATATATTATCTCCGTTCCTTAATGTTCTTTACGGTTACTATTTGCACGGACTTCAATGCAATATTTAACCACTTATATATCAATTTCTGTATTTAAAAAAATTATAAAATTTTGATATTTTGAAAATACATAACGAGACCAATCTAACAAGATCTTACATGATGACATTTTGATGTATATAACAGTGAGAATCCACGGTCAAAGTTTTCATACTTTGGACACATATTTCAAAACGTAAAGAACATTAAGGAACGAGGGTAGTATGTCATTAATAGGACATATATTGATTGGGCCAATAATTAAAATATAGTAATCCTATGAAGTCACACATTGCAATACTTGTTGAACAAAAGCAAACAAGCCCATTAGCCGGCCTTGTACCAGCGAGGCAGCGACCCATAAGGGAAAACCGGGAAAGGGATGGAGAATTACTTCTCCTAATTAACCTAGAACTCTAATATTTATTGATATAATATTAGGTTTTACATGCAAGAAGTTAAGCAATCACTTTGAAACAAAAGAAAAACTCAGAAACCTCCCCCTTGGAAAACACCGCTTATACTACCACCAAAAGCAAGAGAAGTTTTTTTCTAACAGATGTTGGTGTTTAACTGGCGTAATTTAGAAGGTGGACCATGGTGCACAATAAGCTGGTGCACCTTAAGAACACTAATATATAATTAAAATAACATTTGGTTACGTGAAAAGAACATGAATATATTTTTTTTTATGTTTTTAATAAATAATGAAATAAATAATGAAATAATATTATTATTTTTTATAACAAAAAAGTTAAATATTATATTGCATGTTCTTTTATCGTAATGTTATGTTCTTTTTCTTATGCACATATGTTCTTTTTGTGCACCATACTCATTGTGCGTCATGGTCCATAGTCTATGAATTATTCAACTGGTGTTCGTGGACTAATTAGAGGAGCAACACTTGAGACTCTCATATCTTCAAAGTTTGCATACAATCTAAAAAAAATATCCGGATGATACATGTTTTTATCGTAATGGTACATATTTTGGTACTCTGTTTAATGAAATGGTACTTTCTTTTTAATGAATGGTACACAAAATGCTCTGTGATATACATCACAGCATGCCGAAATTCCGCTCCCCTCTATCAAATACAAATACCCCCGTTTCTATCCATATAACTTTGGACTTTGACTTCACTTTTCCATTTTGTTTATTTGGTTTTTATCCTTTTCTTTTTATTTTATATTGCTTCATATATATATATATATATATATATATATATATATATATATATATATATATATAATATATATAATTGTATCATTTGAGATTTCACGTTTGTCAATGCATTATTTTAACTACTAATATCTCTCATTATAAATTTGAAAAGATTATAACAATTTGATACTTTAAAAGCATATTTTGAGAAGAATATACCAAGATCACACATAAATATATTCATCCTTACATATAAACCACAAAAAATAATTATATAAGAAAATGAGAATAGTGCTAAATAATCCAATTAATAAAAAAATGGAAGAAGAAAAGAAGCGAAACGATTTTTTTTCTTTTTATGTGCCAAAATCAATTTGAAAAAAAAAGGAAGCTAGCAGTTTACTCCGCAGCCGATTTGCGGGCAACAACTCCAACCAGTAAAAATGGCTTCGAAAAACAGAAGAAAAACCAGTAATCTTCAACCTCCGGTTAAAGACGCCATTAAAGTGCAAAACCAACCTCATCCTCATCACCCCAACAAGTAATTTCGTTTCTCGTTTCTATATAAGGACTATTCTTGCTTTCTATTCTCTAACTTGTGTGTGTGGTTTTTTATTTTTTTGAAGTGATTGCTGCTTCGAAGGAGACCGTTTATTTCGTCTTCTCCAATCCTTCCAAAGGTAAATTCTTTATTCATTTCTCCATTTATTTATTGTTTTTTTTTTATTCTTTTATATTCCTATTTTTCTTCAAAATTCATGGATACAGTAGTATTTTGGGTAGATATTCATAAAATTTTAGAACCCTAATTGCTGAAAACCCCTAATTTTCAGATAAATCAACCCTGTCATATATGATAAATGGGTGCATAAATAGTTATAGGCAAAAGAGGGGTTTGGAAAACGTAGCTTTGGTTAGGAGGGGGGAGGTGGTGCTCTATTTTCCATCCAATGTTGGAGCCTTGGAGGGATGATATTTATTAACACCTTGTTTGGATAGCAAGATAGAAGATTAGAAGGGAAAGGAGAGAGGAGAAAGGGATGAGGAATATGAAGCTCCATTTCCCCTCCAAGATACCTCCAATTTTGGAGAGATGGTGTTCCTCTACTTGTTCCCCTCCCTTTATTAACACCTTGTTTGGATAGCAAGATAGAAGATTAGAAGGGAAAGGAAAAAGTAGAAAAGGAGGATTGATGTGAAGCTCCATTTCCAGTCCAAGTACCTCCAATTTCGGAGGGATGGTGTTCCTCTACTTGTTCCCCTTCCTTTCTCTTCCCTCCCTTTATATCCATTTCCTTATATCGAAACAAAGTTTTAGTGTCCATTTTTTATGGCATTAGTGCTTATCTACAATTCTACACTACATAATGCGTTAGCTGTTGGAATGCATTGGACTTGCTGTTCTGAGAGGTAGAGGAACTCACTTCTATGTGTGATATCTTGCCTAATGGTGTAATGGATGTGGATGATTCAAGGGTGTGATGGGAGATTTGTCAAGGTTTTTTCACCCTTTAAGTCTTTGTTTGAATCTTCCTTCTAAATATCCTGCATTTCCACTAGCAAAATGCATATAGATAGTGAAGTTCCTTCTTAAGGTGAAAGCTTTTGTTTGGACACTACTCACGCTAGCTTTGGGAAGGATCAACACAAATGATATGCGTTAGACTAAGTATATATTAGGAATTAGTCTTTGTATATTTAAATTAATGTTATAATTTAAATCATTTCCTAATGTACAGCTACTGACTTCCTAAAGTCTAACCTTAGATTTAGCTTTGATACCATATAGGAAATTGATTCCGTGAATATTGTTGATTGTGAGCTTTCAATATATACAAAGCTATGTGCTAGACTTTAGGAAGTCAATAGCTAAATCTAAGGCTAGACTTTAGGAAGTCAGTAGCTGTACATTAGGAAATGATTTAAATTAAACATTAATTTAAATATACAAAGACTAATTCCTAATATGTACTTAGTCTAACAATATGCTTCACAGAGTTTCTTGTATTACCTTTCTAAGTTTTAATAAGATACTTATTCTTTTCAGAAAAAGAATCATGTCTGCTGCAATGTCTTTGAGTAGAGCTGACATGATCACCCTCAATCTTGTAATTTTGGTAGAAAAGATTAAAATATAGGAGGATTGATGTAATTCTGGTTTTGACTAAGATTATGGAACAGGGAAATCGAATCAGAGTTACTGTCCAATAAAATCTTGCCTGAGAAGTTGTGGTTCAAGGTTTGGTCTTTTCTTCCTCTTCGCCCGCCCTGCAAAAGAAAACTGAATATGCAAAAAAAATAGGTTGCCTAATTTAATAAATACTCATTATATTTTACTGAACTTGATGTGGGTTATTGCAGCAACACTTTGCTGTTGGGATCAATGAAGTGACGCGGCTGCTTGAACGAATGGCTCCATCTAGTGATGATACCCTTGCTGCTGACCAAAGAGAAGTATCTTCTCTCTCTGCTGTTAAACAGGGCAGTAGCCGCCCTCCGTGTTCTTCTGTTACCAAACTTCAGGTTTGACTTTTCTTGTGGTGCATGATTGGGTCAGTTGACTTAGCAGTTGTTTAGTGCTTTCAGTTTTGGAACGAGCATTTTCAAAACTCTATCATGCATTCCTGTCCTAAGGAATAATGTGCATGTGATTTATGATTTTTGCTGTTTAAGAATATTGGTTTGCAAGTTGGCGGCCTCATTTCCACACATCTGGCTTGAATGCTAGTACTACTCTTTCTATATGGGAGTCGAAGGATTTTTGTGGGCATCTTCCTGAGCTTCATAGTTCAAAACCTGTTCGAAAATTTTGTTTGAGTACTGAACTCACTTTGAAGGGAGTTTGTGAGCACTCAGAAGAAGCTGTAAAGGACAGAGGACTAGGGTGTGATAACGGGAATTTTTGGACTTGGCATGGAACATTGTTGTTCTTCATTAAGTCCATATAATTAATAGATGCTCTGGACATGTTCTTTGCAAACAAGTGGACATTTCTTTCTAGAGATTTGTGTATCCATGCCTAATTGGCAATCTGGGATGTCAGGGCAGGAAAGTTTTAAAAGTTACAAGAGAAATGGGGAGTCGATAGAGTTTCTAAATGTAAGGATTATGTTATTAAGGTGGTTAAGATCATCTAAAAAACCATTTTAGGACTTAGGAGGCCAAGTGACAATGACATGTAAAACCTGGGAACATTATGCATATTGGGAAAGAGTTGGACCCTTTTATCTGCCTGATTTTGATATATTTTCTCATGCTTATTCCATGATTGCCTCGTCATTCATTATTGATCTTATAGATTTGTTTGAAAATAAATGTATATTTGGAGTTCTATGTTGAAGTACATGGGAACCTTTTGGCATGTTCAATAACCACCTGAAGGGTACATAAAGTCTCCATTGAAGACTATAATTCATGTCATAAGGTTGATATCAGCTAGTCAGCCATGTAAACGCTAGACAGAAGCATATAGGAATACCATACGAGACAGAAACTAGAGCTTATTCCAAGGATGATGTTGGTGTTACTAAGAGGACCAGACTACTATTCATTTTGACAGGATTGAAGAGGTTGCCATAATTGTTGAATTAGTATTACCCGCGATCCATTCTATTCATCCATTCTATTCTAGGAACCTGATAATGGGATAAACGGGTATGTATCCGCGCCTTCTAGGAACCTCAAGGAAATACTGAAGAAGAGTGATTGTGAGGAGCTCAAATCAATGATTATAAGTTATAACCTACATCTATGGATGGTGGGAACAGACTTTCTAAGATTTAGAACCTATGTCAAAATTTTATTGGGAGTTCTTTAAGGATCCCCATATGTGGCTGAAATTGTGTCAAGATTGAAGAGGTTGGTATAATTGTTGGATTGAGTCCTGAAAACCAGCATCTTGGGGGCAGAAGTTACCATACACATTCGAAAGTACAAGGGTACAGCGAGTTTTATGGGAATGTTTGACACAATTGGGGGATATCTAAGATTCATCCAAACATATAACTAATGCAACATTCTTTGACCTCCTATCAACGTTGGAGATTACACAACAATGAAAAGTTGATCTTCCTGATGCCTATGAGAGACTTTATGTGTTGTGAATGATGTATTTATGTGGTATTGCATAAAAAGAAAATCGGGCATGAGACAAAGTAGTATGTGCTTGGCATTTTTGTAATACTTAGCAGATGAACTTGATATACTTGTAATAGTATGTGATAATATCACTGTTTGGAGAACCGGTTTAGAAAATGAAGTTGTTTTATGGTACAATGTGTACACTACAAGCTTGTTGCACATAGTCACCTACCATTTCACATAAGTGAGTATCATGATTTGGTCATGTCTAACAGTCAGTTTAATGCCAACTTTCATTGTTATCATTTTTACTTTTGCATGAATTTGGATAGTATGGATTATGGAAGGTCAGATTGAAGACATAATGTATTCCATTCATGTTTACGGTCTACCTTTTCCTAGTTCCTATATTTGTTGTATCTTGCTTTAGATGCATTCATGATTTTTGCAAGTGTGAAATCAGGCTGTGCTGGTAGCATCAGACTGCAACTCAAGATGGCTCACTAAGCATCTACTAAGCTTGGCTTCTTCCAGAAATGTGCCACTAATCTATGTCAAAGATAATAAAGAAGGTTCTCTGAGACTTGGTGAAGTTGTTAAGGTCAAAACAGCCATTGCTCTTGGAGTTAAGGTAAGAAATCATGACTTCCCTTTTCTCATTTTCTGTTGTTTTACTTATTGGTTTTTCCAGTTCTATAACTCCATAAGCATGGAATCCTTAAAATGCATATCATAGACGTATTTTGGAATCCGAGTCATAAACAGGGGTTTATTGGGGATTAGGGGGAAAATACGGTGGCAGTTGAGACTGTGATATGTATTTAAAGCAAAACCAAGCAAGGTTTGGCCTAGTAGTAACCACTTTTGGAGTGAGGATTTCCCTTATAATCCCCCTCACTTCCAATGAGTATGACCTGCAAAGCTGGGCTGGAAATACCTGTACGAGATACCAGTTCAGTAGGGTCCTTTATCTTACCTTTTCAAAAAAAAAAATTGTATTTAAAGCAAATTGTTGGTGTATACCTGGAGTTTCGCTCATTGCCCATCAGGAATGATTCTTTTATTTACGGGTAACAAATTTACCATGTCTTATGATAGGTTAAAGGAAGTAGTATCAACCAACTTCTTGTAGAAGTTCTTCATCGCGAGAAATCAAAGGAAATCAAAACCTAGACTCCACAAGGTTGGCCACTGTGTCTTGTCAGTGATATGCAGATTGGAGACCAATTTAACTCTCATGTACTACCATGTAGGAGACCATGGCCTTAAACAGATACATCCAACTAAAAAAACGCATTCATGAGCTCAAACTGCAACTGTCTCAGCGAAAAGGGGCATGTTTGAGCAGGACAAAGGGAGATCCTCAAACCATTGTTCAAGGATAGGACAACTTCTGCTGCACAATATGAGTAGTGTTATTTGTCATCGAACTCTTTTACTCGTTCTCAGAAAAAACATGTACTTAATCCACTGTACTGAGACGGTTTACAGCCTTCTTCTTAAGGAGGAACAGCAGATCAGTAGGTCATACGGGGCATTTGAATACAGGCGTTGGTCCACCTTTGCTTTTCTTGACTACAGAGTTTCAGGGACGAAAATGCAAATAAATAGGTGATGTTGATTCCTCATATCAGTATTCAGTACCATTACTGGAAGGGGAAAACATCCTGTTTCTATGATTTGGTATGTCTAATTATTACTCATTACAGTAGTAGTTAAGAGAAATAACCCATCAATTATGGAAACTGATTGTGTTCTTAAATATCTTTGTGCCCTTTTCAACTCTGTATAACTTCATTTGTCTCTGGCTCTCTGCTGGATTTATTTGGATTTATTTATTTAGTAAATGGTCCCAAGGTTCTGATTTATATTGCTTGTCTCAATGAATACTGATTTTTATATGCAATTTCACCACCACTTGGCCCAGTGGAAAGGATTTGTCTTTCAACCAAAAGGTTGGGATTTGCCCTTACTATTCCTCTCGCTCTTAAAGTATCTAGTCTGTTAACCCGGGTTGATCCGTGCGGGATTCCGACCCGATAGGACACTTCATCTTACCTTCAAAAAAATTCAATCTCACCAATAGAAAATTACTGTATACGGCCATACGGGTACTCCATACGTACTCCGTAGTATTGTGTGGATGATACCAACTAGCTTAGTTGACAGTCTTGAAACTCGTTTGTCTAGAGTGACAACAGGCCATAGGTACATCTACCCACTAGGTAGGCAACCACTACTAATAAAACATTAAAAAAACAATTAATAAAGCTGACGTGGATTTCACTACCACTACTCTCTATTTGTGGTGGGTAGTTTACCCGGTGTATAGGCAAAGTTTTTTACTGACAAGGTTTGGTAGTAGTTCACAACTTATTCACGGGCCGCATAGTGGCTTGGTGCCTTCTATCGAAAGTCCGGTATGATGGAGGAGATTGTTCGGTCGCCTCATTTTCTTTGTAGTGGGCCTTGATACAACACACTATAGTCTGTAGATATTAGTGTTCAACGTTTAAGTCTGATATAGAACATAAAAAGCAGTATACCTCCAAAAAATTATAGATATTAATGTCCAAAGTTTAAGTCTGATGTCGGATATAGGGAGCATTATTGCTCATATTAGTTGTTTGATTTAATCAAACAAAGTTCCCGACAAGGTAGAAATGGGATTAAAATAGGGTCGAAATACAAGAATAAGCTACTTGATGCTAATCATATTGTGGTCTAACTATCCAGGATTGAATTTTGTATTCAAATCCATAATTTTTTTGTTTTTCCCTAACAAAAAGTTTTTTGAACCTAACCTTATCAATTCAAACAATATAAAACAGCCCCACTTACTAACCCGGTTTTGTACTCGGGTCAGACAGGCCCAGCATCCTTTTGTAAACATGTTCCGATTCCTCTTACAAAATACAGATGGGATTGAGGCCCATGTTAGATAAAATTGACCAGTTTCTTTATCCTATTAGAAAACACTACATGCTCCTTGTTAATAAGCAAATTACATTATCAATTGAGGTTGGTATGAGTGGTGGGTCTCTTGCTCATTAACCAAAGTCTCGGGTTTAAACTTTGGGTATGGAAAAAATCTCAACTGCTATCTGGGAGGGATGCTGCCCGTCGAGGTAACCATGCAACTCCCACACAAGATTAGTCCACTCGCCGGAGGCGGTGGGAACTCCTCGTAGTAGAACTAAAAAAAAGCAAATTACATTATAGCTAGCTTGAGCGTTGAGAGCTCACAAGATTGTTCACCATACAATTGGTTGTACCATGTACCTTTTTTTTAGGCGAAAGTCGGGATAATACAATAGTAAGGGACAAATTATCTTATAATACGCAGGGAGAAATCTTCATAGGACGGTAATCCACCCATATTTATTCTACGCCATACTACACTAGCTTATCAAAGTGATGGCCTGATGGGAAACAAAATTACCATCCCCTTTTGCATGAGATCAAATAAGAGAATTAAAAGTAATACTCAATGAACCAAGGGTATTTTTACTGCTCATTTGAAAAATAACGGTAATATATTTTCGGCACATTTTTTTTGTTTTTCGATCTACTATTGCATGATCTCTATTATATAAGTGAAGAACTGAGGTTATTTTAGTAAATTCACTTTTGGTGTCCCCTTGGATTATTAAAATACCCTCCACACTTATAGAATAAATAATATAATGAAAACCTACCCAATAGAAAAAGTCCAATGAAGTATTTTAATCAATCTAGCCCCTTAAATAAATTCTTACAATTTTAATCAATCAGTTTATATGCATTTTGCTCTATCTAACTTATCTATTTCTTATATTCGCAGGCATCACATTTTATTACCCCGTATATTTTTTACATGTTATCTCAGGTTAATGTAATAACACAAACTTATTTCTTATATTCGCATGCATCGCGTGCATATAAAACTAGTACATTTACATTGGATTTCTGGTCTTAAAATAAATGGTGACATGTAATGCTCAAGTAGGCCTCTTAAAATGTGTAACATTGCTATCAATGTTTTGTAAAACTATGAAATATACGGTCTATGGAATTTGTGGAATTCACTGATTTATATTTCACATCAGGCAATGATTGAGTTAAAATTTGCGAGGAGATCCCACAAGGGAGGAGAAGGCTTTTTAATGCTTTACCACCTACTTTTCTGTATTGTCCCCGTCTTAATATTATTGGTCTCGCACTACAACAAACAGGATCAAAGAGGGCGAAAAATGTCGCCCTCTTTGATCAAAATATCGCCCTTTTATCTTTTAAGGGCGAAATAAAAATCGCCCTCAACTCGCCCTGTTAGGTTCGTCCTATTAGCTTTCCAGGGCAACATTATATATTCGCCCTTTTTGATCAAAATCAAAGAGGGCAAATAATTTTCGCCTTCTTTGTTTGAAAACAAGTAGGGCAACTTAAATCTCGCCCTCTTTGCTTTTATTTCGCCCTCTAAAACAGTTTAAATAGGGCAATTTCCTGCGTCTTTTTTGTTCAAAATCAAAGAGGGCAACTTGATAAAGTCGCCCTCTTTGTTCTATTTTTTATTTTTAAAAAAAATAAATCAGCTACTTAAAAGTGAACGAGAAAGCTGATACGCTCAGTACACTCAGTAACACACTGGTGACGAGGAAGATGGATTACCTTCCTAAGCTCAGGCGTATATTACAAATTTGATGGATGAAGGATTCAAATCAACTTGTCCAAACAAAATATAAAATATTTGATCAAGAAAACGACACTGTGAACTGTAAAGTTTATAATATACTACTGTCACAAGCATTTTGCATGAGAAGTAAAGTACGGAGTAATGGAGTATATAGTTTCACAAGACAAGACTTGGTGTCTTAGGCTAGACTCCCTTCTTTCTCTGATCCTTGGCTATCTTGTTAACATCTTACAGGCAGCATAACAATGTCAGCTTACAGGCATAAAGAATTTGAACCTGCACAAGCAAGTAGTTATCCGTTAGCATAACAATGTCAGTCTTATACACAGTGATCAGTTGAAGAAATGATGAAAAAGAGGCATATTATATGTACTGGTAATATAACTACTCCAATACTCAAGAAGATGGTAGAATTGAATTGAATGGGATTGAGTAAATGCAATAACCAGTGGTTGATTCCCATAGCCGACCTAGTGATAATTAGAATGATTGAAAATCGAACACCCTACTCCGATCCTATATATATTCTCTAGTTTAATTTCTGATTTCTGAAATAGAAGTAGCAAACTTAATCACTGCATTTCTCACTGACAAAACCAGCCCACAACGTTCATTGCAGTGAGATTTCTTCCTGTGTTACCATTACACATGGTCTCGAAACTACGCATGTACAGCAGGAGGGTGATACAATACATGGAAGATCTTTAGAGAAACAAGCACCAATCTATGTTTAGAAATTACAACCAAATCCTGCTCAGAAAATGCAAACCAATTAATCATGATATCACTTCATACGTCCAGACTCCTACTATTCAGTATTAGAAAGCCTACAAGAAACTTTGTTCCCATGAGTATTTTCTCAGAGAGTCAAGGTGAGGTTTGATAAGAATGATTCACTTTGTCTCTTATTTTGTTAACACTTGTGTTCTTTTTGTATGTATATTTTTCTGCTTTCATTCTGGTTGTTTATTTTTCAACTTAAGCTTTGTTTTGTTAATGGGAGTTCACCCTTCATTCCTTGGTTGATTCACAGGTATGTATTATAGGTTGACTGAAACCGAAGGATTGAAAGCTATATCAGAATTTATCTTGAATTGTACTTTTATATTGCAACATCTCCTTCAAACTTTGTCTATGATCTTAGTCATATTGCACCAAGTTAAATAACTGAATCTGTAGCTTAAAGTGTTTTTGGTGTGAGTAATCTCAAACTTCATGCTGTGTTCTCTGTGTTCGGTACAGAGAACCTAACATGTGGTATGCCGGGGTATAGCCGTATAGGAGAATTAGATAGCCTACAGTTAGGAGCAACCCATTAAGTAATAATCATTAATTTTCCTCATTGCTTCTTTAATTTCATGCCTTTTCTTGAACTTCTTATTAGCACTTCTGCTAATGCCCTTTCCCCAAAAGACCAAAAAAAAAGAGAAAGAAAAGAAAAAACCTCTTTGTTGGCTGCACACCACTAGTGTCATACTCATTTGTTGGGGTGACCATTGTTTGATAATTTATTGCTGTCTATGTTAATCTTACTATCAGTAGATATTTTACGTGTTTAATTTAGGGTTCTTTTGGTTTGGCGAAAAACGTTTTCACTGAAAAATGATTTTCTATGAAAAACATTTTCCAATGAAGAACACAACTTCAAACTTGTTTTCCTTTGTTTGGTTCCTAATGGAAAAATTCGTATAAAAAAATGGAAGTAGATGGGTGAAGATTGATGAGATGAGAGGAGGTAAGGAGGATAAATATCCCTTCATTTCAAATGTAAAATGTTATTGGTTAAATTGTTCTACGCTCCTTGCCATACCAAACAACAAAACTTGTTTGAAAATTGAAAATTCATTTTATGGGAAAAAAAATTACGCTACACCAAACACACCCTAATCATCGATTTTTACGGTGCCTATGGAAATACCAGAAAAGTCCTTTTACTCCTCCCAATCCGAAACGTGATTTACATTGCACGGTAGATTAAGACTAAATTCAGTGAATTTCATATATGTCGTTAAAATTCATTGTCGATGATCTGTTTGTTTCAATTTCAGTAAAAATAAGTCCATGTAAGTTTAGTCCAACAAAAGTAAGTTTTTCCAGACAATTCAATACACATAAGTTTTTCAGTAAAAATACGTTCATGTAAGTTCAGATAGGTTCGATTAAGTTTTTGTTCTGTTCACCTTATTTCCATTTATTTCAGGAAAAATAAGTTCAGATAAGTTCAATTAAGTTCAGATAAGATAAGTTCAGGAAAAATAAGGGTTGACCAAGTATAACTTATAACTAAAATAAGTTTTGATAAGTTCAGATAAGTTCAGTTAAGTTCAGTTAAGTTCAGATAAGAAGTACAGTAAAAATAAGTGAAAATCAGGTGAATAAAACGCACCATACACTATAGAAAATCGTACCATTAACGACGGGAATTTCCGTCGCTAAAGGCCAATAATGGTTGATTAATGACGGGATTTCCTGTCGCGAACCCGTCATAAAAAGGGGTCGTCGTTAACCCGTCATAAAAGACATTTGCGACGGTTATTTCCGTCTTTATTTGGTTGTTAGCCCCGTCGCAAAAGGCTTTTGCGACGGAATTTTTAACCCGTCGTAATTAGGATGTCGTTAAAGATACAAATTCTTATAGTGATAAGTTCAGATAATTTTAGATAAATTCAGATACATTCAGATAAGTTAATTTTAGTCGTTGAACCAAACAAGGTCAAAGTGAGAGGCCAGAAGACCACAAGCAAATCAGGTGGGAGTTTTATGGCACAAACACTTGGATTGGATT
The DNA here is from genome assembly GCF_020520425.1 of Spinacia oleracea. Classification (NCBI taxonomy): domain Eukaryota; kingdom Viridiplantae; phylum Streptophyta; class Magnoliopsida; order Caryophyllales; family Amaranthaceae; genus Spinacia; species Spinacia oleracea. The sequence goes on from NC_079489.1 coordinate 153,031,096, forward strand.
TTGATTGGTCCTGGGCCTTTGTGCCATCTCCCCTCCATATATGAAAGAAAAGGATATATAATGGGCATGACAAAGTTCAACAGTCGAGAAGTCCCTGTAATACAGCTATCTATATTCTTCGTTGATTTTTGCAAATGTTTCTTTCATAACCAGTTGCATTTTGTCTTCAAATAACCAAATGCTCCAATTTTCCTAAACATTTGAGTTGGCATACAATACACCAGTCTTCTTCATCATTTACTAACAACACTTCAGGCACTTAATTGGCTATATTAGCTAACTTTTTTTTGGATAATTACCTCACTTACCCCCAGTGGCGAAGACAGGGGTGTTAAGCCCACCCAATTTTGTAAAAAAAACGTTTATACCTTATATTTATTAGAAAAAATAAATTAACAAACACTAAATAATTGTTTTACTAACATGTCTACACCCCGATTCAAAAATCATGGCTCTGCCACTTACCCCTCAATGTCATTATACTCTTCCAGCATTGCTTCACTGAGATTTTTTCGGTTTATTTATCTCGTCCTACCTTATACAACGCTCATACACAGAACATTAAAACAACATATGTAGACGGGATTTCATCTTGGTCATGGATACCACATCCACATGACTTGACCACTTATATATATAAGAAGTACTTCGTATATGCTAATTGGCATCCACGGATTATAGCCTCGTTGATGGAATACGTATATAATATTATCCACGTGTTCTGATACCACGTTAATATATATTATGATACAACTTACCTTATACGGATATATGGGCTCATACACGAATTAAGTACAAGGGATCGGAGTAGTTACATGACTTACATGTTACGTTGTGTAAACTTGGTCAACATGAAACAGGACCAGCAAAATCTTAGTGAGGGTCGAAGAGATCGGCCAACTACAAGATCTCAATGCATAACCCAATAATGTACTCTTGCATCTTAATTAGTAATCAAATAAGTTCAGAGTTCTTGAGATCAGATTATCTGAGATCACTTTACCCATAATGACCCAATAATTAAAAAGGATATATATTTAATATATAGATCAATAGAATATATTACACAGGAATTTCTCAACATGGCATAACATAAATAACTAATAATTGTTGCCAATAATTTACTTAAATAATATGATTATCATAAATAAATTATGAGTATAATCCATTATAAATAAATAAATAAATAAATAAAACAATCTAGTCAAATCATCAAGAACAAACTAACGTATTTTGTTGATTCCATTAAAAATGATTCTCCCCAAAAAAGATATGGCATGGATTTGCGATACTGTTTGGAAAATTAGCTACTCATCATGATCAACTGCCTCTCTTAATATAGTATAAGGTTGGTTGCTTCATATTAATCATTCCCTACATGTTTGGTCTTAATCTCTACCTTATTGTTAATTTGGCATACCCGGCCCGCCCTGGCCCCACCCCGACCCGACCCGGCCCCACATGTTTGGCTAAGTAAGCTAGTGTTAGGGTGAGGTGAAATTTTTAAGGACCTACTAGTACAAATTTGAGGCATGTTCATGTTCCCTTGTATCATTTGTATGAATATTGGAGGATACCCTCTTAGATGTTGAGGTGTTTTATGGTCTCTTAGTATATGGTTTAGTAAGATTAGTCAAACCTTGAGTCAATTTGACACAATTGAAAACTTGTCAAGTAGGTCGGATCATTTTAGTATATACGCAGTACAGGCCAAGTAACACTTCAAATCGTGTCAAATTTGTTTCAAGATAACACTCAAATCAAGTCTATTTTAAAATAGTTCTCTTTAAATATGTCATTCAATATGTTTCGGATAGGTCAGATATTTGGAAGAAGTTAGTTTTTGAAACATAAGTTATACTTGTGAGATAGTGAATTTTTTTTTTTTTATGAACGTACAATTTTCACTATTTTTTGGTGAGAAAACTTTTTACTGATTCGCTAAAGCTAATAAAATACTATATATGTATATTATTTACTTATTTTCTTAACTTATTTATACAAGTAGAAGAGAATATAAGTTAATACAAGGCATTTTATTTGTAAGATGCATGTAGGGCATATAGTGTGTGGAGTTTAAGAAACCATGTGATGAGGAAAAAGATAGCAAGAAATAAAAAGAGGGGACATATCGCATAAGAGAGAGGGAGAGAAAAAACTCATAAGCAAATAAGAAAAATGTTGCAATAAAATTTAAACTACCATAAAAATAAAATAAATAAAAGTTGCAATACAAAACGAACAGCGCGTCTCCTGTGAGACCGGTCACCCCATCAACTTGATGGTGTGACGAGCGCGAAACCAATAGCGTACATCCCCTAAAACTATAAAAAAAGAGTAACAAATCTAAACTATAGAAGTAACATACCTAAACTAAAACGTACAGTACCTCCTCTAAAATTATATAAAAACAAGTAACATGTCTAAACTATAGAAGTAACATACCTAAACTAAAAATGTACCTCCCCTAGAACTATTCCGTATAAAAAAAAAAAGTAACATGTCTAAACTATAGAAGTAACATACTAAAAAAATACCTCATCTAAAATTATAAAAAAAAAGTAACATGTCTAAACTATAGAAGTAACATACTTAAACTAAAAAAAATACCTCCTCTAAAATTATTTTTTTAAAAAAGTAACATGTCTAAACTATAGAAGTAACATACCTAAACTAAGAAGGTATCTCCCCTAAAACTACTCCGTATAAAAAAAAAGTAACTTGTATAAAGTATAGAAGTAACATACCTAAACTAAAAAAAGTACTTCCTCTAAAATTATATATAAAAAAGTAACATGTTTAAACTATAGTATTAACATACCTAAACTAAGAAGGTATCTCCCCTAAAACTACTCCGTATAAAAAAAAAAGTAACATGTATAAATTATAGAAGTAACATATTTAAACTAAAAAAAGTACCTCCTCTAAAATTATATAAAAAAGTAACATGTCTAAAACTATAGAAGTAACATACTTAAATTCGCAAGTATAAACTGGTCTTACCATCAGTTGATGGTGAGGACAGTCTCATATAAGAATTTGGGCAAAACGAATGGATGACTTACCAATTTGGTAATTTTTTTGTACTCCATTCATTTCTTATTTTATATTTATTTAGAATTTTGCAACTATTTAAAATTCCAGATAATCTTCTATTTTAAGTCAAATTTCCTCCAGTTTTTAATAATTGCACCATCTTGTGTTTTAGCCTATTTTTATATTCTTATATAGTTATTTTTTTATTTATATGTGAGGAAAACTATATTCATGTGGGATCTTGTTAGATTCGTCTCGAAATAAATACTTTCAAATTATCAAATTTTTATAATTTTTCCAAATGTATAATGAGAGATCTTAGTGGTTAAAATATCGCATTGGCAAGCGTGAAATCTCAGATGTTGCAATTAAAAAAAAATGGAGGAAGTATATAACAGTCATGTCAGGTCTTGTCCTATTCATCTCAATAAATGTTGTAATAATATCAATTTTTTATAATTAATACGAATAGAAAATGAAAAATATTAGTGGTCAAAGATGCACATTAAAAAATACACTAAGTTAAAATTGTAAGATCAATAAAAAACGGATGGATAACAAATGATTTGGTGAGTAAGAAGCATTTTATGTTCTACCTAAGAAAACACGGAAAATACCAATTGAGATTGTCATGAGTGGTTAAGGGTCTCTTGCTCTTTAACCAAGGTCGCGAGTTTGAGCCTTGGGAATGGAAAAAACCTCAGCTATGAGGGATTCTGCCCATCGAGGTACCCACGCAAACTCCCGCGGGAGATTAGTCCACTCGCCGAATACGGTGTGAACTCCTCGCAGTAGAATTAAAAAAGAAAACACAGAAAATATAGTGAATTCATGCTTAGAAGTTGGAAGGTATTGTTGGGCCATGTTGACAATAGAATGGGGACACCACATTGACCATTTCACATGATCCATGTGGTCCTTTCAATTATTCTCCCGCCTATTTTTGCCCATTTTATTCCCGCCCATTTCCCCTTAAGATTGGCAAAATGCATCCTAAATTCATATGTACTCAATATTAGATATATTGATTAACTCAACTACCTAATTATATTCAATTATTCTCTTTGCATATTTTCAATATCCTTGTCTTTCTTTGCTTGTTTTTCGATTATTAGGTGACAAGTAAAGCGACGAACAGAAATAGAAACTCGGGATTTCCAAAGAAAAAGAACCTATAATTTCGGATGATTAGGGCAGTTTTTAGAACCCAAGTCATCTCCTCATCATCACTTGAGACTTCAAAAAGGGCCTTTTGGTAAGAGAGAAGAAGCATGTTTGGCTCCATTTAAACCAGTCCAATGCGCAAGCCAAAAAGGCACAACGGAGAAAAGTTATGAGCGCAAAAGAGAAGAAGGAAGCTCCTAGGGTGATCATGCAAAAGGTTTTTAAGGAAGAAATGGAGCAAGCGAGGAATGACTCGTGCACGACCGTGAAAGACACTCGTCCCAATCAAGGGGAAAAAATATTGTTCAAAAAAAACTCACCGCCAATTATCACATTATAGAACAAGAAGTCAAATAATTCACTGGTCGAATCAAAGTCGTTACGGATTAAAAAAACGCATTGGGTGATCACCTTGAGACATGTCAAAATGAGTCATGCCAAAGAGGGTCAATATTAATAACATGTTAACAGTGTGCGGCTATAAACGAGCAACGAAAAATGAGAAAGAAGAGAGACAAATGTGAACAATAGAATACAAACCATCTAACTTTTTTACCGTAACAATTTAAATTTTCAAAATAACTGAGCTTCATCATGTCCAATAAAGACTTTGTGTATTAAAATCTTGTACACTAAAACTTATTAAAGTCATTTTAACTCGGTCTTCACCTTAAAGTCTTAGGGTGTGTACTATTCACCTGATTTTCACTTATTTGTTCTGAACTTATCTGAACTTAACTGAACTTATTAAAACTTATCAAAACTTATTTTAGTTATAAGTTATGCTTGGCCAACCCTTATTTTTGTGAACTTATCTTCTCTAAACTTATCTGAACTTATTTTTTCTGAAATAAGTGGAAATAAGGTGAATAAAACAGGGTCTTAAACAGTTAAACCCCATTGAATTACTTTGTACATTTACTAGGTCTATCTATCACTAGTAATTAACTGAACAATATATTTAGGATATTTGCTAAATAATACAAAAGATCTATATTCTCTTTGTTTCCTAAAACCCAATTGTCAACACAAAATCTGAGAAAGTAAAACCAAACACTCCAAACCGTGTGACACTGTTTCTTCCTGTAGACTGTAGTTAATTAGTAACATTTCAGATGGGTACTTACTACTTAGTCTGGTGTTCCTGACATATTAATTAATTAGACGTCAAATTTCTTGACCGGAAATTCTGAAAATGGGATCAACAAAATTAAAATTGCTTATTATTTAGCCACTGCTTTAGAAATTATCGGGCATAAACACCGAAAGTAATAATAATACAATAAAGCTCCATGGTTAATTATTATATTAATAACATTGTTTTTACTGAGAGCTCAAATTGGGGCTTAATAGGAGAAAATATGTTGTTAAAGAAGAACTTTTCATTGGACGAGTTACAAAAAATAACGATTGTTATCATTTTTATAACTCTTCTCAAAGGGTTTATTTTTCTCTATATAATTGAAAGATTGTGAAAAAAAAACAAAATCTTTCATTTATAAATTTAAACTTACTTTTTTTGTTTTCTTATGAGTCTCACCATTGAATGTTTTAATCTCAAAAGGGGTTCTAAAAATAAGGATTCACCATTATAGGGGGAAAAAATGTTATAATGGATGCAAAGAAAGATTAAATAACGTGATTAAAGAACGCAGAGATTTAACGTGGTTCACTAACAATGTATTAGCTATGTCCACAGGCAGAGGGGAAGAAAGTTTTATTGATCTTTGAGGATTACAGATTACAGAATACGGCTAGGTTATGACCTAGAGAGTTTATATAGTACTCTCTAGACAGATGCGGAAAAGCCCAGAAAATAGGCCCAAAACAGATACCGTAAAGTTCGGGGGCGTTGCCCCTGGACCCCGACTCGCTGACCGGTCAGCGAGATCCCCGTGCTGGGGCGTTGCAGTAAGGGGCTTGACCGATTCAAGGCATTATCTAACAAAAAACAAATACTTTCTCCGTTCCGGAAATATCGTACCATTTATTTTTTACACTATTCATACTACGACTTTGGTCATTTTTTGTAATTCGTACGTAAGGAAATTTTAGTTATGTGCGGTCATATTAGATTTGTATCGATATATATTTTCTAAATAATATTTTTTTATAATTTTTACTTGCACACGATTTGAGATATTAAGAGTTAGAGTAGTAAAAGTCAACCATGTTGCGATATTTTCGGAACGGATGAAGTATGAAACTTTTTAAGCCCCATGTGAAGGCTCACAAATTGTGATACTCTAACGGCCTTGGTAGCTGACCATATATGGCGTCAATGAGAATAAATTTAATGTAAGTTTGTAAGGAAAATCAATATTCATTCTCATGATAATGCTAGTTCACTCAAAATTATCTCTTTCTCTTTATAACTTTCCATTACTATTTCGAGAATGGTATTAGGCGGCAATGCAAAGTTACGAAAAAAACACCAAATTTGAGATGAAATTTCATTAACATGGACATCATGATGTTATTTTCTTGCCAAATAATACTTAATTTTATTTTTATTCCCACTATTTATTACTGACTGTCAAATGAGCCGTAAAGACACAAGACGGATTTGTCAAAGAAGAGTGTAGTTTATAGTCATCCCTGTTGAGTTATCGTTCACATGCTCTCAATTTTTATCCGTGATCATTCTTCACCATTTCTGCACTGAGGAGTCAGGTGTACCATCCAATTTACTACCAAGTACAAAATAAGATGTTCTCTCACCTTTTAATAATCACTCAACATTATGTCTTGAGTGAAAATATCTACAATTACCAATTGCATGTTGGTTCAGTGGTGATTGGGGCTGAATTTGGTAGGGAGAACTCGTATTCGATTGGAACATATCTACTCAGAACTCGTCCCGAATCCAAATTAGTCCTAAAGGTTAACCGGGTACTAGCCCAAAAAAAACTAATCACTCGAAAATCTAGTAGTTCTGAAGTTCATGATGGATATTTCATGTAGGGTTATTTTTAACTACTTAATAATTTCATCATTCATAATCTAAGTGAGGTTTGACCAATATCAGGCCCTTTTAACATAAAAAGTGGGTCCCCCATTATTCAGGTAGCTATAAAACCAACGGCAGTTTGATTGGTTTGCAGTTGTTGAGCTTAAATAAGGTTAAAAATCAATTAATCCCAAATTAAGTAAGATCGCTTTTATTTAATCGTTGACGTTAATCACTAATTATAATAATTACGTGCATTTCTGTTGAGTCTACTTAATTTGCCGACCCATTTAGTTAGAGGTACAATAATTATTTTCACAAGATCTTGTGTGGACCTGGACTCATTTTTACCGTTTATGTTGAAGACTTGAAGTTCTCTTGGGCCTTGGTGATAAGAAAAATTGTTACTTAAATACACAAAAATGTAGGTAAGAAAAAAGTACATATTGAATCAACATCGATTCCAGGTCAACCAACCCAATTATGCAGGTTCGTCAATCCAGTATGCAGGTCAACTTTTGAACAGTAGCGGATCCGAAAATTCGAGATAACGGTTTACTATTTAAAAATTGATGAAACTTTCACTAAAATTATGTGTTTTTAAAAAAAATAATGAAAATTTAACTATAAAATTGTTTCAAGTGAGGTCAAGGACCCCGCTAAACCTCTTGTGGCTCCGCCACTGCGTTTGAACCAATTTCAATAATAAAACAGTTGAGGTTGCTCAAACTTATGACCTTCAACCAGACTTGTCAAAAATTGACCTGACCTCAAATTCAATACAAAATCGACCAGATATTATATTGAGGTTATTTTTATTAGGCTAGTTAATGAAAAAATTATAATGTGTTTTAAATCTCTCAACCCATTAGCATGACCCGAACCCAGATACTCTAGGTCACGAACAAACATTTGTACCCAAAATCAAAAGTGGTCGATCAGATGTAAACCCAAACGCGAAAGTAATTCATTATAATTCAACCCGACCAACCTGTTTGACAGGTCTACCTCCAAGTCACAAGTTGAATTTCCAACAACTCCATCGATATGTGTTAGTTAAAATGATATGCTATTAACGTTTCTCCAACTTATACAAGTATAAAGAAGTTACTTAAAAAATGGTCACTAAAAAACATAAAAGGGATAATTTATGGATGGGAAGTTGATATTGTATTTGAGTTAAACACAAAAGTAGATCATACTATTATAACTTGAACAAAATTAACACGACCTTTAAAGTATCGATAGACTCAAATATGACCTGACGCTGATCGATAACCTGAGCTGAAGTAAACAACATGTTAATGAAACATGATGACTCGAAACGAATTAACCCGAACAAGAATAGAACATACAATATGCCTTGTTACAAAAAAGAGACATCCTCAACATACGATAGATGATTTTTTTGTCCATAAGTTGCAATGACAACTAGAAAACGCGGTTATGATAATAGACTTGGAGTATACCCATAAAAGTACAATTAATTGATTAGTAAAAATTGGTATTTTTTGGGACATTTCATGTTAACTTTGCCTAGTTGGAGCAAATTTCTACCATACCCACTAAGAGGTGTAAAAGATTGAAATCAACTACATTTGTTTTCCAATTGATGTTTATTATTTAGCCATTTTAATACAAGCCAACAAAGTGAGATGTTTTATGTTTTGTCCTCCGTCTTTTTTCTGATTATATGTGAAAAGAAATTGACCTTTTTACTAAAAGAACAACATCATAATCTTATTAAATTATTCGAAGCACTTATTTTTTGTTTAAAACTAAAAATTATAAAGTTTTCAGGATCCGTACAATAAAAGAACGGTTACTGGATTGTTGTACACTTTGAGTAACTAGTATTGGATGACTACTTGACCTATCAGCTATACGTGGCGATTACGGTGATTAGACACTTGTCACCGAGTTAAATTAAAGTTATCTAGACAGTTATTTACGCTTAAGTATGAACTCCGTACTTGATAATCGAACAAATTAAAAACTCGGGTTAAAAGTTTAAATGAATTCCATCCGTACTTACTTAAAAAGTAGCTTGAATTAGGTCATGTTTTGTTCACCTTATTTCCACTTATTTCAGGAAAAATAAGTTCAGATAAGTTCAGATAAGTTCGGTTAAATTCAGATAAGTTCAGATAAGATAAGTTCAGAAAAAAGATGTGTAAAATCAGGTGAATATAACGCACCCTTAATTAACTAAATCAACCATTAATTAGGTTATACACCTACTCCTAATTCAAAGAAGTGAAAATTAGGAATGTGAGAATGACTATGCATGGAAAGAAATATTATAATTAACGTTGACTTTGTTTTATTTTTAATATTTTATTTTAAGGTTGCTTGCTTAAGATGGGTCAAAAAACAAAAATAGAAGGAAAACTGAAAACAAAAGCTAATGGAAAGGTTTATATTTTTTGAGAAAGTGGCCGACAAAACTTGAAAAGTGGGGCAACCCGGCAGATGGACAAAAATCACTATTTCGGGTCCAACTTTGCATGGGCCTTTGTGGGTCAAGTATTACCCTTGTCGCTCAGATATGTTGTCGGTATGGTTTTCTAATTGTTACTCCCTCTTGTCTATAATTTTTACTTAACATCATATATTCATATATATATATAGCTACTCCAATCCTTATGTTACATTTTAATTGGCACAAATATTTTTAATAAAAATGAGATTTTTTTTTTTTTTAATTGTAGTAAATCAATTCTTTAATGAACATTCACATATATACAATAGAAATGTAATTTAATAAATACATATATAATAACTTAAATAAAATTGAGGTATTCATTCGTCACTTCATCAGAACTATCATTATTGAGAAAATCTAGCATTGCGTAATATTTCTCTCACTTATTACTCGGGAAAAGAAAAATTAAGACAAAAAGAATGGTGAATTGGGAGACGATCTATACAAAACATATCCAAAAAAATACTACTCCGTCAAGTTAATTTCTATTAATATGAGACATACTTTGACAATTGTTGAATTTTTTTGCTAATCAAAGTAAGAAAAAAATAACTAATTATTCCTTAGAAAAGAAAAATATAACTGATTATTCCTTAGAAAAAAGTAATTATTTTAAAAATCCAAGTACATTCTTTGTAATTAAATAAGTAATCACTTGTCAAAAAAAAAAAATCATTTTAATTCTTTAAATACTCATCTTTTATGGTTCTAAATTTGAAATTTCATTAACATGTATATATATCTCACTAACAAACAAGTGTAGGTAAAACAAAATGTGGTCCTTAATTAGAAGGCGAAATAATTTTATTGTTAGATATTGAAAATTAATGTTTAAAACTGAACCTAAATTTGGAATTATTTGGATTAATAATTTTATTGCACCCAACTAACATGCAATCCGCAATTCCCCACACAAATTTGCAATTGCAACCACCAATTAACTCGTATTTTAAGTACTATACATACATACATACTACGTATTAAAGATGACTTGCAAATGTTTAATTATGTTAATTATTTATACTCCTTAAATACAATTAATTGGTAAATTAATCGGATTCCAATTAATCCAAACTCGTATTATTGTGGATGATCCAATTTAATTTACCACATCGATCATAATTATGGTTTCATGCACAAGGTTTAAATTAGTACGTAAGTACGTACGCAACTACGTACGTAAGCAGCAAATCCAAGCTTTTGTGGGTTTGTACACCTTAATTGTCTAATGACGATTATTTTTGTTCACTTGTTTACAAACTTTGAGACAACAAAATCATGGAGCAAAGACATTTTCTCTAAATTAAAGTAACTTTTTTTCCCTTTATGTATACGGATTGGAGTATTCTACTATATTCTTATGCCTCTTTTTATTTTGAGCTTTTTACCTACCACCTCTAATTTATGCAAGTTCCACCGACTTTAAACAATTACGTACTTTCTATGTTTCGTAATAGATGCATCGTTTCTCTTTTGGACACTAGACATTTACTAACTTTGACAATTATTCTTTCACATTATGTAAAAACAAACATAGTCAAGTGAGATCTTGTTAAGTTCGTATCAATGTGATGATTACAAATATCAATTTTTTTTATAATTTTTACTTACACGCAGTTAGAGATATTAATGTTCAAAGAAACCTTTTGGAATATGTGAAAAAAGAAATGATACATTTATTGCGAAACGGAGGAAGTAGTATATATTCCGCACTTTGCGTCTATGTTTTAACTTTTTACAGCACGTAATTACACTATATCTCTATATATTATATAAAGAAACGTTTGAGACGGCATCAAAAAAGTGATTTCCTATTTTATCCTTTGTTGAAATCAGAAAAACAAAAATATATTACAATAAGAAGGAAATCAATTTGAAAGATATTTACCAAATCGATCAATAAATCTTAAAACCATTGAAAAATAATCAATTTAAAGGACAAGTAATTAACTAATTAAATACTAATCAAATAATATTAAAATCCTTGAAGTATTAGTGTGTGTGCATTTTTTAATTTAATTTACAACCATGATATATGCATAGAAAACTAGTGCAGCGCATATAGAACTAACAATGAAGCCTATATACAAGGGCTAAACCAAAAACTTTAATCCCAAACAAATATTTGAATTTACATCATACAAAAATATTAATTAGAATAACTACTATCTCACCGTTTCATAAAGATTTTATGTTTACTATTTGCACAAATATTATGACATAAATGAAAAAGATGGTTGAATATAATAAAAGTATGGATAAAGTAGGAAAAATGTGTAAAAATGTGGGTGGGTGTAAGAAAAAAAAATATGAAAATAATATAAAGTTAATGAGCGAAAAACTGTAAATATTGTGGGGTAAGAAGGATAACTTAGTAAATTTTCATGTTAAAAATAAAATAAATCAAAGTGTAAAGAAAACGTATGTTTTGTTGCATGTAAGAAATGTAAAACAAAAGTAATAAAGTAAGAGTATTAGTGGGAATCGAACTTTGCACCCAACATCTTCCAACTTTCTAAACAAAATTTACAACTTCAGCTACGTACATTAGATAAGTGCTTTGTTCTCTTAAATAAAAAAAATTAGACAAGTTCTTTGTTAATGCATACGAGTAATTATTTTTTAACCTATATTATGGGGGGAGGTCATACCCTAAACCCCCTAATTCCGCCGTTGTATACAACACACATGAAGGAAAGCAATAATAATATCGAAAGCTCAATTTAACATGGCCGGTCAAAGGAGAGTAAAGAACTTCATACAAAGAGAGAGTATATAACACCATCAAAGTTTTAAAGGGTATCCCGTATAATTAAGACAAGATATATATATATATATATATACGAAGTACTCCCTCCGTCCCGAAATATAGGGCTTGTTTGACTAAAAACACGGAAATTAAGAAAAATGATAGCATTGATAATAAAATAATAATTATTTGTACTTTCAAGATAAAGTATACGTTAGGTGACTTTTATTGAGAGAGAAATTAGTGATTAAAGGTTTGTACATAATAAATGAGCCTCAAAGAGACAAAAATCAAGCACATGGGTTGATTAAAAGTCAGAAAGTACAATTTTCAAAGTAAAAATTCTGCATTTTTTAGGACAATATTGGAATTATAATTAGTGTATGAGGGTATTATGGGTAAAAATTAATGGTTTAAAATAGAAATAAGCACAACATTTAGGGACACCATTTTAGAAAAGCAAACACTATATTTTGGGACGGAGAGAGTATTAAGGAACAACATAATATAATGAATGTAAATATGAGTATTTTTATTAACATAAAGTAATTAATACGGAGCAAGATTATGTTAGAACATATTAAGTGCATTTGGGTACAACGTGTATCCTCTCATATTTTCCCTTTACGTGTAAGGAGTAAATGTGAGAGAGACCATGCACCAATGAGACTTAAAATATCCTTGGGTGTGCGGTGCACCCGAATGTATCTAATAATTTTAATATCTATATATAAGCATAAGGTTTCTACTATAATAGATATTAACCTCTATCAACCTTATTAATTTTCATCTGAATTTTTAATTTTAATCATTCATTCATTATCATTACCCCATCTAAATTTTTAATTTTAATAAAAAATAAAAAATTATACTTACATAATGAATGTCGGTATAATAATAATAATAATAATAATAATAATAATAATAATAATAATAATAATAATAATGTAATTTTTTGTACATGGTGTATAGATCAACATTTATTTATTTTTTTTATTTTTTTTTGTATATAAGAAAGATCATACTAAAAATCATATATTTCATAGTAAGTCCAGCTACATATACGTCAACGCTTAAGCCACTCTCAAACATAGCGTAGCTGATAAGTCTCGACTTTATGAACAAGGTTAATTTTCAAAATATGGTTTATGCACCCGGGTGCACAATGCTCATTGTGCACCCTGTTTTTAAATGAACATATAGTTCAAATACAAATAACATATAGCCAATGAACATATAGTTCAAATACATAGAACATATAGTTTAAATATTTCACTAGTACATGTACATTGAAATCATTCTCAATGTTCATTAGATTTTCGATAACTGTTCAACAGGGTGCACAATGAGCACTGTGCACCCAGATATATAATCCAAATTGCGGCTAATTTTTCACCAACTCTACCAGCTTATGTTGGTTATTTAATTGATTTGTTAATCATCCCTTTTATAACACGGTATAGTATTACCGAATAAATCAAAGAAAGATCGAAGGTCGCACAATACTAGTTCCTCCGATCGGTAATTTAAAACTGCATCACTATTTGGACTTAATTTGGAGTAAAATAAAATTAAAAAAAAAAAAAGCATTTGTGTTTGTATTAACAAGGGTCCCAGTCATGAAGCTGACATGGCAATATGCAGTTTCTATAAATAGCTGGAAACTCAGCTACTTGGGATCAATCAACAAATCAGTCTTACTACAACAACAACAATAACAAGTTAACAACTCATCTCTCTTCTTTCTCTCTCTACAATCTTCAATTCTTTCCTTCCATTTCCAACACCAAATAAAAACCCAACTCATTTACACTCACTTCCAGCAAATTCCAGATTGATTAAAATGACGACAATAACGACGACAACAACAACGACGAAGATCTCAGACTTAGCTGCCACCAATAACCACGGCCAAGACTCTTCTTACTTCCTGGGTTGGGAAGAATACGAGAAGAATCCATATCATGAATCCGATAACCCGGATGGTATGATCCAAATGGGTCTCGCCGAAAACCAGCTTTGTTTCGATCTTCTTGAATCATGGCTCGCTAACAACCCGGAACCCGCTTCGTTTACTAAAAATGGCAAGTCCGTTTTTAGAAACCTTGCTCTTTTTCAAGATTACCATGGCCTCCCCGAATTCAAAAAAGTAAGTACTCACAGATTATAATTGAATACTATATAATCTTTTTCAAATAATTGTATTTTGTATGTATATGTATAATGTATGAGCAAGTTACTGATGATTTGTACCTTTGCTTGTTTACAGGCTTTCGTAAACTACATGTCAATGTTGAGGGGAAATAAAGTCACATTTGACCCTAAGAAACTTGTTCTCACAGCTGGCGCTACTTCTGCTAATGAGACCCTCATTTTTTGCCTTGCCAACCCCGGCGAAGCCCTCCTTTTACCCACTCCGTACTACCCAGGGTGAGTACTACTCCGTAAATATTATTTAATACTTCATTCGTCTCATTTTACTTGCTCCACTTATCAGTTTTTGTAAAACTGTGACAGTTTTTTTTTTGTCAAGATAAAAGTAAAAATGAATAAGTTAGCTACTAACTCGTTTAAATTTTACTTACTCCATTGATCAGTTTCCGTGAGAGTTTTTTTGGGTCAAAATAAAAGTAAAAATGAATAAGTTAATTAGCTACTGACTCGTTTAAATTTTACTTACTTGATACTCTATTCGTGACTCATTTTACTTGTTCCACCGATCAGTTTTTGTGAGAGTTTTATTTTTTGAATGAATAAGTTATCTGATGAATTATGTTACATGATTTTAGGTTCGACAGAGATCTTAAGTGGAGAACTGGAGCGGAAATCGTTCCGATCAAATGCACAAGCTCAAACGGGTACAAAATAACAAAGTCAGCGCTCGAAGAAGCTTACAACTCTGCCAAAAGGCAAGGGTTGAAAGTGAAGGGAGTACTAGTGACGAACCCATCAAACCCTCTCGGTACGACATTGTCGAAAGAAGAAATAACCTTACTTCTTACTTTCGTATCAAACAAAAATGTACATTTAATCAGCGACGAGATCTACGCCGGAACCGTTTTTAACGGGTCCGGGTTTCTAAGCGTAATGGAGGTACTCATGGAAAAGAAATGGGCCAACAACAAGGATTTGGTCCAAAGTGTTCACATAGTTTCAAGTTTATCAAAGGATTTGGGTCTACCCGGGTTCAGAGTCGGAGCTATCTACTCAAACGACCCGCTAGTTGTATCCGCCGCAACAAAGATGTCAAGCTTCGGGTTAGTCTCCGCCCAAACCCAACACCTCCTCGCCGGACTTTTATCCGATACCAAATTCATGGATTACTACATCGCCCAAAACCAACGTAGGCTCCAAACCCGACACTCCATGTTAGTATCGGGTCTTAAAAAAGCAGGGGTTAACTGTTTAGACAGTAACAGCGGGCTTTTCTGCTGGGTTGATTTACGGCATTTGCTTAAATCCCCAACATTCGAATCCGAAATCGAGCTGTGGAAAGAGATTGTTTACGAAGTGAAATTGAATGTTTCACCCGGGTCATCGTGTCATTGCTCCGAACCCGGTTGGTTCCGGGTTTGTTTCGCGAATATGTCCGATGATACACTGGATTTATCCATGCAACGAATTAAGGAGTTTATTGATATTAAGTTGAATAAAAACAGTCATCAATCAAAGAGGAATTCAAGAAGAATGAGGTCACTGAGTAAGTGGGTTTTTCGATTATCGTTTGACGGCGACAGGGTGCCGGAAGAACGATAATTACGGTCGATTAATTTTCCGACCACCACCCCAACCACCGCCTGTGTGAATCTCATTCATCATCATCATCATCAAATCAGTAAATTATTTTTTTCTTTTAATTAAGGATTAATTAATTAGTGTGAAAACTAAGCATGTGTCATGTGTAATTTTATTTTATTTTTTTTTTAATTTTTTTTTCCCGCCGCTGCTGTTTTTAGTTGCTTGATAGGCAGGGTACAAAAAGTTTCTGTTTTTGGAAGGGTCGGCCTTGTTTTTGAAGGGAATTGATTACTGAGTAAGATCAATTCCTTTTTAGAGAGACAACAACAAAAAAAAAAAGGAAAAAGAAAAGAGTAATTAAGATTAAGATTATTGTAGAGTTGTCATCAGCACTCGGTCCATGTGGACACGAAGTGGCTTTCATATTACTTTCTTAATACAAGTACCATTGTTTACATTATTATTCTTTCTTGGAAATAATAATCCAACTTTTTATCATCATATATATTACATTGAATTAATTTCTTTATTGGTTTTCTCTTTTTAGATTAATCCTATTCCCAAACCCAAAAAAAAAGAGGATGTTTTACGGGTATGATGAAAAAATATACTCCGTAATTGTTATTATTTTACATAAGTTAAACGAACAGTATTACAAACTACAGAAAGTAAAATCTCCGTAATTAGGAGAATGATCGATGTGATACATTGCAGAAGAATACAAAACGAAAATATTTTTGATTGCTTCCTTTTTATTCAATAATTTAAGTGAATCATAATATTGTCAGGTTTGTAATTTTTTTTATTGAACTAGAATAAATAAATTTTGCCTATTTTGTTAAGTAATAAATAAATGGTGGTTATTGAAAATGAATTTAGATGTAATATGACAAGTAAATAAGTAATATTATACTTCCTCCGTCTTTTAATACTCGCAACGTTTGTTAGTTTCACGCATGCCAATGCACAACTTTGATCATTTATATCTTAAATTCTCTTTATGCAAAAATTATAAAAAGTTGATATTTTGAAAATACACATTGAGACGAATCCAACAAGATCCTACATGACTATATTTTATCTTATATAAAAAGCATTAAGAATAGTCAAAGTAGATTATATGAATAGTGACAAAAGTCCAAACGTTGCGAGTATTAAAAGACGGAGGAAGTACATAGAGGTGAGGCTTCTCTTTAATTTAGGGTCATAGTAGGCCATGGCCCCCTGTAAGTCCTTATAGACACTTGGAAAATTGCCAAGTCTATAAATAAAGCCAATAGTTTTGGAGTTTTCATAAGTGTGGCCCCCTTCATCCCTTCGTAGTTTATACTCCCTCCGTCCCGGAATACTTGACCTGTTTTCCTTATTGGGCCGTCCCTTAATACTTGACCTGTTTCTAAAAATGGAAATATTCTAACAATATTATATTATTTTTCACTCCACCCCTATTAACCCACCTACCCCCTACTCCATACAAAAAATAATTAAAAATTCAACCCCTACTCTCCCCCAACCCCACCTCTTAACCCACCTCCTACTAACTACATTAAAATAATACCCCACTATCAACTATTACCTATTAAATTAAATAAGTCAATTCAAGTCCCTTAAACTCTGTGCCGGTCAAACCGGGTCGAGTATTCCGGGACGGAGGGAGTATAAGTATACAAACTTTCATATGAGTTGAATTTACACAAAAAATTACCTCAGTAGTATAAGTTAAGCAATGGAAACAGTTAGATAAACAATGAAATCAATTAGTTAATCACTGAAATCAATTAATTAAGCAATAAAACTAATTAGTTAAGTAATAATTTAACCAATTGTTTAAGCAATGAAACCAATTAGTTAAACAATCAAAGTAGTCTTTTCGGTAAGGCAGTCTTACACAAAAATTGCCGATATAAGTAATGGAGAAATATATACCAGCTATATAATTAATCATTTTGAAACTTACTACCTTTAAAAATTATTCTGAAAGTTACCATCTTAATTTTTCTAAAACTTAAAAAATTAACACTAATTAACGGTTTATGCTAATATCTCCGTCAAGTGAAATCCAATTGATATTTTTCATTTCCTCTATGTTCTTGTTCATTTCCACAAATTCCCTTTTAACTAACTATTCTCATCCTCTATATTTATTTATAAACTAGTACTAACCTCGTATTATGCGCCTATATACGGCTTTTGTTATGTTTTAAACGTGACTTTAATTTTTTAATTTTTCACACGACTAAGAGAGTAAATGTACTTCGTTTCGTGTTTCACTAACAAAACTATGTAGATAATAATATAAGTTGGTATATTATACTACTAGATATTAATAGAAAAAATAAAAGATAAAGAGACATGAAATATATTGGAGGTGAAATTGTAATACCTCGTATTTTTATAATATTTATAAATATATTTTATTATATTTATAAAGCATTTTACGATTTATTATCATTTAAATAATATTTAAGCGCATTGCATTTAATGTATTTTAATTAATTAGAATATTTATTATTTTACGCATTGCAAATGATTTTTAAAGCTTCGGGTTTTAGATAAAAAGTCCAATTCGTTTTATTAATCGAGCCCAATCCAAAGAGTTTAATTTAAATCCTAAGCTAGCCCAATTCATTTAATTCCTAAGCCCAACTCAAATATCCTAAGCCTAGTCCATCAAGGGATTAGGGAGCCTATAAATAGGACTCCCCCATCATTAAATGAGCCCCTAAAATTCATAAACCCTATTTTTGCTTTGCTTGCCCAACACTCCTCTTTCCTCTCTCTTTGCTCGGCACCCGCACGGCCTCGTGCCCTCGAGCCCTCGTGCTCGCCCGCCTCTCGCCCACACACTCTCCCTCGCCTCTCCTCTCTTGCCCGCAACCGCAGCGAGCACTCGTGCGCTGCTGCTGTTGCTCGTGTGCTCGTGCACACCCCTGCTCGCCTCGCTTGTTTCGTGTGCTCAGCGCACACCCCTGCCTTGTCCCTCTCTCGCTCGTGCCCTCGCGCACAGCGCTGCACCCATACTCTCGCTCTCTCCTTCGCGCCCAGCGCGCGCGCGCCCCCTCTCTCTCGCTCGCGCCTGTCGCTGCTCGTCTCCCTTGCTGCGCGCATACACACGATCGTGTGTGTGTGTGTTGTTCGTGTTCATAATTCGATTTCTTTTTCGCCCAATCACATTAATTCGTGGTTGTTCCGTGCTATAGGCCGGATTGGTATAATTCTATTCTTCCTTACCTATTCTATTTAAATTCTGTATTTTAAATTATTATATTAATATTGTTTTGAGTAATTAAAATGCTGGGAACCGGTTATGAATACCGTGGTTTGAGGATTTGTGTGTTGTGATTCATTAGGCTTGTTTTAATTATTAAAGGATGAATTTTCAGATTTGTTTATTGAATAAAGCATTGATTTTTATCATGATAAACTAGTGTTATTGGGATTTTCAAGTTAGGGTTTTAACCTAGACCTAATGGATCAATTGATTAGCATAATTAGGTGATGATTTTAATTTTGATAATCAATTATATTTTCAAATTTGAATAAAGGTTTAAAGTGTCGATTTTTATTGATTTTAATGGCGGAAAAAGTATGTTTTCGTACTAAGGATTGATTTTGCAAATTGAGACGTTTTTATTATTGAAAAACGATTGAATTCTAAAGTCTAAAGGAGGATTTAAATTTTATAAAGTTGCTGGAAATTTAATGAACATGGAAATAATTTAAGTTTCATTATTTTGATGATAGGAGGTGATTTCTAGTTGAGTGCTCGTTATTGCAAAGTGCCCCCTACGCTTAGGTATTCAAGGTACGTACAAGTCTAGGGCGACCACACCTTTTTGTCAATGACATTACATGATTGTTTTTGATGTGAATTACATTATGTGGAATCATGTTTATTTTGGTGAACGAGCATGTGATTTGTGATGTTGGATTTATTGGATTAGTTGTTGAACAAGCATGTTGAAATTATTATGAGTATGGATTTCATTGTCAATCATGTTGTTCAATATTTATGCATGTATGGTTTATTTCACATGCAAGGGATGAATTATTTATTTGTATGCTATTTGTACGGGATGTCTAGCATAATTTGAGCCAATTATTTGTACCTCGTTGTACTACTTATTTTACCACATGCGAAGGGTTAGCTCACGTAAGTCACCGCACATGTAGGGTTCAGTTGGGAATATTATGTATGAAATGAATTAGGATTTGTCGTGCAAGGGCACAACCCTCATGTTAATATGCATGATGTGGAGTCTCACTTTGGTGAGGAGGAACATGGTAGTAATATCACAAGTGTCTTGCTTGGTTGATCACAAGTCTTAAAGCATTAAAATAAGATTGTTTTGGTTGTCGTTTATTAATTGTATGTATGCATGTTGTCGAGTCTTGAGTTCGCCTTTAATAAAATATTAATAAACGTAAAGTGCAACCTGAACAAGCTTCAAAACTCTTGGAACGTATATACCTTGAGTATGAACAATGGGGGGAGTCTTGCCGGAAAGCTCGTACTCCTACTAATGATACAAGACGTTGTTTCATTTATATTATGCGCATGAATTCCGTCGGTATGGCCCGACACTCGGTATGGCCCGATTTTATTATTATTATATTTGGTGTATGGTTGGCTCCCATCACCTTTTTCCATCATGGAATATTTCTTTGGCCCGTTCGAAGCTTATTCTAATTAAATTGTGAGTCAAGAGTCGAGTCAAGAGTCGAGTCAAGAGTCGAGTCTTGTATTCATGATTGTTTGTTAATTATTATATGGCTTTTGCATGTTGATTAGTATTTAGTGAGTGATGCATGTTTTAGTTTCATTCACCCTATGCTTGTAAGTACTCAGCTTTTGCTGACTACGTGCTTTGTGTGTTCTGGTCATGGCCTTTGCCTTAATGACCCCATGATGATCTATCATTTGCACTTGCATTGATGGGGAGTAGAATAAAATAGCAGGTTGGTAGATCCTAATCATGTGGCTTGGGATGATCGAGAGAGTTGCATGTTTTCGTATTTTAAAACTATTTAACTTCACTTTAATTATGTTTGAAACGTTTGAATCATTTACACTTTGGGTTTTGGGCCATTATGGTTCCAAATTGTAGGAGGCCTCAATATTTCATTAATTATGGTTTTTAAAAGTTAGTTGACATTTGATTCCGCTGCGTAATTCTGGTAATAGCCTTAACCGTTATCACGGTGGCGGTAATGCTTTAGTAATTCCTTTATTTTAAGTTGGAAAATGATTTTATAAAAGCAAGGAATTATTAGGGTGTTATAGAAATGGCATGAGTTATTTCGGTGGTGAAGAGATATGAAAATGGTGAAGGAGTTAAGGGGCGTGAAATTTAAAATGGAAAGATGTTATTAAGGAGGGACACGTGACACTCCAGATTTTTTGCAAATATTCATGTTATAAAATATTAGTATCGATGTCTCCTCTTCTATTCTCACTCTACATATTCACCAACCCACCTACACAAATCATGCTTGTTAGTTAACAATCTACGGTCTACCTAATACTACGTAGTTGACAATTAACTAATTTAATTTACTGAAATTAAAAAATCCCCAATAATTCAATTAATTGAAGAAACCTATTGTTGTTGAAATGCTTGTAAGAATCAACAAGTCTTTATTTTGATATAAATGCTATCAATTTAATCATAATTGAGTGATTAGCCATTCACATTACTGCTTATTTCCCCAAAATATCCAACAAACCACTTTCAAATTTCATACAAATGTAAATTTCCTATTTGATGTGGTAAATTAAAGAAGATAATGAAATGAAACTAAATCGTGGTTTATAAAAAGGGCAAAAAAAAGCCACATGGGCCCCAATAGACGGAAAGATTAACATAGACTGTTAACATAGACGGAGTACGTGGTAATTTTATTTTCAAAATTTAAAGTGATAAATTTCACAATAACTTGTTTGAGGTGATATTTTCGAAAAATTGACACATATATGAAAAAATAAATAAAATCTTAAGATTTATAAGAAAAATGAGATACAAGTCTTGAGGTGAAAAAGAATTACTAATGGATTTGGTATAGTACAATACAAATTCATTGTTATTTATCTTGATTTGTTACTCTTGCTAATGGAGCAACTAGATATCTTATAAGTATATAGACTTTATATACTACTTCCGTTTGAAGTCTGCACAATTGTTACGCTTTTGTTCACGTTTATCAGTGTACAGCTAATTGAGGATTTGGCTATAATACGAACTCACGTGATATTTTGATATTTGGTATAAGTACGGAGTAGTAATATTCTGTTAAAGTTTAAAAGTTTGATCTCGAAATATAAAATATAACTCTATTTTGAAACGGAGAGAGGACTATGTATTTTGCAATTGTCAAATCTTTAGAAAAATAAAGAGCCGGAGATTCTATAGTTGATGTTTGTTCAAGTTAGTTAGTTAAGATCCCGTTGAAAAAATTCGGTAATGAAGTTATTATTGGTAATTAATAATGTGATGCATTATATAATCCAATAATTGGGGAGTATTATTTAGAAGGGGGGGTGGGGTGGGGAGATGGGATAATAAATGTTGAAATAAAAATAAACGACCAAGAAAAGTAATGCCACGTGGACGTACAATTGGTAGATGAGATTATGTTTTTTTTTTTATAAATATAGATTGTTTTAATATACTACTTATGTTTCATAATTATTTTTACAGTTACTTATTTGGAAGAGTGTGTAAAAAAATGGACGAATATAATAAAATATGGATAACGCAAAGTAAGAGTGTACTACCTCGTCCCTAAAAGATTGTCCCATTGCAAAATTTGGGTCATACTTTGAAAACTTTGACTACTCCTCCGTATGAATTATCATTAACCTATTAGAAATAAATCAATAATATAGTCGTGTCTTGAAGACCATGAAAAGTCTTGTTAGATCACGTAGGGGTCTTGTTAGATTCGGTTCATTATATTTATATTCAGAATATTAACCCTTTTGTAACTTTTACTAGTGTAAAATTAGAGGATATTTACATTTTAAGTCGTGTCTTGAATACCGTGAAAAGTCAAATGGAGAAATCTCTTAGGGACGGAAAAACCTGGGAGGATGTAAGAAAAAAATTAATAAAGTAAGAGAAAGTGAGTGAAAAGTTGTAAATATTATAATTTCTATGAGATGTTAGGGGTAATATTGTAAATTTCATGTTAAAAAATAGTAACTGCTTGGGAATACAAACGGCTCACGACACGTCGACACATGGGCCATACGCAATAGGCCTTGACGAACATTAACATGGGTAAAATACATATATTAGGGATGACCCATGGGAGACGGCCCACAAGGGCCGGCCGGCCCGTAATAATTAAGATCGTCTAAGTATACTCCGCCGAATGGATGTGGTCCCAAATCTAACAGAAGTCGGCTAGGCAAAGAGTTCGTGTTGACCAAGGAACCAGATTAGGGTTTCTATCCTATATTCCTATATATACGGCCCGGATGCACATCAGAAGGCACACAATCAATAAACCTTAAACCTAATTCTGGAACTTAAGCCCAGAGCCTCCGTCTAACTCCGGTTTAGGAAGAAGACTCTTGAAGACCTCTCGTCGTCTTTACCGTACGACTCATTAGTCAATGATCCCCTGTATTTTTACCGAAACAGTAACAATATAAAGAACATTATAAAACAGACTAAAACGAAAAAGATAATGATCATTTTAAGACGTACTACCTCCGTTTCATTAAGTTATTTGCGGTTTAAAAATTGTGTTCAATAATAAAAACGTTGGCCATAAATTCTCACTATTATATCTATCAAATATTATATATCAAGAGATATCTTGTTAGATTCGTCTCAATATGTATTTTATAAATATCAAATTTTTATAATTTTTTGTCGTATAGAATTGGATGTATTAACGGTCAAACATTGCCCCAGAGTCCGTGCAAATAGTAAGTGTAAAGATCATTTTGAAAGAGAGGTAATAGCATATAGATTATGTTGCTTGATAAGTGGACAAACGCGAAGTAATTAAATGGTTGTTATTACTCCTCGTACAGAATTGGATATATTAACGGTCAAACTAACATTGCACCAGAATCCGTGCAAATAATAAATGTAAAGATATTTTTGAAACAGAGGTAGTAGCATATAGATTATGTTGCTTGATAAGTGGACAAACGTGAAGTAAATGGTTGTTATTACTCCTCCTTCTATAAATAATATCAGCGAGATTAACGGCGTGTTTGGCCGGTTTTACCACCCCATAATCCTTATACTTATTTAACCGACCACCACTTTTTCTCATGGAGTATGTCGATCGATCAATCGATCTCTTTCCTTTTTCATCTTACTCCGTATTATTTGGTGGAAGTGGAACGTACGTCATTTGAGCCGTTATACTAGGCTACTAGAATTAATTCAAATCTTATTTTATTTTCTTGGGGGAAACTTTATAATAATATTATAATAATCATACTATTATTTGGAGGGGGAAATAATTAATTTGAGTTATTAGTGTTCATTGGATCTTTGAAGAATTTGGAGAAACAAATCTCCTAGTAGTAAGATAAAATCTTTGTAGTAAAAGCTAACTTCATGATCAATTGAAAATTTGAAATTACCCATATAGTAGTGCATTGTATTTGAATGTATTGCATGGAAATGTGGAATTGTGTGATGAATGTATCAATTATGTGCATACGTTACTACTCAACTCATGCATGTTTCCCTACTAGAGTAATTAACTTATTACCACTAGTACCAGGCTTATAATTGCTAACTAGTTAGTGGCCCGGGCGATGCCCAAAGTATTGCATATAGTTTAAGTTGTTTTTATTAATTTCAAGTTCACTTATAAATTTTTGTGCGTATGCATTTAAAGAATAATATGACGTTCATATATATGCTGTTGAAAAATAAAATTGGATAATCAACAATCGATAGACGAATTTTTTGAGTAATTTCTATTACTTGCGTAAAACTTTATTTGATTAGCTAAAGGAAAGCGAATCAATTTTTTCCATTTTTTTCTCTATTAATTTTTATGTTTGATCTAGACATATTTTTAGAAAAGATATACTACGTACTACGTATAATTTGATTAATAAATGAATAATGAAGGAAGAAGTTTTTTTTATCATAAATTGTTAAGAAAGTACATAAATTTGGGCATTAATGTTTTATACATTCATAAGTATAGTTTTTCTCTTTTTTAATAGTTTTAAAGTCATAAGTTGTATTCTTGTAGTGATGGATAAAACTTTGTGTTAACATACAAGAGGTCATGATGAGTTCAAGGATGAATGTGAACTTTTTTTTGTGAGGACACAATAATCAATAATGTGTGTGTAAGACATGGCGCGGCGCCATGTCACTTGCCAAGTCATCGTGACATATGGAGAGATGCATGGATTGCCTTGGAGTTTTAATATATATATATATCTCTATTATATAAAGGAATAGCTGAGGGTAATTTCGTAATCACACTTTTGGTGTCCCCTGTGGAAAAGACAATAATACCCTCAGTTAATTCACAATTTAATTAATTAATGCCCCCACTAATTACAAAGTTTAAATTACTACTCCATTAATTATAAAAGGCAATATAAAAGGCAAAAGAGAGTGTTTAAAGCTTTAAGTTGATAATCAATCTCTTATAATTACGTAAAATTATTAAAAAAATTGGTGGAAATATTAGTTAATTACGAAATTATTATCGTTTCGTTTTTTAAGTTTTCAATTTATGCATCGATCATTTGCGGTAGTTTTCAAACTATGATCATACATAATTGTCTCAACAAATTTGGTGGATCTCAATCTATCGTTTCGGTTTTTAAGTTTTCAACTTACGCCTTTTGTTGCTATAGATCTTTCATACCATTTTCTTAACTATTCGATTAGTTACGAAGTCTTGAAATAGGTATTAAGAAATTGGTTAAGATGCTTTCAAAAAAAAAAAAAAAAAGAGGTAATCATTTTACGATAGCAATATTAATTTCTCAATATCGGCCTACACGCATTCTAAAAATTCACGCCGCATCGCGTGCATAAAATACCAGTAGACTAGATTAGATCCCGTGCACACACGTATTTTGATAATTTTTTTCACAAATTATTTAACGGATAATCTCTCAAACTACTGCATAGTTATAACATTTTTAACAAGTACTCGTTTAAATTTATTCATCTAATGTGCATATTTAAAATTCTAATATGGTAATTTGACCAAAATATTGAGTGATATATTTTCCATTATTAATATAGCGATTTGACTAAAATATTACCAATTTAGAATAATTATTATTACGTCGTATCTATTATTGCCATAGTTTGTAAACTAAATTTTGTTTCCATATATAAATAGTTTATAAAAAAAAAAAAAAAAAACAGATACACTTTTTTGGGAAGGTGGTTTTTGGCGGGAAAAAATTACATCAGAAATTGACATGTGTCATTCCTGGTGTCTCTTTTAGTATATAACTAGATTAGGTCCCGTGCACGCACGGATATTTAAAAATTATTATTTGACCATCTTTTTTATAAAAATTTTAATTGAATTATTTATCCCTTAAATCTATTGTGTAATTAATAATCTCGAATGTACTCATTTTATCATATTTTAACATACTACGTATTATATATTTTATATGTTTAATATGATGATCTGACTAAAATATTTGATATATTTAAATATGCTAATTTGACCAAAATATGGAGTAAGAATATTTTCTATTATTGACATGACAGTTTGACTAAAATTTTACCAAAATTTTAATAATGGCATATTCCATAATCCTATATTTTTTTCCATATATAAACACTTATACAAAAGGAGAGAAAATAAAAAAAGAATAAAATAAAGGAAAAATTTATAAAGGCAGTCCCAACTATGGACGTTTATCTTTAAAAGGTCCCAACTACGGATTATTACTGGCCGGTCCCAACTAAAGGGGTTGTTGACTTTGCGTGGGTCTTTTTCCAAAATGACCGGTTTACTAAGTTGAAGACGATGACGTGTCGGGTCATTTAAAAAAATCACGTGCCACTTTAAAACAAATCCACCCATTTAATAAAAAGCCCACCCATTTAACTAAAATCCCACCCATTAAATAAAAAACCAACCACTTAAAATACCCACCCAGTTATTTGGGTGTTTGATTTTAATTTTTTTTTTTTTTTTTTACCTCCTTGCTCCCTCAGCAACACCACCTGCAACAACCTCCCACCACCCTAGCTAGCTACCAAACCCAACCGTCGACCCCAAAATCTCACCGCCCACCACATGTCTGTTTACCGATCTCCCTTCTGTCTTTCACTTCTCGGTTTCCGTCCAACGCAAACCCGAACGGAGAAGCCGCACTCCACTCTCCTCTCGCTCACACCATATCCGTCAGAGCTGCGAACTCGCCGCACTACACTCCCCTCTCGCCGGAGATGCAAACAAGCCGCCCTACACTCCCCTCTATTTCGCGGCGGGGTTCGAAGGTTCCAACCCAGATCTCGCCGCCCACAACCCAATTCTCGCCGGAGAAGGTTTGAACGACAATGGCCGTGCACAAGATCTCCTTGTTTTTAATTTTTTTTTATTAAATTAAAAAAATAATTATTTGCCGGCAGTGGAGGCTGAAGGGGCCGGCGCTGGAGGCTGAAGGGGAGAGTTTGCGCGCAGCGTGAAGGTGAGAGGCGAGGAGGGAGGAGAGGAAAGTGGTGGCCGGCGGTGGATGCGGGGGTGGATTTGGTGGAGAGAGAAAAAAGTTTAGAATATTTATTTTGGGTAAAAAAATAATCCTTGACTTACACATCCGGTCACCGGTAAAAAGACCCACGCAAAGTAAACACCCCCCTTAGTTGGGACCAGTCAGTAATAATCCATACTTGGGACCTTTTAAAGATAAACGTCCATAGTTCAGACTGCCTTTATCAATTTTTCCTAAAATAAATATGTCTTTTTAGGAAAGAGTTTTTGGCGGGAATATTTTTCACCAGGAAATGACACGTGTCATTCCTGGTGTCTCTTTTAGTATATAGTAATAGATAATAGATAGATTACTCCATAGTAATAGAATTAGACAGATAAATTTAGTTAAGTTCGGATCAATTCGATCAGATAAAATAAATTTTAAGAGAATTAAGTGAAGATTAGGTAAATAAAACGCACCCTTTATAAAAAATTAATTATCCCTTCAAAATCACGGTGAATGTAACCAATTGCATGTTGTTTCAGTTTTGATTGAGGCTGAACTTGGTAGGGATGACTCGTGTTCGATCCCCCGCAACAACAATTGGGAGGGGACTGAAACCTATCCACCCAAAACTCGCCCCGAATTCGGATTATCCCTAAAGGTGAACCGAGTGCTAACACCAAAAAAAATAAATCATTGTCAATGTATAAAATTAATTGGGTAACCCTTTAAATGTGTATCAAATATGTTAAAACACTACAAAATTATGCATTTTTCGAAACGGATTTTGAGACGGATACTATAACAATCTCAAACTTGATCGAGACGGATTACTAGCTAAAATTTTTTCGTTAAATTAAAATTGAGATGAAAATGTATCGGAGTATTAAGTTTCAAAAATTCCGTCTCTTATTTATAATGGATTGTCAAAATTTCGTCTCAATTTTTTTAATATGCTCTCTATAAGGACGACCTTGTTTCTTCACAAATCCATCAATAATCATCATTTTAAGACAGATTTAGACTATTTGGAGACGAAATTCCTCATCTCTTTAAAATGATTATTTTGTAGTGAAAATTTCAAAAAATAAATAAATAACTAGGTTAAAATTACCCCGATATATAATAATTTGTATGTACACCTAATACGTGCTAGAACTTTTGTTGGTAGCTAATTAGGATCTTTTAATAGCCAATTTTTATTTTTCATATTCCGCTTTGCAACATTTATCTAACGACTTGCGTATGATGCCTAGGGCATCTGTTAATTGCGGAAATTCTATGTATTAGTAACTAACTAGTATAGCACCCGTGCGATGCACGATTTATAAGTTTTATCATTAATTTTACACGATTTAAATTACATCTAATTTAGTGAGTAATAGTGGATATCTTAACAATAACAAGTATTCACTCTGTCCTAGATTAGTTTTTACACTTTCTACTTTCATTTGTCCCACATTAGGTTTTACACTTCTATTTTGGGAAAGACCCCAAATTATTTTAATACATCTTTTTTTCCAGTGCCAAAAAGTTTGGGTCTTACACTCTCGCACATTTAATTAAAACGTACTTCATTATTTTCTATCACATCTACTTTTCAATAAAATAATACCATTATCTCTTTTAACATCTATTTTTCCAATAAAATAATATTTGATAACCAAGCAACAACTTATCTTCTAAACCTATGTGTCCTGATAAGTGTTACAACTAATTTAGGACGGATGGGGTACGATTAATGGCCTCCAAATTAAATACGGACTTTCAAAATCACACATTGCCTCAATCCTCTCCCCCTAAAATCCCTAATTTTTTCTATTTGTCTAGCGGGTGTCATCTACATTTTTGCTGGTGATGGTAAACCTAATTTCTTGTTAATTTTTTTTTGTAAATTTACTTTTACCACCTAATAAGATCGACAAATTGTTTTTTACCACCATAAAATGAAATAAATATTTTTACCACATCTTAACTGAAAGATGGACGAAAATATTATGTGAGACTCCTTTTTTACGCACATCAAACATAAAATCATACCTTAAATTAACTCGATTCCCGTTTGCAAATAGGAAAGGAATCATGTCTTTATAAATTTGAAAAATATTACCAAATTATATGATTTAATGGGAAGCAAAAAAATGGTAGCTTATATTATTATATACATGAAATCTCGAAAGAAGATAAAGAAATCAGAAATATAATCGTTGAAAATGGGTCCGCATAACATTTCGTCCATCTTTCCGATTAAGTGGTGGTAAAAAAATAAATTTTATTTTACTTTTCGGTGGTAAAATTAATTTCTAGTTTTTTAGGTGGTAAAATATAATTTATCGATTTTTTGGGTGGTAAAAGTAAAACATTTCCTTATTATTATAAAGCATATGACTTTTATTTATTTAATTTTTTTATTTTTTTTTGCATTAGTAGAATTTTGTCTCATATTTCAATGGGTTTCCATTCTTATAAGCCACGTAGAGGAGTCAATCTTTTTCAAAAAACATAATAAAATTTGACACTTACAAAAAATAAGATTATACTCTATAGTGAACTTAAGATTCAAATATTCAATTTTTTTGTCATCCTAAAGCCAAAATAAAAATATATTTATTTATATTAGTAAATATTGATCACATCTAAAGACTTCTATTTTCCAATCCCAATATATTCTTTTAAACGACGATTTTTTCACCATATATTCTTTAGGTTTACAAATATTTACCAAATACCCTCTTATTTTCAATAATTCACCATATAACTCTGAGACTTTATAAATTTCCAGCGTGCCAATGACGTCAAATATCCGTTAGAATTTCTCAGTTTCATCTTCGTCGTCTCTCAGTTTCATTTTCTTTTCTCTCCACCTTCGTCATCTATTTTTATTCTCGACTTACACTATCACTTATCTATTAAATAATTTTAAACAAATGATTATTATTATTTTTAGAAATAGTTTTTTGAAAAACTACTTTTTTCTAGGACTCCCTCATTCCATAAAGTTTCCACCTTTTCATTACGTGTGTTTTCCAATGTACTACTTTGAGTATTAATATCCTCAATTACGTATTAGTAAAAATTATAAAAATTTGATTTGTAAAGTTTGCATTGATATGGATCAAATAAGATCCCACAAGCTAAGGTTTTACTAATATTTAAACTACTAATTATGGTAAAAAAATTAAACTTTATAAACCCGAGGAAGTATAAGACTCGTGCGCTGCACTTTTTAAAATTTAGACTAATAATTTTAATACAGTCTTATTAAGACTATATTAGTTTGTAAGGCTATAATACACTTAGGATATAGTATAACAATATATAGGGATTGTGGAATGGAATTTTAGTTTGTTACAATATTATAATAAGATTACTTGGACAGTTGGACTTAATAAAGCCCTTAGATGTACTATATATGGAATGATTGATTTTATGTTTTTTTCTTTTTGTTTCTTCCTTTTATCTTTATCACAGGTAAAAAAAACGTGTATATATATATATATATATATATATATATATATATATATATATATATATATATTATATATATATATATATATATATATATATATATATATATATTAAGATCACTTTTGATTTATTAGAAAATAAATTATTATTCGACATAAAATGTTTACCCTCAAAAATGAAAATTGTGTATAATGAATATAATATAATTATATCTTACTAATATGAAAGCCTAGCAATGAAATTTGAGTTATTGATATATATAAATCTCTGATTTCTATTAAAACTAATTATGCATTTTGCATCAGAGGCTATCTAAAATTTAATGATATATGTAAAATAAAGTCAAATATTTTTATGAAGTAAAAGTTAACTAAATAATTAAAGAATTAATTATTTTAATACGTTTTTATATCTGTAAGAGAGGCAAATCAGAGAGTGGCATTTTTTCACATTGATTTACTCTCTTTTAGTATAATATATAGTATATTACCCGTGCGATACACGATTTATGATCTAAATATTACTTGTGCATGAAATTTTATATAGTTATATACAATTGTCTTCCAAATAGATCTTATATATATTATTCTAATTACAATCCAAATCAACCACATATGAAGAAAATTTGTGGGAGACCCTCCTATTCCAAACAAAGATTATTTTCACCTCCGTTCATCACCATGGCAAACATAAAGTTAAATGAGAGAAACGATATAATATTAGTAAAAGTGTGTCATTTATAGAAACAGGGCGAGTATTAAGAGACGACTATATAAGGAAAGTAGAGCGAGTATTAAGGGACTGGGGGAGTAACATATTAGCATTTTCATCTTTGCAAGTTAATTTGCCATAATTTATTATATAATAGCGTAGATAATCGAAACATTCGTGTAATAATTACTTAAGCCTCTGATTACATGCATAAATATATGTCCATATATTTTGGATAATATTTTTAACTACGTCAAAATAATATATGACATGGATATTTTTTATTAAATAACATAAAATCAGCTTTTTATGTTTAGGAGAGAAATTTAGCATAATATATGAATATGTAAGAATCGAAATCTTGGTAGTTTGCAAATTTACTACGTACGCAATATTTTTAGGATGTTTATTATTAACATAATCTTTAAGTTTTATGATGGTAATCAATATTATCTTCTCTGATTATTCCTCAATAAGACAATATATATATATATATATATATATATATATATATATATATATATATATATATATATATATATATATATATATATATATATATATATATATATATATATATATATATATATATATATATATATATAAAGGAGGCATATTTGCTGAAATATTAGAGCGCTACCTAGGATTACTATTGGTTTCGGCCAATGAAAAATAAGATTTCTAATTTATTTTTGAATTAAAAAAATCAAGTGTCACGTAGATAATTAATTAGGTGTCACGTAGGTATTTTAATTAATTAATTGTTAATATATACAACTCCATC
Source organism: Spinacia oleracea (assembly GCF_020520425.1). NCBI lineage: Eukaryota > Viridiplantae > Streptophyta > Magnoliopsida > Caryophyllales > Amaranthaceae > Spinacia > Spinacia oleracea. The sequence continues at coordinate 153,063,849 of NC_079489.1, forward strand.
TAAAATCAAACACTCTAAAAATTAAAAATTAAATCTAAAATAAAATTCATCCAAAATCAAACACTAATCTAAAATAAAATAAATAAAATTCAATTTAAAATCAAACATTAATCCAATATTAGAGCGCGACGTAGGAAATACAATGGTTTCCGCCAATGAAAAATAAGATTTCAAAATTAATTTTGAATTAAAAAAGTCGAGTGTCACATAGATAAATAATTAAGTGTCACGTAGAAATTTTTATCAATTAATTATTCATATTACGCATATAAATTTCATCCAAAAAAAGCACTCTCATAAATAAAAAAATAAATCTAAAATGAAATTCAATGAAAAATAAAAAAAAATTAATCTAATATAATATATAAATACAATTTAATAGAATCCGTGCATCGCACGGGCTAAAATCTAGTTTAGCATAATATATGAATCTTTAGCGTATAATTCTTCCTCAATAAGAGAATATTTAGCATAATATATATGAATCTTTTAGTGTATTTTTTTGAAAGTTTTACATAAATTACGTGATATTATGTGATATTAGGAGAGAATTTTAAACTTGTTTTCCTAAAAAAAATTGACAAACAATTTAATGGGTTGAATCCAGTTTATGCGTTATACATGGTGATCCTTTTTTGGAAATTGGAACATATTTTACATAATATTAGTGGACTTTGTATTATTTGTTGGTTAATTGTTTTTTTAAACTTAATTATTTATATTAAAAGAGAGACCAATCAATGAGTGACAAATGTCATCACCACATTGATTTCCTCTCTTTTAGTATATTATATAGATAAAGGATAGGAGTACATCATTAAAGCCAAAGCACACACAACCTAATGCTCATTTGCATAAAAATAAAATAGATAAAAGAAATTCATTATCTATAATTTAGTATTTAGATTGAATAGAAAAAACTATACGTAATAATATGAACTACCTCCGTTTCAAGACGATCTTTACATTTTCCGTTTTAGTCAATTTCATAATGTTTCTTTACACTTTGTCTTATTCTATTTTGGACATGAAAATTTACTACATTACCCTTCTTACCCCACAATATTTATAATTTTCCACTTACTTTCTCTTACTTTATTTATTTTGTTTTTACACCCACCCACATTTTTACACATTTTTCTTACTTTATCCGTATTTTATTATATTCAACCAACTATTCTATTTTTGTCTTAATATTTGTGCAAATAGTAACTGTAAAAATCTTTATGAAACAGAGGTAGTACCATTTAATTTCATAAGAAATCAGTACCGCATTTGACATTTTGTAATGGATTACAAAATGATTTTTCTTGATCTGGCTAGGTAAGTAATCAAGTGCGATTATGAGATGGTATAAGAGTTGTTTAACGTATCTATTCATGAAGTATATACGTACGGAGTAGGTAACAAAATTAAAAACAAACAAAAAATGCAGACCAAATTAGTATGAATAAGAATCTAAAGTATACTTGTTTAGTAATTCAAATACTTCTACCTGGTATACTAAACGATGTGTGATAGGGAAAATTAAAATACTCTCCAAAAAAGAAAATTGGCACAAAGTGGTATACTAGGAGTGACTCAAGCGAAAACCTGCGTAGCTGAGCTGACTAACCTGTGATAGGTGTTGGTTCAATGGGATATCTTCTTTTTACTTAGTAAAAAAATTCTTCTCCTAAAAAAGAACTCTAGCTATTTGCAGTTTTAGTTTGCACATAACTAACCAGATATAAGAGGCACCAGTTTAATTGACTCGTCCATACGTACGTGTTAGATGGTTGACCAGTCTAGCTAGGAGCAGTCCAAGGCGTTGGTGAGTCGGGTTGGGCGGATTTCAGGCCGAGCACACTAGTCTGACCCACACCTAGCCCACTTGTACCAGGTTCTAGCCAGACTGGGCCAAAAGTTCCAAAAATATGGCTCATGTACGGCCCAAGGCCCACGTGCCAGACATGCCCGTTGTGTCTAAGTCTAGTTTACTCAATTTAGCGTGTTTTTGTCATATCGAGTCGATCATGATGGACCATTCTTTGTCGTACTTTTTCGTGCCGGGTCGAATCTCGGGCCGGACGGCCTAATGCCATCTTAATTATTTGGTGTTAAAATCCACTGGAATAAATATATATATATATATATATATATATATATATATATATATATATATATATATATATATATATATATATATATATATATATATATATATATATATATATATATACTTCCTTCGTATGAGTCAAACACTTAAAGCGATACATCCATTGAAAAACAGATAACCGACCTGCATATTAACTCCAGGTGATTAACACAGTTAAATAAAATTAAGTTGATCAGGTGACGACACAAATCTTCCAATATTATCTTAGTATTCGGCTATGGTCGTCTAATAAATCATCATATGATTAAATGATGATCAATTTGTTGTTATACAAATCAATAAAAGGAATTCCTTGAAACGCGGCAACTCGCTTACGATTATGATCCCATGATACTTGCATGTGACTAGTGGTAGTTAGTTTTGTTAGTTGCGTCCGTCCACACACTATTACTACGGTCTACAAAATTATAAGTTACGAAAATTATTGATTTTCATATAATTAATTTATATATAATTATGCGATAATTAAAAGGTCTAATTAAGGAAAAATCTAAATGAAATACTTGAACAAACAAAGAAATGGGAATTTTGGTCGAATTCCATGTTGTATATACTTTGACTATATACCATTACCATGTGCCTCAGATTTTGCCTTGCTTAATGCACTCATACATAATACTCATAACTAAGATACTTTATTTAATTCGATCAAGTTCCTACTATATAGCTAGATTCAATCATAATTAAGCTTATAATCAACTCCTAATTTCACATATGTACGTACGACTAAGCATATGCACATACCTCCTAATACCAACCAATATATCCCTAGTGTATATATTCTTGGATTCTTTGAATCCTAGTTATTATTAGGTGATCTAGTACCACCGTATTGTGTGGTACATATATATTCCATCTGTTACTGAATACTTGTAACAATTTGACCGACACACTTGTCAATACACTAGATTGACCGTAATTACATAATTAATATTTAAAAAATGTACTAATCCAATAATATATTAGTAAGAAATTTTGGTCAAAGTTAATGCATGAATAGTGCAAAAGTCAAATTGTTGCAAGTATTCAAGAAAAGAGGATATACAATAATGTTACGTACAAAGTTTCAGTTAATATTCATACTAGTATGTGCTCGTGCTAATGCACGGGATAACTTTACTTGTATACTTTTAAAAATTCTACTAAACAAATTTACTCATTTCAAAGTTCTATTTATCAGAATTTTAGTTTTTTGGATAATTTTGTTAGAGATAGTATGTACAACGGAGATTGAAACAATTTTATTTCTTCCCAATTGTGTATTATTTTGTACAACTTTTTTTTAATAGTCTGCTACATACGTACGATGTAGTATTTTTTTTAGGTTTATTACGGAAACTTTCCTCCAGCTCATTATTTAGGCTTATTTCAAAAAAGTTGACTTTAATTAAGTTAGATTATAACTTTAAGATATGAAAACTTGATTAATTTAGTTATTAAATTAATTTTTTTTAATGAAGCTTTCTTTTTATTCTTTTTCTTTCTTGCTTGCTTGATTGGTGCGTGATTCAAGATATAAATTGATTTGTTTCATTTTTGAGAGGGTATAACGTGACATTTGATGTGGCATAACTGGAAATGGAGTATTGGGAGTTCGCTCATCTCTCTTTACCCACCATTTTGCTTTAATTTATTCATAGATATATGTTGAATATCTTAATTCGCCAACAAATTCGAATGTCAATCAGCTCAAGCTATACCACATTTTTCGTATATACACCGTAAAGTACAAGTTAACACTACAAGAAATTGTACCATTAACGATGGGAAAAATCCTCGTCGCTAAAAGCCAATAATCATTGTTTAATGACGGGATTTCCTATCTTGAACCCATCATAAAAGGGGGCCGTCATTAGTGGAAAATCCCGTCGTTAATCCGTTGTAAAAGGGTTTGATGACGGGATTTTTGACCCGCCGTTATTAGTTTATCATTAAAGATACAAATTCTTGTAGTATAAAGATCCTACTGAACTGATACCCCTCGTAAATATTTTCATTCAGTTTTACAGGCCAGACACATTATACCTGCGTTATGCAACACTCGGCCACTTGATGTTATAATTTGATTTATATCTTGTACAGTAGTTGTCTACTGTACAAAATCGGAAGTATATAATATTAAGTTATTAACCAAATAATGCATTTGAACTGGGATTTATTCTTAAAATTGTTTACTTAATTTAGATCACGAATCATGGATCAAGTATATTGAAGTTCGTAAACAGGGCGGCAGTTTGAATAAATGAATAATTAATTAATTAATATACAACAACCCAATCAAAAAGGGAGTTCATCATCCACTAATTATTCAAGCATATGATCACGGTAGTTACGTTGCGATGAAGATGACTAATTATAGGAAATTACTCAATTAATAATTAATTAATTAATTAATTAATTAGATAATCGATGAAGATTATATATTCAATTATTGATCGAGTATGGATTTGCTTAATTAAAAAATGTTGGCTCTCCTAATGACCAACATAAAGTGTTACTGTACTAATTAACCTAACTAGATCAAAAAGAGGGGGCATGACAGTTCACTAAAGGTCAATTAAATTAGGCTAATTGTGATTATGTTAAAACAAATTAGCAAAAATGGAGACAAAAATGGCATTGATTTTAGGAGTTGTTCCTCGACAAACCCAAAGACACCAAACATCACTATTTTTACTAAATATTTTTTGTCATCTTCAAGGACAATAGACCTTGACAAATGACGGACCAAAAAGATTTTGACTAACAAGTTTAAGTTATTCTTGTCATCTATCTAGTGTGTTGTGTGTACACTACTTAACTTAGCGTGGAATCTGGTGATCGACTAGTCTAATAAATGCCTAGAGCCTCTTGTTCCTTAACTAAGATTTCGGGTTCGAGTCGTGGGTATGGAAAAAAATCTCAACTGGGAGGGATGCTGTCCATCGAGGCACCCATGTATGCAAACTCCCATGGGAGATTAGTCCACTCGTCGAACGCGGTGGAGCTCCTCGTAGTAGAACCCCCCCAAAAAAAATGCCTAGGGTGGGGTAATTCGAACCGGAGACCTAGCGCACATAGATAGAAGAGAATCGAGAATTTTTTATATTCTTTCTAATATACAAGAAAGGCTGAAAAGTTATTTACTGGCCTAGCATGGGCCCATACACGAGAAGTGATTGACCACATATAAGTCTGGCAGGTTTCTATCCTAAAACCTGGTAGAGTAGCGCACCAATCTTATATTTTAGTCAATCTCTTTATATTTCTCCAACGTGGGATAACCAATCCAATACTCACATGTAGATTTTACTCGTGAACATATATTCATCTGCGATCTTGATGGATTCGCTTCAATGAGTGCATTGGCAAACGTGAAAAGTTGAAAGTGTAGCATCATTATAAAACGGAGAAAATCTACACTGGTACAAAATAAGCTAAACCAAGTGTTATAATGAATGTAAAGAAATATTAAATAACGTAATTAAAGAACGCAGAGATTTAACGTGGTTCACTAACAATGTGTTAGCTACGTCCACATGCAGAGGGGAGGAAAGTTTTATTGATCTTAAGGAGTACAGATTACAGAATACAACTAGGTTATGACCTAGAGAGCTTATATACTACTCTCTAGACAGATGCGGAAAAACCCAGAAAATAGGCCCAAAACAGATAACCTTAGTCCAGAATAACAGATATCGAACCCCCATTGGGGACCATGTTGCGTCCGCGAACCCCTAAAGTAGGGGCGCCGCCCCCTGAACCCCAACTCGCTGACCGAGCAGCGAATGGGGCGTTGCAGTAAGGGGATTGACCGATTCAAGGCATTATTCTAACACCAAGAATGAAGTAAAAGACCTGAGGCTGCTCCAAATAGAATTAAGGACCATGGAAGTATGGGGAGGAGTCGTCATGTGGGAATCACATGAAGAATGATGGGGTGTAGGCAAAGCACATGCCATATTATAACAACGAACACCTGCATAATACAAGGGCGTATCCCTTCCCTTCCCTCGTGCCCAAATTCATGGGGCAACCTGGTATGCCCTCCATCTTCCCATGCTACTCTATTTAACAACATCGAGGGACCATCCACATTATATTATACATAATATATGGTCTTCCACCCTACTTAGCTAGGCTTCATAATAATGTTATGCATAAGTAGCAAACCCTACTTTACAAGTTTACAAACATATATAGTAGCATATGTTACAACGGTACCAACTAAATATATACATTGTTTTAATATGGGTATGAAACAAGTAATCTCGGATGAAGCTTGATTCATTGGATGGGAGAAGAAGACTCAAATGTATCTGCACACAGTAGAGTTTAACTGGTCTCGGTGGTGGATCTGATGAAAACCCCTCTTATACTTAAGTCAGTGGGTGAATTTATGTAAGAGAGATCCTACTAGGTTTTGTGTGTAAATTTTACAATTGGAATTCACCACATAATGATAATCGGTATGAAATAAGTAATTTCGGACGAGGCTTGATTCATTGGATTGGAGAAGCTGACCTTGCTTGATTCGTGTTGGGACTCAAATGTACCTGTACGGTGGTAGAGATTAACTGACCCCGGGAATGGATCCGAAAAAAGCCCCTCCGATGCGTAAGTCAGTGTGTGATTCCATAATGAACGTATCATGGAAATTGGAATTCACTGCATAATGACATATTTAAAGTGTTTGATGATAATTAAAGGTTGTTAGGCCTTGTCACAGTGGGCCTTGAGTCGTTTAAAGGAATTGCTTTCATTAATACAAAATAAGGAGAGGCCTAAATGGACTTAATTGTAAGCCAACCCAATTAAGAGCTAATTACGCTCTCAAATAAATATATACTACATCCGTTTCATAATGATTTTTACGGTTAGTATTTGTACAAATATTAAGAAAAAAGATGAAGAATGTGTAAAAAGGTGAGTGAATATAGTAAAATATAGATGAAATAAAATATATGTGTAAAAAGGTGGGTAAGTGTAAGAAAAAAAGAATAAAGTAAGAGAGAATGATTGAAAAGTTGTAAATATTATGGGATAAAACAGTAAGAAGGATCGGATAAGATAATAATTTTTCATGTTCAAAAACAGAATAAAGCACAATGTAAATTTTTTTATAAAACAAAATACTGTGTAAAATAGAAAGTGTAAAGTTCATTTTAAAACGGATGTATTAATGCATTAAGGTTTAAGCACCGTAAATAAATCCTCATTTCTCGATAGTAGTCCAAATTTAATTTGACACCAACGTAATATTTAAGAGTTTATTTACAGTGCTACGAATTAACGGACTGTTTTTGATGTTGGTTCTATGACTATTTTTGAAAAATATAAAAAATAGTTTATTGAAATGATTGGGATATAATAAATATTGTGATCATCAGAGACATTTTACCTCATCCTTTAATTTGTCTCATTTACAAATCTTGTTTGAATGATATGAAAATAATTCATCTCGTGTCCATGTCCCTTCTGATCAAGTGGCAATTTATTATAGAACTTTTGTTTTTATTTGCTTCCCCCCTCATTCTTTCTAGTTAATATGACATGTCAATTCAAAGGTATAACCTTTTAAGAAATATGTAAGTCCAGTGGCGGATCTCAATCAAAAAATGACGTCGGCTGGAATTTCGACCTTTTAGTCTCTTACTGAATATAAATGTATTTATCAATATATCATCGATGTTTACATGTATATTTTTTAACTAAGATGATGCTAAATTAAGGATACGTTGTAAATCACGACAATAGAAAATTGTCTTTATTTGTTTAAATTTTTTGATTTTACTTGTATATAGGATAAAACAGGACCGGAATCAAGAAAATTTGTGAATCAAAGACTGGACCGGAAAATCCGGCCTGGATCTGACTGGACATGACCAAAAACCTGAAAAGTAAAATTTAAAGAACCGAAGACTCCAGTCTAAAACCTACAGTCCGATTTCGTTATTTTTTCGGTCTATACCAGATTTTGAACACCTCTAATACAAGTATATGTAAATAATTATAATAGAGTATAATACTTCATATAGGTTAACTATATGAAACCTTAGTTCAAAATTCCTAATTGTAATTGGAAAAGATTGCACATCTCCAAGACTCCAACATAACATGTATGATCATGAATCATGATGAAAAGTTGGTAGCTTGCTATAATCAAGTTTACAAAACAATTATTACATGATCTATTATATTATATTATATATTACTAAAAATGATAAAGCAATAATAATTATTAGGGGATCGGACGGCAAGATATTCTACGTTATTACTTCACTTCCGGCTGTCTACATCGATGTATTATTGTTCGGGGCACTATACGAAGTATGTTGTATAATACAGTAGTAATGTAGTTTGATCGAGAAGAATCCAGAAGGATCTTCTTAAAAAAAACAAAAACATATCATATCTTACACTCCTTTCGTCTCGAAATACTCGCAACGGTTTGACTGGACACGCTTACAAATACACAACTTTGACCATCAATATCTTCAATTGTATATTATAAAAACTTATAAAATATTAATATTTTAAAAATAATATTAAGATGAAGCCAACGATATATTATATGTTAACACTTATTTTTATATACTATAAATAAAATAGAGTCAAAGAGAATTATGTGAATAGTGCAAAAAGTCAAACTGTTACAAGTATTCCGAGACGGAGAGAATAGTTACTCTATAGGAGAAAATGAAATAAAACTTAGCATGCCTATTGACAGTTTTGCCACCAATATAATACGATGAGATAAGCAACAAAGATATACGGAGTAGTTCCAAAATGCCGTCTCCTTCCTACTAGATACGAATCCTACTCATCATTTTATATTTATTTGCTACATTTCCAAGATTTTTTATTTAGTTGTTCATTTGAGGCCCATGTTCGGCTAAACTAGAGAATTGGATAGCGGGTCACGGTGAATAATAGCGGATAACAATTAACTATCACAGGAACGGGTAACTAGTATGAATATAAGTTAAAAGTAGTGTTTGATATTGTAATATACAATAAAATCTATATATATATATATATATATATATATATATATATATATATATATATATATATATTGTTTAAAAGTTTACTATAAATTCATTAAATCCTACTCGTTGTCCGCTACTAATTTTAACATTTGACAAAAGTTAACCAACTGCCCAACCGGCAACCGCTACCTTTGCCGCTAACTGTTATCTAAATCGTTACCTCAACCACTAACCGTTATCTAAACCGCTACCTTGCCAAACATATTTTACAATTAGTGTCTTGTAGGTCAAAACTCTACCTGCTATCTCAAATGCTACCGCCCAACACGTAAGTGTCCACTTAGCAAATACTCTTCCGTTTCTTAAATTTTATTGATCTTGTGCAAAAAATAGAGCCCACCATAAGCAGCCTGGCCCAGTAGTGAGTCTAGTGACCCTGCCGAGTTTTCCGAAACTTGTTTGGACTTTCGACATACAAATATTTTTAGTTATTAATTCGACTTGACCCGAAAATTACTCGAAGCCCGCTTTTGGCACAGAATTCTACAGGCTCACCTCGATCTTTGGCCCAAAACGAGCCATGTTTTTGGCCTAAAATAACCCTGGCCCATGGTCAGGTGTAGTAGAGGAAAGTCGGGCTCCGTAAAAGCTTAAAGCCCGTCAACAATAACTTAACCCAAGATAAAAATAAACTTATTTTAAATATTCGGCCTAAAGACTTGGCAATAGGCCCATTCTGAAAGACCATTTTTAATTTCGTTGTCTTATTTATTCCTAAAGATGGTTGTGGGGTCGAGTCCACGGGCCGTGAGCCTAACCGGGCCGGGCCCATCCAGGCTCACATTTTTACATGCCGGGTCGAAAAGTAAAAAGGGCAAAGGTCCGACCCAAGTCCACGGGCTTTCGTGCCGGGCCGGCCCGTTGTGCCTATGGCTAATTTCTCTAAATTTAGCGTGCTTTGTCGTGTCGGGTCGAGTCGTGTCGTGCTTTGTTGTGATTTTTCCAAAAAATTAAGGCCCAGGCCCGGCCCACGACTTCGTGCCTGTGCCGGATCGTGCTTTTTTCGTGCTCGTGCCGTATCGGGCTTTTTTCGTGTCAGGTCGGGCCGGCCCGGCCCACATCCATCTTTATTTGTTCCCCGTATTAATTTGAAAATGGCGCTTTTCGGTGAGATGCAGAAACCAGGAATCTATTGTCACTCTCCTTTTATCTCTCATCGTGTTTCAATGTCGTAGATTTCTGGAAATTTCGATCGCTTTTTGCTTCAATGTAAGTTCATCTTTACCAAACTATAATTCAATTTATCAAATTCGGTTCTGTTTGATTTATGAATTCGATGAAATGCTTTGTGAATTGTCGTTGACGATCATCAATTGATTTAATGATTTAGGAAGACCTAATTTAATTTCATTGATGCATCTATCTATTCTAAAATACAAGGTTTGCATAAAGTGATGCCACGTGTCGTGTCATCTCTTTTATATTATTTTATTTTTGATCAAATCATCATTTATATTCATCCTTTTCAATCTCCTCCTTAATTAAGTAGATATTCATTTTATTTCAAAAATAATTGTATTTATTTCACATTCTAAATTTAATTTCTTAATACTCCAAATGCTTCACATTTTAATTATTATTTCAAAATTTGTGTATCCTACTTTATATGATGTACTAGAATATTTAATTTAAGAAACTTGTGCATCGCACGGGGTAAAACTAGTTTATTATCCAATTTTGAAATTAGATTGATGATGATAATTTATAGCGTACTACTCTTAGACCATGCTGTCCAAAAACTTAATGTATCGTCAAATTGCGACCGTTTTTTTCTTTACGATGGAAGTAATGGATAGAATGATAGTAGTTGGACTTGAAATTGGGAATTCATACACAAATTGTCTCTATGTGATTGGTAAGGTAAGAAACTAGGGTTTCCTAACCTCGCATTAGGCGTAATTTTTGAAGGCATTGCGGTAATGTAGATTTGCAATCTATAATAATATATATTAAAAGGCGTGCTTGTGATTATTTCATTTCACGTAATCTTCGTATATTTAAAAATGTAGCATGTATAAGACTCGAACCCACAACCTCACGTTTAAACACTGAAGTGTTTACTATCGAGCCATAACACATTGCATGCTATCATTGTAAAAAAAAAAATACTAATAAATGTAATAAAAAGGAACTGATTAATAATATTTTCAAATACGAAGTAAGAATAATATAAATGTTACTAATGCAGTAACCCGGGGCATCGCCCGGGCCTAAAAACTAGTTTCATCTAAAAAGTTGCTTAATTAGCTAAGATAATAGTTTTTTTTTTGTTTTTTTTGAAAGAAGATAACATTTTTGTTCATGTAATTTCATTTGCGTTTTAATTAGTTAAGCTAAAAGTTTCTCCCACTGTTTGGTTTGTTAACCTTCAAAAAATGACATGTTGATTGATCTTTGATCTTCGATCAGTATAGTAATTGTGGTTAGGATAATGGTTAGTTGGTAAGTATTTGATTTCTATTTCCAACATATACTATGAATCTTTTGCCTCATCGTAAGGAAAGCTGTTACGTCTTTTTCTCAAATAGGAAAGAGGAAAATGACATTGCTTATTTTGACTTTTTATGTGTTGGGAGGTCGATTTCTTGCTGTAGCTACAAGTGGATCAGGGAAGAGTTGAATGTCTGAATGTTCAAGTGCCATGCTTTTACTCAACCGTGCAATTCCAAATCATACAGCTTTGTCAATCTCAATCAAGTTATTTGCTAAATCTAGTTGGATTCAAAATTTAGAGGTACTTCTGGTTGTTTCCTTTTTCCATAACCTTTAGCTTGATGCATTTATACTTAATTGGTCGAAATTGTTCACTATTTGTGCCTTATAGCTCTTAGGTTTCCATACTTGTCTTGATACATTTGGTCTGTTTGTACAGTTAATCAGCAAAGGATAAGTAGATAACCCGTGTTTAATAATGTAATAGACATTGGATGAGTCTTTAATATTGTCTCAAGCTATAAGTGTATAACCAACTTCCTAAAATTTGTCTAAGTTTGATGAGTAAAAAGTACCTCTAATGTGGCTATCAAAACTAGTGTTAAGACGATCCATGGCAATTTACCCATTCTAAATAAAGAATGAATTTGACAAATGATTAAATTTACATGAACATCATCTCCCTTAAGGCCCTAAACTTAACTAAGTTCTTTATATTTTATGTTGGAAATATTTAGGAAAGTGCAGTGGGCTTTAGTTGTTTGAGGTTAATTGATCTGAGTGATATTGGTGATCTTAGAGCAGGGAAGAAGAGTTACAAAGTTGAATTTTGCGGGAAATTATTCTTGTTTTATTGGCTATTGAATTTCCATACTTTACAATGCTACATATTTATAGTGACACATTGTTGGTGGTTTCCACTACTACACTACTTTAGACTATTCTACTTTATTCCTTTTTTAGATAGTTCTAGGTTTTTCTATTTTTAGATATTTGTTAGGATAGTCTAGATATTTTATTACATATTCTTAGATTTTTCTAGATTATAGTTTTTAACATTTTATACATGTAGATTTTCTTGGAAGAAAGTCTTTGCTGTCTATTTATCAAATATCAGTAACGAACTAACAACATTGCATTTGAACAAGTGAAAGTTATCACTTTGTAATGTATTCCTTTACAATTCATAACTGTATGGTTGTGAGCTTGTGACACTTGTGAGTTGTGAAGAAGAAGAGTCCAACTACTCCACTAAACTTCTCTTATGTAATCCTATTCAGAATTTCATGCGCAGCTAAGTGCAGATGCATTTATCGATCTGAATTTGTGATGTATCCGAAGTTCATCATCAAGGAAACTAATCAGCAAAATATAAACCATCTAGTGCAGATACCCTGGTCTAATTTTGGACTAATTGTGAGTATTAACTTGTATAAAATCTTCACTTAATGCCAATTTGATGATCTTTTTTGTATTGATTCTGTCAAGTTTGGTGTTTACTAGTTGGGTTCTTTTCCGTCTCATTAAAATTTCGAGACTGGAAGATCATTAGGCCGAAGCAGAAAGTTTCATTCTCAGCTGCCTTCTGAGTTCTGATACAGAGATTTAAGGTAACTGTTAGGCTCAAGTAATACTAGTAGCTTATAAAGTTGTATAGTCTGCAATTTGCTTGTCATGTTATCACTTTTGATTAATTGAAAGCAGGTTTAATCTGGGTTGAATTTTCTTTTGTTCAGGAATTTAGATGAGAGATATGAATCGCGTACGAGTGTTCCCAGGAACAGAAGCTGGGATGGAATAATGAAAGATATGAATCAGAGCCTCAGAGGTACTTAGGCCTGGTTATCGGGCGGGGCGGGTCAGGGTCGGTGCGGGTCAAAAGAGGGTCGGGTATTGAAAGGGTCATTTTTAGAGGGTCGATAATGGGCGGGTCAAAAGCGGGTCGCGGGTCAATAGCGGGTCATTATTGGGCGGGTCAATAAACGAGCAATGAAAAATGAAAAACAAAAGAGCCATGTGCAAGTACAAGTAAATACGAAGCTATGCATGTAATTTTTTGTATCATTACTATTTTTATTTTCAAAATAATTGTAGTATAAGTTTGACCCTATAATGACCCTGTCCAATAAAGGCTCTGTCCAATAAGAGCCCTGCCCAATAAAAGCCCTATTAACTTGACCCTAACCCTATATCCATTGGACTACCCTGTCCAATAACCAGGTCTAGAGGTACTGTCTTCTCCAATAATGCCTCCTAAAATGTGTTTAAACAAAACAATTAACACTCGAGAATTGTACATTTGTGTTTAGTATTAAGGGGGAGAAATACGGCTAAGGTGGATTTGGACCGGTCCGTACCGTGCTTGGGCCATTTTTGGGGAATGAGAATGATCTAGCTCGAACAGTAATTTTATTCAACCCGATCTAACACAATATTGGACTTGGGCCGACATTTACTAGCCCAATGCCGGGCCAAACCTTTTGTGCTGACGCCGAGTTCACAATAGATTAGCCCTACTTCACTGTAATCCGGAGTCCGTACTGCGTAGTAAGTACTAGCCTCAATGTTACTTGGACTCGGGAACTAGTGTCGGATACGGATACTTGTCCAAGTGTCCGACTCTTGTGAAAATTTTCTATGAATAAGGTGTCAGAGTGTCCGTACCCATTTCGAAGTGTCGATGATCCGATACGGATACTTAAAGTAAAATGAACAGTCTGAGTAATATAGATGTCTAGCCTTCTTGACTGCGAGTGCACACGAAAATCATTTGACCCGCACCGATCCTCACCCGACTCGATCCATTAACCAACTTTATTAGAGCCTTATTAGAATAAGCCTAGAAAATATAAACAACCTCCCTATAACCGAAATAAAACATGGCATTTCCATTAATATAAAAGTGCGTGAGGACATTCACTGACTATTAGGAAACTGTATTAAAAATTTAAAAGTTTGTTAGTAGGGCCGTCACTTCACTCACTTGAGCTTGTTCTAACCTCTAAGATTTTGGCACATTTATATGGGGTTTTTCTGTCCTGCATATTCTTACTCTATAATTATCGATCTTATACAAAATATTCAATCGCCTCATATTAATTTGTTATCTTTAGAATATGCCTTGAATCATTCGAACAATCCAACACGAAGATCTGATGTTGTACTCTGTAATTTGTACTCCTCAAGATCAACTGTACTCCTTAAGATCAATAAAACTTTATCTTCTCTGTATGTGGACGTAACTAACACATTGTTGATAAACTACGTAAAATATATATATTTTTTTATTTACTTTCTTAACTATCTTTCTTGTATAGTTGTATCCTCTCTAAAAAACATGTACTATCCCTCTAAAACGGGAGAGATTTGGAGGGAAAATTGATCTTACCTTCCCCTTCCTTTCTTGGCGTTACGCCGTTAATTACTTATCCAATTTAATTGGGCATGTTCAGTGGCGGACCTTGAACGGTTTTATAAGGGGGGCCGGTAGAAAAAAGTTAAGCAATATACTATGTAATTATACAATTATACACAAATTTTTAGGGGGGCGTAACTAAAAATACACTACAAAATCTTTTGGCCGGGGGGGCCAGGCCCACCCCAGCCACAACAAAGATCCGCCACTGGGCATGTTTGCTAACACGAAATTTTGACCATTACTATATACAATGATTTATTAGCAGAAATGTAGAACTTTGATAAGTGATCTTCGTACACAAACTCTCAGTAAAGACCTGATTGACAAAAGTGCAAACCGGATAAGTTATTATGAGACTCGAATATTATTAATCTAATGATCTTGATCATCCTGCTAGTTGTAAAACCTTTATCCATGTAAAGCCATGTAGAGAGGCCAAAATTAGTGAGTCACCCTTAAAAGATGATTCAAGTGATGAACTTAAAAGCTGAGCAGCAAAAGGGTCTTGGGACAAAAGAGATGTGCACTAGTATTTCCAGCCTTTTTCTTACAGTTTTTCACAAAAGTTTCTGGTTTTTTTATTTTTTGTTAATTGCAACTTTCCTACCCCCCAAAAATAAAAAAAATAAACTTTGAATCTTACTGATCTCAAGGTATTACATTACTGATCAGCAAACGTATATTATATTCCTTCCTTTTACAGGAAAGTAAAGCGGGTGGTAAAATTAGTTCATCCATTTCATATTTATCTAATCACTTAGCTAATTATTATCGTACCCTATGTTACTCCGACTCTGTGTTTTACCTCAAGTACCCATGTCGGATCCTCGATATTTCCGACACTTTATTTTTGGTCTACAATCAAGGAAAATTTTCACAATTTAGCCGTGTCAGACACTTGGACACGCACCCGTATCAGACGCTAGTACCCAAGTCTGAGTAACATCGATCGTACCGTATTATTTGTTCATTAAACTATTGATGCACGTACCAAAAGTAGCCTCAATCCATAAGTAACACTTACACCTTGTTAGGATAAGATTGAGAAAATTTAGAAGGGAATACACGTATTAAAGTGATCCCAAATTCTTAAGTAACACTTACGCTTGTTAGAATAAGAGATTATTTAGAGAAAGGGAAGGGAACAATTAAGTTTGAGGAATGAGAGAAGAGGGGAGGATGATATATCCATTTTGCTTCCTCCTTTGATACTCGTAAACACCATCCCAAAATTAAAGGGAAAATAGAGCTATACCTTTCCTTTTCTTTTCTTTTCTTTTCCTTTTATTTCTATCTTGTCTGATAGAGATAGAAATCTACTAAAACCAAAAAAGGTGAACAATTTATTGGAGATAATAGAAGACTAGTTGGTGCAGGTAATTAATGGTTAAGATAACCAAAAATTAGGCGGAAGCTATAGAGTAATGGCGTAACAATGTCCCAAGATCGTAAAATATAATTTGTGGAAGCTATTTAAAACCTAAGTTCTGATACCATGTTAGATATTGTGAATTAGAATGTATTCTATTGATCAAATATATAGGGATAACAATATGATTATTCCTAATAGATTAAATCCTAGCTAATAGATTTCTATCTTGCTATCCAAACAAAGTGTGTGTTAGACTGTAAGTAAAGCGAAAGAAATACCGTGGTTATTTAACCAAGAGGGGTAAATATAATCATATTATACCTACGTGAGAATTCCCAGTAATAATGGTTGGAAAAAAAAACTGAATTCCCAATTCCCAAACTACCAACAATTTAATTTCCACCCCACTTACAAGTTACAACAAACACCCCAATTAATCAGTGTTTTGATTTTGAACAATGATTGGTCAAAAATCAAAATGGGTGATTCATTCGGAGAATGATAGAGTAACCCTAAGGGTTGGTAACCCTTTCAATATTGAGTTTTGATTGGTTACAAATGCATTGAAACTTTACATACAACACTTTCTCTCTCTCTAATTAATTATGTTTATGTATTATTTTATGTTATATGTATCTTAGGGGTTGCCAACCTGACCTTAGGGTCAACCAAATATTTTCCGATTCTTAGCGTTACCGTTATTCAGTGAGTCATTATTACCTGGCAATCTGGCATGGATAATGGAATTCCTTGTTGTTCTTGCACATCTGCTTTTCTTTTTGATCAATCTTATTGTTTGATAGTCAAAATTATTTCAAACCAGTTGAGACAGTGTTGTTATCTTAGTTGATAGAATGTCATATATGATACAAGTTTTATAGCCTTCTATTATATACTCCGTATGATACTACATCTGTGTCAAAAAGATTGATCTTTACATTTACTATTTGCAAGGTCTCTAATCGTTTGACCGTTTATATATCCAATTTTGTACAACAAAAAATTATAAAAATTTGATATTTATAAAATACATGTTGAGACGAATCTAACAAGATATCTCATGATAATTTTTGATAGATATTATAGTGAGAATTTATGGTCAAATTAAGTTTTGAGTATTGGACACATTTTTTAAAGCATAAAGAACTTAATAAAACGGAGATAGTATATCATATCGCTAAAATATAACATAACTCATATCATATTTTTATCAATTACGGAGTACTCCGTAGGATAACTACGTTGTCTACAACAATATTACATCCTTTTATTTATCAACTAGGATAACTACATTTGTCTACAACAATATTACATCCTTTTATTTATCAACTAGGATAACTACGTTGCAATGAAATTCTAAGGTACGTGTTAATATGTTATAGACGAATCTAACAAGATATCTCACGATAATTTTGATAGATATAATAGTGAGAATTTATGGTCAAAGTTTTAATTATTGGACACATTTTTTAAAGCGTAAAGAACTTAATAAAACGGAAATAGTATATCATATCGCTAAAATATAACATAACTCATTTCACTTTTTTATCAATTAGGATAACTACGTTGTCCACGACAAAATTACCTCCTTTTATTTATCAACTAGGATAACTACTTTGCAGTGACATTCTAAGGTACATTTTATAAATGTATACTAATTTAGCTATGAATTGTCTGTTTTAGCCTTTCAATTCTGAACTTCAGTTGTTCTTCATTGATTTCAGAGAGAAAACACCCAGTTCAATTCTGACTTCTGAACCTAGCAAAGTAGCAATTATTTCATGTATGGATACTGAGAATGAATCATATAGTATTATGATCGTGCTAATTAGTGGTGTGCAGCTGTAGCTTTGTATTTGAAGGACATACATAATACCTTTATTTAACTTTTTAATTCCCATCTTGATTAATTTACTTTGTTTTTCTTGTTTTTATTTGAATCTAACTTATCATGCATCTTAGGTTACCTTTTTAGTGCTATCTTTTTGCATTGTTTTTGCCTCCCCATCATCAATGCACTATAACTTTTTAAGATAATGAATTCGTTATAAGAGAACCAACATGATGGCTTAGACACTGATGAGTTGAGTTTAACACAGAAGCGTAATGGCTTCATCTTCTAGCAATAACACAAACAATCGTACAAAAAGGAAGGAAGGAAGGATCACAAATTCACAATGAACGGATTATTTGGATCTCGAGCGAGGCTTCTCCGGTTTAAGGGCTTTAATCAATGGTAATTACTATTTTGCACTTGCATGATTTACTTTTATAGTACGTATTACTACTTTGCATTGCCATTCACTCATTCTAGCTGTTACTTCTTCAACTATTTTATTTTCTACTGTATTCAACTGCTCACATATATATGTATATATATATATATGTATAAAATCCACGGAAATTAGATAATTTTGTCCCTAAGTAATTCAAAATTAGGTACTACTGTCAATTAAGGGTAAGGGAGAATTACAAAGTTCACTCTCATCCTTTTATTTTCCTGAAATTAAAATACCCTACGGAGTATCAAGACCGCCCCTAAATATCAAGACCGCCCCTATACATGTCTGAAACCTCTATACATGAAGTGGCGGACCTTGAACAGTTTTATCAGAGGGGCCGGTAGAAAAAAAATTAAGCAATATACTATGTAATTTATACAATTATACACAAATTTTAGGGCGGCCGTAACTAAAAATACAATACAAAATTTTCCAGCCGGGGGCAGACCCACCCCATCTATACTAATATATTAAAAGGCGTTTGTGAAAACGTATATGTGTCACGTAAACTCCCTCCGTATTACGACATGTCACCACTAATAAGCATCATGGTATGTTATTGACAACCAAAAAAGCATGTAGCAGGGATCGAACATCAAACCTCATGGATTAAAAGTTTCACTTCCTACCATCTCAACTAGCTACAATGTTTGTCATATTTTCACATATAAATGTAAAATACAATCTTTTAAAATTGGGCACATTTTTCAAAAACGTAAACCCGACTAAAAGTAAAACCCGGATCAACGCCCGGGCCACACACTAGTTACAAAACTAAAATCCGCCCATGATTACATGGACTCTTTATGTTACCTTAAATACCAGCTTCGAATGCACGACACTTGGACATGAGTATGAATACTTCTACACTTTGTTTTGGATCAAAATTAGGCTTCTTTTTTTTCGCAAAATAATCGTGTCGGGCACTTAGACACTGTTAAATACGGGTCTAGGCCGCACCCGTCATCAAGAGAGAGAGCACACTTAACAAGACAGTAGGAGGTTCCACCTTAAAACCATATGGCAATAAGGGGAGTAGCCCCTTAGCCTTATTAAGTGATTAACTCTCTCATCTCTTCTCAATGTGGGACACTCACATGTGTTCTTTGGGAAGGCTTTCTTCAACACTCCCCCTCACGTGTGAGGTCCACTTTTTAATTCGGTCACATGTGATGTTTCGTGGGCTAGAGTGCGTTTCTCGACACTCCCCCTCACACGTGCCATTTTAATTTGGCCCAGAATATTAACAGTCCAAGCTCCAAGTCGTGGGCCTGGCTCTGATACCATGTTAAATACGGGTCTAGGCCGCACCCGTCATCAAGAGAGAGAGCACACTTAACAAGATCGTAGGAGGTTCCACCTTAAAACCATATGGCAATAAGGGGAGTAGCCCCTTAGCCTTATTAAGTGATTAACTCTCTCATCTCTTCTCAATGTGGGACACTCACATGTGTTCTTTGGGAAGGCTTTCTTCAACAGACACGTATCCATATCAGTTATGGATATCCGAGTCCGAGTAACATAGTCTAAAACTACCTAATAATGCTACTGCGATGGGGATAAAGTCCACTCACAAAGAAATTTTTCTATCTAGATTGTGCTCACTGCTGCTGCTGCGGCTGCCCTGTCTTTGTATTCACTCTCTTTCCCTTGAATGAGAACTACTAACCTATCTAATTCATCAAGGTTAAACTAAAAAAAAAAAAAAGCAATAATAGAAAGAAAGAAAGTCGTTTTCATATACTTCGTATTAGGCAAATTTGTCAAAACTACATTATAAATTTTGGTTTATGTGAAAAACTATCTTATATTAAAAAAAATGTTGTAATTAACGAGTAACTACCTTATGTATAAAAATGATGTTGTAAGTAACTACCTTTGATCAGATAATGAACATTAAGTCAAAATTCGGGTTTGAATTTACTAGGTACATTTCTGTTAAGATAGAATATAAGAGATATTATATTGTGAATATTCTGTGGAGTCCTAAATATGGTATGTTACCTAATATGTATGTTAGGGTTTAGGTAACTGAGATGTACTATATATGTGTTTGTGATTAATGAGAATAGATACGAGATTACACAATATTTGACATGGTATCAAGAGCTTAGGGAGATTCTAAGGACCTTTTACAAAAATCATTCTCTGCCGGTGGGTTAGAAAATACAACCCACCGGCGGGATTCGAAGAGTTCCGCTGTGAATATGGTTGAAGAAAGTAGGACTATTGTGGGGTTGGTACGTGAATTAATAATTCACATTAACATTGATGTTAATTTTTTTTGATATTTTAAAGTATGGGTTAGTGCATGAAGACTTCTGCTGATTTGATTCGAGTGTCGGATTGAGCATGATTTTGCTCAAGAGAAGCCGGAAGGCGTTCCCGTTATATTGAGATAATTGGTGAGTTCGAAAAGAAGGGCGTTCTCATCAAGAGAAAAAAAAAAGTGCAGGTTCGAAAAGAATGGCGTTCTTGCTCGATTTTTTTTAATCGAAGTCGGCATCACTGAGTTGTGCATATCGACTCCAAAAAAAGACGAAGAAGTTCCAGTTATCCGATTGATCTGGTACTAACGCAGAAAATATTACGTTTCCAATCGCAACGTTCGTGAAACTGCCGTTACGATTGAGGGAGGGAGTTAAGGATTACGTAGTTATCCTAGAGGATAGAATATCATATGAGATAGAGTTATGTTATATGATATGAGATAGAAGTCTATAGGACTTAGAAATCCTACGAAGTGTAGGACATCTAGTTTGTAATATAAATAGAGGCGTATGCCCACGAATAATAGAACACGTGTCCTGAGAACGTGTCGTCGCCTCCGGGTGATACTGAGGGAGTGTCGTCGCCTACGGGTGATACTGAGGGAGTGTTGTCGCATACAGGTGACAATGAGGACGTGTCGTTGACTAGTAGCGCGACGAAGGGGTGTCGTCGCCTGTGAGGGAGGAGCAACAACATGATACACCTAGTCGAGTGGAATCAGACGTCGTCTCACCAACGACAGGTGTCGATGAGACGACGGGTAGTGATGAGAGTGAGACAAGGCAGTGTGTGGAGGATACGGAGTTAGGAAGGGGGAAGCGCGCGAAGTTTCCGTCGACAAAGCTAAAAGATTGTGTGATGCATATGATACGGGAAAAATATAGTACTTCCGACAAAACACATCGAGTCAGATTGTCATTTCATTCGGGATGCAATCAAGGAAGGGGTCATCAGCCCGTCGTATGTGTCGACGAAGGTTCAGTTAGCAGATATCTTCACTAAAGCGTTGGGGAAGGCGCAATTTGAGTTTTTTTTTTTTTAACAAGATGGGCATTCGAGATCTTCATGCTCCACCTTGAGGGGGGATGTTAAGATAGAATATAGGAGATATTATATTGTGAATATTCTATAGAGTCCTAAATATGGTATGTTACCTAATATGTATGCTAGGGTTTAGGTAACTGAGATGTACTATATATATGTTTGTGATTAATGAGAATAGATACGAGATTACACAATATTTGAAAATTTCATTTCATTTGGTATCTCATGAGAAAGAGGTAATTAAAATGATACGTGAGATATATATGGTATAATCTATCCCGAAATTTTAAGTCTAATGTTCATAATTTGGGAAAAGATAATATCTACACTACAAGAATTTATATCTTTAACAATAACCTAATTACGATGGGTCAAAAGTTAAACAAACACGGGAATAACCTCGCAAATGTCTTTTACGACGGGTTAACAACTGAATTTTCTATTAATGACGGCCCCCTTTTATGACGGGTTCGCGACAGGAAATCACGTCGTTAATCAACGATTGTTGGCCTTTTCACTACAAGAATTTGTATTTTTAACGACAACCTAATTACGACGGGTCAAAAATCCCGTCGCAAAAGCCTTTTGCGACGGGGCTAACAACCAAACAATGACGGGAATAACCGTCGCAAATGTCTTTTACGACGGGTTTACGATGGATTTACGACGGGATTTCTATTAACGACGGCCCCCTTTTATGACGGGTTCGCGACATGAAATCCCGTCGTTAATCAACGATTATTGGCTTTTCGCGACGGGATTTCCCGTCGTTAATAGTACAATTTCTTGTAGTGTTTGCGACGGGAAATCCCGTCGTTAATAGTACAATTTCTTGTAGTGCTAATAGTTTGACAAATTTGTCTTTTAATTACTCCACTACTCCGTAATAAACTCTTTTGTTTAGGAAGAAAGTCTAGGAAAACTAATGCAAATAATTGTGTGCTACTGTTTAACTGCTTAGTAGATGGATCCAAAATGTTAGAATGTCAATGGAGTGAAAATGAGTGATTACGATTTTAATCATATTAATTAATTAATTAATTAATTAAATTTTAGTAGAGCCTACCCTAGAGATATGACAGGTTTCTTGGGGAATTGGCTTAGCTTGTTGTTCGACCCCTACTTTTCGACATAATTGACATTTTTCCAAATCTGTCAACTGTGCATGTATTTTAGTGATTTCTTTCATAAAAAAAAAAAACAAAGTAAAAGTCAATAAAGAATTCTCAGGCTGATTTAATTTGCAACTATTGCTGCCTGTTAAATCCGTACATTTTGTGGACTCTAAGTCTCTGAAAATTCAAATTAAATTTGCTTTGGACTTTAATTATATACTCCCTTCGTTTCAAAATTATAGTCCTATTTTTAAATTGGGCGTCCCAAAATGTTACGATAAAATATATATATATATGTTAATATTGTAAAGTCCTAACTATGTTAAGTTCCCTATTTAACCTTACTAGGTTATTTACGCTGTAATATATATACCTTGAGCATTAATGAGAAGAGACGAGATTGAGCCGTAATTTGTCATGGTATCAAGAGCTTAGGTTAGAAACCCTAAAAAATTTTTTTCCGCAAAATTTGTCGAGTAAGCAGTCGTCTCCTTTGATGGGAACCGACGGTGAGGATATTCCGAAGTCACCTCCGGCTGTCGATCTGGACTATCATCTGGGCTCCGGCGATGGACCGGGGATTGTGATTACTCCTATCAAATTGAGAGGTGCAACGAATTACGATGAGTGGGCGAAGGCTATACGTAGATCGCTGATTTCGAAGTTCAAATATGGTTTTATTGATGGTTCAATTACGGAGCCTACGTCCGATGCAACCAAGATGAAGCTGTGGTTGGCGGTTAACTCTATGGTGGTGTCGTGGATAAATAACACCATTGATGAACACTTACGTTCGACTCTTGAGGATTTTGATATTGCTAATGAGTTATGGGCTCATTTGAGGAAGAGGTTTTCCGTTGTGACGGGAGCACGAGTTTGCCATATAAAGATGGCATTGAGTGGTTGCACCCAGGCAGTTTCTAAGGGTGTTACGGAGTATTACGGCCGTCTGTCCAAGCTATGAAAGGAGTATGTCATGTATGCTAGGGTTCCGAGGTGTTCGTGTTCCAAGTGTACGTGCAACATAGCCAAACAGGTGGGCGAGATTCGTGAAGAGGATCAATTACATTATTTTTTGATTGGCTTGGAGGATCATTACGAGGCTATTCGAGCCCAATTGTTGGCTCAGACTCCATTACCATCGTTGGATGAGGCGTATCAAACGGTGATAAACACCAAAAACTTGCGTGCCAAGGGTGGTAAAGGGAAAGAGAGTGTGATGGCGTTTTAGGTGGAATCCAAGCCTCGATCGAAGTACGGAGAC
The DNA here is from genome assembly GCF_020520425.1 of Spinacia oleracea. Lineage (NCBI taxonomy): Eukaryota > Viridiplantae > Streptophyta > Magnoliopsida > Caryophyllales > Amaranthaceae > Spinacia > Spinacia oleracea. The sequence continues at coordinate 153,088,237 of NC_079489.1, forward strand.
ACGAGCGAGAGATTTTGTACTCACTGTAATCGAGAGGGACACGAGGAGGAGAGTTGCTATCAATTGATAGGATTTCCCGAATGGTGGGATGAGAAAAAAAGGGGTGGGAGAGGTCCTGGAAGAGGGGGCAGAACAGCTGGCCGTGGAGGCAGGGGCACAAGGGGAGCTGCTGCCACACCAGCGCGCGCCAATGCTGTGACCAGCAGCGTCCCAGCAGCTGCGGCAGCATCAAACGCAGGGAAGCAGCAGCTACAGAGCAGTGATGCAGCTGACTCGTACGGTCTCATTGGTGTGACAAATGCACAGGTTCAGCAGATTGTGGACATATTGTCTAAACCATCCATAAAATTGCAAGGTAATAATGTAGATTTGCGGTGGATTGTTGACTCTGGAGCGTCGACTCATGTGACGGGTGACGTCTCGATTTTGAAAAATGTCAAAACATCAGTAAATTGTCCGGTTGTGTTACCGGATGGTTACTCCGCAAACTCAAATCAATATGGGTCCGTGACTTTGGAGGGTGGTTTGGTGTTGAACAATGTTTTATTTGTGCCTAAAATAAACTGTAATTTAATTTCTGTCACTCAATTATGCGAAGAATTAAAATGTTCTGCTCAATTTACTAACAAAATGTGTGTGATACAGGACCGCTTGACGAGGACGGTGATTGGCGTGGATGAACGACAAGAGGGACTATATTTTTTCCGAGGAGTACCGCGAGTAAGGGTGTGTGCAGTAGAATGTGTGGTCGATCTGTGGCACCAACGAATGGGACATCCTTCGGATAAAGTTTTAAAGTTACTCCCTCCTGTGAGTACTTCTAGTAGGAGAAATAATAAAGTTTGTGATGTATGCCCGCGTGCAAAACAATGTCGGGAGAGTTTTCCCAATAGTAATAGTCATGCTAGTAGAATGTTTGAACTAGTTCATCTTGATTTATGGGGTCCCTATAAGACACCGTCTTCGTGTGGTGCAAAATATTTTTTAACAATCGTTGATGATTTTTCTAGAGGTGTGTGGATTTATTTGATTAGAAATAAAACAGAAGTTGAGTTGATGTTCCTTAATTTTGTTGCTATGATCAAACGCCAATTTAATCAAGAAATTAATATTGTGCGTAGTGATAACGGGACAGAATTTAATTGTTTGCAAGGCTATTTTTTTAAGCATGGGATGTTATTTGAGTCGTCGTGTGTTGGCACCCCACAACAAAATGGGAGAGTTGAGAGAAAACACCAACATATACTCAATGTGGCCCGAGCATTACGTTTTCAAGGTAATTTACCTACGAGATTTTGGGGTGAATGTGTTTTAGCCGCTTGTTACTTAATCAATCGAACACCGACTCCGTTACTTGATAACAAAACTCCTTATGAAATGTTGTATGGTTCGGTCCCCTCTTATGCGCCGATACGTGTTTTTGGGTGTTTGTGTTATGCATATAATCAACGGAGTAAAGGAGATAAGTTGGAGTCTCGTAGTAGAAAGTGTGTTTTTCTTGCCTACCCGTTTGGTCGTAAAGGGTGGAATGTGTTTGATTTAGAGTCCCGTGAGTTTTTCGTGTCACGTGATGTCAAATTCCATGAGAATGTGTTTCCGTATGCCGTTGACTCGAATAGTGTTGTGGAGGTTCAATCTGACGATGTTTTGGGTGCTAATGTGTGTGGTGATGATGGCTTTGATAGCTGGAGTTTAGGAGTGGACGTAGATGTGTCGAGAGTGCAGGGGAGTGAGGGTGCATCTGCTGGCCCAACTGCTGAGGTTGAGGTGCCAACGTGTGGCTTGGATGAGCACACGGGTGTAGCTGGTGCTGCACATGACATGGAGGGGCAGGGCAGTGTGCTGCAAAGTGTCGTGCAGCAAGCTGCTGATCAGCACCATAGCGCGCAGCAACACGCTGAGCAGCAGTGTAGCACGCAGCAGCACAGCAGTGCTTCATCGCAGCCTATGCGGGTGCCTGTAGTGTCTTGCGATGGGAGTAGTGAGGCTGACATTGAGGGTGTGACTGAGGAGATGGGTTCGGAGGTGAGAGAGGAGGATTCGGAGTTGGGAAGAGGGAAACGTACTAAATTTCCTTCGAAGAAGTTGGGGGGATATGTCATGCATACCATCCGGAAAAATTATAGTCCTTCTGCGAATTCATCTACGACAATTGACGCCTCAGGTACTCCTTATCCTATCACCTATTTTGTTAATTATGAACGTTTTTCGTCGAAACACAGAAATTTTATTGCATTAATGAGAAGAGACGAGATTGAGCCGTAATTTGTCACAAAATTATAGTTTTGTTTTTAATTTTGGCTACTAAGGTCCCAACTTTCTCATGTACTATATTAATTAAAATGTATTGAAAACATCACCCATGTACTATTCCACTTTCCTATGTACTATATTCTCTTTCACATGTTTTTTATTCCACTTTTCCATACAACATAACTCAATCATTATTTGTATTTTATTCTACTTTTTCATGTACTATATTCCATATTTCTTAAAACCCGTGTTTTTTGTCAAACGTGACTGTAATTATGGGACGAATGGAGTATACCATAAACAAATACTCAGGAAAAGCGATTATTGCCTTACTAGCCTAATTCGCTACAACTTTTAAATGTAGGGTGGTGTTTGGTTAATGAGAGGTTTGGAGAAGAAAGAGTCTTTTAAGATGAATTAAGGATTTAACCCTTTTATAAAGTTAACGAGAGTATTTGGATGGGAGTTTTGGAACAAAAAGGCTAATTTTAAAAAAGCTCGGTATAAGATTTTTTTGCATTAGAGATTTGAAGAAATAAGTGTAAAACACTAAAAGAGGACAATTATTACGATGTTAACCAATGTTAACCATCACCTTTGTCAATATCTTTAATGATCACTTTACATACGAAGTATTAAACAACTAACATGTACTACCTCCGTTTCAAATGATCTTTATTCTTTACACTTTTCGTTTTAGTCCGTTTCATAATGTTCTTTTAACTTTTGCTTTATTCTATTTTCGAACATGAAAATTTATTACCTTACCCTTTTTACCCCACAATATTCACAATTTTCCACCAACTTTATCTTACTTTATTGCCTTTTTTTTTATTACACCCACCTATCTTTTTACACATTTTTCTTTATCTATTTTAATATACTCAACCAAATTTTCAACCTTTCTGGTTTGATTGGTGAGAATGACGATCTCCTACGACGATTCATGTTAGCCGACCCCAAAACATTTTGGGACTAAGGCTTTATTTTTGTTGTTTGTCTTAATATTTACATAAATAGTACCTGTAAAGATATTTATGAAAAGGATGTAGTATCATCTAATTTACTAAACACTTAACACAAACAGTTAATTCAACAGTAAACCAGCTAACAAATATATACACTACAAAAATTTGTATTTTTTATGACAATCTAATAACGACTGGTAAAAATCCCGTCGCAAAAAGGCTTTTACGACGGGGATAACAACCCAACAAAGACGGGAACAACCGTCGCAAATGTCTTTTACGACAGGTTAACGACGGGATTTTCCATTAACGACGGCCCCTTTTGTGACGGTTCGCGACGGAAAATCCCATCGTTAATCAACAATTATTGACCTTTAGCGACGGGATTTCCCGTCGTTAATAGTACAAATTCTTATAGTGATTAGTGTATAGAAGGAGTAACAGCTACTATCTCCGTTTTGAGAAAGTTCTTTACAGTTACTATGTGCACGAACTCCAATGCAATATTTAACTACTAATATATCCAATTTTGCATGTGAGAAAATTATAAACAGTTGATATTCTGAAAATGCATAACGATATCAATCTAACAAGATCTTACGTGTAATGCTTTGATATTGATAACACAAATTCTTATTTATAATGGGTGTACAATAAATATTGTACACCGGAGTAAAAGTTTACTCAAAATGCTTAAAAGTTACATTTATATATGTAAAAGTTATCTATTTTTTAATGATATATATTTTTTATTTGAATAAAAATTATTTCTTCAAAATCACTAATAATGTATAAATTAATCATTTAATCCTTTAAAATGTTTATCTATCAACTTTTTAATTTTATAATATAAAAGTTACAGAAAAATAGGTTAAAGTTACAAAAAACTGCATAAAAGTTATCTTGGTGTACAATAAATTTATTGTACACCTTGTGCGCGCAAGACCTTTTATATATAATGGTGAGAATTTACGCAGTGGCGGATCTTTGTGATGGCTGGGGTGGGCCTGGCCCCCCCGGCCGAAAAATTTTGTAGTGTATTTTTAGTTACGGCCCCCCTTAAAATTTGTGTATAATTGTATAATTACATAGTATAATGCTTAATTTTTCTCTACCGGCCCCCCTCATAAAACCGTTCAAGGTCCGTCACTGAATTTACGATCAAAGTTTTTATAATTTGGACACATATTCCAAAGCGTAAAGAACTTTTAGAAACGGAGGTAGTAATTTCCAACGGCTAACTTGCGTTCAGAACATGAGAATATGGTACCGAACGTCTACGGATATATATTTGTCATTTATTTAGAGTTCTATATACATGCACCGACTTTTTGTTATCAAAATCCTAGAACTAGTCACAATTTCACACCCTTGAATTATATTAGTGCTAATTGTGAACATGCATGCTAATTGTGAACATGCATAATACTACGCGCGTGCTAATAGTGAATTATATAATAAGACAAAAGATTATATGTTTATGCTTGAATTGCATGACATGAAGTTTTCAATATTTAAATATTTGAATATTTATGTAGATTGTTAGGTGGGTTTACTGATATTTTTTTTAGCACACTTGATCTCAGTATCTTAGGAAGGTTTAGTGGCTTAAAATCCTTGAGCCTTTTCCTTATATCACTCCTTGAAATTTGGCACTTTATCTGTAACAATTTATTTGATCATTAATTTACTGATGACCTAACTGGGTTTTGGTTTGGTGATGTGGGGGTGAGTGGGTGACGTGTTATGGGTATGAGGTTGCCAAGTGTAAAGAATCAGTAAGTTATCGAGGAATGATAGTATACCATATTTGTGCCGAAATCAATTAAGTGGTGTGTCACAAACAATTTCTCATGTGTAGTGTATTCATATGTTATCATATGAATATAGCTGACACTAGGCAGTAGGCAGGGTCAGCCTGTAACAGGCATGAAGTCGTGGACTGGGCCCGAGCTGTAACTTTTTGGAAAAGTAAGACAAGACACGACACAATACAACACGGCAAAATAAAACACGCTAAATTAAGTGAACTTAGACTTAGACACAAACGCACTACCTGACACAAGGACACGTGGTTGGGCTGTGCCCAGAGGCGGAGATAGGGGGGGCGGGTAGGGGCGACCGAACCCCAAAGATAAAAAAAAAATTAGCAATATGTATTAACAACTGTAAGGATAAACTATCAATTCCCCTTTGCTCTAGTGGTCATTAGAGCATGTTTGAATCTAGAGATACAAGGTTTGACTCCCATCTTTAGCAATACTACCTTTTTTTTCCCTCATAGTTATAAAATATTAACGTTTTTGATGTAAATTTCTCGCCCCCCCTAACCTACAAATGTCTCTCCCCCCCTACAAATCCTGGCTCCGCCACTTACTGTGCCAGGGTTGTTCATTAAGTTTTTTGATTTGGTCCAACCCGATATGGAATAAGTGAATTTGTCGTGGATCGAACCCAATGCATAAACCATCTTTACATATGAGTTGTTCCTTATTGAAGAAAACTAGCTCTTGAGAGGACGATTTTATTATAGTTGTTTAGCTGTATTTTAAAGTTCTATTTTTATTGAAGGCTTGTGATTTTAGTTGAAATATATTAAATCTGATCATCATGATCCCCTCCCGAAAATAGCGGGTTTTGGGCAGAAATTTTAGGCCCGATTTTCGGGCCCGATCCGACTCAAATTTTTAATTTTTTGGGTGGGTTTTGGACAACTCAAATTTGCATTTTTAGTTAAAAATTTGGTCAGGCACGAAAATGACCTAAAATAGCAGGTTTTGGGCAGAATTTTTTGGCCCGTCCCGACATAGCGGGCAGAATTTTTAAGTCGTGGGCTGGCCCGAACCCGGCCCAACACACAATTTGATCAGGTTTTGCGTATATGTTTAAATAGAGGTGAAATGTGAAGGATGAAAGAATATATAAACTAAATGGTAAATTAATATTGAGTGTTAAAGAGGGAAATTGAGTGGAAGATGTTGAATAAATATATGAATGAAATGGCGAATGGATGTTGAATGAAGTCAAAGAGATGATGAAGCTGTAAATATAGCGAACAACCAAAGGAGATATTTGAAGTAAAAGAATGAGATGACATATATCATCTCATTATTTATAATTTCGCTTTTTAAATATTAGGAATAGATATATAGACTAGGTATAGATTAGAGAAACAATGAATCGTTCTTTAGTTTTAATTTGGCACGTGTGGGGCATTTTCTTGACCACATAGGGGGTATTTCACTCCACATGTTGTCCTAAGTTTATACATTCCCTGAATCTTTAATAGATTTGTAGTTTAGCGTTCACCAACAAATATAAATGATAGGCACATCTTGAAAACCAAAAATTCATGATTTAATTTAGACTGGAAGACCTAGATAGATAGATAGATACAGTGTATGTATATATATGATCAACTCCGTTAATCCCCAATTTGTTCAGCTGTTAACGAATAAGAACCAAAAGATTGCATACTTTTCAAGCTAATATAGTATTAGTCATCGCCAATAATATAGACTTGAAGAGTCATTAGGTACTTTGTAAAGAAAGTAATAAGGACAGAAATGGCACGGCATATACTACGTTAATAAAGATGGCCGTGGGCCGGGTTGGGCTTTGGCTGAGGGCCCATGACAGACACATGTTGTATCGTGCCGGGCCGGGCCAAATATTTCAAAGCAGGCCCGGCCCGAGCCCATATGCTTTCGTTTTGTGTCGGGCCGGGCCGTCGTGTCTAAGGCTAATTTTACTAAATTTAGCGTGATTTGTCGTGTTTTTTTCAAAAAAATAAGGCCCAGGCGCGGCCCACGGCCCACGACTACTTGCCCTTGCCGAGCCGGACTTTTTTGTGCTCGGGCCGTCTCGGGCCTTTCCGTATCAGGCTTCGGCCCCGATCCGGCCTACAACCATATTTAACTACGTATGTAATTAGACGTAGGACGACGTATTAAGAAGAATGAAAAGAATTTGATAGAATGATAGTGCGTGGTAGAATCAAAATAATGTTGATGCCAACAGTATTCTTCTCTCTGCTTTCACGAGGAATTAACAAAAGCCATTACAATTACTTTAGTTGACTTAGTATTTCATCAAGGCAACTAAGATAGAGACCTGGTCAATCTTTTCTAATCTTTGTGCTTCCTTTTATCTTTTTTTTCTTTTATCTTTTTTCTTTTTCACTTTGTGTAATACTCGGGATGATAACACCCTCACCGCACCCTCACGGAGGCATACTTGTAAACATATTTTCATTCAGTTTGGCGGAAAATATTTTCGAAAACACAATTTCAGACTAGTTTTTCTTTTATTTGGTTCCTTACGGCAAAGAAAACATAGAAAAGATGAAAATCATAGTAGATTGTTGAGGATTAATGAAAAGGGAGAAGAGGTAAGGAGGAAAAGTGGAAAAGTGGTTCCCTTTCTTTCAAATGGAAAATGTTTTCCAACCCGTTATTGAAAAAATGTTTTACTTCTCTTGTTGTAAGAAACGACGAAAACTGATTGAAAAGGGGAAAATCATTTTCCAGAAACGTAACATCATATCACATATCCATGTTTCCGGCATTGATATATTGATATACTTTATTGTACATAGAATTCCGAATATTTTTCTTTTGAAATATTTTTCGTTTCGACTTTGACAATATTCACATACTCTATTTTGACTATCTTCTGATTCATTATTCTTGATAATACATTGGTCGTAGTCTAGTCTATGCATGGTCGGTTTGAAAGCCTAATATTTACTGTATATATCGCCATTATTACTTCCAATTTAATACGTATAGTTTGATGTATATCAAACAAAGATGAATAATAATTTGCGGACAAAATAGTAAACCTAGTTAAGTAGCGTATTTATTGATTGTTTTTTAGTGAAAAAAACAAGGGTTTTGAATTTTGATGTTGATGCTACACTTTGGTGTGTTTCCAAGGCCTACTTTTTAATAGTTGTAAGTTTGTAACTGATACAGCATGCATGACTGGCATGCAACCTGGCCTTTTGCCCTTAGATTTGTCATGTAATTTCCTCTCTTGATTGAAAAACAAAATGCTTAATTTGGAAAAGAATTTAGAAGATCATTTGTTCGTGGGATGATTGATGTTCTTCACTAAAAGATTTATGATAATACTCTCTCTATCCCTTTTTGTTTGCCCATTTGTCATTTTGGTTTGTCTCCAAAAGATTGCTCAATTACTAAAAATATTCATGAGACCACAACTTTACTATCACATAAAATACATTCACTTAACAAACTCTTAATAAAGCACATTTGAACCATGGACAAACAATTAGGGGCAGAGGGAGTACTTCATATATAGGATGACATGGATCACTGTTAGTTATATTCTATGCAGCAACACGTAGAGGCGGTAGAGCTGTAGACTAGATCGATATATCAAATTTGTGCAGATCGATCAATAACACAATAAATTAACCAACACAAGTTGGTGGGGAACTAATCGGTCACAAGGTCGAGCCCCATCAGGCATCAGCAGCAAAAATGTTAGTAGTGTCTCAAACGTAGGCTTGTATAGCTGGACTCACAAACGTGAGATGTTGGTTTAGTATGATTCTTTTTCTTGTGTTGCAACATCTCGGTGTTGTATTAAGAGTATGTTAACTTAGCTATGGGACGGAGGAAGTATAATTTTGCTAAGGACGACTGAAATCTTAAGAGGGAGGATATTACTCCTATTATGTTATGTTGGCGTTATGTAGACAGGGATTTTCCTGAATTAGTCTATGGCTTGAGCATCAAGCAAAAGCTAAAATAGCAAAATTCATCTACACCACCAATACTGACACAAAACTAGGACAAACTGCATGTTTGCTGTCTGCTTCTTAATTTAGGCCTTAGTGTACTGCAAACATTATAACTCCAACTAGTCATTCCGATCACTTGATCCACATAATTAATCATGTTTAAACATTGATATTTATTTGATGATGATAATAAATACGAAGTATAAGTTAGCTTATTCATGGCATTACGCTTCATATGATGTAACAATCTGGCATTATTATTCCTTTACAAATAGATTAGTTTGTCAACCAATATTAACATAATCTCTAATGATCGTCCAACCATAGCACGCTTAATTAATTAATTCCCTGTCATAAAATATCATGTGTTGAATCAATTAAATTAGTGAAAAATGATTGCAGGCCGACTTAATCGATCAAAATATTGCTACCTGGGGCTGCTGGCAGAACTACAGACAGGAAGATAACAATAAAAGGATGCAGCCATTTTTGGATACCAAAATTGAAAGAGTTGAGTAATGTGTGTCCAAAAATAAAACACCTTTCCAACTATTATACTTACTGCTTTTACTTGCAATTTCATAATTTAAAGAATCAAGATCATATCTTATACGTACAGTATGTTATTTATTTCATCGATCATTTCATGAGACATGTTCATAAAAGTTTCTGATGAAATCCTAACTTTGAGAACTTATCATAATAACAAATGCTAGCTAGAGAATTTAGCTAGAAAAAGATGAAAATGCAAGCTTATATGGGATACAAAAATATAAAAAAAAAAACACACATATGATATATCAATTAAATTTACCATAATCCTTATACATAAATCATTCAGACACAGGGTACAAATTTACACCATAGTGTGCTCTACTCGATCTTATTATTACTAACCTAATAAAACTGGAATTCTGGACCATATATGGGGGTTCATGACCATTTTCATTAAGTTTTTACCCCGTTCCAAAATCCTGGATCCGCCATTGATCTGTTCTGATAAGTGTCAAAACTAGATGCAGGTGTGTTCGTGTTCACCAGTGAGCTCATATCTTCCCAGCTGCTACTACCTGCGGAATTACTGGTGGTGCTACTGTTGTTGCCTATATCAACACCACCACCGCCGGAGCAGCTCTCGTTTCCATCAAATCGTCCTAGCTGATTATCATTATTATTACTCAAGTACACTTCAAACTCATCAGAAGAAGGTAAATTCATGCTCCCATCATATTCTGTGTTTAGCCATTGTGTATAATTCACATTCGTTGTCATCGTCGTGGTATTAATAGCTACTTCAGAAGATGATGCTTGAACATAAAGATGTTCTTGTTGTTGTTGTTGTTGTGTAGGATACTGGTAATTGCTGAGTTGAGGATCATCATATAAGTGTCCTTCAATCTTCGTCAGTAATCTTGTGAACTGATCTTGATTTCCGAGATGAGGATGATGATGATGATGAACCAGACTTGGGTGCATAGTTGTCATGGGCATGGATGTATGCTGCTCCGCCCAATAAGGTACTTGAATTTGATTATGATTCAGGGTTTGATTAACCATGAAAGTCTCGCTCTCTCTCTTTATCTCCTGTTCCAGTAGACGGCAAGCCGCCTGGTCTTTCCTTTGCTTAGCCATGAGTTTCTTCTTCAACCTCGTGTTCCAGTAATTCTTGATATCATTGTCTGTCCTTCCAGGTAATTGTGCAGCAATTATAGACCATCTGTTATACATAACCAAAATCAAACAAAGATATTTAGTTTGTTATCATTTCTCAAAAAACTTATATCCTCATTAAACCCCTTAAAATCTACTACGACTGAAGGACACCAGTAGTAACAAGATTGATAGTACCAGTACTAATGTTTTCTTCTATATTTTCTTTTTCCCCCTTTTTTTGGGTTTTGTTATTGAAATGGGGTTGATGATGATGAGTTATTACCTGCTCCCAATATTCAGGTAGAGGCTGCAGATGATGTTTTCTTCCTCTTCAGTGAAACCTCCATGCTTAATATTTGGTCTAAGATAATTCAGCCAACGAAGTCTGCAACTCTTCCCACATCTCTTAAGACCTGAACCAAACAAACCCCAAAAAAGTTGTAAGATAGACCTATCGTACACAGACCCTCAATCATAACATCAGTTAAATTATGATAAAAGATCATCAACTGGTCGAAAAACAAAACATTGCTTACCAATTTTCTGAGGCAACGCGATCCAATTACCACCGGTACCCTTTTGCTCAATATAGGATTTGAGTGTTGCATCTTCTTCAGGTGACCAAGGTCCTTTCTTGACGTTAGCCTTGTCACAACAAGGTGCTCTTCCCATGCTAGCTTATTATTGTTTTTATTTTCTTACTCTTTCAATTTTCTTGTAATTATATATCTTAGGTAGTATATATAATGAGAGTAGATTATGATGATAATTGTGTCGTACAAAAATGTGGTTAAGAGTATATATAATGGTTAGTGAGGAAAGACAATAATAATAGCTGGAGAAAGAGAGAGATATGGAACAAGTCATTAGATTTTCAAAATAAAAAAGTAAAATAAAATAAAGGGATATAAATAACTTTATGGAATAAAATAATGGATAATTTTGAAATGTTTGGGAAAGTAGACCAGAGTTTTCCTCATTGTCTTTCCTAGTCTAGAATCTAATAATATGATATTAATTGCTTTCCTTCCACATTATGGGTACTAATTAATTAATAATGGTTGCATAATACAATTAGGAGGGCCTATCTACTAGAAACAATGTGAATTCACAAAAGACAAATAGACCTTAAGATATGCTCCTTCAATTATTCTACCTTTATCCCTATTCATTGTTTTTTTTTAAAGAGAAATTACTCACCTCAAAAGTCAAATCAGATTTTTTCTTTAATTAAGTATGGGATGTAGTTGTGTAAATTAAGGAGTGGGCTCTCACACATTTTGATTTTTTGAGGTAAAACTTTGAGGCATTATAATTTTTTGTATTCATTATTATTCTACGGAGTATATATTACTGGACCCTGTTAATGGATAGAATAGTCTAATGGTTATAAGGTTAGGGTTAATTTACGCGGTAATAGTTTTTATTGGTAGGATTCTTAGTGGACAAAGCTATTGGCATTTGGCAATGTCAATATATGGTCAAACTTATAACACAATAACTTTGAAAACTAAAATAGTTATGGAGTATTATATATAAAAAATTACGGAGTACTCAGTATGTGTATATTCAATTGTATTCTGCTCCTACCATGCCTGCTATTGACTCGCGACCCACTTTGATCCACCCCGCTAAAAATAACTCTTACATATATTATCCGACCCGATTTTTACCCTCACCGACCTTACCTGACTCACCCACTAACCAGGTCTATATAGTACGACCTCAAAGAATTAACATAATTTCTTAATTAACTTGTGATCTTGTGCTCTCGTAGCATGATAAATGGTATATATATAAGGACTAAGGAGTATAATAAACTCGAGGAGAAAATTATGTAGACGTGATTCGATCTTAGTTCTTACTTTTAAGGTATATCCTCTCAATATTTTACCAACTAAGTTAGTTGACATCTACGTATATTATCATTGTTCTTATTTTTACAAAAGAGAAATTATTGAAATTTAAAGTTTTACAAACTTTTCTATAAGGCGGTCTTACACAAAAGACCACCTTGGTATCATATAAGTTAAGCAATGAAACCAATTAGTTAAGCACTTGAACTAATTAGTTAAGCACTGAAACCAATTAGTTTAGCAAATGAATTAATTCGTTAAGCAATTGAATCAATTAATTAAGCAATGTAACCAATTAGTTAAGAAATGAAACCAATTAATTAAGCAACCAAAGTGGTCTTTCCGGTAAGGCGGTCTTACACAAAAGTTGTCGTTAAAGTTTAGAGTATCAAAATGATCGACTAAAAAGACTCTTTCATGTTTATCATGACGTGAATTTATTTATTGTAGAAAATAGACTAAAAGACTCTTTCAGTTCGGTCTGTTTTTCCAAGTGTACTGGAAAAAATCATGATGTATTTAGCATTAATCACAATGAATTAATGCCTTTTCTAGAGGCCAGGAATGAAAACTCCGTATTTTTAGTACCAAAAAAGATAGTGAAGTAAGGATATTGTACGGTTTAAATCTTGTTATGTGGATTAATTGCTAACTTTATATTTGAGTAATTGGATTTAATTTTGTGATTAAAAGAGATTGACTTTGGTCTGTAAATTCTGCTTCATCTCCATTGGCTGGACGGCTGCAAGTCTGCAACATTATTCTGGTCAAAGTTTCGATCATTATTTTCCCACATTTGATGATGCATTATGAGAATTTTGGGCAAGGTTTCGTGTTTATAGGTTTGGTTAATTTTCCTTTTCTAATGATTTTTACACCCAAATGATTCAACCAGATTACCAATTTTATCATCATTGAATTTGTGTACATACACTTTGACACGTACTTGAGTCATGCATATTGTTAGAATATGTCATAAATCGGTTAAGTTTTCCTTCGAATAACTCAGCACAGAGATCTGTTATCTGAGCTAGGGTTATATGTATTGGGCTATATTATGTGTCTTTGGTCCATTTTCCAATGCGCGTTTTACGTCGTTAATATCTCTAGTTACATATTATTAAAAATTATAAAATTCTCATATTGTCTAAGTACTCATTGAGACGAATCAAACAAGACCTCACGTGGCTATATTTTTTCTTATATATTGGTAATAATTCAAAAGATTTTCTCCCATTATTAATAGTATCAAGATTCCTAACGGGAAGAACATTGAGGAACAGATGGAGTATTTAGGAATCTAATTACCTCTCTGCCTTTGGAAGTAGGTAACGTGTTGTTAATAAACCATGTTAAATCTTTGTGTTCTTTACTTGTGTTATTAGTTAATTATCTTTCTTTATTCTGTTATAACCGTTGCTACGAGGCAACTATGTACAAGCCTTGCCTACTATAAACATGTTGAAAAATGATGAATACTTTCCTTATGATGACCGAAACAATTCAACGAGCTAATGTTGCAAATCCAAAGAAATGATTTGGTAATTGGTACACATATATATTTAGGTGATTAAACACACATTTTCTTGAGTTCCTGAACGTAGGATATATGCATGTCAAGGCTACAATTCCCTGTAAAGAAGAACAAGTACAATGCACCATCATTTCGTAGAATCATGGCTGTAAAGCTAATACATTTTTCATGATTGAACCATCATTAATTATATTGCTTTCTTTTTGCTATCAATCAATGGTCTTTTCATTAGTGTAGGTCCCCATGGCTATCCTCATTGTCAACCCCTTCTACATCATCTTATAGTGGAGATTGAAGAAAGAGAGAGAGAAAGAGATTCACAACGTAATGCATGTTAAATCTTTTTATTTCCAAATACTCCCTTGAAAGAATGTAATAGAGAAATACAAAGATTTAGGCTCTGTTTTATTTGACTTATTTTGTCTGAACTTATATTGTCTGAACATGTCTGAACTTATTTTATCTTAAATAAACTTATTTTGTCTGAAATAAACTTATTTGTGTGTGAAAATGTCTGAAAAAAACATATTTTTATTGAATCTGAATTTAACTGAACTTAACTGAAGTTATTTGGACTTATTTTGTTTGAAATAAGTCAAAATAATTAATCGAACAGAATAGGGCATTAACGTGGTTCACTAATAATTTGTTAGCTACATCCACGTGCAGATGAGAGAGAAATTTTATTGATTTTGAGAAGTATGGATGAACTAGGTTATGACCTAAAGAGTTTAAATAGCACTCTCTAGACATATGCGAAAAAAGCCCAGAAAATAGGCTCAAACGTATAACCTTAGTCCAGAATAACAGATACCCGCGTTGGGTGGGCGTTGCAGAAGGAGGAATTAATCGATTCAAGGTTTAATCTATCACCATCTATTCCTAAAAGATTGACTCATATATGGAACTTCTCTTTATTAATATTTCGGTGTATAATGTGCATATACGGAGTAGCTAGGTTAGTAAAGTAGACGTTTGAGGAGAGAGATAGAGGGAAAGCAAATGAAATATGTTACTACACGAAATAAGGTATGGGGCAAACAAATAGTCAAATAGGCACACCCTAAAAAGGAATATGAGACAATATTTTAGAAACAGAGGGAATAACATTGTACTCTAATGATAAACCGTACAGTATTTCTTATGTTCTACAATAGATGCACTGTTTTAACTTTTTATAGAGCACAAATCAGAGTCAAGATGTCCTTTGAGAAATCGGATATAACAACTTCTAGTATGAGCGGAAAATGTCACCCCATTTTTTTTATATATATAATAAATGTCACCCCATTTCTTGTGAAATAAATATATGTATACTTTTTTTTAAAAGCCAAAACTCATAGGATACTGATATAGGATTAATGTGGGGAAGAAATAGTTTAGGGCATTGAGTTCTTGGTGGGTGACCAAATGGCTAACAATATGAAAGTTACTACTTGTTTGAGCAACATATTGACTGATTGTAAAAGGTGTATGAACATGAATCTATTAAGAAATATATGTTGACAAATTACTACTCGTAATTACTTGTTAGTAGAAGTTTCTTTATAATTATTAAAGTTAAAAGGACACAAGTAAACATAGAACCTTCTTTGATCCCTTGTTATTTGCTAAACCAAGTCAAAAAGAAGAAATTACCTTAACTAATCTTTTTCATTTTAATATTATTATATTTGCCTATCAACCGGGAGAGAACGCAATAGCTAATAGGGTATACAATTCAAACAAACATGTCTTACGTGGAATATGTTTGTGCTACGTAAAATCTGGGATCAGATCAAGCTGTATTGCTGTAACAATGTTATTTAAATGCAATTTTTTTGAAGAGAAAAAAAATATATCCTAATTTTCGTGTACTTTTCCTTGGTAATTTTTTTAAACGCTCTTCTTTTATGTTTATTTTCTTGATGTAATTATTACTAAATTATTAATCTTTGGGGCCATGGATGCGCAGGCTGGTGAATACACATTGTATACTTGTTATATGGAATAGTACCTTTAGTTTTCAGTTCTCGCCATACTTTGAGCGGCTAAGGAGATACAATAATTTTGTTATTGATTTCAACAATATAATGGATTTAACAAAAAAAAATGATATTATTTCAGTTAAAGACGTATCATTTTAGAAGGGGTCTGATCCCTTATTTCGTCTAGACCCCTCAAAATGTTAGGACCAGGACTGTTGATATCGAGCTTCTATTGGACTATGTTTATACTCCTTATGTATATATTACAGATTAATAAATAGAAATGGTGGACTTGGTGGTTAGCGCACCTCGTGACTTAAATGTTACAAGTTCGAACATCACTAGTTGCGTTACGCTTGAGGGATTGGCTCAAGCGTCATTTGACTTGTGTAACTGAACTGTTTAGCCCGAAATAAGTGATGATCCGGTATTTAGGGTTGTTCTTCTTACATTACAAAACTAGTATTTCACTACAAAAAATTGTACTATTAACGACGGAAAATCCCGTCGCTAAAGGCCAATAATCGTTGAATAACGACGGGATTTCCTGTCGCGAACCCGTCATAAAAGGGGGCCGTCTTTAATAGAAAATCCCGTCATTAGCCTGTCGTAAAAGACATTTGCGACGGTTATTCTCGTCTTTGTTTGGTTGTTAGCCCCATCGTAAAATGATTTTGAGACGGGATTTTCAACCCGTCGTAATTAGGTTGTCGTTAAAAATACAAATTCTTATAGTGTTCGTTCATGTTATTACATACAAGTAAATAAAGTGACAAAAAATTTGACTATGACATTTTTCTTATTCAAGATAGTGACACAAACCACTAGAGAAAGAGATAGAGGGGAAAAGAAACAAGAAATTAGCCTTGAGGAAACCCACTATCACTTTCCAATTACATCACAAATTTGACCTATTTTGTTTTTGGATCTATTTTTCTTGTTTCCAAAGGTGGGGCTCTTTGGATCGTAAAAGATAGAGCTGCAATTCCTTCCAATTTCGTTGCCTTCTTCACTCACCTACCATTCCTCAAGCCTTCATAGAGCTGCTCCCTTTACAAATGACACCCTTAACAAATTATTAACAAATCTAATTACCAATTGTTTTGTTTCTTTTATTCTTCAACATTTATGTAATGTCTCTGTACGTAATTTTCAACTTAATTTGTCACTAACTCACTATGTTGTCTTGTTCAAATGGCATTTTCAATTTTTCATCTCCTTGGGTAATGATAAAGGTCGCAAGTTGTGACAACATTTAGTTGTCGTAATCTTAATTACGTATCAGATTTTAATTGGTACATATAGGTGTCACGTAGGTTATGCGTCATCAGAATATTTTTATTATGAATACAATATTTTTACTATGAAAATATGTAAATCAAATCGTCGATATAAAGAAGGAAACAAATTATAATATTAAGATTTTTCTACCTTTTTATGAAACATGTATAATAGGTTATATATGTTAAATATTTTAGTTTCCAATTTAAATCATGACACATAAGCATGTTATGTCATCATTATGACACGGCTTAAAAGTCGCATGTTTACAACCTTTATCATTTCCGCTGTTTTTATCCTTTCCCTTTCTCAAAATGCTAATTAGCTTTGATCCCATTATTTGCTTTGATCGATCTTCTTTTTCAAAAAGTTTCATGTACTATGAAATGGAGGTAGTATAAATTATAAGTAAATCCAAAGTAACGGCTTTTTTGTGAATTAATTGGTCGGATTCATTTTCTACAACTCTATGATGTACACCACCTAGCTAGGCACCTATGATGCACATAACTCTTACGAACATATATCTCATATTTCGAATGAAACTCTAAGATAAGATAATTGATTTTAGCACATCAAATATTGATTTTGGTACATCCAATATGTGAACACTATTTTCTGTGCTCTACTCAATCAGAGATTGTTAGTTAGGATATGTACGTTTTGAATTGGTTAAGTTTGATCCCCTTTCGAGCAACCCACCATGAAATCAAGTACTAAACACATTTATGTAAGGTATCATTTCTTAAGAAGTGAACAACGTGGGTACTACCGATAACCCAGCTATATGTTCACCCAGTCGTTTCCACTTCCACATAGTAAGTTCTAACATTGTTTAGACTTGCTAAATGTTAGGAGTTATTGATTTCCCTCTTGGGGGGGCAAAACCTGAGGTATAAGAGTTGCTGGTACATCATGCATTATATTATTATAATGAACTTGGTACATCGATTTGTTACTTGTAAGAAGATTCAAGTCAAGGTGGAGAGTACACTATGCCTTGAATCGGCTAAGTTTCTTTTCAAACAACCTAGCACGGGTGACCCCAAAAACTTACGGTATCTATTGTTGAAAATTATCTTGTGTTTACTCTAAGTATGATTCTGATGGTTGTGTGATTATTTGTCTTTATGTGGATGATATGTTAATTTTTGGGACTAACTTGAATCGTGTAAATGAGACAAAAAGTTTTCTAAGTTCTAAATTTGAAATGAAAGATATGGGTGAGGCAGATGTGATTTTAGGAGTGAAAATCAAGAGAACTCCAAATGGCATTTGTCTTAGCCAAGCTCACTATGTTGAAAAATTACTTAAAAAGTTTAACTCTTTTGACGTCGATCCAATTAGGACTCCCTATGATCCAAGCATCCACTTAAAGAAAAATAATGGCGATCCTGTTAGCCAATCTGAATATGCTAAGATTATTGGTAGTGTTATGTTTCTAATGAACTACACTAGACCTGACATTGCTTATTCTGTGAGTAGATTGAGCAGGTACACTCATAACCCAAGTCATGAACATTGGGATGCTTTGAAGAGATTGCTTAGGTACCTTAAGGGTACCATGGATTGGATTTTGCACTACTCCAAGTTTTCAGGAGTTTTGGAAGGCTATTGTGATGCCAACTGGGTTTCTGGAAATGATGAAATTAACTCTACCAGTGGTTATGTTTTCACCTTAAGGGGTGGAGCTCTGTCTTGGAAATCTTGTAAACAATCTTGTACTGCTATGTCTACTATGGAATCTGAGTTTATTGCTCTTGAATTGGCAGGTCATGAGGCAGAATGGTTGAGAAATGTGCTTGCAGATATTCCGCTGTGGGGGAAGCCAGCTCCTTCAGTTGCACTTCATTGTGATTCGCAAGCGGCTATTGCTGTGGCAAACAACCATGCCTACAATGGGAAGAAACGGCACATTCGTTTGAGGCACAAGGCCGTCAAAGAATTGTTGTCAAGTGGGGTGATATCACTAGACTATGTAAAGTCTGAAATGAACATTGCGGATCCGTTAACGAAAGGCCTGTGTAGAAAACTAGTTTTGGAAACATCGGAAGGGATGGGCTTGAAGCCCATTGAATGAATTGTAAAATAATGAACTCCTACTCACAGAGTTCAAAGGACGACATTATGTTATAATTCGGAAGCACAAAATTTTATTTTTTTGTCCATCCTCTAGATGTTATAATGTGCTTGTTACAATCGGAAAGAGGTTGAGCATACGGCTCTTAATGAACCCATACCATATGTTTGGTGGTGTGAATGTAGCTCACACTTAATGGGATTCACCTACGTAGGTGTGGAAGTGTGGCCGCTTCCTATGAGAATTGCGATGTGGGCTATTCTCTAGAGCACCTATGAGCATATCCAGGTCGGGCGTATGGCCAGTATAAGGCGTCACTTTATTCGCGGAGTCAGAATGTCATACATATTCAGTTGCGTGCTTTAAGTGACGGGTTTCTAACTCCCTATCAAGTTCAATACGAAAGTCACTTGGGAAAAAAGTGAGTGAAAATAAAGAGTCCCACATGGAAAAAAAACTCTTCATATTCTCCTTGTTTATTAATTGGGGAATGAGTGTAACTCTTGTTTAAGAAAGTGTGAGAGTGGTATGGGTGGACACATCACACACACGCGCGTGTGCGCCGGGCCGGGCTCGGGCCTCGGGCCGTGGGCCGTGGGCATTGGGCCTTGGGCCTTGGGCCTTGGGCGGGTGGGTCAACCCTATTCTTTTTGGTAACTACCATTAATTGCGTCAGTTACAACATTGATTAAATCTAACCGTTTTTGGCTGTTGCAATCCTCATTGATTTCAGCCGTTTATGTCTGTTGCCTTGCTTTGTTTCTGATTACTTAAATCAGATTTCGGATTTAGGTGTATCCGGGTGCACCGTGCACCCAAGGGTATTTTTATGCATATTCGTGGTCCCTGTCACTTCTTCTCCTCACATGTTAGAGGGTGCACGGTGCACTCGACCAGGTGCATATAATATGTTCTAATTTGTTGTAGAGAACTATTATTATATAAATTATCTAAGTCATAACAATATATTTGTTGTATAGTACTATTACTATATAAAGTATCTAAGTCATAACAATATGCCTTGAATAAGTTAAATCCTCTTTCAAACAACCTAGCATAGGTCTCCCCAAAAATCTAACAATATACGAAGTATGTTGTTTTCCATATTCTTCAAGATTTTAGACAGTAAAACCTTTATTTTTATATGTACACATGTGTACGTGGCTAACAAATTGTTCGAATTGTATGACATACATGCGTAAATGTCATAGACATCCCCATGCTTTTTTAACATGCAAATTTCCCGTCAGGTTAAAGTGGTGTGCGTACGTACTGGATGTCAGTCATATAAAGCCTTGAGTAACAAATAGGATATTCAGGTATGAATTCATTGACAAATGAAACAAGAATAAAAAGAGTAAAAAGCGGAAGTTGATCTCCGTATTTTTAACAGTAAGATAGAAAGTTCTACGGTAAAAAGTTGCCAATAAAAATAAACTTTTTCCAACGTAGTAAAGCTGGAAAGCACGGCAAAACAAGAAATAGTCATTGATCGTGCATTGATTGGTCACCTCACCGGGGTGTTATTGATAATTCATATATGGCCGCAATTCTGGACGCTACAACCAATATGTCATGATCTAGTGGTAAAAAATACTCCCACTGTATTTATTTAAAAGATACTTCCTCCGTCTTTTAATACTCGCAACGTTCCTTAGTTTCACGCATGCCAATGCACAACTTTGATCATTTATATCTTAAATTCTCTTTATGCAAAAATTATAAAAAGTTGATATTTTGAAAATACATATTGAGATGAATTTAACAAGATCCCACATGACTATGTTTTATCTTATATAAAAAACACTACGAATAGTCAAAGTATATTATATGAATAGTGGCAAAAGTCCAAACGTTGCGAGTATTAAAAGACGGAGGAAGTATCATGGATATTAAGAAGAATAATTGAATGAAATAAAATAATAAAGAAAGTGAGGTTAAGTAGATATTTTAATTAAAAAAAAATAACTGGGGATCATGTCATTTTGAGGGGTGGGAGGTGGAGTGAGTTTATGAAATTATTTGTTTAATAGGATGGTGGGTCATAGGGTACATTAAATGTATTATTTAATTACATGGTGGAGTTGATAAATTACTAAAAATGACAAGTGTATCTCTTAAATAAATACGACCGGAAAAGGCAAGTGTATCCCTTAACACTACAAAAATTTGTATCTTTTATGACAACCTAATAACGTCGGGTAAAGATTCCGTCGCAAAATGGCTTTTGCGACGGGGATAACTACCCAACAAAGACGGGAACAACCGTCGCAAATGTCTTTTACGACGGGTTAATGACGGGATTTTCCATTAACGACAGCCCACTTTTATGACGGGTTCGCGACGGAAAATCTCGTCGTTAATCAACAATTATTGGTCTTTAACGATGAAATTTCCTATCGTTAATAGTACAATTTCTTATAGTGTAAATAAATACAGAGGGAGTATCTATACTATATATTAAAAGGCGTCTATAAGAAAGCATACGTGATACGTGGCGCTCTGTTTATGGGTCATTCGCTCCATGTAATCTGCATATACAATTAAAAAAATGTCGAGCATGGTTAGCATAAGGTTTGAACCCCTAACATTGAGTTTAAACAATAGAGCTTTTACCACTAAGCTATTACATGTTTCATGTTATCATTGCAAAAAATATATATATAAGTAAATGTGAATGTTATTAATGTAGTAACCCGGGGCATCGCCCGGGCCCAAAAACTAGTTATCTTTATATAACATGTCGGATATAAAAATTAGGAAATTAGATAACATTGTATGTTAGGTTATGATTAATTGATTATGACTCTTGAATTACGACTCTCGAATTCCTGATAGGTATGATTTGAAAACAAATACTTCGTAATAGCTAAATGATTGATTTGCTATACTGATTTTTCTCTGTATAATTAAATAATTAATGGACATTCCTTTAGTTTTCTCGAACCATATAGGGCCAAAAAGATTTATGGTGAGTATGTCTATCACCTTGTTCTTATAAACAAGTAGCTTTCTTTTATTTGAATTTTGACCTATTTTCTTTAATTTTGTACTACGTACGACATATCTTAATTATTTTTTCAGTTAAATTCTTTATGTTATCGTGTCCCACCTCAATCTTCTGTAATTTGGACCTAATCATAAAATTACAAAAATTGTAGCTACTTACTTGTATAGTTGTATACTGTGTAAAATGTTTTAGGGAAATATGTTTTCTTCCCCCGGAAACTTTTAAGAATTTAAGGGAATAGGTTATAATTAATAATACGGAGTACTTTAGTACGTGTGTCTTGTTACTTTTTGAAATTTACTCCACATAAGAATCCAAGCTCATTACTATTTAATTTCACATACGGATAAAGAGACCGTTGCTTGTTGGTTCAGTGGTGATTGAGGCTGAACTTGGTAGGGAAAACTCGTGTTCGATCTCCCGCAACAACAATTGGGAGGGGACTGGAACCTAACCACCCAGAACTCACCCCGAATCCGGATTACCCCTAAGGATGAATCGGTGCTAATACCAAAAAAAAATACGGATAAAGATGGTTGTGGACCAGCCTGACTCGACCCGGTTAAAAAAATCCCGATACGGCACAGGCACGAAAAAAAAACAAGGTCCAACACAACAAAATACGCTAAATTGAGTAAAATTAGGTCTAGGCACTGTCCAGCCCGGACAGACCCACAACCATCATGACGTACGGATTGAAGTAGTTGTTAATACTTACTTGTATCATTATTATTGTTGGTATTATCCTTTCGTATCGACACAAAATATATATATATATATATATATATATATATATATATTGTCATGTTCATTTGAGTATCCTTTATTACTCCGTATTATATTAGGACGACGATCATTGACCTAAACTCTACTACTAAGGTAGACGACTAACATCTCTAGTCCCCTCCGTAAGAACATCATTCTATACATACATAAACATAATTTCGTAATCTAGTTTTGACCGAAAGACGTCATCTATGAACATCTATGATTAAAGCTGATCAACATTGACCCGGCCCGAATTTTTTTCGTAAAACAACAATTTTAGTTATAAATTTAACCTGACCAGAATGGCCCGTAAAACCGTTATTTTTGGCCCGAAATAGCGGATTTTGGACACACAAAGGTCCGGAAATGGCCCAGTCCGGCCCGACACAATTGACATATTTTTATGGCCGCGGCCCGGCCTGAACCATGATAAGATTGGATAATTAAAATTTAAAAAAAAACGAAAAAAAAGTTGAAAGAGGTGCACAAGAGTTGTGTGGCAAGCATGACGTCGAGCTTACGTAACTTGCCGTTACTGCAACGTACCACGGAGTAGAAGGGAGTCCAAAAAAAAGTGGTGTGATTGAAGGAAATAGGAAAGGGGGCGGGCCCAGCCGGGCCGTGGTTGAAACTTCTGCCAAATATACCTTTTTCTACCTCCCTCCTTATAAAAGCAAAGTCAGCTAACACGGTTCTTTTCATCGCTACTTTTTTTCGATTTTTGAGGGCAAACAAAGTTTGACATTTTCTAAAAGTTAATCCATGTAATTGTAAAATCAAGGCATTATTAAGCAAGTTTTATTAATTGTTTAATCATCGGCTATTTTCATTGATGAAATTATGTTTCATTAACTATTCAATTTATAGTGGAAGTGATGTCGCATCACTTTGGCTAATCTAGTGTTTGTACTTATTAGTGCTTTCCTTTTAATCAACAACGATTTCCAAAGATAGGGTTGGGCCGGCTTGAGGAACAACATGTCTAATACGAAAAAAGCACGGCATGACACGAGCACAAAGTTATGGCTTGGACTTGGAGTGTTTATTTTTTTTTGGGGGGGGGAGGGAGGAGCACGATAAGGCACGACCGACGCGACAAAACATGTTAAATTGAGTGAAACTGGACTTAGACACAAAGATACGTAAACTTGGGTTGTTTTTGGGCCGTCCTTTTGAAACTTTTGATCCAGCACGGCCAACACAAATACACAATAATTCAGGGCCCATTCAAGCCCATGACATGCGGGTTTGGTATGGAGCACGACCCATAATGATCTTTAATTTGTTTAAGAATGAAGCCTCACTAGCTTGACTTGTATACACAATGCACATCACCTTAAATTTCTCTTGTCATGGGCCTTGACCTAGACCCAATATTGAAGTTTTTGTTTTGATATATCAGAAGTTGTACAATATACTCCATCTGCAATTGCTAACTGCTGTACTCGGGTACAGCCAGAGCTGGCTGTACCCCAAAAACGACGCGCTCATATTGTTTGTTCATTCTTGTCGACTGTTTGTTCATTCTTGTTGTACTGTTTGTTCTTTTTTGTTGTACTGTTTGTTCTTTCTTGTTGTTTTTTAAATTCATCATCAAATTTTCATAATTGTTATATTTTTTGTTCTTTCTTCTGGAATTTTATATTCTTTTTTATATTGTTTGTTCTTTCTTGTTTATTTGTTTGTTTATAATAATCATATGGTTAATGTTCATAATTAAACTCTTCATTCATCTTTTATTCTTTCTTTTTGTATTGTTTGTTCTTTCTTGTTGTACTATTTGTTCTTTCTTGTTGTTTTTTAAATGGAAAATTTGGTAATATTAATCCAACCTTTAGCCGGTTTTCTTTTATTAATCCCACCTACGACATATTTTTTAATAATTCCACCTTTACTACCCAACGACTTTTATTGGGCTTAAGTGACCGATAACCGGTGAAAAAATCATCGAGATGGTGATGAATTGATGATGATGACTGAATATATCGAGAGAGAGTACTTCCACGTAGGGACATATTATCGCCTACAATAGGTTTATGACGTGTTGGGCCCAATAAAAGTCGTTGGGTGGTAAAGGTGGGATTATTAAAAAATATGTCGTAGGTGGGCTTAATAAAAGAAAATCGGCCAAAGGTTGGATTAATATTACCAAATTTTCCTTTTTAAATTCATTCATCAAACTTATTGTTGTATTGTTTGTTCTTTCGTGTTGGCTTTAAAATTCATCATAAAATTGTTCATAATTGTTATATTGTTTGTTCTTTTTTTCTGGAATTTTATGCTCTTTTTTATATTGTTTGTTCTTTTTTGTTGAATTATTTGTTCTTTCTTGTTTATTTGTTTGTTCATGATAATTATCTGCTTTATTATTTGTTCTTTCTTGTTGTATTGTTTGTTCTTTCATGTTGGCTTTAAAATTCATCATAAAATTGTTCATAATTGTTGTATTGTTTGTTCTTTTTTCTGGAATTTTATGTTCTTTTTTATATTGTTTGTTCTTTTTTGTTGAATTATTTGTTCTTTCTTGTTTATTTGTTTGTTCACAATAAATATATGGTTAATGTTCATAATGAAATTGTTCACTTCATTGGTCTTTTATGTTTTTACAAGCGCCTATATTGTTTATTTCCAAATAAATAAATAAATGTACATTTTCAAAATAGTAAATGTTCATTCCAAATAAATAAATAAATGTTCATTTCCGAAATAGTAAATGTTCATTTTTGTAGTTTATTTCCAAATAAATAAATAAATGTTCATTTCCAAAATAGTAAATGTTCATTCCAAATAAATAAATAAGTGTTCATTTCCGAAATAGTAAATGTTCATTTTTGTACTAGTGTTTGTTCTTTCTTGTTGTATTGTTTGTTTTTTCATGTTGGCTTTAAAATTCATCATAAAATTGTTCCTAATTGTTGTATTGTTTGTTCTTTTTTCTGGAATTTTATGTTCTTTTTTATATTGTTTGTTCTTTTTTGTTGAATTATTTGTTCTTTCTTGTCTATTTGTTTGTTCACAATAAATATATGGTTAATGTTCATAATGAAATTGTTCACTTCATTGGTCTTTTATGTTTTTACAAGCGCCTATATTGTTTATTTCCAAATAAATAAATAAATATTCATTTCCAAAATAGAAAATATTCATTCCAAATAAATAAATAAATGTTCATTTCCGAAATAGTAAATGTTCATTTTTGTAGTTTATTTCCAAATAAATAAATAAATGTTCATTTCCAAAATAGTAAATGTTCATTCCAAATAAATAAATAAATGTTCATTTCCGAAATAGTAAATGTTCATTTTTGTATCAGTATATTAATGTTCATTTTAAACAACACAAAACGACATCGTTTTGGATGGGGGTACAGCCAGCTTTGGCTGTACCCGGGTATAGCCAAAAATTTGCGCTCCATCTGTTTCTGAATTCTTGCTACAGTTTGACTGATACACTAGTCAGTTACTAAGTTGACCGCAATATATGTAATTGTATATATCATAGAGTATAAAACAATTGATATGTGCAAAATATTTACATTAAGACTAATCTAATAACATATCATATAGTAACATTTTATTTTTATACGTTAGTAACAAAATATGGTGAAAGTTAATGTATAAATAGTGTGTAAGTCAAACTGTTGCATACATTCAGTAGGGATATGATGGCAGCGGGTCCAGACCCTACCTTAAAATTAGGGTATGAGTCTTATTTTTTAGACCCTATAAGGTAAGGTTAGGGTATATGTATATGAGGTATCGGTAAGGTAAGGGTCTAATTATTCCAGACCCAAATGCCACCCATATCCTACCCATTGACCTTGAAGACGCATACCCTATCCAAACCAGACCTACTCAAATTTTATTTAAAGAAACAAAATAAAACCATAAAGCAATCATAATCACATATACTCCTCTAACAATCGACCGACACTATCATTCTCTAAGTCAAAGAAACCTCATATTCCGAGTCTCCGACATTGAATGAGAAATCTCAAATATAACTCCGAAAATGTGTGCAATCATCCACCGACTACTACAAAATGGGCGACTATTCATTAATATTGACGTCGTGTAGTTGGGAACTTTAGATTTTGTAATTTGTGAGCTTAGTACTTTAAATTATAATGTGTTTAAGAAAAGACAAAGATAATTTTGGAGCTATAATTCGACTAGTTATTTATTTGTTTCACAATGTCAAATCAATTGTTGGTTTTCTATTACTTTTATTTTGCGCAATACATATATTGTATATGAAAAAATACCCTATAAATGTTGTAGAAAAATAGGCAATGTAGACCCAATCCAGACCCTAGACACTACCCTTACCCTATCGGACCCATAGGGTCTTGATAAGGGTCTTGTAGTTTTAGACCTGAAAGCAATAGCCCCCATTCCCCAATTGATTATTGTAAGTGATTGCGCCTATGAAACACTAAGAAACGACTATTCTATTCGGGCATACAGGGTAAGGGTATAGCATGAGTGTATGTTTTATTTTTTATTTTTAAAAAAGGCTCCGAGTTCAAGTATTGCTAAACGTACTCAGACTCTATCCATTGCCATCCCTAGGACTTTACAGAAATGGAGGGAGACAATACAAAGTACATACAAGGTGGTAGGTTGGGGATTCAAATGAAGTAAAATTTCTTTCAAAATTCAGATCTGTGATGCTTAGGCCCAAATTTGGGCCCAACATGATGCGTGAAGCTATAATTACCTTATGGGCTGTTAATAGGGCCAAAAAGACCGTTGGAAGTTGAGTTGACTTTGCAAAAGTAAAAGAAAGAAGTGGAAAATTAGAATTTGGTGCACTCCTACGTTATTGGTAGTACTAAATGGTGAAGAGAGCACACACGTTAGTTTGATTTTCCATGAGACGCCATTATTTGGACACCAAGCCCGAATTTGAAGCTTTTTATCTTATGCTGCTGGGAACTTCTAATCACCATTAACTTTTCTAATAAGGCGGTGCCAATATATAATTAAACCATTTTTACTTTGTCTATTGTCTCACTAATAATAATAATGGATAAGGGTTATATATCGTATAACAAATACCTGAAATTCCTAATTTGCCCTTTTATTTTGTTCATTTGTACTATGTCAAAATTACCCGTATTTCATAGTAATTGGAGATGAAGAATGATATGAATATGTAATTTTGAACAACTTATTCTAAAAGTCGATTAGATTGGTGTACACACTTTAAAAATGCATTCAAACAAATTTGACATGCAACTTTTGTTTTGAGACTATTTTTCTTTTTTTTCATTCGTGCTAACGACAGAAAGCCAAAATAAAATAGAAATTACCAGCGATCACCTTAAAGTGCCAAAACTTAAGGGTTGAGATATTACGAACTTGAATTCATGAGAATAACATAGCAAACCCATATAACAAAAACTTTGAAACGTAAAGACATTAGCAACATTTGATATTTAAAGTTGATTTTTTTTTTCTCTCCGTTGTGTATTTTGTCCCTTTTTAATACGTGGAATTATATCAAATACTATACTTATGAGTTTTCCGTATGTAACGTATTAGAACGTTAAGTAATGCTTTTAGCTCTTTGATTTGTACTCATCTTAGACGACTTGGGAATACGGTGGCCCATTCAATAGCAAGATGAAACACCGATAATTCCGGAACGTATTTGTATGAACTCGTTCCCCTAAGGGATTCAAACCTTGGTGGAGCTTGACCTAAAAATAAAATAAAATTAAGTTTACTAAGAAAATAATGAAATAACAAGATTTTAGCATAACGACAAAGCTAAATTAAAAGTTTGTGTTGCCACAAGTCAAAAATTCTAATCTCTCCATCTTCCATTTGTAATATTTACTGCGGTTAAAAAACTACAGTACAATTTTCTTTTGCCGGATGTATTTTTCAAATTTACACCGTTACACGAAATATTTCATTTTTCGGATTTACATTATTCGCAAGGGCATTTTGATAAATACACCAACTGAAAATGGAAATAGCTATATAAAAAACAAAAAAAAAATTGTAAATGGCTATAAACCAACATTCCAATAAATCAGAAACTAACTCACATTTCCAAAAGTATTATTTACCCAATTAAACCTGTGAATTTATATTTCCTTTTTGCATTTTCGTCTTTCCTTCCTCCCTCCCTCGAATAAGGAGACAGAAACCCAGAAAAAAGGGACTTCATCGTTCATATCAAACCTTGAGCAAAAACATCAAAGAAGAAGAAGAAGAACATAAAAGATGTGGCGGTGCGTCACCCGGGGTCTTCGTGCCCATTCCTCCAAAACTTCTCCGATCTCTTCCCAATCTCTCTTCCCCAGATTCTTCTCCTCTCTATCCGTAAGATCTTCTTTTGTTTACTGCGTTTTTAGTTTACAGATTATTGATTGATTGATTTCATTTTCTTTGCGATCTTCAAAAATTCAATCGATTAATTGGTTAATTTGATGAATATGGTAGAATCCGGTGAGTGGGTCCAGCTACACGGTGGTAGACCACACCTACGATGCGGTTGTCGTCGGAGCAGGTGGTGCCGGTTTAAGAGCCGCCATCGGGTTGTCGGAACATGGATTCAACACCGCTTGTATTACTAAGCTTTTTCCTACTCGTTCTCACACCGTTGCTGCTCAGGTTTTCATCATTTCTATTTAAATTTTTGGTTTTAGGTTTTATCAATTCAAATGATATACGTAGTATTTATGTTACTAGCTTAGGTTTACATATGAGAACCAATTGATTGAATTCGACGCATTTTCCGAAGATTTCTTTCTTTTTATAATCTCTTGTGAAGTGTTTTGGTAGGTTATTGTATTATCTAATGCAAGGGGATAGATTATGAGATCGAAACTTAAGTTTTCGTAATTTCAGGTTTTACATATTACTTGATGCAACGAAGCAGGAGTAGCAATAAGTTTCATTTGATTGGACCATTTTGTTCTTGATCAATTTGAGTTCAGTGTGGATGAATATATTACTTGTTAATTGAATGTATTGTAATTGAAGTGGGGATTTGGTGTAGGGTGGAATCAATGCTGCTTTGGGTAATATGAGTGAAGATGACTGGAGATGGCACATGTATGACACCGTTAAAGGAAGTGACTGGTTAGGTGCGTGTTATCAACACCCATTTTGTTTTATTTTCATTTCTGTTTGACAAAGTAAATACAGTACGAATGCGTATTGTAAGAATGAAATGTGTGATTGATATATGAGACGGAATGGGTTCTGATATTAACTTGTCTTACCTCATGTTGGGAATTGGAGACTGCCCGAGCTTTGAGATATCATTTTAGAGGGATGGAAGGGAAACATTTGCCCTCGTTTTCCCTTCTAGTGGTGCTCGCTGGGATTCTAGTAGCAAAGTTAAAGAGTTCCAATGGTAATTTTTTGTGAAGGTCATTTAAGTAACAGGGAAGGAATCGTTCATTCACCGTTACCCTTGATTAGTGTTGTCCAAATAAGATGAAGCTTTTGCTCCTCTGCCCTATGTTTCCTTCTGCTCTCCTCCCTCACCCTTCTTAGATTCTGAAACCAAGTAGGAATTGGATATAAGAACAGAGAATCTAGTATGCACGAATATCGTTTTGCGCTCGTCTTTCCTTCTAGTGATGCTCTCTGGGGTGCAAGTGGCAAAGTTAAAGAGTTCAGTGGTAATATTTTGTGAAGGTCATTTAAGTAACATGGAAGGAATCGTTCATTTGTCACTTCCCCTTATTAGTGTTGTCCAAATAAGATGAAGGTTTTGCTCCTTTGCCCTATGTTTCCTTCCTCTCTCCTCCCCCACTCCTAGATTCCGAAACCAAGTGAGAATTGGATATAAGAACAGAGAATCAAGTATGCACCAATATCGGTTTACATCTGCATAGATCTGAATAGCATCTGCTTTCAACTATGGGAAACATATGGTTTTCCTTGTAGATATTCTTTTATTGTTTCATGACGCGGGAGGATTTACTTTTGCAGGTGACCAGGATGCCATACAGTATATGTGTAGAGAGGCACCAAAAGCTGTGATTGAGCTCGAGAATTATGGTTTGCCGTTTTCTCGAACAGAAGACGGGAAAATATATCAACGCGCGTTTGGTGGTCAAAGCTTGAACTTTGGGAAAGGTCTGTGGAAAAATTCTCAAGATTCTATTATGTTTCGCTGGATACGGTATCTGATACTGTCTGCACTGAATTCATCTTACTACAGGGGGGCAGGCCTACCGATGTGCATGTGCTGCTGATCGAACTGGCCATGCTTTGTTGCACACTCTTTATGGACAAGCTATGAGGCATAATACACAATTTTTTGTGGAATACTTTGCATTGGACCTTATTATGGATGATGAAGGCAAGATAATAATTTTTAGTATCATAATACTTATATTGATTTATGTTTCAGTACTTAACTATAACTCTATAAAATTACTACCTCTGAAAATATAACCTCCTTTCGAGCTATTTACTTTTTGGAAGGAAATCTTATGAATAAATGAGAGTGCTTGTGTTGAGACTGAGCTTACATTGAAGTGAATAACATCAAGTAATTCATTGAAGTATCCTTCTTTTTTATAGTCAAGTTTAATTTTGCAGTCAAGTTGCAATCCATAATTGAACAGCATCAGTAATCATCATCTCTTTTTTTTAGAACTTGTGAACCTGATATGGGCTGGCAGGTTTTACTGTTTGTGGTGAATCTTCCTGATTAGTGTTATTGTGCTCAGGTGCTTGCCAAGGTGTAATCGCTTTGAATATGGAAGATGGGACGTTGCATAGATTCCGTTCTAAATCAACAATTTTGGCTACTGGGGTATCGTCTGCTCGTTAAGTTATAAAAATTACCCTCGTCGGGATCGTCCTGCATGGAACCATGCTTATTATTCATTTTTTGTTTTGATTTTTTTGTTAAACTTTTATTTAGGGATATGGTCGAGCATATTTTTCTGCAACCTCTGCGCACACATGTACCGGAGATGGAAATGCAATGGTGGCACGTGCTGGCCTTCCGTTGGAGGTGATCTATTTTCCAGTGTTATATCTTCTGTCTTGTTGGATACTCGATGGCACCTAATCTGAGCAAAAACATTTTTTCTTTTCTTTTCAGGATCTTGAATTCGTGCAATTCCACCCAACTGGTATCTACGGTGCTGGATGCCTAATCACTGAAGGTTAGTTCTCCTCATATTGGTTGTTGTTTTTCTTGGTCTTTTGTATTTTCATTCTAAACGAATGCTTATTATCAATTTGTTGGAGAAATTCCATAGTTTTTTCCTGATTTTCCCATACAATTTGCTTGAGCATGTCTGTCTGCAGCTGCCTAAAAATAGCAGATAGACAATGATTTCATGATCTAAAAACTTTTACTCTGCAACCAGGGTCCCGTGGTGAAGGTGGTATTCTGAGAAATAGTGAAGGTGAGCGATTCATGGAAAGATATGCTCCAACAGCTAAAGATCTTGCATCCAGGGATGTTGTATCTAGATCTATGACGATGGAGATTCGAGAAGGCCGCGGTGTAGGTGAGAAACATCTGGTCTTCAATTTTTATATGCCTGATATAATCTTGTTTCTGTACCTAGATATGAAATTTGTGGCTGTTAGGTTTAGGGGATAATCTCTCTGAATGTATTCAACTTTGTGGCTGGTCAGATAACGGCTGTGTACACTTTTGACCTCTTTCACGGCTGTTAATTTTGGCTGTTGATCCCCCCCTCCCTTCCTGCTGCAAATCTTTTTTGTATCAGTTTATTGCCATTTATGATGTGATCAGAGTTTTGCAGATTATTGTTTTTAGTTACATGTCTTTTCTCTGTTACATGTTAGGTCAATCTTACTTGTCATCTGTTAACCATGCCACAGTCTGAAATCATATTAATCATGCCTTTAACAGGACCAATGAAGGATCATATTTACCTTCACTTGAATCACCTGCCTCCGGAAGTACTTCAGGAAAGACTTCCTGGTATCTCTGAGACAGCTGCTATCTTTGCCGGGGTTGATGTTACAAAGGAACCCATCCCAGTCTTGCCAACTGTTCATTATAACATGGGTGGTATTCCCACAAACTACTATGGAGAGGTAAAAGAATTAAGAACTTGGATGTGTTTAATTTTTATAGTTGTTTTTCAAGTCTTTTAGAGTCTAATAACTGTTCTCTGCTCAGGTTGTCACCATTAAAGGTGATAATCCAGATGCAGTCATTCCTGGATTGTTGGCTGCTGGGGAGGCTGCTTGTGCATCAGTTCATGGTGCTAACCGTCTTGGTGCCAATTCTCTTCTTGACATTGTTGTTTTTGGTCGAGCTTGTGCTAACCGAGTTGCGGAAACCACTAAACCAGGCAAGTTGACTTGTGAAGAAATATTTGCTTCTCACTGCTTGTATTCTGTTTGCTAGACACTTTAGTATCATCAACATACTTATAATTTTTTGGTATCCTGCAGGGGAGAACCAGAAACCTTTGCCTAAGGATGCTGGGGAGAAGACTATAGAGTGGTTAGACAAATTAAGAAATTCAAATGGCTCTCTTCCAACTTCCCAAATCCGCCTGAACATGCAACGAGTTATGCAGAATAATGCTGCTGTCTTCCGAACACAGAGTACACTGGAGGAAGGTATGATATGTTTACAATTCATATATTAGGTCTTTCTCATTTGCTGCGTACTTCAGTATCAATTGGGTTTTATGGCATTAACATTGACACATGCAATGTAGTTGCTTGCTTCTCTATCCTCTTGTTTTATTGGTTTTGTCATAACTTTCCTTATCTGTCCTTGAAGAATCTGAAGGATTTAGTCAGGATGGATCCTTTTATTGTTTTTATTTATCTCGCTGAACAAACTTGTTTGTTATGGTAATGCTAGTGTCTTCAAATTTTAAAATGAAGTTTGCTTTTTGGCAGCAGTTGCTTTGGTGTAGTATTTAACATTTTTTTGCCAGATCAGTTGTATCTAGCTGCTTATCAGAAGTCTTTCTAGAACCACCCAAAAGGTGCTCTTAATCCTTGCAGATTGAACTTCAGAAAATGGTGAACCCTAAAAAGATACAGAATACTGTGAGGAGCCTGGTGTGAAGTTTTGTTCAAATCTTAATTGAAGCTAGGACGAAAATTAGTTCTAAATATTCCGGCATATAGAATCACTAATTTCTTTTGGAATATAAAATTTATCCTCCAAAGGTCATAAGATTTATTTTTATTTTTTTGGCAATTAAAAAGGTCATAAGAACTATACTTTGGCTATAAGTTATATAGCACACTATTCACTTTTCAGGGTTTTGGTAATTCTTTTATTGCCCCTCGATAGACGAAATAGACAAATTATGGGAAGGGGGAATGTTGTTTGAGGTTTTACAACAAGACAGTAGGGAACAAGGGTTGCATTATTCGTTTTGTATCATTCTCAGTGTCTTTCTAAAGTCAAACCTAGTTTTCCCTCCTCCATACGGGCTTGGCTTCATAGATCTTGTGCCTCATTTGACTCCTCAGGAACTGATGGTCTTCATTGCAAATTACAAGTATAATGTGTGACATTCTGTTTTTGTATCTATTATTTGCAGGTTGTCAATTGATTGATGAAACATGGGAGACTTTCCATGACGTTCAAGTCAAAGACCGCGGTTTGATATGGTATGTTGATTTGCAATGTGTTCTTGTTGATGCGATTTTCCTCATTCATTTGCCATTATTTATCAATTTATTTATCTGCAACTTTTTTCTTTGCCTCTCAGGAATACTGATTTGATCGAAACCATAGAGTTAGAAAATTTGTTGATTAATGCCTGCATCACCATGCACTCTGCTGAGGCTAGGAAAGAGAGCAGAGGAGCTCATGCCCGTGAAGATTTCACGGTTTGTTCTGCTGCAGTACTTTATTAATATTATTTTCTCACTGAAATTTTGAATGCATTAATATTTGACATTTAACTTGCTCACTTTGTTTTGCAGACAAGAGATGATCAAAATTGGATGAAACACACTCTAGGGTCAGTGAACTACACTCTATGCTATTGTTGTAACTACAAGAATGCTAATGAATATTAGGACACTAATGATAATCAGTTCACTGAAATACCGTTTACCAATTACGCAGCTGAAATCCTGAAATAAACTGTCCACCCAGACCCATTTCCATATAGGATCATTCTTTCCTGAATGCAGTTTGTTAGATATGTGTCTTCTTTTTCTCCCCCCTCTTCATGGCCTCAGAAATTTAACAATTAGTCAATTACTCCACAGTTCAGCATCAGGGATACATAGTGGCCATTTTCCTTAACTTCACCTCTACCTTTTCCCCATCTAACATGCGCTTTGATGGCCCGTTTGGTAGTCGGTCATAAATGGTGGGAATGAGAATAATCTAAGTGTAATTTGGCAAGAAAATAGCATCATGATGTCCATGGTAATGAAATTTTGTCTCAAACTTGGTGTTTTACTTCATAAATTTGCATTCCCACGTAATAGCACTCCTCAAATGGTAATGGGTGGTAACGAATATTTATAAAGAATAAGACATAATGTTGAGTGAACTAGCATTACCATGGGGATGAATATTGATTTTCCTTACAAATTTACATACAAATTCATTCCCATCGATATCTTTTATGGCCGGCTACCAAACGGGCCGTGAATGGTTTGATAGACCGTAATGCTTATTTTTCCATTGAACTTTTGACACACTACTCTTTATCTTGTTTTATTGCCTGCATACAGTTGCTTCAATCTCTGATTGTTTTCTTGTTTTGGTAGTGTTGTAACAAATGTTTTTTTAAAATGCAGATTTTGGGAGAACGAGAAGGTTAGACTAGATTATCGACCAGTTCACCTAAACACATTGGACGACGAGGTGGAGTCTTTCCCTCCTAAAGCTCGTGTATATTGATGTGCTTCATCCGAATAAAACCCCTCGCCAAACAAGTAGGATAAAGGAAGTTAACAATAGAAATGATATACTTATGATGTGATAGAGAAACAGAGGGGATAATACTTGGGTGAATTTCATTTTTTTCAATTGCAGCGAGAAGGGTGTTGTTACCCTTTGATTATTTTCTAAAAGCTTCCTGCAATAATATGGTTTTGAGAGAGAGATTTTGTTCATGAACCAAATTGGTGATAATTCAGAAAGTGAATTTGTAATAATAACAATGTCTGCGTTTTTGTGTAAACTGCATTAAGGTAATAAGAAGCTCAATTTGTTCTTTACCTTCAGTTGTGAATTTACCCCAATTCTTTTTGTTCAGGGCTTATGTATATCTATCTACACACTATTCCCTTTGATTACATTAGTTCTTCCAGGTCTTTATCCTTTAATTGAATTTTTGTCGCAGAAGATTTGAAACCTTTTGTTTCCCCTTTCTTTTAAATATTTGTATAGAAAACTTTAAAAAAAAAAAAAAAAAAAAAACTTTGGTGTGCTTTTGCTCCTTTTTATCAATTTTACTAGTATGAACAAAACTAATAAAATGAAAGCAAATTTGTCAAAACAAAAATTTTATGTGTCTAAGTTTGCGAGAAATAATATTTTATAATTTTTCTGTATCTTCATACCTTACTCTTTTCTTTTTTTGTTGAGAGAAACAATCTTAGTCCACTTTCAAGCAATGAGCTGTTGACCGAACTTTTTCCGGCGTCTATTGTGATATCTGGTATACAGGTAATGTGCGATTCTTTTTCTTAGAAATTTTTTCAAAATGGTCCTTTTATATGTTTGATTTTGCGAAAAATAATCTTTTATAATTCTTTCAAATCTTATAAAAAAATTTATTTTGTGAGAGACAACTTTAGTGTAACCTTTTATAATGAGGAAATTTTTGTATGATGCTAGCTAGCATCATTGTAAACTTACATGGAGATTGGAGATGATAAATGAACTTGTGGAGGCTTCAATTGGAAAAATTCCTAACATGCTAGGGGTCAAGGAATGCATGAGTGTGATATGCTTCTCAATGATCGCTATGAGAGTTTTAATAATATGATTGAGGGAGTGAAAAAAATTCCTCTAGTTAAAGGAGTAGATAAGGAGTATATTATGCAAAGGATTTTGGAAAAAAAAAAAAAGAAGGGCTGAAAATTAACACACTAGTTAAGGATATGTTTGGTACCATTTTCAATTTTAGTTTTCATATTTTTTCAAAACAACCGTCAATTTTATTAATTTTCTCAAAATGGCTTTTTTCTTATGAATGAAAGTTTTTTTTTTCTTTTTAAAAAAGGTTGAAAAGAACAAATGATAAGTGGGCTTTTGAGAGTTAATTTCACCATTAGTGCTTATGTACGAAATGTGTGTGTGATATTTCGTACAAATAATGTTATTTTATAAAACTAAAGTTATATAAAGTAAGTAGTTGGTTAGATACATGGAAAGATTGTATATATATATTTTTTAATCGTGCGTTAATTAATTTGTTTCAACCTTGAGCATTCCCTTATAGAGTAGACAACTCTCAAAGTTCTCAGTTAATTCCAACAAAAATTGATGCCATGACTCACAATATGAGGGGAAAAAACGATTATACAAGATTTTAAAATCTCAATAAGAGTCTCGCCAATGATAATGCCCTAAATAATCACAATTATCATAATAGGATGAAAGTAACAGCAATCATTTGCTTAAGTGATATAGTCAAATGCACAGTGTCATCCACTACCAAGTGCTAACGTCTTTCTCTATTAGTCTACTCCGTATTACTAAGAATCTATTACTATATATTAAAAGAGACACCAGAAATGACACGTGTCAGTTTCTGGTGAAAAATTTTCCCGCCAAAAACTCTTTCCTAAAAAGATATATTTACTTTTTTCTTTTTTTATTTTCTCTCCTTTTGTATAAATGTTTATATATGCAAAAAAAAATATATAGGATTATGGAATACATTTATAGGAATACTCAATATTATTGGAGTTAAAATTTTACTAACACGTATGGAATAGATTTATATACTCCTCCCCTGTTTAATTGTTTAAACAGTAATAGATTATGGAATAGATTTTTTTTTTTTTTTTGATGCAAATGAGGGGCAGGCCCCAACAAAACAAAAAACTAAGTACTAGAAATTAAACGTGGCCAAGCCACTCCAACTAGATCGTCATGAAGTATCTTCCTAAGCTCCAACGGTGGAACTTGAATTATTTGTATCTTCGATGCTTGTGTGACTCCAATTTTTGCTAACCAATCAGCTGCTTTGTTCCCTTCCCGATACACATGAAAGAAATAAACCTCCCAATCTGTGTCTTTGATCATGCTCCTGCAACTCTGAATTAGGTACACACAGTCACCTCCGTACGGGTCTGTGCTACTTATTGCAGCAACAATAGCTTGATTATCAACTTGTATCATAAGCTTCTTTGTTCCCATACGAATAGCAATGTCAAGCCCAATTTCTAGTGCTTTAACTTCAGCCCGGAAAGCAACACATGACCCAAAATTCGCCGAAAATGCATATTGTAAAGCTCCCATATGGTCTCTGATTATACCACCTCCACCCGCAGGGCCAGGACTGCCACGAGCCGATCCGTCTGTATTCAATGCTAACCAACCCTGTGGGGGGAATCTCCATTTAATCATTACCTGATGTCGTGGAAGTGAGCTTACTCCAATTCGTAGTGTATCATTATTACGGGCCTTCCATGCTTCCTCAAGCCTGGTAAGTAGGAATCTACCAACATTAATTGGTATATCATTACTCCTATCAAATACTACATAATTCCTCCAATTCCATATCCACCATATTGTAATTGCAAAATATGTAGGCCATATTTCCTTGTCATAATGTTGCTGAGGTGAATAGTTGAGATTATTAAAGAGCCATTGTTTGATAGTTGATGCCGTGCGAAAGTTAGGGGCATTAGCAGGTCCTCCTACCGTACTCCAAACTTTAGTTGCTGCTGTACAATCGCGAAGGATGTGCAATGATGTTTCTTCTTCCTTCCCACATTGTGGGCATGTAGGATCAAGTGTAAGTTGTCGTTTAACACGATTTGCATTCCCCATTAACCGATCATGCATTGCTAGCCACATGAAAACTCTGATTCTCTGTTGGACTCTAACCTTCCAAACTGCTTCCCATTTTCTGTCAATGGGTTCAATATCATCCCTTCTTATCAACTGCATTGCTGACTTGATCGTAAACACACCCTTGGATGATCCACCCCAGAAGATTAAATCACCCATTGAAGGGTCATCTTTGAGCTTGTATGAATCAATCTCCTTTAATACTACTGGTGGTAATATCTCTGCTATTCTTGTCCACTTCCATGAACAACTCTCTTTGGTCCACATTTCCTCAACCGTAGCACCATCAATGTCTGATGGAATTACACATGTTGCATATTCACGGAGAGGTTTCTCACTTGCCCAACGATGATCCCAAAATAAAGTTTTTGTACCGTTTCCAACTGCCATTCTCGAGCCACTACAAATGATATTCGCATTTTCCGTGATCCCTCTCCAGACATTAGACATATTCTGCTTTGGTTCAAACATATCTATATCGCAATATTTAGCTCGAAGGACCCTAGACCACAAGGCATTTGGCTCGGTTAGAACTCTCCAACCCAATTTCGTAAGGAATGCTGAATTAGACTGTCTAGCTGACCGTATACCCAACCCTCCTTGGTCTCGTGGCCTTTGTAGCTTTTCCCAGGACAATAGATGAACCTTACGTTGTTCATCTGTACTACCCCATATGAAATTTCTGGTCCGTTTGTCAAGACTGTCACAAATCGTTTTGGGAATCTTGGCCGTTTGCATCGCATAAGTTGCCATTGTTGAGACAGTAGACTTTGCTAAGGTAATTCTTCCGGCTAGAGACAAGTACTTGGACTTCCATCCTGCTAGTTTCCTGTCTATCTTCTCACATAAGTAACCAAAAGTCTCTCTGGTAACTCTACTCGTTAAGGTAGGCATACCAAGATATAACCCAAGGTCACTAGTTGCTTCAATGTCCAATTCGTAGCAAATGGCTTGCTGCTGCTCAAGAGGGACATTTTGGGAGAAGTAAACTCTTGATTTTTCAAGACTTACTTTTTGGCCAGATGCTTTACAAAATTTTTGAAGGCACCGCTGCATATTCTTTGCTTGCTCAAGATTGGCCTCCGAAAATAACATAATGTCATCAGCAAAAAATAAATTAGAAAGGTTAGGACCATTACGACTCGTACGAATCGGAGCCCAAGCACCTTCAATGATAGACTCTTCGATTACCTGGTTGAGTCGTTCCATACACAACACAAATAGGTACGGAGAAAGTGGATCACCTTGACGTATACCTCTCGAAGGTTTAAAAGTCTCCGTGGGTTCTCCATTCCATAGTATCTTCATGGACGAGGTAGTGACGCACTCCATGATGACTTGGATGAGTCTAGTCGGAAATCGAATTTCCAGTAGAGTATCTTGTATAAAGCTCCATCTTAGTCTATCGTAGGCCTTTTCAAAGTCAATTTTAATAGCCATAAAACCTTTCGACCCTTGTTTGTTTCTCATGGTATGGATCACTTCTTGTACAATAACAATATTGTCAGTAATTTGCCTTCCTGGAACAAAGCTCGATTGTGTACAAGCTGTTAAATGAGGCATCATAGGCTTGATCCGGTTCACAATAGTTTTTGTCACAATTTTATATGCCACATTGCATAGGCTTATCGACCTAAATTGATTAGCAAATTCTGGATTTTCTACCTTAGGAATAAGGACAATGTGAGTATCGTTAAGTCTTTTCGACATCCCTTTCCCTTCTAGGACATTAGAGGCTAACTGATAAACATTATCTGACACCATGTCCCAATTTTTCTGAAAAAAGAGTGCTTGAAAACCATCAGGACCAGGAGCTTTTAGAGCTCCCATATTTTTCACTACTGTCTCAATTTCAGTAGGAGAATAAGGCCTGATAAGAGCCTCCCAATCAGGTAAAGAGAATTCTGGAAAAATGTCCCTAGGGAGGTCATTATTCCCATCATTATCTTCAATGAGTTCTTCTGTAAACAATGATGAGAAAAAGCTAACAATTGAAGCCTTTACCTCATTTTTGTCCGTTACCCATACTCCTGCATTATTCTTTATTGCATTGATTTTGTTCCTCCATCTTCTTGCTATTGTACTAAGGTGGAAGAACGTGGTATTTCGGTCCCCATCCCTTATCTAATCAACTCTCGACTTTTGATACCAAAGTAATTCCTCCTGGTGAAGTACCTCATCCAACTCCTTACGCAGTTTTGCTTCAAGAATAATGTGTTTTCTGGTACGATTTTCAGCAAGGCAACGTTGGACACCAGCTATACGGGCCATGAGTGTCCTTTTTTCCTTGAATATATTATGAAACTCCATTTTGTTCCACTCCTGTAACTCATTCGCCATGTAGGTAAGGTGTGGAACTAAAGGAGCAGTTTTACACCATTTTGCTTCAATAAAGTCTTGGAACTTCTCATGAGTCATCCAAGCAGCCTGAAATTTGAAAGGTTTATTTATTGAATTCGTAGGTACAAATCCATTTGGTGAAATCAATATATAGGGGGCAATGGTCTGATTGAATAGCCGGTAGGTGCTTGACACTAGCCTTGGGACATTTCAGGCTCCATTCTCCGTTGCATAGAGTTCTGACGAGCCTAGCGCTATTCCAAGTTGAAACTGAATTACCTCTAGACCATGTGTGCGAGGCTCCTGAGAACTCCACTTCAAGCAGACCAATTTCTTCAACCCACTCATTGAATCTGCGACTCCTTCTTGTAGTTTTCGAGTAGCTACTACTACGTTCCCAGTTATAGCGAGTCTCATTAAAGTCCCCCGCAAGCATCCAAGGTTTGTTATTGGATGAGGCAAAGTCTTTTAGTTCTCTCCATAAATCTTGTCTCTTAGTTGGGTCTGGACTTGCGTAAACAGCAGTGAAGTACCATGGTTCCTCTCCCACTCTCTTGATGTTCATTGTGATGTATTGGTTGTGTTTGATAATAGGGTCTACCGAGACCAAGTCCGGCTTCCAATACACCCATATGCCTCCACTAAACCCTTGGGCATCCATTCTTGTATGTCCTGTGTAATTCAGTATATTGGCTATTCTAGTGGCTTGAGTTCCACTCATGTGAGTCTCTACTAAGGCAAAGACACTTGGATTATTTGTTCGGATAACCTCTTTTAGCGCAGCTATAAATGCTTGGCTTCCAGCACCTCTTACATTCCATACCAGGAATGAAACAGGTAGTAAGTTCGGAGCTAGATTAGGAGATCTATCTATCATTAAAACAGGTATAGAGGGTAGTGACGAAACAAAGGCGTCTGAAATCATTCGATACAGTCTGTTGACTTCATTGGGAAGTAACACATTCACCACCAACTCCGGTGGTTCCGGCTGCGGCTCGATCCACGTCTCGAACCTCACCTCCAGTATATGAGTCAGGGGGTCTGCCGTGCATAGGTAGGGGGCCTCCATCTCCTGGCCCACAAATATTGTTTTCTCGGTTGGGATCAGCAACTTGATCACGTTCATTGATGGGGGGAACATACTGTCGTTCCACCCTTGATTCTCCATGGCTACTAGGTATATTAGTTATGTCTTTTAGTGCTTCTCTCTGCTTTTCTGAAACTTTTGAGGCTTGGAAAATAACAGTTGGACTGACTGCTATAATTT
The DNA here is from genome assembly GCF_020520425.1 of Spinacia oleracea. Taxonomy (NCBI): domain Eukaryota; kingdom Viridiplantae; phylum Streptophyta; class Magnoliopsida; order Caryophyllales; family Amaranthaceae; genus Spinacia; species Spinacia oleracea. The sequence continues at coordinate 153,130,971 of NC_079489.1, forward strand.
CTTGATTAGGGACAATATCAGAAGGCTTCGAATAAGGTATATGGATATTTTCTGTAGGTTGAGCCGGCAAAGGGTCCTTAGTAATCTTCCTTTGGTATATTTGTGGAGTAATTTTAGGGATATTATTTGATTTGTTCCCCCAACTAGTGGAATAATTTTTTCCAATATTGAAACTATTTGTAAAGTTTCCTTTCTGTGATGCTTCACCTAAATTGACAGTACCTTCAACCGAGAAATTTGTGGAGAAAATATTTTTTGGAGTATTTCCCAAACTCAAATTTTGTATATTTTGATCAATCCCTTGATCAACTCCTGGATTTGCGTCTCCTTCCACTTCCAACGCCCCAAATCTTGAGCCTTGCTTGTTTTTCTCCTTATTTTTCTGCCTTTGATTGTTGATTTTTGTTTGAGTATCTACCTTCGAGTTAGGTTGGCCATCCTTTGTACCTTGATTTGCTTTCTCAACTCTAGGCACTCTCTTTCGGACTGGTTTCTTGACAAGCATCCAGGCTCCAAAATCAGCATTGATCTCTTGGACATTATCTTGGTTAACATCAACACCCAATTGGTCATTTATTTTTTCGTTTAATAAATCAATATGCATTTCTTCACCAGTTTCATCTTGTTTACATTTCTCGTTTCCATGACCAAATTTACCACACTTGAAACAAATCATACGCAACCCTTCGGATTGAATACGCCATATTTTTCCTTTTAGCCAGAACTTTGACAGTAGCGGTTTATCTAGGTTTATCTCCACGGCTATTCTTGTGAACTGACCTCTTTCAGCATAGGCTGTAGTTTTGTCTACACGTACTACCTTACCAATCTTTGAGCCTATTTTTAACAGGAAGTCTCTATCAAAATACTCGACTGAGAGATTTGGAATGCGGACCCAAGCTGTAATGACTCTAATGGGAGCATCGTCCGGGATAAAATTTGGTATCCATTTCCTAATAGTAAGGTAACTATCATCAATTAGCCATGGACCCTGTGCTAGCACGAAGTTGTAATCATCTGGGCAAGTAAACCTAGCAATGAAGTATTTGTTTCCAATATCTGTTAAGGCCACTTCTCCTCTCAATTGCCAGACCTTCTTTAATCTCTTCATCAACCCATGTATCCCAATTTACCATCAAACATTCTAATAATGAGAGTGTTCTTCCATGGTTTACGCATACGTTGTTTGTCCTCCTTGCTTAGCAGAATTATCGGGCACCGTTCACTTTCTTCGAAGTCCGTAGATGGTTCATCATCGTCCGATATTTCCTCATCTTCGTCTTCAGGGAACCCATTTTGTGTATAATCTTGGGATGGATCTCTCCTGAGCATATCCCGAAATGAAGTAGCTACTCCATTATTCATATTCTGCACGGGACCTAATCTAGTAATTAGTAAATTCGGGTGGTATATTAAGAGTTAAATGGTAAGTTTAGGTAATAAATTGAATCTGGTCTATGAAAAATAAAATTTATCTTTGACTTGTGAGTACCAAACTATGTTATTTGGTACCAAATAAAATTGCAACCACGTTACTAAACTATATTATTTGGTACTACATAAGGAATACAACTACGCTTCTTGTACCAAATATGTGGTTTGGTACTAAATGAAAATGCATAATATTAGTACTCTGTATACAAGGTATACCAATTAATCGATTATAGAACAAGACTTCCTCAACATTTTGATTTGTGATTTTGAGTTATGACTATGGGTGTTGACGAGCCTATTCTGCACGCGAACCATTCGATGCTCTACTCGAGCTCAGGTTCAGCTCGATATTTAGCGAGCTAAGCCTGAGCTATCAAAGGCTCAGCTCGAAAGCTCGTGAACAAGCTCGAATTCGTTTTAATACATGTATTTTCTATAGAGTATAAAATATTGAGCAAGTTTTTGCATAAATAATTTTTTAATAGATATTTATATAAATATATTTAACATAATAAATTGAAAAATTGACAAACGTATTTCTTAATTAAACATTTAATGATAAAACTTAAGCGAGCCTATTGATCTTCGATCCGAACCGACCTCAGTTTTAATGTTTTGAGCTCGAGTCCAATTTTCCGAATTCGACGAGTTTCATGCTCGAACCGAGCTCGAGCTCACGAGATTCGAGCTCAAGCCGAGCCTTTACAGACTCGATCTCGGTTCGGCTTATTAAAAGCCCTGATTACATTATACTCTAATAAACAAATACTCCCCTCGTCCCTTAATACTCGTACCTGTTTCCTTTTCGAGTCGTCCCTTAATACTTGCACCTCTTCTATAAATGGAAATTTTTACCAATATTATATTATTTCTTACACTTACCTACTAACCCACTTCCTACAAAAAATCATTTAAAAATTCACACCCCCACTACCCCTTACACATTTCTCACTAACTATATTAAAAAAATAACACACTATCAACTACCACCCATTAAATTAATAAGTCAATTCAAGTGTCTTAAACTCCGCACCAGTCAAAACGGTGTGAGTATTAAGGGACAGAGGAAGTACTCATTAAAAATCTGAATCCTCAACCATCATAAATTTACAAGGGTTCATCCAAAAGAACCAAATCAACTTCAGAACTACCCAAAAAACAGTGACTTTTAACCATCAAATTTCTCCTAAACCAATTACTAACCACTAATTCTTACATCTTCCTAACCATTTTTACCACAAAATTTTCACCTTCACCGGTCAACGGTTCAGTCAAAACAGTAAAAAACCCATTCCGGTTCCCGAATATAATATCAGTAAATCGGCGATCCCCCACCATAACAACCTCCATGGATTGGAACCCGAGTTGCCTCTCTATTTCCTCTGAACCGCCACCCGGTTTCTTCACCCTATGCCGCACCACTTTAACCCCTAATTATCTCTCCACCGCCGCCGCCTTCGACTCGTCCGAGTCAAACTTGTATAACCCCACCGAGTTACTTAACACGACGACGTTCCCTTCGCCGAATACCGCCACGCAACTCTCCATTGACAAACGAAGCGGGTCCCACAAGGTTAAGGAATAGGGTAAGGTGATGGTGTTATCCTTGTCGAAAACCACTCCTTTGAATCCTTTCCGATGGAGTTCTTCCTAGTTGATGTGCCGAATGTTGGAGACTTTCAGGCGAGGGAGGAGAAAATTGGGGTTGTTTGTTACAAATTTTTATGCGGAGATTATGCCCTCGGGGTTGAATCGTTGGTCGATTGCGGATTTGAGTTTTGCCCACCACGAGTTTGGGGAAATGCGCAAGTGAAATTGCGGGGTTTTTCTGCGCTGAGATAGATTGGTTTTCTCTCTCGTTTGATGAAGGCTTTGTTTGGTGGAGGGGATTCGGAAGGAAAAGAAAAGAAAGGAAAGGAAATGATTTTATTATGTTCCCATGTTTGGTTACATAAATTACATAGGATTTGATGGGAAAGGAAAGGAAATGAGAGGAAAGATTTTTTGTAAAAATTCCAGTTATCTTTTGTAATACCCCGAATTTTTAAACTCAATTAATTATGTTTAATTATTTTTTTTAGCTTAAAATCATTTTAAACCCTAATTTCGAACTTTATTTTAATTAACGAAGTTTTTTTTTCGCTTGAAATTTTAATATTGTTACACGATTTATTTTTCAGATTTTATAATTTAATTTCATATTTACGAGCTTAAGCTACTCTTTAAATCTTAATTATTTCGTAATTATTTCGGATTTTAATGATTTCGGAACGTTCTTATTTTATTCGAAAACTAAATTTATTTTTCGTTAACGATATTTTTATAAAGAATTATTTTAGCTAAACATTTCTATTTTTAGTAGTTTCCTAAAATAGCAATTAAAATTCAGAAATTTGCCTAACTAGTGAAAATTACTAAAATGCCCCTAAGGAGCCAAAATTCCAAATGTCTTCTTCCCTTTGCTCTCCACGTAGAAAAGAATGGAGGAATTCCATCCTTGCTCTCCTTCCCTCAAATCAGTCCACATTTATTTGCTTGAGCCCCAAGGCCTTCCCCCTTCTAGAATCCTACCTAAATTACAAATTCCATTCAATTTCTGATGAATATCAATACCAAAATCAAATTACAAAACTGAAAACAAACTCCCCTTGTTCTTCCTTAATTCGAACCAACGACCACCATCTTCCACCACCATAAACCATACTGTCGACCACCACCAACCGCCCAGCATCACCTGACTGCCACTTTCCACCACCACACACCCACCGCATCCCTTCCCCGCTCCCTTTTCTCTCCGAACTCCCCTGCTTCTCCCTTTCTTTGCCACGCTGCACACCAACGCCACACACACCACCACCACCGTCCACCCTCACCAGCTTATTCACCGACCTCCGCCGACCACTTTCCCCGTCGAGCCACCTTGACTCCGCCCAGAACCAAGCAGAAAACGCCTCCTCTTGAACTTCCCCTGTTTCCCCTGCTCGCGCTTCCCTTTTTCCTTTCCCTGTGCCCTGCCGCCGAGAACCACCGCCACCATTGCCTCTGGCGCAACAACTCTGCGCCGCCCAACCAGCCGCTACCCCAATCTCCCTCCTTCCTTCCTCTGCTCGTGCACCCCTCCCCTGCCTGCTCGTGTTTTCCATTCCCAGAAAACCAAAATCAATTAAGTTTCAATTTGAAACTTAATTGATTCTCCTCAAACCCATAATAAGTTTGGCCATATTTCATTTGGGCTATTGGGTGAGTTAAAAGCTAATTGTGTTTTCAGATTTCCTAGTTTATTAATTTTCGTGTTTTAATAATTTTTTTTATATAATTATTTACTAATAAAATGATTTATTATTTTTCAGGTTTAATTATCGATTTATAAAATAAATTACTAGCTTGATTTAGCAACAACCGAATTTATATAATATTTTCATGTGAAATCGATTTATGAACTATATAAATATATTTCGATTAAAATTTCTCGTAATAATAATATTTTCATTAAAATTCGAAATTATACTTTTTATTAAAATTCATTAATTATAAATTCATTACTTATAAAATTTATTATTTATAAAATATTGATTTTTGATTATTTATCGTTGTAGTACTAATTCAATAATTTATTATTCTGAAAGAAATCGGACTTGGAGCTCAGGAAGAACGATCCATCAAACAGGAAGTATAGAACAACGGTTGAGGTAACGGCTATTGCTAGTACCCGCAACCCCCTTATAAATGTATTATGAAATTATGACGTTATGATTGGATTTATGAATTAAATGTTTTGACATGTTTTATGGATTGTGGGAATGAATTATGATTTGTTTGAATTATTCTTTATAATATGATTTGATTGAGTTTTCTCATAAAATGATGTTTATGCAATGCTATGAAAGAAATGATGTTTTATGGATCCCAGAATCTAAATGATGTTTTATGATCTAAAAAGAGTTATGTTATTTCAACTGAAATACAAGCCAAGGTTTGGTAAAATTACATACAACATGATAAATGAAAGTGAAAGACCTGGTTTGTCTGGCAGTATATAAACTACTATCTTCCTATCTATCGCTCATGCATGCACCACGGGCACCTGTCCACCCATGGATTTTGAGCCCAGGCTCCCATGGTTTATGAGCCCAGGCTCAGGGCCCAGGCCCCAACTTACAGTTCGATGATGAGTCCAGGCTCTTATGGGCCCAGGCCCAGTGGAGAATTCCTTCACGGTTCGTACTTGCCGACAACTAGCATGTTAATTAAAAAGTTATGAATGAATTAAATATGATGTTTTATTAAATGTTTTACTTATTCTATTCTCCCTGTGTTATTAAATAAAATGAGTTAAAATGAATTTACGTTGCTAGGGTAGTCATTACTGAGTTTTCGGCTCACCGTTTTGTTTTCTGTTTTAGGTACGGCGGGGAACGATGGAAACGAGTAGTGGCGAGGAATTTCACCTTAGTATTAATCACCTAGCTTATGCTTAATGTTTTAATAGTTTAAATAAAGACTTTTAGTAGGTTATGTACTTTTTACTTTGGAAATATAAAGGATTATTATGTTGATTTTGGAGTTTTAAAAGCTTATGATCGATGGTTGCCTTGTAATTCCCAAGAGGGAGTTACGGCAGGTAATGTCCCGACCAAATTAGGTTAATTCCGCTGCTAATTATGCTTTAATAATTGAATTAGAGGCCGGGGCGTTACAGTTTGGTATTCAGAGCAAAGGTTCTGGACCATAAGTGCTAAACCTTACGGGTTTTGCACGTAATAGAATTTAATAGGCTTTAAACAAAGAGTTTTAAGGAATAAGCTAAAAAGGAATATGATAAAGTCATGTTAAGTTAAAATTAAATGAGTGTGAGCGTAGGAACGCACGGGATAAAAGGGATTCATTTCTCATGTTATTTATGTTTTTCTGATTGAATATGTTATGCGAAATATCGATTATCGAGGTTACTAACGATACCACAAACGAAGCTCACAACAACCGCAACATTCACAATGACGTCATCCACAATGATGTTTTCCATGATGATTCCTATGAAGACCAATCTATACAAGACCACAAGGAGATGATGGAACGATTAGGAACGGAAAGTACGATGTCAACTGAATTAGTCAAAGATTCTCGAAAAACGAAAGTCACTAATGCAAACGAAATTGCGTCACTATTCACTCTCGAATCCACCAATCTATGACGACAATCCCGATTCGATGGAATTTGAAGACTGGATCAATCATATGGGGCAACTATTCGAGACTTTGCAATACCCCGACGAATAGAAAACGAATGTTGTGCAAGAACGTATATGTGTTATCGACGTGGAAAGATCTCTTTGTCAAAAATTGTCCTAAAACCCCCCTCCCACGACTACTGGAGAAGCAACCTCGACCGATCACGGACGAAGCAACGATGCTAGGGTTAATCATAATCCATCACGACCACCAACGTATGCAAGAGCTTTCATGATAAAGGACGAAGATGACGCCAACGCTGATATTATTTTGATTTAGCTCTCTCTCGCTTTAGAACCGAACTTCCCTTGATTTCATGTTTATCGTCATATGTCACGTAATGAGTTTCATACCCTAGATAGACTAGGAAAAGTTTAAGCATTACTGTTTTCTTGGAAGATGTTAAGTTAAGCATGGTTCGAACTCAAAGATTTTATGGATATGAATTGTTTTGAGGAATTTTTATGGTTATGAAATCTTGAAGGATAGGATAAATATTAGAGTACCAAACGAGAATAAGGTTGTATTTCATGAGTGGTGAATCACTAAATAAGTGGAGGCCATCCTAGGTTTATAGTGTTCAAGTGCGAATGGAATTGATTCTAGCTAGGGTTACCTTTCCGTGTTACTCATGATTAATATTTTGGTGTTTATAAGTACAAAAGTCTATTATCTAAAAGATGGTTGATATGCCTTTATTAAGGAAGCTAAGAAGTTATACATAAATGTTATGAACCCAACATGAGTTATGATGAAAGACCCATTTGAGTTGATACATGAATAAGATCTTGAGGATTTTTCCAAAAGAAGTTATCAAGAATTAGTCTGTCAATAAGGTTGAATGATAGAGTACCGAAAGAGCATGACTTGTATTTTTGTAAGTGGTGAACCATCGATTAAATTAAGGTTATTCAAGGTTTAAAGCGTGCGAGTATAATTGATTTTTGACTTACTATTCCACACCCTTTATAACGACTGTCCTATGGTTGTAAGTACCTAAGTGTATTTTCAGATATGTTAAGGAAGCTAAGCTAGAATTTTAAAAGTTATGCAAGAATATTATGCGCAACCAAACATGGTTTGTGGTGAAAAGATGAAATTGAGGTTACACAATGAAGTTCTGAGAATTATAAAAGAAGCTATCAGGAATTAGTCTTTCAGTAAGGTTGATGGTATTCTTGGTTTACCTTTCCGCATCATTTATAGGGATTGTTTTTGTGTAGTTATTTGAAAGGATGCTTGATTATCTTCATAGAAGAAAAGTTGAACTAGAGAATGTAAGGTTTTGCAAAAATGTTGTGAGGAAAAGTATGATTTATAGTGAGGACATGAAATTGAGTTTGCAAATAAAGCAAGTTATCGAGAATTAGTCTGTCTATTAAGTTGATGATATCAATGGATGTTATCGAAAAGAATTATGAATGATTGAGGAATGCAATGGAATTAGGAATAGAAAATCGACAAAATAACATGTCTGTAAAACCAGGTAGTCTTAACTAAGTTTTCTAGAATCTAGATTGTTTATGATAAAGGCATGCTTGATGGCTTAGCATTATCCACAAAATACGAGATTTTTCGACCCAAGGATAAGTAACAAAGTCGTATGTCTAACAATATATTTCTAGTCACGTGATTGGATTCGAACCCCTACAACGAACGCACTTAACGAAGTCACTCAACATAGAAGAAAGATCGGAGATCGAAATCAAAACACATCGAATAATGAAATTCAACGACAAAGATTTTTACAGCAAAGGAGACAATAGAAAATGAAAGTGAAATGTCTCTAATTATTCTCCCATGAACGAGATGATGTATGAATAACTATGTTTTCTATGAATGATTATGTTATGGTCAACCATGCTCGTGTGTTAGATCAAATGATTATGAATGTTATGAATGTTATGCTTATGTTGAATTTGAAAATTTCAATTAATGAACTATGTCTCTATGATATGGATTATGTTTATGCTGACATGATTGTATTGGTAATTTAATTGTTATACATGGATGCCGTCTTCGATGGAAGTTCTCCTGAGCTCAGAGTACGAGATTGTGAAAATAAATAACTTTTACAATTGTTTGAGTATTGCAATTGATAGATAAATATTTATTTTCATTATATATACATATATTTTCAGAATTATAGTTTTTTCATTAAATGTTACTATTTTTGGTAGAAAATATTTTCAAACAAGATCTCACAAAGTAAAATGGGAACCTAGTCTATGCTAAAAAGTTTGCCCCTTTTATGTTCTTTGCTCCTCGATCCTATTTGATGAAATAAAGTGGAGATACGAAAGATGATGGTGGAATGTAATTGAGCTTAATGACGATTAAGGATCAACAAATAGTTTTGCCCCCTTTTGTATTCTTTACTCTTCGAAACTAGGTCTCGAGTTGAAGCGGAGTCCTAAAAGATGATTGCGAAATGAAAGCTAGACCTTGTCAGAATTGAAATTGTGAGATCTTGGTTTTAAATAAAACATTATACTTTTATTCGAGTGTTTTCAATTTTCAACAATCATTTTATAAATCTAATTTCCAAGTTCCGAGGACGAAACTTTTTCTAAGGGGGTAAAAATGTAATACCCCGAATTTTTAAAACTCGATTAATTATGCTTAATTATTTTTATTTAGCTTAAAATCATTTTAAACCCTAATTTCGAACTTTATTTTAATTAACGAAGTTTTTTTTTCGCTTGAAATTTTAATATTGTTACACGATTTATTTTTCAGATTTTATAATTTAATTTCATATTTACGAGCTTAAGCTACTCTTTAAATATTAATTATTTGGTAATTATTTCGGATTTTAATAATTTCGGAACGTTCTTATTTTATTCGAAAACTAAATTTATTTTTCGTTAACGATATTTTTATAAAGAACTATTTTAGCTAAACATTTCTATTTTTAGTAGTTTCCTAAAATATCAATTAAAATTCAGAAATTTGCCTAACTAGTGAAAATTACTAATATGCCCCTAAGGAGCCAAAATTCCAAATGTCTTCTTCCCTTTGCTCTCCACGTAAAAAAGAATGGAGGAATTCCATCCTTCCTCTCCTTCCCTCAAATCAGTCCACATTCATTTGCTTGAGCCCCAAGGCCTTCCCCCTTCTAGAATCCTACCTAAATTACAAATTACATTCAATTTCTGATGAATTTCAATACCAAAATCAAATTACAAAACTGAAAACGAACTCCCCTTGTTCTTCCTTAATTCGAACCAACGACCACCATCTTCCACCATCATAAACCATACTGTCGACCACCACCAACCGCCCAGAATCACCTGACTGCCACTTTCCACCACCGCACACCCACCGTATCCCTTCCCTGCTCCCTTTTCTCTTCTAACTCCCCTGCTTCTCCCTCTCTTTGCCCCGCTGCACACCAACGCCACACACACCACCACCATCGTCCACCCTCACCATCTTATTCACCGACCTCCGCCGACCACTTTCCCCGTCAAGCCACCTTGACTCCGCCCAGAACCAAGCAGAAAACGCCCCCTCTTAAACTTCCCCTGTTTCCCCTGTTCGCGCTTCCCTTTTTCCTTTCCCCGTGCCCTGCCAACGAGAACCACCGCCACCATCGCCTCCGGCGCAAGCCGCCACCCCAATCTCCCTCCTCCCTTCCTCTGCTCGTGTACCCCTCCCCTGCCTGCTCGTGTTTTCCATTCCCAGAAAACCAAAATCAATTAAGTTTCAATTTGAAACTTAATTGATTCTCCTCAAACCCATAATAAGTTGGGCCATATTTCATTTGGGCTTTTGGGTGAGTTAAAAGCTAATTGTGTTTTCAGATTTCCTAGTTTATTAATTTTCGTGTTTTAATAATTTTTATTATATAATTATTTACCAATAAAATGATTTATTATTTTTCTGGTTTAATTATCGATTTATAAAATAAATTACTAGCTTGATTTAGCAACAACTGAATTTATATAATATTTTCACGTGAAATCGATTTATGAACTATATAAATATATTTCGTTTAAAATTTCTCTTAATAATAATATTTTCATTAAAATTCAAAATTATACTTTTTATTAAAATTCGTTAATTATAAATTCATTACTTATAAAATTTATTATTTATAAAATATTGATTTTTGATTATTTATCGTTGTAGTACTAATTCAATAATTTATTATTCTGAAAGAAATCGGACTTGGAGCTCAGGAAGAACGATCCATCAAACAGGAAGTATAGAACAACGGTTGAGGTTACATCTATTGCTAGTACTCGCAATCCCCTTATAAATGTATTATGAAATTATGACGTTATGATTGGATTTATAAATTAGATGTTTTGACATGTTTTATGGATTGTGGGAATGAATTATGATTTGTTTGAATTATTCTTTATAATATGATTTGATTGAGTTTTCTCATAAAATGATGTTTATGCAATGCTATGAAAGAAATGATGTTTTATGGATCCCAAAATCTAAATGATGTTTTATGATCTAAAAAGAGTTATGTTATTTCAACTGAAATACAAGCCAAGGCTTGGTAAAATTACATACAACATGATAAATGAAAGTGAAAGACCTGGTTTGTCTGGCAGTATATAAACTACTATCTTCCTATCTATCGCTCATGCATGCACCACGGGCACCTGTCCACCCATGGATTTCGAGCCCAGGCTCCCATGGTTTATGAGCCCAGGCTCAGGGCCCAAGCCCCAAGTTACAGTTCGATGATGAGCCCAGGCTCTTATGGACCCAGGCCCATTGGAGAATTCCTTCACGGTTCGTACTTGCCGACAACTAGCATGTTAATTAAAAAGTTATGAATGAATTAAATATGATGTTTTATTAAATGTTTTACTTATTCTATTCTCCATGTGTTATTAAATAAAATGAGTTAAAATGAATTTACGTTGCTAGGGTAGTCGTTACTGAGTCTTCGGCTCACCGTTTTGTTTTCTGTTTTAGGTACGGCGGGGAATGATGGAAACGAGTAGTGGCGAGGAATTTCACCTTAGTATTAATCACCTAGCTTATGCTTAATGTTTTAATAGTTTAAATAAAGACTTTTAGTAGGTTATGTACTTTTTACTTTGGAAATATAAAGGATTATTATGTTAATTTTGGAGTTTTAAAAGCTTATGATCGATGGTTGCCTTGTAATTCCCAAGAGGGAGTTACGGCAGGTAATGTCCCGACCAAATTAGGTTAATTTCGCTGCTAATTATGCTTTAATAATTGAATTAGAGGTCGGGGCGTTACATCTTTCCTCCCAAAATTGGAGGAATTTGAGAGGAAAGAGAAAATTAGAAGTCGTTAATTATATTTTCTTTCTCTTTCTTTCACTTAAACCAAACATTGGAAAAAAAATATCTTTCCCTGCCCTTTTTTTCTGGTCAAAATGAGTTACTGCATTAATCACTTAACATCAAATTTACAGCAATTAGAGTTTGATCATACGACCCCACTCCTTATGGAGGCAAAAATACAGCCACTTATGGCACAATTACTCCTAAGCAAGATTGCTTCCAAAAAAAAAATGTCACTGATAGTAGAGATATCATTATTTAAGCATGAGGGTGGGGTAATGTCAATGACTTGATCCAACGTACTGGTCCTTGGCCTTCTTTGCTACGTAATCCACTTCCATAAGCTGCTCCCTTCTTATGAATTTCACCCAAAGGCTTCCTTGGATTCTTTGCAACTACTCCCTACATTTACCATACAAGTTAGTGGCCACGATGTTTGTGCTTGATCATTGTTAATGTTTCCACTGCCATCTTGCAATCAGAGATTATGGTAACATGCTGCCATGTCTTTTTATCACCCATGAAATAGCCATCAAGATTGCTTGTGATTCTGCAGCATTGGCTGTGACAATTGTAAAGGTTCCAGCTATACCAGCAATGAACATATGCTCCGAGTCCCTACAAACAATAGCATAGGAAGTACAAAAAGTTGCATCACATTTAGCAACAAACTTGGTTTGGATAGAAGGATCCATATGCATTTGTCTAGCCGCTGGGTTACTTGAGTGTTTAAGCTTTTACTTCCTCCGAAAGAGAGAACTTTAACCAGTATATAAACTCCAGCAATTGAACTACCTTAAACCACCTCCATATTTAACCTAAACACATGCATGGAACATGTTAGGTTATGATACATATGACAATTCATAAATCATGCGGAAAAACCATAAAGCCAGGAAAGCATATTATTTACACATAATCATTTAGCATAGTTTAGATGCATACTCTTTGTTGCGTGCCTTCCCTAGCTGCGCCCGAACCGAACAAGAACAAGTCTTTAGGACTCCAAGTGTCGTCCCTCCGTAGATAGTCCACAGCACGTCCGGATCCGCCTTAAGCTTGACCAACTAGGATCGCCCTTAAGGTACTTAGAATTTTCGGCACTTATAGGCTATTGTATGACTGAATTTTTGCTCTCAAAAATCACTTTGAATACTTGAATACTCTCTGTAAATATGTGACCCTAGGCACCTATTTATAGAGTTATGGAAAAGGATTTGGAATCCTATTAGGATACTAATTTATTTAATTATAATCCTACTAGGACTCTAATTTAAATAAACTAAATCTTTTAGGATTAGATTTAATCATATGACAAATCCCGGTAGCCTTAGGATTCGAGTAACACACTTCGAGTGATACGCTAGCACCGCACGCAGGCCTTGCGGCCCACGCACAGCGCCAGCCCACTCGTCGCAGCCCCGCGCGCGCGCCAAGGCCATTGCTGGGCCTGGCCTTGCGCTGGACCGGGCGTGGCTTTGCAGCGTATTTTTGGGCGCTTGGGCTTGCTGAGCGTAGGCCTGGCTTCGTGCTGGGCCTTCGTCTAGCAAGTCTCGTCCGATGCTAATTCGTACGACGCGCTTCCGATTAAATTCCCGATTCCGGAATTTATTTCCGATACGAACAATATTTAATATTTCCGATTCCGGAATTAATTTCTGTTTCGAACAAATATTTAATATTTCCGTTTCCGGAATTATTTTCCGATTCCGATAATATTTCCGATTCTGACAATATTTCCGTTTCCGGCAATATTTCCGATTCCGGCAATATTTCCATTTCCGATAATATTTTCCGATACGTACCATGTTTCCGTTTCCGGCAACATCTACGACTTGGATAATATTTATATTTCCGATACGATCCATATTTCCGTTTCCGGCAATATCATCGTTTCCGGAGTATTCATTTCTTGCCTGTGACGATCTCAGCTCCCACTGAAACCAAGATCCGTCGATTCCGAATATCCATAGATGGAGTATTTAATGCCATTAAATACTTGATCCGTTTACGTACTATTTGTGTGACCCTACGGGTTCAGTCAAGAGTAAGCTGTGGATTAATACCATTAATTCCACTTGAACTGAAGCGGCCTCTAGCTAGGCATTCAGCTCACTTGATCTCACTGAATTATTAACTTGTTAATTAATACTGAACCGCATTTATTAGACTTAACATTGAATGCATACTTGGACCAAGGGCATTATTTCCTTCAGTCTCCCACTTTTCCTAAGGACAAGTGTGCATTTCCTAATTCCTTTGTCGCTCGATGCTTGCTCTTGAACATAAGGTAAGAGTTGTCATCCTTATTATGTCCAGAGGTGTTCCTCGGTTTCAGAGTTCAACTGATCAAATAAACAGATAATCATAGCCTATGATTCATCCGAGCACGGCCATGCATTTCACAGTTTCTAGCTCTCCGAGTGGCCTTGTACAACTTTTAAGCATCTCATCCCGATTTATGGGAGGACAATCCCAATCTTGCGATCTTGAGATTAGACTTCGTTTGATAGGTGATTACCTGAGCGTTGCCTTTATAGCCTCCTTTTACGGTGCGACGGTTGGTCAACGTCAAAGTAACCAGTTCTCAAACAAGTAATCTCAAATCACTCAGGTATTGAGGATTTAGTGTCTAATAATTTTAATGAAATTTACTTATGACAGATTTTCATCTCTTACAGTAAAGTTTCATAGGTCTTGTCCGATACTAGTCTTCCCAAAGTAAGTATCTATGCAAATGATTATGACATTGCCATGTCCACATAGTTCAAGAAATAGAACTACTAGTCATCTTGCATTCTAATCGTCTAACGTTTTCTATGCGTCCAATTTTATAGAAAACTCCGACTAGGGACCATTTTCAACCTTTGACATTCAAGTTCACTTGATAGACAGTTCTTAGTCACAGGACTGGTCCTGACAGTCTATCTTGAATATATCGTCAAATTGAAGGGACTCATCATTTAATAAACCACAAATTAAATGGAAAAATGAATTCTTTTCATTTATTGTGAATGATTAACCAATAATGTTTTACAAAGATTTAAACTCTAAAACTTTAAAACATTAAACAGGGATATCAAAGCCATTCTCCAATATGCTTGATTCCCATAGCTGCAGTGTGCGAGTTGTGCTTCGCCTGCGGCAGAGGTTTAGTTAATGGATCTGATATGTTGTCATCAGTTCCAATCTTGTTTATCTCGACTTCTTTTCTTTCAACGAACTCTCGTAGAAGGTGAAATCTACGAAGTACATGCTTGACTCTCTGGTGGTGTCTAGGCTCCTTTGCCTGTGCAATAGCTCCGTTATTATCACAATACAGGGCTATTGGTCCTTTAATGGAGGGGACTACACCAAGTTCACTTATGAACTTCCTTAGCCATATAGCTTCCTTTGCTGCTTCATGTGCAGCAATGTACTCCGCTTCAGTTGTAGAATCCGCAATGGTGCTTTGCTTAGCACTTTTCCAGCTTACTGCACCCCCGTTGAGGCAGAAGACAAACCCAGACTGTGATCTGAAATCATCTTTGTCGGTTTGGAAACTTGCGTCCGTATAGCCTTTAACAATTAATTCATCATCTCCACCATAGACCAGGAAGTCATCTTTGTGCCTTTTCAGGTACTTCAGAATATTCTTGGCAGCAGTCCAATGCGCCTCTCCTGGGTCTGACTGGTATCTGCTCGTAGCACTGAGTGCGTACGCAACATCCGGGCGTGTACATATCATAGCATACATTATTGAACCAATCAATGATGCATATGGAATCCCATTCATTCGTCTATGCTCATCAAGTGTTTTTGGGCACTGAGTCTTGCTTAGAGTTATTCCATGAGACATGGGTAGGTAGCCTCGCTTGGAGTCCGCCATCTTGAACCTATCAAGCACCTTATTGATATAAGTGCTTTGACTAAGTCCAATCATCTTTTTAGATCTATCTCTGTAAATCTTGATGCCCAATATGTACTGTGCTTCTCCTAGATCTTTCATCGAAAAACATTTCCCAAGCCAAATCTTGACAGAGTTCAACATAGGAATGTCATTTCCGAAAAGTAATATGTCGTCGACATATAATACTAGGAAAGAAATTTTGCTCCCACTGACCTTCTTGTATACACAAGATTCGTCTGCGTTCTTGATGAAACCAAAGTCACTTACTGCTTCATCAAAACGTATATTCCAGCTCCTGGATGCCTGCTTCAATCCGTAGATTGACTTCTTTAGCTTGCATACCTTTTTAGCATTCTTTGGATCCTCAAAACCTTCAGGCTGTGTCATAAACACAGTTTCTGTTAAAACGCCGTTTAAGAAAGCAGTTTTGACATCCATCTGCCATATTTCGTAATCGTAATATGCAGCGATTACTAACATTATCCGAATAGACTTTAGCATTGCAACTGGTGAAAATGTTTCATCGTAATCCACACCGTGGACTTGCCTGTAACCTTTTGCAACCAATCTAGCTTTGAAAACTTCAAGTTTCCCATCCTTGTCCTTTTTCAGTTTGAAAACCCATTTGCTTCCAATGGCTTGGTAGCCATCTGGCAAATCGACCAAATCCCATACTTGGTTTTCAGACATGGAGTCTAATTCAGATTGCATGGCTTCTTGCCATTGCTTGGAGCTGGGGCTCGTCATAGCTTGTTTGTAAGTCGCAGGTTCATCACTTTCAAGTAATAGAACGTCATAGCTCTCGTTCGTCAAAATACCTAAGTACCTTTCCGGTTGAGATCTATATCTTTGCGATCTACGCGGGGTAACATTTCTAGATTGACCATGATTCTCACCAGATTCTTCTAAAGATCTCTGAGTTTCATCCTGAATGTCATCTTGAGCATTCTCTAGAGTTTGTTGTTCGACTCGAATTTCTTCGAAGTCTACTTTTCTCCCACTTGTCATTTTGGAAATGTGATCTTTCTCCAAAAAGACACCATCTCGAGCAACAAACACCTTGTTCTCAGATGTATTGTAGAAGTAATACCCCTTTGTTTCCTTTGGATAGCCCACAAGGATACATTTGTCAGATTTTGGATGAAGTTTGTCTGAAATTAATCGTTTGACGTATACTTCACATCCCCAAATCTTCAGAAAAGACACATTTGGAGGCTTTCCAAACCATAATTCATATGGAGTCTTTTCGACAGCTTTAGACGGAGCTCTATTTATAGTGAGTGCAGCTGTATTTAGTGCATGTCCCCAAAATTCTAATGGAAGTTTGGCCTGACCCATCATTGACCTGACCATGTCTAGCAAGGTTCTGTTCCTCCGTTCCGACACACCGTTCCATTGTGGTGTTCCAGGAGGAGTCAATTCTGATAGAATTCCACATTCTTTCAGATGGTCATCAAATTCATAGCTCAGATATTCACCGCCTCTATCAGACCGCAGTGCCTTAATCTTCTTGCCTAATTGAATCTCTACTTCACTCTGAAATTCCTTGAATTTGTCAAAGGATTCAGACTTATGCTTCATTAGGTAGACATAACCATATCTACTGAAGTCATCAGTGAAAGTGATAAAGTAGCTGAAACCACCTCTAGCATTTGTACTCATTGGTCCACATACGTTTGTATGGATTAAACCCAATAGTTCATTTGCTCTTTCTCCAACTTTAGAGAAAGGTTGCTTTGTCATTTTGCCAAGTAAACATGATTCGCATTTACCATAATCCTCTAAGTCAAATGGTTCTAGAATTCCTTCCTTTTGAAGTCTTTCTAAGCGTTTCAAGTTTATATGGCCTAATCGACAATGCCACAGATAGGTGAGATCTGAATCATCCTTTTTGGCCTTTTTGGTATTTATGTTATATACCTTTTTGTCGTGATCTAATAAATAAAGTCCATTGACTAATCTAGCAGATCCATAAAACATCTCTTTAAAATAAAACGAACAACTATTGTCTTTTATTAAAAAGGAAAATCCCTTAGCATCTAAGCAAGAAACTGAAATGATGTTTTTAGTAAGACTTGGAACATGGAAACATTCTTCCAGTTCTAAAACTAGTCCGGAGGGCAACGACAAATAATAAGTTCCTACAGCTAATGCAGCAATCCGTGCTCCATTTCCCACTCGTAGGTCGACTTCACCCTTGCTTAACTTTCTACTTCTTCTTAGTCCATGTGGATTGGAACATAAGTGTGAGCCACAACCTGTATCTAATACCCAAGAAGTTGAATTAGCAAGTATACAGTCTATAACGAAAATACCTGAAGATGGAACGACTGTTCCATTCTTCTGATCTTCCTTTAGCTTTGGACATTCTCTTTTGTAATGGCCTATTCCATCACAATAAAGACAGCTTGATGTGGACTTGTCCTGCTTTGATTTAGCATCGCCCTTGGACTTTCCACTTTTCTTGAACGGTCTCCTTCTAGCCTTGAGTAAATCTTTGGCTTCACAGTCCAGTATTATTTCAGCCTTTCTGACAAGGTGAACAAATTCTGCAACTGTTTCTTCTCTTGGTTCACTTAGGTATAGTTGCTTGAAGCGACCAAACCCACTGTGTAGTGAATTGAGCAAGATAGAGACTGCCATCCTTTCGCTTATTGGTGTTCCTAGTAGACTTAGGCGATCAAAGTATGAACGCATAAGATCCACATGGAACCTCAGTGGGACTCCCACCCTCTGTTTAGTGCGAAGGAACTGAACATGTGTTTCTTGGACTTCCATCCTATAACACCTGTTGGGAGAACTAACCTTTAGACCAGACATTGATTCAATCAACTCATGGACGTTCAGGTCTCTGTCCTCCGTGCTTCCACGACAGATATCCCTCAGATTCTTGATGAGCGTAAAAGGTTCATAGGCTACAAACCTTCTAGCCCAATCATCAGGGATATTGTTCAGCATGAGACTCATAACCTTTTTGAGATCCGCATCCCAGGCGTAAAATCTCTCAGGGGTCATGTCTCTGGCATAGTAGCTTGGCATGGGATGTGATAGTACATACTCAAGTCCATTGAGTTTGACTATTTCAACTAGCTTAGCTTCCCATTCAAGAAAATTTGCCAGGTTCAGCTTGACCATAAGCTCAGAACCCATGATGATGTTTTGATTGTTGTTTGCCATATTTAAAACTACAATTGAAAAGAATAAACAAATAAATAACCATTCACAGTTTCTCTTAATAAACTTAAATTCTAGCATACATGCATAATTCAATGTTCATTAAGCATTTTATTCAAGTTATGTGTTCCGGCAGGTGTGAATAAAATGATTCCAAGATCCTAAAATCATTGAAGAACTAAGCACAGTTTGTCGACTTAATCCTAAAACATCTTAGGTAAGCAAAAGCCTTTTGCTAATAGTCTAGAAACTATTCTTGGTTGATAGGTACGTCTAAGAACTTATTAGGTAAACCTATCGATTTTGCCATGACATAAAAGGACTCCTTACTTATATCGTTGAGTTTCACCAAAACTAACATGTACTCACAATTATTTGTGTACCTTGCCCCTTTAGGACCAATAAGTAACACCTCGCTGAGCGAAAACTATTACTAGATTGATGTAAAGGATATCCAAGCAAGTGTATATTTTGGCATGACACCTTTTAACTCAATTTTAAAGTTTGGTACTTAAGGCTCTTACTATGTTGGTTAGATTTTAAGTGAACTAAAATCCTTAATCATGCAATATAATCAAGCTTTTGATCTCATGCATTTTAAGACATATTTAAAAGCAATAAATAACTTAAAACATGCATAAGATAAATGTGATCTAGTATGGCCCGACTTCATCTTGAAGCTTTAACTTCAAAGTCCGTCTTGAAAATCTCCGTGGGAGGCACCATTTTCTTCAAATAGAATAAGCTATAATTAAAACTAATTACAACTATTTGATGGTACGTAGACCATATTTGAATTGAAAAACAACTTTGGTACTTTAGACCAATTACATTCAAATTAATGGTACGCAGACCATATTTTCTATTCTATTTGGGCCATACTAGTCACTTCATAACCTGCAAAACAGTACATATACAATACATACCATTCACCCATTCATTATCATGAATGGCCCACATAACTGGTTAGTAAAACACATTATGCATCACATAAACATTTGCAGCAATTAATCAAGGGCACCAATAATCTACAAATTATTCAGTCCTTATTAATTCTAATCAAGTTGTTTTAACCTTAAGGATTTGTAGACCTAATCAAGAGTTTATGACTAAAAGTGCTCCCACTTAAACCAATAAATTCATATGCTTTACTAATTTTAAACATAAAAATGTATTTCTAGTCTAACCGGAAACATACAAATTTAATTAAAATTTAAAGCTCATATAAATTTATAATTGAATCCAAAAAGTTTAATTTAATTTCAGTCGTATTTAAATTAATTCATGATTTTAATTTTAGTAAAATAATTTAGAATAAATAAAATTTATTATAATTACAATATTTAAAATTAAAATCCAAGAAAATAATTTAAATTATTAATTTTAAAATTAATTAAAATTACGTAAACTGAAAATTTCAAATTAAAATTTCAAAACGATCTAATCGCAACGCAACAACTCCACGCATCGCACGCCCATGGGCCACACGCACACAGCCATGCTGGCCATGTGCGCGCAGCCCATGCGCTGCCTCGCATCGCTGCTACTCACCATCGCAAGGCATCACGCGAGCTGGTGCTCGCTGCGCGCGCCAGCGCTCGACGCATGAGCATACTGCCGCAGCCCATCGCTGGGCGCAGCGCTCGTCGCACGCACAACAAGCACTCGCACGCCATCGCTGGGCGCAGCGCTCGTCGCACGCACAACAAGCACTCGCACGCCATCGCTGGGCGCAGCGCTCGTCGCACGCACAATAGCGCTCGCTGCGCGCGAGCGATCGATGCTTGGCGCAGCACTCGTGGCACGCGAGCTTACGCTCGCTGCGCGCGAGGCTCCGCACGCTTGCGCGAGGCAGTGCGCGCTGTGGCGCAGCTCGCTTGCTGCCCACACGCGACTGCTCGTGCCTTGCTCTCGCCCTCACCCATTCGCCCATTGCACACAGCCCACGACACAAGGCAGGGCTGCTGCCTTGTGCTCGTGCACCATGGCCTTGCTCATTGCATTCGTACCGCATGGGCGACGAGCTCCCTTGCTCGTCGTCACATGCCCGCACTATACAACACCGCTTAAGGGTAACACGTAGCGTCCATTGCTTTGTGCGTGCAAGTTATATGAGCGAATTGCATAAAAATTTAAAATTTATATTCAAAATTAATGACAAATTAATAATTAATATTAATTTCATAATTTTAGGGCGAAAAATCGAAAATTTATTATTCAATTGATTTCCGATTAACATGGATTCAAGTCTAGGTCATTAAAATTTAAAATTTAACATAAATTTACAATTTTTATGGTGGTTTTTAATCATAGGTATCTAATTAAATTATAACTAATTATGAAAATCAAATTAATTCCAAATTATTCCAATTTTCAACAAATTAATCATAATTACAAATTAGATTGCATAATTAACAAGGCTAGGTATTCAAACTTGTTAAACATATACAGTAGGTCAATCAAAAATTCAAGATTTATCAACAAGAATCGCAAATATTTAATTTAACATCTTAAATTTACGAAATTTTGCATTCGAAAAACTAAAACCTTCGAAAAGTCATAGTTAGGCTTCGAATTTGAGAATTCTGGGTTCGGCCGAAAAACACTATTTTTGTCAAAATTTTAGAATGCCTTTTACATGCGGAATTGACATAAAAATCACTCGATTTGGATGAGTAACGAAGAAACTGCCGAAACACTGCGTACGTATAATTAAATAAACGCAATTTGCAATTAATTAACAATTACGAAAATTAATCACCCCTTTTATTTCTTGCAAATTTGTAATATTTAACCATGTTCATGCAATTTAGATTATGAAAATAATAAGAGGCTTGTGATACCACTGTTAGGTTATGATACATATGACAATTCATAAATCATGCGGAAAAACCATAAAGTCAGGAAAGCATATTATTTACACATAATCATTTAGCATAGTTTAGATGCATACTCTTTGTTGCGTGCCTTCCCTAGCTGCGCCCGAACCGAACAAGAACAAGTCTTTAGGACTCCAAGTGTCGTCCCTCCGTAGATAGTCCACAGCACGTCCGGATCCGCCTTAAGCTTGACCAACTAGGATCGCCCTTAAGGTACTTAGAATTTTCGGCACTTATAGGCTATTGTATGACTGAATTTTTGCTCTCAAAAATCACTTTGAATACTTGAATACTCTCTGTAAATATGTGACCCTAGGCACCTATTTATAGAGTTATGGAAAAGGATTTGGAATCCTATTAGGATACTAATTTATTTAATTATAATCCTACTAGGACTCTAATTTAAATAAACTAAATCTTTTAGGATTAGATTTAATCATATGACAAATCCCGGTAGCCTTAGGATTCGAGTAACACACTTCGAGTGATACGATAGCACCGCACGCAGGCCTTGCGGCCCACGCACAGCGCCATCCCACTCGTCGCAGCCCCGCGCGCGCGCTTAGGCCATTGCTGGGCCTGGCCTTGCGCTGGACCGGGCGTGGCTTTGCAGCGTGTTTTTGGGCACTTGGGCTTGCTGAGCGTAGGCCTGGCTTCGTGCTGGGCCTTCGTCTAGCAAGTCTCGTCCGATGCTAATTCGTACGACGCGCTTCCGATTAAATTCCCGATTCCGGAATTTATTTCCGATACGAACAATATTTAATATTTCCGATTCCGGAATTAATTTCTGTTTCGAACAAATATTTAATATTTCCGTTTCCGGAATTATTTTCCGATTCCGATAATATTTCCGATTCTGACAATATTTTCGTTTCCGGCAATATTTCCATTTCCGATAATATTTTCCGATACGTACCATGTTTCCGTTTCCGGCAACATCTACGACTTGGATAATATTTATATTTCCGATACGATCCATATTTCCGTTTCCGGCAATATCATCGTTTCCGGAGTATTCATTTCTTGCCTGTGACGATCTCAGCTCCCACTGAAACCAAGATCCGTCGATTCCGAATATCCATAGATGGAGTATTTAATGCCATTAAATACTTGATCCGTTTACGTACTATTTGTGTGACCCTACGGGTTCAGTCAAGAGTAAGCTGTGGATTAATATCATTAATTCCACTTGAACTGAAGCGGCCTCTAGCTAGGCATTCAGCTCACTTGATCTCACTGAATTATTAACTTGTTAATTAATACTGAACCGCATTTATTAGACTTAACATTGAATGCATACTTGGACCAAGGGCATTATTTCCTTCAGAACAACCAATTGAAACCCAAACAACTAGAAGCCACAAGTGAAACCCACAATCAACAATAGCAGAAGGGTAACTGCAACACCATAAAGAAACCAAAACAATACCACCCAACACAACCTACTAAAACAGACCATACTAAAAATTAGAACCTAGAACCTAACACAAGGCAAAGAAGAGGAGGTACAGGCAACAAACAAATGGCAAATTCAACCCCAAAACCTAAAACCCAAAACTAACCCTTACCTGATATCACAACACCAAAAAGAAATTAATAACCTTATATTCTTATTCCATTTTTAACATGTTTATACTACGTAAGTTGCAAAAGAATTTATCCCATTTTGTTTTTAATTCAAGAAAATAAAGGAATAAGATGCATAATAATATAATATATATATATATATATATATATATATATATAATTTCAAATCATGCAACATTAATTAAGTAAATATCATAGCACTTAACACTACTATAAATACCATGCACATCTCCGCAAATATAGTCACACAAAAAACATTCACAACACCAAAATCCAAGTAGTAGCTAGCTATATTATCTGTTGATCAATAATGCCAGGGCACGGTCACGACGGCGGTGGTCATGGTGGTCATCATGGTGGTGGTCATCACGGTGGTGGTCATAACAATGACCATAAAAGTGGATCGACTGCCGCAAATGGTGGTCATTCCACCTTAGCAACTAATTGTAACTTTGGCGGATCAGCTGGCAAATGTGCGCCCAAGTAATGGTAGTAGACTACTAATAATCATGGTCAAGGTCTCTATAAAAGTATTATATACATTGCATAGGAAGTGGAAAAGAGCAGAGAAAGTCCTTGAGAGAGAAAGCAATACAACTACATTTTGGCTACTAAAAACCTAGATCTCATGGAGGAGGAGACGTCGTCTCCTTCCTCAACCCATGATGAGCGCATGCAGGAAAGTGATTAAAATCATATACCCCCTACAACGAATCAACAGGAGGATCATATGCATAATATGAGATCGATATCAAACAAGGTAAGTTCTATTTCTTTTCGTGATGCAGTATCAAAATCATCTCAATGGTTTGATGAAGCTAAGAAGATTATTCAATTATCTAAGGAATGGAATGATGAGGAGGAAAATATACCACCAGATAGTAATCTAGTGGTAAATTTTGATAGAAATACTTTAGCCAGATTGAGATCACCATGGAAGTTGGCTTTAATGGGAAAGTGTTTAGGAATAAATGTGAAATTAGCCTACATGGATACTAGGGTTAGATCCATGTGGAGAATCAAAGGATCTCTAGAAACCATTGATGTGGGAAAAGGAGTTTTTTTTCTTTAGATTTACTTTGGAAGAAGATTATGAAAGAGCTTTATTTGGAGGACCATGGTTTATCTTGGATCATTACATAATGATAACTAAGTGGAAACCTAATTTTCGATCATCTACTAACAACTTTGATAAAATTATGGTTTGGGCTAGGTTTGCAGAATTACCCATAGAATATTATGATAAGGAAGCCTTATTTAGTATTGCTAAGGTGGTAGGAAATCCTATAAGAGTTGATTACGCAACGGATAAATTAACTAGGGCTAGATACGCTCGGGTATGCGTTGAAATAAATTTAGATAAACCCTTAACTACGAAGGTTTGGGTCGGAGGAGATTAGCGAAAAATTTCTTATGAGAATATAGACACGTTGTGCTTTCTATGTGGGAAAATAGGTCACGTTAAGCAATATTGTAATACCGGCAATAGTAGTGTTTCTGGAAATTCTAATGATAATAGTAATAACCATAATAACGAAAATCTGGTTCAACCCAATTGCGCTACTGAAACTGATCTAAATGTGGAAGCCATAAATAAACAGGGAGAAGTTTTCGGAGATAATCAGGATTATGGCCCATGGACATTAGTAACCAATAGGAGAAGTAGCTACAATAATAAACACAAAGTAGATAATTCCAGAGGAAGAAATACTGGAGCAGCTTTTAATAACTCTAGAATAAATGACTATGGAAAAAATAAAAATTGGACGTTTAATGGCTCAAAAAAAATTTCGGTTAATGCTCATCAACATGGGAAAGACAATCCCTCTTTATCTTCCGCCCAATCAAAAAACTCCTCACAACCTATAGAACAACAACAGCATCTTCAAAATAATGAAGAAAATATTTTATCTACTTCCCCAAGGAAGGTAGCTGAACAGAGTAAAGACAGTAATCAACACGTGGATCAATTTTCAAAGCAAATGGATGCTTCTCCATTGGCGGAAGAAGCTTTAAACCCTTCAACTCCCTCAGCTGGCTTTCTTTTAAATACCACCCTAACCAAAAAATGCAATACCATTCTCTCTCCTCCTTCTTCATCTCTTAATTCTCCTTCTTCTCTCGTTCTTTCTCATTCTTCTGGTTCTTTACTTCCTTCTACCTTTCCTCCCAATGGATCCAAAGCAACCCGCCGATAACCACCTATCAGCGGCGGCCGGCGGAGCAACGGAAAAGGAAGGATTATGGACAAATCCCGGTCAATATCCCACGGAAATTGCCGGACGACCCATGGGAAATGAATCTGCCTCGAACTCTCAATCTTTTTCCAACTTATCCAGAGAATGCATGCAAGACAACTAGGGGTCAGCAACCAACTTGGGAAGAATTGAGGAGCAGTATCACAACTCTCAATTCTCTGAAGTATCAAGGGGAATCATCGATCAATCACAATCTCAGCAAACCAGTGGATCCTTACTCTCCGATTTCGGTGGGACCAAGGCAACATGCAAATCGAAAGAATTGGGAGTTCAGTCCAACAAATCGAGTTCAGATTACTCGCAGACAACCACTCCCACAGCTACCAAGAGGGGTTCTCATCACACCCTTGCATTCAGAAACACAAGGTCAAGACATGGGGCACCAAGATCGCCTTATAGCTATGCACCAAGATCACCAAGTCAGGAGGTGGTGGGATTGCAAATCAGGGCAAAATATTGGAATCCACCCCTAGAACAGAGGCAGATAATCACTTACCTGACTCCGGTGAGGTTGGAAGACATACATCTGACAGGAGCTCGGCAGTTTTGGAAGGATTGGGAGAGTTACTTGATTCGTCAACCATGGAATCCCAATAATCCGGTCCAGATTAACTCGGCTCTTCCTAAACCTAATCCTCAAATGAAAGTGTGCATTTGGAATGTTCGTGGAGCTAATAAGAATTTGTTTATGGACAATGCAAAAGACATTATCGCTAATCAACATCCAGAGATATTCATTTTTCTGGAAACGAAAGCTGATGGAAGTAGAGCTAGAGAGGTGATGACGGAGTTACATTTCCATGATTACAGGGTGGTACGCCTAGTGGATACAAGGGGGGGGGGGGCATTTGGCTTTTCTGGAGAAATACAGTGGACTTGGTTCTTTTTGATGTAGAGTATCACCATTTCCATACTTTATTCCATTTCAAAAACTTGGGCAAGGAGGGTCTCATCACTGCAATGCACGCGCCGAGTAATGCAGCTAGAAGAGGGCAATTTTGGGATCGCATGCGTTCTGATTTGCCCCCTCCTAATTCTCCCTGGTTGGTCGTAGGAGATATGAATGAAGTTATTTCTCAATCAGAAAAGATGGGAGGAAGGCCGGTTCGAGGATCGCAAGGTCGTAACCTTATCAATTTTATGGATGATGCGGGTCTGGTTGATATTGGCTATAACGGTTGCAAGTATACTTGGACTAATGCTAGAGATGGAATGGAGTTGATTCAAGAGCGTCTGGATCGAGCTTTAGCCAATTCTCCATGGCTGGACAACTTTCCACAAACTAAGGTTCATCATCTTCCTCGCATTCACTCTGATCACTCTCCTATTTTAATTGTTTTAGATAATTGTTCTATGAATGGCCCTTTCCCTTTTAGATGTAAGGAAGTGTGGTTGTCTCATCCAGATTTTTCTGATTATTTCGTTAAAAATTGGAATCCCCCCAACAATGAGTTCTTAAATGGTAGAAATTGCTTTTTAAATACTATCCATAACTGGAATCACAATGTTTTTGGTAATATTAAAAAACAAAAACAGACCATTATTGCTAGAATTGATGGGATACAAATTGCCCTTAGTAATAAGTATTCTCGTTTTCTTGTCAATTTAGAGGCTGATCTTTTAGCTAATCTTAATGATATCTATAAAAAAGAAAGAATCATTTGGGCACAAAAGGCGAGTGTTAATTGGCGTAGATATGCTGATTATAATACTAAATATTTTCATACTATAGCTAAGATTAAAAAATCAAAAGGAAAGATTCTAACCCTAAAAAATGATCATAATGATTGGGTTACTGATCAACAGCTTTTAAAAAATATGGCTTCTTCTTATTTTCAGTGCCTTTTCACTTCCCATCATGTTTATAGCAATTTAAATTTCACTAATAAAAGTAACCTAAAACATACTGAGGAAGAAATTAGGGACTTGTCTGCCATGGTTTCAATGGAAGAAGTTAGACATAATCTCCTTTCAATGGACCCAATCAAAACCCTTGGCCCAGATGGCATTCAAGAAATTTTCTTTCAAAAACACTGGAATGATCTTGGGAGTACCATTTATGATTTTTGTGTATCCTGTTTTAGAAGTGGTTTAATTCCTAAGGAGATTAATAAGTCCTACAAAGCCCTAATTCCTAAAATTGCTAATCCCTCCCTCATTACGGAATTTAGGCCAATAGGTCTTTGTAACACTATTTATAAACTAATTACGAAGATTATTTCTTCTAGAATTAAGACTATCTTAAATCGGATTATTAGTCCGTTACAATCTAGTTTTATCAAGGGTCGAGGAATTGAGGATAATGTCATTTTGGTTAAAGAAATGGCACATCACTTTCACAAGGCAAAAAAGAGGAATAAGATTATGGCTTTAAAGTTAGATATTACGAAAGCTTATGATAGTCTGGAATGGGATTTTATAAGAGAAACTCTCTTATTTTTTGATTTCCCTATGCACTTGATTAATTTGATCATGTCTTGTATTACTTCGTCTTCTATTTCTGTTCTCTGGAATGGGGAGATTTGTGATTCCTTTTGTCCGTCTAGAGGAATTAGACAAGGGGATCCTCTTTCTTCCTATATTTTTTTCCTTTGCTTGGATAGACTCTCTACTATGATTGAAGACTTAGTCCAACAAGGCCATTGGAAGCCTATATCTTTGACTAAGAATATAAAAATTTCTCATGTCTTTTATGCGGATGACGTTTTCCTCTTTAGTACGCCTCGGTAGATAATATGGACGTTATTATGAACACTTTGAATCAGTTTGGAAATATGTCAGGTTTAAAATTAAGTTTAACTAAATCAACCTTAATTTTTCCTGATTCTCTAAATCATAATGTAAGAAGAAACATAGCTGAAAATTATGGTCTTAAAACCTCTTCTTCTTTTGGGAAATATCTGGGTGTAGACATTAGACCTCATAAGCTAAAAATTAATAAATATAGGGGGCTTTTGGATAAAACAATGGAAAGGATAAGGGGTTGGCAAGCTAAGATTTTGAATATGGCAGGACGTTGTACTCTAATTAGATCAATTCTTAATTCGTTTCCTCTTTATGCTATGCAAACTAATCTAATTCCTACCTCCATTACCTATGCTATTGAAAAATGCTGTAGAAATTTTTTATGGAATAAGGTAGACAGAAGTAGATATATGGAAAGAATAGCTTGGGATAAAGTGACAGTCCCAACTAATGCTGGAGGGTTAGGAATAAGAAGATTAAAGGAATGGAATTTGGCTTTCATGGCAAAACTAGGGTGGAATATCCTTGATAAACCAGACAAATTGTGGGTAAGAATTTTGAAAGAAAAGTACCTTAAGAATTCGAACCTTTTCAATTCTGTGCCTAATTATAATCAATCTCCCTTATGGAGGGATATTCTTAAGGGCAATCATATTCTTCAAAAGGGGTTAATGATAGGAATTGGCAATGGAAAAAACACTTCCATTTGGTATCATCATTGGATAGGAGATGCTCCCCTTTATACTCTTGAGGAAATTAAAATTCCAGAGTTGAAAGCTCACTGGTTTGTTAATAGGATTATTAGAAATGGAAAGTGGCATCTTGATGAAATACAACATCTGCTTCCTACTCATATTAAAAATCTCATTTTAGCCTATCCTCTTTCAAACAATATGGATGAAGAAGATTTTATCAGATGGAAATACTCAAAAACTGGCGATTTTAAAATCAAATCAGCTTATCATATTCAATTACAGGACCCATCACCCTCTTTATCTTCTAATTTTTCATGGAAAGCAATTTGGAAAATAAAATGCCCTTTTAAATACAAAATGCTTCTATGGAATTGCTGTCATGAAACCTTGCCAGTAGCTGCTAGTTTAAATCAAAGAATTCAGGGCATTAGTCTTGTCTGCTCTAGATGCCAACAACAAAGAGAAGATCACCTTCATCTGTTTAGGGATTGCCCTCAATCTAGTGTCCTTTGGTCCTTCATCTTTCAAAGAGTATGGAAGAATGACAAATTCCAATACAATGGCTTTTATAATTCAAGTTGGAAGAATTGGATCCAATTTAATCTTCATAATTCTACTTCTTGGAAAATCATTTTCACTGTTGCCATTTGGCATATTTGGATTTCTATAAACAAATCTGCTTTTGACCTCAAAATGAGGAGTGCTTTCTCTCTTTACAACTCTTTCTTTATAGACTGGAAATCTACTAACTTGGCTTAGCAGAGTAAGAATACAATTAACAAAACGGACCTACCACCTATTAGGAAGCAGTGGATGCCACCTATGGAAGGATACATGAAGCTCAATATTGATGGTGCCTGGAAATCAGGAAATGTAGCAGGGGGAGGAGGAGTCTTTAGAAGGCACACTGGATCTTGGTTCGTTGGCTTCTCTACAAAATTTAGGGTTCATTCTCCCTTGGCTTCTGAACTCTATGCTTTGAGGGAGGGTCTAAAAATTGCTAAAAATTTCTTAATTGATAAGTTGGAGGTGGAGTGTAGACACCTACTTTTGTCCCCATTCCCAAAAGGGAAGGTTCGATGATGAGAACATAAATTCCACTTGGCAACGCATCTCCTATAAAATAACGAATCTCAATCACCCTTTTCATTTCACCCGAAACCTGCTATTTATAGTAACCTGTTATTCATGGAAACCTGCTAAAAATAGTAACTACCGTAATGGGTTGTTGTTAAAAGTGGCAAGTCATAAAAGATAGAAACCTGTCAGAATTAGGTGTTGCACTCCAACATAAATCCTAAATGAGATAGAAGTTGCGAGAGAATCCTATTCCTAATACGATTCGAAAATAAGAGTTACGTATTAAATTAAAATCCTAACGAGCCTAGAGTTCGTAACGGGCCCAAACGCATTCCGTCATAAAATTAATACGCACTAAAAGACTCGATTAAGTCTCATACACTCCGGATTCTAAGAGTCCGAATCTAACAAAGAAACGGCCCAAACATCAATTTCAACGCCCAGCCCTGGGCGCTGAAATTCCCTAGATCCTATTTCCAACGACCAGGGCTGGGCGTCGAAATCTTTGACGCCCAGCCCTGGGCGCTGAAAATACCTGGGACGTGTTCTTTCCTAATTCCTCGTGGATTAGAGTTCTACAATTCTATCTTTCCACGAACTCTTTTCTATAAATATGGCCCCAAGTTCGACGTGAAAAAAAGACAACAACACACAACACACAATTATTATTCTGAGTATTGACTCTAAACCCCTAAGCCTAAGTCTCACGCTGCGAAATTAATCACGCGTTCTGTCGCAATCGACCCAAAAATCGAACAGAACGTATCCTGTCCCGTAATTTGAGATTCGTTAAATAAAAGGAGAAATAGCAAAGTCAAAGTGGTTAGTTTTATGAGAACCGTGACGCACCTCTCAAGGGTGCGTCGTAATGTGTCCCTTTTCCATGGTTTAATTGCTTTCCTCGCCCTTTTATGAACTGCTAAACTAATTGCATCTGATTGTTCTATCACGCCTAACAAAGATAATATGTTGGGAAATTGGATTATCATGCTAGGTCCCTTAAAACAATCTAAATCAGATAAACGCGATCGATCTAGTATTATATGTTGCATATTGTTAAAATCAACTCAGATTAGTTTAATAGTTAACGCATGTCCCTTCAATTATTTATGCTGAGCTAGTAAGGATATCCTGCCTCTGGAGTTATCGAAGAGCGACTACTCCTCTCGGTAGTTACAGTCCCCCGAACCCTTAATCTCTACCTTGCGGGTGTTTGTTGAGAGATCCCCACACCAGGGATCACAAGGGAACCTACGGCCGTCGTGGTCAAACATAATTGCACTCCCTTTATGTCACGATAACTGGGTTTTGTCAGTTTTTCTCATTGTCGTTAAAAACTGAATGGCGACTCCTATATTACTAGTCAATTGGGTGTAAACTCACAGGAAATCCAATTACACTTGATTTGACAAAAAGAAACGTCACATCCACGAGGGACGAGGTCACGCATTAGCCTCGTGCTTTTTCGACCCCCTCATAGTGGCGACTCCACTGGGGATAGTGAAGGAAATACTCGTGCTCGTAGGTAATCAAAATAGCCGAAGGGTGAAACGATCCTACCCCGCGTTTATTTCCCCATCAAGTTGGGACGACCTGAAAATCAGCATATTAATGTGAACGGACAGAACCGCATAACGAATCTTGGCTCCCTTGGATGTTTCATCTCGGGAGTTGGGACTAAGGATACCCATCGCCAACCGGGGGGTGCATACGCTTCGAATGTTGTCCACTCGGCACTTTCCGCTAGTATTACACCCGTCCCAAACCCAATCGCTCGCCCACTAGGTCCCTCTCATTGGTGCATGCCCCCTTGGCTTACATCGTGATTGGCTTCTTGGGCGAAATTCGTCTGTTGAAGGCACTACCTCGACCGGGGCATGTGTTGGATCTGCGATAGAAGCGGTACCAAGCCAGGCGCAAATACTACCCATAGAAGCCTATCATAAGACTACATGACATGTTATTATTGCCTCATGATGTAATGTTAATTATGTGTAGCGAAATATATGATTGTGTGTGACAAACAATCCTAGAAAACCAACGACCTTAAAAAATTGCCCAAACATTCATAAATCAATTGGCCAAAGAGTTATACCAAAATACGTGTTCCACAAACCTGAACGATCGCCACAAAAATAAGCGACGCTCGGGATGGCCTGTAACGAATCCCACGAACGCTGCACAACGCGTAAAGGACGTTATAAGGCAAGCACGCAAAATTAAAGTCGCAAAAACAAAAGTAGACGAAAACTGAAAACGAGAACCAGCCAGGGACGCATTTTCAACGCCCCTGGCTGGGCGCCAAAATTTCTCACGCCCTACGCTGGGCTCTGAAGTTGCTGCCTGGCCTTTTGGTCAGGCGCAGCAGCTTCGGTGCCCGCGCAAAAAATATGTAGCAAAAAAAACCATTTGTAAAAATTGCTGCAAGGGCGTATGAAAAACACTCGATTCTTAAAGCGACTAAAAAAAATACATAAATAACTCTTTGTGTCGTTGTTAGGCCTCCTATGACGACAATGTTCGGCTCCAAAACCGAGCACGCTAATTGAAATAACCTTGAATGTCACATGGGAAAAGTATTCAAAAAATAATGTTCAAATGAAGTTTTCAAGGAAAAATAATGATCGTATAAAAAAATCCGAGTCTAGACTAGGCTATGCCAAAGTACAATCCAAATCATAAGTCTTAGTTGTCTTATCCATAGAATCGGTCCTAATGCTTGGTGTCGTTCTGCAAGTTAAAAGGTTAAACCATATTGAGTCTCCCTTCCTAACATTTAAATCAATAAGCACCCATATGTAATTGACATCCCTTGCTAAGAATCTACGGCCTCAATACTCTCTCTCACCAATAAAAAGAATATATTATGTAATTCAAGTATTTGCAAAGTGGACACAGTCACATTATGAAAACCATTCCTCCATAGTCGCACAACCCCCAAAGTGAGCCTAAGGTGTCAATACCATTGGCGAAAAAAATTAATGGCCTCAAAGCTTATGATCACATTGGGTCACGACTATCATAGTCCTCTCGAGCCACTCGCTCCTTGAAGTACTCCTAAGTACGGACTAAAAGACTTTCCATGAATGCAACATGACGAACCATGAAAATACCCAAATCGGCATGCCATAAGGCTACCATTAGGGTAAAACAATACACACTAAGAGGGAAGCCGCACTAATGATTCTAGTCTTGCAAAAATGAAAATTCGATCTCCCCAACTAACTACCTTGCCAACATTAAGCAAAATGGCGCATGACAAATGAACACCCAAGGGTTAAAATCTAAAGTGTCAACCAATTGAAGTTATGGTCCAATTAGCCTAAGTCCGAGAGTTTCTTGGTCAAGTATTATAGGCTTACGCCACGTCATTATTTTGAGTCTAGGCCACCTCCTTGTATTCATACACGGGTTATAATCAGAAAGATTAATGAAAGTTCGAGTCTAAATCACAACTTCCAATTAAATCCCAGAAACTGGAATCTGAAAAGAAGCAAAAAAAGTTATTTTCGATGTAATTCTTTCGTTAAATTTCAACAAGGTAAAAATAACATTTAGAATCTACGCTATTTGCACATTTTAAGAAACGACTAAATACGCTTGCAAAGTAAGAAAATTTAAAGGTCCACCCTAGGCCTACTAAAGCTAAAAGTCCACCCTAGGCCTACTAAAGTTAAAGGTCCACTATAGGCCTACCAAACGAGGCTCACTCAGTCTCGCCTCGTGACTCAAAGACCACAACCATCTACCTTTTAGCCCAAATAAAAAAAATTGATTGAAGGATTTATGTTGGGGAGAAATCCCAAGCAAAAAGAAAAAAATAGAAAGAGAAAAGGGAGAGCGAAAAGAGCAAGCCATAAAATACTTAAAAAGAAAGAGAAAAGGGAGAGCGAAAAGAGCGAGCCATGAAATACTTAGCCCGTACCTCCCAAAGTGCGAAATTTACCCAAGTAAACGAAGGAAAAGAATTGAATCAACCAATCCAAATCATAAAATTCTACGATGTCTACCCTTTCCAATCCTTATGTTCTTAGACGCCTTCGCTCTGGGGCCCCTGTTCAGCTCATTTAACCCATCCATGTTCTCATTGCCATAACCCAAGAAACCATTACCTCGACTCTTGTTCTTGAACTTGTTGTCAACCGCAAACCACGCACGGCCATTGACACGTGCGTCATACCCATTATTTCCAAAGCCCAAACCTGCTCTTACACCACCATTAGCATAATAACCATATAACTTGTTTGGATACATCCTGTTGATATACCCTTGAGCCGTCCCCATGCTACTCATCGGCCTTGGTTGATGTAAACTCATGACACTAGCTTGAGGCTGCAAATTGTGAGTCCTAGCAGATATAATCCTCGTGCTTACCTATACAAATTATCCTATCTCATTCAACTCATCTTTCAAACCGTCTTGAGTCACGAATAAAAAAGGAAAACAAATGAAAAGTACAAAAATTAATAAATAATAAAAAAAGCAAACTTTGCAAAGCGCCTTTAAAAGTTCGTCTAAAAAGAAAAAGAAGCATTTAGCGCACGAAAAAGATCCGCCCAGAAGTCATTTTCAGCGCCCAGAGCTGGGCGCCGAAATCTTTAGCGCCCCAACCTGGGCGCTGAATCTCTCTGCTTGCTAAAATTTGTCCAGAAGTGCTCGTCATTTTATCCGCACATACACGGAACAATAACGAACACTTGGGGGGGTACAGCACGTATTCAGATATACGTACCACCAAAAAAATACATGTACTCAAAAAAATATAAAACAAATTTTTGGCTTACGGCAAGGCAGCGGATTAAAATAATAATAAACTTCACTTATTCTACCGTTTCAAATAACGCATTCTAAGAAACCATTTTCTAGGCTAAGAACTACGCAAGACCTGATTCCATATTAAATCTATTTAAGGCGAATACGTAGGCAATCCATGATTCGGTCCAACCAATTTGCAAAAATGTTAGAGCCTATAGAATAACAAGAATAAGAAATAGAGTCCCTTATTGAAATTTAATTACTTGCAACCCAAGTCGAAAGAAAAATTCAAAGGAAGAATCCAAGTCATCAAGATGCCAAAACGAGCACACATCGAAAAATAATAAGGGCACGTACCCTTGCTAGAAGGAGCACTCACACTCCTAGGCACTTAGCCAAGACTCAAAAGATCGCTTTGCCTCAATTGAATGGGGGCTAGCGCAAGCGTCCATGACCTCTAAAGTACTCGACTTGACCCTCCCTAAAGCGAACTAACTCGCTTAAAGAACTTCTTTCACCACTAGACATAGTCATAATCGCCAACAAGTAGTAAAGGCAGAGGATTGTTCTACGGCGTCGCCCCATCGTTCCTTCGAACTCAGGGCACCCGTTCATGGTAACTCAAATGCTTGCGAATCCCCTTTGAGAAAAAAGTTCAGACATTGTCAATAGGACTTGGCACTTAACCAAGGCTCACCCTACTCAGACATATGACACGGGCATCTAAAATCGAAATCTGAAAGCATCATTAATGAGAAGACATAACAACAACTGGGGGCTAAAAATTGAAAGAGCTAGGGAAAGAACTAAGTATTCCTTGACCTTTTGTGCAGACATACACCAAGTAAATCTAAGTCAATTTGAAAACGGTTTATATTCCCGCAATTCTGGAAAATATGGCCCTAAAAGCCTAAAGCATGTGCCGCACGGGCACAAGTAAAATCTTGGCGCCTGCACCCTGGCTTCCAGCAAATCCTTAGACAGCATTCCAATAATCGTAACAGTATTTTGATTCACTCATGTAATCCTGTATGAACCCTTCTATAAGTCAAACTTACTTAGGACACCTCGGACTGTACACAGTAGGACTCGGATTTTAAATAATTTTCAAATGATTTTCAAAGACTTCTTCGAACATAATAAAGTGTCGTTGGTTTAAGCTAAGTATGCGTTTATCTCGATGTTGCAAGTGAGTCAAAAAGATTTCTAAATATGATTATAGGTAAAGAAAGGCACCTAGCTTTTGGTCAAGGCACACTTTAACATGTGACTACCTTAACCATGGCAATGTCGCACAATACGACAATTACAAGAGAAGTAGCAAATCACTACTCGAACGTACCTCGCACTAAACGAGTCTGGTTCAAACTATTCATGATCCATGTCACCATGAATGCATAAAAACGTATGCCAAGCATTATAGCACCAAGCCAATCCCGTAGCTACAATTGGGGGCTTGAGAAAAACACTCTAAAAATGCTCGAAATGACGATTTTACCGCAAATTCTCGACGCTAATGCTATACACACGTCATAGGGGCACAATCCTAAGCTTTAAACGTGTAAAACGAACCTTAGAATGGCTACAACCCCTCCCAAATTCTAAGCACTACTTAGAATATATAAAGTCACCCCACTAACAAGGGTAACTGAAAATCGCGAGTCACCAAAACTCCGATCAAACTACTGCACATAACGCTCGCCCTACAAGCACCCGTTACACAGTCTACGTCGTTCCAAAGCAAAAGCAAAAGAAAAAAAATCAAGGATAAAAAAAAAACTGTCAAATTCTGCCAAGAAATCATTTTCAACGCCCAGAGCTGGGCGTCGATATCTTTAACGCCCCAGCCTGGGCGCCGATTCTCTCGGTTTGCCAAATTTGCCCAGGTATAAAAACAAGGAAAAAACATCCTTGAATCCTCGCGTCGAACGAAGTAATAAGCCGTGCACACCCACGCAGAAAGTGCTACACTTGTTCGGACACCTGAACTAGGCGTGATGAAATACTCCAATGCAAAAAAAAAATATAATAACGATATCCCAACACCTGGAGGAATGTTCTAAGACACGCTGTTAGGCCACGCAAGCCTACGTCGCACCATAAGTCCAACCATTCCACGGTACAAGTCTAAAAAAAAGAGAGTAAGGCATATTGCACTAATGCGGGCACGACCAAACAGCATGTGTAAAAGAGGCAAAGACTACTTATCGCCCAAATTCAAAATGCAAGCCACACGACTTCTACATTAAGGATTAAAGGTAGCAAAATATTACCTACCACGGAAGGGATAGCTCGCACCTACACGAGCGGAACCCCAAGGCATCTTTCTCGAAAGAACCTACAAAAATCGTACGCCAAAAGGAAGCATCCCAACATGCATACTTGGGGGCTCCAAGCTACGAAACAACCATAGCAAAATAAAAAAAAATCTCGAAGCAAATGTTTGAACAATCGAAAGGGCACGATGTTTGAGCCCACTTCATGAATGGGCCTGAACCCTATCAAGATTCTAAGCAAACTATTCAAAATCAGTCATTGCTCAAAAAAAATGATTCAAGCAAACTGATTAATGGACCGCACACAACGGCCATTCTATGAACGCTCGTTCGCACATACATATCATCATTCTAAGTATCGAACATTCACGAACGCGTTCAAAAGAAAAATATATACAAGAGCGATCAAAATCTTACGCCTCAAGCTACGGTTTCTCGAGGAATAATTGTTATTCACCAATCAACGGCGATCTACAATGAACGGTTCGTTCCAAAAATAGAATCTCTAGAAGAAAATAAAAAAAGAAAACGAACGAACAAGAGGCCAACTGTGTCATCAAGAAACCTCGCCATAAATTATTTTTAGCGCCCAGCGCTGGGCGCCGAAATCTTTAACGCCCAGGCATGGGCGCCGAAAATGATCCCAGACCCAAAAAACACGCCTGGCTTCTATAGGGCCCTGCGTATCTGTTCGACTCGAAAATTACCAATTTCTGAAAGTCGCACCTCACGGCTTTGTTAAGAGTAGCACACCACTACAAAGGTTGCTCGCACTTACGAGCACAATCCCAAACACGATCAAGGACATTACAGAATGCGTATCCCCAAGGAACCTCTTTGACAAGAAATGACCGTCAAGTACGAGTGCTTGGGGGCTCGAGAGAAAATATATATTATGCAAAGGTAAAACAATAATACCAGACTACGCTGTACGAAGTCCCGTGTCTGGATGTCTCAAAAAATAAAACCGGTTTACGACCTCAAGACAAAGGTCGCCGTTGACACTTGTACATGGTCCTCTAATCAAGGACCAAGTGGTGGCAAAAATCGAGCCGTAAGGACTAGCTCAAAACCACAAAAGAAGACGGTCACAAGACAAAGGTCCGTCTAAACCCGTTGTCAACCCACATTCAGGTTACAACTAAGTCCGAGCATCCCTCGAAAGAATTCGCTCCTACAAGAATGAATAAAAAGAAATTCTCAAGAGAAATCACAAGAAAAAAATGAAATAGGGACTTGTCCACCTCAATCAGGCAAGACCGCGGCACGCGAATCCCAAATTAAAAAGACGAATTCAGGTTCGCTCACCTCCAGCGAGCGGGGCGTCCACCCTTAGCGGACAGGGCTCTCCCACCTTCAGCGGGCGGGGTCTGCGTCACTAGCCGCACAGGTCCTCAGTTTTCGAAAAATAAAGTCTTCAAATTCAAAACAGGCTCGCCATCTTCAGCCGGCGGGGTCTACGTCACAAGCCGCGTAGGTCCTTATTTTCAAACTTCAAAACAAATTCGTCTACTTCTATCGGACGGGGTGTCCACCCTTAGCGGACAGGCTCGCCATCTTTAGCCGGCGGGGTCTGCACCACTAACCGCGCAGGTCCTTAGTCGCTGCAGCGATAACTTTTTCGAGTTTTCCCTTTTTTCCAAAAATTAAATGATCGGTTTTCCCTTTTTCCAAAAATTAAAGGACCAGTTTTCCCTTTTTCCAAAAATTAAAGGATTGGTTTTCCGTTTTTCCAAAAAAGAACGATGTGATCGGTTTTCCCTTTTTCCAAAAATTAAAGGATCGGTTTTCCCTTTTTCCAAAAATTAAAGGATCGGTTTTCCCTTTTTCCAAAAATTAAAGGATTGGTTTCCCGTTTTTTCCAAAAAAGAGCGATGTTATTGGTTTTCCCTTTTTCCAAAAATTAAAGGATTGGTTTTCCGTTTTTCCAAAAAAGAACGATGTGCTGGATTTTCCTTCGTTTTACGTCCCATAAAAACAAGGGGGTTTTCTCGTTTAGCTAGCCCTGAAAATGAGAATCTTTAAAAACATTTTTACCTCGTAGTTGGGCTTGGCCAGGCCCAATTACACTTTATAGCTTTGATTTCGAAAACATTTGTAGCTACTCCCAATGACAAAGTGAGGGAGTTTCTACGCTTCTTTAGATACTTCCAATGACAAAGTGAGGGAGTTTCTATACTATCCGTTGACAAATCCCAATGACACGTGAGGGATATGTCGACACTTCAAGTGATGACCCTTAAGTCAAATGTTATCACTCGGGGGCTCGTGAGACCCTCGCAAAAGCAGGTCACCATGGCTTGTGTGACGCACTCCGTCTAATACGTTGACCATCGTCTTACTCCAAGACTCAGCCAAAGTGGGGACTAACTGTAGACACCTACTTTTGTCCCCATTCCCGAAAGGGAAGGTTCGATGATGAGAACATAAATCTCCACTTGGCAACGCATCTCCTATAAAATAACGAATCTCAATCACCCTTTTCATTTCACCCGAAACCTGCTATTTATAGAAACCTGCTATTCATGGAAACCTGCTAAAAATAGTAACTGCCGTAATGGGTAGTTGTTAAAAGTGGCAAGTCATAAAAGATAGAAACCTGTCAGAATTAGGTGTTGCACTCCAACATAAATCCTAAATGAGATAGAAGTTGCGAGAGAATCCTATTCCTAATACGATTCGAAAATAAGAGTTACGTATTAAATTAAAATCCTAACGAGCCTAGAGTTCGTAACGGGCCCAGACGCATTCCGTCATAAAATTAATACGCACTAAAAGACTCGATTAAGTCTCGTACACTCCGGATTCTAAGAGTCCGAATCTGACAAAGAAACGGCCCAAACATCAATTTCAACGCCCAGCCCTGGGCGCTGAAATTTCCTAGATCCTATTTCCAACGCCCAGAGCTGGGCGTCGAAATCTTTGACGCCCAGCCCTGGGCGCTGAAAATACCTGGGACGTGTTCTTTCCTAATTCCTCGTGGATTAGAGTTCTACAATTCTATCTTTCCACGAACTATTTTCTATAAATATGGCCCCAAGTTCGACGTGAAAAAAAGACAACAACACACAACACACAATTATTATTCTAAGTATTGACTCTAAACCCCTAAGCCTAAGCCTCACGCTGCGAAATTAATCACGCGTTCTGTCGCAATCGATCCAAAAATCGAACAGAACGAATCCTGTCCCGTAATTTGAGATTCGTTAAATAAAAGGAGAAATAGCAAAGTCAAAGTGGTTAGTTTTCTGAGAACCGTGACGCACCTCTCAAGGGTGCGTCGTAATGTGTCCCTTTTCCATGGTTTAATTGCTTTCCTCGCCCTTTTATGAACTGCTAAACTAATTGAATCTGATTGTTCTATCACGCCTAACAAAGATAATATGTTGGGAAATTGGATTATCATGCTAGGTCCCTTAAAACAATCTAAATCAGATAAACGCGATCGATCTAGTATTATATGTTGCATATTGTTAAAATCAACTCAGATTAGTTTAATCGTTAACGCATGTCCCTTCAATTATTTATGCTGAGCTAGTAAGGATATCCAGCCTCTGGAGTTATCAAAGAGCGAGTACTCCTTTCGGTAGTTACAGTCCCCCGAACCCTCAATCTCTACCTTGCGGGTGTATGTTGAGAGATCCCCACACCAGGGATCACAAGGGAACCTACGGCCGTCGTGGTCAAACATAATTGCACTCCCTTTATGTCACGATAACCGGGTTTTGTCAGTTTTTCTCATTGTCGTTAAAAACTGAATGGCGACTCCTATATTACTAGTCAATTGGGTGTAAACTCACAGGAAATCCAATTACACTTGATTTTACAAAAAGAAACGTCACACACACGAGGGACGAGGTCACGCATTAGCCTCGTGCTTTTTCGACCCACTCACATGGAGACAGATGCTTTGAACCTCAAGCTCCTGCTAGATAAAGTGAAAGATCATCCACATCATGAACTGGGTCCTGTTCTTAGGGAGGTTACTCAACTTCTGGGAGAGAACTGGATTATTAGCTTCTCCCACATTCCCAAGACCTATAACAGAATAGCTCATGCCCTAGCAGCTCATTCTTTGATCATGATGGTGCAACATAAGCTACATTACATTATTCCGTCATGTGCAAAAGAGGAGTATGAGGGAGATTTTGAAAAAGCAAATCCAGCCTATGCAGAGGAGATGAGAAGGAATGCTCGTGAACAGGTCTTGGCCATGTGTAATACAAGGAAAGAAAATGCAGCAAAGCTCAACACCATAGCCCAGAGTTCTTCAGCTTCAGAAATTGTTTTTGGCTCTATTGTGTCTACTATTAAGCAAGTGATGCAGGATAAGAATTCAGCAAAAGAAATCAGCAGCACAGACAAAGGAAAAGGAAGGCTTTTGTTCCATTCGTTGTTGGTAGTTCAACAATTCCAAAAGACATTGAAATTGTTGAAGTCGAAGTGATGAGGAGAATGGTACTGTTACCAACAACTAGTTCGGTCTCTTTCCTTTTGGAGTGGCGCATATTTCACAGGGTTACTTCCATGGCGTCTTTTTGGATTTATATATATCTAGAATTAATGTTTAAGTATGTTAATCTTACCGGTTTCGGTGCTATGATAGGCGATGCTTATCATCCTCATTTTGGTATAGTTCACTTTTTGGGGATTTCAGAAGGATAATTAGTGTGCTTAGGATGATTTGCACAGATCTGATTTTTCTCTAGATCATGAAGAATTTTGCCATAATTAGGGCTTCAAACCCTAATTAATTAATATATATATTTCGTCGGTTTTGCGTTGAAAAAAAAAAAAGTTCTCTATAAAAGTATGTTAAAAAGACCATTATTTAAAGTGTGCTATAACTATAAGTTTAAAGTTTTAAAATATTTACAAGTATTATCTTTCTCTAAACTGGAATATATAATACTGTGTAACGTGTATGGATGAAGTGGCTATCTTCGGCACATACTGTATGTCTGTATTATGTCTGGATATTATTATTTGGAGAAGAACTTGTAATGAAATTACTATTTAGGATCTTGCTCTCTATTTTTTTTTCTTTTTTAAGATAAAATGAAGTGTCCTACCGGGTTGGAACTCTGCACGAGTCAACCTGTGCGGATTAGCAGGTTAGACACTTAGGAGTGGGGGCCTGAGGGATGGTACGTAAGAGGAATCCTCCCTCAAATTATCCCTAATGGGGGTTAAACCCCTAAATTTTTGATTGGAATGTGAAATCTTTTTAATAGGCCAAGACATTACTTGGTAATATTCCTCTATATACTACTCCATATAAATTATATGAGTGTTTGGTATTATGTCTCGTACGTACCGCATAACATTAGTTAAACACACATATAGTCATATAGTGATATAGATATATACTGCTAAAGTAATTTATTATTAATTATAAAAAGAGAGTAATTTATTGTTATTTAAGCAATAATTTAGAAAAAAAACTTGTCTAATTGCACAAAATAAACATAAATTTTAACCGATTAAATTCATAGGGGTATATAATCTTTCAATTTTTTTTTATTAGGGCATTAAATCTTTCACACTTTCCTAATGTTTTGAATAAAAGTGAAAAAATTATAAATAAATGTGATTTAGATTGCTTTAAAAAAAATCGAAGAGTCTTGATCAAAATTAATCAAAATCGTCAAATCGCGTACATGATATCAAACGTAAAAAATAAAATGGCACGGAGGGAGTACTTTTTAATAATAGGTTAGTTCGAATAATGTTTAAAGTACTAAGCAAAATTTGGATAAATTTGGATAACTTGAAAATTTTGCTTAGTACTTTAAAACAAATATTAAGGTCTATCCAATACAAAGTTTATCTCAAAAAAAATAGATTTAATTTAGTTTAATTTTTTTAAAATAAATTTCGAGTACCAATCCAAGTTATTTCAGGAAATCTAAACAAATTTTGTAAATCTAAATAACAAATTTGTCCTTTATTGAAAAATAATGAATAAGGCCCTGTTCTGTTCACCTTACTTTCACTTATTTCGGGAAAAATAAGTTCAGATAAGTCCAGTTAAGCTCTGATAAGTTCAGATAAGATAAGTTCTGGAAAAATAAGGGTTGGCCAAGTACAATTTTATAACTAAATAAGTTTTGATAAGTTCTAATTAATAAGTTCAGATAAGTTCAGTTAAGTTTAGATAAGATAAGTTCAGGAAAAATAAGTGGAAATCAATTGAATAGAATGCAGGCTAATAACAATGTCTATATTGGTAATTTTATCCAATGTAACCGCTATTATAGAACATCTATTTACCAAACACTTTTATTAAACAACTAACTAGTGTGTGGCTCGGGCGATGCCCCGATTGCTACATTGAATAGTTAAAATTTTAGATTTTTCTTGAGCAAAATATTTGATAAGATACATGTATAGCATTAAGTGAAAGCATTCATCAAGTTCGTCAACTACACAAACACACTAAGTCATTTATCATGAGAAATAATTTTTCAATTGCATCATCTTACAATTTATAATATGATTTCTAGGGGAAATAAGTGATTCGAAATTAACAAACACCAAAGTAGACATATGCAGTCATGCAAGGCATTTCTTTAGTTGATGCTTATGAGACTTATGACATCATGTTTATTCATGGTTGTCCTAATTCTTTAATTTTTTTTTTCCAAAATAGTC
This sequence comes from Spinacia oleracea, assembly GCF_020520425.1. Lineage (NCBI taxonomy): Eukaryota > Viridiplantae > Streptophyta > Magnoliopsida > Caryophyllales > Amaranthaceae > Spinacia > Spinacia oleracea. The sequence goes on from NC_079489.1 coordinate 153,174,907, forward strand.
AATAGAAAATAAAGAGTCACATAAAAGTTTAGTTGTTGTAAACTTCATGTTAACATTCATTTATAAATTAATGTGAAGAGATATCCCATAAATGGTTGTTGGTTAAGTTGGTAATGAGAGTTATCCTCCACACTTGAGGTCTGGAGTTCAAACTTCATTGTACGTATTAATTTTTGGTTGTCCATGATATGACATATCATTTGGTGAGTGGATGATGTGGCGCAAAGGGAAGAGTACTATGTGCCACATGGACATTTTTCTCAACGCCTTTTAATATATTAGTATAGATAGAATAAGTTAGTCAAACAAGCCAATACAAAAAGCTAGTCAACTCAACTAATACAAACCGCTACAGCTAACCGCTAACTACCAAACAAGAACATGGAATAATAAATAAACTAGTGTGTGGCTCGGGCGATGCCCCGATTGCTACATTGAATAGTTAAAATTTTAGATTTTTCTTGAGCAAAATATTTGATAAGATACATGTATAGCATTAAGTGAAAGCATTCATCAAGTTCATCAACTACACAAACGCACTAAGTCATTTATCATGAGAAATAATTTTTCAATTGCATCATCTTACAATTTACAATTTGTTTTCTAGTGGAAATAAGTGATTTAAAATTAACAAACACCAAATTAGACATGTGCAGTCATGCAAGGCATTTATGTAGTTGATGCTTATCAGACTTATGACATCATGTTTATTCATGGTTGTCCTAATTCTTTAATTATTATTTTTTTCCAAAATAGTCAATAGAAAATAAAAAGTCACATAAAAGTTTAGTTGTTGTAAACTTCATATTAACATTCATTTATAAATTAATGTGAAGAGATATACCACAAATGGTTGTTGGTTAAGATGGTAATGAGAGTTATTCTCCACACTTGAGGTCAGGAGTTCAAACCTCATTGTACGTATTGATTTTTGGTTGTCCATGATATGACATATCATTTGGTGAGTGGATGATGTGGCGCAAAGAGAAGAGTACTATGTGCCACATGGACATTTTTCTCAACGCCTTTTAATATATTAGTATAGATAAGTAGGTTCTATTTTTAAAACTAGATGATTTTAACATACTTTCAACTTACACTAACATACTTTAATTCATCGTTTAGTATTAAGATTCAACATTTTACGCTCAGTATTTATATGAGTAAATGGCACAACATATAACATATCCTCGATCAGTAGCCATAATTTAAGGTGTTAATATTAAATCCAATATGGTAATGAGTTTCAGTTATGGTATATTACTAGATATTTATTTAGGAGATATATTATGTTATTGTATTCCTATTTTACGAGTTGTATTTTAGGGATAGATTTGTTAGTATATTGGTTTCTCCTAAATTGTAATATTCTAGTAATATTGTGTTTCCTAATACTAGGACTAGGGTTAGGAAGTTGGGGTATATAAATAGGGATTTATATACCATTATGATTGATAGGCTTGAGATCCTGAGCTTGAGCAAAGTTTGAGAGAAACACCCGTGAGGTTGATTGATTGTATTATTAATAACGGTTTTGATTAATAATACAAGTTGGGACGTGGGTATACCACGTTATTAATATTGTGTGTGCTTTGTCTAGATTGTTATCTCGTACTATTCCTAACATAAGGTGTTACGAAAAATGTTAGTCGTGGTGCAGATAGCACACACGTCTGTGAGTAACCTAATACGTAGTATATGCAAAGGAAATCGTTTAAGACGTACTACCACAATTGTGCTGAAATATGAGAGTGATGGATAGCTCAGTTGGTTAGAGCTTCCATTCTAGTTCCAGGTGATCCTGAGATCGATTCTCATCCCCGCACTTGTAGCTCATTCGCAACAAAAAAAAAATTGTGCTGAAATATAGGATTGATAATTTTTCCAATTGCCTTATTTTCCTAACAACTTTTCTTGTTTTATTGTGCTAAACTAAAATCAATTCATTAATAAAAAGTCATACGACATTTACAAAAGAGATATGAATCTAAATACATAACAAATAGAATAATCAAATAAAACTCGTTTTCTGCAAAACTACGATTATCGCGCGTCGAACATCTTGTATACCCTCTAACACATCGATGTTTGATACAACCTTCAACAAGGGGGTATTTGATCTGTTATAATTTCGATATTGAATTAAATCAGATTCAATTGATTGTAGACGTTGAACTGACATCTGTTGCAACACCGCACAAATCTTCATCGCTGAATCAATTTCTCCTTCGAAATTAAATATGGAGTAATATTCTTCCCTCGAACACAAGAAATTTAGGATCCTCTAACCTAAGAAAAGTTCTCCCTAAAAGAAGAACATTTCCTCGCACAATGAGGAAGTATTATTAAAACCCTAAAAAACAAACAAAATTAAAGATAGAACAACAAAATAAAAAGATCAGGACTTTCCACCATTAAAAATCCTTAGAAGCCCATTCGAAATTCACTAACGTAAGCTAGGGTCTGAGAGAGGGAAGGAGGGAGAGAACGGCTCTTTAGATTTCAGTTGATCTTTTGCTTTTCTTGTTTAATGTTAGTGTGTTTGTTTTTCGTTAAAGAGAAACCTCATCATACGAGGGAGGGATTTAAGGAAAATACCTCCTAACATAGAGTTTGGTGAAAATCAACCCCCATTTTAAGTCAGGATGTTAGGCTGCGTTCTATTCACCTGATTTCCACTTATTTTTCCTGAACTTAACTTATCTGAACTTAACTGAACTTATCTGAACTTATCTGAACTTATTAGAACTTATCAAAACTTATTTTAGTTATAAATTGTACTTGGCCAACCCTTATTTTTCCTGAACTTATCTTATCTGAACTTATCTGAACTTAACTGAACTTATCTGAACTTATCTGAACTTATTTTTCCTGAAATAAGTGGAAATAAGGTGAACAGAACAGGGCCTTAGAGAGTTAGCCAACTATAGAGAGGTAGCCAACTATTCTAACCTCATATTCCGTGTACCCAAATTCTTATATGAGACTGTGTTGTCCCTATGTTTTGGTTGATGACACACACATATTGCAAACTTCCTGATTATGGTTGCCAATGACTTTGGACAGGTAAATGCCCAAGTTTCTATTAGGATAGGAACTTGAATCGAATGGTGAAGTTCCTGGTATACACTTGGGACAGTCACTAGAGTTCCAGAGCTGGAAGTTGTACCTGTTCCAGTTTGAAGTCACAAGAGGAGCAACACAGTTGCATATCAAGAGTTCCTAATACTCACAAGAACTATTGCAGACTCATGGCCACGAGTTCCTATTTAAACATTAGAGGAACTCATTAATGTTCCTGTGCTGGAACAAGTGAAGCTTCAGAGTTGAATGCCTCACCAAAGGAAAGACATATACGTCTAGGTAGTTTATCTTGCTTAGTTTATATGTAATATATTAATATGTTAAGTGGTATATAAGGAACTAGAGGAACTTGGATTACTCGTGTGTTTTTTTGTCAAAATATCAAGCAACATAGTTTTAAGGAAAATACTTTAAATATAATATGTTTTCATATTTAATAAAAAATTAGATTTTTATCACAATTAAATAAAAACAGTTTTTATCTTCCTAAAACTTCTCCTAAATATTTTGACAAAATAAAGAAACATTCTTTTCAAAACAAACAGTGAATGACATAGTCTTAGACACGTCCAGCAGTTGAGGAAGTTGTGTGGGAAGTGGTCTCCCCTTGTTCCTCAAGTCTAGGGACGTGACAATCAAAGTGTCAGTTGTTGGCAGTTGAGTTTTCGAAGGAAACAAACCCTAAGGACAAAATTCTATGTAAGGCAAAGAAGTTTTCTGAAACAAAATACACAAACTTTCTAAGAGTTCTTGCTTTCCTAAAAACGCATTGTCAAAGATTTTCTAAAAAACAGTTTGTGTCCTAGTTAATCCTAAGTTCCTAAGTGCCATATATACACCAAAGCATCATTAATATCTAGAGTTATCCAAATACGAATTGTATTTTGTATTAGTAAGGATAGAGTTATCTTGTTGAGACTTAGAGTTTAAGTCTGAGAGAGAGAAGTGAAAGAGCTGTAATCAGAGTAGATTACTGCGAGGAACACAAGTTTGAGAGGAACTTGTGTTGGAGAGATTATTGTAATCGAGGCATTACTATAATAAAAGGAATTCTCTTCTTGATTAGTGTCAATAAGTTTTCACAATTATTGTTATTGTCTTCTCTATTCTCTGTTCCTTGATTGTTTCTTAGTTCCGCAAGAAACTTTACCAAAGTTCCAATTACAATTCACCCCCCCCCCCCTCTTGTGCGTGTTCCTACTGGAATAACAGTTGGTATCAGAGCCAGTACTCATTAAAACACAGGAAACCCTGTTTGAGTCAAGTTCCTGAAAGTATGAACTCACAAGAGAAACTGGAAGAAGGTTACTCGACACAAAGGCCACCTATGTTCAATGGCAAGTTCTACTCATACTGGAAGAATAGAATGGAGATATTCATCAAAGCTGAAAATTACCAAGTTTGGCGTGTAATTGAAGTTGGAGACTTCGAGGTAACAAAGACCAATGCTGAAAACGAGGTAGTTCCTAAACCAATGTCTGAATTTTCTAAAGAAGACTTTGATAAATATGAGATGAATGCCATGGCTGTCAAAATCCTGCATTGTGGGCTTGGACCTCATGAACACAACAGAGTCATGGGGTGCAAGAACGCAAAACAGATTTGGGAACTACTTTAAGTAACCCACGAAGGAACTAATGAAGTTAAGCGTTCCAAAATTGACCTTTTGATGTCTAAATATGAAAGATTTGAAATGCTTCCAAAAGAAACTATTCAAGAAATGTTCACTAGATTTACTAACATAACCAATGAATTAGTTTCTCTTGGTAGAATCATTCCCACAGATGAACAGGTAAGAAAAATACTAAGAAGCATGCCACAAGATGATCGTTGGAGAACAAAGGTCACTGCACTGTTTGAGACCAAGGACTTTACCAAGTTCAACATTGAACAACTTGCTGGTTCCTTGATGACACACGAATTGCATCTTGGAGCTGCTGTTCCTGAGAGCTCTAGAAATCGAGGACTTGCTCTAAAGGCTGAGGAACTCGATGAATCTGAACCAGATGAAGAAGAGGCTGCCATGCTGGTTAGAAGAATGAGAAAGCTCTATAGGAACTTCAAACCAGGAAACCAGAAAGGAAGGAACTTTGCTAAGAAAATCACTAGTTCCAAAACTGAGCAAGGTTGCTTCAAATGTGGAGAAACTGATCATCAAATTCGTGAATGCCCTCTGTGGGAGAACGACAAGACCAGAGGAAAAGGGAAGGAACAGGTCAAAGATCGCTTTAACAAGTCTACCTTCAACAGGCCAAACTTCAAGAAGGCCATGATAGCTGCATGGGGCGAAGCAACAGACTCAGAAGACGATGAGGAACAACCAAATGAAGAAACTGCAAATCTCTGCCATATGGCTAGAACAGAAGGAACTGATCAAGTTCCATCAGAAGAAGTAAGTTCCTCCACTCTTCAGTGTCTCTCAAAGTCAAAACTAATTGAACTGTTGCTAGAAACTCTAGATGATTACAAAAAGCTAAGTATATTAAAAGCACAAAGTGATAGAGCCTTGGAACTCAGTAAAGACCATATAAATTATCTGAACAATATTAGATCTGATGTTCAAGGCAGGTTCTTTGAATTACTAGATAGAAATACCTCTATTAATGAGTCATTCGAAAAAATTAGAAATGAAAACATCCTTCTACAAGTACAACTCAGTCAATATAAGATGTTTAATCTAAGTTTAGATCCTACAAAATCCTTGGAGATCAACATGGGAGTTTTTAACATCGACTTAGAAAATTTAAACAAAGATCTGATCACCACAAAGGAACAAAAAGAGAAACTAGAAAGGGAACTATCCATGGCCAGGGCACAGAGACAACCACCTAAAGTTCCTCCCAAATGGATTGAGAATGCTTAATCTAAGAAAACAGAAGGATTGGGCTTTAACCATAAAACTAGTCGTAAGAAAAAGTATGTGGATCTTCCTAGTGTAAAAGTCTGTTTCTCATGTGGAAGTGGAAGTCATATAAGTACTGAGTGTTCCAAGATGAAGGAACAGGATCAAAGAAACATAAATTATGTAAAGCAAAAATGGGTCAAGAAGTCTGAAGTTATAGTTGAAAAGGAACTCGAGGAAACCCGAGTTCCTGTAACTAACCTTTGATCTCTTTACAGATTCTAGTGAAGGGGAACAGCTCGTGGTATCTCGACAGCGGGTGTTCCAAACACATGACAGGAGACAAATCTAAATTCCTCTCACTAGAAGCCTACAATGGAGGAACTGTGACCTTTGGAGACAACATGAAAGGAGAAATTGTTGGAATTGGAAAAGTTGGAAGGTCAAGTTCCTATGCCATTGAAAATGTATTTTTAGTCGAGGGTTTGATGCACAGTCTACTAAGCATCTCTCAATTCTGTGACAAAGGAAACTCTGTAAGTTTTACTTCGAAAAATTGTCAAATCATAAACAATAACACTGGGAAGGTTATTTTGGAAGGAACTCGTAAAGGGAACACATATTCTGTGGATCTCAATACAGTTCCCAGGAACAATCTAACCTGCCTCAGTGCCTTTGAAGAAAATTCCCTACTATGGCACAGAAGGTTTGGACATGCTAGTTTCTCTCTGCTTGACAAACTAAGATCAAAGGAACTGGTTCGAGGACTCCCCTCAATCAAGTTCCTAACTGATAAAGTGTGTGATGCATGTGCAAAAGGCAAGCATGTCCGAAGTTCCTTTAAATCTAAGAAATTGGTAAGCACCACAAAACCATTGGAACTCATCCATATGGACTTATGTGGCCCAATGAGAATTCAAAGCAGAAGTGGGAAAAAATATGTATTAGTTATTGTTGATGATTACTCTCGCTTTACTTGGGTCATATTTCTAACAAGCAAGGATGAAACGTTTGATGAGTTTGTTACATTTTCAAAGAAAATTCAGAAAACCACAGGTCATCAACTGATCCATATAAGATCAGATCACGGAACAGAATTTGAAAATTACAAATTCGATGAATACTGCAAGGAACAAGGTATGGACCACAATTTCTCAGCTCCCAGAACTCCACAACAAAATGGAGTTGTTGAGAGGAAAAATAGAACCTTAGAGGACATGGCAAGAACCATGTTAATAGCCAGTTCCCTGCCTAGGAACTTCTGGGCTGAAGCAGTCAATACTGCTTGTTATATTATAAATAGAGTTATGATTCGAGCAATCCTAAACAAAACCCCCTATGAGCTACTAAAAGGTATAAAACCCAACATCTCTTACTTTAGAGCCTTTGGTAGCAAATGTTTTGTCCACAACAATGGAAAAAGGAACTTGGGGAAGTTTGATGAAAGAAGCGATGAGGCAGTGTTCCTAGGATATGCCTTAAATAGCAAGGCTTACAGAGTTTATAACAAAAGATCTATGTGTGTTGAGGAAAGTGTACATATAATATTTGATGAATCTAACAAAACTGATATAGTACAGGAACAAGAATTTTTCGAGATTGATTTATCTCGTGCTGCAGAAAATGATGAGGAGTTCCAACCAAGCAAACACACAGCCAGAGGAACTGCTCAACAAAATCAAGAAGTTCCCGTACTAGAGGAACAAGCAGAAAACCAAGAAGATCCAGAAACAACACCAGAGGAACCCCACAATGACCAACAGGGAACTCAGGTCATAGAAGGAACTGACGAAAATGCCACAACACCAGTAGCTCAATTTCAACCTAAACCTTGGAAGCATCAAAAGTCCCACCCAATGGAACTCATTGTGAGTGACATCAGAAAAGGAACTCAGACAAGGTCACAACTAAGGAACTTTTGCGCATTCCACGCGTTCCTCTCCATATTTGAGCCAAGAAATCACACTGAGGCTCTGGAGGACGCTGACTGGATCATAGCCATGCAAGAAGAATTAAATGAATTCAAAAGAAACAAAGTATGGCACTTGGAACCTAAACCAAAGCACCAGAAGGTGATAGGGCTGAAATGGGTGTTCCGGAACAAGAAAGATGAACATGCAACAATCATAAGGAACAAAGCAAGGTTAGTGGTCAAAGGTTATAACCAACAGGAAGGTATTGACTTTGAAGAAACATTTGCACCTGTTGCTAGATTAGAAGCCATTAGAATCTTAATTGCTTTTGCTGCTTTCATGGGTTTTAAACTTTATCAAATGGATGTTAAATGTGCTTTCTTAAACGGTTTCTTAGAGGAAGATGTTTATGTGGAACAGCCCCCTGGATTTGAAAATCCCGAATTTCCAAATCATATTTACAAATTAGATAAGGCTCTCTATGGACTAAAACAAGCCCCTAGATCTTGGTACGAGAGATTATCAAAGTTCCTCCTTCAAAATGATTTTAAAAGAGGTAGAATAGACAAAACCTTATTCTTAAAATCTAGAGGAACTGACTTGTTAGTAGTTCAAATTTATGTTGATGATATATTATTTGGAGCAACTAATGAAAATTTGTGCAAGGATTTTGCAAGCTTGATGAGCAGTGAATTTGAAATGAGCATGATGGGGGAACTCAATTTCTTCCTTGGTTTACAAATCAAGCAAACCGAGGAAGGAATCATGATACACCAACAAAAGTATGTGAAGGAACTCCTAAAGAAATATGAGCTAGAATCAGCCAAAGTAAATCACACTCCCATGGGAACTGCTACCAGATTAGACACTGATCCAAATGGCAAAAGTGTGAATCAAACGAAATACAGAGGTATGATTGGATCACTATTATATTTAACAGCCAGTAGACCCGATATTTCTTTTAGTGTAGGACTATGTGCAAGATTTCAATCAAATCCAAAGGAGTCCCATCTAACTGCGGTGAAAAGAATACTAAGATATCTCAAAGGAACTGATGACCTATGCCTATACTATCCAAGAAGTGGATCTTTCGAGCTAAGAGGATATGCGGATGCTGATTATGCAGGTGACTTAGTGAATAGAAAAAGCACATCAGGTATGGTACAGTTCCTAGGTCCATGCATGGTTTCTTGGGGTTCCAAGAAACAGAACACTGTTGCTCTATCCACAGCTGAAGCTGAGTATGTAGCTGCTGCAGCTTGTTGCTCACAAATTCTATGGATAAAACAACAGCTAAGAGATTTTGGTATTATCTATGATTGTGTTCCTATCTATTGTGATAACACTAGTGCTATTTGTATTTCAAAAGATCCGGTTCATCATTCCCGGGTCAAACACATCCACATTAGACACCATTTCCTTAAAGATAATGTTGAGAAAGGTTTGATCAAATTAGACTTTTGCCAAACTGATCACCAAATTGCTGATATTTTAACTAAGCCCTTGAACAGAGAGAAACATGAGAAAATGAGGATGGAACTCGGAATGATCAAGCTAAGGTAATTGCTAAATTGAAGTTCCTCTAAGGCAAAAGCAAAAATCTTGGTACATATAGACTATTACAAACACAAAATCTTGTGTGCAAACATAGTTGAAGCTTACCATCGTGGCAAATACACTCACGCTCCAAATGAGCAAGGTAAGCAGTTCCCTTCAAACTAGTTAAGTCAGAGATACGAAATTGAGCAAGTCAAAGTCAAACACAGTTTAAATTTAATTTATTTCTACATTCTCCTTTTGTTTTTATTTATTTATTTTTTTTAAAACCGAATACCCATATTCAAAGAATGTTTAGAACGGTTCCATTGGCAATAAATAGGAGAAACTCTTCCCTTTCCACATTCAATCCATGCAACCCCCTTTCTCTCTCTCCCACACGCCTTCTCCACTGACACCACCTCTCCTTTCACCTATAAAAACCTTCACCATGGTTCTCACAAGCAACAACACTGATCTCACTTCCCTCAAACGAAAGAGAAATCCTTCATCTCCAGTTCCCATGGATACCTCACCCATTCAATCGCCAATTCCTCTTCGATCCCACAATCCAATACTCGCAATCACTCAGGGGGAACCAACCGACACTGACATCGAAATGAAATCCCCAATTTCAAACCCTAGATCCTCCACAAGAAAATCCAAAAAACGACGAGTGGAAGCTTCTGGTGAAAACATCGAGGAAACAGAGGAGAATGCTCAAACTCAGGGGGAAGCAAAAGGGTCCAAGAAACTCACTGCAAAGGAAAACAACCTGGTCGAGGGGTTTGCAATCAACTCAACATGGTGTGAAGCCACGAAATTTAAAGAGTTGATGGAAATCCTTGAACAACAAAAATGGGTAAGTCTGTTGAGTACCTATGCCAAATCACCCTTAATTCCTGAAGCTATGAAAGAATTCTGCAAGAACTTTGCATGTGTTGATAATGTATGTTCAAGTAAAGTGAATGGAACTCGCATCGAATTTGATGCCTCTTATCTGGAACAGCTGTTTGGTACACCCAATAGGGGTTTTGATATGTGGCTCAAAGGTCAAATCACAGTGACCATCGATAATGTAGATGAGAAAGATATAGTTGGTTCCATTGGAGGAGATTCTAAAGTATCCACCTCCACCTCACACAACTTCTTTTCACCTCTTCAAAAATTACTGTTTAATATTGTGTGGAGAGGTGTAGTTCCTCGAACTCAGAAAAGGAACATAGCAAGTCTGTTTGATGCATGTCTCATGTATTGTCTTGAAAGGAAAATTCCCATAAACTTTCCTGCAATCATGATCAAACACTTATCCACCTGTATCCCCAAATTCAAAATTCCATACTCCTCCCTTCTCACAGAAATCTTCAAAAGCTTCTCAGTTGACCTTAGCCCATACTTTGTGATTCCCTTAAAATCAACCCAAATCCTTCAACTTGAAATGCTCCATCTATTAAATCTTAAAGTAGTTCAGGGTAAAGTCATTAGGGCTGGAAAGGAAGAGAAACAAGATGAGGAAGATCATGAGGGAACTGTAGTTAAAGAAGAAGTGGAGGAGGAGGAGGAACTCGAACAAATAGAGATCCCTTTATCTCGAGGGAACAGGAAGAGTGTAGGATCCCAAGGAAAAAGAAAGAGCTTGAGGGTGGCAATGAAGGAGAACAAGAAAAGAGGGCCTGTCTTCATGGAAATAAATGAGGAAGGGGATGTCAAGGAGATGCCCATAGAGGAGGATGCTGTTCCACTGAATCAAGAGGAACTGCCTGAAACTGTTGGGCCAAGGAAAAGGACACCCAGATCCTCCAAAAAGTCCAAAGCTCGTCGTGTTCCATCTAAACAGGAACATGTTCAAGATCATGGGGGTGCCTGGAACACAAAGGATGATCAGATATTGGAGCTGAAGGCAACAGTTGCTCGTCTGGTGGAACTGCAGGAGGGAACAGATCACAGGATCAGCTCAATGCAGGCCCACATAGGTGCATTGGTTACCAGTGTCAAGACTCTCCAAACCACTCTTCACCACTACTCAGAACAAGCCAATGCAACTCGTGCCACAATCCTCACCAAGATCAACAATCTGGAATCTTTTGAGGAGACTGTGATAGAAGAAACTGCTGGTTCTGGTTCCCCATCCCAAGCCTAATCACCCTATCCCATGTTTCTTTTATCTTTTGCCATGGAACAATCTTTTTAATTTGCTTTTGGTCTGTATAATTTTCAAACTTGGGTATTTGTTCCATCTTATTTTGACTTGCTTGGTTACACCTATCTGTGCTTTCTAGTTTTGATCATTACTGCTTACTTTCAATTTATTGTGTGAGTTGGTTTAATACTTTGAGGCTAGCTTAACTTGCCAAACGTTGATCGTGGGGCACTGTGTTTGGAATGGCTATATTTCGTGCTATGCTTTTTGTTGATGTCAACAGGGGGAAGTCAAGGGTGCAAACTTACAAGGTACACTCAATCCCAGTTCCTGCATCAATCTCTCTGTATCTCTCTGTAAGTTTAATTTTTTTTCTTCTTCTTTCTTTCTCTTTTGTTTTTCAATTTTTGTGTTCTGTTTTACAGTAGTCTGCATAAGTTCCTGTTTGTGCTTCCTCTCATTTGTAAAAAGTTTGCAAGTGTTGTCATCACCAAAAAGGGGGAATATTGTTGTCCCTATGTTTTGGTTGATGACACACACATATTGCAAACTTCCTGATTATGGTTGCCAATGACTTTGGACAGGTAAATGCCCAAGTTTCTATTAGGATAGGAACTTGAATCGAATGGTGAAGTTCCTGGTATACACTTGGGACAGTCACTAGAGTTCCAGAGCTGGAAGTTGTACCTGTTCCAGTTTGAAGTCACAAGAGGAGCAACACAGTTGCATATCAAGAGTTCCTAATACTCACAAGAACTATTGCAGACTCATGGCCACGAGTTCCTATTTAAACATTAGAGGAACTCATTAATGTTCCTGTGCTGGAACAAGTGAAGCTTCAGAGTTGAATGCCTCACCAAAGGAAAGACATATACGTCTAGGTAGTTTATCTTGCTTAGTTTATATGTAATATATTAATATGTTAAGTGGTATATAAGGAACTAGAGGAACTTGGATTACTCGTGTGTTTTTTTGTCAAAATATCAAGCAACATAGTTTTAAGGAAAATACTTTAAATATAATATCTTTTCATATTTAATAAAAAATTAGATTTTTATCACAATTAAATAAAAACAGTTTTTATCTTCCTAAAACTTCTCCTAAATATTTTGACAAAATAAAGAAACATTCTTTTCAAAACAAACAGTGACTGACATAGTCTTAGACACGTCCAGCAGTTGAGGAAGTTGTGTGGGAAGTGGTCTCCCCTTGTTCCTCAAGTCTAGGGACGTGACAATCAAAGTGTCAGTTGTTGGCAGTTGAGTTTTCGAAGGAAACAAACCCTAAGGACAAAATTCTATATAAGGCAAAGAAGTTTTCTGAAACAAAATACACAAACTTTCTAAGAGTTCTTGCTTTCCTAAAAACGCATTGTCAAAGATTTTCTAAAAAACAGTTTGTGTCCTAGTTAATCCTAAGTTCCTAAGTGCCATATATACACCAAAGCATCATTAATATCTAGAGTTATCCAAATACGAATTGTATTTTGTATTAGTAAGGATAGAGTTATCTTGTTGAGACTTAGAGTTTAAGTCTGAGAGAGAGAAGTGAAAGAGCTGTAATCAGAGTAGATTACTGCGAGGAACACAAGTTTGAGAGGAACTTGTGTTGGAGAGATTATTGTAATCGAGGCATTACTATAATAAAAGGAATTCTCTTCTTGATTAGTGTCAAGAAGTTTTCACAATTATTGTTATTGTCTTCTCTATTCTCTATTCTCTGTTCCTTGATTGTTTCTTAGTTCCGCAAGAAACTTTACCAAAGTTCCAATTACAATTCACCCCCCCCCCCCTCTTGTGCGTGTTCCTACTGGAATAACAGACTGTCCTCACCATCAACTGATGGTGAGACCATTTCACACTTGCGAATTTAGGTATGTTACTTCTATAGTTTAGATATGTTACTTTTTTTTATAATTTTAGAGGAGGTATTTTTTTTAGTTTAGGTATGTTACTTCTATAGTTTATACATGTTACTTTTTTTATACGGAGTAGTTTTAGGGGAGATACTTTCTTAGTTTAGGTCTGTTACTTCTATAGTTTAGACATGTTACTTTTTTTTATATAATTTTAGAGGAAGTACTTTTTTTAGTTTAGGTATATTACTTCTATAGTTTATACATGTTACTTTTTTTATACGGAGTAGTTTTAGGGGAGATACCTTCTTAGTTTAGCTATGTTACTTCTATAGTTTAGACATGTTACTTCTTTTTTAATAATTTTAGAGGAGGTATTTTTTTTAGTTTAGGTATGTTACTTCTATAGTTTAGCCATGTTACTTTTTTTTTATACGGAGTAGTTTTAAGGGAGGTATCTTTTAAGTTTAGGTATGTTACTTCTATAGTTTAGACATGTTACTTTTTTTATACGAATTAATTTTAGGGGAGGTATATTTTTAGTTTAGGTATGTTACTTCTATAGTTTAGACATGTTACTTTTTTTTTTATATAATTTTAGATAAGGTACTTTTTTAGTTTAGGTATGTTACTTCTATAGTTTAGACATGTTACTTTTTTTTGTACGGAATAGTTCTAGGGGAGGTACATTTTTAGTTTAGTTATGTTACTTCTATAGTTTAGACATGTTACTTTTTTTTTATATATAATTTTAGAGGAGGTACTTTTTTAGTTTAGGTGTGTTACTTCTATAATTTAGATCTGTTACTTTTTTTTATATAGTTTTAGGGGAGGTACGCTATTGGTTTCGCGCTCGTCACACCATCAAGTTGATGGTGTGACTGGTCTCACAGGAGACGCGTTGTTTCGTGTAATGTCAATACACCCACAAACTACCTTTAAAGTTTTAAAGACAATTTGAAATTAAAACAAAAATGAAAAAATTATAGTGAACAACCATCTCTATTTACTTTTTGCTACACAAAGTTACATAATCTACTATAGTGTGAGAAAAATTGTGTTCTTTCTGTTGAAATAACTAAAAAAAGTGTTATTGTGTTCTTTCTGTTACAATAACTAAAAAAAGTGTTATAAATGACTTCTACATGATTTCTAGATATATGTACTCGTAGAAGTGAAGTGAAGTGAAATGAAGTGAGGTGAATGCGAAGTATTCTTGTCTTTGAATCATCAAATTAAATGTATTTTGATTAGCACCAACTACATATTTTAGCCCATTACTCCATTACCTTATGTTTTTAAATGTAAATGATTTTGTAATTCAAAGTGTATAATAATTTTGTTGTACATCCGGCTTTTTATATATATCACACTTGACACTCTTTTTATTTTTTAAATAAAAGAATTGCTTAAGTGATCATTATCAAGGATAAAAGTGACTCCGATTTTATAAGGATAAAAGTGATTTTACTTTATAAATAAAACTAATGACTTTACTCAAGGACAAAGTGACCATGGTCAAGGATAACTTTATCCAATAATTTCAAAGAGCGGACACAAATTACCTTATTTAAAAGAAAAAAAATAACTTTATGAAGAAAAGTGAATTCAGTAATAAAGAGTCAGACTTGTTATTGTGGTCATTCATTCTATTGGTTAAAAATGTAAACCATATTTTTCTTTTGTTTAAGTTTGTGTTTTGAATGACACTGATTTATTTGTCGGCCATTTTATTATTGTTTTTCTTGTTCCTCTATTAAATTATTATGTTTCCTTCCAATATTTGAAACTTTTGGAAGTTCACTATATAGGTACACCTTAGATAATTTTGCTACATTTTTTTATTATTAAAACTACTTTACCAACTTTCTAACTAGCAAAGGTTTTAAGAGAGTTTGTATCCAGTCTTAGGCTCTTAGCTTCATAATAAAGACTCCTACTTGCACTTTCTACAACGGGATTTTCTAATTACATGTCAAAAGAAAATTCTTGCATTCCATTGGTTAGAAATCAGAATTATTCTTATCAATAAAAGTGTACTAAATTTGAAAAGAAGTGTGAAAGAAAAATAAAATAGTTTAGGTTTTTTTCACCTTAATCCTTATAACTATAACACAAAAATTTATAAGACCTGAACAAACGTGGTTGAAATGTGGGATCTTGTCAAACTTAATTAGAATATATCTTACGTGATTGAAACTTATTAAACTTTATTGGAACTTAGACCTTATTGGATACAAAGGTCGTTTAAATAAGGTGAAGAGAAAAGAAAATGTTCATTGTTAACGTGTCAACTCAAATCCTACACTGAAAGAAAGAAAAAAGAAGAAGAAGAAGAAGATGAAGTACCTTAAGCGGGCTAGGCCCAAATTGAAAAACATTATACTTGGAGACTTGGAGTTATGGTGAATTCACGACTACAAGTCTACAACATACGGAGTAACACTATCAATTTTTTGTTTGTTTAGTGGTGATTGGGGCTGAACTTGGAAGGGATGACCGCGTGTCCGATCCCCTGCAATAACAATTGGGAGGGAACTTACCTATCGAACCAGAACTCGCCCCGAATCCGAATTAGATCTAAGGATGAACCGGGTGGTAACTGTTAGGTTATGATACATATGACAATTCATAAATCATGCGGAAAAAACCATAAAGCCAGGAAAGCATATTATTTACACATAATCATTTAGCATAGTTTAGATGCATACACTTTGTTGCGTGCCTTCCCTAGCTGCGCCCGAACCGAACAAGAACAAGTCTTTAGGACTCCAAGTGTCGTCCCTCCGTAGATAGTCCACAGCACGTCCGGATCCGCCTTAAGCTTGACCAACTAGGATCGCCCTTAAGGTACTTAGAATTTTCGGCTAGTATAGGCAATTGTATGACTGAATATTTGCTCTCAAAAATCACTTTGAATACTTGAATACTCTATACAAAATAATGACTCTAGGCCTTTATTTATAGAGGTATGGAAAGGGAATCGTTATCCTATTAGGATACGAATTAATTAAACTAGAATCCTAATAGAATTCTTATTTAATTAATTCATCCTTTTAGGTTTAGGAATTTAATCATATGTCGAAACCTGATAACTTTAGGATTCGTATAGCTCACAAACACACACACGCACGCACAGCAGCCCACGAGGGGCGCCATGCGCGCGCCCGCAGCCCGCGAGCTCGCAGCCCCATTGCCACGAGGCCCACACGCTGCCGCAGCGTTGGCGCGCGCTGGGCCTGCCTTGCGGTGGGCCTGGCGCAGCCTTGGCTGGTGCGTTGTGGCGCGCTGGCTTGCTGGGCGATGGCCCGGCTTCGTGCTGGGCCTTCGTCTGGCAGGCCTCGTCCGATGCTAATTCGTACGATACGCTTCCGATTAATTTCCCGATTCCGGAATTCATTTCCGATACGAACAATATTTAATATTTCCGATTCCGGAATTAATTTCCGTTTCGAACAAATATTTAATATTTCCGTTTCCGGAATTATTTTCCGATTACGATAATATTTCCGATTCTGACAATATTTCCGTTTCCGGCAATATTTCCGATTCCGGCAATATTTCCATTTCCGATAATATTTTCCGATACGTACCATGTTTCCGTTTCCGGCAACATCTACGACTTGGATAATATTTATATTTCCGATACGATCCATATTTCCGTTTCCGGCAATATCATCGTTTCCGGAGCATTCATTTCTTGCCTGTGACGATCTCAGCTCCCACTGAAACCAAGATCCGTCGATTCCGAAAATATCCATAGATGGAGTATTTCATGCCATTAAATACTTGATCCGTTTACGTACTATTTGTGTGACCCTACGGGTTCAGTCAAGAGTAAGCTGTGTGATTAATATCATTAATTCCACTTGAACTGAAGCGGCCTCTAGCTAGGCATTCAGCTCACTTGATCTCACTGAATTATTAACTTGTTAATTAATACTGAACCGCACTTATTAGACTTAACATAGAATGCATACTTGGACCAAGGGCATTATTCCCTTCAGTCCCCCACTTGTCCTTAGGGACAAGTGTGCATTTCCTAATTCCTTTGTCGCTCGATGCTTGCTCTTGAACATAAGGTAAGAGTTGTCATCCTTATTATGTCCAGAGGTGTTCCTCGGTTTCAGAGTTCAACTGATCAAATAAACAGATAATCATAGCCTATGATTCATCCGAGCACGGCCATGCATTTCACAGTTTCTAGCTCTCCGAGTGGCCTTGTACAACTTTTAAGCATCTCATCCCGATTTATGGGAGGACAATCCCAATCTTGCGATCTTGAGATTAGACTTCGTTTGATAGGTGATTACCTGAGCGCTGCCTTTATAGCCTCCTTTTACAGTGCGACGGTTGGTCAACGTCAAAGCAACCAGTTCTCAAACAAGTAATCTCAAATCACTCAGGTATTGAGGATTTAGTGACTAATAATTTTAATGAAATTTACTTATGACAGATTTTCATCTCTTACAGTAAAGTTTCATAGGTCTTGTCCGATACTAGTCTTCCCAAAGTAAGTATCTATGCAAATGATTATGACATTGCCATGTCCACATAGTTCAAGAAACAGAACTACTAGTCATCTTGCATTCTAATCGTCTAACGTTTTCTATGCGTCCAATTTTATAGAAAACTCCGACTAGGGACCATTTTCAACCTTTGACATTCAAGTTCACTTGATAGACATTTCTTAGTCACAGGACTGGTCCTGACACTCTATCTTGAATATATCGTCAAATTGAAGGGACTCATCATTTAATACTAAACCAAGATTAAATGGAATATGAAAATACATTTCATATATGATAAATGTTCAACCCCATTGTTTTACAACCATGGGCCTCAAACCCATCTTTAAAACAGTTCATGGAATTCAAAGCTATGCTTGATTTCCAGTGCTACAACGTGAGTGTTGCTTCTCACTTGTTGCATAGGTTTAGTTATCACGCTTTGCCAATCTTAACATCCTTTTCATCGAATGTTCTTCGAGATATGATGATAAGAACTTTTGAGTATGTTTATTTTGTGATCTAGTCTTTCTTGCTACATTAGTGGTTCTACGCATTTTGCAATGAAGAACCATTAAGTCAACAGACATGTGATCTTCCCAAGTTCAATGAAGAACTCATATAAACAACTCTATTTTATTGCTTCTTAGGCAATAATTACTTTTACTTCAACTGTATAGGTTGCTAGTGATGCTTTGTTTGGATCTACTTATCCAAGCAGTTCACAGATATGTGGAAGACTCTCCAACTATATCTTAGAACATAGAAATTATTATTTTAATTTCCCACGCAATAACTCATGGTCTTCAATCCATGTTGCCATTTCAAAACACGATGCTCTTTAGCTCGTCCTTGTCAATGGTTAACTCCAAAGGGTCTTGCTTGATCCTTTGCCAGTGTTTATGCGTGTAGCATCAATATTTAGCATATCTTTATTTCCTTGAATCAAGAACTATTCCTATGTACCTTTTCAAGTACCATAAGTGTTCTTGATCTCAATCTAGTTGATCTTCACTTAGATCAATAGAGATTGGTATATGTTCGTCATGCCTAAAGTCATACGATACGTTTTTGGCGATCCTCATATTATATTATATACATGATAAATTCTTTTGCAGAATAATTCCCAATTGAATTCTATTCATGTAACTTTAGCTCATTCAGTTATTGTAGATACTGAATCCAACTAAATTCTTTGACATATAATATAGGTGAAGAATCTCATTAGATTTTTTGATGTTTAACTTAGTAAATGCTTATACATAGTTCAAACATTCATTACTTAGATTTATTCATATGGGTCGAATATCTCCAATGGAGTCTTTCGTGCTTGATTTAGTAAATGCCATTACTTAATCCAAAACAATATTATAAGATCTTTGTAAATAGATCTTAATACCCAGTATGTACTAAGTTTCGCCTTGGTCCATCATTGATGAATAATTTCAAACCTAAGTCATTAGCATTTGAATGTTATTCACAATAGAGAGATATGTGTGATACACATAGGACCAAATAAGTTTTACGTACTCCCACTAAACTTCTTATATATCTATAAGAATCATGTATATTTTATGAAACTAAAATGCTTATTAGCTTCACTAAAATACAGTTCCAATTCCCAATTGCTTGCTTAAATCTGTACTTAGATTTTATAAGTTAGCATTCCTTTTCAAGCATTTATTTGGATCCACAAATCCTATGATATGCCATGTACATAGTTTTCTTCCAACATTTGATTGAGGAATACGTTTTGTCATCCAATTGTCATATGTACCAATATGCAATCATTGCTTGAGTTATAGACTTGAGCATTACGATTATGCATGAGGTTTCAACACAATCCATGCCATGAATTTGCTTGTAACCTTTAGCAACTAATCTAGCTTTGTGTTGTGAACACAATTTCATGTTTGATGGTTTTTATCCTTAAAACAAATTTGCAACCAATAGGTGTGAAACTATTCTTGCAAATCAACAAAATTTCAATTTTGTCATCAAAACATTGAGTATGTTTTATGGCCTCTAACCATTTAAAACATTTGAGTCTATATATGGCCTCTAACCATTTTAGGGAATCTGGGTTTCGTCATAGCTTTCTTACAGGTCACAAACTCATTAATCTACATGATAATAGTTTGACTGCAAGTTGTAGGTTTCTTCACTATCTAATAGAAGAATTGCATAGTTTCAGGGACCTGAACTCCATGTTTCTTCACTATAGAAGATGTTAGGTTATGATACATATGACAATTCATAAATCATGCGGAAACACCATTTAGCCAGGAATACATATTATTTACACATAATCATATAGCATAGTTTAGATGCATACTCTTTGTTGCGTGCCTTCCCTAGCTGCACCCGAACCGAACAAGAACAAGTCTGTAGGACTCCAAGTGTCGTCCCTCCGTAGATAGTCCACAGCACGTCGGGATCCGCCTTAAGATTGACCAACTAGAATCGCCCTTAAGGTACTAAAATTTTCGACACTTTTGAGCAAGGAATGTGTCTGAATTTTTCTCTCAAAAACTCACTTTGAATACTTGAAAACTCGTTATAAATTCTGAACCTAGGCCAAATATTTATAGGGGTATGGAATGAGAATTGGAATCCTATTAGGATACGAATTAATTAAATTAGAATCATAATAAAACTCTTATTTAATTAATTTATCAAATAGAATTAGGAATTTAATCATTAAACGAATCCTGTACGTTTTAGGTTTCGTATGTGAACACAAACACCCACGCACGCACAGCAGCCCACGAGGGGCGCCATGCGCGCGCGCGCACAGCCTGAGCATCGCAGCCCACGACTGCCGCAGCCTTGGGCGCGCGCTGGGCCTGCCTTGCGGTGGGCCTGGCGCAGCCTTGGGCTGGCGTGTTGTGGCGCGTGTTTCCCTTGCTGGACGTGGGCCTGGCTTCGTGCTGGGCCTTCGTCTAGCAAGCTCGTCCGATGCTAATTCGTACGACGCGCTTCCGATTAATTTTCCGATTCCGGAATTCATTTCCGATACGAACAATATTTAACATTTCCGATTCCGGAATTAATTTCCGTTTCGAACAAATATTTAATATTTCCGTTACCGGAATTATTTTCCGATTCCGATAATATTTCCGATTCAGATAATATTTCCGTTTCCGGCAATATTTCCGATTCCGGCAATATTTCCATTTCCGATAATATTTCCCGATATGTACCATGTTTCCGTTTCCGGCAACATCTACGACTTGGATAATATTTATATTTCCGATACGATCCATATTTCCGTTTCCGGCAATATCATCGATTCCGGAGTATTCATTTCTTGCCTGTGACGATCTCAGCTCCCACTGAAACCAAGATCCGTCGATTCCGAATATCCATAGATGGAGTATTTAATGCCATTAAATACTTGATCCGTTTACGTACTATTTGTGTGACCCTACGGGTTCAGTCAAGAGTAAGCTGTGGATTAATATCATTAATTCCACTTGAACTGAAGCGGCCTCTAGCTAGGCATTCAGCTCACTTGATCTCACTGAATTATTAACTTGTTAATTAATACTGAACCGCATTTATTAGACTTATCATTGAATGCATACTTGGACCAAAGGCATTATTTCCTTCAGTCTCCCACTTGTCCTTAGGGACAAGTGTGCATTTCCTAATTCCTTTGTCGCTCGATGTTTGCTCTTGAACATAAGGTAAGAGTTGTCATCCTTATTATGTCCAGAGGTGTTCCTCGGTTTCAGAGTTCAACTGATCAAATAAACAGATAATCATAGCCTATGATTCATCCGAGCACGGCCATGCATTTCACAGTTTCTAGCTCTCCGAGTGGCCTTGTACAACTTTTAAGCATCTCATCCCGATTTATGGGAGGACAATCCCAATCTTGCGATCTTGAGATTAGACTTCGTTTGATAGGTGATTACCTGAGCGTTGCCTTTATAGCCTCCTTTTACGGTGCGACGGTTGGTCAACGTCAAAGTAACCAGTTCTCAAACAAGTAATCTCAAATCACTCAGGTATTGAGGATTTAGTGTCTAATAATTTTAATGAAATTTACTTATGACAGATTTTCATCTCTTACAGTAAAGTTTCATAGGTCTTGTCCGATACTAGTCTTCCCAAAGTAAGTATCTATGCAAATGATTATGACATTGCCATGTCCACATAGTTCAAGAAACAGAACTACTAGTCATCTTGCATTCTAATCGTCTAACGTTTTCTATACGTCCAATTTTATAGAAAACTCCGACTAGGGACCATTTTTAACCTTTGACATTCAAGTTCACTTGATAGACATTTCTTAGTCACAGAACTGGTCCTGACAGTCTATCTTGAATATATCGTCAAATTTGAAGGGACTCATCATTTAATACTAAACCAAGATTAAATGGAATATGAAAATACATTTCATATATGATAAATGTTCAACCCCAATGTTTTATAACCATGGGCCTCAAATCCATCTTCTAAAACAATTCATGGAATTCAAAGCTATGCTTGATTTCCAGTGCGACAATGTGAGTGTTGCTTCTCACTTGTTGCATAGGTCTAGTTATCATGCTTTGCCAATCTTAATATCCTTTTCATCGAATGTTCTTCGAGATATGATGATAAGATCTTTTCGAGTTTGTTTATTATGTGATCTAGTCTTTTACTTCGATGGTGGTTTTACTCATTTTGCAATGAAGAACCATCAAGTTAGCAGACGTTTTTCTTGCTTCAAGAGTGGTTCTACGCATTTTTCAATGAAGAACCATCAAGCCAGCAGATAGTTGATCTACCCAAGTTCAGTGAAGAACTTTAAACAACCCTGTTTTATTGCTTCTTAGGCAATAATTACTTTTACTTCAACTGTATAGGTTGCTAGTGATGCTTTGTTTGGATTTACCTATCCAGGCAGTTCATATATATGTGGAAGATTCTCCAACTATATCTTAGAACATAGAAATTATTATTTTAATTTCCCACGCAACAACTCATGGTCTCCAACCCATGTTGCCATTTTCAAAACACGATGCTCTATAGCTCGTCCTTATCAATGGTTAACTCCAAAGGGTCTTGCTTGATCCTTTGCCAGTGTTTATGCGTGTAGCATCAATATTTAGCATATCTTTATTTTCTTGAATCAAGAACTATTCCTATGTACCTTTTCAAGTACCATAAGTATTCTTGATCTCAATCTAGTTGATCTTTACTTAGATCAATAGAGATTGGTATATGTTCGTCATGGCTAAAGTCATACGATACGTTTTTGGCGATCCTCATATTATATCATACATGATAAATTCTTTTGCAGAATAATTCCCAATTGAATTCTATTCATGTAACTTTAGCTTATCTAGTTTCAGTAGATACTAAATTCAGCTAAATTCTTTGACATATAATATAGGTTAAGAATCTTATTTAGATCCTTTGATGTTTAACTTAGTAAATGCTTATACATAGTTCAAACATCCTTTACTTAGATTTATTCACATGGGTCGAATATCTCCAATGGAGTCTTTCGTGTTTGATTTAGTAAATGCCATTACTTAAAACAATATTATAAGATCTTTGTAAATAGATCTTAGTACCCAGTATGAACTAAGTTTCGCCTTGGTCCGTCATTGATGAATAATCTCAAATCTAAGTATTTAGCATTTGAATGTTATTTCACAATAGAGAGATATGTGTGTGATACACATAGGACCAATTAA
The DNA here is from genome assembly GCF_020520425.1 of Spinacia oleracea. Classification (NCBI taxonomy): domain Eukaryota; kingdom Viridiplantae; phylum Streptophyta; class Magnoliopsida; order Caryophyllales; family Amaranthaceae; genus Spinacia; species Spinacia oleracea. Next base: position 153,198,478 of record NC_079489.1, read on the forward strand.
GTTTTATGTACTCCCACTAAACTTCTTATATATCTATAAGAATCATGTACATTTCATGAAACTAAAATACTTATTAGTTTCATTAAAATACATTTCTAATTCCCAATTGCTTGCTTAAATCTGTACTTAGATTTTATAAACTAGCTTTTCTTTTCAAGCATTTATTTGGATCCACAAATCCTATGACATACCATGTACATAGTTTATTCCAACATTTGATTGAGGAATACGTTTTGTTATCCAATTGCTATATGTACCAATATGCAATCATTGCTTGAATTATAGACTTAAGCATTACGATTTTGCATGAGGTTTCAACACAATCCATGCCATGAATTTGCTTTTAACCTTTAGCAACTAATCTAGCTTTGTGTGTGAACACAATTCCATGTTTGATGGTTTTTATCCTTGAAACAAACTTGCAACCAATAGGTGTGAAACTATTCTTGCAAATCAACAAAATTTTAATTTTGTCATCAAAACATTGAGTATGTTTTATGGCCTCTAACCATTAAACATTTGAGTCTATATATGGCCTCTAACCATTTTAGGGAATCTGTGTTTCGTCATAGCTTTCTTACAGGTCACAAACTCATTAATTTACATGATAATAGTTTGACTGCAAGTTGTAGGTTTCTTCACTATCTAATAGAAGAATATCATAGTTTCATTGACCAGAACTCTATGTTTCTTTACTATCTAATAGAAGAATCTCATAGTTCGAGTGAGTTGAACTCTATGCCTACTTGGGTATAGAACATCAAACAATAGAATATCAACAGGCACTTTGAGAGTCCTTTGAATATTCTATTCTCCTTGAAGCACTTGTAAAGTCTTCTAAGAGATGTCTATTCTTTAAAGCCACTTGTAAAGTCCTTACAGAATAAGTTCGGATTTTCTGAAGCACTTCGAAAAGCCTCCGGAATGTCCATTTATGTTTGTTGTTCGCCTCGAAGACTTTCGAGGTCTATTTTCTCCCACTTGTCATTTTGGAAACGAATCTCCAAAAAGGACATTATTTCGAGCAAACAAACATTATGTTCTCAAAAATTCGTGGTAGAAACAATACCCTTGTGTCTCATTTGAATAAATCACAATGAAACATATATCTAGACTTGGGCCTTAGTTTGTTGAATAACAAACACTAAGCTCCCACTGAGTTTAGCAACTCTTTAGATATATATAATTGAAAAGATATCCTGAAATTACTTTTCAATAGCTTTGACGAGTTTGGTTTAGTTTAATGGTAGTTGAGCATTTTGTTTTAGAAATTATAGGAAAAGTCTTTATGATCCATCATTGATCGAATCAAGTACTAATTGACTTCGATTATTCCAACTAAGATATGCCATATCTTATGGACCTAGATTGTGAAATTACAACACACAATCATTGATGATCATATTTGGTCTCAAGTAATCATCAACATGATCTAACCTAGATCTTTATGATTTCTTGCCAAGTGGATTTTATACTTCTGAATCTTTAAACTAGCCAAACAGATTCAACTTATATCACATTTGAGTAAATAAACCTATATTCACTCAAATCCATATAAAGTCATAAAATCTTTCTTTAGCTTTGAACTCTATTGTCTAGGCGTTCTAACAATAGTTCATATCCTTTGTTACTTTCAACAAGTAAGACTAGTTGTCTTAAAATGATCTAGAAATCAATCAACTTTCAAAAGTCCATCAAAATAGAGCTTATGAATGTTAACTTGTTGATATGGTCTAAGCAACAATGCCAAAGATTAGTGGAACTCAAATCAAGGGGTTGATTTGAACCTAGTAAAGTTCTTTAAAGAGTTGTTTGTTTTAATCAAGCATATTGACTCAACCTGTAATTGACCATTTCATTCAAATAAACAAACAAACATTGTTTTTGTTTTTCTTGAATGTGAGTCTTTCTGTGTTTGAAGCAGAAATTTAGGTATGCTGATTATGGAACAAAATAGCCATTAAGTTCCAGCCTTTGAAAGGACTTAAAACAAACTTAGATGACCCTACAATTAATGTAGCAATGCCATGCTTCATTCCCCACTTGTAGGTCATTAGTGTATCCTAGCTTCCATTGTTTAAGTTATTACCGAAGTAAGAACCTCAAGCGGTATATGATACCAAGGAAGTTTGATTGCTAGGTCACTTCTCTTTAAACATAAACTTATAGGTAGAAACGGAATTATAAATTCCTTTCATTTGTTCCTTTGTTTTCCTATTTCTTGTACCCTTTCTTATTCTTTAGTGTTGATTTTTATACTTTGTTAGACATGTCCAATGTCACCAACAAGGTTCTTTACCATTTTAATTTACGTTGAATATTTTGTTTCAACTAGATGATCTTACCAGAAGCTTCTAAAGTTCTCTAAGTATCGATCTATTCGAATGTCTAGGGACTAGACTCATTCGAGAATTAAATGGACAAAGATATTAGGTTGTTAACCATTGGTAAAGCTGAGCGTTTAAACTCAATGCTTTATGATCTCAAAACTACATTGTATCTTGATTTCACAAGCACCAATTGGTTTGCCATTCGATTTTGATACTCGAAAACAACCATAAAAGTCGCTAAAAGAAACGTACATTTTAAATTGCTCATTTTCTCTCATTTCCGTGAATCGTTCTTGGATTCACTACCAATCGAGGAAATTTACTGTTACCTTTCTAAAAGGATTTTATTGCAGTGTAAGATATTTAATTATAAACAATAATTAAAACATACATTGAAGCATGCAAAGTCTAAACATTTATCATGAGTAATAACTTGAAAATTAAAGCAATCATGCAATTTCAACAAGTTATTAGCATTTTATTCGAATTTATTGTTCCGGCAGGTGTGAATAAAATGATTCCAAAATCCTAAAATCATTGAAGAACTAAGCACAGTTTGTCGACTTAATCCTAAAACATCTTAGGTAAGCAAAAGCCTTTTGCTAATAGTCTAGAAACTATTCTTGGTTGATAGGTAAGTCTAAGAACTTATTAGGTAAACCTATCAATTTTGCCACGACATAAAGGGACTCCTTACTTATATTGTTGAGTTTCACCAAAACTAACATGTACTCACAATTATTTGTGTACCTTGCCCCTTTAGGACCAATAAGTAACACCTCGCTGAGCGAAAACTATTACTAGATTGATGTAAAGGATATCCAAGCAAGTGTATATTTTGGCATGGCACCTTTTAACTCAATTTTTAAGTTTGGAACTTAAGGCTCTTACTATGTTGGTTAGATTTTAAGTGAACTAAAATCCTTAATCATGCAACATAATCAAGCTTTGATCTCATGCATTTTAAGACATATTTAAAAGCAATAAATAACTTAAAACATGCATAAGATAAATGTGATCTAGTATGGCCCGACTTCATCTTGAAGCTTTAACTTCAAAGTCCGTCTTGAAAATCTCCGTGGGAGGCACCATTTTCTTCAAATAGGATAAGCTATAATTGAAACTAATTACAACTATTTGATGGTACGCAGACCATATTTGAATTGAAAAACAACTTTGGTACTTTAGACCAATTACATTCAAATTAATGGTACGCATACCATATTTTCTATCCTATTTGGGCCATACTAGTCACTTCATAACCTGCAAAACAGTACATATACAATATATACCATTCACCCATTCATTATCATGAATGGCCCACATAGCTGGTTAGTAAAACACATTATGCATCACGTAAACATTTGCAGCAATTAATCAAGGGCACCAATAATCTACCAATTATTCAGTCCTTATTAATTCTAATCAAGTTGTTTTAACCTTAAGGATTTGTAGACCTAATCAAGAGTTTATGACTAAAAAGGGCTCCCACTCAAACCAATAAATTCATATGCTTTACTAATTTTAAACACAAAAATGTATTTCTAGTCTAACCGGAAACATACAAATTTAATTAAAATTTAAAGCTCATATAAATTTATAATTGAATCCAAAAAGTTTAATTTAATTTCAGTCGTATTTAAATTAATTCATGATTTTAATTTTAGTAAAATAATTAGAATAAATAAAATTTATTATAATTACAATATTCAAAATTAAAATCCAAGAAAATAATTTAAATTATTAATTTTAAAATTAATTAAAATTACGTAAACTGAAAATTTCAAATGAAACATTCAAAACGATCTAATCGCAACGCAAACACCCTACGCATCGCACGCCCATGGGCCACACGTACACAGCCATCGCTGGCCATGTGCGCGCAGCCCATGCGCTGCGTCGCATAGCTGCTGCTTCTACCCTTCGCAAGCAATCGCGCGAGTTGGTGCTCGATGCGCGCGCGCCAGCGCTCGATGCACGCGAGCTATCGCTCGCTGTGCGCGCTCGCCAGCGCTCGATGTGCGCGCTCCAGCGCTCGATGCACGCGAGCCATCGCTCGCTGTGCGCGCTCGCCAGCACTCGCTGTGCGCGCTCGCCAGCGCTCGCTTGATGCGAGCCAGCGCTCGCTAGGCGCGGCATCGACGCTGGGCGCAGCACTCGTGGCACGCGAGCTTGCGCTCGCTGCGCCCGAGGCTGCGCGCGCTTGCGCGAGGCAGTGCGCGTTGTAGCCCACGACACAAGGCAGGGCTGCTGCCTTGTGCTCGTGCACCATGCCCTTGCTCATTGCATTCGTGCCGCATGGGCGACGAGCTCCCTTGCTCGTCGTCGCATGCCCGCACTATACAACACCCCTTAAGGGTAACATGTAGCGTCCATTGCTTTGTGCGTGCAAGTTATATGAACGAATCGCATAAAATTTGAAAATTTATATTTAAAATTAATGACAAATTAATAAATTAATATTAATTTCATAATTTTAGGGCGAAAAATCGAAAATTTATTATTCAATTGATTTCCGATTAACATGGATTCAAGTCTAGGTCATAAAAATTTAAAATTTATCATAAATTTACAATTTTTATGGTGGTTTTTAATCATAGGTATCTAATTAAATTATAATTAATTATGAAAATCAAATTAATTAAAAATTATTCTAATTTTCAACAAATTAATCATAATTACAAATTAGATTGCATAATTAACAAGGCTAGGCATTCAAACTTGTTAAACATATACAGTAGGTCAATCAAAAATTCAAGATTTATCAACAAGAATCGCAAATATTTAATTTAACATCTTAAGTTTACGAAATTTTGCATTTGAAAAACTAAAACCTTCGAAAAGTCATAGTTAGGCTTCGAATTTGAGAATTCTGGGTTCGGCAGAAAAAAAAACTATTTTTGTCAAAATTTTAGAATGCCTTTTACATGCGGAATTGACACAAGAATCACTCGATTTGGATGAGTAACGAAGAAACTGCCGAAAAAACTGCGTACGTATAGTTAAATAAACGCAATTTGCAATTAATTAACAATTACGAAAATTAATCACCCCTTTTAATTCTTGCAAATTTGTAATATTTAACCATGTTCATGCAATTTAGATTATGAAAATAATAAGAGGCTCGTGATACCACTGTTAGGTTATGATACATATGACAATTCATAAATCATGCGGAAAAACCATTTAGCCAGGAATACATATTATTTACACATAATCATATAGCATAGTTTAGATGCATACTCTTTGTTGCGTGCCTTCCCTAGCTGCGCCCGAACCGAACAAGAACAAGTCTTTAGGACTTCAAGTGTCGTCCCTCCGTAGATAGTCCACAGCACGTCCGGATCCGCCTTAAGATTGACCAACTAGAATCGCCCTTAAGGTACTAAAATTTTCGGCACTTTTGAGCAAGGAATGTGTCTGAATTTTTCTCTCAAAAACTCACTTTGAATACTTGAAAACTCGTTATAAATTGTGAACCCAGGCCACATATTTATAGGGGTATGGAAAGAGAATTGGAATCCTATTAGGATACAAATTAATTAAATTAGAATCATAATAAAACTCTTATTTAATTAATTTATCAAATAGAATTAGGAATTTAATCAGTAAACGAATCCTGTACATTTTAGGTTTCGTATGTGAACACAAACACCCACGCACGCACAGCAGCCCACGAGGGGCGCCATGCGCGCGCCCGCACAGCCTGAGCATCGCAGCCCACGACTGCCGCAGCCTTGGGCGCGCGCTGGGCCTGCCTTGCGGTGGGCCTGGCGCAGCCTTGGGCTGGCGTGTTGTGGCGCGCGTTTCCCTTGCTGGACGTGGGCCTGGCTTCGTGCTGGGCCTTCGTCTAGCAAGCTCGTCCGATGCTAATTCGTACGACGCGCTTCCGATTAATTTTCCGATTCCGGAATTCATTTCCGATACGAACAATATTTAACATTTCCGATTCCGGAATTAATTTCCGTTTCGAACAAATATTTAATATTTCCGTTTCCGGAATTATTTTCCGATTCCGATAATATTTCCGATTCAGACAATATTTCCGTTTCCGGCAATATTTCCGATTCCGGCAATATTTCCATTTCCGATAATATTTCCCGATATGTACCATGTTTCCGTTTCCGGCAACATCTACGACTTGGATAATATTTATATTTCCGATACGATCCATATTTCTGTTTCCGGCAATATCATCGATTCCGGAGTATTCATTTCTTGCCTGTGACGATCTCAGCTCCCACTGAAACCAAGATCCGTCGATTCCGAATATCCATAGATGGAGTATTTAATGCCATTAAATACTTGATCCGTTTACGTACTATTTTTGTGACCCTACGGGTTCAGTCAAGAGTAAGCTGTGGATTAATATCATTAATTCCACTTGAACTGAAGCGGCCTCTAGCTAGGCATTCAGCTCACTTGATCTCACTGAATTATTAACTTGTTAATTAATACTGAACCGCATTTATTAGACTTATCATTGAATGCATACTTGGACCAAGGGCATTATTTCCTTCAGAAAAATCTCATAGTTTCAGTGATTTGAACTCTATGCCTACTTGGGTATAGAACATCAAACAACAGAATATCAATAGCCACTTGAAAGTCCTTTGAATATTCTGTTCTCCTTGAAGCACTTGTAAAGTCTTCTAAGAGAAGTCTATTCTTTAAAGCCACTTCTAAAGTCCTTAAAGAATAAGTTCGGGTTTTCTGAAGCACTTCGAAAAGCCTCCGGAATGTCCGTTTATGTTTGTTGTTCGCCTCGAAGACTTTCGAGGTCTATTTTCTCCCACTTGTCATTTTGGAAACGAATCTCCAAAAGGACATTATTTCGAGCAAACAAACATTATGTTCTCAAAAATTCGTGGTAGAAACAATACGCTTGTGTCTCATTTGAATAAATCACAATGAAACATATATCTATACTTGGGCCTTAGTTTGTCGAATGACAAACACTAAGCTCCCACTGAGTTTTGCAACTCTCTAGATATATTTTATGAAAAGTTATTCTGAAAATTACTTTTCAATAGCTTTGACGAATTTGGTTTAGTTTGGTGGTAGTTGAGCATTTTGTTTTAGAAATTTTAGGAAAAGTCTTTATGATTCATCATTGATCGAATCAAGTACTAATTGACTTCGATCATTCCAACGTAGATATGCCATATCTTATGGACCTAGATTGTGAAATTACAACACACAATCATTGATGATCATATTTGGTCTCAAGTAATCATCAACATGATCTAACCTAGATCTTTATGATTTCTTGCCAAGTGGATTTTATACTTCTGAATCTTTGAACTAGCCAAACAGATTCAACTTATATCACATTTGAGTAAATAAACCTATATTCACTCAAATCCATATAAAGTCATAAAATCTTTCTTTAGCTTTGAACTCTATTGTCTAGGCGCTCTAACAATAGTTCATATCTTTTGTTACTTTCAACAAACTAGATGACCCTACAACTAATGTAGCAATGCCATGCTTCATTCCCCACTTGTAGGTCATTAGTGTATCCTAGCTTCCATTGTTTGAGTTATTACCGAAGTAAGAACCTCAAGCGTTATATGATACCAAGGAAGTTTGATTGCTAGGTCACTTTTCTTTAAATATAAACTTACAGGTAGAAACGGAATTGTACCTTTTCTTATAGCCTTAAGAATTGAATTCTCTAGTGTTGACTTTTATATTTTGTTAGACATGTCCAATGTCACTCCAACAAGGTTCTTTCCATTTAATTTATGTTGAATATTCTGTTTCAACTAGATGATCTTACCAGAAGCTTCTAAAGTTCTCTAAGCATCGATCTATTCGAATGTCTAGGGACTAGACTCATTCGAGAATTAAATGGACAAAGATATTAGGTTGTTAACCATTGGTAAAGCTGAGCGTTTAAGCTCAATGCTTTATGATCTCAAAACTACAGTGTATTTTGAATTCACAAGCACCAATTGGTTTGCCATTCGATTTTGATGTTCGAAAACAACCATAAAAGTCGCTAAAAGAAACGTACATTTTAAATTGCTCATTTTCTCTCATTTCCGTGAATCGTTCTTGGATTCACTACCAATCGAAGAAATTTACTGTTACCTTTCTAAAAGGATTTACCGCAGTGCAAGATATTTAATTATAAACAATAATTAAAACATACATTGAAGCATGCAAAGTCTAAACATTTATCATGAATAATAACTTGAAAATTAAAGCAATCATGCAATTAAAACAAGTTATTAGCATTTTATTCGAATTTATTGTTCCGGCAGGTGCGAATAAAATGATTCCAAGACCCTAAAACCATTGAAGAATTAAGCACAGTTTGTCGACTCAATTCTAAAACATTTTAGGTAAGCAAAAGCCTTTTGCTAATAGTCTAGAAACTATTCTTGGTTGATAGGTACGTCTAAGAACTTATTAGGTAAACCTATCGATTTTGCCACGACATAAAAGGACTCCTTACTTATATCGTTGAGTTTCACCAAAACTAACATGCACTCACAATTATTTGTGTACCTTGCCCCTTTAGGACCAATAAGTAACACCTCGCTGAGCGAAAACTATTACTAGATTGATGTAAAGGATATCCAAGCAAGTGTATATTTTGGCATGGCACCTTTTAACTCAATTTTTAAGTTTGGAACTTAAGGCTCTTACTATGTTGGTTAGATTTTAAGTGAACTAAAATCCTTAATCATGCAACATAATCAAGCCGTAATCTCATGCATAATTAAGACATATTTAAAGCAATAAATAACTTAAAGCATGCATAAGATAAATGTGATCTAGTATGGCCCGACTTCATCTTGAAGCTTTAACTTCAAAGTCTGTCTTGAAAATCTCCGTGGGAGGCACCATTTTCTTCAAATAGGATAAGCTATAATTAAAACTAATTACAACTATTTGATGGTACGCAGACCATATTTGAATTGAAAAACAACTTTGGTACTTTAGACCAATTACATTCAAATTAATGGTACGCAGACTATATTTTCTATCCTATTTGGGCCATACTAGTCACTTCATAACCTGCAAAACAGTACATATACAATATATACCATTCACCCATTCATTAACACGAATGGCCCACATAGCTGGTTAGTAAAACACATTATGCATCACGTAAACATTTGCAGCAATTAATCAAGGGCACCAATAATCTACTAATTATTCAGTCCTTATTAATTCTAATCAAGTTGTTTTAACCTTAAGGATTTGTAGACCTAATCAAGAGTTTATGACTAAAAAGGGCTCCCACTTAAACCAATAAATTCATATGCTTTACTAATTTTAAACATAAAAATGTATTTCTAGTCTAACCGGAAACATACAAATTTAATTAAAATTTAAAGCTCATATAAATTTATAATTGAATCCAAAAAGTTTAATTTAATTTCAATCGTATTTAAATTAATTCATGATTTTAATTTTAGTAAAATAATTAGAATAAATAAAATTTATTATAATTACAATATTCAAAATTAAAATCCAAGAAAATAATTTTAATTATTAATTTTAAAATTAATTAAAATTACGTAAACTGAAAATTTCAAATTAAAATTTCAAAACGATTTTATCGCAACGCAACAATCCTACGCAACGCACGCCCATGGGCCACACGCACACAGCCATCGCTGGCCATGTGCGCGCAGCCCATGCGCTGCGTCGCATCGCTGCTGCTCACCATCGCAAGGCATCACGCGAGCTGGTGCTCGCTGCGCGCGCCAGCGCTCGACGCAACAAGCATGCTGCCGCAGCCCATCGCTGGGCGCAGCGCTCGTCGCACGTCGCAACAAGCAAGCTGCTTGCCATCGCTGGGCGCAGCGCTCGTCGCACGTCGCAACAAGCACGCTGCACGCCATCGCTGGGCGCAGCGCTCGTCGCACGCACAATAGCGCTCGCTGCGCGCGAGCGATCGATGCTGGGCGTAGCACTCGTGGCACGCGAGCTCGCGCTCGCTGCGCGCGAGGCTCCGCACGCTTGCGCGAGGCAGTGCGCGCTGTGGCGCAGCTCGCTTGCTGCCCACACGCGACTGCTCGTGCCTTGCTCTCGCCCGTTCGCCCATCGCACACAGCCCACGACACAAGGTAGGGCTGCTGCCTTGTGCTCGTGCACCATGGCCTTGCTCATTGCATTCGTACCGCATGGACGACGAGCTCCCTTGCTCGTCGTCACATGCCCGCACTATACAACACCCCTTAAGGGTAACACGTAGCGTCCATTGCTTTGTGCTTGCAAGTTATATGAGCGAATCGCATAAACATTTAAAATTTATATTCAAAATTAATGACAAATTAATAAATAATATTAATTTCATAATTTTAGGGCGAAAAATCAAAAATCTATTATTTAATTGATTTCCAATTAAATGGATTCAACTCTAGGTCATAAAAATTTAAAATTTAACATAAATTTACAATTTTTATGGTGGTTTTTAATCATTGGTATCTAATTAAATTATAACTAATTATGAAAATCAAATTAATTCTAAATTATTCCAATTTTCAACAAATTAATCATAATTACAAATTAGATTGCATAATTAACAAGGCTAGGCATTCAAACTTGTTAAACATATACAGTAGGTCAATCAAAAATTCAAGATTTATCAACAAGAATCGCAAATATTTAATTTAACATTTTAAATTTACGAAATTTTGCATTCGAAAAACTAAAACCTCCGAAAAGTCATAGTTAGGCTTCGAATTTGAGAATTCTGGGATCGGCCGAAAAATATTAATTTTGTCAAAATTTTAGAATGCCTTTTACATGCGGAATTGACACAAAAATCACTCGATTTGGATGAGTAACGAAGAAACTGCCGAAAAACTGCGTACGTATAATTAAATAAACGCAATTTGCAATTAATTAACAATTACGAAAATTAATCACCCCTTTTAATTCTTGCAAATTTGTAATAATGTTCATGCAATTTAGATTATGAAAATAATAAGAGGCTCGTGATACCACTGTTAGGTTATGATACATATGACAATTCATAAATCATGCGGAAAAAACCATAAAGCCAGGAAAGCATATTATTTACACATAATCATTTAGCATAGTTTAGATGCATACACTTTGTTGCGTGCCTTCCCTAGCTGCGCCCGAACCGAACAAGAACAAGTCTTTAGGACTCCAAGTGTCGTCCCTCCGTATATAGTCCACAGCACGTCCGGATCCGCCTTAAGCTTGACCAACTAGGATCGCCCTTAAGGTACTTAGAATTTTCGGCTAGTATAGGCAATTGTATGACTGAATTTTTGCTCTCAAAAATCACTTTGAATACTTGAATACTCTATACAAAATAATGACCCTAGGCCTTTATTTATAGAGGTATGGAAAGGGAATCGTTATCCTATTAGGATACGAATTAATTAAACTAGAATCCTAATAGAATTCTTATTTAATTAATTCATCCTTTTAGGTTTAGGAATTTAATCATATGTCAAAACCTGATAACTTTAGGATTCGTATAGCTCACAAACACACACACGCACGCACAGCAGCCCACGAGGGGCGCCATGTGCGCGCGGGCAGCCCGCGAGCTCGCAGCCCCATTGCCACGAGGCCCACACGCTGCCGCAGCGTTGGCGCGCGCTGGGCCTGCCTTGCGGTGGGCCTGGCGCAGCCTTGGCTGGTGCGTTGTGGCGCGCTGGCTTGCTGGGCGATGGCCCGGCTTCGTTCTGGGCCTTCGTCTGGCAGGCCTCGTCCGATGCTAATTCGTACGATACGCTTCCGATTAATTTCCCGATTCCGGAATTCATTTCCGATACGAACAATATTTAATATTTCCGATTCCGGAATTAATTTCCGTTTCGAACAAATATTTAATATTTTCGTTTCCGGAATTATTTTCCGATTCCGATAATATTTCCGATTCTGACAATATTTCCGTTTCCGGCAATATTTCCGATTCCGGCAATATTTCCATTTCCGATAATATTTTCCGATACGTACCATGTTTCCGTTTCCGGCAACATCTACGACTTGGATAATATTTATATTTCCGATACGATCCATATTTCCGTTTCCGGCAATATCATCGTTTCTGGAGCATTCATTTCTTGCCTGTGACGATCTCAGCTCCCACTGAAACCAAGATCCGTCGATTCCGAATATCCATAGATGGAGTATTTAATGCCATTAAATACTTGATCCGTTTACGTACTATTTGTGTGACCCTACGGGTTCAGTCAAGAGTAAGCTGTGTGATTAATATCATTAATTCCACTTGAACTGAAGCGGCCTCTAGCTAGGCATTCAGCTCACTTGATCTCACTGAATTATTAACTTGTTAATTAATACTGAACCGCACTTATTAGACTTAACATAGAATGCATACTTGGACCAAGGGCATTATTCCCTTCAGTAACACCAAAAAAACATACGGAGTAACACTCGTCAACATCATTAGGTTCGTCTAATTAATCCCTTCTTAAATAAACCGTTATACAGATTAATTATTGTGTACTTAATGATAATAACACGAATTATTAATCATTTTATTTTATATGTTATATTTACTCCTTGTTTGTCCATATATTCTCGGTTTCTCCCTACAACTTAGGGAGTGTTGGGCGGTAGCGTTTGAGGTAGTGGGTAACGTTTTGACCGAGTCAAGACGCTACTTGTAAAATTTGTAAGTGTTTGGCGAGGTAGCGGTTAGCGGTAGAGGTAGCGGTTGAGTAGCTTTTATCAAACGTTAAAAATAGTAGCGTTTAAGGTAGCGGGTAGCTTTTGACAAATTTATATTAAAGTTTTAAATAATATTTCAGCTTTTATTTTATTTTATAATATCAACCGCTACTTTTACCGAACACTCATATTAGGTACCCGCTACTTTGACAGCGAACCGTTACCCGCTACTCAAACCACTACCCGATACTCAACCGTTACCCGCTTTCCGCTACCGTTACTTTTACCGAACAGGGCCTTACTCTAGTCATATGAACGTCGGTTTAGTATATATTTCGATAGTGCTCTCATTGGATTTTGTATTTTTATTTTATAGGATTCTTGCTTAAAAGCTAGCATTAGATAGAAAAGCTAATATTGGAAGCATTGAGGAGATTAGTAGTAGCGTGGTAGCACCGTAGCAGCACTCTACTCAGGCCCAAACAGTGGCATCATTGTGGATGGTTTTGGGTGTTGCTTAGAGTCCGAATCTTAATGTATGATTAGCTGATTGTTATTTGAACGAGCATTCTTGATTAGGGATGGGCATGGGTCCAAGACCTGCTCCATTTTATAGGGTCCGGGTTTAATTATTTGTGACCCATTAAATCTAGCGCGGATCAAGATCTATAACTCTATATGCTTAAAAAGGGTCATTGTCTAATATTTTTAGACCTAGAACATTGGACTCAAAGCCGACCCATGTACCCTTTAATTGTTTTAAAATATACTCTGTAAAATTTAATTTAAATAATTTTTGAGCAAATTTTTTATTTTGGATGTAAGAACGTAATATGCATTAACATATGATGCTTTATATTCCCCTCGAAAAAAACATATGATACTCAATATAAGAAATATGCATTAACATATGATATTTTATATACGATTTCATGGTAAATGATGGTCAAATTATTGATCTAGGAAAATTTTAGAGACAACAAAAGTTGAAAATAAATAAATAAAAATCTCAAGAACCATTTCGGACCCAAGATCCGCCAAATCCAAGACCCGACAGACCCTCTGAACATGTTATGGATCTGAATATTTCGGACCTGGTGGATGTGGTGTGGATCCGAGTCCACATAAAAAAATGGATCTAAGTCAGGATGTCATTGGATCCGCCTACACCAGCCCAATGCCCATCCCTCTTCCTAATGCTTAATGTCTTATTGTTCTTATGTAAAAGAATGTACAGGTAATTGATTGCTCAACTTGGTGTCTCTTTTGGTTACTTTTTTTTTTTGGTTAAAAACGAGTCACTTCATTTAAATATAAACATCAAAAGGTTGTAATGTTTTGTTCATACCGCCCCACTCCTTATGGAGGCAAAAGTACAGCCACTTATGGCATAATTACGAAGCAAGCATGCTCCCAAAAAATAAGTTTCATTGTCACTAGATATATCATTATCTGAACTAGGGGGGGGAAGATCAACACCTTGATCCAACAGACTCAACCGGGCCTTGGCCTTCTTTGCCACGTAATCCACCTCCAAAAGTTGATCTCTTCTTCGGAATTTCACACAAAGGCTCCCGTGGCTTCTTTGCAATGCCCTGCATTTTCCATAAAAGTTAGTGAGGTTTGAAGCTGGGGCTTGGTCATCATTTAAACCCTCTACTGCAGCTTTACAATCCGAGTAGATTGTTGTGTTCTGCCAGTTGTTGTTAGTAACCCATGAAACTGCAAGAAGGATTGCTTGTGTTTCTGCAGTCTTTGCTGAGGTTGTTGAGAAGGTACCAGCTACACCTGCTATGAACATATGGTTTGGGTCCCTGCAGACAATAGCATAGCAAAGAGAGTGGAACTGCAAAAAGTAGCATCACATTTAACAAAAAACTGAGAATGGGGTTTGGGTTCTATATGCATTGGTTTGTGTTGATTGATGTGGGTGTTCTGGAACTGTTCAAACTCATTTGAAAGCCACATGGTTTGCTGACACCAGGGGGTGATGTTTCTATTTTCCTTTTGAAAGGTCCACATGTTTCTTCTGATCCATATCCTCCACAAGCAAAAAGCAAACAAAGTTTGGGGGAAGGATGTGTTAGGATTAGGACCAGGATCAGTGTTTTTTAAGTTTTCAAGAAACCAGTGCTCAAATTCAGAATTGACATGGCTAATCTTTGGTTTAAACTAAACTTCATTCCAGAATTCCTGAGCTCTAGAGCATTTTAAGAAAATATGTTCAATGTCATCTTGGGCAGTGGGGCAAAAAGTGCAGTGGGGGTTAGGTGTTAAGTTATGATACATATGAATAAACATAAATCATGCGAAAAACCATAAAGCCGAGAAACATATTATTAACACATAATCATTTAGCATAATTCAGATGCATACACTTTGTAGCGTGCCCTCCCTAGCTGCGCCCGAACCGAACAAGAACAATTCTTTAGGACTCCAAGTGTCGTCCCTCCGTAGATAGTCCACAGCACGTCCAGATCCGCCTTAAGCTTGACCAACTAGAATCGCCCTTAAGGTAGTATGAAATTCGGCTATTATGGGGCAAGAGAGTGACTGATTTTTCTTGAAAATCTTACCTTTGAATACTTCAATTCTAGATCTAAATATGTGACCCTAGGCACCTATTTATAGAGTTTATGGAAAGGAATTATAATCCTATTAGGATACTAATTATTTTAATTAGAATTTCATTAAAACTCTTTTAAACTAATTCTATCTTTATTAGGATTAGGATTTAATCAATGAACGAATTCCATCAGCTTTAGGATTCGTATCGAACACAAACGTTGCACGACCACGAGCGTGCCGCACAGCCCGCGCAGGCCTTGCGGCCCACACGAGCAAGCGCTGCCCGCAGCCCACGAGCGTCAGCCCGCGCGCACGCGCCTTGGCCTTTGCTGGGCCTGGCCTTGCACTGGGCCTGGCGTGGCCTTGGCTGCATTGTGTTGGGCGCTTGGCTTGCTGGACGCGGGCCTGGCTTCGTGCTGGGCCTTCGTCTAGCAAGTCTCGTCCGATGCTAATTCGTACGATGCGCTTCCGATTAAATTCTCGATTCCGGAATTCATTTCCGATACGAACAATATTTAATATTTCCGATTCCGGAATTAATTTCCGTTTCAAACAAATATTTAATATTTCCGTTTCCGGAATTATTTTCCGATTTCGATAATATTTCCGATTCTGACAATATTTCCGTTTCCGGCAATATTTTCGGTTCCGAAAATATTTCCATTTCCAATAATATTTTCCGATACGTACCATGTTTCCGTTTCCGGCAACATCTACGACTTGGATAATATTTATATTTCCGATACGATCCATATTTCCGTTTCCGGCAATATCATCGTTTTCGGAGTATTCACTTGCTTGCCTTTGACGATCTCAGCTCCCACTGAAACCAAGATCCGTCGATTCCGAATATCCATAGATGGAGTATTTAATGCCATTAAATACTTGATCCGTTTACGTACTATTTGTGTGACCCTACTGGTTCAGTCAAGAGTAAGTTGTGGATTAATATCATTAATTCCACTTGAACTGAAGCGGCCTCTAGCTAGGCATTCAGCTCACTTGATCTCACTGAATTTATTAACTTGTTAATTAATACTGAACCGTATTTATTAGACTTAACATTATATGCATACTTGGACCAAGGGCATTATTTCCTTCATTAGGGATGATGATATTCCAGTAGGAACACTGACAAGAGGGGGGGGTGAATTGTTTCGTTGAACTTAGGGTGTTCCTTTGCGGAATTTAGAAATTAAAGGAACAACTAACAATTTAGTACGAAGAATGTGAAAACTGAGGAAACTTCTTGATCCTTATCAAGAAGCGAAAACCTCAAACTCTTTTATATATTGTAATCGCTCGAATACAACACACTCAATAACTCGAGTTCCACTTGAACACGAGTTCCTCACAGCAATCCCCGTTGATTACTGTGCTTGCTCCTTTCACACTCTCTCGCTGACTTGACTCTAAGTCACTTTAAGGATCACTCAACCCTTACACTCAAAACTCAAGGATCACTTGATCCTTAACCCCACAACTCAAGGATCACTCGATCCTTAACCCCACAATTACAACTCGAATTATGAAAACTCTAGTATTCAATAAAGCTTATGTACAATAAAGGAACTTTAGGAACACGCTCTTTCGCAAACTGACTTTTTATAAAAACTCTTAAGTTCTTTAGAAATATTGCACGTTGTCAGTTGTGATTTGAGAAATGAAAAACCTTTTCCTTTTATAGAAGAACTTTCTTGGTCAGTTTCCCATGTTCCCCTCAACGGCCACTAACAGTTACTGGGAGCAGTAACGTGCACGTTGATTGAGAGAAACAGGGAGACTTCTTCAAACCACTTTTAACACGTTCAATTTTAGAGAAAATAGTGGGAGTAGTTTTAGGAACAAGTAAAAACCTTTTCTTGGAAAACAAGGAATTCTAAATCAGAATCCAATGTTGATTTTCTCAAAATCGTTTTATTTATTTTCCAAAAGATTTTCCTTTATAAAACTTTATTTTATTTACAAAAACTATTTTCTCAAACATATTAAAACACACGTGTTCCTTTTGTTCCATATTATGCATAAACGTTATTAAAATACTTACATAAAATCTAAACATAAACTCATATGTTATAGCTTCTATGTTGGCACCTTTTGAAGCATCACCTGAATGCTTCATACATTGTTCCTTCTCCGGAACTTTGATGATCTTCATACTATATGAGGAGCACCCTTAATAACTTGTTTAGGATCAGTCGTTGAGGATCAGCCTGCTTTAGGAGCAACCGTCTTGGGAACAGCCGTCTTAGGAACAACCGTCGTGGGAACAGCCGTCTTGGGAACAGCCGTCTTAGGAACAGCCGTCTTAGGAACAGCCGTCGTGGGAACAGTCGTCTTAGGAACAGCTGTTCCCGCTGTCTTGGGAACAGCTGTTCCCGCTGTCTTGGGAACAGCTGTTCCCGCTGTCTTGGGAACAGCTGTTCCCGCTGTCTCGGGAACAACTGTCTTGGGAACAACCTTCATATGCAGACTTGATCGATTCTTTAGAAATTCCATGCATTGCTTAGTGTTTGTTCCACATGCTTAGTTTGTCCTACTCAGGCACTCCCTAACTTAGCATTCCAAAAACACACTTAAACAACGATTAGGAAGTTTGCGTTGTCATCATCAAAACTCAGAATCAACAATATTCCCCCTTTTTGGTGATGACAACATAAGCAAACTTTTACCAAAAAAATCGAACTTATTTGCAATCTTAAACAAGTTTTTAAAACACAAAAATGGAAATGAAAAAATTTACGGAAAAAAAAGTGAAACAAATTGAAAACTTAAAACAAAAACTTACAGCAGCGAGAAGTGAGGCAATGAGGGACATGGAGACAGGTAAGATCAAGTTAAAACAAAGTTTGCATTCTTTTCCCCCTGTTGGCATTAACAAAAAGAGAAAATACAAGGCAGTAATAGAATATTCATAGCGCCCCACGATCAACGTTTGGCAAACTAAGTTAGCCTCAAAGTCAAGTCTCAACATGCATAATTAATTGTAAACATAATATATAACAAAAGAAATCAACCAAGTTTTAGAGATGCAAGCTTTAGGTTCCACATGTTCTAAAAATAAAAATAATAATGATGTCACCCAAACTGAGGGTTACATAAAAAATAAAATAGAGAAAAAAATTGTTCCAAACAAATAAAAAACTAAGGTAACAATCAAAGTAGCGGATCAGGTTTAAGGGTGAAGGGTTTAGTCTTAGGAACAACATCAATGGGTTGAGGGACTTTGGATGCCTGTTCCTTTTCTTTTATAATATCCTCCTCACCTTGTTCCCCCTCATCATCCTCATCCTCACAAGAATTTCAACAAACAGAGAGTTGTTCACCCTAGGAACCACGTTGTTAACCTTATTTTTTTTTTTTTTTTTTTTTTTTTTTTTTTTTTTTGGGTATAACAACGTTTTCCCTTTAATATAGTACATAACCCATGAATCCTCAATATTAATTGCACACCTCGTCATCAAATTTGCATCATCAACCGGAATAAGGTAAATTCCCCCTTAGAACAATCCGTAATTCTTTTTTTTTTTTTTTTTTTTTTTTTTTTTTTTTTTTTTTGCAATAACCACACCACCCGACTGCCGCGGATTATTCGCGGGTCGGTGGTGGTCCTCTTTGTTTTCTTCGGCGACCTGAGCAGGAGGGGTGGTTGATGTGTGGGCGACCGTCGGGGCTGGGATAAACGTGTATTTGTTGGTGTGGGGGTTGAGTAGTTGAGATCCATTGGGATTGTTTCCATTGTTTTCTTAGATGTTGGGAACAGGAAGAATTTGAGGATTAAGAAATAAATTTGTGAGGTTTATGTATGTGGAAGATAAACAAAAAAAAATTCGGAAAGAAAAAATTTCGAGGAGAAAAAAAAGATAAAGATAAAATAAAAATAAATGATAACTGAAGAATTGGAGAGAATACAGGAAAAATGATAACGGTAAACCTGGTTGTGGAACAGCTTATTTTTGCATCTCGTATTATTGATTCATTTATTTAATCATGTATTATGCACTTTCATTATGTAGGTCGATCCCTAACGATGGTAAACTTCAGCTATGCTTTCGCACGTAAAATTATGAATATAATATTAAGGCCAGGCATTTAATATTAAAGTTTATACCTTTAGAGGATCTTCCTGCTTCCTTATCTTAGCTTGATCATTCCCAGTTCCAATCTCATTTTCTCGTGCTTCTCTCTGCTTAAAGGTTTAGTCAAGATATCTGCAATTTGATTTTCTGTTTGACAAAAATCCAACTTAATTAAACCTTTTTCTACATTATCTTTAAGAAAGTGGTGTCTAGTATGTATATGCTTGACTCTGGAATGGTGAACTGGATCTTTAGAAATACATATTGCACTAGTATTATCACAATAAATAGGAACACAGTCATATGTGATACCAAAATCCCTTAACTGTTGTTTTATCCAAAGGATTTGAGAGCAGCATGCAGCAGCAGCTACGTACTCAGCTTCAGCTGTGGATAAAGCAACAGTGTTTTGTTTCTTGGAACCCCAAGAAACCATGCAGGGACCTAAGAATTGAACCATACCTGATGTGCTTTTACGATTTACCAGATCACCAGCATAATCAGCATCAGCATATCCTCTTAAGTCGAATGTTCCACTTCTTGGATAGAACAAACATAAATCGTCTGTTCCTTTGAGGTATCTGAGAATCCTCTTTACAGCAGTCATGTGAGACTCCTTTGGGTTTGACTGGAACCTTGCGCATAAGCCTACACTGAATGAAATGTCAGGTCTACTTGCAGTTAGGTAGAGCAGGGATCCAATCATCCCTCTGTATCTTGTTTGATTCACACTTGTTCCTCTGGGATCTTCGTCTAATCTTGTGGTTGTTCCCATTGGTGTGTGATTCACTTTGGCAGTTTCCCTTTCGTACTTTTTGAGGAGTTCTTTCACGTATTTCTGTTGGTGGATCATGATTCCTTCTTTGGTTTGTTTGATTTGCAAACCGAGGAAGAAATTTAGTTCCCCCATCATACTCATTTCAAATTCGCTGCTCATTAAATTTGCAAATTCCTTGCATAAAATTTCGTTAGTTGCACCAAATAATATATCATCAACGTAAATTTGTACAACTAACAAGTCTGCTCCTTTTGATTTTAGAAATAAAGTTTTGTCAATTCTGCCTCGTTTAAAATCATTTTGCAAAAGGAATTTAGATAATCTATCATACCACGATCTAGGCGCTTGCTTCAATCCATAAAGAGCTTTATCAAGCTTATAGATGTGGTTGGGAAATTCAGGATTTTCGAAACCAGGAGGTTGTTCCATATAGACATCTTCTTCTAGAAAACCATTTAAAAAAGCACATTTGACGTCCATTTGGTACAGTTTAAAACCCATAAAAGCAGCAAAGGCAATCAAGATTCTTATAGCTTCTAATCTAGCAACAGGAGCAAAAGTTTCTTCGAAATCAATACCTTCCTGTTGATTGTAGCCTTTGACCACTAACTTTGCCTTGTTCCTTATGATTGTTGCATGTTCATCTTTCTTGTTCCGGAACACCCATTTCAGTCCTATCACTTTCTGGTGCTTAGGTTTGGGTTCCAGGTGCCACACCTTGTTCCTTTCTAACTCATTTAGCTCTTCTTGCATGGCTGTTATCCAATTAGCATCTTCCAGAGCTTCGGTGTGATTTCTTGGCTCTATTGTGGAAAGGAACGCATGAAAGGCACAAAAGTTTATGAGTTGAGACCTTGTTTGAATTCCCTTTCTAATGTCGCTGACGATTAGTTTCATTGGATGGGAGCTTTGATGTTTCCATGGCTTAGGTTGAAATTGAGCCACAGGAACATCCAAGGTTGCTTCCGTCCTTTGAACGCCTTGATTATCTGCTTGTTCCTCTTGCATAGGAACACCTTGATTTTCTACTTGTTCCTCTTGCATGGGAACACCCTGATTTTCTACTTGTTCCTCTTGCATGGGAGCACCTTGATTTTCTGCTTGTTCCTCTTGTATGGGAACACCCTGATTTTCTTCTTGTTCCTCTTGCACAGGAATTCCTTGATCTTTCTTATGTAGTTCAGCTGGAGAATCTTCCTCATCATTATCTGTAAGGCGAATTAAACCAATATCGAAATTCTCCTGCTCCTGAACTTCATTAACATTGTTAGTTTCATCAAAAATAATGTGCACACTCTCTTCAACACTCATTGACCGCTTATTATAGACTCTGTAAGCTTTACTATTTGAGGCGTATCCTAGGAACACAGCCTCATCACTTCTATCATCGAATTTCCCTAGGTTTCTTTTACCATTGTTATGGACAAAGAATTTACATCCAAAGGCTCTAAAGTAAGAGATATTAGGTGTTGTTCCTTTTAGTAGCTCATAGGGAGTCTTGTTTAATAAGGTTCTAATCATGACTCTATTGACAATGTAACAAGCTGTATTTACTGCTTCTGCCCAAAAGTTCCTAGGTAAGGAACTAGCAATTAACATGGTTCTAGCCATGTCTTCCAAGGTTCTGTTTTTCCTTTCAACGACTCCATTTTGTTGTGGAGTCCTAGGAGCAGAGAAGTTATGATCCATACCTTGTTCCTTGCAGTATTCAGTGAACTTGTGATTTTCAAATTCAGTTCCATGATCTGACCTTATATGTATGAGTTGATAACCTGTGGTTCTTTGAATTTTCTTTGCAAAGGCAACAAACTCGTCAAAAGTTTCATCTTTGCTTGTTAGAAAAATAACCCAAGTGAAACGTGAGTAATCATCAACTATAACTAAGACATATCTTTTCCCACTTCTGCTTTGTATTCTCATAGGTCCGCACAAGTCCATATGGATGAGTTCCAATGGTTTTGTTGTGCTTACTATGTTCTTAGGCTTAAAAGAACTTCTGACATGTTTTCCTTTGGCACAGGCTTCACAAACTTTATCTTTAAGGAACTTGATAGACGGTAGCCCTCTTACTAGTTCCTTTGATCTTAGTTTGTCAAGCAGTGAAAAGCTGGCATGTCCGAATCTCTTATGCCACAAAAGGGGATCTTCTTCAATGACACTTAGACAAGTTAAGTTGTTCCTTGGAACTTTGTTTAGATCCACAGTATATGTGTTCCCTTTTCGAGTTCCTTCCAAAATAACTTTCTTGCTGTCATTGTTTATAATTCGACAATTTTCTGAAGTAAAGCTTACCGAGTTTCCTTTATCACAAAATTGTGAGATGCTTAACAGACTATGCATCAATCCTTCTACAAGGAACACGTTGTCAATTGAATGGGAACTTGACCTTCCGACTTTTCCAATGGCAATGATTTCGCCCTTCTTGTTATCCCCGAAAGTCACAGTTCCTCCATCATAGGCCTCTAGTGAGAGAAATTTAGATTTGTCTCCTGTCATGTGTTTGGAACACCCGCTATCCAGATACCACGAGTTGTTCCCCCTCACTAGGACCTGCAAGAAAACTAATGATTAGTTACAGGAACTCGGGTTTCCTCGAGTTCCTTTTCAACTACAAGATCAGCCTTTCTAACCCACATTTTCTTGACATAGTTTTCATTTTTTCGAGCTTGTTCCTCTTTCTTGAGACATTCAGTTACAACGTGATCACCATTGCCGCAAAAGGAACAAGCCTTTACACTGGGTAGATCAACATAGTTTTTCTTCTTACTGTTGTTTTTAGAGTAAAAGCCCAGACCTTCAGTTCTTTTGGATTTGGCAGTCTCAATCCACTTAGGTGTTATTTTAGGAGATTGTTTCCAAGCGTTGACTAGAGCTAGTTCCTTTATCAATTTCTCCTTTTGTTCTTTCACAATGATTAGCTCACTGTTTAATATTTCTAGATCAACATTAAACACACCCATATTTATTTCAGTGGATCTAGTAGGGTCTAGACTTAAATTGAACAACTTGTATTGACTGAGTTCTACATTAAGAAGAATATTCTCATTTTTTACTCTTTCATAAGAGTCTTTAAGCGAGGTGTTCCTATCAAGCAACTCAAAGAACCTGCCCTGTATATCTGATCTGACATTAGTTAGGTAGGTCATATGTCCTTTACTGAGTTCTAAAGCTTTATCACTTTGTTCTTTTATTATACTAAGCTTCTTAAAATCATCTAGAGTTTCTATTAGTAATTCAATCAACCTATTCTTGGACAGAGTTTGAAGAGTTTTGGAGTTTACCTCATTTGAAGGATCTTTCCCTGTTCCTTCGATCTTTGCCATGAGGCACAGGTTGGCAGTTTCCTCCTCTGGTTGTTCCTCTTCATCCTCCGAGTCTGAGACTTCTCCCCAAGCTGCAATCATCGCCTTCTTGAGGTTTGGTTTTGAAAAGGTAGATCTGTTGAATCTTTCCTTAGGCTGTTCCTTCCCTTTGCCTTTTCCCTTTTCATTTTCCCACTGGGGGCATTCCCGGATTAGATGGTTAGGATCACCACACTTGAAGCATCCTTGATCAGATTTAGAACCATTTATTTTTCTTCCAGAATTTCTGCCTTTCTGATTTCCAGGTTTGAAGTTCCTGTAAAATCGTCTCATCCTTCTGACTAGCATGGCAGCTTCTTCTTCATCAGGTTCCGAATCCTCTTCATCCTCAGCCTTAAGAGCCAGGCCTCGGTTTTTGGAATTCTCGGGAACAGCTGCTCCCAGATGCAATTCATGGGTCATTAGGGATCCAGCCAACTGCTCAATGTTAAATTTTGTGAAATCCTTGGTTTCGAACAATGCAGTGACTTTGGTCCTCCATCGATCATCTTGAGGCATGCTTCTCAGAATTTTCCTAACCTGTTCATCAGAGGGAATAATTCTACCAAGAGAGACAAGTTCATTTGTGATGTTAGTGAAACGAGTGAACATTTCTTGAATTGTTTCTTTTGGTTGCATTTCAAAGCGTTCATATTTAGACATCAGTAAGTCAATTTTGGAACGTTTGACCTCATTTGTTCCTTCATGTGTTATTTGAAGGAGATCCCAGATTTGTTTTGCAGTCTTGCACCCCATGACTCTATTGTGTTCATGAGGTCCAAGGCCGCAATGCAAAATCTTAACTGCCATAGCATTGATTTCGTATTTCTCAAAATCTTCTTTCGTAAATTCAGAAATAGGTTTAGGAACTACCTCATTTTCAGCATTGGTTTTTGTTACCTCGAAGTTACCGACTTCTATGACTCTCCAGACTTGATAGTTCTCAGCTTTGATGTAGATCTCCATCCTGTTCTTCCAATAAGTATAGAATTTCCCGTTGAACATTGGAGGTCTCTGAGTTGAATAACCTTCTTCGAGTTTCTCGTAAGTGTTCATGTTTGCCAGGAGCTTTTTCTCGACAGGGTTTCCTGTGTTTTTGTGAGAACCCGCTCTGATACCAACTGATATTCCAGTAGGAACACTGACAAGAGGGGGGGGTGAATTGTTTCGTTGAACTTAGGGTGTTCCTTTGCGGAATTTAGAAATTAAAGGAACAACTAACAAATTAGTACGAAGAATGTGAAAACTGAGGAAACTTCTTGATCCTTATCAAGAAGCGAAAACCTCAAACTCTTTTATATATTGTAATCGCTCGAATACAACACACTCAATAACTCGAGTTCCACTTGAACACGAGTTCCTCACAGCAATCCCCGTTGATTACTGTGCTTGCTCCTTTCACACTCTCTCGCTGACTTGACTCTAAGTCACTTTAAGGATCACTCAACCCTTACACTCAAAACTCAAGGATCACTTGATCCTTAACCCCACAACTCAAGGATCACTCGATCCTTAACCCCACAATTACAACTCGAATTATGAAAACTCTAGTATTCAATAAAGCTTATGTACAATAAAGGAACTTTAGGAACACGCTCTTTCGCAAACTGACTTTTTATAAAAACTCTTAAGTTCTTTAGAAATATTGCACGTTGTCAGTTGTGATTTGAGAAATGAAAAACCTTTTCCTTTTATAGAAGAACTTTCTTGGTCAGTTTCCCATGTTCCCCTCAACGGCCACTAACAGTTACTGGGAGCAGTAACGTGCACGTTGATTGAGAGAAACAGGGAGACTTCTTCAAACCACTTTTAACACGTTCAATTTTAAAGAAAATAGTGGGAGTAGCTTTAGGAACAAGTAAAAACCTTTTCTTGGAAAACAAGGAATTCTAAATCAGAATCCAATGTTGATTTTCTCAAAATCGTTTTATTTATTTTCCAAAAGATTTTCCTTTATAAAACTTTATTTTATTTACAAAAACTATTTTCTCAAACATATTAAAACACACGTGTTCCTTTTGTTCCATATTATGCATAAACGTTATTAAAATACTTACATAAAATCTAAACATAAACTCATATGTTGTAGCTTCTATGTTGGCACCTTTTGAAGCATCACCTGAATGCTTCATACATTGTTCCTTCTCCGGAACTTTGATGATCTTCATACTATATGAGGAGCACCCTTAATAACTTGTTTAGGATCAGTCGTTGAGGATCAGCCTGCTTTAGGAGCAACCGTCTTGGGAACAGCCGTCTTAGGAACAACCGTCGTGGGAACAGCCGTCTTGGGAACAGCCGTCTTAGGAACAGCCGTCTTAGGAACAGCCGTCGTGGGAACAGTCGTCTTAGGAACAGCTGTTCCCGCTGTCTTGGGAACAGCTGTTCCCGCTGTCTTGGGAACAGCTGTTCCCGCTGTCTTGGGAACAGTTGTTCCCGCTGTCTTGGGAACAGCTGTTCCTGCTGTCTCGGGAACAACTGTCTTGGGAACAACCTTCATATGCAGACTTGATCGATTCTTTAGAAATTCCATGCATTGCTTAGTGTTTGTTCCACATGCTTAGTTTGTCCTACTCAGGCACTCCCTAACTTAGCATTCCAAAAACACACTTAAACAACGATTAGGAAGTTTGCGTTGTCATCATCAAAACTCAGAATCAACAGATGATGTGTCTGCTAGCCAAATGGGAGGCAGTTGGGGGTGTTTTCCATAAAATAAGCCAGAGGAAGAATTGGATCCTAGGTGGGCATCTAGCTTTCCAGATACAACTCCATTTGTCATTAGGTAAAAGGTCAGGAAAGTGATTTCTCCAGATGGTGTTGTATGCAGTTTTTGAGTCAAATTTGGACCCTAAAGTTAGGGAGCAGTAAGGGGCATCTCTTCCAAATTGGGGAAAGGGGATGGCTTGAATCCATAAGACTAGATCAGTAGGGAGGATGAAAGATAGGTACTTGATACTCCAGTTCCCATTTCTTATTATGCTACTGAGTTTTTGTTGTTCCTCATCTTTGTTCATTGGTTCAGCCACTAGAGATCTAAGGGGACATTTACCTGTCCAATTATCATGCCAGAGATTAATGTTTTCCCCATCCCCAATGCACCAAGCAGTTAACTTTTGGTAGATATCCCATCCCTTCCCTACATTCTGCCAGATATGAGAACCCTTGGGGAAGGGAATGGGGTAGGGTCTGTTCTCAATATATTTGTCCTTCACAAGTTTACTGGCCAGGTTTGTGCTTGTGTCAAATTTCCAACAAAGTTTGGTCATTAGAATTTGGTTCATGATTATTCCTGACCTAACACTTAGGTCTCCTAGTTTCATATCCCCACAAGATTTTAGCCAAGCAACTAGATGAGTTTTATGTCTTTGAGGTTCAGAATCCCACAAGAATTTTGCACAGATTTGGTCAATTGTTTGGAGGGTTTTCTTAGGGAGATAAAGAACTTGCTTAGAGTAATTGGCTATGGCAGTGAGGGAGGCCTTAATGAGAACTAGTCTTCCAGCTTTGCTCAGGCATTTTGCTTTCCAGGAGGCCAACTTACTTTTGATATTTCTACAGACATACTCAGTTTGGTTTTTAGTAGGTCTCTTATCAGTCAAAGAGAAGCCAAGATATGTACCTAAGTCTGGGCTAGGTTGGACATCTAGGGCTGAGCAGAACAGGTCCTTTTGATCTTGAGGTGTGTGTTTTGAGAAATACATTTTGCTCTTGGCATTGTTCATCTTTTGGCCAGAAACCTCCCAAAAATTCCCAAGTACCTTCCTTATACTTTGCAAAGTTCTATTAGAGGTGTTCCCAAATAGGATGAGGTCATCAGCAAACATGAGATGAGTTATGGGGAAGCCATTCGTCCTAAGGCAGAAAGGTTTCCAGTCCCCCTTTGTTGATGAGTCTGTGATGAGATCAACAAGGTATTCCATGCATAGGATGAAGATGTACGGGGATAAGGGATCTCCTTGTCTAATACCTCTAGAGGTTTTGAAACTAGGGGATGGTTGGCCATTAACAATGATGGATGTGGATGGGGAGGCCACACAGTTCATAATCAGGTCACAGGAATTCTTGTTAAACCCTTTCCTTGCCAAGCAGAACCTAATAAAATTCCACTCCAATCTGTCATAGGCCTTTTCTAGGTCAATCTTTAGGGCAAACCATCCAAATTTGCCTTTCCTAGTTTTCATGGAGTGGAGAATTTCAGAGGCAGCTATGTAATTTATCTCACAACCTCTCCTTGGGAGAAAGCTATTCTGGTTGGGGGAGATCAGATCACTAAGATGGGGTCTGATCTGTTCACTAAGACTTTGGAAACAATCTTGTAGCTGACATTGCAAAGGCTGATGGGTCTGAATTGTTTGATGGTTTCTGGTTGCTCAGACTTTGGGATGATGCAAATTGTGGTGTCATTCACTGAGGTGGGAAAGAACCTATTCTGGAGGATGTTATCTACAAAGTTATAGGTGTCTTGCCAAATGTTTCCCCAGTGTTGTTGGTAAAAGAAGGCATGGAGGCCATCTTTACCTGGTGCTTTTAGGGCTCCTAGTTGAAAAACTGCTCTCCCTACTTCATCAATGGAGGTTGGCTGGTCTATACTAATCTCATTTGTATTGTGATGGTCCTCACATGGAGGGACAGAGTGTTCTGAGGTAAAGATATTAGTAAAGTAGGAGACAATGTGGGGGACTAGGTCAGGTCCTTCAACATTTAAACCAACATCAGAGGTGAGTTTGAAGATTCTATTCCTTCTCCTCCTTATGATTACTGACTTGTGGAAAAACCCAGTGTTTGCATCCCCACTCTTGATCCAATTAGACCTTGCCCTAGCCATCCAGAAAGCTTCTTGGTGTTCATAAATGAGGCCCAACTCCTTAGAGAGTTCCTCATTTAATTCCAGTAGATGCCTGCTGGTTGGTCTAGTTTCAAGGGCCTTTTGGATCCCATTTAATCTAGCAGACAAACTTCTCCCTTTTTTTTGAAAATTTCCTATGTTTTGCTTTGCCCAAGAAGACATGTTGTTAGAAATATTTTTTAGTTTTAGAACAAGGCTAGAGCAATCAGCATTTAGGTTCTCATTAACCATGTCAATAAACCCTGGTTCAACATACCATAGTGGTTCCAATTTAAACAAGGGGTGGGTAGGGGTACCCTTTTATCTTTGTGATCAGTAAACAGTTTAATTGGGTTATGGTCTGAAGTCCCTCTGGGGAGGTTGTGATCAGTGATTTTGGGGAACAGATTTAACCAATGCATATTTAACCAAGCCCTATCCAGTTTTTTATAAATGGGATTATATTTTTGCTTGTTGAACCATGTAAATCTACTTCCTACACTACCAGCATCTATCAACCCACATTCATTCATTGCATCAACAAACCTATCAGCTCTGTATTGTTTTATCCTATTTCCCCCCAGTTTATCCGATTAGCAAGTGATTTCATTGAAGTCTCCCATTACTACCCAAGGCACAGAAACATGTTTAGGCATATCAATTAATTCATGCCAAGATTCTATTCTACTTTTAAATTTTGTACTAACATAAATAGCTGAAAGTAAAAATTGAAAAGGGGTAGAAGTGTTTACCTCCACAACGCCGTGAATAGCATGTAGATCCTTCCCAATCATCTGGAAGTTGATGAACTGGGGGTTCCACATGACTATTATTCCGCCAGAAAGCCCATACGGTTCAGCCAGTACGTAATTCTCAAAGGGGGTTTTCTTCATTAGGCGCTCAGTGTGTTTTGGGCTTGTTTTGGTTTCAGTCAGGATGAGGATTTGGGGCAAGTTTTCGTCGTACAAGTGGCACAGGTTAGCTTGAAAACCTCTGCGAGCTATCCCTCTACAGTTCCAGGCAACAATTATCATTGGATCAGGGATCTTGTGAGTCCTCGAGAACTCTTTGTACTTCTTCTGAGTGGAGGGGTCTATCTTGTTCATGAATTCTTGACTCCTCTTGCTCCATAGGACTTCCTTCCTGGCCATAAACTCCAATTCCATCTCGCAATCCCCCTCCTCTATCTCCTTTACATAGATCACCTTGATTTCCACCTGTGGGAGACTCTCCGTTGTGGAGATGATCATTAGGGCATTGGTCGTCTCTCCAAATGTCCCCTTGAGGGGTGCCCTTTTGGTTAGTTTCCATGTTTTCCTGACTTGGGGAAAGATCGGTATTGGGTCGGAGAGAAACTCCAGTTCCGGTGGGAAAATGAGATGCTCCTCCTTTGCTTCCTTGCTCCCCATCCACCATCTGATAAACTTCTCCAGGCCAGGAGAAAGTGCTTTCACAGTCTTGAGATCCGGTAGGTGCACATGCATCAGCGAACCTCCTTTTTTTGGCGACATTTCCAAGTCTTGATACGGATAATCCACCCAGTGCGGTGCCAAGATGAAGCCCCTTATCGCTTCCGCACTGACGTCTAGCCATTGATTCACCAGTCTGAGGGTGAATCTCATGTTGTTGAAGCTGAATTCTAGGTAGGTTGGGATCGGCGCTTCCTTGCAGACATAGTGGTTGGGAGGTAGATCTTCTGTGGCTTCGATGACTGGGAAGGGGAAGTCTAGTGGGAGAGGTTGGAACGGAAGAGTGAATCTTGGGTTGGGGGTTGACCGGCGCTTGAAGTACCGGCGGATGCATGGTAGTGGAATCAAAGCCTCGCTGTCCTCCGACTCGTTTCCAAAGTCGAACATGTCCGAGTCCATGTCGCTCGACATTTTAGGGTTTTTGGTGTTTTCTGGTTTTGCGTTTGGTGAGAGATTGTGGGGAGAGAGAGAGAGAGAGGGTTTGTGTTTTATGTTTTTATCTGAGTTGTGTTTTTGTATGGAAGTAAAGGTAAACGTTTGGTCTTTCTGGTTTGTGATTGTTGGTTTGGCGGTTGTGGTTTCTGCCATGTGATTGGTTGGAATGTCGGTTGGTTTTCAAAATTACTGGTGGGATTTATTGCAGTTGGGGAGGGGGGGCTGAATGTGGTTGGTGGGGTGATTGTTATTTGTTTTGGCACTTGTGTGGTTTTTTCAGCATTCTTTCTTGACTTTTGGGCTTCCAAAGCCGAGAGCTCAGCTTGCCCAGTGCTTGTTGGGCCCATTCCTTCGGTCTTCTTTCCCACTTGGGCTTTCTGTTGATCTTTTTTCGCAAGTTGGGCTGACAATCTTGTAGTGACTTTTTGGACCGAAATTGGATACTTACCCACATTTGTAGTTGACTTCTTTGATTGACTTTTGTGGTTTTGTTTTTTCCCCCCTTTTTCTTCCTGTGTTTCTCCCACCTTTTGTTGTACTGCAGTTTTCTTGCTTTTTGCACTTATCTTTTTCTTTTCCCTTTTTTGTTTTGTCTCTTTGTTGGGAACATGGATCCAAGGGTTGGTATTTTCATCTTCCCCGATTATTTCCTCTGATGGTGCCACGTTTTGCCCTATTCCTTAAGTGTTTTCCTCCTCCGCGCCGTCCTCTGTTTCTCCTTTGTCGACCGGTTTTTGCGGGCATCTTTCACTCCTGTGTCCGATAGATTGGCAGTGGGTACAGAAGTGTGGTATCTCCTCATAGTAGATGGGTTGCTTGAAGGCTCCTAGCCATATTGCTTCTTTTCTCTTCTTTGCCAGGTCCAACAACACTTGGATCCTTGCAAACCTTACTCTGTTTTGTTCAAGAGCTTTTGTGTCCGTTTTGATGAAAGTCCCAATTTCGCTTGCAATTCTTTGAAACATTGGGAGCGAGTGGAACTCAATTGGCAATTCTGGTAGGGAAATCCAGACTGGTGCCTTCGAGATTATGGCTTGGGATGGTATGAATCCCGGCATCCATGGTTGAACAATGAGCATGTAGCTCGCAATGAACCATGGCCCTTGTGATAGAATATGTTCTCTTACCTCCTCATTCGGTACCGAAATGTTATAGAATCCTCTGCCTAGGGCAATGAAACGAATTTGGTGGTTGGTTTTCCAAATTCTTTGCAAGGTTGTTTTGAGGTATTCCACTGAGAATGACTTCCCTATCACTTTGATGATAAGCGAGTTAATCCATTGCTCCGAGAGCACCATTGCTTCCTCCTTACCGAGGCTAATGAAAGCTTCCATGTTTGGGTCATAATTCGGTGGGGCTGTGGTGGAGGATAGGACTTGTAAAGAGGATAGGGGGCGGTATGTTGGGGCGGGTGGGGGATGGGTCCCTGTAGCATGGCGGCATAGGATGGTTTTTGCGTGGTCTTGCATTGGGGTTGGCTAGATGTAGGCGATGGTGGTCGTTGCTGGGGGTTGATGAAGGCTTGGGTTTCAACGGCAGGCTGGGGGGTGGATAGGGATAGGTTGGTGGCGTTGCGCCTGACTGGGAATTGTACTTGCTGACCAACGGGCTTGCTGCTAGAATCCGGCGGTTGGGGGGGGGGCTCTCCCTCACTTTCTCTCTCTAACATTTTTTTGTTTGATTCACCTGATTTTATCTGATGCTGGCAGTCTTACGTTTGGGTACTCTTTGGTTACTATGAGTTCCGAAATTACGTAGTAGTATAGTACCTCCTCTATATTTTTAGTCACAATTACTATTTTCAGCCGTATTTTTTAATAGTTATAATTTTATTTTGAGTAACTTTTACACCCATTTCCCAATCATTTATTACTCCCTTTGTCCCTTAATACTCGCACCGTTTTGACTTTTTGCACTATTAACATAATTCACTTTGACCCTATTTTATTTCTAGTATATAAAAACAAATGTTAGTATATAATACATTGTTGGCTTCATCTTAATATATATTTTCAAAATATTAATATTTTTATAGGTTTTTATAATATGTAGTTAAAGATATTGTTGGTCAAAGTTGTGCATTGGAAAACGTGTCCAGTCAAAACGGTGCGAGTACTAAGGGACGGAGGGAGTAATATCAAAACTTTAAATTGTTTTATACCAACTAATCACTAAAAATAGTATGCCACCAAATTTGTTCATCTAAAGAAAAATAATACATTATCCCTTTTTTTTGTAAAATAGCGAACTTTATTACCAAAAGATAGAAAATAATCAAAATAGAACTACAGAAGTAACAAACATCGGTTAAGGAAGCACAGTAGCCCCCTCAACAAAACAAAAACAAAGCAGCAGATTAGCATCTAGGCTGCGTAGTTTTAGGTGGAAGAATTCAAAGTAAGATGCAGTTGGGAGCATGACAAAACATGTCATCTCAGAGGCTGTGTATTGTCCATGTTGACACCCACACAACATTCTGAAGCAAAATATTAACTACCTAACTGATCTATCTTAATTTTTGTAGTTTCTGTGTTATGAGACACTTTTGATGTGACTAACCTTAATCGGATCTCTATGTAACAGGATCAGACAGTCAGTTAGCTTGGAGGTTGGAGAGTGATCGATGTTAATGGTTTTAACAGTAAGGTCGAAGGCACGGTAAATTTTCGTTCAATACACTAATGATCAGGTTAAAAACCTATTCCCAACAACCCAAGCTTGGTTAAACTTCTGTAGGAAAAACGTACTGTAAATAAATTACAAATTGAACATTATCAGACGAAGGATCGTGTACATAATTACTTATATATTCCTAGTGTGATAACCGCGATTAGGAACTTGGGAGTCTCATTCATTTAACAAAGGAAAATCATGTTGTCCAACAAATAAATCTTCACAGTTTTATTGATAGCAACAATACGTTTTCTAGTCTAGCTTCATGCAATACTTTAAAACCAATACAAACTACACACATAAAAATATTGTGCTACAAATTAATCCCTCCAGACATTTCCCCCAAATATAGCCTAAATTAGCCAACCTCAGGCATCCTTAAGAAGGATGACTTTCGATCCAAAAGCAGGAACTTCAAAAGTATATCGCATTGCAATATCTGTGATTTCTGAAGTCACACACCCTAAATCAAGATCTGTATAAAGCTGCTCCCAATTGGTTTGCATAAGAGATAATGCCTTGATCAAAGCTATAACATTCGAGGCAGAAGCAGGGTTGTACCAACAGCGAAAACTGCTAGTTTTGCTTGAGTACAAATGACAAGGAGGAAAGGATTCAAAATGTTCACAGTCATCATGAGATCCAAACTGAACCCGAGTACCAACAAAAAGCTCGAATACATCAGTGCATATTATTACAGGATGAATGAAAAAAATATATTTATTGTAGTAAAAGGAAGAAAACAATGCATTACCATCAAGACGCCAACCAATATAAAGGGTGGTAATGCCAATAGCATCGTGAGCTGCAATATATTTGTTGTCTCGTGTGTCCAACAACACGAAAGAGAACACTCCATCCAACATATCAATGGAGTTTTCTCCATGCTACTCGTACTGATTCACTGGCAAAAATTTAGCACGTTGTGAAAGTACTTAATTGGATCATTATTATACCATATTCATGCAAAAGAAGGACATTATAATGAAGCAAATACGTACTCGTTCTTAGACTCACCAGACTTTCTTCAAGCCATACTTTTGCATTAAAGCATTACCTTGATCATATTAGTCGACCACCAAGCACCATAACCTTGAGGAATTCGTATTTCAAAAGCATCACCATGTTGTTGGACAATATGCACATTCAACCATCGACATTGATCTATGATGTGGTTTATGACTTCTATGGCATGCAACCTGATTTTTAGTTGAATCTGACACAAAGAATTAATGAAGAAACAAAATAATGGACTGTTTGTTTGTGACGGTTTCAGCAAGAGCCAAGAGAACATGTTGGAAAATTAATTTTCAAGGTACACAAAATTCTATATGACGAAATCAGAGAATCAAATATACAGGTTATGCATAAGAACCAATTGGAATTTTCCACATCCAAATCTCAATCCTGAATCAAGCTTCTCTGTAACTTTATAAGATGTTATAAACCCTTTCAGATATCTTATTTTCCTTAGCATTTTATGCAATTTTCCAAAGATTTATTCATATGAACATCTACTTCCCACAATGACAGGCTAAAGTCGTATCACTTAATCAAAAATAACCTAAGGTCCACTAGCTAGGTAGCAAGGGAAGTCAGGATCGAATCCACAAGGAGACAGGCGTTCTTTCTACTATTAATTAATTAAACTAAACTATTGGGAACAAGATTTGGTTGATTGTTTGTAAACTAAGACTACGAACGATAATTAAATAAGTATGAATCAATATATTAAGGAAATCTAGGGCATAGGTTCACCAGCGATTAACAATCCAGGACGATGAACAATCATGATAATCAACAAAGTAATTAATTAGATTAGCATGCTCTCTCGAATCGATACTAGTCATAGACTTAGAATTAACGGGCTCTCGGTACTTATTAATCCCAATTCTACCTATTGACACAAGCCTAAACATCAAATTGCATCTCTCGAATTTTAACTTGATATTGCATAACTACACAATTAAACCTGCGCAAATCTAATTGAATAGTGGAATAAACCAATCAATAGGAATTAATCACAATGCCAACAATCACAATTATTCAATATCCCATCATATTAATTCATGGATCCCCAAACCCTAGAAATTAAACTACTCAAGCATGTTGACAATAAACAAAGCAATTAGCATAATTGAAGACATAATTAAAGCAAAAGAAATGAATGAAATAAAGAACAATACCTAATTGAAGGACAATGGAACAATAAAGTTTGAACTTTTGATTGGAAATAAAAATAAGTGTTTGGGACAAATTAGAGAGAAAACTAAGCTTAGGAAAATAAACGAAGTGTTTGATACTAGAAAATAAGGTGCCTCTAAAAATATAAGGGGCTAGTATTTATAGTTTGCCCAAAATACAAGCCAAAAACCGAAAATAAAACTCGCGCATAAGTGCAGGAGGTTGGCGTCGCCCGATCGGGCGTCTCTTCGCCCGATCGGGCGATCCACTCGATAGTCGGCCCGATTGGGCCAAAATCCGCCAGATCGGGCGGATTGCAAACTCTCCACATATGCTCCAGGATGACCGCTCGATCCGGATCGGGCGAGCTGCGCCCGATCGGGCGCGCGTTGATGAGTCAAATTTGCTTCAATTCCGCCCGATGGTTGCATTTCGCCCTCAGCTCCCAGGGCGATTTGCAATCTTCAATATAACTCGCCCATATCACTAAGTCTAACTCTCGGGGCTCAACCATAAGCATCCAAGGCCCCCGAAAGTCGACGATGGAGGTCCCGAACTTCCTCGGGCTCATATAGTGGCCTAGATCAACATGAAACGGGTCTAAAAAGACCAATTTCTCATAATCAAACCTTAAACTCAAGGCACACTCAATAACACACATTAGTACTAGAAACGGCTCCTAAGAGCACGTTTGACACATAAAAAGTACTAAGGGACGGGGGTGAAACACTATATAAAACGCACATATCAAACCTCCCCAAGCTAGATCCTTGCATGTCCCTAAGCAAGGAAATCATCGATGAACACAAGACCAACTTCACCCCCAACATATTTCAAAATGAAAACATAATCCAAGGTAAAATTCAACAAGCATGCATCAATGTCAACCAATCAAATCCATTCAATCGCTAATCCTTCTTAACAATCGTCACGCAAAGCGAACCACAAATGCACATTGGAATTCAAGACTAGTGCTCACACACTCGTCACTCATTTATGTGGCGGATAAAAGATGTACCCGTTCGCTCCCCTCCCAACATATAAGTGAACAATGCCCTCCCAAACTCACACCCTCGTGTGTCTAGAAAAAAACAACTACTTTCACATTAATACAACTCTATGCACAAAGGTCGGAAGGTCTTTCAAGCTTGTAATGATAGGCTTAGGTAAGGGTGTGGTAAATTTGGGTAAAATGTGAGCTTAAAGTCTTGGCTTTGGGGAGCATAAATCCTAGCAAATCCATGATCAATCACAAATAATGACCACAACTCTCCCACTCAACACATGAATAAAAAAACAAACAAACCACACTATACGTTCTTGCCTTGATTTCACAATTATAACCAATCACTCATAAAGATAAGAAATTGTAATACCGGAGTGACAAAAGCTTGAATTATTTTGAGAATAACGATTTTTTTTTTTTTTTCTTGCTCAATCTCTTTTTTTTTCTCTTTTTTTTTCTTCTTTTGGAACCTTCACATTTTTTTTTTATTCTCCTCATCTCATTCATTTTTCAACTCATTTTTTTTTTCAACAACAATCATGATAAGAACTTCCCTTTTCAATACTCAATATGCTCAAAATGTACCACACTACAACTCCTTCACCTTGAAGGAAATAATGCCCTTGGTCCAAGTATGCATTCTATGTTAAGTCTAATAAATGCGGTTCAGTATTAATTAACAAGTTAATAATTCAGTGAGATCAAGTGAGCTGAATGCCTAGCTAGAGGCCGCTTCAGTTCAAGTGGAATTAATGATATTAATCCACAGCTTACTCTTGACTGAACCCGTAGGGTCACACAAATAGTACGTAAACGGATCAAGTATTTAATGGCATTAAATACTCCATCTATGAATATTCGGAACCGACGGATCTTGGTTTCAGTGGGAGCTAAGATCGTCACAGGCAAGAAATGAATACTCCGGAAACGATGATATTGCCGGAAACGGAAATATGGATCGTATCGGAAATATGAATATTATCCAAGTCGTAGATATTGCCGGAAACGGAAACATGGTACGTATCGGAAAATATTATTGGAAATGGAAATATTACCAGAATCGGAAATATTGCCGGAAACGGAAATATTGTCAGAATCGGAAATATTGCCGGAATCGGAAAATAATTCCGGAAACGGAAATATTAAATATTTGTTCGAAACGGAAATTAATTCCGGAATCGGAAATATTAAATATTGTTCGTATCGGAAATAGATTCCGGAAATGGAAATTTAATCGGAAGCGTATCGTACGAATTAGCATCGGACGAGGCCTGCCGGACGAAGGCCCAGCACGAAGCCAGGCCGTCGCCCAGCAAGCACGCACGCCACAAGCCCAGCGCGCGCCAAGGCCACGGATGCGTGGGCCTTGCTGCGTGGGCTGCAGCTCGCACGCATGGGCAGTCCTTGTGGCTGCCGTGTGTGTGTGAGTTTGTGCTCATGCGTGATTCCTGAATCTGCAAGAGTCAGTGTATGATTAAATGTCTATTCCTAATTGGATAAATTAATTAAATAGAATTCATGTAGGATTCTAATTCCAATTAATTCGCATCCTACTAGGATTACGATTCCTTTTCCATAACTCTATAAATAAAGGCCTAGGGGTCATAATTTATATACAAGTTTCAAAGTATTCAAAAGTGAGTTTTTTGAGAGAAAATTAAAACACATCTTGCTCATAAAAGTGCCGAATTTTCTAGTACCTTAAGGGCGATTCTAGTTGGTCAATCTTAAGGCGGATCCGGACGTGCTGTGGACTATCT
This sequence comes from Spinacia oleracea, assembly GCF_020520425.1. Lineage (NCBI taxonomy): Eukaryota > Viridiplantae > Streptophyta > Magnoliopsida > Caryophyllales > Amaranthaceae > Spinacia > Spinacia oleracea. Next base: position 153,236,567 of record NC_079489.1, read on the forward strand.
ACGGAGGGACGACATTTGGAGTCCTAAAAGACTTGTTCTTGTTCGGTTCGGGCGCAGCTAGGGAGGGCACGCAACAAAGAGTATGCATCTAATTATGCTATATGATTATGTTAAATAATATGATTCCTGGGTTAATGGTTGTTTCCGCATGATTTATGTAAATGTCATATGTATCATAACCTAACAGTGGTATCACGAGCCCCTTATTATTTTCATAATCTAAATTGCATGAACATGGTTAAATATTACAAATTTGCAAGAATTAAAAGGGGTGATTAATTTTCGTAATTGTTAATTAATTGCAAATTGCGTTTATTTAATTATACGTACGCAGTTTTTCGGCAGTTTCTTCGTTACTCATCCGAATTGAGTGATTTTTGTGTCAATTCCGCATGTAAAAGGCATTCTAAAATTTTGACAAAAATAGTCTTTTTCTGCCGAACCCAGAATTCTCAAATTCGAAGCCTAACTATGACTTTTCGAAGGTTTTAGTTTTTCGAATGCAAAATTTCGTAAATTTAAGATGTTAAATTAAATATTTGCGATTCCTGTTGATAAATCTTGAATTTTTGATTGACCTACTGCATATGTTTAACAAGTTTGAATGCCTAGTCTTGTTAATTATGCAATCTAATATGTAATTATGATTAATTTGTTGAAAATTAGAATAATTTAGAATTAATTTGATTTTCATAATTAATTGTAATTTAATTAGAAACCTATGATTAAAAACCACCATAAAAATTGTAAATTTACGATAAATTTTAAATTTTTATGACCTAGACTTGAATCCATAACAATCGGAAATCAATTGGATAATAAATTTTCGATTTTTCGCCCTAAAATTATGAAATTAATAATATTTATTAATTTGTCATTAATTTTAAATATAAATTTTAAATTTTCTTGCGATTCGTTCAAATAACTTGCACGCACGAAGCAATGGACGCTTCGTGTTACCCTTAAGGGGTGTTGTATAATGCGGGCATGCGACGACGAGCAAGGGAGCTCGTCGCCCGTGCGGCACGAATGCAATGAGCAAGGGCGTAGTGCACGAGCGCAAGGCAGCAGCCCTGCCTTGTGTCGTGTGCCACGAGCAATGAACGTATGGGCATGGGCGAGGGGCGAGCCAAGGCAGTCGCGTGTGGGCAGCAAGCGAGCTGCGCCACAACGCGCGCTGCCTCGCACAAGTGCGCGCAGCCTCGCGCGCAGCGAGCGCAAGCTCGCGTGCCACGAGCGCTGCGCACAGCATCACTCGCGCGCACAGCGCGCGATGTCGCCCGCCCAGCGAGCGATGTCGCGCACCAGCGAGCGATGGCTCGCGCGCGCGCAGCGAGCGATCTCGCGCGCCAGCGAGCGATCTCGCGCCCCAGCGAGCGATGGCTCGCGCGCGCAGCGAGCGAGCTTGCGCGCCCAGCGAGCGATCTCGCGCGCCAGCGAGCGATGTCGCGCGCGCGCGCTGCGAGCGATAGCTCGCGTGCGATGGGCGCTATGCGGAGGCTTGCGTTGGGACAGCAGCAGCTATGCTACGAGCGCATGGGCTGCGCGCACATGGCCAGCAATGGCTGTGTACGTGCGGCCCATGGGCATGCAACGCGTAGGGTGTTTGCGTTTCGATTAGATCATTTTGAATGTTTAATTTGAAAATTTCAGTTCACGTAATTTTAATTAATTTTAAAATTAATAATTTGAATTAATTTCTTGGATTTTAATTTTGAATATTATAATTATAATAAATGGAATTTATTCTAATTATTTTACTAAAATTAAAATCATGAATTAATTTAAATGCGACTGAAATTAAATTAAATTTTGGATTCAATTATAAATTTATATGAGCTTTAAATTTTAATTAAATTTGTATGTTTCCGGTTAGACTAGAAATACAATTTTATGTTTAAAATTAGTAAAGCATATGAATTTATTGGTTTGAGTGGGAGCGTTTTTAGTCATAAACTCTTGATTAGGTCTACAAATCCTTAAGGTTAAAACAACTCGATTAGAATTAATAAGGACTGAATAATTGGTAGATTATTGGTGACCTTGATTAATTGCTGCAAATGTTTACGTGATGCATAATGTGTTTTACTAACCAGCTATGTGGGCCATTCATGATAATGAATGGGTGAATGGTATATATTGTATATGTACTGTTTTGCAGGTTATGAAGTGACTAGTATGGCCCAAATAGGATAGAAAATATGGTCTGCGTACCATTAATTTGAATGTAATTGGTCTAAAGTACCAAAGTTATTTTTCAATTCAAATATGGTCTGCGAACCATCAAATAGTTGTAATTAGTTATAGCTTATCCTATTTGAAGAAAATGGTGCCTCCCACGGAGATTTTCAAGACGGACTTTGAAGTCAAAGCTTCAAGATGAAGTCGGGCCATACTAGATCACAAATATCTTATGCATGTTTTAAGTTATTTATTGCTTTAAATATGTCTTAAAATGCATGAGATCAAAAGCTTGATTATGTTGCATGATTAAGGATTTTAGTTCACTTAAAATCTAACCAACATAGTAAGAGCCTTAAGTTCCAAACTTAAAAATTGAGTTAAAAGGTGCCATGCCAAAATATACACTTGCTTGGATATCCTTTACATCAATCTAGTAATAGTTTTCGCTCAGCGAGGTGTTACTTATTGGTCCTAAAGGGGCAAGGTACACAAATAATTGTGAGTACATGTTAGTTTTGGTGAAACTCAACGATATAAGTAAGGAGTCCTTTTATGTCGTGGCAAATTCGATAGGTTTACCTAATAAGTTCTTAGACGTACCTATCAACCAAGAATAGTTTCTAGACTATTAGCAAAAGGCTTTTGCTTACCTAAGATGTTCTAGGATTAAGTCGACAAACTGTGCTTAGTTCTTCAATGATTTTAGGATCTTGGAATCATTTTATTCACACCTGCCGGAACACATAACTTGAATAAAATACTTAATAAACATTGAATTATGCATGTATGCTAGAATTTAAGTTTATTAAGAGAAACTGTGAATGGTTATTTATTTGTTTATTCTTTTCAATTGTAGGTTTTAATATGGCAAACAACAATCAAAACATCATCATGGGTTCTGAGCTTATGGTCAAGCTGAACCTGACAAATTTTCTTGAATGGGAAGCTAAGCTAGTTGAAATAGTCAAACTCAATGGACTTGAGTATGTACTATCACATCCCATGCCAAGCTACTATGCCAGAGACATGACCCCTGAGAGATTTTACGCCTGGGATGCGGATCTCAAAAAGGTTATGAGTCTCATGCTGAACAATATCCCTGATGATTGGGCTAGAAGGTTTGTAGCCTATGAACCTTTTACGCTCATCAAGAATCTGAGGGATATCTGTCGTGGAAGTACGGAGGACAGGGACCTGAACGTCCATGAGTTGATTGAATCAATGTCTGGGCTAAAGGTTAGTTCTCCCAACAGGTGTTATAGGATGGAGGTCCAAGAAACACATGTTCAGCTCCTTCGCACTAAACAGAGGGTAGGCGTCCCACTGAGGTTCCATGTGGATCTTATGTGTTCATATTTTGATCGCCTAAGTCTACTAGGAACACCAATAAGCGAAAGGATGGCAGTCTCTGTCTTGCTCAATTCACTACACAGTGGGTTTGGTCGCTTCAAGCAACAATACCTAAGTGAACCAAGAGAAGAAACAGTTGCAGAATTTATTCACCTTGTCAGAAAGGCTGAAATAGTACTGGACTGTGAAGCCAAAGATTTACTCAAGGCTAGAAAGAGACCATTCAAGAAAGGTGGAAAGTCCAAGGGCAATGCTAAATCAAAGCAGGACAAGTCCACATCAAGCTGTCTTTATTGTGATGGAATAGGCCATTACAAAAGAGAATGTCCAAAGCTAAAGGAAGATCAGAAGAACGGAACAGTCGTTCCATCTTCAGGTATTTTCGTTATAGACTGTATACTTGCTAATTCAACTTCTTGGGTATTAGATACAGGTTGTGGCTCACACTTATGTTCCAATCCACAGGGACTAAGAAGAAGTAGAAAGTTAAGCAAGGGAGAAGTCGACCTACGAGTGGGAAATGGAGCACGGATTGCTGCATTAGCTGTAGGAACTTACTATTTGTCGTTGCCCTCCGGGCTAGTTTTGGAACTGGAAGAATGTTTCCATGTTCCAAGTCTTACTAAAAACATCATTTCAGTTTCTTGCTTAGATGCTAAGGGATTTTCCTTTATAATAAAAGACAATAGTTGTTCGTTTTATTTTAAAGAGATGTTTTATGGATCTGCTAGATTAGTCAATGGACTTTATTTATTAGATCACGACAAACAAGTATATAACATAAATACCAAAAAGGCCAAAAAGGATGATTCAGATCTCACCTATCTGTGGCATTGTCGATTAGGCCATATAAACTTGAAACGCTTAGAAAGACTTCAAAGGGAAGGAATTCTAGAACCATTTGACTTAGAGGATTATGGTAAATGCGAATCATGTTTACTTGGCAAAATGACAAAGCAACCTTTCTCTAAAGTTGGAGAAAGAGCAAATGAACTATTGGGTTTAATCCATACAGATGTATGTGGACCAATGAGTACAAATGCTAGAGGTGGTTTCAGCTACTTTATCACTTTCACTGATGACTTCAGTAGGTATGGTTATGTCTACCTAATGAAGCATAAGTCTGAATCCTTTGACAAATTCAAGGAATTTCAGAGTGAAGTAGAGAATCAATTAGGCAAGAAGATTAAGGCACTGCGGTCTGATAGAGGCGGTGAATATCTGAGCTATGAATTTGATGACCATCTGAAAGAATGTGGAATTCTATCAGAATTGACTCCTCCTGGAACACCACAATGGAACGGTGTGTCAGAACGGAGGAACAGAACCTTGCTAGACATGGTCAGGTCAATGATGGGTCAGGCCGAACTTCCATTAGAATTTTGGGGACATGCACTAAATACAGCTGCACTCACTATAAATAGAGCTCCGTCTAAAGCTGTCGAAAAGACTCCATACGAATTATGGTTTGGAAAGCCTCCAAATGTGTCTTTTCTTAAGATTTGGGGATGTGAAGTATACGTCAAACGATTAATTTCAGACAAACTTCATCCAAAATCTGACAAATGTATCCTTGTGGGCTATCCAAAGGAAACAAAGGGGTATTACTTCTACAATACATCTGAGAACAAAGTGTTTGTTGCTCGAGATGGTGTCTTTTTGGAGAAAGATCACATTTCCAAAATGACAAGTGGGAGAAAAGTAGACCTCGAAGAAATTCGAGTCGAACAACAAACTCTAGAGAATGCTCAAGATGACATTCAGGATGAAACTCAGAGATCTTTAGAAGAATCTGGTGAGAATCATGGTCAATCTAGAAATGTTACCCCGCGTAGATCGCAAAGATATAGATCTCAACCGGAAAAGTACTTAGGTATTTTGACGAACGAGAGCTATGACGTTCTATTACTTGAAAGTGATGAACCTGCGACTTACAAGCAAGCTATGACGAGCCCTAGCTCCAAGCAATGGCAAGAAGCCATGCAATCTGAATTAGACTCCATGTCTGAAAACCAAGTGTGGGATTTGGTCGATTTGCCAGATGGCTACCAAGCCATTGGAAGCAAATGGGTTTTCAAACTGAAAAAGGACAAGGATGGGAAACTTGAAGTTTTCAAAGCTAGATTGGTTGCAAAAGGTTACAGGCAAGTCCACGGTGTGGATTACGATGAAACCTTTTCACCAGTTGCAATGCTAAAGTCTATTCGTATAATGTTAGCAATCGCTGCATATTACGATTACGAAATATGGCAGATGGATGTCAAAACTGCTTTCTTAAACGGCGTTTTAACAGAAACTGTGTTTATGACACAGCCTGAAGGTTTTGAGGATCCAAAGAATGCTAAAAAGGTATGCAAGCTAAAGAAGTCAATCTACGGATTGAAGCAGGCATCCAGGAGCTGGAATATACGTTTTGATGAAGCAGTCAGTGACTTTGGTTTCATCAAGAACGCAGACGAATCTTGTGTATACAAGAAGGTCAGTGGGAGCAAAATTGCTTTCCTAGTATTTTATGTCGACGACATATTGCTTATCGGAAATGACATTCCTATGTTGAACTCTGTCAAGATTTGGCTTGGGAAATGTTTTTCGATGAAGGATCTAGGAGAAGCACAGTACATATTGGGCATCAAGATTTACAGAGATAGATCTAAAAAGATGATTGGACTTAGTCAAAGCACTTATATCAATAAGGTGCTTGATAGGTTCAAGATGGCAGACTCCAAGCGAGGCTACCTACCCATGTCTCATGGAATGACTCTAAGCAAGACTCAGTGCCCAAAAACACTTGATGAGCGTAGACGAATGAATGGGATTCCATATGCATCATTGATTGGTTCAATAATGTATGCTATGATATGTACACGCCCGGATGTTGCGTACGCACTCAGTGCTACGAGCAGATACCAGTCAGACCCAGGAGAGGCGCATTGGACTGCTGCCAAGAACATTCTGAAGTACCTGAAAAGGCACAAAGATGACTTCCTGGTCTATGGTGGAGATGATGAATTAATTGTTAAAGGCTATACGGACGCAAGTTTCCAAACCGACAAAGATGATTTCAGATCACAGTCTGGGTTTGTCTTCTGCCTCAACGGAGGAGCAGTAAGCTGGAAAAGTGCTAAGCAAAGCACCATTGCGGATTCTACAACTGAAGCGGAGTACATTGCTGCACATGAAGCAGCAAAGGAAGCTATATGGCTAAGGAAGTTCATAGGAGAACTTGGTGTAGTCCCCTCCATTAAAGGACCAATAGCCCTGTATTGTGATAATAACGGAGCTATTGCACAGGCAAAAGAGCCTAGACACCACCAGAGAGTCAAGCATGTACTTCGTAGATTTCACCTTCTACGAGAGTTCGTTGAAAGAAAAGAAGTCGAGATAAGCAAAATTGGAACTGATGACAACATATCAGATCCATTAACTAAACCTCTGCCGCAAGCGAAGCACAACTCGCACACTGCAGCTATGGGAATCAAGCATATTGGAGAATGGCTTTGATGTCTCTGTTTAATGTTTTAAAGTTTTAGAGTTTAAATCTTTGTAAAACATTATTGGTTAATCATTCACAATAAATGAAAGGAATTCATTTTTCCATTTAATTCGTGGTTTATTAAATGATGAGTCCCTTCAACTTGACGATATATTCAAGATAGACTGTCAGGACCAGTCCTGTGACTAAGAAATGTCTATCAAGTGAACTTGAATGTCAAAGGTTGAAAATGGTCCCTAATCGGAGTTTTCTATAAAATTGGACGCATAGAAAACGTTAGACGATTAGAATGCAAGATGACTAGTAGTTCTGTTTCTTGAACTATGTGGACATGGCAATGTCATAATCATTTGCATAGATACTTACTTTGGGAAGACTAGTATCGGACAAGACCTATGAAACTTTACTGTAAGAGATGAAAGTCTGTCATAAGTAAATTTCATTAAATTATTAGACACTAAATCCTCAATACCTGAGTGATTTGAGATTACTTGTTTGAGAACTGGTTACTTTGACGTTGACCAACCGTCGCACCGTAAAAGGAGGCTATAAAGGCAACGCTCAGGTAATCACCTATCAAACGAAGTCTAATCTCAAGATCGCAAGATTGGGATTGTCCTCCCATAAATCGGGAAGAGATGCTTAAAAGTTGTACAAGGCCACTCGGAGAGCTAGAAACTGTGAAATGCATGGCCGTGCTCGGATGAATCATAGGCTATGATTATCTGTTTATTTGATCAGTTGAACTCTGAAACCGAGGAACACCTCTGGACATAATAAGGATGACAAACTCTTACCTTATGTTCAAGAGCAAGCATCGAGCGACAAAGGAATTAGGAAATGCACACTTGTCCCTAAGGACAAGTGGGAGACTGAAGGAAATAATGCCCTTGGTCCAAGTATGCATTCTATGTTAAGTCTAATAAATGCGGTTCAGTATTAATTAACAAGTTAATAATTCAGTGAGATCAAGTGAGCTGAATGCCTAGCTAGAGGCCGCTTCAGTTCAAGTGGAATTAATGATATTAATCCACAGCTTACTCTTGACTGAACCCGTAGGGTCACACAAATAGTACGTAAACGGATCAAGTATTTAATGGCATTAAATACTCCATCTATGAATATTCGGAACCGACGGATCTTGGTTTCAGTGGGAGCTAAGATCGTCACAGGCAAGAAATGAATACTCCGGAAACGATGATATTGCCGGAAACGGAAATATGGATCGTATCGGAAATATGAATATTATCCAAGTCGTAGATATTGCCGGAAACGGAAACATGGTACGTATCGGAAAATATTATTGGAAATGGAAATATTACCAGAATTGGAAATATTGCCGGAAACGGAAATATTGTCAGAATCGGAAATATTGCCGGAATCGGAAAATAATTCCGGAAACGGAAATATTAAATATTTGTTCGAAACGGAAATTAATTCCGGAATCGGAAATATTAAATATTGTTCGTATCGGAAATAGATTCCGGAAATGGAAATTTAATCGGAAGCGTATCGTACGAATTAGCATCGGACGAGGCCTGCCGGACGAAGGCCCAGCACGAAGCCAGGCCGTCGCCCAGCAAGCACGCACGCCACAAGCCCAGCGCGCGCCAAGGCCACGGATGCGTGGGCCTTGCTGCGTGGGCTGCAGCTCGCACGCATGGGCAGTCCTTGTGGCTGTCGTGTGTGTGTGAGTTTGTGCTCATGCGTGATTCCTGAATCTGCAAGAGTCAGTGTATGATTAAATGTCTATTCCTAATTGGATAAATTAATTAAATAGAATTCATGTAGGATTCTAATTCCAATTAATTCGCATCCTACTAGGATTACGATTCCTTTTCCATAACTCTATAAATAAAGGCCTAGGGGTCATAATTTATATACAAGTTTCAAAGTATTCAAAAGTGAGTTTTTTGAGAGAAAATTAAAACACATCTTGCTCATAAAAGTGCCGAATTTTCTAGTACCTTAAGGGCGATTCTAGTTGGTCAATCTTAAGGCGGATCCGGACGTGCTGTGGACTATCTACGGAGGGACGACATTTGGAGTCCTAAAAGACTTGTTCTTGTTCGGTTCGGGCGCAGCTAGGGAGGGCACGCAACAAAGAGTATGCATCTAATTATGCTATATGATTATGTTAAATAATATGATTCCTGGGTTAATGGTTGTTTCCGCATGATTTATGTAAATGTCATATGTATCATAACCTAACACACCTCACTACTATTAGCTCCCCCAAGCTAGGCTTGGGACTAGTAACCAATGGGGCTTTCATGGGCTTGTAATATGGTTAGTCACCGAATAAAGGGCACAAACACAACATGGGTAGAAAAAGAGGGAACAAATATATCTAAATTCATCTAAAGGCTACCTAAATAGGAAAATGCCTTCGTCCTCCACAATGTGCATGTATATGAGTTATAAAACACTACTAATAGTTGCAAACCAATACTCAAAATCAATGACACACTAGGAAGCTATCACACATCCTAACCAAGTCAACTAGTCAAGCACCAAGTCCACAAGTGGTTAGTCGGAGTTGACTCATGTTAAGGCATCAAAGCAATCAAATATCAAATCATGGCTAACACATCTACATTGCCCATCATCAAATACCAAGAATCGAAACAATTTCCGCTCAAGGGGCACAGGGAAGCATGATATTGTATTCATCTAAACGTATTTTTGTATTTTTTTTTCTTTTTCAAAGCAATAAACTAATCTACAAAGCATTAAACACACCAAAGAAACACACCAAAATAAAGAAATGCGAAAAGAAAAGAAAGACATACCTACAATGTACAAGTAATGTGAAACCCCCTCAAACCAAATCAGACAATGTCCTCATTGGCTCAAGGGGTATCGAACCAACTCGATCCTCATGATCATCAGTGACGGCCATGGCCGCCATCATCATCAACATCATCACCATCATCTCTGCCACCATGCCCGCTAGGACCCGCTCCAAACCCTCCGTACTGGGTAGGTGTGAAGGTGCCCATAGAACCCGGAGCTCCATATCCCTCCGCGGGATAGGTATACCAGGTAGGGTGCTCATAATCTGGGGCAATGTAGCCCTGCCTGGCATACTGATCATAGAATGGGAACATGGTCCTCTGGTGATCAGCTGCGAACTCATGGAAACCGAGCTCAAGTCTGCTCAACCGCTCATGAATGGACCCCTGCTCCTCATCTCCTACCGGGCCACCCTAGGGCCTCCCCGCGTCTCGACGCCCCCTCCTAAAGTAGGTGCGAGGCTCTGGCTGGTACTGATGGGGCTCTGGCTGTGGGTCAGGCTGAGGCTGGGGGTCAGGCTGAGGCTCTTCCCCAAATCCAACATATAAGTAATGAGCCTGACCGGGTCTGAAACTAGTGCGGCCCTGAGGGTTAGGCAAGGTGAAAAGCCTGTTTCCCTCGAACATCCAATACATGGCTCCCGGCCTAAACAACCCATGCTCCCCCTGTAGCCGACGGAGTCCAGCAAAGTAAGCCAAGTCAAGTAGGTTGCTACCCAGAACAGGAGTCTGGTTAGCCTCAGTAAAGTTGGTCGTGGCCATGGCTATGTGGGTGATCAACCCACCAATGGTAATGCGAGTAGTATGGGTGGAAGTGGCTATGGAATAGAATTGAGAGGCCATATGATGTGCAAGGTTCATTTTGTAGCCATCCTCCCCTTCTAAAACGTAGCCACCTAGAATCTCAAGCTCCGTACTCCTAATATTTTGGGTCTCATCCCTACCAAAGATCATAAATCCCAGAAACCTGTAAAAGACAATGGGGACCGGGTGTTGTATCTTGGAAGCATGCAAATGTTGCATACTCCCGGGATTGGCATTACCCGTAAGCTTTCCCCACATTTCACAGTTATTATGGGTTTCCTTAGGTTTCCTACTATAGGTGGTAGACAACCCAAAAATCCTACCAAATCAGCTAAACTCATGGTGTAAGTTCGGTTCATCACACGAAATTGAACCGACGACACGGTTCGATAACCATCTCTACGCACATTGAAACTACTCAAAAATTCCAGAGTTAACCGTCTAAATGTGAGACGGAGCATGCTATACATATTTCTCATTCCAACACCAACAAAGACACGCTTGATATCACTTTCAATACCCATTTCATGTAAAGATTTTTGGCATATAAAGCGAGTAGGGATTACCTCCCTCAATTTGAGGTGGATGAAACGTGCTCGTTGCTCCTCCGTAACAAAAATAACATCCGGAAAATCCGTATCGGGCTCAAATTGCGGCGGCGGAGGTGGTGGTGTCGGTTCCCGAGCTCGGCTCGTCGAAGCTTCATGCTGATTTCTTGGTACCCTTGTGCATTTCCTTTGTGGTCGATTTGCCATTGATGAAAATCTGATTTTTTTTTAGTTTTCTAAGTTTTTTGAGTGAATTGGGGGTTTTGTGGAGGTTGGAGTAAACTCAAATCGGTTAGGTGTAGGTTGTAGAGGATGGTGTGAGGATGATTTTGATGAAAAGATTGTTGAATTTGGTGGAGATTTGAGGGAGATATGGTGGTTGGAAGTTTTTGGAGGTTGGGGTTTAATGGAGGAAGTGAGAGAAAGATAGGTTGAAGATGAAGAGGAAGTGAAGAAAATAAAAGAGGATCCCGTAATTAATCGCTGAAATCGCGTCGCCCGATCGGGCGAATTTTGGGCATTTTCTTCTTATCGACACGCGCCCGATCGGGCGCACCTCGCCCGATCCGGATCGGGCGATTTGCGAATGCCTGTTTTTCTTGACTTTTTCTGCCCAGAATTCTTCCTTGACTTTTCCACGAACTTTTCCTCAACCGCCCGATCGGGCAAAATAATTTCGCCCGATCGGGAAAACCACTCGCCTTCACCGCCCGATCGGGCGGACCTTCGCCCGATTCGGGCATTCCACTCGTCAGACCGCCCGATCGGGCATGCTGCGCCCGATCGGGCAAAAATAAGCTGCATTAATTTCATCTGTGCGCGCCCGATCGGGCGCACCTCGCCCGATCCGGATCGGGCAGTTTGCAGCATGCCCGGCTTCGTACATAATTTCACTTTCTCGAACTTGGAGCTTTAGGCCTGCACATTATTAAACACCCAAACAGCGTAATGCCCTCTTTTCACCTCTCTAACACCAAAAACAATACTTAAACACACTTAGGTATGGGAAAAGACTAACTAAACACACACAATAGAATCAAAAATCAAACTTATACTACTAAAGCGATAAAATACGGGTTGCCTCCCGCAAAGCGCTGGTTTATTTCTAGGTCCCGCTCGACCTTGTTACCTCAGATATGCTGTCTATGAGGCGGAGGGGTCGAGGTAATGTACCTCAACAACTCCTACAGTAGCCCCATCATGGTACAACTTCAGACGTTTCCCGTTGACTTTAAATCGTTCACCATTATCATTCGCTACGTACTTCAAAAAATCCAAACTTGCTGACCGTGGTCACGGTGAACGGTCCAGACCACCTAGACTTGAGTTTTCCAGGAAATAACTTAAGCCTAGAGTTGAATAGTAGGACCTTGTCGCCCACCGCGAACTCTCTATGCAAAATGTGATTATCGTGCCACTTCTTGATCTTTTCCTTATAAATCTGGGCACTATCGTAAGCTTGCAGTCGGAATTCATCGAGCTCACTCAATTGAAGTAACCGCTTCTCACCGGCTAACTTGGCATCCATGTTGAGCTGTTTGATTGCCCAATAAGCCTTGTACTCCATTTCTACTGGTAAGTGACACGCCTTGCCATACACCAATCGATACGGGGAAGTACCAATGGGTGTCTTAAAGGCGATTCTGTATGCCCATAGAGTATCATCCAACTTATCGCTCCAATCCTTCCTAGACTTTGCCACCACTTTCTCGAGTATAGATTTGATCTCTCGGTTAGAGACCTCAACTTGCCCACTTGTCTGAGGGTGATAGGCTAGCCCAGTGCGGTGATAGACCCCATACTTGCGCAGGAGCGCATCCAGATGCTTTTCATGGAAGTGTGACCCTTCATCACTAATCAAAGCGCACGAAACCCCGAATCTCGGAAAGATGATTTTCTTGAACAGAGAAATGACTGTCTTTGCATCGTTGGTAGGTGAGGCAACGGCTTCCACCCACTTTGACACATAATCTACAGCAACAAGGATATACAAGTTACCCTTGGACGATGGGAATGGTCCCATGTAATCAATTCCCCACATATCGAAAATCTCAACCTCAAGGATCCCGTTCTGTGGCATCTCATACCTCCTCGAAATAGTGCCGGCCCTCTGGCACGCATCACAAGCCCTAATAAAAGCCTGTGCATCCTTGAACATAGTAGGCCAGTAAAAACCACATTGTGATAGCTTAGCGTTTGTTTTAGACGGCCCATGGTGACCACCATAAGGTGAAGAATGACACCTACTGATAACACCTTGAACTTCCCATTCTGGAATACAACGCTTGAACAACCCTTCAGCAGTCTCACGAAACAAATAATGGTCGTCCCAAAAGTAAAACCGGTCATCATGTAGGAATTTCTTCTTTTGTTGATATGTAAGATCGGCCGGAAGAATTCCCCCCACAATGTAGTTAGCAAAATCTGCGAACCATGGTGACTGACTGGCAAGTGCAAGTAAATGATCATCCGGAAATGAATCATCAATCGGTGTAGATCCCTTACCATCGTCATACCTCAATCTAGACAAGTGATCTGCAACCACATTCTCATCCCCTTTCTTGTCGCGGATCTCTAGATCAAACTCCTGTAGCAGTAGTATCCATCGAATAAGCCTAGGCTTGGCTTCCTTCTTAGAGAGCAGATACTTAAGGGCCGCATGGTCAGTATAGACTATCACCTTGGATCCAATCAGATAGGTGCGGAATTTATCCAAGGCATAGACTATGGCTAGAAGCTCCTTCTCAGTAGTAGCATAATTAACTTGAGCTTCATCTAAGGTCTTACTTGCATAATAGATGGCATGTAAAACCTTCTCCTTTCTCTGACCCAAAACTGCCCCAACTGCATAATCACTTGCATCACACATTATCTCGAACGGAAGATCTCATTCGGGAGAACGAATGATGGGAGCCGAAATCAGTGCAGGTTTAATCCTGTCAAAGGCCTCAAGACAAGCATCAGTAAACACAAACGGGGCATCCTTGAGGAGGAGCTGGGTAAGTGGTTTAACAATTTTAGAAAAATCCTTGATAAAGCGGCGATAATATCCCGCATGACCAAGAAAACTTCTAACATCCTTCACATTAACTGGAGGGGGCAATTGTTCAATCACTTGGAACTTAGCTCGATCCACCTGAATGCCCTTATCAGATATCAAATGTCCCAAGACCACCCCTTCAGTAACCATGAAATAACACTTTTCCCAGTTCAAGACTAAATTACACTCTTCACATCTTTTCAAGACTTTAGTCAGATTTAGCAAGCAAGAATCAAAAGAAGTACCATAGACACTAAAATCGTCCATAAACACTTCCATGATAGACTCAATAAAGTCATAAAAGATACTCATCATGCAACGTTGGAAAGTAGCGGGTGCATTACACAGACCAAAAGGCATCCTACGATATGCAAAGGTACCATAGGGACAGGTGAAGGTGGTCTTTTACTGGTCGTCTTGATGTATGGGAATTTGAAAGAAACCAGAATAACCATCCAGATAACAGAAAAACTTGTGACAGGCTAGCCTTTCTAACATTTGATCAATGAAGGGAAGGGGAAAATGGTCCTTTTTAGTAGCAACATTAAGACGCCTATAATCAATGCACATGTGCCAACCTGTGACTACCCTAGTTGGTATCAACTCATTTTTTTCATTTCTCACCACAGTTGTCCCCCCTTTCTTAGGCACTACCTGAACAGGACTCACCCACTTAGAATCAGACACAGCATATACAATACCCGCATCAAGCAATTTCATAACTTCAGCTTTTACAACATCTTGCATGACAGGGTTCAAACGACGCTGGGGTTGGATGCATGGTTTATGATTTTCATCTAGATGTATCCTATGCATACAAAAGTCAGGGCTAATACCCTTTAAATCATTAATATTGTACCCAATGGCCTTTTTGTGCCTTTTCAACACAACAAGAAGTTGGGATAACTGGTCTGCATCAAGTGCAGTACTGACGATCACAGGGCAAAGTTGTTCATCATCTAAAAACGCATATTTAAGGTTAGCAGGAAGAGGCTTAAGTTCGGGTTTCTTTACCTCTTTAACAGAACAAACCGGCCGAACTAACCTCTTCAATTTGGTGCTCTCCAGCTCAGGTTCTCCACCATTAAGAGCCAACTCCAGAGCATCCACTTCAGCACTCCAAGAACTGCTATCACCTGCAGAAGACTCACAGCAAAGCACTGCCTCCAAGGGATCTCTTTCGAGAACTTGGGAGACGTTATCACGAGTAATAAAATCAACTACATCTATACGATAGCATTGTTCCTCCTCTAGCATGGGACTTTTTAAGGCACTATTCAGATTAAAAGTCACCTTATCATCCCCAACAGACAAAGTCAATTTCCCACTTTTAACATCAATGACCGCCCCCGCCGTGTGAAGGAAGGGTCTACCTAAGATTA
The DNA here is from genome assembly GCF_020520425.1 of Spinacia oleracea. Classification (NCBI taxonomy): domain Eukaryota; kingdom Viridiplantae; phylum Streptophyta; class Magnoliopsida; order Caryophyllales; family Amaranthaceae; genus Spinacia; species Spinacia oleracea. Next base: position 153,252,163 of record NC_079489.1, read on the forward strand.
TGGGAATTTGAGAATCCTCCTGCATGTCTAGTACTACAAAGTCTACAGGTATATAGAATTTACCTACTCTAACAGGGACGTCCTCTAAAACACCTAAGGGGTATTTGACAGAACGGTCGGCCATTTGTAGAGTGATATTAGTAACCTTAAGCTCACCCATATTCAGTTTAGTACAGACAGACAAAGGCATGACAGACACACTAGCACCTAAATCACATAAAGCCTTATCAATAAATACAGTGCCAATGTTACATGGGATGGAAAAACTCCTGGGGTCTTTAAGTTTAGGTGGAGACTTGTTTTGTAAATAAGCACTACATTCCTCAGAGAAAGCTACAGTCTCTACCTCACAAAAAGCACGTTTCCTGGTCAAAATATCTTTCATGAATTTAGCATAAGCAGGAACCTGTAAAATTAATTTAGTAAAAGGAACCGTTACCTGCAAATTTTTGACCACTTCCAAGAATCTGCCAAACTACTTGTCTAGCTTATTCTTGAGTTGTCGGTTTGGGAAGGGGCGTGCAATAGGTGGTACTTGAATATCTGCCCCCTTCTTAACCTCAGTTGTAGCCTCATTCTCATTGACTACCCTTTCAGCTTCCTTTTCATCCATAACTATCTTCGGGATTTCCTAACTGACCAGATCACTAGCAGACACCCCGGAATCAACCTCAACCGGCATAGAAGGACCATCATAATCCCTACCACTCCTCAATGTAATTGCATTAGCAGTCTCCCTATTTTCGGGCTGTGAAGGAAATTGGCCTGGTGGCCTCCCTGCAATAGTAGTAGCCATCTGTGCCAACTGTGTATCAATGATCTTGTTGTGAGCAGTAAGAGCATCGATCTTTGCATCCTTTTCACTTAGAGATTTTTGCATTTGTAGCATCATGTTTCTCATCTCTACTAGCATTGGGTCAGGCTGTGTGGCTTGAGGTTGTGGCGGTGGAGGTGATGTGTGTTGTCTAGGGAACCCAGGCGGTCCACTAGACTGTTGGTTGTAGTTATTCCGTGGTTGGTAGGATTGTTGATGTGGGGGTTGGTATGGCTGTTGTGGTGGATGTTGGACTTGGTGAGGGTTCTGGATATTGTTGCTTCTGTAGGATAGTAGAGGGTTGTTTTTGTAGCCCTCATTGTAAGAGTTGGAGAATGGGTTATTTTTTTTGTAGGATTGAAATGCGTTACACTGTTCAACAGAGCTCCTACATTCCGGTGCATAATGACCAGATATTCCACAACTTTCACAAACAGTAGCAGGTTGGGCACTCATAGAAGCTACACTAGCAGGTTGGGTAGGTTGAGCATTGGCTGCTTGCATATTATCAAACTTATAGTGTAAAGCGGTCAATTGGGCAGTTAATTGTTCAATAGAATTTAAATCATGCTTACCACCCCTATTAGATAGACCTCTAGGATTTCCATACTGGGCATTGTGAATGGCTATCTCCTCAATCACCTCCATAGCTCTAGGCACCTCAAGTTGCATGAACCTCCCACTGGCAGCCGAATCTACCAAACATCTAGACTCATTGCCCAGACCATTATAAAACTGCTGAATCAAGAACCAATCTTCCAAACCATGGTGCGGGCATTCTCTTTGCAAATCCTTGAATCTCTCCCAGACCTCGAACAAACTCTCATCCGCTTGTTGCGAGATACCTAATATCTGACCCCTCAGACGAGCCGTTTTCTCAGGTGGAAAATATTTAACATAAAAAGCAAGAGCCAAGGACTCCCAATTAGTGATTTTCAAAGCCGCCCGATTCAACCCATTAATCCACGGTTTAGCTTTCCCACTCAAAGAGAACGGGAAAAGTATCTCCTTAGTCTGCTCCGGAGTCAATCCCTTTTGCTTGATGGTGGAACAATATTGGATGAAGGACTGAATGTGAAGATTCGGATCTTCACCTGGTTCCCCACCGTACTGGCGTCTCTCAATCATGTTAATCAATGCAGGCTCAATCTTGAAGGTCTCAGCTGCAATAGAAGGCATGATCGCCTTTGATAGCACGGACATACTTGGCTTAGAATAGTCTGTAAGCCGTGGGGTAGGTGGCGGTAGCAGATTTTCGTCACCCATCTCTATCTCTGAAACTGAATCTGTATCTGAAGGAAAAAGATCGCCAATATTATGATCAGAATCAAAGTAATTCCCACACTGTGCAATGAAAGTTCTTCGTCTACGAAAGGTTCTTTCGGGCTCAGGATCGAATGGAGTAAGATTACTAGTACCTACGGTCCTGGGCATAGACAAAGACTACAAAACAATGTGAGATCCGGTCTCAAGGAACGTGAGTTCCTTGAGTAGTAACAAACAATAATCTAGGATAAGCAATCAACAACAGAAAATAAAACCGTCTCCCCGGCAACGGCGCCAAATTTTGACAGGCTAAAGTCGTATCACCTAATCAAAAATAACCTAAGGTCCACTAGCTAGGTAGCAAGGGAAGTCAGGATCGAATCCACAGGGAGACAGGCGTTCTTTCTACTATTAATTAATTAAACTAAACTATTGGGAACAAGATTTGGTTGATTGTTTGTAAACTAAGACTACGAATTAAATAAGTATGAATCAATATATTAAGGAAATCTAGGGCATAGGTTCACCAGCGATTAACAATCCAGGACAATGAACAATCATGATAATCAACAAAGTAATTAATTAGACTAGCATGCTATCTCGAATCGATACTAGTCATAGACTTAGAATTAACGGGCTCTCGCTACTTATTAATCCCAATTCTACCTATTGACACAAGCCTAAACATCAAATTGCATCTCTCGAATTTTAACTTGATATTGCGTAACTACACAATTAAACCTGCGCAAATCTAATTGAATAGTGGAATAAACCAATCAATAGGAATTAATCACAATGCCAACAATCACAATTATTCAATATCCCATCATATTAATTCATGGATCCCCAAACCCTAGAAATTAAACTACTCAAGCATGTTGACAATAAACAAAGCAATTAGCATAATTGAAGACATAATTAAAGCAAAAGAAATGAATGAAATAAAGAACAATACCTAATTGAAAGACAATGGAACAATAAAGTTTGAACTTTTGATTGGAAATAAAACTAAGTGTTTGGGACAAATTAGAGAGAAAACTAAGCTTAGGAAAATAAACTAAGTGTTTGATACTAGAAAATAAGGTGCCTCTAAAAATATAAGGGGCTAGTATTTATAGTTTGCCCAAAATACAAGCCAAAAACCGAAAATAAAACTCGCGCATAAGTGCAGGAGGTTGGCGTCGCCCGATCGGGCGTCGCTTCGCCCGATCGGGCAATCCACTCGATAGTCGGCCCGATCGGGCCAAAATCCGCCCGATCGTGCGGATTGCAAACTCTCCACATAAGCTCCAGGATGACCGCCCGATCCGGATCGGGCGAGCTGCGCCCAATCGGGCGCGCGTTGATGAGTCAAATTTGCTTCAATTCCGCCCGATGGTTGCATTTCGCCCTCAGCTCCCAGGGCGATTTGCAATCTTCAATATAACTCGCCCATATCACTGAGTCTAACTCTCGGGGCTCAACCATAAGCATCCAAGGCTCCCGAAAGTCGACGATGGAGGTCCCGAACTTCCTCGGGCTCATATAGTGGCCTAGATCAACATGAAACGGGTCTAAAAAGACCAATTTCTCATAATCAAACCTGAAACTCAAGGCACACTCAATAACACACATTAGTACTAGAAACGGCTCCTAAGAGCACGTTTGACACATAAAAAGTACTAAGGGACGGGGGTGAAACACTATATAAAACGCACATATCACACAACTAGTAAAAAAACATCATTAGATTCAGTTTCGATTTATATAGTAACGACTAACGATCCATCAACTTGAGAATTTTTTTAGGCACAACATGAATGCTGGAACCAATTTTTTTTTTTTTGAAAAAATACATAGAGTCATAAACATTCAACAACAACACATTCTAAAAAGTAAAAACACGGGAGTACCCAGGAAAAACAGTAATAAAAATGACATAAAAGGTCATAGAAGTGTGTTTCAAGAAAACAAATGCATTCAGAAATTTGTATAGCGTTTGTCAAAGTGAATCAATTATTTATTTATTTAAACCGAAAACATGTTAGCACTTAGCACAGTTTTGTGTTCAAAATACAGTCTTTATCCCTAGTATGTGCCTATATCCAAAGATAGGACAACACCCTCATTTCCGAAGTTATAAGGTCATCTTGTGGAGTTCCTTCAACATAGTTTTCACTGGTATACTCTACTTGCAGACAAATAAAAAATATCCTTTAATTTTTTGAAAATACTCCCTCCGTCCCTTAACACTCGAATCGTTTTCCTTTTCGGGTCGTCCCTTAATACTTGCACCGCTTATATAAATAGAATTTTTTTCCAATACTATATTATTTCTCACGCGGACTAACCCACCTACACCCCTATTCCTTACGCGCGATTTTTGTTATAAAGCAAACCGACATTTGAGTTAGCGGTTTATACCATTGAACCGCCAATTCAAATGGCGGTTTGTTTTAAAACAAAATCGGGAAAAATAATAATTATTTTTCTTTCTTCCATGCTGAGGTGGATGGTATGGAGGGAAATAAGTTAGAAAGTGTCGTATTTTGAGAATTGTTGGTTCTTTAAGCAATATCGAAGGCAATCGCTCATTTTTTTTTTTTTTTTAATATTAGATTTTGAAAATAATCAAAATATTATAAATATATGTAATTTATATTATTTAAATAAATAAAAAAAACTCAAGATCACAACTATCACTGAACACAGTCGCAGGGCCCACTGACACATCGATTTGGGGTTGTTTAATCAGTGTTTTTGTTTTCGCCCTCGCTCACTGCTCCAACCTCCTCCTCATCTCTCTCTCATATCTTACTTTACTTTTTCCTTCTTTCTCTCTCATATCAAAGCTTACCTCACTCCCCCCTTTTCTCTCTCCTCTCTTCCCCCCCAAAACCCACACAAACCCCCTCTCACTCTCTTCTCCACCCCCCCCCCCCCCCAAAACCTTCAAATTTCTTGTATGCTAATCTGATACACCCTCGGCCTTAACTTTAGGCCCTGCGACAATGGCTTACATGTGTGCTGACAGTGGAAATCTCATGGCAATTGCTCAACAAGTTATCAAGCAACAGCAACAACAGCAACAAGAACAGCAACAGCAAACCCACCACCAGCAACACCACCACCACCACCACCATCAGTCTCAATTTCTCGCATCTAATAACCCCTTTTTTCTCAATCCATGGCCGACCTCTGTTCCTCCTATGTCCACCAGTCCACCGCCTCCTCTGGGATTCGGAGGCGGCGCTTTTCATGATCCGTTTCAGGTTGGCGGTCCACCACCCGATGCGACTGAGCCTTGGCAGTTAGACCATCCCTCCTCTAACTTCCGGTTTGCTGATTTCTACGGTGGGGCGCCTGGTGAGTTTGATTCCGACGAGTGGATGGAGAGTTTGATGAGTGCTGGTGGCGCCGCTGATTCCGGGGCTGTTACAGAAACTCCAAATCTTCAATCCACCGGTGGTTGTGAAGCGTGGCAAGGCGGAAGTGCCGCCGCTGATTTTAGTCTTTACGGCGGTGATCCTTTCGCTGCCACGTGTCCAACTCGAATGAATGTCACCCTATCTCCACCGTCGGATCTCACTCGGGTCATTTACTCGGATGCAGATAAGACCGTTACAACCCAGCAATGGGTCCAACCTTCTCCACCACTAAAGGACCCACCACCACCACAAATACAAGCCGAACCCCCTCAAAACCGGAACGCCGCCGTTTCCGTCGCAGTCGCCTCATCTTCTTCTCCGGAAAAACAACTGCATTCATGGCCACCGCTAATCGCGGCTTTACTCGAGTGTGCTCGACTTGCCGAATTAGACCCGGAACGCGCCGCCGTTAAATCACTGGTTCGACTCAGAGACTCGGTTTCCCAACACGGAGACCCTATCCAGAGAGTTGCGTTCTACTTCACAGAGGCCCTCTCATGCCGTCTCTCTCCTCCCCTCTCTTCCCCAACCGTTGAAACGACGGCGTCTGAGGAGTGCACTCTTTCATACAAAGCATTAAACGACGCGTGCCCGTTCTCTAAGTTCGCCCACTTAACAGCAAACCAAGCAATACTCGAAGCCACCGATGGAGCAGAAAAGATCCATATTGTTGATTTCGGGATAGTGCAAGGTGTCCAATGGGCCGCTCTACTCCAAGCCCTAGCAACCCGACCCGCCGGAAAGCCCAATAAGATTCGGATCTCCGGGATTCCTGCTCCAGCCCTTGGGGAATCTCCGACGAGTGCCCTTTTCGCCACTGGTAACCGCCTCCGAGAGTTCGCGAAAGTTCTAGAACTCAACTTCGAGTTCGAGCCAATACTCACCCCTGTCCACGAGCTAACCGAGTCAAGCTTCCGGGTCGACCCAGATGAGGTACTTACCATTAATTTCATGCTCCAATTGTACAACCTTTTAGACGAAACAACAGTCGAAGTAGAAACTGTTCTGAAACTAGCTAAATCACTGAACCCGAAAATCGTTACACTGGGTGAATACGAAGTGGGTTTAAACCAGGTGGGTTATTCGACCCGGTTTAAAACAGCAGTCAAATACTACACCGCGGTATTTGAGTCGCTGGAGCCGAATTTGGATCGGGAATCGGTTGACCGGGTTCAAGTAGAGAGGTTGATATTCGGGCGGAGAATAATGGGTAGTGTTGGGCCGGAGTTACAGGGAAGCAGAAGAGAGAGGATGGAATGCAAAGAAGAATGGAAAAGATTAATGGAGAATGCTGGATTTGAAGCGGTAAGAGTAAGCAATTATGCAAATAGTCAAGCAAAGATATTGTTATGGAATTATAATTATAGCTCATCGTATAAGTTGGTGGATTCTCCACCTGGGTTTCTTTCTCTTGCTTGGAATGATGTCCCTCTTCTCACTGTTTCTTCTTGGCATTAATTACTTATTAATTATTTCTTTCAATTTTAGTGTAATTGAAAATTAGGGTCTTTAATTTTCCAGATTTTATTACTATTTGGTTTAAGGGTTATTGGGATTTTCTTTGTTTTAGGTTAGAAATAGTCCAATTATACAAAATTGTAAAAAGAAAATGGTTGAATGAATGAATGATTGAATGAAAATGGGTTTCAAATGCAATTTGTGTTAAATGCATGTTTGATGTTTCTCATTTTTCGATGATGATGTGATATTCACTGTACAGTATACAGTAGCTTCTTCATCATTGATTCATTTATCATTCAAACTTGAATGCCTAGCTGAATCAGTCCTCTCCATACAAGTCTATGCTAGAGTAGTAGTGTGCATCTACGACTCTACAATGTACCATCGACTGAATGGTGTTTGGGATAATGTCTATGTTCAATTGTTCATTATGCTTCGGCTTGTGTCATGTGTTAGTGTGTTACGCAGTTGAACATACGCCCGGGATTACAGGCTTCCGGCTGAGCCCATGTCATGGCCACTCTCCATCATGTTGGGCTGGAGCGGGCTGAAAAGTTCAACATAGATCTAGGCCCACGGGCTGTCGTGTCGAAGGCTGATTTTACTAATTTTAGCGTGTCTTGTCGTGCTTTTTCAAAAAAAAAAATGCGGCCCACAACTTCTTGCTCTTTTCGTGCCTGTGCCGTGCCGGGCTTTTTTCGTACCGGGTCGGGTCTCGGGCCAGCCCCACATCCATCTTTAGGGGATGGTGATGGTGTCTATGTGCATTACACGTTGGTATATGTCTACACCTAGTTATTGGGTGGTTCGGGTCAGGGTCGGTACCGGTTAAAGGTTGGTCGAGTAATGAAATGGTTACTTTTACCAGGTCAATGATGACCGGTTCAAAGCAAGTCGCATGAAATAGCTCGTTGATAGTGGACGGATCAATAAACGAGCAAGGAAAAATAATAAAGAAAAGTTTAGTCGTATGCGAATCCTAGTGAATACGAAGCTATACACAAAAGTATTTATATCATAACTATTTTAAATTTCAAAATGATTGTGTAATAAGTTTGACCTTATATTGACATTGTTCGATAAAAGTTTTGTCCAATAAAAGCCTTATGGATTACGTTGTCCACTAACCAGGTCTATGTATATGTCATGTTAGTACTTGTATCTCTCGGTGGACTAGTGGTGTTTGGTGGCATGCTTAAGAATTTTCAATCTGGATAATTTTGTGTTGTTTTTTTTTTTTTTGCGCGAATGAGCACAAGGGCAATATAAATTATGAATAAGAGAAATAAGAACTTACCCCTTATAATTCACATGTCATCAGTTTTACCCACTAAGTTAGACATTATCGGTAAATCATTATGTGTTGTAAAACACTTGGTAGTTAGGTAGTAAGAGTAATTTGATTTAATAGGATGGATTAGTTAATGTAACAAGGTGTAAGATTTTCATAGAGAGGTTGGAAAATCACTATCAATTTTCTAAGGACGAGGCTATTATAAGGGAAACATACATAAAAAAAGAAAGGGGTCCCTGTGTGTTTAGATACTAAAGCTATTTTAGCAGAACTCAAAATGGCAACCTACGGTTAATAAATGAAGAAAACGAAGTCATTGTCTTTTCAAACCGTCAAAATTTAGCTTGAAGAAAACAAATAGGGTTATCAGAAAAATAAATGATGAAGAAAACAAAGTCATTGTCTTTGTCCTAGATAGGGTTATCAGAAGGTGACCCATTTACATACAAAATTTATCTGCATTTGCATTAATGAAATAATGATCTTTTAAAGCTTCATGCCAATAAATTCTGATTATGAAATTTGGAGCTCTTCAGCCGCCCCATAATTGTTCGGGTGTGTTCTCTTCACCAGTGGGTAGTGGCCGATCTTGAACAGTTTTACACTTTTACGAGGAAGGTCGGTAGAAAAAAATTAAGCAATATATTATGTAAATATACAATTATACACAAATTTTAGGGGGGTCGTAACTGAAAATACACTACTAAATTTTCAGGTCGGGGGGTCGGGCCCACCACGGTACTAACTAACATCTGCCCCTGCTCTTCACCTGCTTTGGTATGATTTTTCTAGTTTATGGTATGTCTGGTCTGATCCGGTCTATCCTGATCTGAATGTATTATGAGTTCTTTTGCTTATTTTGATCTGATTTGGTCTGATTTTTGAATTTTTCTAATCTGATCTAATAAGCTATACACATAAGGTGAATAGAACAAATTCATTTCTATGTATGGAAATGACCATAATTCACCGCGATTAGGTTTGAAACTTTGAACTTTGGAGAAGGATGTGGTACAACAAAGACTACATCTACAAGATTCCAAAAAAATAGTATTGATATTGTATTTATAAACAATACAACTACAAGGTACAACTGATTGAAAATTGTCAAACTTTCAATGGACTAAAATAGGCTCTGTTTGGCAATACATCTATAAGTAACCAGGTACCTTATCAGTTCTAGTATTGTCTCAGTTTCAGCTATCACGTCTAACACATTTAAATTTCAGCTAATTCATCAGTTTCATCTCTATTTCAGTTAATGTTCCTAAATAGAGCCATAATCTGACTACTACATGTTAATCCTCACAATTGTTTTTTGTCATTTTTTTGTTTGCCATGGAAAATTGTCTATTCTACACCACATTTATATCTTATATCATATAGAGTCGTGTGATGGATGCTTTCTTTCTTTAACATCCACACATATGAAAGGGGAAAAATAATAAATCAGAATCAGTGTCATTATATATGAAAGTCATATCAAAATGTAATTGGTTAAGTGTTTATGTTAAATTTAGAAACATTAGTAAAACAATATCAGATGATTTTGAGACTATTGCATGTTTGTACATTTATGAAACACTTAGCTAGGGAGATTTACAAAAGAAATGGAGTAATAAATGTTTGGTTTGAATTTAATCTCGCATCATGAAATGACTTGAGAGAATTTATCAAAAAAAAAAATGACTTGAGAGAATGAGACTGGTAAACCGGTCAGCTGAATTGGGCCGGCCGCATTAAAGCTCGTGACCCGTCATGGACCGGCCCATAACGGGTCAGTTTGGTAACAAGCCGGGGCGGGATGGTCTCTTAACGGGTAATTTGGTTATTTTAAAACGAAAATTGATAAAGTAATTTGTTGTGGGTGTTATATGCTTGCTTAGGGTTGACATGTATATCTATTACGTAGTATCTATTACTATATATTAAAAGAGACACCAGGAATGACACGTATCAATTCCTGGTGCGATTTTTTCCCGTCAAAAACCACTTTCCCAAAAAAATGTATTACGTATCTGTTTTATTTTATTTTTTATTTTCCACCTATTTTATAACTATTTATGTATGGAAACAAATTTTAATTATTCTAAATTTGTTTATTTTAGTCAAATCGCTATATTAATAATAAAATATATCACTCAATATTTTGGTCAAATTTAGAATATTAGCACTTTAATAAATTTAAACGAATATGTTAAAAATGTTATAACTATGCAGTAGTTTGAGAGATATTTAGTTAAATATTTTGTGAACAAAAATATCAAAATCCGTGCGTGCACGGGATTTAATCTAATTGCTTAATAAAATACAGACTATTATTTTTCAGATATACTTCATCCGTTCCTAAATAGTTGCACCATTTTGACTTTTAACACTATTCACTTGTGTAATACCCCGAATTTTTAAAACTCGATTAATTATGCTTAATGATTTGTACTTAGCTTAAAATCGTTTTTAATCCTAATTTTGATCTTTATTTTAATTAACGAAGTTTACTTCACTTGAATTTTTAATATTATTACACGATTTATTATTTTTCAGATTCCATGATTTAATTTCAAAGTTACGAGCTTAAGCTATTTATTTTAGTTATTTCGTTAATTATTTCGGATTTTTAATAATTTCGAAACGTTCTTATTCTATTCGAAAACTAAATTTATTTTTTTCGTTAACGATATTTTTATAAAACATTATCTCGAAACTTAATTTTAATTAAACATTTCTATTCTAATTAATTTCCTAAAAACAGAAACCAACTTTCAGAATTTTGGCCTAATCTTGTGAAATTACAAAAATGCCCTTGAAAGAGAAAAATTCCATTTCTCTTCTTCTTCCTCCTCTCCACGTATGTTCCCACTCCTTTCCTTGAATTCTGTCTACATTCATGCCTTGGAGACCAAGGACTTTTCCTTCCCATTCACTCTTCTTGACTATACAAATCAGTCATGGTACCAATTGGAATTCAACATCAGAAAATCAAAACCAATTTTCAATTCTAATTCTCCTCTCTGTTTCGAACCATCACCACCAAGCTTCCCTCCTTCCTTTCACGGCACCACCGTGCTGCAACCACCCAACCACGCAGCCCCACTCACAGCCACCCTCACCACCATCTCCGGCGCAACACCCGACCCAAACACCTCCCTTATTTCTCCTCCTCCTTCGTCGTGAACTCCCCTGCCCCTCCCCTGCTTTTCAGTTCAACTCACCTCCCCTGACTTTTCTCTTCTTCACGCCCAGCCGCCGGCATCGCCGTTAGGCCGCGCACCACCCTCCATCTCCTCTGTGCGCAGGCCACCACCACCGCACTCACCCCACCGTCCCCCTGCTCCCTCTTTCCTGCTCGCATCTCCCCTGCCTTTCCCTCCCTCTCCTCCGCGATGCGCCGCCCTGCGTCCACCACTACCTCCATCTCCTTGTCGGCACGCTCCTGCGCCGCCGTGCTGCCCCGGGCCCAACCGCCGTTCCCTTTCCTTCTCCCTTTCCTTTGCTTCGATCCCCCTCCCCTGCTTCCCCTGCTTCGTGCCTCAGTTTCGAAAAGAAACGAGTTCTAGTAATTGGAACTTTGTTCATTTATTCCCCAAATTAAGCCCAAGCCCTTTTGTTTGGCCAATATCCCAAAAGTAAGCCCTATTCTTTTATTTAAACACTCATGTTAACATTTAAAAAAAAAATTAATTGTTATTTGTTTTAATAGAAATTTAAATGATAAATTCATATTTATATGTTTACTGAAATTTTGACGTAAATAATATTTTTCGTTAATTTATGAAATTTAAATAATGTAAATCGATTTATAAAATATATATATATTTTTATTAAAATGTCGATTAATAATATTTTCATTAAATTATGAAATTATATTTTTATTAAAATACGTTATTTATAAATTCATGATTTATAAACTTAATATTTATAAAATATCGATTTTAGATTGTTTGTCGATTTAATACTAATTCAATAATTCGATATTTTGAAAGAAATTGGACTCGGGGCTCAGGAAGGACGATCCATCAGACAGGAAGTATAAAAAACTACGGTTGAGGTAACGGTTATTGCTAGTACCCGCAATCCCTTCGAAATTATGAATAATGTTGTGAATGATTGATGCTTTATAATGATGTTTTATGATTTGCGGATTACAAGTATGATTTGATTGAATTGTTTTATGATAATGCAGCTTTATGCAAAGTATTGATTTAATGAATTATTATTCCTGAAAGTAATGATTTTATGAAATAACGAGATTTAATGGTTTTATTGAACAATCCTGAATGAATGAGATTTTCCTGATTAATGTTCAACTAAAAGAAATGTAAACATGATAAATGAAAGTGTAAGAACTGGTCAAGTTCCCCTGATATGGAGCCCAGGCTCCCCCTGATAAGAAGCACTGGCTTCCCCTGATATGGAACCAAGGTTCCCCTGATAAGAAGCACTGGCTTCCCCTGATATGGAACCAAGGTTCCCCCTGAAATGAAGCACTGGCTTCCCCTGTTATGGAGCATTGACTCCCCCTGTTATGAAGCACTGGCTTCCCCTGTTCGTAGGAGACGTCCTACCATGTTTTCCTGTAAAGTCCTGACGACCAGAATAATACTGTTAAAAGGAAAAAGATTAATGAAAGATATTCCGGAAATAATGTTCCTGAAATTCTTGAAATGATATTATTGAAAATGATGATTTATTAAATGTTTTACTATATTCTATTCTCCCTGTTTATTAAATAAAATGAATTGAAATGATGTTACAATGCTAGGGTAACTCGCTACTGAGTCTTCGGCTCACCGTTTTGTTTTCCGTTTTAGGTACTGCTGGGGACCACGGAAACGAGTAGTGGCGAGGATTTCACCATTACCATGTTCACCTAGGTCAATGTCAAGTTGTAACAAGTTTAAGTAAAGATTCTTGATTAAGTTACGTACTTTTATTAAGGAATTAAAAAGGATTATTATGTTAATTTTGGAGTTTAATAACTTATGATTGATAGTTGCCTTGTAATTCCCAAGAGAGAGTTACGGCAGGTAATGTCCCGACCAAATTAGGTTAATTCCGCTGCTAATTATGATTAAATAATTGAATTAGAGGTCGGGGTGTTGCAGTTTGGTATCAGAGCCAAGGTTCTGGACCATAAGTGCTAAACCTTACGGGTTTCGCACGAAATAGAATTCATTAGGCTTTAAGCAAAGAATTATAAGGAATAAGTTAAAAAGAATATGTTAAAATCAAGTCAAGTTAAAATGAAATGAGTGTGAGCGTAGGAACGCACAGGATAAAAGGGATTCATTTCTTATGTTATTGATGTTTTCTTGATTGAATATGTTATGCGAAATATCGATTATCGAGGTTACTAATGATGCCACGAACGAAGCTCACAACAAGCGCAATATTCACAATGACGTCGTCCACAATGATGTTTTCCATGATGATTTCTGTAACGACAATTTATAGAAGACCACGAGGAGATGATGAAACGATTAGGAACTGCAAGTACGATGTCAACTTAATCGGTCAAATATTCTCGAAAACGAAATCGAACGAAAATGCATCACTATTTGAGAAAATTTCACCCTGGAATCCACCAATCTATGACGGCAAGCCGATTCGATGGAATTTGAAAAATGGACCAACAAGATGGATCAACTATTGGAGACTTTGCAATGCCCTGACGAATAAGAAACTAATGTCGTGTAGGAACGAATACGTGGAGGGAAAGAGCATTTTGTCAACCTCGACCAATCATGAACGAAACAACAACAATTCTAGGGTTAATCATAATCCAACACGATCACGACGTATGCAAGAGCTTACATGATGAAAGACGAAGATTACGACAAAGCTGATATTATTTTAACCGAACTTCCCTTGATTCCATATTTATCGTCACATGTCATAAGTTTTCTACCCTAGACAGACAAGGCAAAGTTTAAGCATTACTGTTTTCTTGGAAGAAGTTAAGGTAAGCACGGTGCGAACTCAAAGATTTTATGGATATGAATGGTTTTGAGGAACTTTGATGGTTGTGAAATCTTTAAGCATAATATAAACATTAGGAGTACCAAACGAGCATAAGGTTGTGGTTGACACTAATTAAGTGGAGATTATTCGAAGTTTAAAATGTGCAAATTGTGAATGAAATTGATTCTAGAGTTATCTTCCCATGTTATTCATGGTGAATATATTGGTGTTTATAAGTACAAAAGTCTAGCACCTAAAAGATGATTGATATGCCTTTATTAAGGAAGTTAAGAGGTTATACATAAATGTTATGAACCCAACATGAGTTATGACAAAAGACTCGCTTAAGTTGACACGTGAATAAGATCTTGAGGATGTTATCAAAATGAGTTATCAAGAATCAATTATCAAAAAGGTTGAATGGTAGAGTATCGAAAGACCATGAGTTTGAACTTCTTAAGTGGCGAATCAAAAAATTAAATCAAGGTTTAAAGCATTGAAGTTATAATTGAAATCAATCTTTAGTTTACTTTTCTGCATCATTTGTAAGGTTTATTTTTATGTATTTATTTGAAAGGATGCGTGATTACCCCCATAAAGAAAGCTAAGCGAAAGAATTTAAGGTTCTGCAAAATGTTATGTGGAAAACATGATTTATGGTAAAAATATGGAATTGAGTTTGCATATAAAGCTTTGAGGAACTTACCAAAATAAGTTATCGAGAATTAGTCTGTCTATAAGGTTGATAATATCAAATGAATGTTATGAAGTTCGAAAAGAATTATGAATGACTGAGGAATGCAATGGAGTTAAGAAAAGAAATCGACGAAATGACATGTCTGTAAATCCAGGTAGTCTGAACTAAGTTACTGGAACCTAGATTGTTCTGATAAGGGCACGTGTGATGGCTTAGAATTATCCGCCAAAACCCAAGGTTTGTCGACTTAAAATACTAAGGATAAGTAACGAAGTCGTACGTCTAATGATGTAGTTCCTGTCACGTGGTTGGACTCAAACCCCCGCAACGAACGTAGTCAACGAAGTTGTTTGACGTAGAAGAAAAGATCGGAAATTGAAATCGAAACGAATCGAATAACGAAAGTCAACGATAAGTTTCCTGCAACAAAGAAGCCCAATGGAAAATGAAAGCGAAATATCTCTAATTATTCGCCCACGAACGATATGATGTATGAATTACTATGTTTTCTATGAATGATTATGTTATGGTCAACCATGCTCGTGTGTTAGATGTTATGCTTATGTTGAATTTGAAATGTTCACATGAATTATGTCTCTATGATATAATTATGTTATGCTG
This sequence comes from Spinacia oleracea, assembly GCF_020520425.1. Taxonomy (NCBI): domain Eukaryota; kingdom Viridiplantae; phylum Streptophyta; class Magnoliopsida; order Caryophyllales; family Amaranthaceae; genus Spinacia; species Spinacia oleracea. Next base: position 153,267,684 of record NC_079489.1, read on the forward strand.
ACATGATTGTACTGGTGATCTAATTGTTATACATGGATGCCGTCTCCGATGGAAGTTCTCCTGAGCTCAGAGTACGAGATTGAGTAATGCAATTGATAGATAAATGTTTATTTTCTTTATATATACATATATTTTCAGAATTATAATTTTGCATGAAATGTTACTATTTTTGGTGTAAAATATTTTCAAACAAGATATCACAAGTAAAATGGGGGTCTAGTCTAAGCTAATAATTTGCCCCTTTTACGTTCTTTGCTCCTCGGTCCTATTCTATAAAACAAAGTGGAGATACGAAAGATGATGGCGGAATATAATTGACCTTAATGACGATTAAGGATCAAGATATGATTTTGCCCCTTTTGTGTTCTCTACTCTTCGTTTCTAGGTCCCGGGTTGAAGCGGAGTCCTAAAAGATGATGGCGGAATGAAAGCTAGACATTGTCGGAATTGGAATGAAATTGTGAGATCTTGGTTTTAAAATAAATATCATACTTTTAATCGAATGTTTTTGATTTTCAACAATCATTTTATACGTCTAATTTTCAAGTTTCGAGGACGAAACTTTTTCTAAGGGGGTAAGAATGTAATACCCCGAATTTTTAAAACTCGATTAATTATGCTTAATGATTTGTACTTAGCTTAAAATCGTTTTTAATCCTAATTTTGATCTTTATTTTAATTAACGAAGTTTACTTCACTTGAATTTTTAATATTATTACACGATTTATTATTTTTCAGATTCCATGATTTAATTTCAAAGTTACGAGCTTAAGCTATTTATTTTAGTTATTTCGTTAATTATTTCGGATTTTTAATAATTTCGAAACGTTCTTATTCTATTCGAAAACTAAATTTATTTTTTTCGTTAACGATATTTTTATAAAAGATTATCTCGAAACTTAGTTTTAATTAAACATTTCTATTCTAATTAATTTCCTAAAAACAGAAACCAATTTTCAGAATTTTGGCCTAATCTTGTGAAATTACAAAAATGCCCTTGAAAGAGAAAAATTCCATTTCTCTTCTTCTTCCTCCTCTCCACGTATGTTCCCACTCCTTTCCTTGAATTCTGTCTACATTCATGCCTTGGAGACCAAGGACTTTTCCTTCCCATTCACTCTTCTTGACTATACAAATCAGTCATGGTACCAATTGGAATTCAACATCAGAAAATCAAAACCAATTTTCAATTCTAATTCTCCTCTCTGTTTCGAACCATCACCACCAAGCTTCCCTCCTTCCTTTCACGGCACCATCGTGCTGCAACCACCCAACCACGCAGCCCCACTCACAGCCACCCTCACCACCATCTCCGGCGCAACACCCGACCCAAACACCTCCCTTATTTCTCCTCCTCCTTCGTCGTGAACTCCCCTGCCCCTCCCCTGCTTTTCAGTTCAACTCACCTACCCTGACTTTTCTCTTCTTCACGCCCAGCCGCCGGCACCGCCGTTAGGCCGCGCACCACCCTCCATCTCCTCTGTGCGCAGGCCACCACCACCGCACTCACCCCACCGTCCCCCTGCTCCCTCTTTCCTGCTCGCATCTCCCCTGCCTTTCCCTCCCTCTCCTCCGCGATGCGCCGCCCTGCGTCCACCACTACCTCCATCTCCTTGTCGGCACGCTCCTGCGCCGCCGTGCTGCCCCGGGCCCAACCGCCGTTCCCTTTCCTTCTCCCTTTCCTTTGCTTCGATCCCCCTCCCCTGCTTCCCCTGCTTCGTGCCTCAGTTTCGAAAAGAAACGAGTTCCAGTAATAGGAACTTTGTTCATTTATTCCCCAAATTAAGCCCAAGCCCTTTTGTTTGGCCAATATCCCAAAAGTAAACCCTATTCTTTTATTTAAACACTCATGTTAACATTAAAAAAAAAAAAAATTAATTGTTATTTGTTTTAATAGAAATTTAAATGATAAATTCAGATTTATATGTTTACTGAAATTTTGATGTAAATAATATTTTTCGTTAATTTATGAAATTTAAATAATGTAAATCGATTTATATAATATATATATTTTGATTAAAATGTCGATTAATAATATTTTCATTAAATTATGAATTATATTTTTATTAAAATACGTTATTTATAAATTCATGATTTATAAACTTAATATTTATAAAATATCGATTTTAGATTGTTTGTCGATTTAATACTAATTCAATAATTCGATATTTTGAAAGAAATTGGACTCGGGGCTCAGGAAGGACGATCCATCAGACAGGAAGTATAAAAAACTACGGTTGAGGTAACGGTTATTGCTAGTACCCGCAATCCCTTCGAAATTATGAATAATATTGTGAATGATTGATGCTTTGTAATGATGTTTTATGATTTGCGGATTACAAGTATGATTTGATTGAATTGTTTTATGATAATGCAGCTTTATGCAAAGTATTGATTTAATGAATTATTATTCCTGAAAGTAATGATTTTATGAAATAACGAGATTTAATGGTTTTATTGAACAATCTTGAATGAATGAGATTTTCCTGATTAATGTTCAACTAAAAGAAATGTAAACATGATAAATGAAAGTGTAAGAACTGGTCAAGTTCCCCTGATATGGAGCCCAGGCTCCCCCTGATAAGAAGCACTGGCTTCCCCTGATATGGAACCAAGGTTCCCCTGATAAGAAGCACTGGCTTCCCCTGATATGGAACCAAGGTTCCCCCTGAAATGAAGCACTGGCTTCCCCTGTTATGGAGCATTGACTCCCCCTGTTATGAAGCACTGGCTTCCCCTGTTCGCAGGAGACGTCCTACCATGTTTTCCTGTAAAGTCCTGACGACCAGAATAATACTGTTAAAAGGAAAAAGATTAATGAAAGATATTCCTGAAATAATGTTCCTGAAATTCTTGAAATGATATTATTGAAAATGATGATTTATTAAATGTTTTACTATATTCTATTCTCCCTGTTTATTAAATAAAATGAATTGAAATGATGTTACGATGCTAGGGTAACTCGTTACTGAGTCTTCGGCTCACCGTTTTGTTTTCCGTTTTAGGTACTGCTGGGGACCACGGAAACGAGTAGTGGCGAGGATTTCACCATTACCATGTTCACCTAGGTCAATGTCAAGTTGTAACAAGTTTAAGTAAAGATTCTTAATTAAGTTACGTACTTTTATTAAGGAATTAAAAAGGATTATTATGTTAATTTTGGAGTTTAATAACTTATGATTGATAGTTGCCTTGTAATTCCCAAGAGAGAGTTACGGCAGGTAATGTCCCGACCAAATTAGGTTTATTCCGCTGCTAATTATGATTAAATAATTGAATTAGAGGTCGGGGTGTTACAACTTGTTTTGCTTTAACCTCAATTTTTTACTAATAAATAAAATAAAAAATTATCATACAAAGTATTATTAGGTTTGTCTTAATATATATTTTAAAGGGTGATGATAAAGGTCGCAAGTTGCGACAACATTTAGTTGTCGCAATCTTATGTGTCACAGTTTAATTGGTACATATAGGCGCCACGTAGGCTATGTGTCATCCAAATATTTTTACTACCAATGCAATATTTTTACTACGAAAATATGTAAATAAGGTAGTCGATATAAAAAAGGAAACAAATTATAATATTAAGATTTTCTCACCTTTTTTGTACATATATAATATGTTATATATAAGTTAAATATTTCAGTTTCCAATTTAAATCATGACACGTAAACATGTCATGTCATCATTGTGACACATATTAAAGGTCGCATGTTGCGACCTTTATCATTTTTCGTATTTTAAATATATCAATTTTTTATAATTTTTACTAATACATAATTATAAGTATTGATGGTCAAAGTTATGCGTTGGCAAACGTAAAGATCAAATAGTATTGTAGTGGAGTAGTAGATTAGTACAATTATACGGAGTAGTAGTTGACCCTATGAGGGTGATGTTGGTTCACAATTGTGAAAGTTAGGACACCATCATAGGATGATAGGATGGTGGTTTGAAAGAGACTATAGACCCTAAATCATTGCATGATTTATTTATTTTTGTGCGAATGAGCCATAAGAGCAATATAAATTACAAATGGGGGCGGAGGGATTCGAACCTGAGACCTATTGCATGATGCATGAATGGCAATGTCAATATTGTTTAGGAGTACTTAATTATTAGATTTAAATTCCCTATTTGTTTGCACCATTGCCTTAATTTTAAGGTATGTTTCAATGGACAACAACACATAATGGTATATAATATAAATGAATTTATATTGTAGCTTTACAACTTCAAATTTATTTTCATTGCCTTCATTACTTCCGCTACTAAATAGGCTATTGACAAATACTTTAAGAGTTACAAATTTAGAGTAATAGCGATAAGAGTTTATCACGACGTTTGTGTTGAATTTTTGAGATTTTTAGACAAACTTCGCTGTTGGTGGGAGAAGTCACGATTGTCCATTGAACTTTTTCCAAAAGGTATTGTTTTTTTTTCTTGTTAAATTTTAAATGAGTTGAATAATAATGGGTACCGCATATAAACCGTTGGATAGTTTATCTATTGTTTGTAGAAGGTTTATTGCATAAGAGGTTTGTAACATTATGGTGTAACATGGGAACAAACTTATTGGGCTTGTTCTATAGACATTGGCCTTAGTTAAGGATGCATATTGATAATGTGATAAAAAGACCTAGTTACTAGACAAAGTAATCTAATGAATATAGTGATAGAGTCACTAGAATTTGTATTTTTAACGACAACCTTATCACGACGGGTCAAGAATTCTGTCGCAACGGCTCTTGTGACGGGGCTAACTGTTAGGTTATGATACATATGACAATTCATAAATCATGCGGAAAAACCATAAAGCCAGGAAAGCATATTATTTACACATAATCATTTAGCATAGAATAGATGCATACATGTTGTAGCGTGCCTTCCCTAGCTGCGCCCGAACCGAACAAGAACAAGTCTTTAGGACTCCAAATGTCGTCCCTCCGTAGATAGTCCACAGTACGTCCGGATCCGCCTCAAGTTAGACCAACTAGAATCGCCCTTAAGGTTACTAGGAATTTCGGCTCTTATTGCAAGTGTATGGCTGATTTATATTTCAAAAACTTACCCTTTGAATACTTCAATCGTACCTGCAAATAATGACACTAGGCCCTTATTTATAGAGGTATGGCAAAGGAACTGGAATCCTATTAGGATACTAATTAGTTAAACTAGAATCCTAGTAGGACTCTAACTAATTAATTTTATCCTTTTAGGATTAGGAATTTAATCATCAAACAAATCCTACACAATTTAGGTTTCGTATGTGAACACAAACTCTACACGAGCATGACCCACGAGCGTGCAGGCCATGCCCGCGCACAGCCCACACGGCCGCTCGGCCCACGCGAGCCGCAAGCCCACGCGAGCAGCAGCACAGCTCGCAGCCCATTGCTGCGCGCGCTGCCATGGCCTGCTGGGCCTGGCCTTGCGCTGGGCCTGGCGTGGCCTTGGCTGTTCGTGTGGCGCGCTTGGCTTGCCGGGCGATGGCCTGGCTTCGTGCTGGGCCCTCGTCCGGCAGGCCTCGTCCGATGCTTATTCGTACGATACGCTCCCGATTAAATTCCCGGTTCCGGAATTCATTTCCGATACGAACAATATTTAATATTTCCGATTCCGGAATTAATTTCCGTTTCGAACAAATATTTAATATTTCCTTTTCCGGAATTATTTTCCGATTCCGATAATATTTCCGATTCTGACAATATTTTCGTTTCCGGCAATATTTCCGATTCCGGCAATATTTCCATTTCCGATAATATTTTCCGATACGTACCATGTTTCCGTTTCCGGCAACATCTACGACTTGGATAATATTTATATTTCCGATACGATCCATATTTCCGTTTCCGGCAATATCATCGTTTCCGGAGTATTCATTTCTTGCTTGTGACGATCTCAGCTCCCACTGAAACCAAGATCCGTCAATTCCGAATATCCATAGATAGAGTATTTAATGCCATTAAATACTTGATCCGTTTACGTGCTATTTGTGTGACCCTACGGGTTCAGTCAAGAGTAAGCTGTGGATTAATATCATTAATTCCACTTGAACTGAAGCGGCCTCTAGCTAGGCATTCAGCTCACTTGATCTCACTGAATTATTAACTTGTTAATTAATACTGAACCGCACTTATTAGAGTTAACATAGAATGCATACTTGGACCAAGGGTATTATTTCCTTCAGTCTCCCACTTGTCCTTAGGGACAAGTGTGCATTTCCTAATTCCTTTGTCGCTCGATGCTTGCTCTTGAACATAAGGTAAGAGTTTTCATCCTTATTATGTCCAGAGGTGTTTCTCGGTTTCAGAGTTCAACTGATCAAATAAACAGATAATCATAGCCTATGATTCATCCGAGCACGGCCATGCATTTCACAGTTTCTAGCTCTCCGAGTGGCCTTGTACAACTTTTAAGCATCTCATCCCGATTTATGGGAGGACAATCCCAATCTTGCGATCTTGAGATTAGACTTCGTTTGATAGGTGCTTACCTGAGCGTTGCCTTTATAGCCTCCTTTTACGGTGCGACGGTTGGTCAACGTCAAAGCAACCAGTTCTCAAACAAGTAATCTCAAATCACTCAGGTATTGAGGATTTAGTGTCTAATAATTTTAATGAAATTTACTTATGACAGATTTTCATCTCTTACAGTAAAGTTTCATAGGTCTTGTCCGATACTAGTCTTCCCAAAGTAAGTATCTATGCAAATGATTATGACATTGCCATGTCCACATAGTTCAAGAAATAGAACTACTAGTCATCTTGCATTCTAGTCGTCTAACGTTTTCTATGCGTCCAATATTATAGAAAACTCCGACTAGGGACCATTTTCAACTTTTGACATTCAAGTTCACTTGATAGACATTTCTTAGTCACAGGACTGGTCCTGACAGTCTATCTTGAATATTTTGTCAAATTGAAGGGACTCATCATTTAATACTAAACCAAGATTAAATGGAATATGAAAAATACATTTCATATATGATAAATGTTCAACCCCAACGTTTTACAACCATGGGCCTCTAACCCATCTTTAAAATATTTCATGGAATTCAAAGCTATGCTTGATTTCCAGTGCTACAATGTGAGTGTTGCTTCTCACTTGTTGCATAGGTTTAGTTATCATGCTTTGCTAATCTTAATATCCTTTTCATCGAATGTTCTTCGAGATATGATGATAAGATCTTTTGAGTATGTTTATTTTGTGATCTAGTCTTTCTTACTTAAATAGTGGTTCTACGCATTTTGCAATGAAGAACCATCAAGTCAGCAGACATGTGATCCAGCCAAGTTCAGTGAAGAACTTTAAATGTAAACAACTCAGTTTTATTGCTTCTTAGGCAATAAGTACTTCTACTTCAACTGTATAGGTTGCTAGTGATGCTTTGGTTTGGATTTTCTTATCCAAGCAGTTCAGGGATATGTGGAAGACTTTCCAGCTGTATCTTAGAACATAGAAATTAATATTTAATTTCCCACGCAACAACTCATGGTCTCCAATCCATGTTGCCAATTCAAAACACGATGCTCTTTAGCTCGTCCTTGTCAATGGTTAACTCCAAAGGGTCTTGCTTGATCCTTTGCCAGTGTTTATGCGTGTAGCATCAATATTTTGCATATCTTTATTTCCTTGAATCAAGAACTATTCCTATGTACCTTTTCAAGTACCATAAGTGTTCTTGATCTCAATCTAGTTGATCTTCACTTAGATCAATAGAGATTGGTATATGTTCGTCATGCCTAAAGTCATACGATACGTTTTTGGCGATCCTCATATTATATTATATACATGATAAATTCTTTTGCAGAATAATTCCCAATTGAATTCTATTCATGTAACTTTAGCTCATTCAGTTTTAGTAGATACTGAATCCAACTAAATTCTTTGACATATAATATAGGTGAAGAATCTCATTAGATTCTTTGATGTTTAACTTAGTAAATGCTTATACATAGTTCAAACATTCATTACTTAGATTTATTCATATGGATCGAATATCTCAATGGAGTCTTCCGTGTTTGATTTAGTAAATGCCATTACTTAATCCAAAACAATATCATAAGATCTTTGTAAATAGATCTTAATACCCAGTATGTACTAAGTTTCGCCTTGGTCCATCATTGATGAATAATTTCAAACCTAAGTTATTAGCATTTGAATGTTATTTCACAATAGAGAGATATGTGTGTGATACACATAGGACCAATTAAGTTTTATGTACTCCCACTAAACTTCTTATATATCTATAAGAATCATGTACATTTTATGAAACTAAAATATTTATTAGCTTCACTAAAATATAATTCCAATTCCCAATTGTTTGCTTAAATCTGTACTTAGATTTTATAAGCTAGCTTTCTTTTTCAAGCATTTATTTGGATCCACAAATCCTATGACATACCATGTACATAGTTTATTCCAACATTTTATTGAGGAATTGTTTTGTCATCCAATTGCCATATGTACACATATGCAATCATTGCTTGATTTATAGACTTGAGCATTATGATTATGCATGAGGTTTCAACACAATCCACGCCGTGAATTTGCTTGTAAACTTTAGCAACTAATCTAGCTTTGTGTGTGAACACAATTTCATGTTTGATGGTTTTATCCTTAAAACAAACTTGCAACCAATAGGTGTGAAACTATTCTTGCAAATCAACAAAATTTCAATTTTGCCATCAAAACATTGAGTATGTTTTATGGCCTCTGACCATTTAAAACATTTGAGTCTATATATGGTCTCTAACCATTTTAGAAAATCTGGGTTTCGTCATAGCTTTCTTACAGGTCACAAACTCATTAATCTACATGATAATAGTTTGACTGCAAGTTGTAGGTTTCTTCACTATCTAATAGAAGAATTGCATAGTTTCAGTAACATGAACTCCATGTTTCTTCACTATCTAATAGAAGAATCTCATAGTTTCAGTGATTTGAACTCTATGCCTACTTGGGTATAGAACATCAAACAATAGAATATCAATAGCCACTTGAAAGTCCTTTGAATATTCTGTTCTCCTTGAAGCACTTATAAAGTCTTCTAAGAGATGTCTATTCTTTAAAGCCACTTCTAAAGTCCTTAAAGAATAAGTTCGGATTTTCTGAAGCACTTCGAAAAGCCTCCGGAATGTCCGTTTATGTTTGTTGTTCGCCTCGAAAACTTTCGAGGTCTATTTTCTCCCACTTGTCATTTTGGAAACGAATCTCCAAAAGGACATTATTTCGAGCAAACAAACATTATGTTCTCAAACATTCGTGGTAGAAACAATACCCTTGTGTCTCATTTGAATAAATCACAATGAAACATATATCTATACTTGGGCCTTAGTTTGTTGAATGACAAACACTAAGCTCCCACTGGGTCTAGCAACTCTCTAGATATATATATTTGAAAAGATATTCTGATATTACTTTTCAATAGCTTTGACGAATTTGGTTTAGTTGGTGGTAGTTGAGCATTTTGTTTTAGAAATTATAGGAAAAGTCTTTATGATTCATCATTGATCGAATCAATTACTAATCGACTTCGATCATTCCAACTTAGATATGCCATATCTTATGGAGTAGATTGTGAATTTTACTACACACAATCATTGATGATCATTCTTGACTTAAGCAATCATCAACATGATCTTAACCTAGATCTTTATGATTTCTTGTCAAGTGGGATTTATACTTCTGAATCTTTGAACTAGCCAAACAGATTCAAACTTATATCACATTGAGTAAATAAACCTATATTCACTCAAATCTATGTGAAATAATAAAGTCATAAAACCTTTCTTTAGCTTTAAACTCTATTGTCTAGGCGTTCTAACAATAGTTCATATCTTTTGTTACTTTCAACAAGTAAGACTAGCTTGTCTTGAATGATCTAGAAATCAATCAACTTTCAAAAGTCCATCAAAACAGAGCTTTTGAATGTTAACTTGTTGACATGGTCTAAGTAACAATGCCAAAGATTAGTGGAACACAAATCAAGGGGTTGATTTGAACCTAGTAAAGTTCTTATTGTTAAAGAGTTGTTTGTTTTAATCAAGCATATTGACTCAACCCGTAATTGACCATTTCATTCAAATAAACAAACAAACATTGTTTTTGTTTTTCTGAATGTGAGTATTTCTGTGTTTGTAAACAGAAATTTAGGTATGTTGATTATGGAACAAAATAGCCGTTAAGTTCCAGCCTTTGAAAGGACTTAAAACAAACTAGATGACCCTACAACTAATGTAGCGTTGCCATGCTTCATTTCCCACTTGTAGGTCATTAGTGTATCCTAGCTTCCATTGTTTGAGTTATTACCGAAGTAAGAACCTCAAGCGGTATATGATACCAAGGAAGTTTGATTGCTAGGTCACTTCTCTTTAAACATAAACTTATAGGTAGAAACGGAATCGTAAATTCCTTTCATTTGTTCCTTGTTTTCCTATTTCTTGTACCCTTTCTTATAGTCTTAAGAATTGAATTCTATAGTGTTGACTTTTATACTTTGTTAGACATGTCCGATGTCATTCCAACAGAGTTCTTACCATTTTATTTATGTTGAATATTCTGTTTCAACTAGATGATCTTACCAGAAGCTTCTAAAGTTCTCTAAGCATCAATCTATTCGAATGTCTAGGGACTAGACTCATTCGAGAATTAAATGGACAAAGATATTAGGTTGTTAACCATTGGTAAAGCTGAGTGTTTAAACTCAATGCTTTATGATCTCAAAACTACATTGTATTTTGAATTCACAAGCACCAATCGGTTTGCCATTCGATTTTGATATTCGAAAACAACCATAAAAGTCATTAAAAGAAACGTACATTTAAATTGCTCATTTTCTCTCATTTCCGTGAATCGTTCTTGGATTCATTACCAATCAAGGAAATTTACTGTTACCTTTCTAAAAGGATTTATTGCAGTGCAAGATATTTAATTATAAACAATAATTAAAACATACATTGAAGCATGCAAAGTCTAAACATTTATCATGAGTAATAACATGAAAATTAAAGCAATCATGCAATTTAAACAAGTCATTAGCATTTTATTCGAATTATGTGTTCCGGCAGGTGTGAATAAAATGATTCCAAGACCCTAAAATCATTGAAGAATTAAGCACAGTTTGTCGACTCAATCCTAAAACATCTTAGGTAAGCAAAAACCTTTTGCTAATAGTCTAGAAACTATTCTTGGTTGATAGGTACGTCTAAGAACTTATTAGGTAAACCTATCGATTTTGCCACGACATAAAAGGACTCCTTACTTATATCGTTGAGTTTCACCAAAACTAACATGTACTCACAATTATTTGTGTACCTTGCCCCTTTAGGACCAATAAGTAACACCTCGCTGAGCGAAAACTATTACTAGATTGATGTAAAGGATATCCAAGCAAGCGTATATTTTGGCATGTCACCTTGTAACTCAATTTTTTTAAGTTTGGAACTTAAGGCTCTTACTATGTTGGTTAGATTTTCAGTGAACTAAAATCCTTAATCATGCAACATAATCAAGCCACAATCTCATGCATAATTAAGACATATTTAAAGCAATAAATAACTTAAAGCATGCATAAGATAAATGTGATCTAGTATGGCCCGACTTCATCTTGAAGCTTCAACTTCAAAGTCCGTCTCGAAAATCTCCGTGGGAGGCACCATTTTCTTCAAATAGGATAAGCTATAATTAAAACTAATTACAACTATTTGATGGTACGCAGACCATATTTGAATTGAAAAACAATTTTGGTACTTTAGACCAATTACATTCAAATTAATGGTACGCAGACCATATTTTCTATCCTATTTGGGCCATACTAGTCACTTCATAACCTGCAAAACAGTACATATACAATATATACCATTCACCCATTCATTATTATGAATGGCCCACATAGCTGGTTAGTAAAACACATAATGCATCACATAAACATTTGCAGCAATTAATCAAGGGCACCAATAATCTACAAATTATTCAGTCCTTATTAATTCTAATCAAGTTGTTTTAACCTTAAGGATTTGTAGACCTAATCAAGAGTTTATGACTAAAAGGGCTCCCACTTAAACCAATAAATTCATATGCTTTACTAATTTTAAACATAAAAATGTATTTCTAGTCTAACCGGAAACATACAAATTTAATTAAAATTTAAAGCTCATATAAATTTATAATTGAATCCGCTTATTTAATTTATTTTTCAGTCGTATTTAAATTAATTCATGATTTTAATTTTAGTAAAATAATTAGAATAAATAAAATTTATTATAATTACAATATTCAAAATTAAAATCCAAGAAAATAATTTAAATTATTAATTTTAAAATTAATTAAAATTACGAAAACTGAAAATTTCAAATTAAAATTTTAAAAGATCTAATCGTAACGCAACAACCCCACGCAACGCACGCCCATGGCCCATACGCACACAGCCATCGCTGGCCATGTGCGCGCAGCCCATGCGCTGCGTCGCATCGCTGCTGCTCACCATCGCAAGGCGCGCGCCAGCGCTCGTCGCAACAAGCACGCTGCCCACCATCGCTGGGAGAAGCGCTCGTCACACACGCATGCTGCTCACCATCGCTGGGCGCAGCGCTCGTCGCACGCACATGCTGCTCACCATCGCTGGGCGCAGCACTCGTCGCACGCGTTCACTGCTCAGCATCGCTGGGCGCAGCGCTCGCTGCGCGCGAGGCTCTGCACGCTTGCGCGAGGCAGTGCGCGCTGTGGCGCAGCTCGCTTGCCGCCCACACGCGACTGCTCGTGCCTTGCTCTCGCCCTTGCCCATGCGCCCATTGCACACAGCCCACGACACAAGGCAGGGCTGCTGCCTTGTGCTCGTGCACCATGCCCTTGCTCGCTGCATTCGTACCGCATGGGCGACGAGCTCCCTTGCTCGTTGTCGCATGCCCGCACTATACAACACTCCTTAAGGGTAACACGTAGCGTCCAATGCTTTGTGCGTGCAAGTTATATGAGCGAATCGCATAAAATTTAGAATTTATTTTCAAAATTAATGACAAATTAATAAATAATATTAATTTCCTAATTTTAGGGCGAAAAATCGAAAATTTATTATTTAATTGATTTCCGATTAACATGGATTCAAGTCTAGGTCATAAAAATTTAAAATTTAACATAAATTTACAATTTTTATGGTGGGTTTTAATCATAGGTATCTAATTAAATTATAACTAATTATGAAAATCAAATTAATTCTAAATTATTCCAATTTTCAACAAATTAATCATAATCACAAATTAGATTGCATAATTAACAAGGCTAGGCATTCAAACTTGTCAAACATATACAGTAGGTCAATCAAAAATTCAAGATTTATCAACAAGAATCGCAAACATTTAATTTAACATCTTAAATTTACGAAATTTTGCTTTCGAAAAACTAAAACCTCCGAAAAGTCATAGTTAGGCTTCGAATTTGAGAATTCTGGGTTCGGCCGAAAAATATTCTTTTTGTCAAAGTTTTAGAATGCCTTTTACATGCGGAATTGACACAAAAATCACTCGATTTGGATGAGTAACGAAGAAACTGCCGAAAAACTGCGTACGTATAATTAAATAAACGCAATTTGCAATTAATTAACAATTACGAAAATTAATCACCCCTTTTAATTCTTGCAAATTTGTAATATTTAACCATGTTCATGCAATTTAGATTATGAAAATAATAAGAGGCTCGTGATACCACTGTTAGGTTATGATACATATGACAATTCATAAATCATGCGGAAAAACCATAAAGCCAGGAAAGCATATTATTTACACATAATCATTTAGCATAGAATAGATGCATACATGTTGTAGCGTGCCTTCCCCAGCTGCGCCCGAACCGAACAAGAACAAGTCTTTAGGACTCCAAATGTCGTCCCTCCGTAGATAGTCCACAGTACGTCCGGATCCGCCTCAAGTTAGACCAACTAGAATCGCCCTTAAGGTTACTAGGAATTTCGGCTCTTATTGCAAGTGTATGGCTGATTTATATTTCAAAAACTTACCCTTTGAATACTTCAATCGTACCTGCAAATAATGACCCTAGGCCCTTATTTATAGAGGTATGGCAAAGGAACTGGAATCCTATTAGGATACTAATTAGTTAAACTAGAATCCTAGTAGGACTCTAACTAATTAATTTTATCCTTTTAGGATTAGGAATTTAATCATCAAACAAATCCTACACAATTTAGGTTTCGTATGTGAACACAAACTCTACACGAGCATGACCCACGAGCGTGCAGGCCATGCCCGCGCACAGCCCACACGGCTGCTCGGCCCACGCGAGCCGCAAGCCCACGCGAGCAGCAGCACAGCTCGCAGCCCATTGTTGCGCGCGCTGCCATGGCCTGCTGGGCCTGGCCTTGCGCTGGGCCTGGCGTGGCCTTGGCTGTTCGTGTGGCGCGCTTGGCTTGCCGGGCGATGGCCTGGCTTCGTGCTGGGCCCTCGTCCGGCAGGCCTCGTCCGATGCTTATTCGTACGATACGCTTCCGATTAAATTCCCGGTTCCGGAATTCATTTCCGATACGAACAATATTTAATATTTCCGATTCCGGAATTAATTTCCGTTTCGAACAAATATTTAATATTTCCGTTTCCGGAATTATTTTCCGATTCCGATAATATTTCCGATTCTGACAATATTTCCGTTTCCGGCAATATTTCCGATTCCGGCAATATTTCCATTTCCGATAATATTTTCCGATACGTACCATGTTTCCGTTTCCGGCAACATCTACGACTTGGATAATATATATATTTCCGATACGATCCATATTTCCGTTTCCGGCAATATCATCGTTTCCGGAGTATTCATTTCTTGCTTGTGACGATCTCGGCTCCCACTGAAACCAAGATCCGTCGATTCCGAATATCCATAGATAGAGTATTTAATGCCATTAAATACTTGATCCGTTTACGTACTATTTTTGTGACCCTGCGGGTTCAGTCAAGAGTAAGCTGTGGATTAATATCATTAATTCCACTTGAACTGAAGCGGCCTCTAGCTAGGCATTCAGCTCACTTGATCTCACTGAATTATTAACTTGTTAATTAATACTGAACCGCACTTATTAGACTTAACATAGAATGCATACTTGGACCAAGGGCATTATTTCCTTCACTAACAACCAAACAAAGACGGGAACAACCGTCACAAATGTCTTTTACGACGGATTAACGACGGGATTTTCTTTTAACGACGACCCCCTTTTATGATGGGTTCGCGACAGGAAACCCCGTCGTTAATCAACGACTATTAGCCTTTCGCGACGGGATTCCCCGTCGTTAATGGTACAATTTCTTGTAGTGAGTCATGTTAAAAGAGCTCTTATTGGACGTGATTCTTGATAAGATGACCGTTTATTGGACATAGTCAATAATAACCAAACAACTTTTGAATGAAAATTAATTGTAATATAAAATGTTATCGATCCTTATTGACCCTCGACTTGTTTTAATATGCCCATTGTTGACTAGATTCGCTATTAACTCGTACCGATTCTGACTCCTCTCGCCTAACAACCACATATAGTGATAATCGTGGCATCCAAGTGGCAATAATGATGTGGAACTTCACATGACATGTCCACATGTTGTTGACAGATTGGAAAATAAGAAAAACAAACCCCTACAAAAAGAAAAAGAAAAAAAAGACACTTGAACAAGTGGTGTTGCTGAATAAGTGAATATTGATGACATCCTCCTCTTTTCTGAAATCTGTAATCCGATTGATGGTTCAAAAACATCGTAAGATATTTTGGCATTTTTAACTTTTAATTTGGGCTTTTTTTTGAAGAAAATAGTGCCCTTGGTCCAAGTATGCATTCAATGTTAAGTCTAATAACTGCGGTTCAGTATTAATTAACAAGTTAATAATTCAGTGAGATCAAGTGAGCTGAATGCCTAGCTAGAGGCCGCTTTAGTTCAAGTGGAATTAATGATATTAATCCACAACTTACTCTTGACTGAACCCGTAGGGTCACACAAATAGTACGTAAACGGATCAAGTATTTAATGGCATTAAATACTCCAACTATGGATATTCGGAATCGACGGATCTTGGTTTCAGTGGGAGCTGAGATCGTCACAAGCAAGAAATGAATACTCCGGAAACGATGATATTGCCGGAAACGGAAATATGTATCGTATCGGAAATATAAATATTATCCAAGTCGTAGATGTTGCCGGAAACGGAAACATGGTATGTATCGGAAAATATTAATGGAAATGGAAATATTGCCGGAATCGGAAATATTGCCGGAAACGGAAATATTGTCAGAATCGGAAATATTATCGGAGTCAGAAAATAATTCCGGAAACGGAAATATTAAATATTTGTTCGAAACGGAAATTAATTCCGGAATCGGAAATATTAAATATTGTTCGTATCGGAAATGAATTCCGGAACCGGGAATTTAATCGGAAGCGCATCGTACGAATAAGCATTGGACGAGGCCTGCCGGACGAAGGCCCAGCACGAAGCCGGGCCATCGCCCAGCACGAAGCCGGGCCATCGCCCAGCAAGCCAGCGCGCCACAAACGCCCCAAGCCAAGGCAGCGCCCAGGCCCACCGCAAGGCAGGCCCAGCGCGCGCCAAGGCCACGGTAGCGTGTGGGCCTCGTGGCGTGGGCTGCGAGCTCACAGGCCGCGCGCGCATAGGCGCCCCTCGTGGGCTGCCATGCGTGTGTGTGTTTGTGTTCGTACACGAATCCTAAAGCTATTAGGATTTGATATATGATTAAATTCCTAATCCTAAAAGGATAAATTAATTAAGTCAGAGTCCTACTAGGATTCTAGTTTAATTAATTAGTATCCTAATAGGATTCCAGTTCCTTTTCCATACCTCTATAAATAAGTGCCTAGGGTCATTATTTACAGATACAATTGAAGTATTCAAAAGGTAAGTTTTTGAAAGAAAGATTCAGCCATACACTTGCACTAACCTAGCCGAAAATCCTAGTACCTTAAGGGCGATTCTAGTTGGTCAATCTTGAGGCGGATCCGGACGTACTGTGGACTATCTATGGAGGGACGACACTTGGAGTCCTAAAGACTTGTTCTTGTTCGGTTCGGGCGCAGCTAGGGAGGGCACGCAACAAAGTGTGTGCACCTAAACTATGCTAAATGATTATGTGTAAACAATATGCTTTCCTGGCTTTATGGTTTTTCCGCATGATTTATGTTTTGTCATATGAATCATAACCTAACAGTGGTATCACGAGCCTCTTATTATTTTCATAATCTAAATTGCATAACATGGTTAAAATTAACAAATTTGCAAGGAATTAAAAGGGGTGATTAATTTTCGTAATTGTTAATTAACTGCAAATTGCGTTTATTTAATTATATGTACGCAGTTTTTCGGCAGTTTCTTCGTTACTCATCCAAATCGAGTGATTTTTGTGTCAATTCCGCATGTAAAAGGCATTCTAAAATTTTGACAAAAATAATATTTCGCGGCCGAACCCGGAATTCCCAAATTCGAAACCTAACTATGACTTTTCGGAGGTTTTAGTTTTTCGAACGCAAAAGTTTGTAAATTTAAGATGTTAAATTAAGTATTTGCAATTCTTGTTGATAAATCTTGAATTTTTTATTGACCTACAGTATATGTTTAACAAGTTTGAATGCCTAGCCTTGTTAATTATACAACCTAATTTGTAATTATGATTAATTTGTTGAAATTCGAATAATTTAGAATTAATTTGATTTTCATGATTAATTAATAGTTTAATTAGGTATCTATGATTAAAATCCACCATAAAATTTTTTAATTTATGTTAAATTTTTAATTTTTATGACCTAGATTTGAATCCATGTTAATCGGAAATTCATTGATTAATAAATTTTCGATTTTTCGCCCTAAAATTATGAAATTAATATGTTTTATTAATTTGTCATTAATTTTGAATTAAAAATTTAAATTTTTATGAAAGCGCTCATTAATGTTGCACGCACAAAGCAATGGAAGCTACGTGTTACCCTTAAGGGGTGTTGTATAGTGCGGGCACGCGACGACGAGCAAGGGAGCTCGTCGCCCGAGCGGTACGAATGCAGCGAGCAACATAGCGCATGGCGCGCGCACGAGGCAAGGGAGCCTGTGCGTGTGTGCCGTATGTGCTATACGATGGGCGAGGGCGACGATGCAAGGCACGAGCGACGAGCAAGACGCGTGTGGGCAGCGATGCTGCCGCGCCACAGCGCGCCTGGCTCGCCGAGCCAGCAAGCAGAACGCGCGAGCAGGGAGCGATCCCTCGCTCGGCGCGCGCTGGCCTGCGCAGCAACACGCGACACAGCACAAGGCTGCACGCAGCGTGGCCAGTTGTGGCGTGTGGTTGTGTGTGCTTTGTGCTACGATCAATCGAGCGGGGCGCGCTGCCTCGTAGCTTGATGGGGCTTGGGCGCAACCCCAAAGTGCCCCGTCTTGCGACGATTGGTACGTTTTGATTTTAATTTTAATTTTCAGTTCGGAAACGATTTTAATTAATTTTAAAATTCGAAATTTAAATTGTTTTCTTGGATTTTAATTTTGAATATTATAATTCTTATAAATTTTATTTATACTAATTATTTTACTAAAGTTAAATCTTGAATTAATTTAAATTCGTTTAATTCAACTGAAATAAATTAAATTAATGGACTCGATTATAAATTTATATGAGCTTTAAATTTTAATTAAATTTGTATGTTTCCGGTTAGACTAGAAATACATTTTTATGTTTAAAATTAGTAAAGCATATGAATTTATTGGTTTAAGTGGGAGCATTTTTAGTCATAAACTCTTGATTAGGTCTACAAATCCCTTAAGGTTAACCAACTTGATTAGAATTAATAAGGACTGAATAATTGGTAGATTATTGGTGCCCTTGATTAATTGCTGCAAATATTTATGTGATGCATAACGTGTTTTACTAACCAGCTATGTGGGCCATTCATGATAATGAATGGGTGAATGGTATATATTGTATATGTACTGTTTTGCAGGTTATGAAGTGACTAGTATGGCCCAAATAGGATAGAAAATATGGTCTGCGTACCATTAATTTGAATGTAATTGGTCTAAAGTACCAAAATTGTTTTTCAATTCAAATATGGTCTGCGTACCATCAAATAGTTGTAATTAGTTTAATTATAGCTTATCCTATTTGAAGAAAATGGCGCTTCCCACGGAGATTTTCAAGACGGGCTTTGAAGTTGAAGCTTCAAGATGAAGTCGGGCCATACTAGATCACATTTATCTTATGCATGTTTTAAGTTATTTATTGCCTTTAAATATGTCTTAAATATGCATGAGATCAAAGCTTGATTATGTTGCATGATTAAGGATTTTAGTTCACTTAAAATCTAACCAACATAGTAAGAGATTTAAGTTCCAAACTTAAAAATTGAGTTAAAAGGTGCCATGCCAAAATAACACTTACTTGGATATCCTTTCTTCATCGATCTTAGTAATAGTTTTCCGCCATAGCGAGGTGTTACTTATCGATACTAAAGGGGTAAGGTACACAAATAATTGTGAGTACATGTTAGTTTTGGTGAAACTCAACGATATAATTAAGGAGTCCTTTTATGTCGTGGCAAAATCGATAGGTTTACCTAATAAGTTCTTAGACGTGCCTATCAACCAAGAATAGTTTCTAGACTATTAGCAAAAGGCTTTTGCTTACCTAAAAGATTTTAGAATTAAGTCTAAATACATAATGTGCTTAATTCTTCAATGGATTTTAGGATCTTGGAATCATTTTATTCACACCTGCCGGAACACATAACTTGAATAAAATGCTTAATGAACATTGAATTATGCATGTATGCTAGAATTTAAGTTTATTAAGAGAAACTGTGAATGATTATTTATTTGTTTATTCTTTTCAATTGTAGTTTTACTATGGCAAACAACAATCAAAACATCATGATGGGTTCTGAGCTTATGGTCAAGCTGAACCTAACAAATTTTCTTGAATGGGAAGCTAAGCTAGTTGAAATAGTCAGACTCAATGGACTTGAGTATGTACTGTTACATCCCATGCCAAGCTACTATGCCAGAGACATGACCCCTGAAAGATTTTCCGCCTGGGATGCGGATCTCAAGAAGGTTATGAGTCTCATGCTGAACAATATCCCTGATGAATGGGCTAGAAGGTTTGTAGCTTATGAACCTTTTACGCTCATCAAGAATCTGAGGGATATCTATCGTGGAAGCACGGAGGACAGGGACC
This sequence comes from Spinacia oleracea, assembly GCF_020520425.1. Taxonomy (NCBI): domain Eukaryota; kingdom Viridiplantae; phylum Streptophyta; class Magnoliopsida; order Caryophyllales; family Amaranthaceae; genus Spinacia; species Spinacia oleracea. Next base: position 153,287,911 of record NC_079489.1, read on the forward strand.
TGAACGTCCATGAGTTGATTGAATCAATGTCTGGTCTAAAGGTTAGTTCTCCCAACAGGTGTTATAGGATGGAGGTCCAAGAAACACATGTTCAGCTCCTTCGCACTAAACAGAGGGTAGGCGTCCCACTAAGGTTCCATGTGGATCTTATGCTTTCATATTTCGATCGCCTAAGTCTGCTAGGAACACCAATAAGCGAAAGGATGGCAGTCTCTATCTTGCTCAATTCACTGCACAGTGGGTTTGGTCGTTTCAAGCAACTATACCTAAGTGAACCAAGAGAAGAAACAGTTGCAGAATTTGTTCACCTTGTCAGAAAGGCTGAGATAATACTGGACTGTGAAGCCAAAGATTTACTCAAAGCTAAAGGGAGACCGTTCAAGAAAAGTGGAAAGTCCAAGGGCAATGCAAAATCAAAGCAGGGCAAGTCCACATCAAGCTGTCTTTATTGTGATGGAATAGGCCATTACAAAAGAGAATGTCCAAAGCTAAAGGAAGATCAGAAGAACGGAACAGTCGTTCCATCTTCAGGTATTTTCGTTATAGACTGTACACTTGTTAATTCAACTTCTTGGGTATTAGATACAGGTTGTGGCTCACACTTATGTTCCAATTCTCAGGGACTAAGAAGAAGTAGAAAGTTAAGCAAGGGTGAAGTCGACCTACGAGTGGGAAATGGAGCACGGATTGCTGCATTAGCTGTAGGAACTTATTATTTGTCGTTTCCCTCTGGGCTAGTTTTGGAACTGGAAGAGTGTTTCCATGTTCCAAGTCTTACTAAAAACATCATTTCAGTTTCTTGCTTAGATGCTAAGGGATTTTCCTTTTTAATAAAAGACAATAGTTGTTCGTTTTATTTTAAAGAGATGTTTTATGGATCTGCTAGATTAGTCAATGGACTTTATTTATTAGATCACGACAAACAAGTTTATAACATAAATACCAAAAAGGCCAAAAAGGATGATTCAGATCTCACCTATCTGTGGCATTGTCGATTAGGCCATATTAACTTGAAACGCATGGAAAGACTTCAAAATGAAGGAGTTCTAGAACCATTTGACTTAGAGGATTATGGTAAGTGCGAATCATGTTTACTTGGCAAAATGACAAAGCAACCTTTCTCTAAAGTTGGAGAAAGAGCAACTGAACTATTGGGTTTAATCCATACAAATGTATGTGGACGAATGAGTACAAATGCTAGAGGTGGTTTCAGCTACTTTATCACTTTCACTGATGACTTCAATAGATATGGTTATGTCTACCTAATGAAGCATAAGTCTGAATCCTTTGATAAATTCAAGGAATTTAAGAGTGAAGTAGAGAATTAATTAGGCAAGAAGATTAAGGCACTGCGGTCTGATAGAGGCGGTGAATATCTGAGCTATGAATTTGATGACCATCTGAAAGAATGTGGAATTCTATCAGAATTGACCCCTCATGGAACACCACAATGGAACGGCGTGTCGGAACGGAGGAACAGAACCTTGCTAGACATGGTTAGGTCAATGATGGGTCAAGCCGAACTTCCAATAGAATTTTGGGGACATGCACTAAATACAGCTGCACTCACTATAAATAGAGCTCCGTCTAAAGCTGTCGAAAAGACTCCATATGAGTTATGGTTTGGAAAGCCTCCAAAAGTGTCTTTTCTTAAGATTTGGGGATGTGAAGTATACGTCAAACGATTAATTTCAGACAAACTTCATCCAAAATCTGACAAATGTATCCTTGTGGGCTATCCAAAGGAAACAAAGGGGTATTACTTCTACAATACATCTGAGAACAAGGTGTTTGTTGCTCGAGATGGTGTCTTTTTGGAGAAGGATCACATTTCCAAAATGACAAGTGGGATAAAAGTAGACCTCGAAGAAATTCGAGTCGAACAACAAACTCTAGAGAATGCTCAAAATGACATTCAAGATGAAACTCAGAGATCTTTAGAAGTATCTGGTCAGGATCATGGTCAATCTAGAGATGTAACCCCGCGTAGATCGCAGAGATATAGATCTCAACCGGAAAGGTACTTAGGTATTTTGACGAACGAGAGCTATGACGTTCTATTACTTGAAAGTGATGAACCTGCGACTTACAAACAAGCTATGACGAGCCCTAGCTCCAAGCAATGGCAAGAAGCCATGCAATCTGAATTAGACTCCATGTCAGAAAACCAAGTATGGGATTTGGTCGATTTGCCAGATGGCTACCAAGCCATTGGAAGCAAATGGGTTTTCAAACTGAAAAAGGACAAGGATGGGAAACTTGAAGTTTTCAAAGCTAGATTGGTTGCAAAAGGTTACAGGCAAGTCCACGGTGTGGATTACGATGAAACCTTTTCACCAGTTGCAATGCTAAAGTCTATTCGGATAATGTTAGCAATCACTGCATATTACGATTACGAAATATGGCAGATGGATGTCAAAACCGCTTTCTTAAACGGCGTTTTAACAGAAACTGTGTTTATGACACAGCCTGAAGGTTTTGAGGATCCAAAGAATGCTAAAAAGGTATGCAAGCTAAAGAAATCAATCTACGGATTGAAGCAGGCATCCAGGAGCTGGAATATACGTTTTGATGAAGCAGTCAGTGACTTTGGTTTCATCAAGAACGCAGACGAATCTTGTGTATACAAGAAGGTCAGTGGGAGCAAAATTGCTTTCCTAGTATTATATGTCGATGACATATTACTTATCGGAAATGACATTCCTATGTTGAACTCTGTCAAGATTTGGCTTGGGAAAAGTTTTTCGATGAAGGATCTAGGAGAAGCACAGTACATATTGGGCATCAAGATTTACAGAGATAGATCTAAAAAGATGATTGGACTTAGTCAAAGCACTTATATCAATAAGGTGCTTGATAGGTTCAAGATGGCAGACTCCAAGCGAGGCTACCTACCCATGTCTCATGGAATAACTCTAAGCAAGACTCAGTGCCCAAAAACACTTGATGAGCGTAGACGAATGAATGGGATTTCGTATGCATCATTGATTGGTTCAATAATGTATGTTATGATATGTACACGCCCGGATGTTGCGTACGCACTCAGTGCTACGAGCAGATACCAGTCAGACCCAGAAGAGGCACATTGGACTGCTGCCAAGAATATTCTGAAGTACCTGAAAAGGCACAAAGATGACTTCCTGGTCTATGGTGGAGACGATGAATTAATTGTTAAAGGCTATACGGACGCAAGTTTCCAAACCGACAAAAATGATTTCAGATCACAGTCTGGGTTTGTCTTCTGCCTCAACGGAGGTGCAGTAAGCTGGAAAAGTGCTAAGCAAAGCACCATTGCAGATTCTACAACTGAAGCGGAGTACATTGCTGCACATGAAGCAGCAAAGGAAGCTATATGGCTAAGGAAGTTCATAGGTGAACTTGGTGTAGTCCCCTCCATTAAAGGACCAATAGCCCTGTATTGTGATAATAACGGAGCTATTGCACAGGCAAAGGAGCCTAGACACCACCAAAGAGTCAAGCATGTACTTCGTAGATTTCACCTTCTACGAGAGTTCGTTGAAAGAAAAGAAGTCGAGATAAGCAAGATTGGAACTGATGACAACATATCAGATCGATTGACTAAACCTCTGCCGCAGGCGAAGCACAACTCGCACACTGCAGCTATGGGAATCAAGCATATTGGAGAATGGCTTTGATGTCCTTATTTAATGTTTTAAAGTTTTAGAGTTTAATTCTTTGTAAAACATTATTGATTAATTATTCACAATAAATGAATATACTACTACAAAACAGGGTTATAGCAACGGCAATAAACTGTTACCATAGACCAATAAAACGTTGTAATAGGTCTATAGCAACAGTTTAAAAACCGTTACCAATGGGGGGCGTTGCTATAAGTCTATGGTAACAGTTTCCCGAATTTAGGCAACACTTATGATAAACCGTTGCCATAAATATCTAAGGCAACACTTTTAACCTATGGCAACAATTATTCAACAACTTAAGCCAACATTTACACGTTTAAAGCAACAATTTTTGCCAACTTAAGGCAATACTTATTAGTTTGGTTTTGATAGAAGTTTAAAACTAAGGCAACACTTTCTTATACTTTTGGTAATGCATCCAATTGTATTTATAGCAACGCTTTCTATTGAGTGTATGACAACGCTTTTATTTTTGTTTTTTTATTATGACAACACTTTCATTTGAGTTTGTGTCAACGCTTTCAATTGGTTTAACGCTTCATTGTCAAATATAAACTGTTGACAAAAAAAACGTTGCTATATTTCATCAGAGTATTAATAAATATAAACTGTTGCAATAAAATAATCAAATTATACAATTGTTGCCATAGTTTTTATTTAGCAACGCTTTTCTAAAGTCAAAGTTTACTCAAGTTAATAATTATTTAACTGTTGCAATAACTATGATATAGCAACGCCAGTGAAACTGTTGCAAAAAATGGCGTTGCTATAACCCTTTTTTGTTGTAGTGATAGAACTCATTTTTCCATTTAATTTGTGGTTTATTAAATGATGAGTCCCTTCAATTTGACGATATATTCAAGATAGACTGTCAGGACCAGTCCTGTGACTAAGAAATGTCTATCAAGTGAACTTGAATGTCAAAGGTTGAAAATGGTCCCTGGTCGGAGTTTTCTATAAAATTGGACGCATAGAAAACGTTAGACGACTAGAATGCAAGATGACTAGTAGTTCTGTTTCTTGAACTATGTGGACATGGCAATGTCAAAATCATTTGCATAGATACTTACTTTGGGAAGACTAGTATCGGATAGACCTATGAAACTTTACTGTAAGAAATGAAAATCTGTCATAAGTAAATTTCATTAAAATTATTAGACACTAAATCCTCAATACCTGAGTGATTTGAGATTACTTGTTTGAGAACTGGTTGCTTTGACGTTGACCAACCATCGCACCGTAAAAGGAGGCTATAAAGGCAACGCTCAAGTAATCACCTATCAAACGAAGTCTAATCTCAAGATCGCAAGATTGGGATTGTCCTCCCATAAATCGGGATGAGATGCTTAAAAGTTGTACAAGGCCACTCGGAGAGCTAGAAACTGTAAAATGCATGGTCGTGCTCGGATGAATTATAGGCTATGATTATCTGTTTATTTGATCAGTTGAACTCTGCAACCGAGAAACACCTCTGGACATAATAAGGATGACAACTCTTACCTTATGTTCAAGAGCAAGCATCGAGCGACAAAGGAATTAGGTAATGCACACTTGTCCCTAAGGACAAGTGGGAGACTGAAGGAAATAGTGCCCTTGGTCCAAGTATGCATTCAATGTTAAGTCTAATAACTGCGGTTCAGTATTAATTAACAAGTTAATAATTCAGTGAGATCAAGTGAGCTGAATGCCTAGCTAGAGGCCGCTTCAGTTCAAGTGGAATTAATGATATTAATCCACATCTTACTCTTGACTGAACCCGTAGGGTCACACAAATAGTACGTAAACGGATCAAGTATTTAATGGCATTAAATACTCCAACTATGGATATTCAGAATCGACGGATCTTGGTTTCAGTGGGAGCTAAGATCGTCACAAGCAAGAAATGAATACTCCGGAAATGGTGATATTGCCGGAAACGGAAATATGGATTGTATCGGAAATATAAATATTATCCAAGTCGTAGATGTTGCCGGAAACGGAAACATGGTACGTATCGGAAAATATTAATGGAAATGGAAATATTGCCGGAATCGGAAATATTGCCGGAAACGGAAATATTGTCAGAATCGGAAATATTATCGGAGTCGGAAAATAATTCCGGAAACGGAAATATTAAATATTTGTTCGAAACGGAAATTAATTCCGGAATCGGAAATATTAAATATTGTTCGTATCGGAAATGAATTCCAGAACCGGGAATTTAATCGGAAGCGCATCGTACGAATAAGCATCGGACGAAGCCTGCCGGACGAAGGCCCAGCACGAAGCCGGGCCCTCACCCAGCACGAAGCCGAGCCATCGCCCAGCAATCCAGCGCGCCACAAACGCCCCAAGCCAAGGCAGCGCCCAGGCCCACCGCAAGGCAGGCCCAGCGCGCGCCAAGGCCACGGCAGCGTGTGGGGCTCGTGGCGTGGGCTGCGAGCTCACAAGCCGCGCGCGCATAGGCGCTCCTCGTGGGCTGCCGTGCGTGTGTGTGTTTTTGTGTTCGTACACGAATCCTAAAGCTATTAGGATTTGATATATGATTAAATTCCTAATCCCAAAAGGATAAATTAATTAAGTCAGAGTCCTACTAGGATTCTAGTTTAATTAATTAGTATCCTAATAGGATTCCAGTTCCTTTTCCATACCTCTATAAATAAGTGCCTAGGGTCATTATTTACAGATACAATTGAAGTATTCAAAAGGTAAGTTTTTGAAAGAAAGATTCAGCCATACACTTGCACTAACCTAGCCGAAAATCCTAGTACCTTAAGGGCGATTCTAGTTGGTCAATCTTGAGGCGGATCCGGACGTACTGTGGACTATCTACGGAGGGACGACACTTGGATTCCTAAAGACTTGTTCTTGTTCGGTTCGGGCGCAGCTAGGGAGGGCACGCAACAAAGTGTATGCACCTAAACTATGCTAAATGATTATGTGTAAATAATATGCTTTCCTGGCTTTATGGTTTTTCCGCATGATTTATGTTTTGTCATATGAATCATAACCTAACATTTTTAAGATAAGAAGAAAAGACCTACTAAAAGTCTAAAACAGTACATATTACAGATTAGTAAGTCTAACTATGTAAGGGCATTAGGGCAATAGCAATAGATAAATTTCAATAAGGTTTGTTTTCATGCCACATCATCATTTACAAACCTTGAATGTAATAAACCTTCTACCAACAATAGATAAACCTATAAAAAAAATTATCGTTAGGACCCAAAATTATTCTATCTTACTTAAAACAAAACAAAATTAAAATTAAAATATTTTGCATACACGGCCAAGACAAACCACTTACACTTCAGTAACCTTTGATTTTATAACTTTTCCAACAATAGTGAGGTTTGTTTACAAACCTCTAAAATTCAACACAAACATTTTGACAAACCTCTTATTGATATTTCCCTTAGCAATAAGTGTTTACTATTGCTGAGTGAAGTTACAATCAAGAGGTTTGTTGGTTCAATAAGAGGTTTGTACCAATTGTCTGTTGGTTCAGTGGTGATTGGAGCTAAACTTCGTAGGGAGAACTCGTGTTCGATCCCCCGCAACAATAATTGGGAGGGGACTGGAACCTATCCACCCAGAACTCGCCCCAAATCCGGATTAGCCCTATGGGTGAACCGGGTACTAACACCAAAAAAAAACAATCAAGAGGTTTGTAAAGACAAACCTTGTTGCAACTATTATTTCTTTAGATTGTTTATTCTTTCTATTAATTATTTAATGTCTAAAGTTGATTGTTTTAATTATGATGTATATTGATTGTGGGTTCCATAGACAAACATTTGTCTATTGTTGTTGTTGAAAGGTTTGTTAAATGAGAGGTTTGTGTAATGATAATGTGACATATGAATAAACCTCTTCAAGGTCTGTTCTATTGCTATTGCCTTAAGTTTATACTAAAGTCATTCTCGAACATTTTACAATTGATGAGGCTAGACCCTATGCCCTCTAAGTCACATAATGAGTTTTCCACTAACTCCAAATTAGTTTCAATTTGTGTATTTTGTGGGTGAGTTTAGTGCAACGAAGTTCGAAAGAGCATGGAAAAACAAAATGAACCGACAAGTCCCATTACCAAATACAATACTACAATTTCTTTGGGCCTTCCCCACTATCCTCTTTGAGTCTCTTCCAAGTTCTAAGCCAAAATCCCTTCAATTGTGAAATCCTTTCACACATTTCCTTACCCACTTACAAAACAGTTGCTCATTTGCTCCATTACCATTAGCATGGTAGGCCCATCAACCACATCAACTACGTGGTCCGATCAATGTTGAGGTTTCACCAAAGTTTTTTTCATATTTTTTTATTAAAAGAAGAAAGAAAATGCAGGCGAAATAGCTGAAATCATTCTTTTAAATGAAAACTAAGATTAAAGAGTATAATTGAACGCATACTCTCGCATCACCTAAACCCCAATCTCAGTTTAAAAACTAGATTTATAGATTTGTTTAAAAAAATTAGTAATGGTGCTTTCTCTTTTCCTTTTAAAAAAAAATACAAAGTAAGTTTTAGCTCATATAAGTTCAGATAAGTTCAATCAGTTACAATCAGGACTATAAAATTTTCAATCGGATTTGATAAGGTTGTGTTCTTTGTCCTTTATTCTTATTGATTATTACTTATTCTAGTTAAAATCATACCATATAAGAAAAATTTAAGACTAAAATAAATAAATAGACCATAAGAAGTAAAAATAATCACTGGAAACCTGCAGACCAGATCAAAAAAAAAAATATATGATCATTGTTGGAAATTCTCATTGGGAAACACAAAGGAAAAAAGGGTGAGTGAAAATTCAAGAGTCCCACATTGGAAAAACTCTTCATATTCCTCTTGTTTATTAATTGGGGAATGAGTGTAACTCTTGTTTAAGAAAGTGTGAGAATGGTATGGGTGGACACATCACACACGCGCGCGCGCGCCGGGCCGGCCGCGGGCCGCGGGCCGCGGGCCGCGGGCCGCGGGCCGTGGGCCTTGGGAATGCGGTTCGCGGGCGTGGGGTGGGTTTTGTGGGTCAACCCTATTCTTTTTGGTAACTGGACCGTTTTGCTTAAGTCATTGTTACGGGAATCTGTATTGATTACGTAACCGTTGGATTAATTACCATTAATTACGTCCGTTACTACATTCAATGTCTCTGAAACACATTCTTACTCTCACACAAAAAATTGCTCTCGGTTTTGGGCATACGTTCTGACTCCATCCGGCTTTGTGAGTGCACACAACGTCGGAGTTGCGCTAATCCTGGAGGGCGACCGCATTCTGTTCTACTGCACCGGGAGGTAGCGCGGAATCGTCTTTTAGGACAGTGGGTGTCCACGACGCAACAATTGTTCTTCGTTCAGTTCATCGAATCAGATAAGTTTGTTCTAATTTTCGCTTTAATCGCAACAATCATAAGTTAGAGAAATCAAACATAACTTGATCTATGAAGAGAACAAATCCTAATTTACTTTCTTTCAACCAGGTCAGTGGCGGACCTTGAACGGTTTTACGAGGGGGGCCGGTAGAAAAAATTAAGCAATATACTATGTAATTATACAATTATAAACAAATTTTAGGAAGGGCCGTAACTAAAAATACACTACAAAATTTTCCGGCCGGGGGGGCCAGGCCCACCCCAGCCACACCCAAGATCCGCCCCTGAACCAGGTTTAATAGATTTCAATCATACTTGTTTATTTAAGTGCATCACTTGCCTAAGTTGCATGTGTGTTTCTCTTTAAAGCATCAAATCTATATTTGTTAACTTTCTACCATAGTTTTTATTTCTCTTTTCATAAATCCTCAATCAAAATAGTTTATCGCCTCTCTCTCTCTGGATTCCAACTTAAATAACTAAAAAAAATACATATCTCACATGTTATCACTATTATGGTCTTCGTTGTTATTTTTCTTTAATAAATAAATTATCTAATTGTCCACTTGCAACCATTTAATAAGAATTTTACATGAGCCTCCTAAAACTATGTGCCCATACAAGTAGATATATTTTAAGAAAAACAGAAAGAGTATTCGTTAAATTCAAGCAACTTTCACGTGTTGAGTGGTAAAAGGTTAGAATCAACAATGATATCAAAACGATATGTGTATAGATCAATTTGTGAATGATTATTTTTTCCTTATATTTGATACAAGGAGTCAATATACGAACCAAATCCACCCCTTATATTTCAAAACCCCATCCGTTGGAAGTTTGGAGTATAGTTCTGTTTTTTTTTTAATATCGTCAAACAAATACACATAGGCCCTGTTCGGTGATATTAGCGCGTAGTGGTTAGCGGTTGAGTAGCGGATAGCGGGTATAGCGCGTCTCCTGTGAGATCAGTCACACCATCAACTTGATTGTGTGACGAGCGCGAAACCAATAGCGTACCTCCCCTAAAACTACAAAAAAAAAAAAAAAAAAAAGTAACAGATCTAAACTATAGAAGTAACATACATAAACTAAAAAAGTACCTCATCTAAAATTATATATAAAAAAAAGTAACATGTCTAAACTATAGAAGTAACATACCTAAACTAAAAATGTACCTCCCCTAAAACTATTCCGTATAAAAAAAAGTAACATGTCTAAACTATAGAAGTAACATACCTAAACTAAAAAAGTACCTCATCTAAAATTATAAAAAAAAGTAACATGTCTAAACTATAGAAGTAATATATAAACTAAAAAGGTACCTCCCCTAAAACTAATCCGTATAAAAAAAAGTAACATGTCTAAACTATAGAAGTAACATATATACCTAAACTAAAAAGGTACCTCCTCTAAAACTACTCCGTATAAAAAATAAGTAACATACCTAAACTAAAAACAATACCTCCTCTAAAATTATTAAAAAAAAATAACATGTCTAAACTATAGAAGTAATATACCTAAACTAAGAAGGTATCTCCCCTAAAACTACTTCGTATAAAAAAAGTAACATGTATAAACTATAGAAGTAACATACCTAAACTAAAAAAAGTACTTCCTCTAAAATTATAAAAAAAAGTAAAATATCTAAACTATAGAAGCAACATACCTAAACTAAGAAGGTATCTCCCCTAAAACTACTCCGTATAAAAAATGTAACATGTATAAACTATAGAAGTAACATACCTAAACTAAAAAAAGTACCTCCTCTAAAATTATAAAAAAAAAAGTAATATGTCTAAACTATAGAAGTAACATACCTAAATTCACAAGTGTGAACTGGTCTCACCATCAGTTGATGGTGAGGACAGTCTCATATAAGAATTTTGGTAGCGGGTAAAGTAGCGGGTAGCGGTGAATAGTAGCGGGTAACGGTTAGTTGTCAAAATAGCGGGTAACTAATATGAGTGTTTAGTAAAAGTAGCGGTTGATATTGTAAAACAAAATAAAGACTAAAATATTGTTTAAAACTTTACTATAAAATTGTCAAACACTACCCGCTACCTTAAAAGCTACTAATTTTAACGTTTGACATAAGCTATCCAATCGCTGTCTAAACCGCTACCTTGCCAATTTTACAAGCAGCATCTTAAATAGGTTAAAACGTTACCCGCTATTTCAAAAGCTACCACCGAACACGCCCATAATATGCACTTAGACCACCTAAACTCATACCTTACTGCTAACCCTAACTCTATCCCCTTTACATGACCGTAAGTCAAGACAGTCCATATGCACTAATCACAATGCCCTGTATATTTGGTCCCTAAGCCTAAACCAAACCCTAAGGCCCAAGTACGAATAAACATTTTCTTGTCGGTAAGTGATGGACCCCACTTTTAACATTAAAAATCTCAAACAATCACAAACACTACCACGTGTTCATATACTCAGCCCAACGTGTCAAACGCAGAGGGCACGTGGCAAAATGTAGAGTATTTTATCGGGTCAGCTTATTCCGGCAACTTTTACCCGCCTTTTAAATATGGCACAACCCGATTAAGAAACCTTTTAAAACTCGATCGATAAAAAAACGAAACACAAGAAAGGAAAGGAAAGGAAAGGGAATGAATCACGCAATTAAATTGGGTCGATTAAGCTTACAATCTCCAATTTTGTGTTCATCTTCTGGTTTATCTTCAGTAACTGGGAAAAAAGGAGTTGGAAGTGTGAGATTTGTTCAAGTTAATAGTAGTGGTAACGACGATCCTAATAAACAGTCTAATTTCCGCAACATGGACAACAACACCAACAAAAAAGATGAACAACAGGACAACAATTTGTTAGTATTCTCTTTTTCATCTTGTGTTTTCCATAATTTTTTAAAACTAATTTGCGTTCTTGTTCTTAATTCTTATGTGGAGTGTTCTATTTAAAGACTGAAGTTATAGTCATAATATTGCAAATTTAATTATATATTCGGGTGTATCTAACATGTTTGTATGTTGCCCGATTCATATCATACGTCACACTAAGATTTTTAGTTTTTTTTTGCTTAGAGAGAGCACTAAGGGCTAGTGTCGGAGCTATGGGTCCTAATGAACTTATTAGGAATTGAACCAAAGACTAAGTATTATATACAATAACTCAATAAAACCTTAACTACTACTCCCTCTGTATCTATTTAAGGGATACACTTGGTCGGCCATATCTATTAAGAAAAAGAATTGAATGAAATAAAATAATGAATAGATATTATAATAAGTATAACGAGTGGGGATCCTACCATTTTAGGGGTGTCTTGGTCTGACATAGGTATTAAGAAAAAGAATTAATGAAATAAAGTAATGGATAGATATTTTAATAAGTAAAATAAGGGGGGATCATGCCATTTTAGGAATTTAAGGGGTAATAAGATGGTGGGACATATGATATATTAGATAGATTGTTTAATTAGATGATGAGGTTGATAAATTATTAAAAATGGCAATTGTATCTCTTATATAAATACGGTCGGAAAATGCAAGTGTATTTCTTAAATAAATACGGAGGGAGTATTTTAACTTTCTCTTTGTTTATAATAAGGAAATTAATTATACTGTATTCTGAACATTTGGGGCTCTGATCCATTGCTCACCTTGCACACCTTTAAAATCGGCCCTGCTAAGGGCAAGGCGATTAGTGATAAATGACGTAGATGAGATTTGATTCTAGGTTTTAGGTATCACTTTTTAAGATTTTACTAACTAAGTTAGTTGATATTCATAAACTTAGATGTAAGATTTTACTAACTAAATTAGTTGATATTCATATACTTAGATATATACTTAGATGTAAGATTTTACTAAGTTAGTTGATATCCATATACTGATATACTTAGATGTAGTATTTGATTTGGCATAAAAGTATAAAATGTACTAGTGAACTGATTTTTAATGGAAAATATTTTTAAAGGAAACGCAAGTGTAAGAGAAAACGGGGAAGGTAAATAGAGCAATTTCAGTGGTGAAAGAAAGATTTGTGAAAAAAAAGACTTGTTCAACAAAAATGGTAACTTATTATTGATACATCAATAATATAGTCGTTGTTAAAACCTTGTAGCTATTTTGGACAGGCACCTTAAATAAATGGTAGTTTAAATAAATAAATTATTTAAATTAAATATTATAGAGAGCTCTAAGATATTGTAGTCAATTAATGTTAAAATTTGTAATTTACATCAATTGTAGCTAGAAATTTGATGTGATAAATTTAATCATATTATCTTGTAGTTCGACATTGGAGGTGCTTTTAAAGATTGAGGGAGGTAAAATAAAAAATGAAGTAGGGTGGAATTTTTTTTTTTTTCCCAAGGCTTTGTCTGTACTTCGAAAATATTTTCTTTGAAACAATTCTCACATAAAGGATTTTTCCTTTGAAATTTTTATACAAGAAATAATTACCAAGAAAAAGAACAAAGAAGTGAAAACGAGATAGAGGAAAGGGATTACAGTAGAAAACATGGTATTTTTTGTTTTTAGGAATATTATTTTTCACCCTTGACAAAACACGGAAAATGGAAAATTATTTTGTGGAAAGATTCTCCCGTCAAAATAAATGGAGTTCAAATGAAAAAAGTTTTTTTTTTTCCCTTCTATGAGCGAATTATAGATAATTAAGCAAAACTATTGAAAGAGGGAAATTATTTGCCATGAAACATTTTACATCAAATTAAACGGAATTTTAATATAAGTTGGGCATGTTAATGTGTGACTCTAAAAAATTAAAAATTAATAATTTTATGATGTTGAAATTAGGTTATTTATTAATTTGCATTCACTTTCTTTAACGTTTTATATCAAATCAAACGGAACCTTAATACAAGTTGTACAAGTCGTGTCGGTCAACACGTGACCCTTAAAATATATAAAGAAAGTAAAAAGTAGAGGTCGTACATATTAACGTAAACAATTTTAAAATGTCGTTGAAATTAGGTTAGTTATGGCCTTCATTTTCTTCTCTTTTCCGACAAAAGGAATAATAAACTATAAAGGAATAGGATTCGGATATGATATCTATCTTATACAGGTCCTAGGTCTTTGATTTAACCACTAGGCCAAGAGGTTTAATATCTCATTGGCCCTCATTAGTTTTCTTTACTTTCTCATTTCCTCAAATGTGTGGCCAGAAAGCTGTGTCATAACCATTAAGAATGAAGGAAGTTTGTTTAATTTATATTTTGATATATTTTGATAGAAATTTGAGGACGCACGCGGAAATTTTGATGGATCTCAATTATATAACAAAATTGCATTTTTATCATTGATTACATTAATAAGAAATATGATATATATCGTATACACGTCCTAGGTCCTTAACTTAACCACTAGGCCAAGAGGTCTATTATCTCATTGACCCTCATTAGTTGTCTTTACTTTCTAATTTCCTCAAATCTGTGGTCATAAAGGTGTGTCATAACCGTTAACAATCGAAGGAAGTTTTGTTTAATTTATATTTTGATGTAGTTTGATAGAAATTTGAGGACGCACGCGGAAGTTTTGACGGACCTTAGTTTTGACGGACAATATTTGTTTTGGTAGAACACTTACCCCTCATATCTTGTTTTGTGGGATCTCTCTTGATTAGCTCACCCCTCAATTTATGCACATACAACATATTTATAGTTGTTGTATCCTGATTTTTAGATATTTCTACACTTGTTATTTTATCTAGATTTTTCTTACTAGATTTTTCTTAGGATGATTCTAGACATTGATTTTCTAAGGTTATTCTAGATTATAATTTACAATCATATTTCTAGATGATCTACATTAATATTCACTACTAGATTTTTATAATCATATTATCTTAAATTTTTCTAAATTAATATTTCAACATACTTTGTATAAGATTTTTATAATCATATTACCTTAAATTTTTCTAAATTAATATTTCAACATACTTTGTATAAGAAATGTTTGTAGTGTAGTGTGGTAAAACAAATTGGTTATCATGGGGTAATATTTCACAAACTTTTCAGAAAGGTCGATCTACGATAATTTATTGTGTGGCGGCTATAAGAGGAAGGTTATCTACATTTGTCCTGTTCGTAAAGTTACCCTTATTGATTTTATTAGTTTCCTTTATTGTAGTTATAAGTTCCCTTAGCTCAAATGGTAGAGCAACATACAATATTGTACAAATGTGAGTTCAAGCCCCACAAGCCTACTACCTATATTACACTTGTGTATTGACACTTGTGTATTGATGTATTATAATTGTTGGTGTTGTATTGGTCATAGCTATAACTTGTAATAAGCATATCACTCTTGATTATGGTTACTTCATTATTTATTGTTAGGGTCACTTTTTAATTGGTTATGGTCACATTTATCATTGAGTAAGGTAATTTTAGTCCTTGAATAAGGTCACTTATATTTTCGATCGGGATCACTTTTATGTTTGGTCTGGGTCACTTTTTACCTTGAACGAGTTATATTTTTCATTTTTTATGCGCTAGGTTGGATGTACAATAAAATACTGTAGATCGGGGGCACACAAAAGTTTTTGGTAATATTTTTGTTTAAACGGGCTTAATTTGGAGTAGGAACGTGATGAAGGAGTCCTTTGGTGAAGGATATTCAACAAGGAGTGACGACGAAGGGTTCGGTGGCATTTACGGAGGCAACGATGAGGGCAATGCCGAGATGAAAGTCGTGCAAGATCCCGGTAAGTATTTTAGTACATAAAATTAAATCAGAATTTTCCAATCGTTACATTAATTTTGAGGGAATTAAATTGAACTAAAAGGATTTATTGTTTTGTTGTATTATGTGAACCTAAAATGATCAGCTCACCATGACAACGACCAAGGGAGCGAGGTGAAGGAGAAAGAGAAATCACGTAACCAAAAGTGATCTGACAAACACATATACTTTATGAGAAATAATTTTGGCACACCAGAAAGTGATTAAAGTTAATATGAGACTCATGAAATTGGCCGAACTTTATAAGTGTCAACAACAACACTAAGGTGGTGTGTGAAGATCAGTTTGTTTTTTCATCATCGACTTTCGATTTGGCGTTCAAGATAAATAATGTTGTTTTATACTCATTATTATATGCTCTACAGTAATGAGTTTATGACGTGGATCTCATCTTCTCAACAAGTTTGAATACGTATTCGTTTTGTATTTTTGTCCTCATTAAACAATAAGTTAATGATCAAAGTCGGAAGTTCAAATTTAGGTAGTCTAGTTTAGTGTCTGTATGATACTTGTACCGACTTTTATTTTGATGTTTATACATAGACTTTTGTAGTTGTGTTTGCTTGGGAAATGTTTTACCAATGTTTTTGTTGAGATTCTAGGTTGTCCTAAAGATGGTGGTAGGTCGGGCCAGGTTGGGCTTCTTGTCGAGCCCACGGGCCGTAGGTCTAACCGGGTTGGGTCCACGCCAGACCCACGTTGTTTCGTGCCTTGCAGTGCCAGGCAGGAAAGTTGAAGGTCCCAGGCCCGGCCCTAGCCCACGTGCTTTGGTGCCGGGCCAGGCCGTCGTGCCTGAGGCTAATTTGACTAAATTTAATGTGCTTTGTCGTGCCGGGTCGAGTCGTGTCGTGCTTTTTCTAAAAAGTTAAGGCCCAGGTCCGGCCCATGTCCCACGACTTCGTGTCCGTGCCAGACCGTGCTTTTCTCGTGTTCGTGTCGGGCTTTTTTTGTGTCGGGTCGGGTAGGCTTTGGGCCGGGCCGGTGCACATCCATTTTTAGGTTGTCCACATGTGAGTTGTCTCACATTGGAAAAAAGGAAGAGAAAATACCACCTTATAAGCTTGTGGAGTCACTTAAGCTATTGCTAATTGGTTTTAGTGTGCAACATCCATTTGGCTTATAAGTGAATCGAACTCTCTTTCTCCTTCTCCTTCTCCTTATTAGGTTGCCCATGTCCATTTTGTATTTTTTCGAAATTAAATAGTTTTCTCTTTGAAGATGTTATATTTGAAATAAACGGAGTGTTTATACGCAACTTTTAGAATGATGTAGTTGCTCAATTTGTATAACTTTTAATACGGAGTAACGCGTATGGAGTACAAGTGTACAAAACTAGCAAGAAAACTTCCGAAAACTTCGAAGCTGGACTTGAACTTGTGTACTCGCTCTTGTGCTCTTTAAAATGGCTTACCTTAGGAGTTAGGATGTTAGTATGTTACACAATGACACAAATGAAGCCAACTACATGACTACATGAGATTCGGTCAGGAGTTGTAATCTCTTCATTATTTTTCTTATTTTTCTAATTTTAGTTCGACTTTATTTTCTCTTCCAAACCATAATTTACGCAGCAATCCCATAATGTTATCTATATGAGTGTTGTCTAACCTTGGAGAAAGAAAAGAGAAGAAAAAATTTCAACTCATAAACTTGAGGAATCCCTCCCACTATAGACTGAAAATTTTCAACTTATAAATGTCAGTTGGTTTTTAGTGTGAAATGTCCATTTGGTTTACAAATAGAAATCTCTCTTTCTTATTAGGTTGTCTAGACGAATCTGTTTTTTTTTTTTTTGGTGCGAATGAGCCACTAGGGCAATATAAATTACAAATGGGGGCGGGGGGATTCGAACCTGAGACCTATTGTACACAGACCCTCAATCTTAACCACTAGGCCAAGACATCATTGGTCTAGATGAATCTGTCTAGACGAATCTGTACTATTACTAGAACTTCAAATCATCTCGTCACATGTCGTATCCTATATAACGATGACATGACGCATCGTCATCTATGATTTGACAACTTGGTCATAGAATTTTCTTAATCATGAAAAATCGGTATTTAAAAGTTTCGATCTTATCAGGGGCGGAAGTAGGGAGGTTTGTGGGGGGGGGGGGGTATGTGAACATTAAATATGCAATACAATAGCACATGTCTAGTATAGCTCAATTGGTTATTTTCCTTAAAAACTAGCTAGCTCCCTAAAGGTGCAGGGTTTGAATCTCAACTCCCTCAATTTGTATAATTTATTTTCTTAGTTTATGTTTGTTTTTCATTGTTATAAAAATTATATACTTCATCCGTTCCACATATATCTTTAGTAAAATATATGTACAAAATATGTAATCATGTATGATCTTATTAGATTCGTATCCATATATACTTTCTAAATATCATTCTTTATAATCTTTGCTTATACATAGCTCAAGAGATAACGAGTCAAAGTCGTATTTTGGAAAGCGTGAAGTCAACATGGTGTAATATTTCCGGAATAGATGAAGTATTAAAATTTGCCCCCCCTCCCCATGTATAATTTCTGGTTCCGCCCCTGGATCTTATAACTATTTGTTAGTCACATTTTTAACCACTATGCTACAACTCATTTTGTTGTTTCTTATACGTACGTCCAAAACTACATTAAAGCAATAAAATTAGAAAAGTGATATGAATTATTTTTTAATATTCTCACATCACTAATAATTTTACGTGCTTACATGATAAAAGTTAATAAAGCATACTCAAAGCAATATACTAAATTAGACTCAAAACGAATTATATAATAATCTAATTGATCAATTCTTCTACTATCCAGGGCATCGCTCGTGGCACTAACTGGTTTACAGTTTTTGAAACTTAATGTGATATCAGATGAGGATAGATCTTTAAATTGTCTTTAAAAAAAAGTCTGCTCTGCCGGTGGGTTGGAGAATTAAACCTAGCGTTTTGATTGATCAACCTTTTTCGAAAATTACAAATGTTTATTTTCACGTTCTCTGAAATTTAATCGTACTCGATGTTTTTAGGTTAACTACTTCCTCCGTTCCATAAATATCGCACCATCATTCGAATTCGAATCCCTAATTTGTTAGGTAAAAATGGAGTTGTTTCCTATGAACTTCAGTATTAGTAATTTAGTGTATGATGGAGTGTGGATTGAGCTTCACCAACATAATTAAGTAATTATCAATGATGTCTTGACCTAGTGGTTAAGACTGAGGGCTCGTGTATAACAGGTCTCAGGGGAAAATGATAAATCCAAGGAAGAATTTTACTTCTTCTAAGGAAATCACATTAAAAAAATATGAATTTGCTTGGAAGAAGTAAAATTTTTCTTGGATTTTTCACTTTCTGGTCTCAAGTTCAAAATCTCTACCTTATTTGTAATTTAAATTACCTATATGACTCATACATACCGAAAAAAAAGTAATTAAATAATTCCACTTTCTTTGCTCTAAAACATAACTCATTTTAAAATAGCGAAACGCATAAATTAACATGGGAGTTTCCAGGAGCAAGGCCAGCTGTGGCACATGGGCCACATGGGCCCGGGACAAGCGGCAATCGTTATCCATTGCTACAATGGATGCCTTTTTACGGAGAAATGTTTAACGTAGTGGATAATTTTGGTCCAATTCACAAGACTATTTGTAAAGTTTATACACAAATTCTTATTTACAATGGGTGTACAATAAATATTGTACACCAGAGTAAAAGTTAACTCAAAATGCCTAAAAGTTAAGCATATATATGTTAAAGTCATCTATTTTTTGGTGATAATTTTTTTTATTTTAGTAAAACTTATTTCTTCAAAATCACTAATAATGTATAAAATTAATCATCTAACCCTTTAAAATATTTATCTATCAACTTTTCTTACTAATATAAAAGTTAATCAAAACTAGATTAAAGTTACAAAAAAATGGGTAAAAGTTATCTTGGTGTACAATAAATTTATTGTACACCTTGTGCTCGCAAGACCTTTTGAAATTTATAAGGGCCAAGGAAGGTCCTCTATTTTGTTTTTTTTTTTTTTTTAAATGAGCCACAAGGGCGGGAATGAGAATCGATCCCATAATCATTTAGAATTGGAATGAAATCTCTAACCAACTAAGCTATCCATCACTCTTAAAAAAGGTACTCTGTAGTGGTGTAAAAGATGTG
This sequence comes from Spinacia oleracea, assembly GCF_020520425.1. Lineage (NCBI taxonomy): Eukaryota > Viridiplantae > Streptophyta > Magnoliopsida > Caryophyllales > Amaranthaceae > Spinacia > Spinacia oleracea. The sequence goes on from NC_079489.1 coordinate 153,307,841, forward strand.
GACATGTGATTGCGTAATTTTTTTCAAACATTAAAAATAGTAGTTTTAAAGGTATTAGATATCACTTGATAAAACTCCAATGAAGTTTTTAATCGATATACTTCTTCCATTTTACAAATATCGGATTATGTTGACTTTTACAATATTTACTATTTTGCTCTCTTTCATAATGTATATAAAAAAAATATGCAACCATGTAGGATCTTATTGGATTCCAATTGCTATATACGGAGTACTTCTAAACATTAATGTTTTATAATTTTTGCTTATGCATAATTCAAAAGATAAAGAGTCAAAGTCATGTGTTGGAGAGCGTGAAGTCAACATGATACAATATTTAAAGAACAGGAGAAGTATATGACTTTTATCGAATTTTATAATCCCAATCATTATTTTTACCGAACACTCATACTAGATTACCAACTAGTTATAAGCTACTTTGACAAACAAGTGTTATATGTTACTCCCTCCGTCCCAAAATTATAGTCCTGTTTCTAATTTTGGCTATCAAATTCCCCACTTTCTCATGTATTATATTAATTAAAAATTCATTGAAAACCCTACCAATATACTATATTTTATTTTCCTATGTACTTTATTTTTTTTCACATGTACTTTGTTCTCTTTCACATGTGCTTTATTCCACTTTTCTATGCAACTCAATCATCATTTATACTTTATTCCACTTTTTCATGTACTATATTACTTTTTTCTTAAATACCGTATTTATGATCAAACGAGACTATAATTTTGAGACGGAGTGAGTATAAATCACCGCCACCCGCTACTTAATCGTTAAACATTACTTAGCTGAATTAGACCTAACTATAAAAATGAAAGAAAATCGGTGTGATTAAACTCAAATTATGAATTATAATTCCCGTTTGCTTTACGTTGAAACAATTAGAAAATACTACAAGTAATTAATAAAACAAAGGACATGTGGATGTGGACAATTCTTGCGGTTGATGCATCAATAATCAATCTTCCCACCCACCGAAAATAACACGCGCGGAGTACTTTCTATTTGTACTCCAAGTTTTCCCCATTTTTCCAAGTAACACTCGATCTCATTTTTCTCTCTCTAAATTATCGGCCATTAATTATGATGATAATGAGGGACATTGCTGCTGCATTCCTGGTGGTGTTCTTGGCTGTGGCAACCCCTGTTTTCGCCAATGATCCTGATATGCTCCAAGATGTTTGTGTTGCTGATTCTACATCTGGTACGTGTCATTCTCTCTCCTGTTCATTTTCATTTCGATTTCGATTTCGATTTCATTTCGATTTCGAATCAGCTTATAATTGTAGTACTACCTTCGTTTCATAATGATCTTTACGGTAATTATAATTTACACAAATATTAAGAAAAAGATTGAGAATGTGGAAAAATACTAGTGAATAAGCAAATTTGCTAAAAATGACATTTTATAACTCAAATTTTGCGAGAAAAATTGGGTGTGGTTAACAAAATAAAGCCACGCGTGCTTATTACGTGCAAGTCAATGGCCGGAAAAGATCAGTCAATGCCGGGAACTTACTTTTGGTTGTCTTTCGCATATAAAAAAGTACATTAAGGTGTGATTTCACAAAAAAAAATTATATAAGGTCATTTCTCGCAAAAAAATTACATTAAGGTGTGATTTCACAAAAAAATAAGTTATATGAGATCATTTCTCGTAAAATTTGGGTTATAAAAGATCATTTTTAGTAAATTTGCCGAGTGAATATAATAAATATCTATAAAGTAAGCACATGCGTTTAAGAGAAAATGAGTGGAAAATGTAAATATGGTGGGGTAAAAGAGGTAAGAAAATAAAATTTCATGTCCAGAAGTAGTTTAAAGAACGATTTAAAGAATATTATGAAACAGATTAAAGCAAAAGTGTAGAGATCATTTTGCAGAGGTAGTAGTTAACAATTCATTGAATACATATGATTTACGCATACCCTTAATCAATCTCAATGCATTCATTTTAATTAGTTATAGTTAACAATATTATATTATATATAGTCAATATAACACTTTTTGTTACTTGTAATGTACTGCAATCGTAACAGTTTTCTTACAAAATACTTTCTTATATCTTACTCTTACACAAGGTTTATGCATCGAGTCGCATTAGCAACGCAAGTTGGTGGGGTTGGTGGGAAAACTCGACCTGTGATTTAAGTCACAAACCGTTGAGCCCTATCAGAGTATCAATTGCGTTATGTTTGGTTTGACTTAAACGTTGATCTGCATTGATAAAAGTCATACATAAAACAATGGTTAAAATAAATTACTCCCCTTAACAATTCACTTCAAATTACCGGGAAAATATGATATGTGGAATTGTGGAAATGATAGCATTCACCGAAAAACCAAACTAATGTCCAAAGATTAATGAATCACTTCGTAATTTCGTATCCTATGCTATGGAGTATGGACTATGCAATAATAAGCTCGATCCATTAATTGGTTATTGTTAGCCCAATTTATTAATTGAACACCGGCCCACCGTACAGTTCTGTTTGCACATCTAGGTACTAGGAGAGTAGGAGACTAGGAGGGAGGGCGGCGTGTCCCATATCAGATATGTATTTACAAAAACATATCACCTCACTAAACGACAAAATAGAGCTAAGACAAGCATTAAAACAGGTGTTATTTTTCAAAGAACATATGCCATTTTTCAAAAACAGATGCTATTTTGGTAAAATTGATGCCATTTTTCAAAAACATGTGCCGTTTTTCAAAAACGGATGTCATTTTCCAAAAAGTTTGAGTTTGTCCTTTAGCGGTTGTCTTTAGCCTATATTTTCGTTTAGTGGGGTGATAAGTTTTTGTAAAAACATATCTAAGATGGATTTATACTTCCTTGACTAGGAGGTGCTTCAAAGCAAAAGCATTGTCTTGTTAGTTGAACTTAGTAGGAAGGACCGCGTGTTCGATCCCCCGCAACAACAATTGGGAGGGACGAGAACCTATCTACCCAGAACTCGTCCCGAATTTAGATTAGCCTTAAGTGTGAACCGTTTGCTAACACACAAAAAAAATTTGTCTTGTTAGTTAATTACTTATTGTATGTACCTAAACTCCTAAAGATATAATGTGTACGCAGGGCGTATCCAATGGTGTTTTTGCTCATTTGAAAATTTTAAAATAAGCCAAAAAAATTGCTTATTTAGGTACAAAATTATTCGGAAAGGAGATAAATTTTGTAGTACTCAAGCTTATTGTTATGAAAAGTTCATGGAAAAAAAGGAATGATTATGGAATATGAAGGTGAAAATGATGGATTGGACTTAATTTGGAATTGTCAACGACGACATCCCTCTTGTAACGTATCTTGTTCATGTACTCTAGCTTTACCACAAATAATTTTTAAGGTGACTTGTTATTTAAAATAGAAAACACACATCAACTGATTTAATGTAGTACAAGCAGCGTGTTAGATAAAAGCTCTATTCTTTTCACCATATTTCTACTTATTTCAGCAAAAATAAGTTCATAAAAGATATGTTTAGGAAAATAAGTGTTGGTCAACTATAATTAATAACTAAAATAATTTTTGATAAGTTCAGATATTTTCAGATAATTTCAAATAAGTTCAGATAAGATAAGTTCACAAAAAATATATGAAAATCATGTGAATAGAACGCACGCACCCTTAGTAAAGTAATCACAAAAAATATATGAAAATCATGTGAATAGAACGCACGCACCCTTAATAAAGTAATATTAAAGTATTTTTATTTTTATTTGGGAGCTAGCATGTTATTAGTACTTAACAAAGTGATCACAAATTGATGAATTCCAAAATTTCAGGAGTAAAGGTGAATGGATTTGCATGCAAGAACGCAGCAAACATAACAGCAGAAGACTTCTATTTTGCTGGACTATCCAAACCCGGTATGACAAACAACACCATGGGAGCCCTAGTAACCGGAGCCAACGTTGAAAAGATACCGGGCCTTAACACACTCGGAGTATCCATGGGCCGTATTGACTTCGCCCCGGGTGGGCTTAACCCTCCCCACACACATCCACGGGCCACGGAAATGGTCTTTGTATTGTACGGAGAATTGGACGTGGGTTTCATAACAACTTCAAACAAGCTCATTTCTAAACACATTAAAGTTGGTGAAACCTTTGTTTTTCCAAGAGGGTTAGTCCATTTTCAGAAGAATAATGGTAAGATACCAGCAGCTGTAGTTACTGCCTTTAACAGTCAGTTGCCCGGGACCCAATCGATCGCCGCCACGTTGTTTGCCTCGACCCCACCTGTGCCAGATCATGTTTTAACTATGGCTTTCCAAGTTGGGACTAAGCAAGTACAGAAGATTAGGGCTAAACTTGCCCCTAAGAAGTAATTAATAAATAATTAGCATTTTATAATATTTTTGTGTGGTTCGGGTTATGGTTATTCAATCATGTGTATGTACTGACTAATAAAAAGGAGAACTGAATTTGGCACACCAAAAAGTGATTGACACTCACTGTGAGAGCATAGTTTTTCGGCTCTAATCACATAGTGGTGTGCCTAAAATCAGTATTCAATAAAAAGGTTTTTAATTCTTATATATGGTTATCATGATCAAGTTTCTAATACAGTGTTGAATAAGAAATTGGAAATTAATTGCACTAGAGGAAAAAACATCATAAGTTGCCCTTAAAATATGCTTATAAGTTGCCCTTCATAAGTGCCACCTATGGGGGGGTCACTTTTGTAAAATTATCAAAAGTTGCCCTTAACAAGGGCAACTTATAAGCTTCACATGAGTTGCTCTTGTTGCAAACAAGGGCAACTTTTGAGTTTTTTTTTTTTTAAAAAAATCTGCAATATAATTTCTGATTTTGCAATATAAAATTCTGCATTATAATTTATAGAATACTGTTTCATCAAACATCAGCTTGACATTCCTCAAAAATGATATAAATTTCAAAATTTCGATAATATTACCGAATTAATTCAAATGTAATTAATTAAATCAATAAATAACAAAATAATGTAAGAGTCCCGGATAAATACAAGCCTGCTCTATTTATTACACTGAGGGTAGTTCACAATCGTTGAAGTAAGTATCTCACTTGTCTCGAACTTCATCCAACTCCTCTTTGTTAAAGGGCCCCTCCCTTGGAGTTTTGAAAACCTTTAAAAGAACAACGTACAATATGCAAACCAATAAATTAAATTAAGTTTCATATGCGAAAACAAAAATTATATTGGTCGCGAAAACAACTTTCTGAGTGTACTAAGATTCATTTCAAGTTCTTTATGCACATTTAAGGCTTATTTGGCTCGATATATATCATACTTGGCTAAAAATGTCATTTTCGATCCCAAATATCAACAAATGAACCTAAGGACACTTTCTAAATCTTTTTCATGATCATATGATTAGTTATATGCTTATAAGATTCATTTCAAGTTCGTTATTCACGCATATGAGTCATTTGGGTCGATATAGGTCATTTATGGCCAAAAATGGGATTTTTGAACCCAACTACCAACAAACGAACCTCTTTCCACATTCTAACCCTTTTTCATGATTTATATGATTAGTCAGATGATTATAAGACTCATTTAAAGTTCATTATGCACGCCTATTGGTCATTTGTGTCGATATAGGTCATTTATGGCCAAAAATGGCATTTTCGATCCCAACTACCAACAAACGAACTTATATCCACATTCTAAACCTTTTTCATGATTTAGAGGATTAGTTATATGATTATAAGACTCATTTCAAGTTCGTTATGCACGCCTATGTGTTTCCCTGTGTATAATGAACACAAAGATCATCTGGAGTATAATCAAAGATAATTTCCAGGAGTTCAATGTCGGCATTGCAAACAGAAGAAAAAATGCAGAAAATGTCCATATTCCAACATCATGTGTGAGAAACAAACCATTTTCAAAGAACTAAAATGAATAAAGGTCGACTCTTGAACAATAAATTTACATTTCACCAGCAAAGCCTCGGGATTTCCTTCGTTCCAGCAGGCAGCAGCATGTCATTTTTCATGAGCTAAATCTAATCTAACAAATGAACCAAATGGAAACGCTAAGGATTAACCTCAGTAACAAAAAGATCACACAATAAAGAATTTGCTACAAAACTTATTTCAACTTAAGGATATAAGACTAACAGCTATTCAGCTTAAGAAACAGGTTACCTCATGCTATCCTTCAACTGTAATTTCTTCGTGGCATTCGACTATTCAAAATACGGCCAAGGGTAGCCAATGCATCTTGAAATTTACGAATTTTCATAAAACCCATCAGTTCCAAATGCCGTGAAAATCAAACATCAAGTAGCAACCACAATAAATCAAACAATTCAGATTTAAGCATTAATAAATTATCCTGGAAAAGTTGCAGATTAAGATTGAATTACCGTAGAGAAAACGCCATCAAGCCAATTCCCAAAACCTCCATTTCTGGACAATCAGCTTCCCTTCCTGCTACTCCACATTAGTCCCGGTGACGGACCCGTCAAAAGTACTACCGCCTTACCCTTCACCATAAACGCAGTAATGTCAAAAATGCTACTCCACATCAGTAATGTCTTTTATTAATTAAAGAACAAGGTCAAACAAAGGATATAGCAAAAATTAACAAAAAACCATGAAGAATACACATAAAGAGTGGCACAGAAAGAATACACACATAAAGAATGGCACGAAAGAAAAGGGTGGGGGGGGGGGGGGGGGAAGCAACAGAACCTTTAAGATGAACCAAACATATATGTATCTGTTATGTTGTTGAAGGCCAGATTGACCACCTTCAAATTCTTAAGTCCTGTAAAGCAGTAATCAAGATTTCAAGCTTAAGGGGTAACATAAAAATGCAGCAACATATAGAGAAAATTAGATAGCAGTTCCATTTTCAATTTAGAGAGCTCAATAGCACTAACCAAAGAGCTTATCAAAACCATGATCAGATAGGCCACATCTGCTAAGGTTCAAATATGACAGAGCCACAAGAGCTGCATCAACGCAAATAAAAATCGCTTCAGACTATGGTATTTCTTGGGTAAATGATTTACCATAGAATCTGAAATAATAAATGTTTAATATAATATGATAGCCCAAGACTTCCCCTTCTATAAATAAAACAAATAGCAAATCTCAATAAAAAAAAATTATAAGATGTAGAGAACTTATTTCTTTACCCTTCCCATCTCATCACTGTTGAAGTGTAAGCCTCTAGGATTCACAGATAGTAGCCATGAGGCCCATGATTATGCTAACCCCAATATATATGCTTAAACTAGGTAGAAGTTAGAAGGTTGGATGCCATAAATAGTGTTGTCATGACTCATAAAGACACTGTGTCGGAGGAACAGGGAAGAACTAATAGTCCAAAAGCAACAAATATCACTATGCCAACAGTTCTGACAACATACTATTTCTCGGGTACCACTGGAGGAAATTAATCTTGAGTTACACTAACAAGATAATGAGGAATTCAACCAATCAACAACAAATGTAAATTCAACGTTCAAATCGAGCAATAATTGTTGAATGTGTGATCTCACTCAAGAACTCAAAACCACCTAGTCACGTGCAAATCGTGCGTGTTCCTAGAAAAAGCCTCTAGGTATCGACCCTATTTTTCTAGTTTCAATACTTCACAATCGAGAACTCTGATGGAAATGAGCTAGGGTTATCAGAGGAGAAACACCAAAACAAGGTGATAATGGGTCAAACATTACTGGTCTCTGCACTTGATCTGAAAGTTCTTGTTTAGTTCTCAGCTCCATCAAAATTTTCTTGAAACGACATTCTTAACTACCAACATAAGTTAATTTTTGATTGTTAATTAACTTATACTCCTACTTGATGCAAATAAGCAAGTTGGGTGATTCCATGTTGTTCAAAATTTCGGATTATCCGACAAGAAGAAACACCTACTATGTTAAACATGTTAAAGTAATGTCTATATCTTGATATTGTGTACAAAATAAATCATCACAAGCAAGTAAAAAAGAAGAAGAAAAAAAACACATTAAGCTTCTAATCCCTAATACTAAACTAGTACTCACCCCGAGCTCGTTGCATTATTGTATTTGCTACTTTAGTAGCTCCTAATCAGGATTCCTTGATCTCCTTTAAGAGCTTTTCCTGTAGTTATTGCTCACATCCTCTAGAAGCAGCAAGCTCCTACCCCAACAAACAGAAACAAGATAGCAATTCACATTGAAAAATCAAAAGAAATCCAAATTATTGAAACTTACAATTCTCTAAGCGAGAGAAATTTAAGGAAAACTAAAAGAGGAATCAATAATAATTTAGACCCAAATCTGACAGGTACTCGTATATATTAGCGAAATTCCCCATATTACCCAAATTTAACTTCCAACAAATCAAACTTTGAGCGAAAATAAGTTCCCAGAGTAATTTAAATTGAAAACTTACCTCATACAAGTTGATATTCTGAATAATATTTAGGGAGAGATTGAAGAATGTGTTTTATCAGCACCAATATCACTTCCTGTAAATATAACAAAGAAGAATTCAGATCAGATGACAAACTTCAGAGCAATTCAAAATGAAAAATAAAAAAGAAACTGCCAACAAATTATCAGCAAAATTCGATTAAGATCAATTTAAAGTGCAAACAATTATTAAAATTGCAATTGATACTCGAAAAAGCAAATCTTGAGAGAAATTCATACCGAAATTTTACCAAAGAGATTCATATGGGAAAACTCATACAAGCACCACATTGTAACAAAACTGAATAACATCAGCAAATTAAGCAAAACTCAAAAAAATCTATCTAAATAACATCAAAAACAAAAAATCAAACCCTAAAATGACCCGAATTAGTTTAACATAGGTTTTTCCCCATTTCATGAAGAAGGATTTCCTCAGTTGTAGATTTTTATTTTAAATTGCATTTTGTAAATTAACAGAACCAACTAAATTTTCATCAAATTAACAACTAAAACGAAGAACAATAAATCACCAACAATTCAACAATTAAATAAGCGAATCTTCTTAGGTATTCAACGAGTTACATAAACCTTAAAAATTGAAACGGGTTTTCAATTTTCACTTTCGAAATCCCACCAACAAAGTGCGAGACCGTCGATGAAAATCGATTCTTGAAGCAGTAGCAACAATGGCAGCAGTTGAGGAAAGCAAAGGCGACGGACTGAAGAAATTGGAATATCTCTCCCTCGTTTCAAAGGTATGCTCCGAACTTGAAACTCATAGTCGGAGTCGGCGACAAAGTACTCGCCGAATTCATCACTGACCTCAGCCATAAGTGCGAGACAGTCGATGAATTCGACGCCGATTTGAAGAAAAACGGTGCAGAAGAAGAGTAGTGCGCGAGAGCAGCAAGAACAAAGGGGAGCACGAGCACCAGTAACAAAGGGGAAGCAGCGAGAAAACTCAAAAGATGCGCTTCCCAGGAATTAGGAGGGAAGAGTTTTATTTATTTATTTTTGTTTTAATTTTTGTCACTCAAAGGATGCCCTTGTTAAATAAGGGCAACTTTTAACTAGCCACTTTTGATGTTTTTTCCTCTAGTCTTGGGACATTACATCTTACTTCTGTTCCTTGAAGCTTTACTCATTTAATTTACTATTCATGTGGTTAAAGTTTGAAAAATTTAACCAATCCTCAGTAGCTATTAAAGAAGGATTTTTTCTATCAGTTGTTACTTTGTTAGATTCGTTTTAATGTGAACTTTCATAATACTTTCATAATCCACTTTAATTTTACAGTTTTGTTTAATATAGAAGTGTAGACATCAATTGTCGAATATATACATTAAAGACCACGTAATCTGTCAGATATTTCTTCGTGGAACGGAGGTAGTACATGGGGTTGTTTTGTAAGGAGAAGTTTGAGGGGAAAATAATTTTTTTTTGAGATTAATTAGAGGTTTGACACGACCTTTTTAAAAAGATAAGTGTTCTAAGAGAGTTTGGGGGTAGAAAAACTAATTATTTGATCCTTCTCAATTAGTGGTTTGAAGAAATGAGTGTGAAATGATAACTTTGTCCTTTTATTTAATAAAACTAGTCTCGTAACCCGTGCAAGGCACAGGCTGTGCATGGTAATAAAATAGTATTATACTAATGTTACATCAAAATTGATTCACATGGGAATTGTATAATCATACTTAGTAATTTAACAATTTAACTATACTCACATAATGGTGTGCCCGATCATGTTTGAACTATGGATTTCCAAGTTGGTACTAATTAAGCAAGTCCAGAAGATTAGGGCTAAGCTTGCCCCTAAGAAGTAATTGATAATTAGCATTTTATAATTTTTTTGTGTGGATCGGTTATGGTTATTCAATCATGTGTATTTACCAACTAATAAAAAGTATGTTATTTTGGCACACCAAAAAGTGATTGTAACACACCTACAACGAGAGCATAGTTTCCCGGCTATACTCACACAGTAAAGTGTCAAAATCAGTATCAAATAAAAAGATTTTTACTTCTTATGGTTATGATCAAGTTTCTAACAGAGTTTTAAATAAGAAATTGGAACTTGGGACATTAAACATTTTACTTCTGTTTACTGAAGATGTACTCATTTACTACTCATGTGGTCAAAGTTTGAAAACTTTGGATGTCTTTAGTAGCTTTTAAAGAAGAAATTTTTCAATTAACTGTTACTTTGTTAGATTCGTTTCAATTTAACTTTTCATAATATCAACTTTTTACGGATTTGTTTAATATAGAAGTGAAGATATCATTTGTCAAATATATACATTAAAGACCACGTACGTAATATGCAAATGGATACATCTTCATGGAACAAAGGTAGTATGTAAGGTGTTTGGATATGAGAGGTTTGAGGAAAAAATGAGATTCTTTTGATGAATTAAAGGTTTGACATTTTGAAAAAGCTAAGGGTATGTTCGGCACTGCTGCGGTTTTGCGTTTTTTATTTTTTTTTCTTAAAAAGTAAAACAAAATTGTTCGTCAAAATCGTTTTTAAAATCAACTTTCCTTCGATTTATACAAAAAATAAACGAAAAATCCAAAACCACTTTTAGTGGTTTCTGGATTTTCGTTTTTTGGGACAGTGTTATGGGCAAATTCAATCATTCTTTCTCCTCTCTTTTTCGAGGAAGTCTTAATCTATACTGGGTATACCATTGAAATGGTATACTAATATTCTGCATTTTTATTTAGTACCAAACCACATAGTTTGATACAAGAAAAGTAGTTGTATTTTCTCATGCAATACCAAACAACATAGTTTGGTAACGTGGTTTCATTTTTATTTGGTTCCAAACAACATAGTTTGGTACTCACAAGTCAAAGATAAATGTTATTTTTCGTGGGCCAGACTCAATTTTTTACTTGAACTTACCATTTAGCCCTTAATATACAGACTGAAGTTACTATTTTGACCTTAGTATACCATTTTAATGGTATACCCAGTATAGATTCAGAAAATCTCCTCTTTTTCACTGTTCTCATACGGCACTGCTCAAATTCTCAACCCTTTTCTTCCTTCCTCCATGTGATTTCTCTCTCATCTTGGTATTCAATCGTTAGAAGTTCCAATTAAAAAAAAACCCAGCTTGATGATTAGGTCTCAGAAATTCCGAATTAGAAGTTCTGAATCAAAATTTCACTAGAGTGCTTGATTTGCAAAGGTATGTAAAAAGAAGAGAGAAATACTCCCTCCGTATTTTTTTAAGAGATACACTTGGCCGGGCACGGGTATTAAGAAGAATAATTGAATGAAATAAAATAATAAAGCAAGTGGGGTTGGATAGATATTTTAATAATTAAATATGTGGGGACCATGTCATTTTGGTGGGTGGATGGTGGGGTGAGTTTATGAAAATGTTTGTTTAATAGGATGGTGGGTGATAGGGTATATTAGATGTATTATTTAATTAGATGGTCGGGTTGATAAGTTACTAAAAATGGCAAGTGTATCTCTTAAATAAATACGGCCGGAAAAGGCAAGTGTATCTCTTAAAAAAATACGGAGGAAGTAATCAATTATTGGCAGCGATGATGGTGGCGGTGATGATCGATACATATTGCAACAATAGTGAATTTGGGGGTTTATGCCTTCCAAAGAACTTAAAGATCTACTAAAATAAAGAATTTAGGAGATTATAGAAAATTAACAATGGAATCTGATATTTAGCTCTTTGCTTTATGAACTTGAAAACTCATCAATGGTGGGTTAGTAGCCAGAGGAGAGAGAAATAGATGGAGTGCAGTAAAAATACAGAGTACTGAAACTCCCTAAATTTAAGAGAAGCATCTCTTTTAGTGTGGGGTTCCAAAGGAGGTAGCTTAAATATTTTTAAATCGGTTTTTTTTATTTTGGTAAAAAAAAAAAAATCGGGTTTTGGTTTTGATAAAACTCACAACTCAAAACTTAAAATGGTACCGAACGAGCCCTAAGTGTTTGATTAGGAGAGTTTGGTGAAGAAAAAACTAATTATATGAGTCTTTCAAAGTTTCAATTAGATGTTTGAAGAAGTGGGTGTAAAATGACAACTTTGTCATTTTATTGAATAAAACTATCTCTTTGAGCCCGTTCAAAGAATGGGCAGTTATACATATAAGGATTATTTAACCGTTTTTTAAAGTTCTAATTTTATCAAGGGTTTGTTATTTTAGTGGAAATACATGATTTAAATAGATGTATAATTTAAAGGTTGAAATATTATATAAATAAATTGAATGGTAAATTCATATCGAGTGTTAAAGAGGGGAGTAAATAGGTCTGGAGGTCCCTAAACTTTGCCAAAAGGAGCAGTTAGGTCCCTCAAGTTTCAAAAGGAGCATCTAGGTCCCTCAAAATGGATGGAAACCGCTGCTTTTTGACTTCTGTTACTAACGTCTGTTAAATGAATTAAAAATAAAGGCAAATTAATATAAAAGGCAGAAAAGGACAAAATAACAGTTACTTTTACATATTAATAATAATTAAATAAAGGGAAACCCTTTTAAGTTAGCTTTTTACAAAAAACTAGCAGTTCAAAGTATTTAACAAGGCCATTTGTACCAAAATTATTCAACACTTAATAAAATAAATAATAAAAAAAAGGATCAAAGCTTCCTACTAATCAAATCCCCCAAATTAACACACCCAACAAGCATAGGTTAATCAACAACATTTCTTAGAGACAATTTATCAAACACCTTGTGTGCACACCCAAGTAACTTACATTTCCGGTAAAATTCATCCGAGCTCAAACCCATAAACTCCATGCATCATCATCATCATCGTCTTCAATCTCATGTTTAATCAGCAAGTCAGCAACTCATACATGAAATCTAACGAGCCTACAACTACTAGTACTCTGCTCAACCATACTCTTTCAAATATATTCTTATCAACAGCCTAGCTAGCTAACATAACTTTGTGGATCAAACAACAATGCGGGGTCTAAGTGTAAAATTCCATTGTACACTAGTAGAAAAAACCCCTGTTGCAGCCCCCTTGTTGCAGCGTACATGTATAAATACGCTTCAACAACCAGTCGGTCAACGCGGGTCAAACCCTTTAAAGGGTTATCGCATCGTACATTTTAGTTGTTCGCAGCAAATGTGTTTGTTGCAGCGTACAAAATAAAAGCCCGCAGCAATAACCCGACTTTATTGCAGCGTACATGTTATTGCCCGCTGCAATAAGTCCGGGTTTCAAAATTTTTTACTTTCCTAGTTGCAACAAACCGCGCTCAAACGAGCGGGCTCAAACGTACGTTGTTCCTTCTCTGCTAGCTCCAAGCTTTTTCCCTTAAACAAATATCCAAGCAAGCCGTCGAACTCAGCCGTCGAACTCAGCCCTGCGTCGCCGTCGAACTCAGCCCTGCGTCGCCGTCGAACCCAAGCGTTGCTCAGCCCTGCGTCGCTGTCTTCGCCGGTGTGTGGTGTTCTCGCCTCATCTCCCCCATCCCGTTCAATTCTCGCGCGGCCTGTCACTGAAAGATATATTCTTGGTCGGCCGGGGGTTCAGCATCTCCCCGTCGCGTCGTGGTTCCGGTGGTTGCTCGGCGTCGTGGTTCCGGTGGTTTCGGTATGGTGTGTTCAATTTTTATTTTCGTTTTCAGATTAGGGTTCAATTTTAGTTTTTGATTTTCGTTTTGATTATTGTTTTTGATTTTCGTTTTTGATTTTCGTTTTGATTTTCGTTTTGATTTTCGTTTTTGATTTTCGTTTTGATTTTCGTTTTGATTTTCGTTTTTATTTTGATTTTTTTGGCAAAGGACTAAAAATGGCGACAGAGGAGAAGTTAAAGAAGAGTGAAGAACAAACCCAACTCTTGGAAACGGTCTCCGCCACCGTCTCCGCCGTTTCCACGGCCAAATATGTCGATGATGTCATTTTAGCTCTTCATTCCGTCGCTCTCCTCATTTTCCCTATCGACACTTCCTCTCTTTCAGGTGGGGTACAAAAACAACTCCATTTTTTCGTTTAATTAAATTTAATATCTCCATTTTTTTTGCAATTTTTCTTCTCAAGTTCATTACTTTTGAAGCACCCATTATTCAAAAATGTTGAAAGAAATCGTAATTTTGAACTATATTAATCTGGAAAACTCAAGAATTTGCCTGTTTAATTATTCTGGGGGAATCCTAATTCTTAAATTTCTGGGGTGTTAGCTTAATTTTGGGAATTGATTTAAGCATTGAATTAAAGAAGAAAACATGGGGTTTTGCTAATAATCTTGTATTTGTGTGCTCATTGATTTTGCAGGAGTAATCTCAGAGAAATACAGTGATCAGGTAACTATTTTTATTGTTATCTGACTTATAATAAGTTATCAATGTTCTTTCTTTGTCGCCTAGGAAACCCTTATTGGAACTATTAGCCTGAATGCGAACTAATTTTTACTGAAACTTGTAATTTTAGGCGAAGAGAACAAAGCCCATATATTGTTCAAGAATTCATGAATCTATGTTGTTTAATGCTTACTAGATGAATGCTAGTAAATGAGTGTATATTGTACAAATTGTTGCAATTCTTTCTAATTTACCTTCTCTCGACGATATACCCTTGCCTTTAAGAAAGTAGCATCTGTAGACTATTAACCCAACTCACAGGAGGGGGTGGGGGTGTGCGTGTGTCTTTCGGGGTTACAGTTGTAGAATTCTAGCTTTCGTTGATGTATAATAATGTCCTTGGAATTGACATTTCAGCTCAATCAAGCAGAAGCAACCTATACGAGTGAGAGGAGGAATCAAGTGTGGGAAGTCTTCTATAAAGGAGTCTCATTTCCTACATTATCAAGATTTTTGATCTATGGTGACTTTCCTTTCATTTCTTCTGTTTTAAATCTAATTCAGTGATGTTGCTATGTTCAGTGTTCTTTTGTTACATTTTTATGATAAAATGAAGTCCGGTTGCTACTTGCTAGAAGTAAAATGTGGAATCATAAGTTCATAACCTACTAAGATCATTTTGTTGAGCGAATGGATGCATGAGGGGAGTGCCTTTCAGTAAGAAAAAAGCTTATGCTCCCATCATTTTGTTAATGGTTCTTGCTTACACTGTTCTGTAAAATTAAAACTTACATAGGTACATACAATTTTCCATGCTAATCCAAATGCCTTACATTTTCTTTTCAAAAGTTAATAACTAGTGCAATTTCCTTAATCTATTAGCTTGTAAAGAATAGGTCAGAAGAGGAGGCAAATGGTTTGCACATGAATACAGTTGTTAAGTGGTATTTATGAAGGATGGTTTAATATATAAGTGAGAGAGAGGTTATGTCAAAGATTGTGGCCATTGATACCAAAGAAGTAAAATGTGACATGGGAATATACGAGAGGCTGGATTTGCAGTCTAGTTGGGGTTGTTTTCCATTTGTGTGAATAAAGGATTTGCCACTTGTGACTACCAGTTGTAATTGTTTTCAAATTAAGCTGCTTGAGTGAGATCGAGAAGCTTGGGTTGGTTGAAACAATTATCTGCAGCTAAAATTTTTCAAATAATAATTACAATTCTTCTTCTTTTGATTATTTGCAGATGTTGCTTCCAATTGGCTACCTTGCTTCCCTTTGACTGCAAGGAAGCTTGTTTATGATGTATTTTTCATAGAGGGTCTCGTTCTTGAGGTTGTCCAAGTCTTGATTCCTTCTCTAGGCCACAATGTCAGTGTAGTAAGATCAAATGCTGAAAGGTTGTCATTAAGTTGATGATGCACTTGTTGATTTTCAAATTTGTTCTTGCTAAGGATGATCCCGCGTATAATTCTGTCATGTTCTTACTGAAAGTTTGATGGAAATTTGTCCACATGATGCAATCATGAATTTATCTAATACTAGCATTTTGTTTCTCTCCAATTATTGACAGATTAGTTGAACTCTGCTTGTTAGAAAATGAAGGCGTTCTTCAGCTGGCTAGGGAACTTGGTGCTTACCATGAATCTAAAGACAGCTCTAATTCTTTAGTCAAGCTGACAGTGTCTAGAGTGGCACAGCTTGTTGCGTCTGTCCCTGACAAAGCACGACTAGGAGCTCCTAAATCTCTTTCATCTCAGTATCCTTTTCATATTCAACTAAATGTACATGCTTAATATTTATAAATTGTCGACTTGGTTAAAATCAGTTATCTCAGTCTTTTTGTCGTAGGAATTTCATCAACTCCTAAATCTCTTTCATCTCAGTATCCTTTTATACTATACTAAATATGCATGGTTAATATTCTAGGGCATACCAAGTGTAAAAGTGCAATGGTGGGCATTGTCCGAATAAAACGAGTTTTAAGTCGTGTAAACCCATTCATATAGAGGTATAACATGTTTCTTAATTAGCTTTTTGCTTTGTTTTTATTAACTATTGGCCTTGCAAGATAAAGTATTATGTTTCTTAATCAGTGTGCTCAACAAATCGGCGGAACTGAGTGTGGCTATTACGTTATGAAGTTCATGTTAGAGATATTCACGTTACAACATGACTATGAAGGCCGGCTAGATGAGGTAAGTAACTAATTGATTCGTATTCTAGACTATTAATACATTGTCATTAGTTGCTTGAATGTTAAAATGTGACATTTCATTTTCATTTAATCGATCTAATGCTCCATCAAATTTTGTTGGATTTTTTGTTTAAATATTATGGTAAATGTGGTTTGTAATAAATTTAATTAGTTGATTTACTTATGCATATGGTTCATGTAGTTAATTTCTTTGTTTAATTGATTGATGAATCTGAATTTGAGTTTGAATCTTCAGATTGTTGATGTGGCTTCTATTTTGGGGTTGGACCGTGATATTTCTGATCATGCTTTCCAGTTGTTTAGGGATTGTTCTTCTGCTACTTGTTTGAGGAATCGTAGTGTTGAAGCTCTTGCTACTGCTTGCCTCGTTCAGGCTATTCGTGAGGCCCAGGAGCCCCGTACCCTTCAGGTTTATCTCTTGTCCCTGATAACTGGAATTTTGTTTTAATTTACCTGAGGAGTCGTCAGTATTACACTGATTATTATAAGGGGCTCATTGGAGAAATATGTTATGTTACATTCTGAGTTCAGTTCTTCAATTAATGTGATATGTTGGGGGTTGGTTGGGACTTGGAAGTGTTTGTCTTGGTATAAAACTATAGTGAACATTTTGCAATTGCCTTTTCTGTTCTTGGTCTCCATTAATTAAGTTCTGAAAGACGATCCATTTATGAATTTCTGATTGCGGTTGTCTTTGCGAAATTGCACATGTTATCCATATTTATTTTCCTAATCAACTTCACACCTCTCCCTGTGAAACTAGTAATGAAAATGGAAATCCTACGAGTTCTAAAACTGAATACGATACGCTGACTTTTTTCTTAACAGTATGTTGTTCCTTTTGGGGTTCTTGTTCTGCTTAGATTGTGTCCCGAATGCTAAGCCATTTGCAAATTGCGCTTTTTTCTCATCCGTAACCACCTTTGCTTCATCTTTATGCCTAAACTACTAGTGCAAATTGCAAAATTAAACAATTTCCGAGTTTGAACTCTTTGAAAACTGAAAATGCTCATTGTATTTGCTAGTAATTGAGTGGGAATTGGTTTAAGATAAGTTGCATATGCGATAGAAAAGAACACTTGATTTTAAGGGCATCTGTAAATGGGTATCTTATTTCATGTAACAGGAAATCTCAATAGCGGCGAACCTCCCTCAGAAAGAGATTGGAAAGTATATCAAGATCCTGGGTGAAGCTCTACAACTCAGTCAACCAATTAATAGCAATTCTATAGCTGTACATATGCCTAGATTTTGCAACCTTCTCCAGCTTAATAAATCCGCTCAGGCACTTGAAAACTCCTGCTGATATTTGCTAATACGCATCGGTGGCTGATATAATATGTATACTTTTGGAAACTGGTAGGCATTTCACCCAGCTGATATGCTAATAAGAGTAAATTATGAAGAATCATAAAACTTCTGAGATACCATCTTTACATTGTAATATTTGCTCCTTTCCTGCTTTTGCTTCTTATAATTGAAGGATTTTCAACATTGATCTTGCTAGTTCAATGGACTTGAGTAACACATTTCATTATTTCAATATTTAATGCTGTTAAATCATCTGTTGGCTCATGGCTGTTGCATTATAATCAGAAATGGGGAAAGCTTGTTGCTTGTCAAAATTGCCTTGAATTGTGCTCCTCTGTTGCATTTTCGTCATTTATTTGGTGGCTATGTGATTGAGCACCATCACATTATTAAGTTTTCATTCCAGAGAAATTTATTTCCCTAGTTTTGACTCATTTCTACATCATATGACTTACTAGTTTGTTATGGAGTAGGAACTTGCAACTCACATTGGAGAAGTTGTGATGAACAAATGTTTCTGTACGCGTAGGAACCCTATAAGTATATCAGCTGCTGCTATTTATCTGGCCTGTCAACTAGAAGATAGACGCAAGACGCAGGCAGAAATTTGTAAGGTAACAGGTCTCACTGAGGTCACACTCAGAAAAGTCTATAAAGAGCTGCTTGAAAACTGGGATGATCTTCTACCGTCTAATTATACTCCAGTTGTCCCTCCTGAAAAGGCATTCCCAACTACTACTATAGCATCCGGCCGTTCTGTAACCCCTAGAGCCGAACCACCAGAAATTCCTACTTTAGACCGGGAGAGCAAGCAGCCCAAAACGAATCAGATTTCCGAGACAACTCACGTGGACAAGGTCAAGGGAGAGAATGACAGCAATACCCCCAGTACAAAAAAGGTATCCTCGTTATAGGACTCATTTTATTCTCATTGAGTCGTTATAGGTCGTATTTACTTTTAACTAAAGAACCTAAGGACTATTTGATTCTTATTACATGATTAATATGCATAGCTTTAACTTTCTAAAACTCATTTGAATCTATTTATGCACATTTAAGGCTCATTGGATCGTTATAGGTCATATTTAGAGCTAAAACGATATTTTCGCTCCCAACTTTGAACTAAAGATCCTAAGGACTCATTTTATTCTTATTACATGATTAATGTGCATAGTTTTAACATTCTAAAACTCATTCCAATCTATGTAAGCACATTTAAGGATAATTGGGTCGTTATAGGTCATATTTAGAGCTAAAATGACATTTCCGCTCCCCAACTTTGAACTAAAGAACCTAAGTACTCATTTTATTCTTATTACATGGTTAATATGCTTAGTTTGAAGTTTCGAAAACTCATTTCAATCTACTTATGCACATTTAAGGCTTGTTTGGTCGTTATAGGTCATATTTAGGCTAAAATGAGCATTTTCGCTCCCAAATTTTGAAAAAAAAACCTACGGACTCATTTTAAACTTACTAAGTGTTTTATATGCTTAGTTTTGACTTTCTAAGACTCATACCAATCTATTTATGCACATTTGAAGCTCATTGGGTCGTTATAGGTCATATTTAGGCTAAAATGACATTTTCGCTCCCAACTTTGAACTAAAGAACCTAAGGACTCATTTTAGACTATTAGGACATTGTCATTAGTTTCTTGAATGTTAAAATGTGATATTTAATTTGTATTTAATCTAATGTTTAATTTAAATTTCTGTTTTTGTAAAGGTCTACACTCCGAGGATTGCGCCTTATGCGAGGAATTTGATGTGGTTCGTGAGCAATGGGCTAAATTTTTTACCAGCAAGTATTTATTATTGGCTTTAGCGCGCTTGATCGAGTTGGTTTAGTTGTTATAGAATAAATTTTATATTAAAATGTATGTTTATGTTGAAATTGGAACATATATTTAAATGTAATATGTGCACTTTGGTTTTGGGATATATAGTATACAAAACTCCAGTTGCGTTATTCTATTATTGTTTTGACAGGTTTCTATATTTGGTGCAAGGCACTCTAGGTATCCCTAAACAAAATTAGAATTTTCCCGCCAAAAGTGCTTTGTTGCAGCGTACATATATATTGTACGCTGCAACAAGGGAAAAAAAATTCGCAAAATTTCAGACTTGTTGCAGCGTACAAATAAATGTACGCTGCAAAAAGTTGAGTCTTTTGCAGCGTACATATATATGTACGCTGCAACAAGTCCAAATTTTTGCCAATTTTTTGGCACTTGTTGCAGCGTACATACATATGTACGCTGCAAAAAACCCCTTTTAGCAGCGAACATTGTACGCTGCAACAAGTTCAGACTTGTTGCAGGCCCCCCAGTTGCAGCATACGATGTACGCTGCAACAGGGGTCTAAAAGCCCGCTGCAATAAGGGTTTTTTCTACTAGTGGTAATCCTCATCATGATCACCATCAATCATCTATCAACTTGAGATTGAGATCACAATAATCGTGCACCTTCAAAGATCACAATAATCATCTATCAACTTGAGCTTGAGATCCTCATCATGATCACCATCAATCATCGTTGATCCTCATCATGATCACCATCAATCATCATCGTTCTATTTTTCTTGGTAACAATCTTTTGAAATACGGAGTAATTTTTGAAATATCGAAGTAACTATTTTTCTCAGAATTATTGAATGGGATTATGAAGAAGAAAGTGGTTTCCCCAAATGAGATCGGAGATCAATTTTTTTCAGAAAGGGAGGAGAGAGAAAATGGGGGAGCAGGGGTGTGGGTCACGATGTGGTAACGAAACCCACCCAGAATTTCTTCAATTGAAACCAACCCAGAATAAATAAGAAAAAAAATCGAAACCAACCCAAAATAAATAAAAAAACAGGGGAACAAAAAAAGGGAAAAATCAGTGAAAATGTGAAATTACAATGGAATTGTTGGAGATATCCAGGAATTAAGAAAGGAAAGCAGATTGAAGAGAATCCATAATAAAAGAGGAGAGAGAAAGAGAGAGAAAAAGGTAGAAGAAGAACTAGTGGTAGTAGCAGACATCTGGGAGAAGAGAATTTGAAACTTTAGAGTTGTGGAAGAACAACAATTAGCTGAAGTTTATGGCGATAATTGCTGAAAATTTAGAGTAAATTTGCTTGGGTTACTCACTAAATTCGATTTGATTAGGAAGAGTTGTGGAAAAACCTAGAAAAGGGGAATATAAAGGGTGAAACGTGTAAATGGAGAAAAAGTCATATGAAAAAGCTAAGTAAGTTGAAAAAGCTAAGTCATAATTAAAATCAGCTGTTTTCATTTATTTATACACGTGTAAATTAATTTTCTTTTTCTTTAAAGCGGTTTTATTATTATTTTATTGAACTTAACAGAAAATGAAACGGTGTTAACAAAAGTAGCTGTTTCCATCCATTTTGAGGGACCTAAATGCTCCTTTTGAAACTTGAGGGACCTAACTGCTCCTTTTGGCAAAGTTTAGGGACCTCCAAACCTATTTACTCGTTAAAGAGGGAGATGAGGTGAAAATGTTGATGAATAAATGTATTAAATAGTAAATTGATATTGAATGACAATAGTAAAGTGGAAGAGACTTTAGAGTTGTAAAAATAACAACAAAAGGGAAATTGAAAAAACTAAATTGATTGATGAAAGAAGAAGATGCCACGTGGCATCTAATAAGCTATGGTTATGCTTTTTAAATACTAAAGTATATATTACAATTCTTAATGACAATTTTACATATTAAACAAATAACAGCAATAACCAATTAGTCAAACAGTGAACTCAACAATAGTCAAATCGACTACTCCATAACGACTTATGGCTAATTGCCAAACACGATATTTTTTATAATTCTTTGTGGTATATGAAAAGATAGCCCGTCAATTTATTTATTTTTGAATTAAAGCCCGTCACTTTACTTGGTTAGGTGCTTGTAGAAGTTCAACAAAATTGGGAAAGTTATTAGCCATGTAATTTTTTTTGCTAATTGTATTTTCCCCCAAAAATAAAAATGTGTCTTAATCAAAAGTCAAAACTTGTGATGTGTCCCTCCTACGGAGTAATTCACATTAATAAATCGGAATCTCGGGATTTAAATAATTAATTAATCTCCAATTCCCATTTTCCCACAATATAATTCCACGTTGTTCCTCAATTCTCTTCCCCCTTCCACACTTTCTCTCTCCGCACGATATTTGTCAGACAACTGACACAAGCAGTAACACAACTCTGCGTGAAGACGACGACGACTACGACGTCGTATTAACGCTTCTCTCTCCTATCTTCTCCACCATTTCCGGCTGCTCTAGCTCTTCTTCAGTCAAACTCAGGTTTTCAACGAATCAGCTCAATTTTAAGATCTGTAAGTTAATTGTTTTCGTTTATTTAAAGCTTGTCAAATTATTATGCATCAATTTAACTTTTTCCTCGTTTAATTCTGCTTCATTCTTGTTGATTATCGCCTGAATTGAGTGTGATTAATTGATTATTGAACTTTTTGACATCTTTGGGAAAATTAATAAGCCCCAATTCCTAGATGTTGCGATTTTTGGTTGTTGAACTTTTAGTGTTGGACTCTTTCTCTTTGGTGACTAAATCAGTATCGAATTACTGTTCTCTTTTATTTATTTAATCTGTTAATTATTACTATTATTAGTTCAATCATTAGTGCGGTTGTTAGGAGCTGATTTTGTTGATGGTTACTGTCATCATCATTATCGTGACTGTATGATTAAAATATTGAGCAATTGCTTATTGGCCGGTGAGATGAAGATTTTGCTGTGGAATTAGGTTAACTGTGGATTTGATTTAAACTCCCACTCAATGTTGACCATTCAATTATACCATTTTACTGAACTAAATTCTATAATCTTGTTATCCCAGGAATTTAATTCTTATGTTCAATCGAAGTAATTCAAATTTTGACAAAATTTATGGTCAAAGCCTCAAAGTTAATGAGATTTGACGACTAAAGTCAAATGTGGCCTACTGTGATTTAAGCTCATATGTTCTGGGCTAGAAGGTGTGGATTGATTTATGACAATAATTATACTTTTTTTTTTTCCTGCTTGTAGGTTGAAATTCTTTCAGATCAATAATGTTTTTGTTTAAGAGTTCTCAAAACCATGATGCAAATGACTCATTGCAGCGAGATGCTAAGGTGACTGTTCTTTTTCTTTTTTTGGAGTATTCGTAAGATTAATAATCGCATCATTTTCCGGCATTTAAAAGTATGCAGACTAGTTTCAGTTAAAGTGCAATTACTTAATTGATTCAATCCAATGTCTTATGTTGTAATCAGTTCATTCTATTGAAGATAGTAGTATGTCCATAAATTTAGTTGAAAATGAAAAAGTTTGTGTTGATGGTCAAAACCGTTCACCTTATTGTAGACAGTGGTGATCACATATTGATTTTCTTTGATCGCATTAAACTTCTGGACTGCCAATTGATGTACTGTTTACCAACCAGGTAAAAGAACTCAAGGTGGCTCTTGGACCACTATCTGGGCGTAGTTCAAAGTTATGTACTGATGCTTGCCTAAGGAGATACCTGGAAGCAAGGAGCTGGAATGTCGACAAGGCAAAGAAAATGGTAGAAGAGACACTGAAATGGAGGGATACATACAAACCCGAGGAAATTCGATGGGTAAGACAGACATTAGTTGGTATCACGGTATTATGTGAATATGTCAACAAAATGCCAGCTGAAATTCCTTGTTTAAGTGATTTGAGTCTAAATTCTTGTTTGGCTTGTACATCTTGAAAAAAAGAGGACAAAGGAAGTAGTGGTTATACCCTCAACCTTTGATGCCTTGCTTCTATAATGTCAACTTCTAAGGTGAACTCATTATTGTTGCAAAATTGAACTAGGTAATAGACTAGTAGGTGCCCACCAAACTTTTGTCACTGCTGTGAAAGTGAAGTTGTGTGGTTTTGTCTCATTCGCAATATTTAATAGAAGTAGAACTTAAGTCATCATAAACATCACCCTAAGGCTTCTAAAGAGGCTCTTGATTGCAGGGTGTGGACTGTGGAGGAAGGGGTCTGAAATGGATGCATGTGGCCTCACTCTGTGATAAAAAAAAAAGTTGTTGTTGATTGACACTTGGCCTGAAACACAAGTTACACAACAACCATTGCTACTTTACAATAAGAAAGAAGTGCAAACAAATGAACTGCCTTTCATTTAGTCCATTTTAATCCATGGTCATAGAATAGTGTATCTTTCCACTTATCAGGGATGGACAAATTCATAATTTCATATTACTTTTTATAGTGCTGAAGAGTAGTTTGTATATCTCCCAACTCAAAAGATGAGACTTGGCTTGCTTTACTTTGGATGTGCGGTTGAGAACTTGTACTCAGGGAAATGAATATTTAGAAGCTGGCTAGAATGTGAATACATATTTATGATATTTATGTGAATACAAGTTCTTCTTTTATAATCGAGCTAGCTAGAATGTGAATACATACTTGCTGTCCATTTGCAACTGTTCGTTGAACAAAAGTGAAGCCTTAGCAAAGCTGTTAATGCACCTCTATGATAATTTTTGTCCTTTTTTTGTTGTAAAAGCCAAGCATCGATTCACTTGAAATTTGAGATAAGTATGAGCACCGCTTAATGGTTTTCCTATCTTGATTTTCCCTTTTTAATGGCAGCATGAAGTTGCTCATGAAGGTGAGACAGGAAAGGTTTCCCGAGCAAACTTTCGTGATCGCGAAGGAAGAACTGTCCTTATAATGAGGCCTGGGAAGCAGGTGATTGCATATTTGCATGTAGCCTTGTTGAACTGTCCTTATACTTAGTATTGTTGAGCTGAACTTCTCTGTTCTCTGTCTGTGTTTCAGAACACTACATCTGGAGAAGGTAATGTCCGCCACTTAGTCTATTTGTTAGAGAATGCCATCCTCAACCTGCCCGAGGGCCAAGAACAGATGGTGTGGCTGATAGATTATACAGGCTTTTCAATGAGCACTAGTTTATCAGTCAGAACAGCCCGAGATATTATCAATATTTTGCAGAATCATTATCCTGAAAGACTTGGACTAGCAGTCCTTTACAACCCACCGAGGATCTTTCAGGCATTTTGGAGGGTTAGTAAATTTCTTTATATGCACTTTAATTGCCGTTTGTTGCTTCTCTAACAAGTATTAATAGCATAAGCTGCCATCCAGTAAGGATGGTAATGACCATGGAACTCATCTGAACTGATTGGATCTGAAACTTACTCTTCTTTAAGGTGAACAGAACGCCCCCTAACTTACCAATTTTCCATCTGTGTGATAGTGTGTCTATATGTTAATTGGTGTAGCATTTCTGCTTAATGCATTGTGGGGCCTGTAGGCTCAACATCTACCTCCCTATGATAAAACTACGAAGATCCTATTTCCGTGTGGGCCTTCGTTAGATCCTCCCACCTTAATAAGTGATTATATTTTAAAATTTCATTACATTAGGAAAGAGTCCCCCCCCCCCCCCCCCACACACACACACACAAGAAAAATAAATCCCCAACATCCCATTGGAGGTGTCTCGTGGGAAGTTGCCAGCAGTTCGAGTAAATAGATTATGTTCCGTTTGGATTTTTGTTGGGTTGTACAGAAATATACCAAAAGGAAGTATAAATTAATTCTAGTATTACAAATTTTGAAAATTGGGTCTGTTCGGGTCAAATTCAGGTCATTTGGGTTCGCGTGGTTTGAATTTTACGTAGTAACATCATGTCTGGTTATCAGGTCGCATAAGAGATTTCGAGCTCCTACACACAAATGTCCTCATCTCTAGTGTCTGACTTGGGTAACCCTCATCCTAGAATCTCATTTACCGTGTAGAGTCGTGTAACTCTCATTCTCGCAAGTGCTTGTTATTCATGTAATCAGATGGAGTGATGGACTCTGATCAAATTCTCAAAACTTTTATTCTCGCGTTCTCTGTTTTTACTTTCCAAAGATGAATAAAAACTAGCAAGTGAAAATTTTCTTCAAGTTCTCCTCTTGGTTTCATGAACATGCTTTTTGGCTTACGCTTATACTCCCTCTGTCCCTACACTCCTACAGAGTATTTGTTTGCCTCTTATTCTATTTCAGTTCGTCCCTTAAAGATTTGCCCATTTCCTTATATAGTAATAGGTCCCCACCATTTCTTCCACTTGTATACACTTATAAAGGTTAAAAAGACAATATTGCCCCCATTTCCTTGCAAAATTTAGCCAAAACCCTTAATAAAGCACATTTTGTCTATGGGGGCAAACAAATAGGGACGGAGAGAGTAACCATTTTCTCTTTGAAATTATTTCAAGCAGCTATCTGCCAGCAGTTTATTCTGACTTGTTTCACTCATAAAGGTTAAAAAGACAATATTGCCCCCATTTCCTTGCAAAATTTAGCCAAAACCCTTAATAAAACACATTTTTTCTATGGGGGCAAACAAACAGGGACGGAGGGAGTAACCATTTTGTCTTTGAAATTACTTTCAAGCAGTTATCTGAACAACAGTTTAAACTCTGACTTGTTTCAGGCTGTAAAATATTTCCTGGACCCTAAAACTTCACAGAAGGTGAAGTTCGTTTACCCTAAGAATAAGGACAGTGTGGAGCTAATGAAGTCCTACTTTGATGTGGAAAACCTTCCGAAGGAGTTTGGGGGGAACGCCACATTAGAATACGACCACGAGGAATTCTCGAGATTGATGGCCGAGGACGATGTAAAGGCTTCTAAATATTGGGGATTTGACGACAAGCCGTGTCACGCTTTTCAAGGTCGTGCAGGTCGAGATATAGCAGTAGTGCAGCCCGTTGTTACCAGTGGACATTCAAAAGCTGAAGTATTTCCCGAGCCACTATAGATAAGGGCAGATAAGGCAGCATTAGCAAAGTATTGTTACACTGTCAATACTGAATTACTGATAGATTGTTGAGTAATTAGTGCAGAAATCAAGCATTCAGCAGTCTTGGTGATGGAGTTGTTCCTATAAATATAGCTTAATAAATAATGACTGTACTTTGCTATGGAAAGAATTACAGCTTTGTTGTTGTGCCTCAGTTTTATTTTGCATATGTGCAGAGGACCGATTACGGCTGTAATTGTTATGCAACTCAACAGTACTACGTAATAGAATTGTCCTGTCTAATGAGTAGATATTTCAAATAAATGTTTCAATTGAAAAATGCTTCATACTTTGTACGAAGTATATAGCAACTTTAAAGAGAACCTAAAGAAGAAAGAAGGAGTACAAGATAATTTCCACAAGTTATGTTAGTGTTCTCTTTACTTAGTATGGCTTTTCTAGTTTCTGGTTAGTCTGAAAGTTTCCTGTGAGTGTTTTCTGTTTTTTCTGATCTGATCTAATAAGCATTAAGAATAAGGTGAAGAAGACAGTAGATTATTACATGTAGCAAAAAAAATAGAACAAACCGCTGAATATAGGGATCATTAATAACTAAATTTCAAGCCCATTTGATACATCAATTGGTATCTTCCATTAAACACATGCACTTCTTAAACTTACACAAAAACTTTTATGCGATTGTTTTTTGCCTTTTACTGGTCTGATTTGATAGGGTCTAATTTTTCTGATATGATCTAATAAACAATAAGAAAAAGGTGAAGAAAATCGTAAATCTAAATTTCAATCCCTTTTGATACATCAATTGGTATCTTCCATTAAACACATGCACTTCTTAAACTTACACAAAAACTTTTATGCGATTGTTTTTTGCCTTTTTCTGGTCTGATTTGATATGGTCTAATTTTTCTGATATGATCTAATAAACAATAAGAAAAAGGTGAAGAAAATTGTAAATCTAAATTTCAATCCCTTTTGATACATCAATTGGTATCTTCCATTAAACACATGCACTTTTTAAGCTTACAAAAAACTTTAATGTGAGTGTTTTTTGTTTTTTTCTGGTCTGATCTGATATGGTCTAATTTTTCTGATATGATCTAATAAACAATAAGAAAAAGGTGAAGAAAATTGTGAATCTAAATTTCAATCCCTTTTGGATTTTGATATATCAATTGGTATCTTCTATTAAACAGAAGCAGACATGCACTTCTTAAGCTTACAGAAAGCTTTAGGAAATTCAGATTACATGATTAATTACCAGCCGTCTCTCATATATTCCATACAAAGTTGCAAAAGGGCTTTTTTACTGTACATTGTGTAAGGGAACAGAAGATGAGAAGCAGATCAGGGGCAACTAATTGAAGTTAATTACTTCATTGGAAGAGAGGCACTCATCCACAAGCTGGCGAAGGTTCGGATTCTCTAGTGCAGCTGCAATTCTCTCTTTATCGTTCAATTGTTTGTTCACTACAAAGATATACAAAGCATATCAGATATTAACCAAGAAGCTGAGAAGATTACACGCGTAAAAATTACAAAAAGTAGATATTCCAAAAAAAAATATATTGAAATGAATCTAACAAGATGGCACGTGAATTTATTATTTTTAGTAACAGAGAGAGTATTAGACAAGGGATTTCAGTTATCAGAAAGCTTAACCTGATTCTTCATCTGCATGAGAGCCAGGGGATACTTTGATGTCAACCTGTGAAATAATGAAAATAATCATTTAACTGATTCAGAAAATCATAGCGTCTGATCCCCATTACTGCATAAACAGCTCAATTTCACATTGAATCAAGCATCAGCAATTCTGATTTTTGCAGTTTGGCACATATATATAGCAGATTAGCAGCAGACGTGAGTCGTGATGCATAACAAAACAAGTGACAATATGGGCGATCTCTAAAGAAGTTCTCAGAAAATATAGCAACCATGGAACAATTGGGAAAACAAGTTGAAGCAGCAAATACCTAACCTTATAATGTGGCGGGAAATAATGCTTGAGTTTAACTCTTAGGCACAGGCCAATAACAGTTGCCATACTACAATGTTGGATGGTTGGCGTGAATGTTATCCTGTTCAACAAAGCCATACGATATCATGGGTGAACGAAACAGACTAATTTAGTATGGAATACCGGACTAAACAACTTTTTCTCCTGCAGAATTAATCTTTAACTGACCAAGTATCTCATTTTGAAGTAGCGACAGAAAAGTTGCAATTGTGAATACTTGTGAACAGACAGTTATTAATAAAATCTGGGAATGGTGTTCTTGTGACGTGTATGTAGGTGGCAATGCAGGGATCTTCCAAAAGTAAGGAAGGAAAACAATCGAGATCATCGTGAAAAAAACAAGATAGTATGGTGTACCAATGAAATCTCAACATAACTTCTTGGTGGTTATTTTTAATGACTTTTCGTTAATTCGGTTCCATCCCAAAATCAATTATCCCAGATGGGAAGTAGATATCCAAGCTTCTAAGGCTATGTTCCGTTCACCTTATTTCAGGAAAAATAAGTTCAGTTAAGTTCAAGAAAAATAAGTTTAGTTAAGTTCAGGAAAAATAAAGGTTGACCAAGTATAATTTATAACTAAAATAAGTTTTGATAAGTTCTAATAAGTTCAGATAAGTTCAGATAAATTCAGGAAAAATAAGTGAAAATCATGTGAATAGAACGCACCCTAAGTTGAATATTATCCGGTTATCCATATTCCATACTCTGATCAAAATATGGTTTATGCCCCCGTATTGTGCACCCTGTTTTTAAATGAACATATAGTTCAAATACAAAGAACATATTGTTCATACCCAAAAAAACATATAGCCCATGAATATGTAGTTCAAGTACCAAAAACATATAGTTTAAATATTTTACTAGTACATGTACATTGAAATCATTCTTCATTTTCATTAGATTCTCAATAAATGTTCATCAGGGTGCACAACCATTGTGCACCTGGGTGTATAATCCAACTTGCGTATTCCGATAGATGGGTGACAACTTTACATGGGTATGTTTTCATACGGGGCCTAGTGGTCTATACTGAATCGTGTGTCCGATAAATCTCATGTTCGAATCACCCATATTGCCCTTATAATTCATTTGCCACAAAAAAAAACTTAGTACTCCGTATAATATTAAACCGAACACGGTAACTTCAACAAATCACTCCCTCTGTCCTAAAAGATATCTCCATTGTAGCTTTTCGGGTCAAACTTTAAAAATTTTGACCGTAAATTCTTATTTACTTAAGATATAATATAGTCATGGGTAATTTGTTAGATTCGTTTCAATATATATTTACAGAATATCCACTTTTTATAATTTTTACGCGCGTGTTAAATTATAAATATTTAACTTTTAACTCGTATCTTAAAGAATGTGAAAAGTGAAATGCCTCGATTGTCAATTTTTTAGTGGGGCGGAGGAAGTAATCAGTGTACTTTATTTTTGGCAATTAAAGTAACCACTTTACTAATGACCAAAATGAGAAATACAAAAAAAAAAAAAAAAAGTGTAAAAATAAACAGATCAAGAACTAAACTAAAGATATTAACACTACAGTAGTTCGTATTAAGAAAAGGAAGGGAGATTAAAAAAAAGGTACTCACAAAATACGAGCAAGATTATCATCAACAGTAATTGAATCCTCAGAAAGAACACTCAGCTGCTCCAGTGAATATGAGTGCTCTGGATCTCTTATATCCCGAACATGATCTGTCACCAAGTTAAAGATCCTTCTTTTTTAACAAAAAAAATATTTAAAATAAAATTATTAAAAAAGAAAAAAACAGAGGATATCATAAACATCAAGAGGATCAACGGTGGAGGATGAGTCATCATCATCAGCAACAGCAGTAGCAGGGAGAATGTATTCGGTGCGGGCGACTCTTTCTTTCTTAGCGTGGACCACCGGGTTGGCGTTACACAATCCTACCGTCATGATTGGATCCACGGTCGATATTTTTTTATTTTTTATTTTTTGTTGTTGAGAAATTAAGAAGAGATTAGTACTCCGTAGTCCGTAATAGAAAGTGATGAGAGATTATAGTTGGGCAGGAGGAGAGAGAGATTTTAGGAAGACGGACAAAATAGAAGTTTTGTAGAGCTGATCAAATAAAGTGGTGACACGTTGCGGAAATTTGTACGGGGGGAGAGGGGACTTGACCCACTCTTAACAAATATATAAAATAATATCGAATCTGTATCAACAAAGTCCCGTAGCTCAGTTGGTTAGAGCGTTGGTCTTATGAGCCGAAGGTCGCGGGTTCGAGCCCCGCCGGGACTATATTTTTTCATCGGAACTTTGTTCCGCAAATAACGCACCATGGTTGACTTTTACTATAACTATTATTTTGTATATATCGATACGCGTCTAACATGAACCCCACTTGACAAAAAATTTCTTAAATACGAATCACAAAAGATGAACAAAGTCGTAGTGTGAATAGTGGGAAAAACAAATGATGCGATATTTTTGGAACGAAGGAAGTATATTTTGTCATTTTAATTATATTTTTTTCATTTAATTTTTAACCTGTATTTTTTCCGTTGGCTGGAACTCGTATGAATCATCTATTATCTTTGATCTTTACCAAAATATTCGACGTAATGTTGGTCTCCCTATATAAATTACTCCATATTAATTCACTTTGGAGTATTTGAAAGAATGGTAATACTAATTTCATTTTTAGACAAACTCTTGTCTCATCTATGAGTACTTATATTAGAGCTCTAAATATTTTTACGGAATGAAACATACTTACCTGTATTGATACCAGGGATGCTAGTATTCCTAAGAATTGTGTTTCTCACTCTCCTAGCACCATCCGGGTTGCATGGTCACCCTTATTCATTGGTTGTTTGATAATTAATTTTGATGGTTACTTTCGTAATAATTCCAAAAGGAAGGTTATGTTTAGATATCATATGGGTAATAATGTTGTTAACTGTATATACAACGTACCTTGGCACAACATCTCAGATTCTTGCAGAAGCATTCCACAACCGTCTTTTGTTAATTATTGAGCATAATATTCGCCATGTGTTTCGTTGAAGGCAATAACTTATTGATTATTAAGCACAATTCAGCTCCTAATAGATGATGTAAAATATCTGTTGACCCACTATGAGTCTTAGGCCCTGTTCTTTTGGCTTAATTTCAGCTTCAGGACTTGTTTGGCAATTCAGTTCAGTTCAGTTCAGTTCAGTTCAGTTCAGTTCAGTTCAGTTCAGGAGCATTCAGTTCAGTTCAGTTCAGTTCAGTTCAGTTCAGTTCAGTTCAGTTCAGGAGCATTCAGTTCAGTTCAGTTCAGTTCAGTTCAGTTCAGTTCAGGAGCATTAAGTTCAGTTCAGTTTAATTCAATTCAATTCAACTTAATTTAATTTAATTTAATTTAATAATAATAATAATAGTAATAATAATAATATTATTATTGTTATTTTTAATATTACTTATATTATTATTTATATTATTGTATTACTTATTATTTATACTTATATTATTATATTATTATATTACTTATTATTTATACTTATATAATAATATTACTTATTATTATTATTATTATTATTATTATTATTATTATTATTATTTATAACTAAATATTTATTAATGATTAATATAATTATTTATTATTTATTATTATTATTATTATTTATTATTTATTATTTATTATTTATTATTTATTATTTATTATTTATTATTTATTATTTATTATTTATTATTTATTATTTATTATTTATTATTTATTATTTATTATTTATTATTTATTATTTATTATTTATTATTTATTATTTATTATTTATTATTTATTATTTATTATTTATTATTTATTATTTATTATTTATTATTTATTATTTATTATTATTATTTATTATTTATTATTTATTATTTATTATTTATTATTTATTATTTATTATTTATTATTTATTATTTATTATTTATTATTTATTATTTATTATTTATTATTATTATTATTATTATTATTATTTATTATTTATTATTTATTATTTATTATTTATTATTTATTATTTATTATTTATTATTTATTATTTATTATTTATTATTTATTATTATTATTTATTATTTATTATTTATTATTTATTATTTATTATTTATTATTTATTATTATTATTATTATTATTTATTATTTATTACTTATATTTATTACTTATTACTTATTACTTATTACTTATTATTTATTATTTATTATTTATTATTTATTATTTATTATTTATTATTATTATTTATTATTTATTATTTATTATTTATTATTTATTATTTATTATTTATTATTTATTATTTATTATTTATTATTTATTATTTATTATTTATTATTTATTATTTATTATTTATTATTATTATTATTATTTATTATTTATTATTTATTATTTATTATTTATTATTTATTATTTATTATTTATTATTTATTATTTATTATTTATTATTTATTATTTATTATTTATATTTATTATTTATTATTTATTATTTATTATTTATTATTTATTATTTATTATTTATTATTTATTATTTATTATTTGTTTCGGTAATATATTCTGTTAAGTTAAGTTAAGTTAAGTTAAGTTAAGTTCAGTTCAGTTAAGTTCAGTTCAGTTCAGTTCAGTTCAGTTCAATTCAGTTCAGTTCAGGAGCATTCAGTTCAGTTCAGTTCAGCTCTAAAGAACAAGGCCTTATTTCTTAGTCTTAGTTTACGTGGAGACGTGGAGTAATAGTAACATACTAGTATAGAACCCGTGCAATTGCACAGTTTTATAAGTTTGTACTGATATTTTAAATAAAATCATTTAAATGAGTGGTGATATCTACTGTTTTTTTAAAAATAGTTCGAATTGTAAAAATCATACTGAATAACTAATTGTTGTAAATTATAGTTTTTATGACTCTTTGCAACACACATGGTCAATTTTGCACATTTTACATTTCAAAAGTTCGTGTTTGCTTCTCAATTTCTATTTTGTTTCGTATATGTTTTGTTTTTATTTGTGTGTGTAATATATGTATTTTTTAAGTAGTTCATATATGAAATTGATAAAAACAACCAATATCATTTTTATCTTGTTTTGTATCACACGTCCTGTATACGCCCTTAAGTAGTTAATATTTTCAGGTAACAAAGATAATCCGATTATATTACTCCCTCCATTCCTTTTTGTTGTTCCCATTTCCTTTTTTGGCATTTCTTTTTGTTGTTCCCCTACTGAATCTTTACTATTTTTGGCCATAGTTTTTTTACCAATTTACCCTAAGATTCCCCACTATTTACCAAAAAAACCCTAAGATTCTACCCTTTTTCCACCCTCTTTTTCCCCACCACCCTTATTTAATTAATTTCCCATCCCCATAACCCCACCCCACTACCCGTCACTTTCACTTCAACCCCCCTCCTCACATTTCTGATTTCTCCCTCTCTCTTCAACCTCCTTTCACTTTTCTCTCTCTCCTCCTTCCTTTCTCTGTTTCTCTTATCTCATACCCTCAAGAACATCGGATGTTCTTCATTTTCATCTTCCTCCTCTCACTTTTCTCTCTCTCCTCCTTCCTTTCTCTGTTTCTCTTTCTCATACCCTCAAGAACATCGGATGTTCTTCATTTTCATCTTCCTCCTCTCACTTTTCTCTCTCTCCTCCTTCCTCTCTCACTTTTCTCTCTCCTCGTTCAATATTGCCGCCACCACCACCCGAAAAAGCTGTAGAATACGTATTATGGTTTTAGATGGTGAAATTCGACCATGAAAACCCTAGATCTAGAGTTTTCATGGTCGAATTTGATCTCTAAATCCTCAAAATCGTGAAATTGAGATCAATTGGGTATTTATTTATTTTTGTATTCACGTTTCAAATTTTAAGGGTTTTTTTTTTGCGAACTTACGACGAATTTCTGAGTTGTTTTTTTGGTTGATTTTGGTCGAGTTTTATGGGTTAATTTTTGTCGAATTTTTGGTTGGTTTTGGACGAACTTTTTGTCGAAATTTTTGGTCGAATTTCGGGTTGAATGTTCTCGAATTTTGGTTTGATTTTGGTCGATTTTTTGGGGTTTATTTTGGTCTAAATTTGGGTTGAATTATCTCGATTTTCTTGTCTAATTTTTGGGTTGATTTTGGTTGAACTTTCTCGAATTTCTGGGTTTAATTTTGGTTGAATTTGTTCGTATTTCTAGGTTGAATTTTGCTCGATTTTTGTTGAATTTGGGTTGAATTTGTACAATTTTCTGGTTGAATTTGTTGTTCGATTTTCTGGGTTTAATTTGTTCGATTTGGGTTGAATTTTCCTGATTTTCTGGGTTGAATATGTTCGTATTTATGGGTTGAATTGTGCTCGAATTTGTTCACGAATTTGTGAGTTGATTGAAGTCTAAATTTCTGGGTTTTTGTTGGATTTTCTTATTTTTTGGTTATATTTTAAATCGAATTTTTTGTTTCGATTTAGTGGTTCGATTTAGAGTTGTTCTAATTTTGTTCTTTTTCTGGTTCGATTTTAATCTGATTATTTTGTTAATGAAATATCTCTCATTTATCTTATTTATTTAATATTTTCTCTCTCCTTACTTTATTTTAAATATATAATCTCTTACACACAATCATTATTCTTACACCCAATCATTACTCTTATCCCAATACAAACAAAGATTCAGTTTTCTTAAAAACCCCCCAACATTCTTTATGGGAACAACATAAAGGAATGGAGGGAGTACTTTCTTGGTTTAAGCCTACTAACATTTAATATTAAAATATCAGGACTTTATTGCATGTGTCCTGCTTTGCAATCTTGATCACACTCTTACTTTTGTTTGTGGAAAGTTATACAGAACTTGCATCGCCTTCCGACTCAAGAGTCGTAGCATCCTCTTGAGGTCTTTTAATGAGCTATGATATCTACTATTTTTCTTAAAAGTTCGAATTGTAAAAATCATACTGAGTAACTAATTGTTGTAAATTATAGTTTTTATGACTCTTTGCAACATACATGGTCAATGTTGCACATTTTACATTTCAAAAGGTCGTGTTTGCTTCTCAATTCCTATTTTGTTTCGTATATGTTTTGTTTTTATTTTGTGTGTGTAATTAATATATGTATTTTTTAAGTATTTCATATATGGAATTGATGAAAACAACCAATATCATTTTTATCTTGTTTTGTATCACACGCCCTCTATACGCCCTTAAGTAGTTAATATTTTCAGATAGCAAAGAGAAAAAATTATATTACTGTCTAAAAACCTTAAGTAAGAATAAAGCTGGAAGTTACATGTGTAGAGTTTGTGACCAAATCCAAGTTTTATTATTTGGGAGTATATCTCTAAAGCATCAACAACGCATCAAGTCCATAAAAGCTTAAAACCTTATTAATAAATTCCTTATACATATTTCAAAACGCCATAGAAACTGCAATGTATGGATATTACATTTCTACTGAAAATTTTGGAGTTGAATCACGTAAGATAATTAAATATTGTCAAATTATCCAAAAACACGTTAAAAATATTAAAAGGTTTGTAAATGACTTTATTGGTTTAAGCCTACAAACATTTATTTAATATTCAAATATCTAGACTTTATTGCATTTGTCCTCCTTTTCAATCTTGATCACACTCTTACTTTTGTTTGTGGAAAGTTGTGCAGAACTTGTATCACCTTCGGGCTCAAGAGTCGTAGCATCCTCGTGAGGTATTTTCGTAGGAGTATTATAGTTAATAGTTGAGTACTCATTGTTCTCACATATTACCGACGTAGAATCCTACAATAAAGAAAATTGTTATAAAAGTAAAATAGTAATTTTAATACTGTAAAAATTGCACTTCGTCAGAATTCTAACTTTGAAATATAACTTTCTCCTTTGCAGTGTTAAATTTGACTGATTCACAAGAGGACGTGATTTCCCCTTCATGTTCTTGCAAAATAATTTTAATGATTTAAATTTCATTTAAAAAGTAGGACTGATATATGGCAAGATTTGGGTATAAGTTGCGATTAACTACATTACCTCAACGACATTGTCAACCTCAATGAATTTGTTGATCAATTGCTCATCATTAGAAATTCTAGTAACAGTGTATTGTTCCCAATCTTGATCAAGATTATATTTAGTAATTTGAATCCTAAAATAAAATATCTTTTATTTAAAAGTGTTTTAAATTCTTCAGGAAAGGAATCACTTTTATCATCCTGCAAAATAAAATTATTTAAGTAAGTGCATAAAAATAAAATATTTCTAATGATTTCTAATTTCATCATTAATATTATTTCTCACAAATTTACCTTGGATAACTTATCTTTTAAATCAAATGTCGATACTTGAAGGATTCGGAAAACCTCTCGGTCAAACATGACAAATGTGGCACTTCCGCTCTCATCTTCTACGGTTACTTTGACAGTCTACCTATCTCTCAATTAAATAGTTTAGGCTTTAAGAAGATATTCATTTGCAAACCACGAAAAATAGCATACATTAGTTATGAATAAAAAATTTCCTTGGTGGTGCAGATTTAACATGTAAATCACATTTTGAGCACCAAAACCTTCCTCTTCCTTCGTACTCAACCTTCTTGTTACAATTTTTACATGAGTTGTAATAC
This sequence comes from Spinacia oleracea, assembly GCF_020520425.1. Lineage (NCBI taxonomy): Eukaryota > Viridiplantae > Streptophyta > Magnoliopsida > Caryophyllales > Amaranthaceae > Spinacia > Spinacia oleracea. The sequence goes on from NC_079489.1 coordinate 153,345,525, forward strand.
CAATTGGTTTTAGTTTCAATATTGACAATGATAGCTAGTGTCACGGAAGCATTCCTAATGAATTTGTAAATAAGAGTTATATTTTTCTTTTCCTAATATAAAAATATCCGACAGTTCTAATTCTTGTTATAATGACGATGATTTTCTTCACCTTACCTTAGTCCTCTCGCATATTTTCTCCAAAAACACCTTTTCAGACATTACTAAAAACTCATCGGATATGGAATGTGAATTTTGACTTGATAAATGAGTAAGTTTTGTGATTGACAATTATCCGCATTGGTGACACTGCCATTAAAATATTAGCAATTGTAATTTAGTCAGAAAGTAATAGAAACTGATCCATGAAAAAATAAAGAACGCGATCTATGTTAAAATTTTCTTCCACCATCGCACAAGCCACAAGGTTATGTTTTTGAGTTTTAAAATGTTAAAATATCACAAAAAAGAAAAAAGTTTATTGCCCATAAATTCCTTTATTTTAGCAAACTGGATTATAGCAATGACACGTTCTTCACTTTTATGATTCTTATATTTTGACATTTACTAGCTCAGCAAACTCCCCAAACAATACGCACTTCAATATGTTATTGCTATCAATGACAAATAAAAATTTAAACATGTGAACAGAATAGTAATACGAATTAGTAATTAAAAATTGAATTTAATGTAATCAACATGGAGAAAATATTATACCTTAAGTCTCTCATTTTCATCTATAACTTCCAGCTTGACTTAGCATCCTAATTTGCTTTATTTTCTTTATCGCCCATTACGATAACCTCACCAATTACATCTGAAGTCAAATATATAGTTATCGCAATAACATGTATTTCAAGATGCCCTTAGTGATGCTAATAAAAATAAAAGAAGTAAACTATACATGCTAAGAACATGTCATTCAACTCCTTCTTCAATATCGTCTCAAAAGGTACAATTTTAAACCCATGTAAGGGGAGTTTATCATCATCACTTACGACTTCGATTGTAGTTTTGTAGAAAAAGTTTATTTTGTAAGTACTGGGCCGGGTGCCGCTCTATGTTTAAATTTATTTCCGACTACTCCAAAATTAGCAATCACCCGAGTAACACCTTCTTTCAACTCTTTTTCAATTTTGTCAATGAGTGTGCTCCTAATACTGGCTAGAATCTTCGATCTCTGTAATCAAAATAAATTCATTATAAAAGATAATATACCAATTCAAAAACCGGCCAATAAAATAAAATTGTTTAAAGGTTTTAATATACCTTTTCGTCTACCAAAACGGTTTCAAGGGATCCAGGTTTTTCCGGTTGGTAATAATATGGTGCCTCCCATTCATACTCCTAATATTCACACTCTAATTTTCAGGGGTGAGATCATTGAGCATGGTTATTGGAAGAGCCATAGAACACAGAGAAATATATTGCAAGTTGCACATTTGTATGATATATGTTGTGTATTGTGTATCCATGTTTAGATTATATATTGAAGAGAATACGTAATTTTATTGCAATGATTTGCATGATATGTATAGTCCGTATGATATTTGCCGTGGTCATAAAACCGTGAGATACAAACTTGGTTAATTTGTCAAAATATGGTAAATCAAATATTTGATTCCTTCTACTATAATTTCAAAAAGAATAAAATCTTAGTCAACCTTTTCATAATTATTACGATAAATTTGTAAGGTTTGATACAATAATGGAAAGTAAAACAAAGATTTGCTATAAGTTGCCAAACTTAATATACTACGGAGTAAACTTTATCAAATCTTTTAAATTTGTCAACTTTGAAACCTTATGTAATCTTTTAGAAGATAATATACATGCTAATTAAATTAAGAAGAATCCGAAAATATATCATATAATTAAACACAACTAATTAAATTATATCACATTATTTTTGTAAGGTTTGATACAATAATGGAAAGTAAAACAAAGATTTGCTATAAGTTGCCAAACATTAATATACTACGGAATAAACGTTATCAAATCTTTTAAATTTGTCAACTTTGAAACCTTATGTAATTTTTTAGAAGATAATATACATGCTAATTAAATTAAGAAGAATCCGAAAATATATCATATAATTAAACACAACTAATTAAATTATATCGGAGAGAGGAACTTTCCTTTTAGTATAGGTATAGAAGATTCTTTAGGATTCGTTAGAGTTGTATTCCTAGTTAGTTTACAAAGTTTGACTGCAATAAGATAATTTTTTGGGGACGGATAATATAAGACATGATAAAGTTCAAAGAGAAGACTATGCTTTTGTGTAATTTTTTTTTTTCACAAAAAAAAAACAAACCTCGCATTTACCATTGTACCCTTGTTTTAATATCCTTGCCAATTTTCCATTCCCCCAATCGGCCATCGCCTTCAATTCGTCCCTTTTCCTCTCCTCAGCTCTCCTGTCCATCATCACCGCCGTCCACCGCCGTTCACCGCCGTCCACCGCCTTCCGTCCGCCCATCTGACTCCAGAAGAACTTCTTTTGGTTGCACCGGTCACTAATTCGCTTCTCTAATCATCCTATTCCTGAAAGGCTAGGTAAAATAAAAGGCTCAATGATCAGCTGCGTTGGAAGTTAATTTCTTCTCCTCAAAAAGGTAAGACTAAATCTTCACCAGATCTTTTATTCCTATCTGATTTCAATTGAATTCCCAATTTTCATTCATTACCTTGTAGAAATTGCCAATTATTTTGGGTTTTCATTAGATTGAACATTTTTTAAAGGAACTTCTTTTTGTCGAATTGTTGGTGTAAAATTTAGATGATTACAATTCTGGGTAGGGAGGAATAAAAACCGCGTTTATAATTGAAATGATGATAAGAAGAAGAGAACTATTGTTTTGCAGAATAATTTAGGTAGTTTAAGATTGTCAATTCTTACTCATTGAGTAGGATTGTAATGTCTTTGTGAAACTAGTTTCTATTGAATTACTGAAATAGTTTGGATTCTATTAAATGATTCCCATGATATTGGACTTTGTATTGTGTAATTGATCTTGTTTTTGTACAGAGAAATGGTCCACAGTGCATATGACTCGTTCGAGTTATTCAATGACTGCCCCACAAAGATTGATGCTGTTGAATCCTATGGTTCAAAGCTTCTCCTCGGCTGCAGTGATGGATCCCTTCGAATCTACGCTCCTGAATCCAGCTCTGATGCATCCCCGCCGTCTGATTATCGTTCCACCCAATTAGAGCTTCTTAAAGAACCCTACTTTCAGGAGAGAATCATAAATGGCTTTGCAAAGAGGCCAATTACTGCAATGGAAGTTTTGAGTTCAAAAGAACTCTTAATTTCTCTCTCTGAATCAATTTCAGTTCATAAGCTCTCCTCTTTTGAGACTGTTGCTGTAATTTCCAAGGCCAAAGGTGCTAATGCTTTTTCATGGGATGATTCTAGGGCCTTTTTGTGCTTTTCCAAGCAGAGAAGGGTCTATATTTTCCGGCATGATGGTACAGTTTCCACTTAGTAATCTTGTGATTGTTTAAGTAATGCATTCGAGTATTTAAATGTACACTGATGTGTTTATTTAAGTTCATAATGTAGTATGGATTTTTTTTTCTTTCTTACAATTGCATGACCAAAATAATTGAAATGCATACTCTAGATTATGGAAAGATGCTTTTTCACTTGACACGATTTTACCCTTCAACGTCAAGTGATCTTAATACTGTTCAATTATTCATGTCTCCTGTTGTTACTTCATACAAAGTAAGATTTCTTTGGCTACAACAGAAAAATTCTTATATGATGATGAACTATATAAAGATTGGAATTTATACGAAAGAACAAAAAAAAAACAGCAATAATCTGGAGGGTTCATTTTGATTATGATTTTTGCTTGTGGGCTTTCACTTGATGGTGAGTACTTGTTGGTTCTCTTTCTATTTGTATAGGAGGCCGGGGTTTTGTCGAGGTGAAAGACTATGGTGTTCCAGATACTGTGAAGTCAATGTCTTGGTGTGGTGAAAATATATGCATTGGATTTCGAAAGGAATACATGATTCTTAATTCTAGTACTGGTGCATCGTCTGAAGTGTTTTCTTCGGGGAGAATCTCCCCACCTTTGGTAGTGCCTCTTCCCTCTGGAGGATTTCTTCTTGGCAAGGTGAAGAGTGTTTCTTTTTATATATATTTTGTTTGGAGTGAACAAGGATCAAGATTTTGGGAAATAATCCTCCTGGCATCATTACTGAAATATAGTTGACATAAATAATTTGTGGGAAGGACTTTTATGTCATGAATTTCTAGAAGATGTTACTCAGTTGACGGAGGAGGATATGCTTTTAGGTGTCAATTACTTTGGTTTAGAATGATTATTGGGTGCTTACATGATTCTTGCATATATGTTGCCTGTTACTTGCAGGATAATATCGGGGTTTTTGTGGACCAACACGGGAAGCTTGGACAAGAAGGCAGGATTTGTTGGTCTGAGGCTCCCAGTCAAATTGTTATTCATGAGCCTTATGCTATAGGTCTCTTGCCTAGACATGTTGAGGTGAGCTAAGCAGCTAACTAAGCAGTGCAAAATTGAAGCTCAAGAGGAAAGCAATTTTTCTGCTTTTTCTTTGACTTATCTAATACATTAACTTATATTATATCCGACTGTTAATGCAGATACGGTCTCTTCAACAACCATTTCCACTTATACAAACTGTTGGCTTGCGGAATGTTCGGCATGTCATTCGCAGCAACGGTGCTATTCTTGTTTCACTAGAAAAATCCATCAATGGCCTTTTCCCAGTTCCTCTTGGTGCGCAGGTACTGTTTGATCCTTCTAGTACCATGCTCTATACTCAGTCTGATTAATTTAGTTTATTTTTAGTGTGATACAATAAGATGTTGATCTTATGGACCTCCCAACTTATCTAACAGTCACATCTATGTTTTAATTAATGTATTTGCCTCACCTGCTTTTAAATTCACCCTGTGCTGGATTTTACTTGAATCCTCCGAGTTTTGAATTGATGTAGTTGATTCACCATGACATACAAGCCTTTACTGCAGTTGCTTATACCAATTTGAATGTAAATCAAGAAACCATTTTCAGAAGAAAAAAAAAAGTAGCTCAAATTTGTTGCGTGCTTGAATGAATTTTAAGCCGTAAAGGAAAGACACGGTATGAATTAATATTAGATAGCATATAAGAATAGATTAAATCCTGGAAGTCACCGTTTCTGCCAGTGACTGTTGGAGTATTGGATCAGATTGCTGTGTGTGACGAGAACATCAAATTAAGGGTAGTATAGAATTTCGGCCACAAGTTCCATTAATTTTATATAGGCCAGGGTTTACCTTTTCTTCATCCTATGCAATTTATATTCAGGTTCTAATCTTATCATGGAGACAAATTTTGTGGGAATTAGCAATTTGTTGACCCACACAACTTTTTCAAATGCAGATAGTGCAATTAACAGCATCTGGCAATTTTGAGGAGGCCTTATCTTTGTGTAAACTTCTTCCACCGGAAGATTCAAGCCTTAGAGCTGCAAAGGAGAGCTCAATTCACATTAGGTAAACATTTTCTTCATGATTGTGCAGCTTATTTATTAATTCAATATCTACATAGTAAATCAGTAATGTAAGCACAGTTCATTCACGCTCCTACGTCATGTCGAGACTCGAGAGTGTGAAATCTGTAGGATAATATAGATGCATAAAGCGGAATTTCAGGAAACAATTTCCTAACATCTATCACAGGATCACATGCATAACAATAGTATAGATCAAATTAAGACGAAAGAATAATCACCTTTGTAGCGTGTTCGCCCGTTCGTATGCAAGCTTCGAAGATCGTAGAGCCCCACTTGTTGCTACTCTACTCAGTCCACAAGCACCAATTGGATCCCACGTATGCTAGTACGGAAGAGAATGATCAAAATCAGTCCCTTGCTTTGTATGGGAAGAACGGTGTTTAGAGAATGAGAGTTAGGGTTTTTGTGTTTTCCTTTTCTTTGTCGGATATTGAATATTGAATGAACTGGCAAAAGGTTTTAGACAAATTCATGGTATTGACTATGATGAAACCTTCTCACCAGTAGCCATGCTGAATTCCATTAGGATAATCCTTGCGATTGCTGTCTTTCATGACTATGAGATTTGGCAGATGGACGTCAAAACCGCTTTCTTGAATGGGTTCTTGAAAGAGGATGTGTACATGACACAACCACAAGGTTTTGAAGATCCAAACAGTCCAAGGAAAGTTTGCAAGCTTAATAAGTCCATTTATGGGCTAAAGCAAGCATCCCGGAGTTGGAACCTCAGATTTGATGAGGCAGTCAAATCTTTTGGCTTCCTCTGAAATGAAGAGGAATCTTGTATATACAAGAAGTTGAGTGGGAGTAGTATTGCTTTCCTGGTCTTGTATATGGATGACATACTTCTCATAGGAAACGACAAGACCGTGCCTGAATCAGTCAAGGAATGACTTAAAAGTTGTTTCTCTATGAAAGACCTAGGAGAAGCTGAGTACATCTTGGGAATAAGGATCCATAGAGATAGATCCTAAAGGCTGATTGGACTTAGCGAAGAGACTTATATTGATAAGGTTCTTGCAAGTTTCAAGTTAGAAAACTCCAAAAGAGGTTTCATTCCCATGCAACATGGCATATCACTTGGCAAAACTCAGTGTCCTTCGACCCCTGATGAGGTCAAGCGTATGAGTAATGTTCCTTATGCCTTTGCAATAGGATTCATTATGTATGCCATGGTACGCACTCGACCGGATGTTGCGTATGCTTTGAGTATGTGCAGCAGATACCAGTCAAACCCAGGAGAGGCGCACCGGATGGCAGCAAAGAATATCCTTAAGTACTTGCGAAGGACTAAGAATAATTTCTTAGTTTACGGTGGAGATAATGAGTTGGTTGCCACTGGATACACCGATGCAAGCTTCCAGAGTGACAAAGATGATTTCCGATCACAATCTGGTTTCATATTTTGTCTCAATGGAGGGGCTGTGAGCCGGAAGAGTTCTAAGCAGAGTACCATCGCAGATTCTACAACAGAGGCTGAGTATATTGCAGCAAGTGATGCAGCAAAAGAAGCTATTTGGATCAAAAAGTTCATTAGTGAACTTGGGTAGTTCCTAACATTGAAAATGGCATTGAGTTGTATTGTGAGAACAATGGTGCCATTTCTCAGTCCAAGGAACCCAGATCACACCAGAAATCCAAACATGTGCTCAGGAGATTCCATCTTATTCGAGAGATCGTTGAAAGAGTAGATTTGAAAGTAAGCAAGGTTCATACGGAGGATAACGTGGCTGATCCTCTGACTAAACCGCTAGCTCAACCTAAGCATGAGAGTCATACTAGGTCTATGGGGCTTAGGCATATGGGAGAATGGCTTTAGGTTGTTTACTTCATGTTTACAATTGTAAAGACATTTATTATTCCTTGAATGTTTATCAATAAAAGTTCATTCTTATTTAATTGCTTGGTTTAGTATCAAATAAAATGTCCAAATAACTTGTGTTTTCAAATAGGATTATCGAAAACGTTTTGATAATAGAACCCTATAAAGTGAACTGAAATCACAATTTATTAAAGTCCCTAGTCTAAATCACTAAATTGGATATAAGTGATTTATGTAAAGACTAGCATGTAATTAATTGATAGCGCAGTTCCATGGGCTATGGAGACATAGAGATGTCTAATTGATTATATGGATGCATATTTGATGCATTGAGACTTGACCTAACTAGATTCTAAAAGTAGAATCAAACTTCTATATTTAGTGGATTCCTTAGACATGAGTATGTCTTAATAACCATGAGACAATTAGTTTAACTTTGACGCTGTTAAACGCCGCGCCGTAAAATGAGGTTATAAAGGCAGTGTTCAGGTGGGCTAAGAATTGAGTGGGAGTTATGGTCATACAAGAGTGAATAAGTCCTCCTATTTGATAGGAATGGTGTCTGGGCCTCTTGATGAGCGAGAACTGAAAAATTGCATGGCCATGCGGAATAGGATTAAAATGTTAATCTTTATTTGAACAGTTCGAACTCGGCAATCAAGAAACAAGAATTTGAGAATAACATTGTGTTATCAAATTTTGGCATTAAGAGACTTAAGGAATTTAGCATTGCGTTCTTGTTTTCGGACAAGTGGGAGATTGAAGGAATTATGTCCTTAGACATTTCCGGCAATTACTAAATATAAATAGGAATTAATTATGAAGATAATAAGTTAATTATTTTAGTAATCATATTTGCTTGCTAGAGAATAAATGTGATTAGTAGGACAATATTGATTGAACCTACAACTAAAATATATTATTCCTATGAGGTCACACATATAAGCACTAATTGGAATGGGCCCAAAAGGCCCTATGGCAACCGGTCTATTAAGGGAAAGCATGTTGGGTTTTGTTTTGTGTTAACCTAAAACTCTCACATTATAATAGTTATGATGTCAGGGATTTAGAATTAACACAAAACAAAGCCCAACATGCTTTCCTTAATAGACCGGTTGCCATAAGGCCTTTTGGGCCCATTCCAATTAGTGCTTATATGTGTGACCTTATAGGATATATTCCAATTAGTGCTTATAGGAATGTGACCTACAATTTTTTTCTTTGCTCTTAAGCTATCTCCAAGGGTTTTTCTTGAGGCCACTATTATCTCTAAGAATCCCATTTTGGAGACTTTAAATTGTGGCACTGAAACTTTTTTAGGGTTCCAACTTCAGAAGAAAATGCTGATGCGAACTTGGGTTAATTCTATTGGACTCGCAGGGTCATATATGACCGTAGACTCTAGGATCATCGACCCAAATAAAGGGATATTCTATGCTTTGAGGCATTATGAACAAGGGTAAAAAGTGCTATGAGTTGGCTACTCGGCTTAGATTGTAATCATCCAAAATGACCTTGTCTGACCTTGTTGAAGGATATAAATCACTCTTTGAGACCCCTTTGAGGCCAAGCGGTAAATGTTGATAAATATCAACCTACTGTAGTTTCCCAATAGTTGTTTATCTTTCTACGCCACCATAATAACTCAAGGATACACACAGTATAAAGTCACTCTGCCTTTATTCGTAGTGCAGAGGGCCTCACTTTGGCTTTGCTGACGATGTCAGATTCACCTTCATTTTCTGGTTTTCTTGACCAGATTGTAACACTCATTCAGAGATTTCCTTTTCTTTTGTCTGGGTAAAAAATGAGCCTTGATAAAGAACTTGGACAACCTTCAACCAGCTTTCTTTGCTGTTAATGTTGAAACTACATGATTTGGATTCTGTTCCCTTTTCTAATATCTTTGTTTAATGCAGATATGCACATTATTTGTTTGAAAATGGTAGCTATGAGGAGGCCATGGAGCATTTTGGGGCTTCTCAAGTCGATATCACATATGTGCTTTCACTGTACCCATCTATTACTGCACCGAAGTCAACTGCGCTTACTGAGCCACAGAAGGTGATAGATTTCGGTTATGATGCTTCAGATCTCTCAAGGTGTTCGTCAGGCATATCAGATGATATGGAAGCTTCACCCAGAGCACAAAGTGACTTGGAGGAAAATGCGACTGTTGAGTCCAAGATAGTTAGCCACAATACTCTGATGGCTCTTATCAAGTTCTTGCAGAAGAAAAGGTACCATGTTATTGAAAAGGCTGCAGCAGAAGGAACAGACGAGGCCGTGTCTGACGCTTTTGGTACTAATTTCAAATCTTATGACTCCAATAGGTCAAAGAAGTCAAATAAGGTAACTCACTGTGTTTACTGTCTTTTGTTTTGAAATGTTAGACAGCATGTGGCTAATTAGGCTGTTGCCTTAAATCACATTTGATGGCTATCACAATCTTCTACAAGGTGATTGTCTTGATAAACACTTAGAGTAGTGGGTTTAGAACTTAAAAGTGCAATAACTGCCATATTAGTGATTTAATACTATCATTTTAAAATTGAAAATTTTATATAATACGAGGAATGCAATCACTTTCTTAATGTTTGTGTTCTATATGTATGCAAGTACAAGGAAAAAGTGGATTGTTCACGGGTGGTTGGAGGCCTTGATTTGATGGAAGAAGTGAATGGTTCTGTTGTTGTTGTAGTCGTAATATTTTTCACATTAGCTTCGCGTAATATCCACTTTCTCTTCTGAGTAATCGTTTTGTTAATTCAGTATTATTTACTGTTTTATTTGTACTTGGTAATTAAGGGCCGTGGCAGCATTCCCATCAGTTCAAGTGGTCGTGAGAGGGCTGCTATTCTGGACACAGCACTTTTGCAAGCTCTTATTCTGACGGGACAGTCTTCTGCTGCTATGGAACTATTGAGAGGTGTGAACTATTGTGACTTGAAGATATCTGAGGAGTTCTTGCATAAAAGAAATCAATATACTGTATTGCTTGAATTATACAAGTGCAATAGTATGCACCGCGAAGCTTTGAAGCTTTTGCTCCAACTAATAGAAGAGTCAAAATCAGAGCATTCACGACCTGAGCTCACCCAGAAGTTCACACCTGAAATGATCATTGACTATCTGAAGGTGATACTTTTATGCGCAGCTAAATATTTTTAAGATTCTTGCTCTATTTTCTCAGTGAAAGTTAATATACATTTTTTTGATGTTAGTTAATCATACACGTTAAGAACACAATTGAATTTGTATTAGAGCTTCTTTTTATGCAGCCTCTTTGTGGGACAGACCCCATGCTCGTGCTGGAATTTGCAATGCTTGTTCTTGAAAGCTGTCCAAGCCAGACTATTGAGCTCTTTCTATCAGGAAATATTCAAGCAGACTTGGTTAATTCCTATTTGAAACAGCATGCCCCAAATATGCAGGCTACTTATTTAGAACATATGCTTTCCATGAATGAAGATGGGATCTCTGGTAATCTACAGAATGAAATGGTGAGATTTTAATTTGATGCATTTGTTGCAAAGAGCTCTGTGTTTACTTTGAATAACTTGTGCTATAAACCTATCTTGGATCCATGGGGGTATGTATGCTTATTGTCCTTGACTCGTCTGCAAATACAGGTGCAAATCTATCTATCAGAGGTACTTGATTGGTATAAAGAACTGAGTTCACAACAGCAATGGGACGAGACAGCTTACTCTCCAACAAGGAAGAAATTATTGTCTGCTTTGGAGAATATTTCAGGGTACAATCCAGAAGGCCTCTTAAAGCGTCTTCCAGCTGATGCCTTGTATGAAGAAAGGGCTATGTTGTTGGGGAAACTGAATCAGCACGAACTTGCCCTTTCTCTCTATGTTCATAAGGTAATGCCATATTCTCCCCCCCTCTCTCTCTCTCTCTCAAACACGATATGCAATATGCAATTACCTTTCTTTTCCCCGACATCTATGTGTGTGTGTGTGTGTGGAAGAAAGGGGGAGGGGGGATGCCAGGGTTATTGTTGTGGGTGGAAGACAAGCACTTACACCATTATGAAGCTGTATTGCTAACTGTCCATAGTATGTGTTGATTTTACAAGTGATTTTGAGAATTTTTGGTTCTTTGAAGTTTATACAACTTTCAAGACGCAAATATTTTAACTGTATGAAAATTTTCTGCTGATATAACCCATAACTATGCATCCAAAATCTTCTAGTAGTGATGTATCAAAAAGTTTATCAGAATGAAGCTACCCACACAGTGTAAATATGTCAATTGCTTCAAGTTGTTTTAGGTGATCCTGCTAAATTTTATTTACTGAAAGGTGTTTTTGGGTGTAATTCTTGTCAGTTTGGGCAGAGCCTAATCCATTGCAGTGCTAGGCAGTAGATACGCTTTAACTATAAAGGCCTTAGGAAGACATTGTGGGCATCATGACTTAGTTTCCACCACTTGCATTATTTAATTATTGAAAACTATGGTTTACACTTGGGCTCCGTTTTGTAGGGCGTAAAACGTTTTCATGGAAAACGATTTTCCCTTTTTCAATCAGTGTACGTTGTTTGATTTGGCAAAGGATGGAAAATAATTTTCCATAACTACCTCAAAGGTGGAAAACCATTTTCCATTTGAAAGAAAAGGAAACCACTTTTCCATCTTTCCTCCCTACCTCCATCTTCCTTCTTCCCTCAATTTTCACCCATCTTCTCCCATTTTCCTTTTTCTATTGTTTCTTGTAAGAAGCAAAACAAAGGAAAACTAGTTTGTAATTGAGTTTTTCCTTGAAAAAAGTTTTCCATGAAAATTCATTTTTCACTGAAAACGTTTTAATCCTTACCCACTGAAAACCAAACGGAACCTTAATCCTTCGACTAGTTTTACATGTATATCATCTTTCTTAACCGTAGTGGTAAGCGATTGGAAAATTTCTCTCGTCCTGTTATACTTATTCACTGTATCTCTATCTTCAATTTCTGCGCAGCTTCATGTTCCTGAACTGGCTCTTTCTTACTGCGATCGAGTGTATGAGTCTCAGCTTAATCAATCTTCCAGAAAGTCTCAGAGCAATATATATCTTACTCTCCTGCAAATCTATTTGAATCCTAGAAGGTCCACAAGAAACTTTGAGAAACAAAACTATAATCTTGTCTCTACCCCTAATGCTGAAATCAAGAGGGTAAATTCCTCTGCTTCAATCAGAAGCAAAGTAGGTCGTTCAACTAGAAAAATTGCTGAAATAGAGGGTGCAGAAGACGTGCGTTTTAGCCCCAGCAATACAGACAGTGGGAAGAGTGATGGTGATGCAGATGAAGCCAACTATGAAGGGGGGTCCAACATAATGCTTGATGAGGCGCTTGATTTGTTGGGACGCAGATGGGAAAGAATCAATGGAGCACAAGCCCTGAAATTGTTACCAAGAGAAACTAAGCTAAAGGTTTGTTATTTTCTTTCAGAGTACGCCAGGAAATCTGGAAAATAGGTGTTTCTGCATATACCATGTAGGTTGCTTGATATTTGTGATGTGGCTACAATGTGTTACTAACAGGATAAGGTGATAAATCATGATGTTCTAATGAGAGCCTTGTTGGATTGTTCATTGTTGTTAGCTGGTTGCAGATAAAAGATTAATTTAGAGCAGCCATGATAGGGAAATGATGGATAATTTAGTAGTTATATTCAAGCATCAATTAAAAACTCATGATAATATTTTTATCTTACATGATGCTTTCTGTTCATGCATCTAACTTACTTTGAATCCGATCTTTTGCCTTTCTTTCCAACACATTTGAGTTGTCATTTATGAACTTCAGTTTTGTGAGATATGCAGAAAAGTAGTTGCATACATGAATTGATGCTGAATCTTTAGGAGTTTGAACAGATTCCAGGAAATGTGCTTACATGTTATGGTTGTGAACTTTATTTTGCTATTTTTCTAATGTCCGCCTCTAAATTTGTTTGTTCAGAATTTGCTTTCTTTTCTTGGACCACTATTGAGGAAATCCAGCGAAGCATATAGGAATTTTGCAGTGATCAAGAGACTCAGAGAGAGTGAGAATCTCCAGGTACGCACTTCCCTTGTACTTTCTTAAATATTCTCCCCTAAAAATTTAAGTTCAGAAAGTTACCAATAAATTCAGGTAAGTTCAACTTTACATCTAAAATAGGTTTAGATTAGTTTGGATAACTGAGAGAAAAGTGCCCTCAAAAAAAAAAAAAAAAAACTGAGAGTAAAGGAAGAATTATTTTTCTACTAATGTTCTTACTTCGTATGTTCCTTTGTAATTTGGGGTCGGTGTAAGCAGGTTAAAGATGAACTCTACAATAAGAGGAAGGCTGTTGTAAAGGTTACTGGTGACAGCATGTGTTCTCTCTGCAACAAGAAGATTGGAACGAGCGTGTTTGCAGTTTATCCGAATGGCACAACTTTAGTCCACTTTGTTTGCTTCAGGGACTCGCAGAGCATGAAGGCTGGTAGAGGCTCCCAACTAAGAAAAATATCACAGTAGAATTCAAATGTTTCTGTTTCCTTTCCTGTATCCTATTCCCCATCACATACCCAGTAATTTCGGGGCGGTTCGGGTCAGGTTTCTAGTCGGGTCGATTTTTGACAGGTCTACTCAGCAACATTCTCCATCAATAGTTCAATACCTGGTTTGAGCTCAAATTTTGTGGTAGTGAGGAATCTGTCATTCGTAATGCGTGGTGTCTTCCACAGCGAGAGATGCATGAGGAGGTATTCTGATTTCTGTTGGTGTATTAATTTTGTTTTGCTGGTTATACATGAAGTATATATGGGTACAGAGTAATTGGTGAATGTTGTTGTACTTGGTTGATTTGAGAATCTCTTAGATTCTGCCATTTTTTATACGATTTTTGTTGTAATTTTGTATAATGTAATACATGATTAAACTCTAAACACTTGATTTTAAAGAATCATGCATTTTGTTTTGCTGGTTATACTTTTGTTGGTTATACATATCACATATGGTACAGAGTAATTGGTGAGTGTTGTACTGCATGTCTGCATCTGCAAATACATGGTTGATTGAAAATCTCTTAGATTCTGCTATTTTTTATACGATTTTTGTTGTAATTTTGTATAATGCAACTCTAAACACTTGATTATGAAGAATCATGCATTTTGTTTTGCTGTTTATACTTTTGCTAGTTATACTTTTCCTGGTTATACTTTTGCTGGTTATATACATGGTACAGAGTAATTGGATACTGCATGTCTGCATCTGCAAAAACTTGGTTGATTGAGAATCTCTTAGATTCTGCTATTTTTTTAATACGATTTTTGTTGTAATTTGTATAATGTAATACATGATTTAACCCCTAAACACTTGATTATGAAGAATCATGCATTTTGGAGTGTGCCCTCTATTTCAAGGTTTACAGTTGAGTGAGGGAGTCCACTTTTGCTGAAGGAAAAACAAGAAAGTTAAACTAAAGCAAACTTTCAAACACCATTTTCCAATTTTTTCTTGGAAATTTGTTTGCCCACGAAACGGTACACGATTACACCGACTCTCTTCCCGTCAGACGGGGTATCACGGTGGATCACATCCACGTCGAAAAACTTCTTCGCCTTCTTGAAAAACGCCGCCTCTTTCTTCCACCGCTTAAGGTGGGCCATCAGAAACACCACCTCTTCCCCCACCAGAAAATACTTCAACGTATCCAACAACACCTCATAAAGGTGATCATGATACACTACATCAGACCCCAGGATAACATCGTACTCTTTCCCAACCACCTTCATTTGATCCACATTCCCCCAGCTCAGCTCCGTCGCGACAACCGCCCCACCACCGGCGGCGATAATCTCCGCATTCGCCAACACATTAAACTCAAGGTTAGGGATCACGTGAGGGAGGTCCGTGACAGTGACGTCAGCGCCAAGGATCGCGGCAGCTGTTATCCCAACAAGGCCAGTACCCGACCCGAGCTCGAGGATACGAAGGCGGCGGCGGTGGAGGATGTGGTGGCAGGGGAGGTGGGGGTGAAGGAGGTGGGTATCGAGGAGAGAAAAAAGCGTGGTGGCTGCAGGCCATAGCTGGAAGGATAGTCCCTCTGAGGGGAGTTGGCGGCTAATGATGTCGGTGTGGAGGGAATTGACATGGTGTCGCCGGAAATGTGGATCCCCGGCGGCGACTGCGGTGGTGATTGGTGGAGGAGGGAGGAGGGAAGTTAAGAGGCGGTTTTCTCCATCACTAGATTCAGTACTAGAGTGTTGAGTTTTGGGGGTTGACATTCTAGAAAATGTAGAAATAAATTTGAAGGAGAAAGTATAAGCCGCCTCCCTCCCTCCTTACTCTTCGCGGTAGTGGTATGTCGTTGTCTGAAATGAATAGATTTTCCTCAAAATAGTAGTTGTACGGATTATTAACTTATCTTATTAGGGTTGCCTCTTCATCCCTCCCTTTTTCTGTTTATGGAATGGAATTATGGAAGCTTCTAGAATTCATTTATTACTGGAGTGATTAGTAAAAGACGTAAATATTACGTGATGTATATTTTTGATTTTTTTTTTGTTATCCATTGATGTTCTTAAAATTGTAACAAGAACGGGCAACAACAATTTTTTTTCCAAAAGCCAATGAAATGTTGGAATAAGGCGGGTTTTGCGGGAACGTTTTTAGTGAAAAATAATTTAATGTATAACATTTCAAAGAAAAAACGCAATATCAAATTAGTTTAATGCAGGAGCCAAATAAACATGGTTCCGATTGATATTGATCGGGTCATTAATAGATTTCAGAATCACTGGGTCGGGTTGAAGCAGACCGAGTTATCGCAAAACGGTTTTTTATCGGGTGTCAGATCTTAATCGGGTAAATATATCCGAGTTAATTTAGGTTGAATATAATCAGATCAAATCGGGTTTTAATTCACGGGTTATTAACGGTTCAGATTCTGGACGATCAGTTTAACCCAGCGAGTTTAACGGTTCGGGTTGGGGGGTTTCACAACCCTACATACATATTGTGTGAAATGTAAAGAGTATCATGCACATTTTGCCAAGGCACACGAATATCATGTGAAAGTTTTCTTGAACATTTTTGTTCAGTTTATAAATACTGATATTTAAAGTTCATTTGAATTTTGAATTTTCTGTATTTTCTAAGAAAAACAATACTACCTCCGTTTGTGAATCAATACATTACATACACTTTTACACCATTCATGCATTGGCAAGTGAAGCAGTCAAACTAATGCTTTTATTCAGAAATAGAGGGAGTACCAAATGCCCTTGAAAGTGGATCTCTCATAGAAATAAAATGTCCAAGAAATACTTGTTGGATTCAATTTTTTACAGAACAGAAAAATCCTGCCCCAAGGAGCCAAGGGGCAGTTCAATATCTCCCTAGAAAAAGGGAGAAAGTGTGTGACAGCTAAATTAAGTCGCAAATTACGATAGTAATCAATAACCAAGTACATGGATGTCAATTAGCTTAGGTGGTAAAGTTTTGAGGGGGTGATACCCAAGACCTGAGATCGAATCAAATAAAGAACCAATAACAAATTACCATAGACCAACAAATTGCTTCAAAGTAAATTGAATCAGTACAAACTAACAGCAAAAACACCACTCTTTTCCACTCAGCTCTCTTCTATACATGATTAAGTTATTCAAGATGGAAGTAAGCAAACAAGCTTCACAAGTTTTCAATGAGTACAATGCAACAAGGCACTGAAGCCTGATGAGCGATGAGATGAGTCCGATGACTATCCTTAAACCAGTCAAAAAAATGCCTCTGAAATGCAAACCAGTCAAATGTGACAAAATTCAATACATGATTTCCTGAGGCGTCAAGTTAAACAAAGGGAGTAACTCAAACAAACAAGTTGGTATATTCTCTCTATTCCACTTTGGATCTAGAATTGGTGTCCGTACAAAAAAAATACTCAACACTGTGAGACAGCATCCACATTTAGTGGTTCTGTTGATGGTATTGCAGAAATTATGGTCTTGTGAAGGCTATTTGCAACACCTACATCACCAAACAGAACTCACAAGACATGCCTTTTCCACCTTCAAATCAGCTTATTCATTCTACCGTCTTCTTGTACCTGTAACTGTAAGATGTCATTTCTAAGATTTTTTAAACCAAATCCAAATCGAATACTTAAGCAGTGTGGGAAGGAAATCTCTCAGGGAAGTAAAAGGGATGTAATGTGGACATTTGAGGAACTACTGAAACCATCTAATGACTATATGGATTCATAATGACTGATGTCAGGTCATAAAATGAACACATACCTAATTACCTATACACACAAATATACGAACACAAATGAGGAAGGCCACGAGTGCATTAGGCGCATTATTTGACTTGCCTAGATTCAAGGAAATCAAGGAAATGTCAGTAAAATGTCTTAAATCCACTCTACACAGTTGTGTTACGAGCATACTATATGATTATTTTGCTTATTTTCTTCACTAATGGTTTGTCCCACGCCAAAAAGTTGAATAACTTTGGACATTAGGCTTGTTGATCGAGTCTTTGGGTTTCCGGAATAGTGTAAAAAGGTCAACTTTAATATGATGAACTTAACATTCACAACATTCTAAACAAGTGTAAATGTTTTGGCAAGTGCAGGTCTTCAACCAGGCCTAGAACTTAAACCGTCGTGACAGACTCTAAAGTGGATCAGATTACCAGTCATTTGATCAGTGTTAATTCAGTAATAAATGTTAATGATTGAAAGTTGCAGGTGATGTGTTCTAAGCTCAAAAGCCATATAAATTTATCCATTTGAACCATATCCATTACTTTTGGATTGTAATAGACTAAAAAAACACTAAGAACAGCGACAACACAGTTTATTTACTATGAAGAGGCAGAAGGTCAAATGCAGGGATATTGTAAGTAGCATATGATATTCTAAATTCTATACTTCTATTGCTAGGGGTAAGGCTGCGGACATCTACCCATCCTTACCCTGCCCAAGGCAAGAATTTCCTCGGAGGCATTCAAATTATGTTGAAAGAAATGCGAGTGTTCACACAAAAATCACAAACTTTCAAGCAAAAGCCAACATATCTGCAGCAACACGGTTTTTTACATAACAGGTTTATCACAATATTAAAATTTTAATTTCATCTTGCCCATGGTTCATCAAGTAAAATGCAGTAAAAAGAAAAAGGCCACCTTGCCAATAAAGAAAGACGCCTCCTGCTAGTATAACACTATAACTACAACACCAGATCAAGTATTGTAGATTTTGACAATACAAGTAAGCAACCAAGACCAAAGGACCCAATATGAAACAAGAAAATGAAGCTATAGTCGGATGGCGGGATGAGGTCACGCACTGACGCACATACAACATAATCACAATACATCCAATTCTTAAGATTCTAACAACCATCTGAATATAAAGAGAGGTGATTGGGCAACTTCCCTCAAAAACATGTCAACCAAATCAATATTTTGTTTCATGCAAAGCTTGCATCGAATAAAATAATTCACAATCCGTAACTAAAAACTGACTGTATTAGCAAAGGAACCCTACTAAGCACAGCTTCAGGCTACAGAGTAGGGGCACGAACATGAACTTATGGAGAACTTGTGAGTTATGACTAAAAATCTATAGAAAAAGCATCAAACACACTCACCAAAATTCATTAAAAGCAAATCAATATTTTGTTTGATGCAAAGCCTACATCGAATAAAATAATTCACCATCCCTAACTTAAAAAACTGAATGTATTATCAAAGGAATTAAGGAACCCTACTAAGAACAGCTACAGGTTACACAGCAGGGCACAAAGATGTATTTCTGGAGAACTTGTAAGTTATAACTAAAAATTTATAGAAAAAAGCATCAAACACACTCATCAAAAAATTCATTAAAAGCACTTTATCATAAGTTAAACTTACAACTTTCGGAACTTCAGCTGCGAGTAGTGCGTGTGGACCAATCATAGTTCATCACAACCTTCCCCGCTTCCAGTTTGTCACTCGCTAATATATAAGTGAGTGGTGCACGATCAACCATGTTCACATTCTTGGACGACTTCCCACCTGACTTGTCATTCAGAAGAGCTGCCTTGGCAAGCCCCACAGGCTCATCATGGACAAAACTCAACCAAGGTACAGCTGCTTTACGCTTGAGTTTATGATCCCAAAGACTACTATCTTTCCTCCACCTTTGTACATCAGAAACAGAAAACTTTCTCTCATCTTCACTGACTTTCTCTCCATTCTTTGAAGAAAACACAGCTGGTTTTGCCCCGGATACAGCTGCTCGGGGGATATTAGTTAAAGACTCTCCTTTTCCACGTTTAGAGGCAAAAGCAGAAACAAACACATCCTTCACACTACTCATTTTTCCCCCAACATTCTTATTGAATACATTACTACGCAGGAGTCCAGGAGCTAAACAAGCTAACGGGAACTGACCAATTACTTTTGTAGTGATAGGTTCAGTGAACTTTTGTGGAGGAGAGAAGTCTTTATCACCATCCCTTTGATTGCTTGGATGCACACCCTCGATCCATCGAACTAAAGCAAGATTAGAGGAGCGATTGGGATCATACTCTATCCTCTCTACCACACCCATAGATGAAGTGCTCCTCTTTAGATCGACTTTACGCTGCAATCTCTTCGCCCCACCCCCTCGGTGGTAGATCGTAATACGGCCCGCAGAATTACGCCCTTGTCGAAATCAAAGCACCCACAATCAATTTAGACATGACCTCACTACTCACAGTAACAACAAGCATTGATCGAACCCAAACATTAAATCAAAGAACAAGACCAACATTACAATGAACATCTTAAATTGATACCCAAATCATTTGAAGAAAATTTGAAGAGGACTAAGCATAAAATTTGAAGGGAAAAAAAACCCAAATAATTCTACCTCAATATAAGATAAAACCAAGATTAAAATGAACATATATAACAAGTCAATAAGCATTGATCGAACCCAACAGTAAATAAAAAGAACAAGACTAGGGTACTAAGCATAAAACTTGAAGGGGAAAAAACTCAAATAATTTCTAACTCATTTAAGATAAAACCGACATTAACATGAACATAAATTAACATCTTTATTGATTAAAAAAATAAATCTAAAACCGCAAAAGTAAGGAGATGGCAAGAAATTTACCAGCAGTTGATCCTCCTTGGGATACTAATAGCTTCTTAAAGGGCTTCATACTGTTCCACTTCATGATTTCTCAATTTTAGCTGAAGAATCAGAATAAACAAAATGGGGGATAATAAGAAAAGTAGAGTTATAGTTGCTATGATGAAGGGTTTAACAAAAACGATGAATTCACGATTTTAAACAAAAACAAATAAATTGTGTAAATGAAATCTATAATACCTGAAGTTTCTGATATAGGATTGATTTCAGGTGTCGCCGACTCGCCGGAGGTTATATCGCCGACGGAATGCAGGACAAGAGAGAGAAGAACCCTGAAACGGGAAGAGTGAGTGGGAAAGAAAACCTATTTACACTAATATAAACCTGGTCCATGCTAACTTAGCGTGGACCAAGGCAACAGAGTAATTTTTATGGGTAACATATGTAACTGTCATGTGACAGTTATTTTGTAATTTTAAATAGTAACTATATCCGTATTACAGTAACTATGTGTTTTAAAGAGTTACTATGTGTTTTGAAGAGTTTTAATGCGATTTGTGTCTAGCCCACTTTATATACGTTTTAAACTTTTTTATTTTTCAAAATTTCAGATCTACATTCTGTTCATTCTCTTTCATTTTCTCTCTCTTCATTTTCTCTCTATGCTTTTCAAAATTTAGCCCAAATTTCTAGGTTTTGTTCGATTTTTTTCGTAATTATCTTATAATTCTTATGATTGGATCTATTTGACGAGGAAAAATTGGAGGAAGTAGTAGATCAAGAAGGAGGTTCGTCGTTGCCGAAATCGAAACGAAGAATTTGCGCTCGCCTACAAATCTTCGCAAGAATTTTTAGAGATCACATCTCGGTTTGTTGTTTTTTAAAGAATTTTAAGTCTATTTTTATTTAAAATTGAAAATATTTGTTGTTTTGAAGAAATTAATGTTTGTGTTTTACCGAAGTATCGTTTTCACTTCGCGAATTCGATCAGTGACTTCACGATTTTAAATAGTAACTATATGAGTAATACAGTAACTATATGGTTTAAAGAGGTACTATGTAATTTTAATGGTTACTATATGTGACAACAGTTACTATATTATTTTAATGGTTACTATATGTGTACAACAGTTACTATATGTGTACAATAGTTATTATTTTGTTGAGTGATTCGAAATGTTTGTTGTTTTGTAAAAATTAGGGTTAGTATATATATGTGTTTCACATAGTTAGTATATAAATGATATAGTCACCTTTAATTTATGTTGCGAATTAGTGTTTTTAATAGTCACTGGAATGTTCGTTGTGTGTTTATGTTAGTAGTAGTTTTTAGAGTAACTATACTTTTTTTTAAAAGTTACTATAACTTTAAAACAGTAACTATGTGTTTAAAATAGTCACTATATTTTTTAGAAAGTTATTATAAGTTTAAAACAGTAACTATGTCTTTAAGATAGTTATTATGTTATGAACAGTTTATAGTGACTTTTTGATAAATAATAGTTACTATACGATTACATTATGTACTATGTTTTTTAGAGAATGTATTTGTCCGCTTCTTAGATAGTGACTATATGATTATAATGGTTACTATATGTGTTCAATAGTTAATACATTTTAATAATAGTCACTATATGTTTTATATAGTTACTATATGGTTTATATAGTTATTATATATTTGATATTTGTATAAGAAAATAATACGAAGTATCAATCACATGTTATTCCAGGTCCTAAAGTTGCACTATCTAGTGACGAATCTCCAAAAATACTTTACAATATCATTTGTATAAGAAGAAATAATGCCTTAAATTTAGAAAAAAAGAGACAAAGGCTGTGAACTTTAAGAATTGATGCAGCAAAGCACAAGAGGTAGAAATAGTGTTTGTTGTTTGGGTGAAATTAGGGTTAGTATTTCATATATATAGTTAGTATATAAATGATATAGTTACCTTTAATTTATGTTGTGAAATAATGTTTTTAATAGTCATTGAAATATTCATTGTGTTTATGTTAGTAGTAGTTTTTAGAGTAACTATATTTTTTTAAAAATTACTATAACTTTAAAACAGTAACTATGTGTTTAAAATAGTTACTATATTTTTTAGAAAGTTATTATAAATTTAAAACAATAACTATGTGTTTAAGATAGTTAATATGTTATGAACAGTTTATAGTGACTTTTTGATAAATAATAGTTACTATACGATTACATTATGTAATATGTTATTTCGAGTATATTTTTGTTTGCTTCTTAGATAGTGACTATATGATTATAATGGTTACTATATTTGTGCAATAGTTACTATATTATAATAATAGTCACTATATGTTAAGGTAGTTGTTGTGTAATTATAATGGTTACTATATGTGTACAATAGTTACTATATTATTATATTAGTTACTATATGATTGAAATAGGTACTATGTTTATTTTATCATAATGTGTTACCATATGTTTATTTTATTCTATAGTTACTATATTATTTATATAGTTACTATATGTTTGAAATAGATATTATGTTTATTTGATCATGACTTGTTACCATATGTTTATTTTCTTTAATAGTTATTGTACGTTTTATATAGTTACTATATTTTTGAAATAAGTACTATGTTAGTTTATTATGTTATGTGCATGTTTTTATGTTATTCTATATTTTTTAATGATATAGTTACTGTATTATGGATAGAGTTACTATATTATTATCATCACATCAACTATGTCTGCAACTCTGTGACTAAATTACCATTAATAATATTTATAGGTATTATATCTTGTATTATAGTAACTATATGTTTGGTATAGTTTTTTGTGTATATTATAATGTTCTTTTTATGTTCTTTGTTGTCTTCTATGTTATTAGTAATAAGAGTTCCTATGTTATGATCACAACAACTATATGATCATAACAATAACTATATCTACAACCTTGCTCGTATATGACTATCATTAATATTAAGAGTTACTATATCATGTATAATAGTAACTATATATTTTTAATAGTTATTATCTTATCATTATGTTCTTTTTATGATCTTTCTTTGTACTCCATGTTATTATTAATAAAAGTGACTATATTATTTTGACAGTAACTATATGACTATAACAATAACAATAACCATATATGCAATTCTGCAAGTATTTTACCATCGTTAATTGTAAGAGTTACTACATGATGCATAATAGAAACTACACGTTTTACATAGTTACTATGTTCTTTTTTCATATTTAAATGTTAAATTATTAACTTAGTTTAAATATTTTTGATTCAGAAATACAAATATGACAGAAATACAAATATGATGCACCTAGAATTGAAATCGTGCAAAGAATAAATTCTGCAAGGAAAACAAAAGCAGGAGGAGAAGAAGAAAATCCTAACAACAATGGAAACCAAGAACGTGGTAGAGGAAGGACATGATGTGTTGGTGGAAAAAAGAGACGTGGTCCACGTGGACGTATCGATTATTATTTTTTAGTTCAAAAAACATTTGAGTTTAACATGGTTTATTTAATAGATGCAAAGAATTAGAATGTCGTAGCTAAAACAACTAACCAAGTAGTTAATGTTTTCTTTATTATTGTTCAAGAGTTATAATTACTGTTACTTTTGATATAGTTACTCTTTTATATTTAAGTAATTATGTGATATATAATAGAAAAAATTACTATATGACCTCTAAACCATCTATATCATATTGTTAATTTTTATAATATAGTAATTGTTTTACAGCTAAAGTTATTTTTCTATATAATATAGTTAATCTTTGGATAGAATAATTGTTCTCATCGAAATTACTATATTATTATTATTATTATTATTATTTATTTCATAGTTACTATTCTGAAAATATAGTTACTTTACGGAACCTATAGTTTCTACTTATAATTTACTCTTTTTGTCTGCAAGAATGAATATATAGTAGTAATTGTTTTACAGTTAAAATTACTTTTCTATATGATATAGTTACTCTTATGATAGAATAGTTATTCTTATCATTATTATGTTTATAGTTATTATTCTGGAGATATAGTTACTTTACAAAACCTACAGTTTCTATAATTTACTCACTGTTAAAATTACCTAATTACCCTGGTCCATGGTAATCTTATGGTGGACCGGGTCCATGCAAGTGGAATTGAAGAAAACCCCTCAATTGACGTCTTGACGACGACATTAAACGCATCGTTTGCTATTTGATGGGCCTTATTCTTTGGTCTCCTTAATTTAACAATTTTTATGGTAGAGCCCATTGTTTTTATGGTAAGAACTCGGTTAGTGTTCGCGCAATTCAAATTTAACCCCACACACAAAAAAAAAAAAACCGTGAGCCATTAAATCGATGGGAACGCCGCGAGTTTTTTTTTTGACAAAAGGACAACAAATGAACGAACAAACAAACTACAAAACCTAAAACCGATAGCTCAGAAGATGACGTCTACGAGCCGAAACAGCCAGATCATGCGCAGGTTGAATCATAGCACGAGAAACCTTCCGAAGAGACCACTGAAGCGAACGAAGAAGCAAACGAAGATCCCTAACCAGCCACAGAACCTGAATAGGGGGAACGCAAGAAGACAAGAGTAACGTAACCAGGAGAGCGAGTCTGAACATAGTAGAATCCATAGAGCATCATGAACATACAACTAAAGTTGTATACTTTGTACGGAGTATAGTTTGAAGGTTGTTAAAATGAGATGAAAATGTATAGTTTATTGTAAGGAAATAACCAGTGAATGTTTTTCTATCGATTTGCTCTTTGCAAGCCCGACCCTAGGCATAGGCGAGGAGTGCGCCCTCCTAGGACCCAAGTCCGAAAGGTTTTCTAACCGAACCACTACAGTTTTGTACATGTAACAAAATACGCGCGTATGTAAATGATATGGTAGCATGGCGTAGTGGTTGTTGCTACAAAGCTGCATGTTTGCATCGTGGGTTCGAGCTTCAATTGCAGATATTTTTTAGCTTTTACTTTCTTTGTGTTTTTTTAAAATGGAAATTTCTTTTTATTTTTTACTCCCTCCGTCCCTGAATACTTGACCTGTTTTCCTTATCCGACCGTCCCTTAACACTTGACCTGTTTCTAAAAATGGAAATATTCTAACAATATTATATTATTTCTCACTCCGCCCCTATTAACACACCTACCCCCTACTCCATACAAAAAATAATTAAAAATTCAACCCCTACTCTCCCCAACCCCACCCCTTTACACATTTTCCACTAACTACATTAAAATAATACCCCACTATCAACTACTACCTATTAAATTAAATAAGTTAATTCAAGTCCCTTAAACTCTGTGCCGGTCAAACCGGGTCGAGTATTCCGGGACGGAGGGAGTATTTTTTTAGCTTTTAATTTCTTTGTGTTTTTTAAATCGAAATTTCTTCGTGTCTCTTATCAAGAAGATAAATGTGTCTCGTTTTTTTTTTTTTTTTTTTTTTTTGTATTTTTCTCTTTTCATGGAAATTTGTTTTGGTTTCTTATCTAGAAGATAAATCCGTCCCATTTTTTATCTGGATATCATCTATTGATCTATATTTTTTTTTCAGTGAGTCGTTTTCAATATTATAAAAATAACAAAAATATCAAAATATATACTAGTAGTAAATATTTGTTTTGAATAAAATATTGTGATTACATTAGTTGTTTATTCAACCTTAATAGGACTGTGTTAATAAAAGAGACTCAAATAGTATAAGATTAGATTGATTGTAGAAGTAAAATACGAAGTATAAATATTTAGCAATACCTTTTTTTTGTACGGAGTAATTAGTACTTCGTACTTCTTCTTTATTTTTTTCTTTGAAGGGAATCTTAATTCCTATTATTTGGTTGATTAACGTAATTATACATAGTATGGAATATGTTTATTGGAAAATAAATTAAAATTTAACGAAATTCACTTTGGTAGCAATGAATTCTAGCAAATTCTTAATAGTAGAATTTTTTAGAGAAGGGGCCTTTTTTTCTTGTTTTGCCTAGGACCTATAAAATGTCAGAACCGGGCCTGACTCTTTGCATTCTCCTCTATTTATAAGATTTACTATGCTCTTAGATATTACAGTAAAAAATTAGAACACCTACCTATCTACATAGGTTAAAGAAAAACTAAGGAAAACATTAAATGAGGGAATATCATGTATTCAAATTTGTGGGCATTCACATTTTATTTCTCAACACTTCCCCTTAAATGTCCACTCTTCATTGGAATATTGATTGCCTCATTAAAACCTCGAATAAGAACAATAGTCATGGAAGAAGAGAAGACGGAGAAAGAGAGGTAGCACATTCGTTGTGGTTCATCCTTACTTTGTCCATTTCATAAATCTTAATTCGTTAAAATTCCACAAACCTTATTTCACAAGACACAATCACACTTGTCATACACTCGTAGGGAAATCCACCCCTACATGGCTACACTATCCAAAACCCAATTTGACTCGCTAAAATCCAATTGGGAATGAAACTGAGATTACCTGAATCCGATAAAAACTTGACCACTTACAAGTCAAATGAACTTATACCCAAACCCGACTTAATTCCAAATGGACCCTACCTAGTTCAATTTGAACATAAACCTGGCTTAAACAGTTTAAACCCAATCCAATCAAGGGTCAACCCAAACTTCACTCATTTTTCCGAATTGAGAGAGAAGCTGTTGATCAAACCAAATCAAATTGGTAACCTGGAAATCAAATAAATAAAATGATAAAGGCAGTGATAGTGATGAACACCCAAGGGAGGCCTCGGCTCACGAAATTCTACGATTTCCAGGTAATTATGTCTTCATAATTGATTATCCAAATTCAATCGATTTTTTTTTTTTTCAATTTTCAACTTCGAACTTAATTTCGCAATTTTGTTCTCCGATCGAAACTAAAGCATCCAGACAAGCAGCAGGAGCTGATTCGTACTCTCTACTCAGGTATTACAATCTCTCTAATTTTTCTCATATTCATCGTCATTGTAATTACTTCAAAATCGAGAAAGTTGTAATTTCTGGTAATTATTTGATGTAGTATTATGCAACAGGCCTGAAAATGTCAGCAATTTCGTGAATGTTGATTCCATTTTTGGTCCGGTGCGTATTTTAGCTTCGATTCAATTTCGCATTAAAACTTATTTGCAAGTTTCTTGAAGTTTGATGTCACATAATTTTTCTTCGTTGTCATTTCTGTAAATTTGTAGTTGATTGTGATCTTCCAGCCAAACCTATGGATTAAGGCTGTGTTTCTGTGTAAATTGACCTAGATCAACGATTTCATGCTGCCGACTTTTTTGTTCTACTGTAATTAATTAATTAATTTTTTCACCAGTTTTTTGTCTCATAAGTCATAAGTGTATAAGATGTTCCTTTTGGTGATGAAACTTGTGCTACAGTTATCATTACAAGTACTTGTATATTTCCCCCCAACTTTTGAGAATAGTTTTGTAAGGAAATTGTGCAGAATTTGCAAAACCTGACTTCTCTTGAGCTTGGGTGCTATGTGACCTATGTCTGAGTAAGATTCTAAGTATTCGAGACGGATGAGTTCAATAAATATAGAAAGGAAAGGATTAAGCCTAACAAGATTTTTAAACTATAAGGAAACAAGGTTAAATAAGCTACCTTTCAATCTTAGCGCAGCTGACGACTCAGGAGCTACCTTTTGAGTTGCAGCTTAGGTCTTGCTATTGACATATCAAACTTTGACCATATCCGAAACCAAACTCTTGCTGATGGGGTTTCAAGGCTGAGTTGAATTTGTTGTAATGCCGCGTAAAGCTTGTGGTGTAGCTGCTGTGTTCAACAACACCTTTCTCAAGCCCAGGGATGCAAACGACATTCCTGGCATGGAGAGCTCTTGACCCTGTGGGGAAGGGGTAATTTAACCGAGACTATGTAGGCAACTAAATCAGTTGAATGAAGTCCTCCATAACCCTTTCTCTGGTTAAACGGTAGCAAATGCAAATGTGCAGGGTCTTTGGTTACGTGCGGGGCTTATTGATTGTCACAGTAACGCTTGAATGGTTTCAATTATTGAACAAGTAAAAATTCTTCAAGCATAACAAGCCATACAACGTTAGATTTAGAAGCAACTTGAGATATGGCTCTGCATTAGCCTCTGATGAGGATTTTGAGATAATAGTTGCCTTTTAGATTTCTAACTGGTAGGAGATTCATCCAACATAACTAAATGATCCGAAATAAATAGTTTCCTATCTGATCAAGAAGCCAAATTAGAATCATTGTATGCTTGCTGAGTAAATCATTTGAGCTAAAAAGTAAATGTCATGACCAATCTGAGAACTTGATATTTAGCATACAGTTGTAGTTCCAAGGAAGCCTGCATATATTGACTTGTCCCATTTTTGTTTTAGCTTGCAGAGTAAAATAATCTGAGCTATTAAGTAAAATGCCGTGACCAGTCCTTCAATTAGCCATCTGATTTGAGCGTAGTGTTCATACCCATCTTGTTACAAATATTTTCTTTCATGATGAAGACCTCTAAGGGCCCAAGTCTCATAACTCTCTGGAGCATTATCTCCTTTTCATAGCTTTCACCCATTCCGGCAGCTTGAGCAATACGATTTTGGTTCCGTGTGTGTAGTCTCTGCTCTTATACTCTTTTTTTTTTTTTTTGGGGGGGGGGGGGGGGGGGGGGATGGGGTATATTTCTGGTTGACCTAACCACCTATTTTGCACTTGATGCATTGAAATATAGCATTACTACTCTATCGCCTGTCTGTACTCTAATCCTAATTGATGTTTTCTCATTTGCAGGATTCTCAACTCGTGTACAAGCATTATGCAACCCTTTACTTCGTATTTGTGTATGACAGTGCTGAAAATGAGCTAGCGATGCTCGATTTAATACAAGGTACGAACTTGCCCTCACCAAAGGAATAAAAAAGGCTTTTTGCTATTTGATCCCTTATACCATTTACCTTTCCTAGGAGTTGTGATTTTACAACATATGGTGATGAATTTTAAGACTTCTTTGCGCTTTTGCTGCATTATACTCCCTCCTTCCCTAAAAGATTGCTCCATAGAGCAAACTTCACTGTATTAATTAATATGTCGGTGTAAAATGCGCACATGGGTCGGTAAAGTGAACCCTTGAGGAGAGAGATAGAGAGAGAGCAAGTGGGAAATGTTACTAAATAAGGTATGGGGCAAACAAATAGGGACATCTAAAAAAGGAATGTGGAGCAATCTTTTAGGGACGGAGGGAGTAGTAAAGTGTCTGCTTGAAATTTTCTTTGCCATTCCTTATTGCTTCTTTTTGCAATAATGTGCTTTTCATTTCAGTCACTATATGAGATTATTGACACATGGTCCTTGTATTGGATTGTAGTTTTTGTAGAAACATTGGACAAATGCTTCAAGAATGTCTGTGAGCTTGACATAGTGTTCAATTATGGCAAGGTAATGCTAATTATACATCAAATATTACCAAACAGATGATTAATATTTCTTTTAGCACTTCAAATTAATTATTTGGAGGTGTTAAGGAGTACTATTATGATGCAGGAGCTTGGAGCTCTCTGCTAGAACATGGAAATGGAGATTAAAAAATAGAATTTTAGAGAAAGAAAGAGAGAAAGAGTTAGAGAGAGAAGTAGATGATTGTATTATTGATTGATTGATCTTACAAACGAGCTGTCTTAGCTATTTATACAATCTTACATCCAAGCTGTAACTAATCAGCAGCTAAAAAGAATAGCTACAAAATTCTGTTACAACAGAATTGTAACAAATTTTGGCGCCAAAAGCTACAGTAAGCAAAAGTCAACAAGTGACATGAAAAAGTCAATGATTTCTAATCCGCCCTTAATAATCCTTTGCCCTTATGAAGAACTTGTCCTCAAGTTTAAAGGACAAAACAAAAGCAGGAAAATTTTCTTCAAACTTGGAAGCAATTTCCCAAGATGACTCATGGTCAGGGAAGCATTCCCCATTGCACCAAGTATTGCACTTGGGCCTGATTCTGAAACTTGACCACCCTCCAGTCCAATGTAGCCATTGGCTTATATAATGCTCTAAAGTCTTGACCATGGAACCATTGAGGAATGTTTGTAGCAATAGGCAACTCTCCACGAGAAGCCTTAAGTTAGGAAACATGAAAGACATCATGTATTTTAGCTTCACTAGGTAACTTGAGCTTTTACCTTGCCAATGACTGCAGCCACCTGGAATGACCCATAATACTTTGGAGAAATCTTCTGACTGCACCTCTGATGTACAACAGATTGTTGTTTGTAAGGTTGAAATTTAAGCTAGACCCAATCACCCACTAGGAATGAACTATCATACCTATGGACCAGCTTGCTGTTTCATTCTAGATTGAGCTCTTAGAGGGTGACACTTATTGATCTGTTTCGTTTTAGATTGAGCTTTTAGAAGGTGAAACTTGATCAAATTGATAGTTTCCTCCCTCCTACGAAGACGTCTATCCACCTCTTCATTAGAGGAGTCACGTGGCAGATAGGGATAGGGAAAATATAGAGGAGATGATTGTCCATAAACAATCTCATGGGGACTGTGTAGCAGAGTGGAAATGAGTATTTTACGATTTGTACCACCATTCAACCAAAGGTAACCAAGCATTCCACTCATTAGGGTGTTCGCTGCACATGCATATGAGATAACTCTCAAGGCATCTGTTAACCACTTCTGTTTGGCCATCAGTTTCTGGATGGTAAGATGATGACAACAGAAATTAAGTGCCATGTAGACTAAACAAGCCTTTCCATAATTGACTTCAGAAAAGGCATCCCTATCACTCACTATACTCCTAGGCCAGCTGTGTAACTTGAACACATTATCCAAGTAAGCTTGAGCCACTTGAGGTACAGAGAATGGGTGCGATAGTGTAATGAAATGGCTGTATTTACTTATTCTGTTAACAACCACGAAAATTACATCCTTCCCTGCAGATTTTTAAACTCCATTGATACATCAATCCAAACAACTTCAGGGATAGGTAATGGTTGTAGTAAACCATGGCTGCATTTACTTTGCACACTCTACACTCTCACAAAGTGTCTGACATCTTTGGTAAGACCGTACCAATAGAACAAACTTTTAGCCCTTTTGAGTGTCACTTCTCTACCTAAATGGCCACTTTCAGGGCGCAAAATGCAACCAATGAATCACCTTTGTTCTCAAGTTATTGTTAGAACCTATAACCAACTTCCTTATTTTTTTTCAACATCCCATCTTGTAAATTGGACCTACTGTATTAGATTGTTCTAGCTGATTCAGAATTCTTACGAGACCATCATCTATGGCATAGCTTGCTTTAATGAGTTCAGTCAAATCAGAAGACAACACTGATATGACAAATTGACCATATACAATATCTTAGATCCCTGCATTCTAGACAAAGGTCACAAAGCATCAACAACAATATTTTCCTTACCACAGTTATATTGTATTTTATAGTCAAATCAGACCATAACAACAACAACAACAACAACAACAACAACAACAACAACAACAACAAAGCCTTAGTCCCAAAATGATTTGGGGTCGGCTAACATGAATCGTCGTAGGAGATCGTCACTGTCACCAATCAAACCGGAAAGGGAGCAGGAAGTAAAAAGAAAAAAGCAAGGAAGAGAAGGTGGAATTAATGAAAGTAAGATAATAGAAAAATGTATATATATTATAAAAGAAATATTGTAAGAGATAGTCAAATCGGACCATATTTAAATAAAAACCATGGTACATAATTTACATTCAAATTTAATGGGATCAGCTGAAAAGGTATTGATACTTTATGCTATAGTAACCATTTTAAGCTTTTTCTCGTCTGTCCTTATAATGAAGTGAGTACTCATGAGATATTAGTCTCACTTTTAAACAACAAAGAAAATAGCTAGAAGTTCTTTCAATTACCTTAACTTTCTGTGGATGTAATCCTTCAAGTACAAACTGGCTTCCATCTTGTTCAAACTCCATGATCAACTTCTTGAAGTTCCAACATATAGTACCTAAAGTGGCTAGCCATTTGTCACGTGCTGCCTATTTAGAAGCTTTATGCACGCTGCCTGCTAGCATCACAGTCCTGTGAGATCACTAGTCAAAGCAACCCGAGGACTTTGCTAGGATAAGTGTGTTACGAAAAATGGCTAAGTAAGGAAAATTGTAAGCAAGTAAGCAAGAGTATTTGGAAAGGTTTTTAGATTGCTTGAGAATGTTTACAATGTGTTGGCTGGCTGTACAAATGTACAAATGAATGCGGTAACCTATTTATAGGCACCCAAGTCCCTAGAGCCTTCTACTCTAGAACATTCTACATTACTCTTTACATACAAGAGCCTACAAGCTCTTAGATTGTTCCCACCTCCAAGGGAACTTCCTACACAAGAAGGTATCTAGAAACATCTTCCTTAATCTGTACAACAAGGTTCTAGACTCACCCTATCTAGAACCTTCAAGAAACAACCAAGCTAGAGTACTAGAACCTTCCGGTGCACAACCGGAATGACCTGCTGCAAAACGGGCCCTTTTGGGCCTCAAACCCAAAATCTGGCCCAACCATTGTCTTCATTGGGCCAAAATACATGGGACCCCCAAGTTTCAGCCCATTTGGATATCGTTTGGTCCCCGAACGGCCCATTATTACGTTACTGTCATGTGGGTGTTCACTAGGAATTCCCCCATTAAAAATAAACCTCTATAGGGGGTGGGTGCTCCACTTGCTGCCAGCGCCCAGGCACACCCCCATGGCCCATGATGTTGTCCGTGCACCCGATGCACTATGTTGCCTTGCTGACCCACACGACCCACTTTCCGATGGAACACCATGTTGCCCGGTGGTGCCCAACGACCTTGCCGCCACCCTTGGCGGTGCACCGCGATGCCTTGCGATACTCGATATCTTGCATGTTGCTGCATGCGATGTGTGGGAGGCCATCCGTGACGCATTGTACACCTAGCACCATTTCACAAACCCCTAATGAAATCAACATAACATCTGCCGTAAAGAACTTCCCTTGCATTTTGCAACTGAAACCTTTACACACATGTTGACAAGCCAGATAGTTACCATCTGCTACAGCTACAGTTGGGATGGTGCTATGGAACAATCAAAATGTTAAGGGCAGATTAACATTGACTAATGTTCTCTCTGATACCAATGATGCAGGAGCTTGGTGTTTTCTGCTAGAACACAGAAATGGAGTTTAAGAAATAGAAGAGAGAATAGAATCTTAGAGGGAGAAAGAGAGCAAGAGTTAGAGAGAGAAGTAGATGATTGTATTATTGATTGAATGATCTTACAAGTGAGCTGTCTTGGTTATTTATACCATCTTATATCCTATCTGTAACTGGTCAGCAGCTAAACAAAATAACTACAACATTCTGTTACAACAGAATTGTAGGCCAATTTTGGCGCCAAAAGCTAAAGTAAGCAAAAGCCAACAATTGACATGAAAAAGTCAATGATTACTAATCTGCCCTAAACATATTATTCTCTCAACGTATCCTTCAAATTTTTAGTCGTGCGACTGATAACATGTTCTCTAACTACATTGAAGTACTGGATTTGTTTTGTTGTTGTCAATTTTGAGTTACTAATCTGCCCTAAACATATTATTCTCTCAACGTATCCTTCAAATTTAGTCGTGCGACTGATAACATGTTCTCTAACTACATTGAAGTACTGGATTTGGTTTTTTGTTGTCAATTTTGAGTTACTAATCTGCCCTAAAGTATCCTTCAAATTTTTAGTCGTGCGACTGATAACATGTTCTCTAACTACATTGAAGTACTGGATTTTTTGTGTTTGTTGATTTTGAGTTACTTTTCCGATTAATTCTGCGCCGTATATGCGATTTATTTGCCATGCATGGTACTAATGTTCTTTTCTTGGACTTTGCAGCTTCATACAATTGTAGATGAGATCATTTTTGGAGGCCAGGTACTAGAAACGAACTCCGCAGAAGTTATCCGGGCTGTTGAGGCAATATCAAAGTAAGCTTCCACACCTCTCATATGAAAAGGAAAATATCAAAGTAAGCTTCCACACATCTGCCTTGAAAAGAAACACAGGAAAATTGATGTGATGTATCAATGTATATAGGTTGGAAGCATCTTCCACCACCAACCGTTTTGTCCCAAAGTCGGTTTCTAGCTGGCGTAGGTGATGGTGTGAAAGCTGTTGACGACCGTTCATTGTTTATGTGCTAATAGATTCTGAATGCCTTGCCACCCTGAATTATGACTGAAAATTGAGATACTCTCTTTGAAATATTATCACAATTTCTTTTAGTTAGCGCGTTCTCTTATATGGAAAACAAGCATAAAATTACAACGTTAGCAAGATGCTCAACTTTTCTGACTTGGATGATATGCATCCACAAAAGGTTAAAATGTTAAATGAAAATATTATTTGTACAGTAGCTTAATGATGCAATAGTCCAGCATGAAACTGTACAATTCTCCATACCCCTTCATGCTAGGGATGGCAACGATTTAGGCTGAATCCTATCCAGATCCAGATGTATTTTTCATGTATTTTTCATGATCTAGATCCACATGTATTTTTCATTAAACATAAGATTTCTTTTAAAACGGATAGACAGGCCGAATCGGGACCGGATCAGAATCTAAAAAATAGGACTCAGATCCTATCTGTCAGAAGCGAATCCGGATCCACAACGTCCAGAATTTGAAGTTCTAGATCCTATATAACTAATCTGAACAGGGTCTAGGATCCATTGCCATCTCTACTCTGTGCCTTCTTATTTTTTCTTCTTAATATCATTGAGAACTGCATGTGCGGCATTGCGCCCAGGTGCGCCCATAACCCCGCCACCAGGGTGAGCTCCACTTCCACACAAATACAATCCTTCTAGTGGTGTCCTATAATTTGACCTGTTAAAAGAATAGTTGAAAGGGTAAAGAAATAATCACCATTAGCAGGCAATATATCTATAAAGTGAATAATCAAGCAGAATTTACCATCCTTTTGCAGGTCTCATAAGAAAGAGAGAATCTAATCCCATAGCACCATGAAAGATATTTCCTCCTGAAAAACCATTTTGAAAGATGTTTATATATTTATATATGCATTCAAGTTAGAACATGATATAATGCAAGGTCATACTAGGTAGTACTCCTTCCGTCCCGAATTACTTGCCCCGCTTTGACTGACATAGTGTTTTGACATAGAGTTTTGAGATTTTTGAGCAATATAGTTAGACTTCATATTTAATTAGGTGGTAGTTGATAGTGGGGTATTTTTTTTAATATAGTTAGTGACAAATAAACCTTTTTAGAGAGTAAGAATATAAGTAGGTCCTTCAAGTAAGAGAGATTATAAAAAATTAGTAAATTCATGCCATTTATAAAAACGAGGCAGGTAAATTGGGACGACTTTATAAGGAAATCATGACGAGTAATTCAGGACGGAGGGAGTAATACAGCACAAGCACCTGTTAAACCAAATTCACTCTCTAGGTCTGGAGGAGTAAGCATGTCATATCCAAGAATTGATGAGCTGAAGCCAGGTGCATATTCATCAATCAAGGAGAAACACCGTTTTGCAAACGACTCCTGCACAAAGTGGAGGTAATTGTAGGGGGCATTTATGACGAGCAAACTAAATCACAAGAAACTAGTTTTTTATCGCACGGGTTTCCTAATTTAAAAATCTGGTTATATTGGCTATGTAATATAGAAGATGATACGAAAATTTTGAAATAATAAATATGATTAATTTGAAGTACAATGCATTTAAATTAAAATATAAAATAGCCAAGATTAATTTTAAGAGAAAAGAACATCTAATTATGGTGGAGATGTGGAAAGGATGAATATAAAATGATGATTTTATAAATAATAAAATAAATTAAATTAAGAGTGACACGTGGCATCATGATATGCAAAACATTCTGTTTTAAAATATTACTCCTCTGTATTTTAAAAAGAGAAACAGTTTGACCGACAGGTAATTTTAGGAGAGTGAGTTGAATTTATTAAAATAAGATGAAAGTGGGGGTAGTGAGTGAATTATTTATTATAGTAAAAAGATAATGTGAGTAAGTATGAGGACCACAAGAAAAAGAGAAATATTAATATAATTAAAAGTGGGGAACAAAACATGTCAAAAAAGGAAAGTCTATCTCCTTTTAAAATACGGCCGTTTAAGAAAAGTATATGTCTTTTTAAAATACGGAGGGAGTAGTATAGATGTACATAAGGACACCATGAACCACAAAAAACCATAAGCTTAAAACATGTAAAATGCATAAGCTATAGCATATTCATACCATGTTGAACTGACATTGGATATGAAACTGAAAGCGAACTCACCCTGTATGCAGTGTCTTGCCAGCTTCCATCTGATGGTTGATAGGGTGTGTATTGTATGAATAAGTTGATTACATGTTTTCCTATAAGAAATAGCATTCTCACCATTACAAGAAAAGGTGGCGAAGAAAAGTAACAGAAAAAACCCTAAGTTAAAACTACAGCCACCCTCCCTCAGAAATATCTCCAGCCACCCACACACTCGAAGAAAAACCCTTTAGATCTACACTTTCTCAGCCTAATTTAAAGAGTTTTCTTAGATTTCTCTGGCTAATAAAGCAATTCTATGAAGAAATCTCGAGAAAAAGCATGTCAACTCGAATTTTGAGAAGTGTCCTCAGTCGGACCAATTCTCAGCCGTACGCCGGCAACATTTCTTTCACTGGTCGTAGCCACCACCGCCAAAGATCCATGTCCGAAATTACCCTAGCCTCCGAACCAGTTCCCGTTTCTTAGATCTGAGTCGCTCACATGAAAGTATCTTCCTCTCTTCGTCCTCAGCCGGACAATCCCTTTCATCCTTAGTCGGATTCTGTTTCGTCATTATCATCTCTTCAATGCTTTACTGCTCAACGTCCTATTGGCCGGTGGTCAATCTCATTTGCCTCAGCCGGCTTCCCTCGAGATCTTTGCCATCTTAATTTCATCATTATCCTCTATTGATTAGTTTGTATATGATTTGTTAATTTCTAATTCTGTTTAGTCCGTATTTGTTGTATATCTTGTACATTATATTTTTAAGTTAATTTTTTTGTTTTCTTAGCTTTAGATCTATTGGTATTTTGTTTTTTCGTAGGGTTTTTTCTTAGTTTGATGTACAGGTTGTTTATAGTTTAGATTCAGTGTAGTTCTAGTGTAACGGTAGTGTCGGGCTTCGGGTTTGTTTTCTTCTGGAGAATGGAGCGTCATCATATACCGTTCGACTATTCGTCTATCTTTGAAGTCTATTCACCAAGTTTACTTGGAATTGGGGCTGGGGTAGTATGAGGTTGGAGCGTAGTTTCATTGTACATTTTGTTCTACAAGAAGTATTTTACTAGCTCGGAGTCATTGTAATTCACCCATTCGAAAGAATGGTGTCAGGTAGTCCGCCTGGGTTTTCTTTCCTTATCAAAAAAAAAAAAAAAACAAGAAAAGGTGGCGAATTAACGTAATTGCTTGGATGTTTCAGCGCATATAGCACATACAACAAATTCTATTTTCCAAATTCTTATATGAGACTGTCCTCACCATCAACTGATGGTGAGACCAGTTCACACTTGCGAATTTAAGTATGTTACTTATATAGTTTAGACATGTTACTTTTTTTATAATTTTAGAGGAGGTACTTTTTTTAGTTTAGGTATGTTACTTCTATAGTTTATACATGTTACTTTTTTTATACGGAGTAGTTTTAGGGGAGATACCTTCTTAGTTTAGGTATGGTACTTTTATAGTTTAGACATGTTACTTTTTTTTTATAATTTTAGAGGAAATACTTTTTTTAGTTTAGGTATGTTACTTCTATAGTTTATACATATTACTTTTTTTTTATACGGAGTAGTTTTGGGGGAGATACCTTCTTAGTTTAGGTATGTTACTTCCATAGTTTAGACATGTTACTTTTTTTTTATAATTTTAGAGGAAATACTTTTTTTAGTTTAGGTATGTTACTTCTATAGTTTATACATGTTACTTTTTTTTATACGGAGTAGTTTTGGGGGAGATACCTTCTTAGTTTAGGTATGTTACTTCTATAGTTTAGACATGTTACTTTTTTTTATATAATTTTAGAGGAAATACTTTTTTTAGTTTAGGTATGTTACTTCTATAGTTTATACATGTTACTTTTTTTTATACGGAGTAGTTTTAGGGGAGATACGTTCTTAGTTTAGGTATGTTACTTCTATAGTTTAGACATGTTACTTTTTTTTTTAATAATTTTAGAGGAGGTATTTTTTTTAGTTTAGGTATGTTACTTCTATAGTTTAGACATGTTACTTTTTCTTATAATTTTAGATGAGGTACTTTTTAGTTTAGGTATGTTACTTCTATAGTTTAGACATGTTACTTTTTTTTTATACGGAATAGTTTTAGGGGAGGTACATTTTTAGTTTAAGTATGTTACTTCTATAGTTTAGACATGTTACTTTTATTTTATATAATTTTAGAGGAGGTACTTTTTTAGTTTAGGTATGTTACTTCTATAGTTTAGATCTGTTACTTTTTTTATATAGTTTTAGGGGAGGTACGCTATTGGTTTCGCGCTGATTCTATTTACACAAATCATTTAGAAACAAGAAAATGCAATTTAGGAAACAGCAGAAAACTTCTGTGGTGCTCCATCAATGTCAGATTAGGTTTTTCCCAACTGAATACTGAGTTTGCAGCTACAATCAATCATTTTACGGATTTTTCATGAAATACCCCCGAGTTTTGGCGGAATTCACCAAATGCCCCTGGACTTTCAGAAATACATAAATTACCCCTGTTTCAAAACATAATACACCAAATACCCTTATTTCAAAACTTAATACAACAAATATCTTTAATGACGTCATCAAACCTATAATCGACCAATTAACGTCTAATTAACCAATCTAATCCCTAATTAACACCCTAATCAACCCACCCATTAACAAACCTAACTAACCCACCCATTAACCCACTAACCCACCCATTTTTTTTCTTTTCTCTCTCTCCTTCCTCTTTCCTCCTTCCTCCTTCCATCAGCTCACCAAGCAAACACCACTTCCATTGAAGCCAAACCAAGCAAAAAAAAAAAAAATCAAAGCAGTTGAACAAATTCGAAGAAATTTGAAGAGAATCAACGAAAATTGAAGAACGAAGAACTTCAAAGAAAGTGAGCCAAAACTCAGCCACTCATCCTCCCTCTTCCCCTGCTTTCGTCGCTCTTCTCCTCTACTCCTCAAGCAGCGTTGCTCCCCACCTTGCAGTTCCCTCCTCTCTCCCGTCCGTCTTCTTGTGCCTCCTCGTTGCACCACCACCAGCCAACACCACTTCCTCCTCCACCAACTTCGATTTCTCTCTCCTCAAATCACCACCACCTTCTTCCCCACCTCTCCTGCCTCCGCCTATGCATAGGGTTACGACTTCTTCGGCTGATTCTTCTTCTATCGGGGGAATCAGCGCAGCGACGGTGGACGCTAGGGAATTTCGCCCAAAAAATTGATTGATTTTGCTTCTATGCGATTCTAGTATTTGATTTTCTTCTATGCGATTTTCGGATCTTAATTTGCATTCTTGGAGAGCTGGTTGTTAATGGAGTTGCTGAGGGAGATGTCGGAGTTGTTGATGGCTATGTCGGAGTTGTTGAGGGAGATGTCGGAGTTGTTGATGGCTATGTCGGAGTTGTTGATGGAGATGTCGGAGTTGCCGAGGGAGATGAGGTTGATGGAGTTGGACTTGTCGCAACAAAAGGAGAGAAAATGAGTTGGTGGTGATGTTGCCAGCCTGCTTCTACCGTCGTTGTTAATGTTGTTAGTGTTGCTTGGCGGCGATGGTGGCGGCTGGCAAGTCAACAATCTTGGTGGAGATGGAGATCCATGGAAGAAACATGAAGAACGAGGGGGGAGAGAGAAGAGAAAAAAGAAAAAGAAAAAAAAAGGGTTAATTAGGAGTTTAGTGGATTAATTGGTAAAACATGGGTTAATGGGTGAGTTAGATTGGTTAATTAGGGTTGATGACGTCATAAGGGTATTTGGTGTATTATGTTTTGAAACAGGGGTAATTTATGTATTTCTGAAAGTCGAGGGGCATTTGGTGAATTCCGCCAAAACTCGGGGGTATTTCATGAAAAATCCGATCATTTTAAGCAAAATTGTGATTTACAATAAAGTTTTAGCAATGCTAATATACCCTGCTTCCTTCAGCCTTGTTTTTTTGTTTTTTTGTTTTTTGTTGTTGTCATTTCATGGAAATCACCATCTTAAGAGAAAATAACTTATGTCGTTGTTGTTACTGTAGAATAGCTGACTAGGTGAGTAAATAGATTTTCCCCAAATAACTTTAGTAATGGCATGTAACAGATTCTTCCTGACCAATGTATATTCCAACGGCTCAAAAGTTCTTTGAAAAAAAGGGAGTAAATGAGAAAATTTAGAGGCGGGGATTCTTTCTATCAGATCAGAGGTGGTTAATATTCTATCTACCCCATCAGAAATCATATATTGAACGAGTACCTGGAGGGGATATCGTTTTATCTAACACAGAAGGGATCGTCATTTCAATAACTGGTCTTCGTGATGGTAAGCCATTCAAACCGTCTTGACAGGCAGAATGAATCTCCTCCATGCTGTAAAAAGCAGCACCAAAACAAGTCAAAAATAATATTTCATCGTGACTTTTTCATCTCGAGATTACAACATTGAACCATATTTACCAGGCTTTCAAGGGTAAGTTCTTAACAGATTTGCATTGAGGCTCCGTTTGGTTGGGTGTAAAACATTTTCAGTGTAAAATGATTTTCATGGAAAACAATTTACAATGGAAAACACAATTCCAACATTGGTTTTCCGTTGTTTGGTTCCATGTAAGAAAAATGAAGAAACAAAAGGAAAATGAAAGGGAATGTAAGCAAGTAGTGAGAAGAGTGTATAAGGGAGATAAGGCAAAAGGAAGGAAACAGTTTTCCCTTCACGTTAAAGGGAAAATGGTTTTACACTCATTCGCAAACCAAACAATGTAAAATTGAAAATAGAGGAAAACAGTTTTCCCGGAAAATGTTTTACGCCCTACCAAACGGAGCATGAGTGTTCTGTGGCTGTTGCATTTTTGGGTCATCTAGATTCCAAGTCCAAAGGTCTTGGTTTTTCTGTGACACTCTAGATTCCAGGAGAAAAAGGTTCTCTTGGGGCAACTCATCAACTGCTAAAATTCACGAGTGAGTTGGTACCTTAGTGATACTAGTAGATATTTTGCTCAACTGCTAGCAGGATTTGCAGTTTCAAATTCAAAGTAGGGTCTTAAGTTTTAACAATACAATCACAGATATCAATATATGATATCTTTCCTACAGCCAGTCATCACAAAAGCTGCTCCTAACTAAACATGTAAACAAAAACATACACATCCTGTTATAGTACTAGCCATTTTAGAAGGAAAACACGATTGATAAACCCTGTATATTGATTTAAAACAAACACTCAATTTCATTCACAAATCATTTGATCTATTTGACAAAAAGCTCCTATTCTCACATGCAGGCAGCCAGTATAAGTTTTAAGCTGGATTCGAGAGATAAACTAGTTGCAAGGCATGGGCAAAAGCTAGTTTACTACAGATATCAGCATGATTACCATACGTAACAATGTGCAACCATGAGAAGCAGTGATAGTTCGTGCACACCATTTAACTGATACCGTACCTTTCTGAACCAATATGAATAGTACCAACATGCTGAGGGCCGGCATCCATTTTGCTATCGCAACAATCAAACTGGGGCAACTTGTCAACTGCTAAATTTATTTTTGTGGTTCCCTGCTCAAGTATGTCCAAAAGCATCTTAAGTTAGTTTGGAACATTAAGTAGAAGCCATGCCAACAATTGTGGGCTAGAAGATCATTCAAAATGAAAATAACAATGAGATACTAGCAAGTTGTACCGTAGTTTCATAGCAGTTGTGCACCCATGTAATTTATCTAGCAGTTCTTTAGCAAATATGTCAAAGCAAAGGCAAATTATATACCAGTACGAAGAATGAGCCACCGCCAAAAGGTGGCCAACAATTGTGGGCTAGAAGATCAAATTCCATCAAAATAA
Organism: Spinacia oleracea; assembly: GCF_020520425.1. Lineage (NCBI taxonomy): Eukaryota > Viridiplantae > Streptophyta > Magnoliopsida > Caryophyllales > Amaranthaceae > Spinacia > Spinacia oleracea. The sequence continues at coordinate 153,388,051 of NC_079489.1, forward strand.
ACTTTGATTGATGCTCATCTCCATCGCAAGTCTTACTACCCAATTCAAGACTAATAAGTGTATCCAAAACATAAGCCTCCACCACTTCCACTAAAGAAAATCTACAGTATATTGCCAGAGGTCAAATTACACGAGCCCATCACTAATAAGGGCATCTGAAAATTGAAGGTAAACCTAAAAACACCACCTCCAAGTCTATTCAAATTTCTCCTCCCCATCACAAGGTTCCTAATCTCAGTTACATTACTCATTCTTAGTTAACCACGGTGCCAGAGCAAGAAAGCAACAAAATAGGTGAGTACCACTGTTGCTATTATTTGAGAGAATCGCAGAAAGCAGACGGAAATAAGATGAATCACCCATGAATAATTTAATGATACAGGTGAACAGACCACAAATTTGGACGTAAATATTGCTATATCCAGGCTGGGAAAATACTTCATATTTGGGCTCTTGATTACAAAAAGGACACTGAATCAAGTTTATAGATCCAAAACTGTCTAAACTAGATCAATATTCAATAAGTATATAAAATCTATTCATCAATAACAAGAACAAGAGACATATAAAAACAATAATGATGTTTCCACTTTTATAGATAATCTGAAATATTCTTACAGAACTATAGTCAGAGTTCTTGATGGTGCGGAGAAATTCATCAGGAAGTTTATGATCTGGCACGAAATCCTGCATTCAATAAGACAATTTTTTATAAGAAAGCCAAGATATCCCCTTCTTAAAAATAAATAATCTACAATTAGAGGACACAGTTGATCTTCTGCGATTCATAAAATTGGACAAATGCTTCCACATCGAGGAAGTTTACCACAAAAGTTTTGTAAGGGGTTGCGTTAGATAGCACAATGGAGGAGTGAACCTGCGTTCCATCAGCCAGCAATACCTAGAGTAATAAAATAATATATGTGTCAGTGTATTGATCCACTACTAGCTGCAAAAGAAAGTTTGAATATCAAAATAGCGTAACCAACCCCCTCTACAGCTCCAGAGTCCCCGGTCATCAGCTGTGAAACCTAGAAAAAACCAAGAATTGTTATTAGTTACCACACATAGAACCAGATTACATAAAATAGTAAACATTTACATATTCTGAACCGTAACTTATTTACACTATATAGAGGCTGTTTATAGAAGACCCCTAATCTGAAAGACAACTGACTCTCCTTTTATTTCACGATACCACAATGTGAAAATGGGTTTTCTTCACTTCTTTGTTGTGAGTTATTACACTTTGCTTAGTTTATCTGAAGACTATTTTCTTTGAATTATTGCATCCCACATTAATCCCACATCCTTTTGCTGGATGTCCTAACCAATCTATTCATACTCTTTTAGTAAGCTGTTCCTCTACTTCTTATTAAAGGTTGTCCCCACACCCACAGTTTTTCTCTCTACTGTTTCACTCTTCTTAATCTCCATATTGATTCACTATGTTCATTCATTATAACTGCTCCTTTTTCAAGAATGACAACCCCATTCCTTTCTTTCTATTTTTATAATACATCCTCAAATTCAGTCTCATTGAGAAGACTACTTTCATGCCTCTTAGGGAAATTATTTGACAATAAGTACAAAGTAAATAGGAAAATCTAGGTAGACATTTGATCAAGTCCATTGAAACCCAAAGCTTAAAATGACTCATTAACATTTCAATAGCATGCCAAATGAAAGTTTTCAGACAGCCATTCTGGAGTGCAAGCTCTTGGTATGTCCTAGGAAGAACAAGATGGGAAGTCGGACACAACGGCCAATCTAATTAGTTACTATATATAGCAACTTGCCATATACATTAGAAATAACATGTATGCTCACGTGACACAGAAGAGGGTGCACGTGCCTTTAAAATGTGGAATAATAAAGGCTACTCATTTAAAAATCATTTCCCTGTCGAACAGAAAATGAACCCAAACCAAAGTTGGACAGCACATTTCTAGTGATCCTACGTAGAAAGGAACTTAAAGCATGATCATTCAAAGATTTATTTGACAACCTCTCGGCTGGTTTTCAAGAGATTTTTGTTTCAGTCTTTAGTGCATGTAGAAGCTGAAAAGAAGCCAGACATTAAGCACTCCAACACCAAAATGGATATGAACAGATGATACCAGCCTCTAATTACCAACAAAATAGAGCAAAGGGAGAAATCAAAATCATGATATAATGAAAAGGAATTCAGGTGCAAGATTTATATGAAAGAAACAATAATAATGTAATACTTACTTCAGCACTGGTCACTACGTGTGCTCCAGCTTCTTTTGCTGCATGGTTGATGGCTAAGGAGACAGAACCCATTCCCCCTTCTACATACCTGAAAAATACAGTAAAGAATATGATTGGCAAAGATATGTCGTTTCATGGTCAGCATGATCTATTTGTCTCCACATTTTAAAGCAAGAAGACAAAGGTTCACAGAAAATACTTTCCCCACTATCCTTTCTAATCATTGGCCGTATCATGAATTTCCATATGATTAGAACCAACCTCTATGATGATTTTCCGTGCAATTACACAAGAATTCAAAGATAATGTAGGTGTCATAAGAAATGTGTGATACTGAATCCAACACGGGTAGGATTCACCAAGCACGGGTTGCTCAGCCACCAATAGGGAACTTAAGCTGGCTTTGTAGTGTTAATATCACTATGAAGTAAGAGACACCACTAGCTTTTAAATTTGGAAATTAAGCTTAGATGATAAGCTAACTGTACGAAATAACTCTTGGCTGGAACAGGCTAAAAACAATGAATGTGGTGTCTAACACTCTAACAGGGGCCCTAAGTAAACACGTCGTTAGCATGGATGGAGTTTAAGGACCATTTTACCAAACCATGGGCTTGAATGCTGGATCCTACATTTAGATATGTTGTTTTAAATTTGTAATAATCCCTTCCCACCTTCGTCAATTATATTTAATCCACATAGATGACAGGTCCTAGGAAAAGGCTAAAGCTAGAGTAAAGAAAAGTGTTTCAGAAAAAGCTTCAGTCTCTCTCTTTTCTTTTCTTTTTTCCTTGGTTGTTGCAAGCTTTTCAGTAATAGATGAGCAGTTGGACAACATACACTGTGAAGCCTTCCTATAAAAAAGACAACTTACAGGCATCATGAATCCAAATGTACAAAGATGAAACTCTGAAAAAAAAAATGAATACTTACGACCATACGCCACGTTCTCCGTTTGTTTCTCCCATCACATGATGTAGTAACACATACCCGCTACCTGGCGTGTGCACACTTGCCTATTAGAGTAAACGATAAATCACATTTAATTTTGTTTAAGTAGGTCAGGCACAACCACCACCAAACAACACAGTACCACCACAACTCTTGTCTCAAATATAAAATAATTGTACCACAGACAGTAGCTCAAACAAATTACATACCATGCTTCCTATTACAGCATCTGTTGCAAGTGTTGCTTTTAGAACATCAGACTGCAAAAAATTAAGGACATACGAAGTTACGGACTCAGCAAAATAAGAAACAACATTAGAATTAAAGGGGAGCTAAATACCAGCAACACGAAAAACAATACAGTGTGTGCATTTATTTTTTGGGGTTTAGTGGTTTGCTTCCAGCAGTAAAACTCCAGGTACAGCTAAGGTAGGTTTGTTTATTGGCCTCAAAAGCCTTCAAAAACAAGAATGGCATTTCATAGTAACAAATTTGATTTAGTGATTAGCGGCAGGTGGTAACTACTAAAGATGCTATACATAGTCAGACAGTAGCAGCTGAAGAAGTTATTACCTCAAACCAGTTATTCAGAACCTTTGAGGCTGGGGACAAAAGAAGGTCCATAAAATCCCTGTGATCCAGCAGGACAGTACATTGCAACAATAAATACTTATAGCTCCCGAACTTCAAACTACCCAAAAATTTGTATACTAGTGTCTTGAATCAGAAAAATGAATTCTTACACCATCTCTTTTTGCCCAAGGGAAGCGGCACGATGAAGGCAGGAAGACCAAAAAGTTGACTTGTACAACTTACTCTTCATCTTGTCACCAAAAGATGACGCACCTTTTAAATTCTCAGGAGTCGGTGAATCCAGAATCGGATCCAAGAATTTACAGAACCGTTCAAGCTGACTCTCGTATCTGCAGATGGACATCAAAATAGCTCAAGATAATAAAATCAAACACCATTATATTGTATAAATGTTATACCTCAATGTGAGAATGATTGCAAGTAAAGAGGTGCACATTGCACAAGCATGAGTTCTTATACCTCATCCTGATAGTGATGAACTTCTAATTATTAAACTTTTTGGCTATCATCCACTGACAACATTCAGTATGCTTCAATATAATCAGTAATCAAGACGGCTCAAGTCTTAAAAATATATGTTATCTTCATTCATCACTTCATGTAATTCATGCATATACATAAAAGAATAGCCAGATTAAACCATTATTATCAAATCAAAACTAAGCAGGGAATAAAATCTAGCATTCTGAAGCAACCAACAAGGAGAAACATATTACAGTATACTAGCATCACTCACAAGCCTCTTCAAACCATTTCCTATTCAAGATGCTCATAGATTGGGTCCAAAATTTACACACATAAACACATGGCATGAAGCAGTATTTAAAAAAAAAATAACGCAACAGAACCAGCCTGCTATCAATCATAGCCATATCAGAAGATTCAGAACCAATACTATTTCACCAATCGGCGTATTCCAAGTTGCACATGATCATACAACAATTAGCCCTAACTTTTGAACAAATTGTTCCAACTTTCAAGCTACAAATGCTCATTCTACAACTTTTCCCTATCTGTTGAACAAATCCTAATTCAAGCTACACATGATCATAAAACAAATTATTGCTACAAATTAAATGATCATAAATTCCTATGTTTTGAACAATATCAATCATTGCACACCAAAAGACAACAAAAATTTCTTGCAAAAAGCTAAAAATTAAAATACCTGGGATAAGCATCAGCATCACTTAAGGAGAACTTGGAGATCTCGGAACGATTAAGCTCCTTATCAGGCCCTAACAAAAGATATCTCCCATCCGAACACGGCGTAAACGACGACGGATCTCTCCTCAGTAGCTTCATTCCATGTCTCTCCAATTCCAACTCTCTATAATTCATTCCACCATCATTCATCACATTAAATAAACATAAATTTATAAATTAAGAAAGGCAGAGATAATTAAGAGAGAGAAAGTACTTGATGATGGAAGGACGAAGAAGACTCTGGAGATAACTACAGCGCGAGAACTTAAACCCAGGGATTAACTCCTCCGTAACAGCAGCACCGCCGACAAGGTGACGCCGCTCAAGGACGGCGACGGATAATCCACCGCGAGCTAAGTAAGCCGCCGCCGTCAAACCGTTGTGGCCTCCTCCGATTACTAAGGCGTCCCACTTTTTGTCTTTTAGCGCGGTAATCGCAGTCGCGGTACTGCTGAATTGCCTTCGCCACATTTGAGGAGAGAGAAACTGAGAATTGAGTGGTGGTGGAAGAGTGAGAGAGTTTTGAGTTAGGTGGAGCGGCGGTTGCAGGCGCCTTCAATGGTGAAAATGCAAACAATGGCGAAAAACAGAATTATAATTCCTACTATTATTCCGAAGGTCAGTACATCCATTTTTGTTTTCCCTGTGAATTGTTTTTTCAGAAGTCTGTGTTATCTTCCCTCAGTTTAGAGTGTTGACTTGTTGACTAATGTTATGATAAAGAAGTAAGAACTAGTATGACTGACAGTTTATAGATCACGTGCCTGGCGGTGAATCGGTGACTGTATTCACTTTCCCTCGTTCGGGGCAAATCATTGGATCATGTACCCACTCAAATGTTTGTGTAACTCAACCCACCAAAAGGTAGAGCCGTAGAGTACTGCAGGAACTCTAAAGGCCCGTTCAGTATAACTGTCAGTTTTCAGTTTTTAGTTTTTTGGTTTAATAAGTCATATGCTTTAGATTGTATTATGAACTAAAAGATAGTTATATCTATTGTAAATCATGTTAATTTAGAAAATTGACAATAAAAAACTGAAAACTATTTTTTCTGGTTTTCATATTTTGGTTTTTGGTTTTGTAAAAAACATAAAAGTGGAAACAAAAAATGATACTGAACGAGCCCTAAATTTTTAGTGGCTTGTGTTTATATGGGTATAAGTGACTCTGTATTGGTGTCTATTAATTTGATATTGGTATTAAGATTAGTGTGGTATAGGTACACTAATATATTGATAAGAAGTACCAGTACAACTATACAAGTCATTTACGTTTTTGGTACTGACATATGTTGTGTTTGTAGTAAAAATGGTTGTATTTGGGATCACAAGCCACTTGAGGTTTAGCCTCAAGAGACTAGAGGAGTAGAGGTTTAAGGTGGTTCGTCCTTATGTGTTTCAACTTTTAAAAAACAGACACTTTGTGTTTGGTTCACATAAATCTAGTGGGAGTGAGCAACTGAAATGTTCGTGCCAAATTGTTCGCCAAAACTAGTTTCCGAGTTCATCCAAATTTAGCTTGGTTCTTCCGAATCTAAACTAGGTTCGCTCGTATCTTCAACTGCCCTATTTCCAATTCTGCAAGCAACTAGATATGTGGCTTGATCTTCGTGATTGATTTTCTATTTGAACCTAGACTATTGTTGAAGCAAGTCTTCTCAAACAACAAATGTAACTATGTAAGGGTCCCACCTTAATAAAAATGAGAGACTTAATCACTTAATAAGACTAATGATATTTCCCTTATTGCCTTATGGTTCTAAGGTAAAATCTCCTTTGAACTTGTTAAATGAACTCTCTCTCTATTGAGACAGGTGTAGTACACATCCGTATTTCACAACTATATACTTTTTTTTATGAAGATAAGATGAAGTGCCTTATCGGATCGGAACCCCGCCCGAGTCGCAACTGTATACTTGTTCCTCTCATTTATAGAGGGTATTCACAAAATTAAACACTTTGAACTAATCCCCATTAATTCATCAAAATGTCCACGCCCTCATATGCATGCCACACCATTATATAACCTATAAGGCTATAAATATGGCCCAAAACACTCCTATTTCTTTCCAAACAATAATAGGAGACAGTACACGATCAACAAACTAGAAGATAGATCAAAGTAGCACAATCAAACTTACTGTCTTTCGAGAGAGGAGACACTGAGAACTGAGAAGAGATTCCAAAAGGAAAAAATAGTCAAATTCCTAATACGATAATAGTTGGTCATTAGATTTCCCAATAAGCCACAACTTAAACTAAGTGATGGGAACAGAATATAAATGGCCCGACTATTAATATGGATCTTCATGTAAACTTATGTCAAACCCTTTATTGCTGACTACTCCCTCCGTCCCTTAATACTCGACCTGTTTTGACCGGACACGCTTGTCAATACACAACTTTGACTACCAATTTCTTTGACTACATATTATAAAAACTTATAAAAATTTTAATATTTTGAAAATATATATTAAGATGAAATTAACAATATATTATATACTAACATTTGTTTTCATATACTAGAAAACAAATATGGTCAAAGTGAAATATGTGAATAGTGCAAAAAGTCAAACCGGGTCGAGTATTAAGAGACCGGCAACTTTTGTGTAAGACCGCCTTACCGGAAAGACCACTTTAGTTGCTTAACTAATTGGTTCAATTTCTTAACTAATTGGTTACATATTAACTAATTGGTTCCGTTGCGTAACTTATATGATACGTATAGAAAAATTTGTATTAAGAGACGAAGGGAGTATTAATTAATCATAAGCCGCAAATTGATTATCAAACAATTTATGAACAATTAAGATAAAAAGACACACATATACTGACTGCACTAAACTGAGTACAATTAAGAGTAACACGCATAAGTTAAAACCAAATACTATCAACCTATATTCTACCCAGAATGCAAATAGTTCTGTTTTTATACTCCAAATTAAAACAGAACCCATGAGTTAAGAATATATACAAACAAACTACATAGAGTAACTCAATTTGTAAAATTTGTAATCAATTAAAAACTGGTTACAAAATCAATTAAAAGTACTTATTATTGTATTTCAAAAAATAAACCTAAGTAACCATACTACAAGATTATTAGCTAAAGCAAACATAATCACGACATTCAATAGTTCTAGTCTGAAATCACCAGCTTCACCATCATCGTCGTCGTCATCGTCATCGTCATCATCATCATCATCATCATCAGCATCATCAGCATCATCGACATCATCGACATATTCATCATCATCATCATATTCAGCATCATCATCATCATACTCATCACACATATAGCTCTGTGGACCACCCTTATTGATGCTCAAAAAAAGGTCATCTTCATTATCATACATGGTAATTTGTACATCCAACACAAAAGACTTACCATCAGACTCTTTGTAAGAAGATCTTGCAATGTTAAGAATAGTAGAACAAGCATGTTGAATACAAGTTTGATCAACATCCATAAATTCCAACCAATACTGAATTTTTTCCCATGGATCATCTTCTTCAAAACGAGGTATCAACAATTTATCACAACGTATTCCAAATTTCCCACACATTTTATTTCCAGACTTGACTGATTTTCTTCTGTCTTTCCTCAAGATTTTGATAGTTACTGTTTGGATTTCATGTATGGAATCTTCAAAAGAGACAGTAATAGGACACTCCATATAAACGGGTTGACCTAAAGTATCACTATTTTCTAACATATTCGAGTATTTTGGATTAAGGTTTGAGGTTAATTAAGGTTAAGATTAATTTGAGGTTGTGGTAATTGGAATTAATGAGGTTTATGATTGCAATTTGCAAAGGTAGAGAGATGTGTGGAATTGTGGTTAGGTACTTTGTACGTAGGTCTATATATATAACAAACACAAGACAACAAGATATATATATTAAACCTTATTCGATTTGAATTAGGGTTTATGAAATCATATATTAATAATAATCCTTTTTTTAATTACTTGCTCCCTAAGTTGAAGTACTTGAGTTACACACGGTTTGTTATTCATGAGTTTCCTAATATCAATGAACTTTTATCTCCATATTAATTTAGGAAACAATGTAAATTGGCAACAAACAACAAATCCAGTCAAGTACAGCTGTACAGCTGGTAAATAAATCTTAATTTGCTTCTTCGATTTATTTTTTAATTAACGTATTTTATCATTATATGAGAATTTAAATTATACATGTATGATGTATTGACTCAAATCTAATAATGATACATATTGATTTAGGAAACAATGTAAATTGGCAACAAACAACAAATAAATCCAGTCAAGTATAACTGGTAAATAAATCTTAACTAGATTATACCCCCCATGCACGCACGAATCTTCTAAAATTATTATTTGACCATGTTTTATTCCGTATAAAATATTTCTCCCCTTAAAGCTAATGTATAATTATTAAATCTTGAACATACATATTTAATCAGCTAATATAAAATTTAGGTCCTACTATGTTTACATATTTTATATGCTTAATATGCTAATTTGATCAAATAATGAGTAAATAAATTTTACATAATTTATATACCGATTTGACTAAAATATTTCCAAAATAATATTGAACAAATTATTATATGTGTATCTATTATTGTCATATTCTGTAATCCAATATTTTTTTCCCCATACATGAATCATTTATAATAAATGATAGTAAATAAAGGAGATATATTTTAGGAAATAGATTTTTGACGGGAAAAAATTGCACCAAAAATTGACATGTGTCATTTCCGATGTCCGTTTTACTATAAAGTAATATATTTGCTTCTTCGATTTGTTTTTAATTAACGTGTTTTATCATTAAATGAGATTTTAAATTTTTACATTTATTGACTCAAATCTAATAATGATGTATTGCTTGGTGAGGTGGTAATAGGTAAAGTTTTTTTTTTTTTTTTTTACATAGGCTTAATCATTCGTAATTTAAAGTAGTACGCACTATTACAAACACTAAGGTCTTTAAAGACCAATTCACCTATTACAATAACGCACACGAAATACATATACTTCAAAAGTGCAACAGGCTCTTCTCGATTGAACCCTTGATTGTTGATGCAGTCTTGTTTACACAATCTCATGGTGCCAAGACTACATCCTTGTGATTTTGTTATAGAAAATGTCATTGTTGGGCTGACAACCGCTTGGAGGTGCCTTTGAAAACCTGTAAAACTTAGGAGAAAAAGAAAAGAGAGGACGAAAAACAATGTTATGGAGCAGGTGGGTAGACCTTGTGCATTGCTATGAGTCTATTCTAGGTAAAGATATATTGAAGCCATGTCTACGATAGAACACTGGTTCCAATTGAGTAATTAACTTTTTATTCATCTGTTAGGCTTTGTTATTTGGTAAATTTAGGAGTGACCAACAGAACATCCACACCCACCCATCACCCATAACGAGTACGATTTTTATATTCAGCATCCGCCAAATCTCCCTCCATCCCTGCATATTTAGAGTGCATGCGGGGAGGGTCTTCCATAAAACCCGCCTCACTGACAAACCTTGTGCTAACAATAGGATGGGTTTTTCTCCGGATTCTCAGACTCCCTCTATTTCTTTTCAAACAATATAGAAGGGCCGATCCTCAAAACGTATTTGCTTTAATCATGTCGATTCCCTCCCTGATATTCACTTAAATAAGTAGAGTTGAAGACCTCGAAGTCATTTTTAGTACAAAAACCAGTATAATCATTTACACAAACATCAATCAGTAGACCACACAACAAATATGTGCAAAAGAGCAATAAATCTGGACTGTCAAAACTATAAATTTGTGCTTGTCTACTACTGATCAATTAAGCAGATACTAGAATCAGTCAAGCACATAGATCCTAGAAGCAATATCCTGAACCAACCAATCGAATCCCTCGAGTAACCCGTCTCCAGTATATGCGCTGCAACCTACAATTTTCCAGTGTCTTGTCTTATCAAGGGCTTCCAAGTTCAGTACCTATCAATAAAAAGAGAAGTGATACAATTATAATTTTAACAACATAGAAGTATTTATATGTATCCATGACATAAACAGATGGGAAAACAGAGGGTATCATCCGCAATTCTTATTCTCTGCTAGTGTTTAAAGGCACTAGCAATAAGACGTTTTTCATGTGGTTTGTTTCATGTTTTTGAGGTTTGTATACAAACCTTACTATTGCTAGCCTAAGCTTTTTCAAGAGAGGTTACTGAAAACAAACCTCTTTGCATCACGTAAAGTAAAAAGAACAAAAAAAAATAAAAAAATTATGTGAGTTGAATGACATATGCGTGTGCCCACACATAAATCTTTAAATGGGTTTGTCTATTGTTAGCACAAGGTTTGTTGAAAATGAGGTTTGTAAAATGATGTTGTGTCATAGGAATAAACCTTGATGAGGTTTGCACTATTGTTATTGCCCTTAATGGTAGGGTGAAAGGAGACAATACATGATCAATAAACTAGAAGATAGATCAAAGAAGCACAACCTCTGTTACCTGGACTCTTCATTTTACCTCAAATACCCGTGTCGGATTCTCGACACTCAGACATGGGTATGGACACTTGGACACTTCATTTTGGACCAAAATCATGCAATTTTTTCCCCAAAATAGCCGTGTCGGACATTTGGGCAGATACCTGGGCTGTGTCCGATATGGCTATCCGAGTCCGGTTAACATAGGGCACAACCAAACTTATTGTCCATCTTTTATTATGTATGTTTCACATGCTATTAATGGTAATGAAAGGGAATCTCTTCTCTGTTCTCACTCAAAGAGAGGAGACACTGAGAAGTGAGAAGAGATTCCAGAAAGTGGAGTATACTCTGGAATCTTTTCTGCGTTCTCACTGATATTCCCCTCTGTCAGGAATTAATGGTCACATATACTTCGTACTATTTCAGAATATTTGGAAAAGGTAGTCAAATTCCTAATATGATAATAGTTGGTCATTAGATTTCCCAATAAGCCACAACTTAAACTAAGTAATGTGAACAGAATATAAATGGCCCGACTATTAATATGGGTGTTCGTGTAAACTTGTGTCAAACCCTTAATTGCTAGCGGTTGCGATAGGTGTGCAACTAATTCCAAACAGAGGGAGTGTAGTTTTAGTTTGCAGGATTTCAAAGCCTGCAAGTCAATCAGGCAACTATAATGAAGAAAAATCTCTACAAAATTTGATGGATTTTTCTTGACATATTGGAAACTAGGAAGCGAAGCCCAAAATTAACAAACGCCAGAACTGATACTGCAGTGTCATTCTTTAAACCAAAATGGAACTTTACCTTGGTAATTTCAGCAGGTGAGAGAGCACCTTCTATATCCTGCTTATTCGCAAATATCAATAAAGATGCTCCTGATAGCCTCTGCAGAAGAGCACACAATTAGACCATGTTTGAATGTTTGATAAAGTGAGTGCAAGACACATCAAACAACGCAACATAGAATCCAAAGGCTTTTCCTTAACAACCCAGTTCGAGGGTTCATATATAAACCTTAACGGTCTATTTGGTAGCCGATAATAAATAGTATGAATGGGAACGAATCTTAGTGTGAAAGAGAGGAAGAGATGGATCAATGTATAAAAAGGCTCAAGGCGCAACAAGGCGATTTGGAGTTCCCAGCGCCTTAGGCGCGCCTCGGTGCGCCTCATTGAAGTGAGGCGCCCTAATAAAAAGTGAAAAAAAGTGAAAAAATGGTATGTCTCTTGGTAGGTGCGCCTTTTTTGCGCCTCAAAGTGCGCCTTGGTGCGCCTTTTTGCGCCTCATTGAAGTCGCCTCGCCTAGACAATAAAAGGCGTTGGCTCCAATCGCCTTGCGCCTCAGAGCCTAGGCGCGCCTTAGGCGCGCCTTTTTATACACTGAGATGGATGACATTGTTTTCAAGTGTCAAAGCCCTCTTGCAAGCCCATAATAAACTTGTGTAAATCGGGTTGAATTTGGCAAGGAATGCAACATCGCAATGCAATCTCATCCTAAACTTGTGTTTTTTCTTTATTAATTTTCATTTCCACCCAATACTAAGACAGTATCACTTAAGTGGTAATGATTATAATGAAGATTTACGAAGAAAATATCGTATTTGAGGTGAATTAGCATTACCATGGACATTAGTACATGTCCTCTCACAAATTTACAATACAAAATCATTCTCATTACCACCATTTATCACCGCCAAACAGGGCGTAAGGGAGATGATTGTTTACCGGCATTGTCTCCATACATGGTTCCTTTAGATTACTTATATGAAAACGAAACATATACATACACAAAAGGCAGACAGGGAAATAGTATGGTGGGACAGGGATGGGGACAAGAACAAATTTCCCACAACAATATTATCCACCAGTACCATTACATTCCTAGCACTCCCTAACAGCCACTCAGTCATGTACTAAGTGGTAATGGATGGTAATGGAGATTTATGAAGAAAATGACATATTTGAGGTGAATTAGCATACCTTGGACATTAGTACATGAATTTTCTCACAAATTAACAATACAAATTCATATTCATTACCACAAGGGCACCGGTTATTACGCCTATCAAGCAGGTTTAAAGGGAGATGATTAGTTACAAGCATTGTCTCCAACTCTCCATACATGTTCCTTTAGATTACTTATATGAATTGCCGTATCCGACGAAGTCAGAAGAATGGGTCAAGTGGTAATAACCAACCTTCTCCAACACGTACATACACAAAATGCAGCCAGGGATATACAATGGGACAAGGATGAGGAAAAATTGCCTCAAGCTCCCACTTCCTTAAAAAAGGTTCCAAGTAAGGGTGGCGAGCCTTTTAAAAGTAAAGGGGTTCTTTTACCCTCACCCATACACAACAAGAGAGACTTCTATGTAAGTTCCTTCATCTGATAGACACATTGAGTGACTACTAGTCAATTGACTGTAAAAAAATGTTTTCTAAGTGATGAGAGACATTTGTGTCGCTCATAGCTTAAGATTTTCTTTCCATTTTATCTTTGTTTTGTCCCGTTTTACTTGTTTTGCTAGCCTTTAGCTTTATTATCGTAGCCAGAGGCGGTTTTGGGGCGGTGCGAGGTGAGCGACGGAACAGGGCATGTTCCCCGAATTTTACATATAGGTTATCTATTTTCATTAACATTCAAATGTATAACTAGAGCAATGGTTAAAGCTTTAACTTCCACACGCAAGGAAAAAAAATGAAATATCAATTCACATAAACTCTCCATCGCCCTTTCTTTCTCAAGTTTACGGTTTTTGTCGATTAACTTCTAGTCATTCATCACCCAAAAATAATTTTATTAATCTCCTTTTTAAATAAACTTTAGGATTATTAGATATTCAATCTGCCTTTTCGCCACACTAAAAATTAGATATTCAGTTTACATAATAAATTGAGGGCCTCATTTGAAAAGTTGCATAGGGCCCCGTAGTTGTGGCAATATTGTAGCCCCGGCACGGATCGTAGCCTTGCTTTGTTATTCACGTTTTGGAGTCGTGTAATTGTTTTTATGAATTTTAGAGTCTTTTATGTGTTTTTCTTACTAATTTAATTGTTTAGGTGAGTTTGGGACACAAACGACTTGCATTAAGGAGCAATTCAGCAATATAACAGTTAACTATGTGGGCGCGCACACAGATTTACTCGTGCACACACACAAAACAGCCAAAAAATATGCAATTGCGCGCTGAGATGTGTGTGCATGCACAGAGCAATGTGTGCGCACGCATGGAGCTTTTAGTGCACAAGCACAAATAGACGATTTTATTGTAATTTCTCTTGAAGACCTTGTGCGCACACAAACTTTCAACAAGTGTGCACGCCTCAACCATTATGCGTGCGCACACCATTATGCGTGCGCACACTGCGAAGGATCAATAGGATTTTCTCTGACGGCTTGTGAGCATGCACAAGCATTAGTGAAGCATATAAATAACTCCTTATTTTCATTTTCAAAGGACATTCCATTTTTAGAAGTGGAGAGTCTTAGAGAGTGAAAAACTTAGGTTTTATTGTTCTTAAGCCTTGGATTATTGGTCATAAGTGTTGCTTTGAAGCTTAATAGTAAAATCTCTTTACCTTTTCATTTGAACGCATTGTTCTTAGTTTAATTTCATTTAATTCTTCTTTCATCTTAGTTGCAAACTTGCAATTTTCTCATATTGTTGAAAAACCCAAAAAGAAGTTGTTCATTGATTTTCTTTGATTACTTGCTATTATTGTTTGATTTTGACTATTTTTTGCATTGATGGTGTTATTGGAACTTCACACTACTTTGGTTTAGTGATTTCCTACTTAGCAAATATTGAGAAGTAGAATAGATTTCATGATAGTATTTGTGGTTGTTTTGAGCCTAACTTCGATCTGAATCCTCTTTTGATTGACGATCTTAGTGTCGATTACATGATGAAGTTGATTGTGGAAGTAGGTTATGGAATTGATATGATTAGTGAATAGTCATTCTAGGGGTAGGGGTGTAGGTATGGATGAGTAATCTATTCTAATATTTAATAGCAGGGAAGTTTAAAACCCATATAGAATGCACGTGGCCCTCTTTTGACATTCCACATTTTTTCTTTAATCCTCAAAAACTCAAACGACGCTCTATTGCTCATACGACACTTCGCACCCCGCTGTCGTTTCTCCTTACATACCCACGAATCACACTTTCATGATTTGTTTCATTCCATTATAGATCAAACTTCTCTTTAATTTTCAGATGTCTCTACTTCTAATCCCTTGCCTAATTCAATTTCACTTCTACATTTGACTTCTCTTTTCCCACAATCCTCCAATTCTGAATTTTCGGTCCAGAAAAAGCATTTGAGGTTAATTCATGGTTCTTTTGGCAATAATTTGTGAACAGTTTCGCCAAATTTCTTAATCAATTGGGCTTTATGGTATATTTTTTCCCTTTTCTGAATTTTACATTTTCGAATTTGTGTTTTTTTGTTTAACTAATTTGTGCTCAAGGGTGAAGGATTTATGGTATTCCCCTCTGTTATGGATGTAAAGTTGTAAACAAAATTCGCTACATCTCAATATGTGAGTATTTATGTTCTTTAATCGCTACATTTTTGTTATTTCAAAACTTCAATCTTGGGCTTGAGATGTCAATTTGAATGCTGTATTAGAGTATTGGAAGTTGGGATTAAGAAAGGGACAATTAATGTTAATTTTTTCTCTGCCCATTTACCTCTAAGGCCTGTTATGCATGTTTTAGTTTTGATTAGTATTCTCATGATTGAAGTATTTTCGTTTTCTATTTTTTTCTATTTTCTTCTACCTTTTATTTGTGTTTTATCTGTGTTTCAGTTTTGACTTCTATTCAGATTAATCTCCGTTAGACTGGCGATTGAGGTTATTTACTGTTAAAATGTCAATAATGCTGATTTTATAATCTTTATAATGAGTGATTTGTTGTTTTTGATTGAGTTTTTTTTCTTTTTTTTTCTGTCATTAAAAAAAACTAATCCTAATTTACAGTGAAGGTGACATTCAATTGGATTTTTTTTTATAAAATGGTAACTGCTTAATTGAGGATGAAGGTCGAGGGATTCGTTAAATTTCATTCACTGAGTCTCGCTTTAATCAAGGTATGTTTCTCTGATCAAATTTGCAGTTTTAGTTATTTTTCAATTAAGATTTTTCAATCCCATCAAATTTCAATTACATCTCATATCTTCATAATAAAATCTCTATCACTTTCCCCTTCACTAACCCTTCAAATTCCTTTCTTATCATGCCCTCTCAAAACTTTATCAAGAATCAAAATATATTATTCCAAATCAATACTCTTAAAACGGTTCTTCTATATTTCCGATTGAACTTTATCAACCTGGAAGTAAACATTTGTTGGTACTATTATTTCTGTTTTTTCTCAATTATAAATTCCGCATTTTAAACAGTTTCATATTCTTATCTAATTTATTTATGGTTCAATTCAATTTTCTATCTTATGCAATTCTGTTGATTATTATACAATCCTTTAAACTCTTTCATCTTGATCAAATCCTTTCACAAATTATAGAAATTAAAATATCTTAAATCAAATCAATCCTCAACCAATAAATTGGTTTGTACTATTGAAATGGTTCCTACCATGAAAATGGTTCGTCACTATAAAAACCAGAAGTGAAACAAGTTGGGGAGCCTTCGAAACCTTGCTGGTATGATTAAACAATTTTTTTTTCTCACTTAGTACTATTTTAACTTTTATAGGGTTCATTTTTTTTTTTTAATATTTTTTTCTGCAATTTCTGTTGATCATCTGTAATTTATTTGGTTATTTGATCTACTTTAATTTGAAATTTCTTTTTTCATGTTTTAATTGGGTGTTTGTTCATTTTAGTAGTTTTAAAATGCAAAAGATCTTGCATGCACAAGGTGTACAATAAGTTCATTGTACACCAATATAACTTTTACCCATTTTTCTCTAATTTTTACCCAATTTTCTCTAACTTTTATATTATTAAAAAAAAAAGTTGATAGACAAACATTTCAAAGTGTTAAATGATTAATTTTATACATTATTAGTGATTTTGAAGAAATAATTTTTATTGAAATAAAAAAAATTATCACTAAAAAATAGATAACTTTTACATACATAGGAATAATTTTTAACCATTTTAAGTCAACTCTAAATTCGGTGTACAATATTTATCGTACACCCTATGTAAATAAGAATTTGTGTTCACCATGTTATCATTAATTAACAATTCATACATACAATTTTGGTGTTTGTGGCTTCGTTTTAATGAAATAATAGCGGGTGTCCGGATGGAAATCCGAGTATATAAGATAATGTTTGACAAAACTCTAACTCTTATTATCTGATTGACTTGAAAACAATTGTGTAATCGACAAATTTGGGATTGGATAAATTGGTTGGTATGATCTCACCTGTAATGTTTATGTTTAATCAATTTGGCATTGGATAATTTGATGTAGTTGTTGGTTTGATCTAGAACCTGTAATGTATGTGTTTATATAACTTGGTGACGTTGTTGCATCAATTTAGAGGATATACTATAATTGGGGTATCAATTTTATGAAATTTATGATTTTGTCAAGTTATTAATGGTGGATGAAATGTCGAGGATCTTGGAAATTTCAATATATGGCTTAGTATTGTTAATACCTCTCAGTTGTCCCATTAACTCACTTTCTCCAAATCGATCAATATCTACTTCGTATGTCCAAATCTAATTGGCACTACTTCATATTTCTATTCAACAATACACCTCTCCTATTTCTTTTTCTTTTATATAACTTTTGGGGACAATCTGCAGTTTAACTTAAATTACTCATCTGATACATGTTTTACTTTTATACTATTTGTTTGTGTTTTTTTTTTTCTTTTTTGTGTATTGGATTTAATTTTACCGATTTTTTTTTCTAATTTGCTTTTCTTTTTTTGTTAATGGGTAGTTCTTTGAACCAGGAGAATGAATATGAATGAAATTGTGACACAATTCAATAATATGCTGGGCTTGAAATTTAAGCATCTATTTGTGAAACAGTTTTATCCAAATTTTGCATTTATATTCAATTTCAAGGTATTTTTGTTGTTTCATAGTATTGTCTGGTCTTTGAAGAAAACAATTATTTGTTTATAGAAGTTATATTCACATTACAAACCAACTTTAGTGGACATCAGTTTAGACTATGATGTTTGACTATTGGTGAAAACGTTCTTCTATTTTGCACGATGCATGTGTATTGTTGGTTTGCCGTAGGGAACTAAGGATTTGGTTGTTTATGGTTTATTCATGTTGAAATGGTAATTATTTTAAGATTTTTAGGAATGTTAGCATAAAATGTTAGTAATCACTCTACATTTACTCTTCGCTCAGTCTAAATTTCTTTGTAAAGCAACCCAACCAAATGTTTCTTTTTTATTTATTGGAAAATTTGAACATTTTATTATAATTGATTGATGTCTGAAAAAAGTATTGTGGACTACTTAAATATTTTACTTATCTTGCTCAACAGGTGTGAAAATAGACAATGTCGTTGGAAAAAGAAATTGCCCACCCTCAGTTCTTGCTCAACATGATCAACATCTATAGAGATGTGGAGAATCATGATGGAACAAAGGCAATCAAACATCTCTTCAACTATTTGTATAGAAGAACATACCATGTCATAAAAATAATCAATAAGACGTGAGATAAATTAATTGTAAATGTAATACTCTGTATGATATATAGGTAAAAACAATGTAGGTAAGAAAGTAACTTGTAGTTGATGATTTAATGTAAATATCTTCTGTAAAATGGTGTAATGTTCGTAATTGATGTTTAACAAGGTTACATATTTTATGTAATAATTCCATGTCATAATACTAATAATGATATTAAATCAATTGTTTAGTTTTCATTTTTGTTAATTACTCCCTCGGTCTCTTTTTGTTCTTTACGTTTGGTATTTAACAGACGTTTTAACAACTAATTAATGGCTTTGAGATTTCTCTATTTTTGGGAAATTAGAAAATTTAATGTCCTAATGAAAAAGTGTGAGAGATTAAATGACACAATAAATTTAATATAAAAGGAAATGTAAAGAAAATTTTGATAATATAAAAGGAAATGTAAAGAAAATTTTGGAACATCAAAAAAGGTAAATGTAAAGAATAAAAAGAGACAGAAGGAGTACTAATCTCTTTCTATACCCAAATCCAAATATTAATGTTACTTCCCCTTTTACATTTCCAAGAAAAAAGTGATAAGTAGAATGTCTATCTAATTCAATATTGTAACAACTTATTTAACTATTTTTCCCTTTGTAAAATTCGCAAAAAAATATGGATGTTGGAATAAAAATTAAAAGTCGTCTTAAAAACAAAATAAGAACCGTGCATTGCACGGGTGTAAAACTAGTTAGGGATTATAGAGGGTTGATTCATGCTAGTTGTGTGATTAAATGATTATATTTCTAAGTTAGTAGTTGCAAATGCTAAACTAGTAAGTAGATTGACTGTTATAATTGCTAATGTGTCGAGAAGTTGAGGGTTAGTGATAACATTTGGATTAGCTTGATCTTCATTTGAGTCCTTCTAAGTTCTAGGTGAATCAAAAGATTACTAGGGAAATTAGAGATCTAAAGTTATTTGCCGAAAGATTTTAGATGTTACATTTATGGTTGATATCCTATTCAATCATGTCTTTACATGAACCAGCATGTTTCCTCCTTCGCTTTTCCCCCAATGAATTTCCATATTGAGCCCCAATCCCCTATTTATTAATCATGATACTTACATAGAATCTTTTTAGTTGCTTCTTCTATAATTCAAACTCTTTTCTCTATTCATTAACTAGCTTGTTAGAAGTGTGTTAAGTGAAACCATTCTCTTGGGATGATCCCTACACTTGCTAGTTGCCACTATAGTTAATATAGTTGGTGCATTTAGGTGTTTACAAATTTTGTTTGATTAGGAGTTGATCGCTAACGACAAGAAAAACTCTCATCACTGAGACATTTGAGATTTGACATTTTCAGTCACAATTCGAAGTAATAGCCATGAGCCACCTAAAAAATGTGTACACGCAACATAAAGGAGAGGGCTTAAGACGACAATACCTCTTCTTTCAGCAGATTGTGCAGCTCGTTCTTGCAGTCATCCAGTCGTCTAAGATCCGAACTGTCAACTACCCAAATCAAACCATCTGTCTGCTCAAAGTAGTTCCTCCAATAGGCCCTTATTGTTTTCTGGCCACCCACATCCCATATATTCAGAGTATACCTGTTAATTGTATCCAAGAGACTTCAATGGGGTATGTAAGGAATGTACCAATCTCACTTATAAGTTATAACCAACCTTCAACAGGGTAAAAAAATAATTTCCCCTAGCACCCAAGCCACAGAGACAAACAAATGTCCCAAATATCGAACAAGGTTCGTTATGAGTTTGGAACAATTGGTCTCACATGGCTGTGTTTATAAGGAAATTGATGTGTTGTAAATCAAATTCAACCTGTTTAGGTCTCACCACTAAATTTAGGCACTATAGTGTATGAAATTCACTAAATCACTATTCATAATCAGATGAAACTGACATAAGCTAAAGGTTAATGTGGAACATCATAGCTAATAGAAACAAAATGAAAAATGAAATGCCCATTTACAGAACATCTTCAACAAAAAACAAAATTTCAAAATTCCAGAAAATTGAGACAGAAAACTTAAAGCCATTGAGGTCCCATTTCCATGAAATTCACTGTAAAGTAAAACACAGAAATAAAAATTAGGGAAATGATTAAAAAATTACTTTTGGTAGGAGATGGTCTTGATATTGAAACCCAAAGTGGGACTGATAACGCTAGTGTCTTCACCATTGATTTTGAGAACAATGGTTGTTTTTCCAGAATTGTCGAGCCCACTGCAAATTCATAGCAATAAATTAATAACATTTCAAAT
This sequence comes from Spinacia oleracea, assembly GCF_020520425.1. NCBI lineage: Eukaryota > Viridiplantae > Streptophyta > Magnoliopsida > Caryophyllales > Amaranthaceae > Spinacia > Spinacia oleracea. Next base: position 153,409,431 of record NC_079489.1, read on the forward strand.
TCCAATTTGATTAAATATGAGTGGGGTAGAGAGAACGAAAGCATACACCATTAGAATTCGCATCTCTTTCTCTTTCCTCTTGATTTTGCGAATGATGCTGAGAAGCCCCATTTCTTTAGATTTGCACTCGCTGCTATTGCTGAGATTCAATCAATCTTGAATTTTGTTTGAATTAATCGATCGATCTGAAACTAGAGTGATTCATAGGGTTTGGAGGGAAATTGGAGTATTTTTGGTAAGTGTATTTAAAAGACTTCCGGTGTTTGTCTCACTAAAACATTTTCACTTTTCCGGCAGAGTGTTTTTTTTTTTTTTTTTACAACAACAACAAAGCCTTAGTCATGAAAATAGAAATTAGACTAGCTCCTAAAGTAGGATCAATTTAATTCATCCGTTCGGATAATAGAGGAGAACAAATCGTTACAAGAGTTAAACCAATAGAGCATAGAAGCATGATTATGACCGTAATTACTAATTAGCCATGAAATTTGCTGCCTGATTTGCCTCTCGGAAGCAGTGGTGAAAAGAAACCAGCTCGAACTTCGGATTATCCTTCTCCACATCGGCAATAATGTTGAAAATCGCCCAAGGAACCTTCCATTGTCGCTTGATGGCGTTGATGACACAAAGATTATCGGCTTCAACAATGAGGTGTTTGACCCCAGAAATATCGCTCATTAATTTGATACCTTCTCGGAGTGGCGAAAGCTTCCGCTAACAAGATCCCCGAATTGGATCCTATGAATTTGGCGCCCGCGAGATTAAGGATACCAATATGATCTCTAATAACGAAACCCAAAGCGAGTTCCCATTAGAATGAAGGGAACCATCAAAGTTTGACTTGAAATTACTGGGAGATGGAGGTGGTTTCTAAACAATTTCTTTGTTATAGGCACTCTTGTTTTTAAGTTAGATTTTACGGATTTTTCATGAAATACTCCCGAATTTTCGCGTAATTCACCAAATGCCCCTCGACTTTCAGAAATACATAAAATACCCCTATTTCAATACTTATTACACGGAATACCCTTATGACGTCATCAACCCTAATTAACCCAATTAACCCACCCATTAACCCATTTTTCCCCTAATTACTTTTTCGTTTCTCTCACCCCCTTCCTCTTCCCTTCCCTCCATGGAAGTTACTTTGCTGCTACTCTGCCCTTCGTCTTCGTCGAACCCGCAGCCCAGAAACGACCAAATCACCTCCTCCAAACGATGGCGCCGCCGGTAATTTCGCCGCTAATCAGAACTTCCGTTGAGTTCACCGAGTCGAACTCACAGCAGAGGTGAATCACTCGATTGAACGATTCCGACCATTTTTCTTCAATCCTTTGCATTTTCTTCCAAAAAGAAACCCCACAAACTACCAAATCGTTCGAATTTGATTTTCTGTCAAAACGTAATCCCACAAACTACCAACAAATTCTAAACGAACTTCCCAGCTTTACCCAGAATTCACATTAATTAAAATCCAATTAAACACAAAGCTAACCCAAATTTCAAAATTGCGAAAACAGTAAAGAGGAGAAGAGGATATACTATTGTTCCTATGATTAATCATCTCTAATGATGTTGTCAACAGAGGGTGATGAACTATATATCATCTACCATAACATGATCGACGGAAGAGATTCCTTCCTGCTGTTGTTGTTGGGCTGCTGCTACGGCTGGTTCAAGAGGGTTTCCATGTCCCGCATCCTAGTCCTGGGAACGCAAGTGAGAACAAATATGGAATGAATTAAGAGAAAATTGAAGAGATTCAGAGAAAAAATGAAACGGTGGCAAGGTGGTGGAGGAATCTGGGTTGCTTGATTCGTGAATCGGGGTTGTTTGATGTTTGAGGGGTATTTTAATAGCAGTGGTGGTGGTTGTTACGGTGGCAGGAGGAGGAGATTTTGAGGGGTTAATTGAAGAAGGAAGGGGAAGAGACCAGTGAGTTAATGGAAGAAGGAAGGGAGAGAGAAAAGAAAAAGAAATTGGTGGGTTGGTGGGTTAATGGGTGGGTCAATGGGTGGGTTGTTAGTGGGTGGGTTAATTAGGGGTGTTAATTAGGGATTAGGTACTTTAATTACACGTTAAGGGGTTGATTATGGGGTTGATGACGTCATTAAGTATATTTGGTGTATTTAGTTTTGAAATAGGGGTATTTCGTGTAATAAGTATTGAAACAGGGGTATTTTATGTATTTCTGAAAGTCGAGGGGCATTTGGTGAATTACGCAAAAATTCGGGGGTATTTCATGAAAAATCCGTAGATTTTAAAGGAGGGATAGTTGGCGCGTAGTTATTTAAATCAACAAATTTTGTGTAAGACCAATCTTTATAAGTTCTTTTAATTAATTAAACTCCTTGACTAAGAGTGAAACTTTCATTTCTAAAATTAATGTTGCTTTGTATAACGGATGAAGCATGTGGCCCACCACACGAATGAAATATTCGCAAAGGAATTTAAACCTAACATATCTTTACAATGATCTAAGTTTGAACCAAGTCTAAGGAAATAACAAGGGATAATGACCTTTGCCATTTCTCTTGTTCCTCTAAAATGTCAAAAAGATACATAGTGAAAGGACATGGGAACAATAAATGCAATGTATCTTCTTGCACTACAAGAAAATCGTGATTTTGCGACGGAAAAAGTAGTCGCAAAATTCTGATTTCCCGTCGCAAAAATAGTTTTGCGACTGACGCGACGAAAAATGTTGTGGTCGCAAAAACCCTCGTCGGTGTAGCGACGGCTTAGCGACTACGGTTTTGCGACTGCTATGAATTTTTTTTGCGACTAACACGGTATCCGTCGCATTAATTTTACGACGGCTGTGCGACTGACGAGAATATTTCTTTAGCGACTAATATTTCAGTCGCAAAAATAAGCCTTATGTCTTCTATTTTGTGTTCATTTCTCATTTCTTATGTCTCTGGTTTCAATTTAACAGGGGTTGTATTAGTGGTTTTTCTATAATATAGTCTAGTCCACTCCTCTTCTTTCTCTTTCTATTGCAATTCAATTTCAACTAGTACTATAAAAAAAGAGTCAATTTCAACTAGTATTAGACAATTACAACATTAGTAGGTTGAAGTGTTGAGATGTTATTTACTCTGTAGCTTTTAAATAAAATAGTTCAAATATATATAGAGAGGAAATTACATACTTGGGCTATGAGTTAACAAATACCAAACTGATACGGTAAGAGAACTAATTTGGTTCTCCCCTTCGATAGTAACTACCCCAAATCATAAATTTGCATAACCAGAATGCATTAAAAAGGGTTATCTAGAAATATTACCCAAAATGCTAAAGGTTTCTTATTAAAAATTTGTCTACTTAAATTCGAAATGTACCTAACATGAACTCGTTCCATTGGTACAGCAATATCAGGGGGTCCTTTGCCTTCTTACAATTTTGATTTAATTTCATTTTATTGTTATAACAACAAAGAATTTTTTGTTTTATGAAAAGCTTTCTACAAATAATACTATAAAATTGTGAGTGCATTATATAATTAGTAATGCAAGCTTTTCAATCTTTAATGATTTCCAATCTTGAATACACTGGAAAAGATAATCATACTCTTTAATGATTTCCAATCTTCAATACACTGGAAAAGAGTGACAAATTACCTGATGTTGACATTTACTTTAGTACTTTAATCATAAGGATGAAAGTGTATTAGAACAAATTCACATTTTTCTTGTTAATTAATTGTAATCTAGAATCCAGAAGTCCGATGCAAACGAGCTAATTAATTAGTTTCAAGAAGCTAGCCATAGAACACAAGGATCAATAACAATAATATAGAATTCGAAGTTTCTAACTAATACTTCATCCCAAAATATTTTGATTCAGTGTTGTAAGTCAGAAAGTTCCAGCTCCTCAACTGGTGTGCTTTTCTACCCTAATCTGGCAGTCATACAAGGTCTGGTATTTGGAGCTACACCTTATCTTTGAAACTCCAAAATCCTGCTGCCCTCTTCCTCCTAAATGCTACAGTCCTACTCTTAGTCTGCAACCCCGTAATTTTAAATTTATAATCTGCAGCCTTATACAACTTAGTCATATGCAAGCAGTTCACTAGGAATCAAAGGACTCCACTAATACTACCCGAAATCAATCCGTTTTTTTCTTAGATAGAAAACTACCCGAAATTATAAAATTGCAAATCTAGAAAGCTTTAACAAGGGTTATCTAGGGTTTGTAAATATAATTGGCAAATAAATTAAGCAAATATATCCATAAAAAATCACCCAAACTTAAAAATTGGGAAATGCAGGAAGGACGAGTATGAAAGAAAAGGAAAGAAATCAAAGAAAAATTGATTGTTCACCCTTACCTGGGATGAGGCGCGGTGGCGACACCGACGACAAGAGTCAACGGAGAGTTGGAACAGACGTGTGACTGATGACGAGACTAAGGCGAGATGGAAAAGACGCGCATCTGACCGGCGAGATGGTGGTAGAAGTCAGTCACCCTTTTGGGGTATGGTGTGTCAGAACCGAGAAGGTAGGAAGTTGAGATTTGGACTCTACTTTTTGGGTTTTTTTTAATAGATAAAAATTATAAATATTTTAAATGTATTTGCGATTACCAAGTTAGTCGCACATTCGGTCGCAGAAATATTTTAAAATAATTTTACCTTTAATTTACGATTTGCGACAGCATTTTAGTCGCAAAATTCACAATAGTAGTAGCAAAGTTGCGACTACTTAGCGACCATCACAATAGTAGTCGCCAACACTAATTTTTGCGACTGAAATTTTTTATAGTCGCAAAAACCCGGATTTCTTGTAGTGTTGATGGTGATTGCAAAGGGGGACAATCAAGAGAGACAAAGCAAAAGGTCTTGTGCGCACAAGGTGTACAATAAATTTATTGTACACCAAGATAACTTTAACCTTTTTTTTTTGTAACTTTAACCTAGTTTTGATTAACTTTTATATTAGTAAAAAAAAATTGATAGATAAATATTTTAAAGGTTTAAATGATTAATTTTATACATTATTAGTTAGTTTGAAGAAATAAGTTTTACTAAAATGAAAAAATTTATCACTGAAAAATAGATAACTTTTACATATATATGCTTAACTTTTGAGCATTTTTAGTTAACTTTTACTCCGGTGTACAATATTTATTGTACACCCATTGTAAATAAGAATTTGTGGAGACAAAGACATGTCACATGACTTCTATCCAAACGTCTTTAGAAGGAAGACCTGTCGTTATATATTTTCCAAATGAATATTTACCTAAACTTATGTGAAGAATAAAGGAAATAAGGTCACTCGCTAACATTATGACACCACTACACAAAATTCTTGATAGATATCCGTTCAGTAAAAATTCATTATAGGCTATTTTTGGTTTTGAGTTTTTTTTTTTCCCGGAGCAAAAAGAGTTTTTGTGATAAATTTTAACTTATTGACTTTTTCAAAACGCTATTTTAAGTGTTTGGTTAGAAGTTGTTTGAAGGAGCTTTTTAGCTCATCCTATGAGCTTTTAAAACATTTTTTGCTTTTTGGTTATTTTGTACCGAAACAACTAATGGCTATTAAATAATTTTACAAAAATCACTAAATTGACCCATCAGTCAAACTAGATAACGCAATAACCTAGTTAAACTAGCTAATACAATCGGATAGCAACTCGTAGCCAAACAAGAGCACAACTTTATTGTTTATTTAAGTTATTTAGTATATCCTCTTTTGTTTCTCAAAGTAATTTGATAAAACAAAAACCAATGTACAATGCAAGAGACTTGGGATCAAATTCTCCTTTTCCCTTCCCTTTGTTAAAACTAACTAGTATGTAACCCGGGCGTTGCTCCAGAGTTTGATTTTTATTCGGTTTTTTTTAAAATATATGCACGTAGAGTGGTGTCATCATCAAATTTCGGTGGTGACATAAGATTAATGGCCGATCAACAACCCCCGATTAAACCCCACATCCAAAAATCTAAACAAAGTCGGATCATTTTCTTCAAAGTAATAATTGTACATTTATGAATTAAATAATCATTCCTTTTTTTTGCATTCACTTTTATTCAATGTATTGTTTATTGTAAAAAGAATATATAGGCTTATATGGAAAGATACGCAATTTAGAAGGTGGACTATGGTGCACATAGAGCTACGTGCACCAAAAGAACACAGTATATAATTGAAAGAACATCTGGTTACGAGAAAAGAATATGAGTATTTTTTTTATTTAGGTTTTAATAAATAGTAAAATAATAAATTATTTTTATAATAAAAAAATGAAATATTATATCGCATGTTCTTTTGCCGTAGTGTCGTGTTCTTTTACTTATGCACACATGTTCTTTTGGTGCACGTAGCTCTATGTGCACCACGGTCCATAGTCCACGAATTGGGAAAGATACTACATAAGTAGTAGTTGGTTAAAATGGTAAGAAGTGTAACTTTTAACAAAGAGGTTTGGTGTTCGATCCTAATTAGATGTTTTTTGGTTGTAATGACATGTCATGATGCTAACTAGTGGTGATGTGGCGTAATAAGAAGAGGTTTACGTGACACGTATACGTTCTTCAAAACGTCTTTTAATATATTAGTATAGATAACTAAGTAACTTCTATAGGAATTTCCATAACTCTAATTTACCATTAAACTATCAAGTCCTTTTTTCTCCATCTTCTTTTGAAAGTCCAAATGAAACATCATATCAATGAAAATTAGAACAAAATTGGCATTTACCTGAATAGCAAATACAACTGTGCAAGTGGTAGTTGCTGCTACAAGCCTATAATGCTGTTGGCACAAAATTATACTGTTTTTCAATTGACCTAAACACTAGCTAGTATAACATTCTCCGAGATGGTACAAAATCGCAAGCTATAACCCTAAAGGTTAGGTATATTTATGTAGCTCTAAACCTTTCTCGTATATCACACTCCCATTGTTGAATAAATATCACGATCGATAGGGCCATGAAAGATTAAGAGCTTTCCTAGTTACAAAGCCTAGGAGCCTTGAGAAGATGGACACTCCTCACAAAACCGTTACCAGCTTCACCAACGGCTTTCAAGATGTCTGTAGCATCTTTACTATCTTCATCTCGATCTCGTTTCTGCAATCAGAGAGATATATAACAAAGACATCAACAAACGAGTTCAAAGTTGAACCACACACCAATCAGAGACGTAAATTTTGCAGCATCTAGTGCTAAAACACACCTTTGATGCAGATTTGTTCCATGTTATACCAATAGCATCACCACCCAAAGAATCGTACCACAGATTGAACGAATTCGGGAACCCTCCCTGTATAGATAAAAAATAGGCGATGGGAAAAAGCAAAAAAAGGACAAGAAATTATAAATGCACTAGATTAGGTCCCGTGCACGCACAGATATCTATACTATATATTAAAAGGCGTTTAAAAGAAAGTTTATGTGACATGTGGCGCCCTTCTTATGGGTGGTTCGCTCCATGTAATCTTCATATACATAAAAAAAAATATCAAACATGGTTTGCATAAGGTTTGAACCCTTGACCTTGAGTTTAAACAATAAAACCTTTACTACTAAGTTATTACATATGTTCATGTTATCATTGCAAAAAAAACATATAAGTAAATGTGAATATGATTAATGTAGTAACCCGGGGCATCGCCCGGGCCCAAAAACTAGTTATAAAATTATAATTTGACCATTTTTATAAAATATTTGAGTAAAAAGGAATTGTTTTAAAATAAAGTAGTATGAAGTACAAAAGATTTTCAAAGGATTAATAAAAGTTTAGTCAAATATACAAATCTTTTCCATAAAAAGTTATTGATACAAATAAATGAATAGAAAAATAAAAATAAAGTTTTGGCGGGTATATTTTTGACCAGGAAGTGACACGTGTTATTCATGGTGTCAGCTTTAGTATAATGTAATAGATAAAACCTGCTTACCTGTATATCCATAAGATAGCATTGTAGAGGGTCAAAATCCACCATTATCTTTGTTTTTATAACATCCAAGCCTCCTTTCACATCCTTGGGCCTAAAAATGGGTGAGAAGTAATTGCTAGGATTTCCACGGGCCACATATTTGCCTATGAATATGTTAATCATCAGAATTGCATAGAGGGCAGATAAACGAACCATAGATTGGAGATAACTTCAAAGAACTATGATAGAAAAGGTGGTACTATTGCCCTATACTCCCTCCGTATTTAATTAAAAGATACATTTCCCATAACCGCCGTCTTTAATTAAAATATACACTTCCTATTTTTGGCATGTCATGGTCCACACTTCCAATTATATTAATTTTTTTCTCCCTCTTGTAGTCCTCACACTTACTCGCATCCTCTTCTTACTACAATAAATAATTCATCCACTTTCAATTTCTTACAATAAATAATAACCTAATACCCACTTTCATCTTATATTTTAATAAATTCAATTTACCCTCCTAAAACTACGTGCCGGTCAAACTGTATCTTTTAATTAAATACGGAAGGAGTATAAAACTGGATACCTTCTTTAACCTCAGACGGAAAGAGGAGACGTTGTGGATATGCTAATTTGTCTCTGTGTAGAAGAACTACAGCATCATAGTTGTTTAAAGGAGTCCGGAAAAGACACTGTGATGCAAGAAAGAAAGTGAATAATCCACATTATATAAAGGATTTACGAATTATTGAATCAAGTTAGTATCTTTCTCACCTCCCATCCATGTGAATCATAATGATCTTGCTCTACGAGTTTTGTCAACAGATTAGCACTGCTCCGAGCATAAGCAACCAACCTTTTAAGCCCCTTATACATCAAAACCAATAGCGTGGATAATTTAAACACAGAACTAAGGAACATCATTACTATTTACAAAAATGTTTGGGACAATCAAACAGTGACAGATCCGTAAATTGTACTAAGTGGGGTCACTATTACAAAAATTAATGAAAAATTAACTAGATTAAGTACTTTTTAATACTCCGTACGAATTAAAACTTAACATTATTCAATTTTTTTTGGCCAAGTGACCCCACTTGGTATACATTGGCTCCGCCACTGCAATCAAGACCACCTATACTTTGAGATGTACACAAACAGATCTTGTGTTCTAGAATAGTACGCTAATCATTTCAATCAAAAGCTCCAACTAGATCCTATGGAGAAGAGTTCCTTCAAATTTAGCAAACTTCATTTTGAAAGGGGGTATTTAGGTTGAATTGAAGGTAATAGCGGTTGTGTGGTTATTAAAACTACAGATTTTGTTGCTTAACTTATAAAGTCGTAAGAACGGTTTAGCTGAAATACTCACCAAGGGATTTGGTGACGAAGATGTCCAAGCTTCAGAACACTTATCATAGGTCGTACCTAAAAATATTGCAGGGATTGCTTCACTAACACTGCCTTCATGAGCTTTTCTACTTGACATAAAGTTCTTCTGCAAACAATATATGGTAACAAATCCACGGTCACGTTGTTGAAGGTGAAGAAAATTTTGAGTTTAGACACGGTAAATAAACTACATAATCCACAATCCGTACATTGATCTCTGTCACATTATCAGCAGTCATGTCACCATTTATATCAACGATCAAAGGAGAGAATTTCCAATCATACTCGGACAACAATCTCAAGAACCTGAAAACCAAATATTTATGTCAAATGAAAATCTTCATGGAGAAAAGACAGGATACCTGATAAAAGAAAAAGTTAAAGGAAGCTTCATTTTTTAGTTTGAAGGCGATACATAAATTTGCAAATGACATACTTCCACATTGTCCAGACATTATCAAGCAAACTGACATGCTTAGATAGAATCAGAATTAATGTATTGGCAAGAAAGTTAGGCCATAGAGGAGCTATCAGGATAAGGAAGATTTCCGGCTGTTGTATCTTGTATCCTAATATTAGAGTCTTAGTAGGCTAAAAAACAATCTACAATGCATAACAATGTAGTCATGCGACCTACTGTATTCTACTGACACTAATCCCCCCCCCCCCCCCCCCCCCCCTACAAAAGTTGAAGATATATACAAAAAAGGCTCACCTAACCAACTTTCCCTCCTTTGTCAAAAAAATAACAAACCATACAGACACAAAGTTCAATGTACTTGACAAAGAAGAACAATTAGGACTCTTAAGGAGAAGAATGTTTTGGCTTCTTGCTCGAACTTGAATCATTCAATGAAATTATTTATGCTAACTGATAAAAAAATTAGACCGGTTTTCTTGCTTACGTGGACGGTAGTATGGGAATTAATATAACATGGGGTGACTCGTCTATATAGCACACTCAAAAATTCATGCACATTTGTTTGAGCTACAGTGTTGCATTCTCCACATAATGCAACAGGATATGGTCAACCAAATCAACCAACAGGAATCAAGTTGAAAGTATGCAGACCATTCCAACATCATAACCAATATAGCACCACCCATACAGAACCTGGAGGTAGGTAAAGTTCAAGGTAAAAAATCCATCATGGAAATAGGAGAGATCTAACCTCAAAAAACCTGTAATCCTCGAGTTAGGAGCACAGAATGGTTTGAAATTCAGAAATAAATGAGCTACTAAGAGCTCAATAGCCTCACTTTCCAAGCAAGCAGAAAAGAGGTGTGAAGCTGCCCATCGTTTTGCAAGCCTTCACAAAGAAGTACACATTAGTTTCACTGGAAGATCAAGCAAGAGATATAAATAAAGCCATAAAGGTATACCTGACTACTGGACCATAAACGGGACACCGCCCCTGCAAACCATTGATCATGCTAGAATGCTGACTACGAATGAAAAGTTTCTTGTCTATGGAAGACACGCGCTTGACTTGATTTCCTTCAAGCAAAAAATTAATATCCTTTTTAGTGAACGGTGAACCCCAAAATTATGAAACCACAAATAATGGAGTATCAGATGCTTAACACTCACCCTCTCCTTTCACCAAACTCAGGCCCCTCTCGTGTAAAATCTTTAGCCGGAAAGCATATCCAGAAAGCAACACATCCACATCATCTTCAGTGGCAATGCAGCTGACATCCCACTTTTTTTGAAGACTGACAAAAGGGAAAGTTGTCAATCACTTAGAATATGGTATACAATAATAGTACACTACTCACAATATTACAACCGGGATGCCCGTTTAACTTCTGTATTCATCTCATTCCTCTTATTACCTTTCTCCAATCTTTAGAAGGAAAGCAGATTTAGTCTTTTCAGTGGCCAATTCATCCATTGGCCAATTTCCTGACCCCTCCAACTAACAATAAAAATCAAAAAACGATTAGGAGAAACTATAGCAAAAAAACACAAAAACCATATTTTTCATATGTTAGGAAGCAAAGGAAACGGCGAGATTAGAAAGAAAAGTCTAATCTTTAGATATACTACCTGAATCAAAACTTCCATTGGTTGTACACAGGTTGCAGCAACCTTTACCGATCTTGATATGAAGGTTTTATCTCCAGCCAGAGGATGAGGCTCGGGAGGGAAAACAGCAGTGCACCTGAAAGCTGTAATTACTCATAAGAATAAAATACATCACATTAAATGCTAAACCAATAGCCAGAAAAAACTTGAACTTAGAAGAACAATAAATGCAATAAGTTAGGTGCTTAGATAAAAGCAAGCTATAATAAAGGCGTTGGATGAACAACAAAACTGACCCGAAATAAAATCCCCAGTTCCTCGATCTAAATTTTTTCCTAGGGCATACTTAAACTGCTATCAAATTTCAAATTCAAGAAAACAGAGTTCTTACTCAGTAAGTTCTTCATAGATTCAAAGAGAAATAGACAAAACAAAACATGAGGAATTTTATGGATATTATCAATATCAAGTCCTGCATAAATCATTGAATCAATTAAAAATGGACAGTTCCTAGCAAAGTAAAGAAGGTAACATACTACTATCATCTTGAAGAAAGGGGACATAAGTAATAAACCTTTTCTCTTTAGGGAATTGAACTAATCAAGACATGATATGTCCAACACTAATCCAACATAATAGTAAATGCACAGAGAGTATTACTAGAACACCTTAAGAGAAAAACTACCGTGAAGCAAAGCTTGTTTACAGTGATTAGGCGTCTGTTAGACATTCAACTCATTTCAATCTGCTAAATATTTGATAAAACACACTACAAAGTAACAGAATAATCCTCTCCCGGTATGGAAGAAAGCCCATCGAGCTCAAGGAAAACGGGCCTGGTTTTATACCAACATACCAATGTCGCACCCATCTTTGGAAAATTATTATGAAAAAATACAAGTGAACACCATTCCTCACAAAGTCAGAAGTAGACTTGCCAAAGGGGTCAAAATTAGGCAGGGATAACCAGGACTCAAAGCACCAACCAGGGCCGAGTTGTTATAATATTTCAAGTTTCATCTACAACTAGGACTATTTTTTTCTAGAAAAATATAAATTTGAAATTGTATTTTTTTTTAATGCAAAGTAATGTTTGACGCTTGCGCTTTTTAATATTTATTAATGGAGAAGGGCTGCTCTAAAAAAGAAAAAAAATATCAAAATATTAATGTTAGAAAGGTTCGGAACTGTGACCAAGGAGACAAAGGCTACTTAACTAGACTCACCCCACGGCCCCACCACTGCAACAAGCTTACTTAATCTATAAATTGTGCTGAAACGTGATATCTTAGTTTTAAAAGGTGCACCAAGGCGCACAAGGTCCGTGAAGCCTTGGCGCAAGGCAAAGGCGCGTGCCTTTTGGGTATGAGGCTCCCCTTTTTTGTAATATTATTTCTACTTATCTTATACTAGTTCAAATAAGATCTTATACTAGTTCAAATAAGAGGGGAGGACCACTTAATTACTCACCTGCCACTAAATAAAACAAAAGGGTAAAAAGAAATATAAACTTGACTGAAGCAAAGGCACGTGAAGCTGGATCAGTAAATAAATGTAAAACTAGAAAGTAAAAGAGAAAAATGCAAAAAGTGGCTGATGAAAGAGAGAAAGAAAAGGTCGAGCATAAGAAGAAAGCAAGGGACACAAATCGAGGACGACACAAACCCGAAAATGCTTCACTGGGGTCGGCCACTTGAAGATCCATGCCGGCAACCATCAAAGATCGCTCGCCAACCATCAAAGATCACTCGCCAACATTCTCTGTCATCACCAGTGAGTGACCGACAACATTTGCTACCTAATTTTAATTTTTTTTTTTTAATAATTAAGGGTTTCAGTTTAGGGGTTGAAATTGGAGTAAATATATGCAATTAGTTGAGGGCTTTTACTCGAATTTGCATCATAAAGAAAGGGTAAGAGTTAATTTGGATTTTTTCTTTTTGGTTTTTTTTAAAGTATTTCTAACTCGGTTATCCTCAATCAAACAAAGGAGCACCACCTTGAAGCGTGCGCCTTCTCGAGCCTTCTGGAATGTGTTGCGCCTTGGCGAGAGATGCTCTATGGCCTGCGTCTGGAGGCTAGGCGCGCCTTGGGCGCACTTTTTAAAACTAAGCTTGATATATAAAAAACGCTGTTTGGGCAAGAACTTTAACAAGAAGTTTGGTATAGAGGCCTGGCCCCCTTCGGTCCCGATGGAGCTCCTTCCCTGCAGCCAGGTCGTGTTTGGGTGTAATTAGAGGATTCCAGAATCAAGTCGTTTTTGGGTTAAACAACGTTGGTTCATGACCAAAAGCTTCAGGCTCTAGTTGACCCTTTTAAGACGTCCTTTCTAATTCCATTTTTTAGTATGATATGTATAACTTATGTTACTCGGACACTGGTACATGTCCAAGTGTTAGGTTAAATTGTGAAATATTTCCATGACTTTAACCCAAAATGAAGTGTCGAAGTGTCTGCACCCATGTCCGTGTGTGAGGATCCGACACGGGTTTAGGTAAAATGAAGAGTCCGAGTAACAGTGTATAACAATCTCCCATTAAGATATAAAGAATATATAAGCCAAATAACAAATCATATTAAACAAACATTTATAGCAAAATGGCACAAATAAAATCACATAAATGTTGTCTTATTCCAGTTGAAACCGTGTCAAACCCAAAAGACAGTAACATCCCGGTATTTTGTGACAATTAGTTTTCATCATCTCATTTAACTACTATAAAGACAATGGTTACAAGGCCACTCATGTCAAAAACGGATTGGGTCAAGTTCAACCAAATAATTTCAGGTTGATAGTGGATTGGGTTTGGATAAATCAATCTTGGATCACAAAAATTTAATCAAAACCAACTATTTCAGATTGGGTTAGGGTCGAGTATCAGGTCGGGTCGATTTTTCAGTGCTCCACAAACTGCAGCAAGAATACCAGAGCCTTATCCGAAATGAATGGAGTCAGCTACAAGGACAAAGACATCATGCCCAACTACCCATAAGTCGATCACATAAATCATTCTCCTCGACTCACCCTAAAATAAAGCAATATGACCAACAGACCCAATTGTACTTTAGAAAGAGACAAAACCTGAATCTAAGGGTTGAACGCTAGATATCTTCAAGGGAATATCATCCAAAAGGCGCAAGTGCTTGGCTAAAGCTTCATAGGCTTCAAGTAAGCCTCCGGTATATGATATAGGATCTGGAAAATTAAAGGCACCACACTTTGAAATAGAAGGATAGAAAGGCCGAATTGGAGCCAGAAACAAACAATAAAGTCAAGTTAAAGCCAGAGATAAGTAAAATACCTGCACCACCATGACACAGAGAAAAATCAAGCTGATCTGCACTAACAACTACATTTTCTATCGACAGAGAAAGATGACGTGATAATACATGCTCAACAATTTTCTTTACAATTTGATGCTTCTCCCACTGCTTGTATTTCCACACTGTTCAATAGGATGAAAAGAAGAGTGACAAATAAGCTTGACATGTTAAAAGTCATTGCCAGCAACTAACAGAGTGCATTATGATTCATGACTTACCAACACATTCTCCAATGGTACCATCACTAAATCTCCGAAACTCGGACTTTTCTCCCCAAAACTTCCGAAATTTGGCAACCTATTTGAAAATAAATGTCAATAAAGCAGCAGAAAAACAAAAAAAATGGATTTAAAATCAAAATGGCATATTAATTACCTCCTGTTTATGCTCGGGGTTAGGGCCTTTATCAACTAATCTAAGAGCTTTTTCCAGGTCACTGATAGCAACACCAATAAGCAATGGTTCTTTATCTAGGGATGAGAACCCCTAAACAAAGCATACAAGTAAATAAATACATTGATAAGGAGGAGAAAATTAAGTTGCGAAAATGGCCAAATTTAAAGCCTGGGTTCCTTACATCTTGAATACGACAATTGCTGGACCAGTTTCTCCAGATGACACGAATGAACTTTGCTCTGTCATTCAAACCCTGGCATAAAAGTGAATGCACCTTCTCCTCATACAATCTCCAACATTCATCATCGACACAATAACCTGATGCATGCACGCCACTGTTTCCCTTCAAGTTCAACCTAACAAACAGAAAAAAGGCAAACAATTACAGTCGTGTCCTAAAGTGAAAAATCATTCCCATGCAATAGCTAAACTGCTAAAGGACATGCATGAAGAGCCTTTATTTTATTCGGAGGGAATACGCATGTAATTTTTAGTCACCAGGAAACGAATAGGCCAAATATCACAAGAGCAGTAAATCTTAAACGCAATAATATATGCTAAACCTCTCCGCCCAAAAAAAAAAGATAATTAGAACTTCGAAAAAGTGTTTAAACCATCCTAAAAGCAGCACGTCCAGAAGGGACTGTGTTTAAAAAGTGTTTGATGCAAAAACAAAGTACTTGTTTTAACAACTGCCCAAACCCCTCATTCCAATGTTCTTCAGGTATGCCAATACAAAATGAAATTCATGTCTCAAAAATCAAACTATGTAAGCAAAGAAGGCACAATTAGTTTTGTTAAAAAAAAACACAGTGCAAGTAGAGGCACAGAATTGCAACAAGAGAATACAATGAACAGCTAAACTAGAGGAGTCAATGTTCTGTGAGATAATACGGGTCATGCTGCTATATGTGCTTGTTCATTAGCTTTACACTTATGAATAGGATATTAACATCCAATCAATGTGCACAAACTCTAAGTAAGAACCTAAAACAAGAACTTGAGAAAGTAACTTCCAAGACCATCTAATGACTGGCGAAGCACCTGTGTTATTGCAAAAACTATAACCAGATGGGCAACTGCTGAGTAAATTATTTTGGGTACATGGCAAGATAAGTTGTATGGGAATACAAGTAATAGAGTGTCACAGACATACTAAAAGCATGTTAATCACTTAATCGTCACTTTGATGTCAAGTACGTGGAATTTCATCTAAGTAACTACTTCAGACTAACAAAAAATAATAATTACCTCACACAATAGTCATATTTGGCAGCAAAGTCAGATTTAGTCAAAAAAACTTCTTCAAATCCATTGTCATGACATTTCTGAATACACTCAAGTGTCAAAGCAGCCTCCGCTTGAAGCTGACATGCCAAAACAAAACCATTGTCAAAGAATGCTGACAATCAGAAATTAAGGAAACCACAACAATAAAAGTGAAGACAACCAGAATACCTCAAGAAAGCCGCTCTTTGATATACGGAATGCCAAATTGAAGTTTGCAGAACTATCACATATGACTACTGGAAATGACTTCAAACATTGCTTTTTTTCCTTCAACTCCTACGTCGACAATGTTCAAATTCAATAGGATCGCATCAGAAAAACGTCTATGCAATCTTTTTTTTATGTGTGTGGGTGGGTGTGGGTGGGGGTGTGGGTAGGGGGGGGGGGGGAAACAAAAGTTCAAATATTACACAGAAACAAAACAAATCCAAATTGGAATCGAACACAATGAATCAAGATATTAAAGGTTCTTATTTGTCTATGTCACAAATCAGTTGTTATCCTTGCCAGTGAGAAGTTAACTCTGATACATGGATATACTTCTTCCGTGTTTTTTTAATTGCACCATATGGGTTGGGCACAAACATTAAGGAAAAGAGTAAATCTCAAAAATTTCCTATTGAAAAAAATCAAAAGAGACAGAAAAGGTTAGGTAAGAATATAAAAACGGTTTTTTCATGAAAACCCCTAAGTTTTCACAAAATCCACCAAATGCCCTCACGTTTCCAAAAATCAACAAATGCCCTCCACTTTTTAACAAATACACCAGATACCTTGATGAGTATTTTCTGTCAATTACGTTAGATTTCTGTCAACTTTAACCCCCGATTAACCCAATTAATCCCAAATTAACCCTAATTAATTTCAAAACCAAAAATTCAAATAAAAAACTTCATCTTTTTCTGCTTTTCTCTTCCCATCTTCCATTCTCTTTCCTCCATCGAAACCATGGCAGCCATGGGTAGGTAACCACCATGGTCATCCCCTTTCTCTCTCCTCCTCCCCTTCACTGCCTCACTTCCTCTCTCCTCTTTTCTTCTCTAACATGGGTTCCGTAATACACACAATTTATCCAAACCCAAAATTTCTTGTACATGGGTTCCGTAATACACACAATTGTTACCGGAAAGGGGCTTCGTTTATAGTGTTTAAGGGGTTTAGGGTCCCTGGGCCACTTCTCTCTGTCATAGTTGCCGAAACAACCCAACCAAGATGCTTTATTAGTGATTTTCTATCAATGAGATGTTTATGCTTAGTATAAAATTACAATGAGTTTTTGAGAATTATTGCTGAAAACTCCAAGAAATGTGTATCCCAATTAGCCAAGATTTATTAGTTGAAGTAACTAATGTCATGTATCCATGGGAACCTCAATACTCCCATTGATGTTGGTGTTGACTTATTGGTGTTATTGCAAGGGGTTTATTTATTAGTTTTGTTAGTGCCGCTGCCACTCCTCTCCAACTGCAATTTGAATTGATTTAATTTCCAGAATTTTGGTACTTTCTCCATATGTTCAATGAATTTGTGAATGGTTACTTTGATTTTGATTTTTGATTTTTCAAATTTGAAAGGTAGAGAGAAGAAGGGGAGTAGCAGAGGCAGGCACATGCAAGGTAGGCGGCAGAGGCGTGGGCAAAGAAGGCGGCAGCAGGCGCACCAATGGTGTAGCAGTGGGTGGCAACCCTGGCAGGGGTTGGGCATCCATGGAGGAGAGAGAAAGGGAAGAGAAAAGGGGAGAGGAGGAAGGTTGGTGGTGGTTTTGGCAGTTGATTTTCTTTTTTAGGTCAATTCGGGGGTTATTAGTTTAATGATTCTACGAAATGGAACTCTAATTTAAGAAAAAAATCAAGGAACACCTTCACATACAGAACCAGGCATTTAACATCGAAAATGCTATTAATTACATCATTTCCAAAAGACATCTTGAAAATTTGAACTGATAGTGATCTACCACAAGCTTCTGGCAATCTACTGAATATAAGGTTTGAGGGAGCAGAATACCAGCATCACAAATCATGCTTAGGGAATCAAAGGTTCCATAAAAAATAGCTTATATCACCTATATAGAAAAGCATAACTTAGTTGTTTCTTTTATATTTAATGCATTTACCTCTCTTGAAATGTTGCAGTTCTCTTTGTGATGCATAACTAAGCCTTTCTCCCATGATTTTGAACTGGCTGAAACCAAGATAAGCATGTTCAACTTGAAGTATACAATTAAGCAAGCATGAAACGGAAAAGATATTGCGAAGCAGACGCTAGACCAAGGACAAACTATCATTTTTCGAAACTGCTTAAACGTTGATTTAACCAACTTAGATGTTAATCCACAATTGCATCACATAAACCCCAAAAAGCCCTTATTTGACGTATCTATTTTTTCTATCATCCTATATATGTCAGTTGTCTTGGCACAATAATCAAGTACTCAAGTGTCTACTTGTTATCCGCTAGGTCACAAGTACGATACTCGGAAACAGCCTCCTTATGAATATTAGGGTAAGACTCCAAACATTTAGACCTTCCCCAAACCCTGTGCTGAAAGCGGGAGCCTTGTACAACACGCACAACCTTTATCCTATATATGTCAGTTACAATACTAAACGATACAAAGCTATGATATTAGTCATATTGAACTTTAACATGTCGAAACAATTTCAATAATTCTGTAAGCAACCTCGAGACAAGATCACAAGATATGGTAATATAAGTCTCCCTTTACCATGACACATAAGGTTTTCCATAAATTAGAAAGGCATTTTGCAAAAACCCTAATTACTAACTAAACTGCCATAGTAACATATATTACACTTAGCAATATATACTGAGGCGGGATGATATACTTGCTGTAAGATCTGAAATCCAAAAACTTTCGAGGGCGTTTGGTTCGAATGATTTTGGAATCTGGTATGGGTTTGGATAACCCACAAGGAACAGGGTTCTAATACCTAGGAAGGGAGGTGGGTATGGAGGAAACCCCCACCTCTGAAACCCATGCTTGATACCTTTGGTTGAACCAAACACCCCCTCAAATGGCTCCTTACAGATAATTATACGTCGAGAATATAAAACGCTCACATAAACTTATACACCAGCAATATTTGACACTCAAAAGGGATACAGACTTGCAGAGTTGTTATGGCCACTATAAGAAGCATATGAGTAAGGTCTCCAGGTATTTTCTTTATAATGTATACCTCCATTGGGATAAATACCAGGTTGCTGTCTTTTGTACACAAAACTCCATAACTGAGAAAATGCAAATATGCTATGAAAATAGAAAGTTTGTTCGCATCAGGATAAATAAACCATTTATGCATGAATCATGGATCATAGACCACAAGACTACCATACGGCATACACAAGCTACAGCCTATGCCGCCACGTGTAAACCCACAAATATACGCAAAGCTTGAAAGAGGGAAAGAGACTACGAACAGGGTAATTATCGTATATAAAAAAAACGGTATGAGGAGCAACAGTTTCCATTTACTTCTACATAGGAGTAGCATACCAATGAAGCCCAGAGTGACACGAAAAATTTGCATGGCATTCATCGACTTGTTAAAAAATCCACCAACTCTATTTGCAGCAAGATAGGACATTATGGCAGCCATTAAGAAACCATTCAAGCAATCATAACTATATATTGAACTTCTTTGGCGTGCCCAGACCTGCACAACCACGCCAGATTCTTCAACTTCAAACTTATAAAAACATTAGGGACAAAAGAGAACGACATTCCAATCACACACCTTCATTAAAACCAAAGCTTTACGAAGTTCCTCCCAGTCATGAAACTTCTCTTTAATTAATTCTGCAAACTCTTCAATGAACATATCTTCCAAAATGCTGCTGTTATACTTCGGTGTAGGTAACGAAACTCCATCTGATGAAATAACAAACAAAAGTAACTTCCTCTGGAGGACAAACAAGCTGTACTCTGTGATGTCTACTGTTCCTGAAATAAACAAGGGACAAAAATTCTGCTTACCTTGGTTCAGTGCCCGCACATTATTTCGGGTTGCATTCAGCTTGGTGATGTTGAATAAGGATGAGGCGGTAGGTATTATTCTAACAGAAAACCCGGGAAGGTTGGCACCTTCTGAAGCAAAATGGACAAAATAATTGGAGTGTCACAAAATCAGTGAACAAAACATCTCACTGAAGAGTAGGGATCCAATTTCTAATAATCAAGATTATTGGCATTCCTTAAGACATGAGCAGCAGATAAACCTGGATATATGATCATTATAGGTTTGCACGCCTCATTTTGGAGACAGGACCATTCAATCTTGCATACTATTTCAGAAGACTCCAGGTACCTCTTGATAACAGAAAGGTAAAGGAACCTTTTGGCATGATACCTGTGATTTAAGTAATCTTTCTCATGAAAACAATCCTGCCAAGAGAAAGAATATTTTACTCGTTGGTTTTATTTTCTAGTAAGCCATCAAATTTTGACTAGAATCTAAGGTGCATTTGCCAGTTTGCTAGGGTAAAATCCAACTTCAACAACAATTAAGAAATCGTGAGATGATGAAGAAAATAACTCAACTTAAACATCAATCTTAAGCACTAGCTTCAGGCATATCAATATTTGCATAAATAACAGTCAAGGCGAGAAAATCATATTAAGAACCCGTTTCAGATATTAAGTTGGAGACTTGAGAATAGGAAAGTGAAATGACAACTTAAATCGAACCTACTTCATGCATCATAATAGCAATAGTTACCAACTTATCATCATCAAGTTATTTCTACAATAAAAAATTTAACAATTGCATACATAAATCAACAATCAATGCTCTTCAAAACAATATAGATCAACATGTTTTGACCAATTTATTTGTTCCTGTTAGGCAAAGAACATTTCACTATTAAGACGGTTGGAGTGATTTTCATTGTCAAACCTCTAGTACTTTGGTAACAGACTAATCGGTTCAATCCTCTGATTTTAAAATTCTAAGAATTAAATATTCCTCATAAGACGTGATTGCAAGTTGGAGACTAGAAAGACAAGTTTATCCAAAACTCGGCCAAATTTATTCAAATAGACACTTGAAAATAACTAGTGTCTGTGTCCATAACTCCATATATATCATACTATGTCAATATACAATCAGTAGCTAACAGTCTAACACTTACTTAGCTATCAGCAAGATCATACAAAACAATTTTGTACAATCAACTAATAATCAGCTAATCACATTCCAGAAACAGTAAAGAGGTTTATAAATTCATAATCAACTAATCACATTCCAGAAAGGTGAAGAGGTTTATATATTCATAATCAGCTAATCACATTCCAGAAAGGTAAAGAGGTTTACAAATTCATAATCAGCTAATTAAGGGTAAAGAGGTTTACAAATTTCATAATCAGCTAACTGCAACTGTAAATTGAAATGCAAAAATCAAAATTACCTTAGGCAAACGCATTAGAAGATCAATATTAACATCTGGCTTCACAATGCAGCCAATTGAATAACTTCCCCCAATTTCAACGAATTGGGGCTTCTTGAATTTAAAATCAACTTTATCAGCACCAACGTCTCTCACGAACCCTGGAGCCTCGTCCGCAGTAACCTGAAGTCATTAAGAGGGTTTAGGGTTTAAGAAATTGAAGTGTGACAGTGTTTATAAAAGAGGAAGAGAGAGAAAACCTGGAAATCTTCAGGAATATTGGCGATGACATTCTTAATGGAAGAAATAGTTTTATCAACGAGCTTAGTAAGTGAAGGTGAGAGCTCCAAGTTTACTTCCTTTATGAGGTCGCTTACTCTGTGTCCTAGTGGCTCTATCGCCATCTTCACCGGAGGTAGCGGTGGAGGTGGAAGTGGCGGTGGCGGTGGCGGTGGCGACGGAGAGGGAAATGAAATTCAGTTGCAGGGTAAAGAGAGGCGGGAGAAGGGAAAGAGAGACAAAGAATGTTTTCTGAGGTTGAAGGGAAGGGCAATGAGAGAAAATTATTATTGATTCGGAAAAAATGGGCCGGGCCAAAATTATGCGAGAAAGCCAATTTTTCAAGCCCAGTAAAGAATTCGAACGGGGCAAAAATTATGGGAGAAAGCCCATTTTTCAAGGCCGGGAAATCATTCGAGTTTGTACATGTGGGTTGGGTTTTGCCTATGCTGGCCCAGTGGCTAACACAATGTTGTCAACATTTTTCTTTTTGTCAATAAAATGTTAACATTAACATTTTTCCATGTAAGACGAAGGCCAAATGATGCGTCTGGTAGGAAAGACCAAAGCATAGACGGAAGAGACTGATTGAGAGTGTTATAAGTTTACTGGGGATTGAGGAAAATGTGGCGTTAGATAGATTGGAGTGGAAGGAGTTAAAACATGCCGACGATTCAACTTGACTTTTTTCCATTCTTTCTCAATTTTCTAAATTCTTTGCAAATTTCGCTCGTGACCTTATTTTTATTTTATTATTTTCAAAACATATTTTTGTCTTTTCTCTAAACCGACCTTTGTCTTGTTTTCGTGTTCCCTCTTTTTCTGGTCTCGTGTTTACTCTCTTTACCATAACCTTTTATTTTTCTTTTATTTCTCTTACTTCACGTTTCGTTGACGGCTCTTTATAAGGGTTCATGTTAGTCGATCCAACTCATTTGAGACTAAGCTTTGGTTGTTGTTGCGGTAAGCAAGTAAGAATTATATAGATCAATCGGGAAAAAAACAAATTTAATCTAATATCGTTTGTAATCATTGTTAATGTTAAGTTTTTGGTTTTACGAATCAGAAAGTAAAGTAATGTAAGTGTAATTATGAACTTAAAAATTAGGCACATCCGTGATAATCATGTTGGTTTTGAATATTGAAAACAAAAAACTGAAAATAACATTTTTTCACATTTTTGTATTTAGTCTTATAAATAAAAGAAATCTGAAAAGAAAAAAAAATAGCAAACGAGGCCTAACGAATTTGAGTAGAGAATTAGAGATAACCCTTAAAACACGTTTATCAAACACCAAAATTTTGAACTTCAAACTAATAAAAATAATATTTTATCTTTTCTCTCCCCTCAACACTAACAATATTTATCAATCACCAAAAATGTCATCAAACAAGGTGGTACTTGTCACTAATCTGATGCTCCTCATAATTTTACAAATATGCATTGTTTTTCCACCATCTCTAAAGTGTCACTTTGCAATTAAAAAAAAACAATATTGTTTGGTCCCCCATATGCCATATATCAAGTTCTCCGTGCATGAAATTACTTTTTTACTTGGTGTTCATGAATACAAATTGCCAGAGCAAACAAAAAAAATTGACAACAGACTAATTATCAACATTTTATATCAAGATTGAAATCATTATTATTCATCTACATATTTGAAGACCATCTTCATACCGTTTCACCTTTCTAGAATTAGGAAGATTGAAGTATTAATACGAGTTGTACCAATTTCTTACATAGTTAAAGCAATAGATAATTAAATAAAATAAATTATCCAATTAACCACTTTGAAATGCAAAACTTTAACACATACTCAATTGTTAAGTAGTACGTAATTTCATAACAGTCAAGAAAAAAAAAACATCTACGCAAGTATTAGTTTTATAGGTGAAATATTAGATAAAATTGTAGTACGTAGTATGTGGTATATATAAAAAATAAATATCATTATATAATCTAATATATATATATATAAAGGGGAGTTTTTTGGAGAACGTTTAGAGCGTCCACGTAGGATTTCCACGTCATCACATGTTATTAACTTATTAATTAATTAAATAAAGAATATTAGAGTCTTGCCATGATTGACCACTTAATAAGATAAGATGATAGATAATATGATAAGATAGATTCCAACTAAAATTTATCCTACTTCTCTTCAATCTTTTTATATATATACATATAAGCTTTTGATGGGAATTTATCCTACTTCCTTTCTACGTTTTTGTGATAAAATATGCAATGTGACGCAATGTGGTGTTAATTATACCCCGGGGACAGATGAGATTATTATCCAGTGTTGTTATTTTTGGGTGTCTGTTTATTGTTTCAGAACATGAGAGGATGAAGCTTAAGGTGTGAATTCTGATTCGTGGGAAACAGTTGATATGTTGTGTTGTTTCTTTGATGGTTTTTCTGTGACACATCTTGCTAACCATGTCGTCTAAGTTTATATGCTTTGTTCTCATAAATCTCTTTATGGGCTATTGGCATATCACACATTTTTGGTCAATCATGATTTTGGTATGTCTATAAACTTAAATGCCTATGTCTTGAGTAGTTATCGTATTTGTGTTTTGTATTAGGTTCATATGTATTAGAAAGCGTTGTTTAGTTTTGATACGTAGTATAGCGGACTATTTTGGATGGGCATGCGTTATTTCCATGTCATCAAATCTCTGAATAATATATTTCAGATTATTAAAATAAAAATAGATAAATAAGCACCTAATAAAAGATAATAAGAGATAAATTTTACTAAGAATAAAAAAGATAAATAAGTACTAAGTAAATAACAGAAAAAATACAATTATCCTATTTAAAAAAATAAGATAGAATTACAAATTTTGAATTTTCACAAAGACAAAATACCATTGAGAGTGGATAGAATAGTCAACGAAGAAAAGTAGATATAATTACAATTCTTCATTCTATACAATTGCATACGTATGCATATCCTTAATAGAGTTTATGTGACCATTCTATACAATTCTTCATTCTATACCATTACATACTTATGCATATTCGTTATAGAGATTATGCATATTCGTAATACTATAAAACACTCTATGCCTAGATAATTATCAAATATGTAATAGAGTTTTATTTATATTAAACCTTCAATATTTGGATTAATTCATATCATAAATTTAAATCATAATAACTATTATTAAGCATACAATAGAATTCTACTTTCTATTATACTTATAATTTATAAAATACCTATTTCTATACGATGATATGTATGAAAATTGACAAACCCGTGCATCGCACGGGCTTCAATACTAGTATATAATATATACGTAGTAATATTTTTCTTGGATTAGTTTATACTTATATGTTAAATTATCTTTTACCACCTACAAAATTTGACAAATTATTTTTTACCACCTAAAAAAATCAAATTTATTTTTACCTCTTAAAAATAAAATAAAAATTGTCTTTTACCACATCTTAAGTACAAAATGAACGAAAATATTATGTGAATTAATGAGTAAGGAAAAATGATAGTTTATATACATGAAAATCTCGGGAGAAGAGAAGGAGATAAAAAAATATAGTAGGTGAAATGGGTCCGCATAACATTTCCGTCCATCTTTCTGGTTAAGAGGTGGTAAAAAACAATTTTTATTTTATTTGTAGTTGGTAAAAGATATTTTTATCTTTTTAGGTATCAATTTTTTTAAGTGGTAAAAAACAATCACCCCTTAGTTATATATATTTTTTCATTTTATCAAGTATATATAACTTTTACTATTAGATAATTAGAGATATTAATAGTTAAATTTGTGTGTTGGCAAATTTGCCAGTCATATTCATCAAATAAAATAACAACATAAAACATGCGTAATACTTTAATTTGTATTACATTGATTTTACTCTAGTTTGGGTACAAAAGAAAGATCATGGGAATGGAGAAAATGGCAAATTGGAGTCCTCGAGTTGACTCCAAGTGCCTTGAATTCGATATATCTAGCACTTCACACAGAAGTTTCCATATGGCAAACCGTTATAGCCTTTAAGTCATATCCAAGTCGAGCCAACTGAATGGAAATGCCTTGGTCGACGTTGCCTGATGACAATAAACATCGCGTATGGGAAGCCATACCGGTGACAAAGAAGTACTTCTGATTTGGCGGCTAGAAATTTAACTCCGTAGACTTCACAACGACGAGGGTAATTCGCGAATGGGTGATAGCGATGAGATAGCCTCTGAACTCTTTAGCCCCAATGTGTCATTAGCAAATATGAAATGTGAGAAGATCCCACAACGAAGTGACAAAAAACTGCCACTTGTCATTGATCGAATTTCGATTCTCACATTTGTTCACTATGAGGTTCATCACAAAAACCTTACCCGAATCTCGTCAAACTAAAACTTCTAAAACCAACAGAAGACATGCTGACAAAAGAAACAAACAGATTATTTAACAATAACTTAATTACAAAAATGTTTATTGAAATCATTTATATTTATCTACATATTTGATGACCATCTTCCATGTCCGATCTTAACATTTGAAGGAGGTGGATGCGGATATACAAACAAATTCACCCTTGTAGTTCTGAACTTTTCAAGATTTAGCAGACCTCTCATCTTGTTTGAAAACAACGGTTGAGCTGGTCTATCCACCATAAACTTATCATCCCCGCCACAAATAGCGATGATGCGATCTGCATGCTCCATTCCGCTTCTCTTATAGGGATCTTGCGTGCACTTGACCCCTTATGACCCACCTTCCCACATTTCTTACAAAATACAAAGAGACCTTCATACCTAATGAACACCCATTTGAACAAATTAGGCTTGACTTCATAGAAAAACCCAGGAATGAGCGGTAAATTGATCGGAATACCCATTTTTGCTCTAGGAAATTCCTTTAGACCATCACTTCATAGACTGACTGTCGAATTGATAGAGCTTCCCAATTTTATCTAAAGCTCGTTTCACCATCATGCACTTGCTCGCCGCCATCAACATACCTTCAACTCTGACCCACATATATAGCTGCTTCATCGAACTCAAAGCTCTCAAAAGACGCCCCCGAAACCCATGATTTGAAAATTAAAAGAGCTCCATTAAGGCATGAAGACCCTAATGCCATGAGATTATCCCGATCCTTGTATCTACAAGGTGGCAGAAGAAAGGAAACAATTTTCCATCTTTCTCCACCTTGATTGGATCATTAGTGATCGAAATAGTATCCACCCATTGTTGAACTTGCCGATCAGTGAATTGGCAAAAATCGCAAAACTTCCGCACCACACACGTGAAATACTTCCTATCTTCGGGAGATTGATCTTCATGCCTAGCTTTAATTTTTAATCTCATACGCGAGTAACCAGCCGACTTTCTCACTAAATCCGCCATTTGGAACGTTAAAATTTAAAAAGAAAGGGATAGAGGAGAGAGATATAAAAGAAAGAGAAAATAAAGAGAGAGATGGTGAAACTTTTGTAGAAGACTGTAGAAACAGGTAGATGAATATAGGGGTGAATGGAAATAATTAGGAGTGGGCGGTGCAACGAATTTGATTGGGGGATATGAAGGGTTTACGTCTTCCTCTAAAAAAGATTGGAGTGTTGATAATACGAGTTGTACTAATTTCTACGTGGATAAAACAATAGATAATTAAAAAAATTATCCAATGGGCCAAAACTTAAACGCATACTCAATTTTTATGTTAGAGGGACGTAATTTCATAATAGGTCAAGTTGAAAGAAACATTTACGCAGTACGTACTACGTAGTAGTAGTTCTGTACGTAAAGTATTAGATAAAACTGTAGGATGTAGTACGTGATATATAAAAAATAAATATTATTATATAATTTATAATATATTATTGTATTAGTTATAATATATTTTTTCATTTTATCAATTATATATAACTTTTACTATTAGATAATTAGAGATATTAATAGTTAAATTTGTGTGTTGGCAAATTTTCCAGTCATATTCATCAAATAAAATAACAACATAAAACATGCATAGTACTTTAATTCGTATTACATTGATTTTACTCTAGTTTGGGTACAAAAGAAAGATCATGGGAATGGAGAAAATGGCAAATTGGAGTCCTCGAGTTGACTCCAAGTGACTTGAATTCGACATATCTAGCACTTCACGCAGAAGTTTCCATATGGCATACCGTTATAGCCTTTAATTCATATCCAAGTCGAGCCAACTGAATGGAAATGCCTTGGTCGACATTGCCTGATGACAATAAACATTGCGTATGGAAGCCATACCGGTAACAAAGAAGTACTTCTGATTCGGCGGCTAGAAATATAACTCCGGAGACTTCACAACGACGAGGATAATTCGCGAATGGGTGATAGCGATGAGATAGCCCCTGAACGCTTTAGCCCCAATGTGTCATTAGCAAATGTGAAATGTGAGAAGATCCCACAACGAAGTGACAAAAAACTGCCACTTGTCATTGATCGAATTTCGATTCTCACATTTGTTCACTGTGAGGTTCATCACAAAAACCTTACTCGAATCTCGTCAAACTAAAACTTCTAAAACCAACAGAAGACATGCTGACAAAAGAAACAATTAAACAGATTAATTAACAATAACTTAATTACAAAAATGTTGATTGAAATCATTATTATTTATCTACATATTTGATGACCATCTTCCATGTCCGATCTTAACATTTGATGGAGGTGGATGTGGGTATACAAACAAATTCACCCTTGTAGTTCTGAACTTTTCAAGATTTAGCAGACCTCTAATCTTGTTTGAAAACAACGGTTGAGTTGGTCTATCCACCATAAACTTATCATCCCCGCCACAATTAGCGATGATGCGATCTGCATGCTCCATTCCGCTTCTCTTATAGGGATCTTGCGTGCACTTGACCCCTTATGACCCACCTTCCCACATTTCTTACAAAATACAAAGAGACCTCCATACCTAATGAACACCCATTTGAACAAATTAGGCTTGACTTCATAGAAAAACCTAGGAATGAGCGGTAAGTTGATCAGAATAGCCATTTTTGCTCTGGGAAATTCCTTTAGACCATCACTTAATAGACTGACTGTCGAATTGATAGAGCTTCCCAATTTTATCTAAAGCTCGTTTCACCAACATGCACTTGCTCACCACCATCGACATACCTTCAACTCTGACCAACATAGCTGCTTCATCGAACTCAGACCTCTCAAAAGACGCCCCTGAAACCCATGATCTGAAGATTAAAAGAGCTCCATTAAGGCATGAAGACCCCAATGCCATGAGATTATCCCAATCATCTACATGATCACAGAAAAAAAAAACAATTTTCCCAGCTTTGTCCACCTTGAATGGACCATTAGTGATCCAAATAGTATCTACCCATTGTTGAACTTGTGGATTAGTGAATTGACGAAAATCGCAAAACTTCCCCACCACACACTTGAAATACTTCCTATCTTCGGGAGATTGATCTTCTAGTCTAGCTTTAATTTTGAATCCCATACGCGAGTAACCCACCGACTTTCTCACTAAATCTGCCATTTGAAACTGCAATTTAAAAGAAGGGAGAGAGGAGAGATATATAAAAGAGAGAGAAAATAAAGAGAGATAGTGAAATATTTGTAGAGGAGTGTAGAAACAGGTAGATGAATATAGGGGTGAATTGCAATAATTAGGGGTGGGCGGTGCAACAAATTTGATTGGGATATGATGGGTTTACGCCTTCCTCGAAAAAGATTGGAGTGTTGATAATACGAGTTGCACTAATTTTCTACGTGGATAAAACAATAGATAATTAAAAAAAATATCCAATGGGCCAAAACATTAACGCATACTCAATTTTTATGTTAGAGGGACGTAATTTCATAAAAGGTCAAGTTGAAAGAAACATTTACGCAGTACGGAGTAGTAGTTTTGTATATAAAGTATTAGATAAAACTGTAGTATGCAGTACGTACGTGATATATAAAAAATAAATATTATTATATAATATATATAATATATTATTGTATTAGTTATAATATATTTATTTTATTTTATCAACTATACTGACTTTTACTATTATATAATACTTCCTCCGACTTTAATACTCGTAACGTTTGTGTATTTAACACTATTCACATGTTCTATTTTGACTATTGTTGGTAATTTAAATTTAAGATAAAACATAATCATGTAGGATCTTGTTAGATTCGTTTCAATCTGTATTTTCAAAATATTAACTTTTTATAATTATTGCTTAAAGAGAATTAAAGATGTTAATGAGCAAAGTTTTGCATAGGCATGCGTGGAAGTTACCAACGTTGTGAATATTAAAAATCGGAGGAAATAAGAGATAGTAACAGTTAAATTTATGTGTTGGAAAGTTTATCAGTTATTTTATTCATCAAGGAGAATAACAACAAACATAATTCGTGTTACATTGATTTTACTCTAGTTTGAGTACAAAAGAAGATCGCGGGAATGGAGAAAATGGCAAATTGAAGTCCCCGGTTGGGCTCCAAGTCATGGTCAATCCCCAAGTTGTTAGCCATATTATCTTGTAAATTGTATTTACAAACTTTTAGGAAAGACGGTCTAACCTTTAGACCACTATCCATCAAAAGGTGTCTCGCGGGTCAAACTTAATTTCGCGGGTCGAAATTATTTCGTGGGCTGTTTATCGGGTCGCGTATAAATAATGTTTTCCGACCTATTTTTCTCATTTTGAAATCACTATTCATCTGGAAGAGAGAGAAACCATTTATGTCTCTCTCGCTTCAGATGCAACTTTCTATCTCCTTCCTCACACGGCGTCCGACAAACTTCAATCATTTTTCTCCCCCGCATCTCTGTCACGATCTACACCATCTACGGTACTCTCTCTTTTCTAGCTCTTCTAAAATCTTTACATTTTTTCAATTTTGATTCCAAAACCCTAATTGTTGATTTTTGTAACAGGCGGCGATCTTCTTCTTTTGTAGCTCGGAGAAACAATCGATGTTATCTCGCAGCGGTAGGCCACCGCGAGATCCACCGCGACCATGGAAGTGCGGCTGGAGGATCATGACAGGGAATGCTAGTTCAGGACGGCGGCGGGGAAAGGGAGGCGACTAGGCGAGGCGGTTATGCATGAGGTGAGAAACTTATCGCCTCGAAGCCGCCATATGATGCTGGAGGTTGCGGTGCTCGGGCTTGCGTTCCCCGATTTGACGACTGCGACACTGAACTCCGATGTGAGACTTGTGCAACTAATGGAAATACTCGGAAAAGATGTTCACGGTTACAACCAAATATTTGGTTTGGAGTGTTTATTAGTTGAATTTGTATATTGCTTCAAATGATTTGGTGCACCGGCCATGTAATTTGTACAGTTGTTGTTCATTTAATTAGTTTTAATTTGGAATAATTTTTTTGTTAGTTATTATTGATTTTTCTTTAGTTAAGAATAATATTGATTTAGTTATGGTTTATTTCTCTTTAGTTATTATAAATTTGTTTTAATTATGATAATTTTGTTTTAGTTAAGAATTATTGTTTTTAAGTTATATAATTGTTATATTTAGTTATGAAATATAATGATTTAGTTAGATTTTTTTTTTTGTATTTATGTTAATTTTTGTTTTAGTTATACTTTTGCATGTAAGTTATTTTTTGTGGTTTAGTTAAGTTTATATGAGTTTTAGTTAAGGTTTTTGGAGGTTTAGTTAAGAATTTTTGTATTTTATTGTCTGGGTTTAAGTGGTTATTTCAAAAGTTTTAGTTAACAATAACTTTGTTTTACCAATGATGTCTTGGCCTAGTGGTTAAGACTGAGGGCCTGTGTACAATAGGTCTCAGGTTAGAATCCCCCCGCCCCCATTTGTAATTTATATTGCCCTTATGGCTCATTCGCACCAAACAAAAAAAACAATAACTTTGTTTTAGTTGAGCATTGAAACCAATTAGTTAAATAATGGAACCAATTAGTTAGTCAAAGAAAATATTAAGTTTACGAATGTATAAAAAATGTTAAGCATGAAATTCAATTAGTTAAAAATGGAAATAATGAGCTAAGCACGGAAATCAATTAGTTAAACAATGTAACCAATTAGTTAAACAACGAAACCAATTAGTTAAGCAATTAAATCAATTAGTTAAGCACTGCAACTAATTAGTCAATCATAAAACCAATAAGTTAACAGATATAAAGAAAATATTTGTTAAGCCTGAAATTCAATTGATTAACCAATGGGACCAAATAGTTAAGCAATTGAACCAATTAGTTAGGCACTTAAATCAATTAGTTAAGCAATTGAACCAATTAGTTAAGCAATGAACCAATTAGTTAAGCAACAAAACCAATTGGTTAATCACTGTAACTAGTTAGTTAAGCAATTGAACCAATTATTTAAACACTGGAACCAATTAGTTAAGCCTGAAATTCAATTAGTTAAGCACTGAAACTAATTAGTTAAGCATTGTAACTAATTAGTTAAGATTTTGTGAGTTTCAGTTATGATTTTAGAAGTTTTAGTTAAGATTTTTGGAGTTTTAGTTATGATTTTAGAAGTTTTAGTTAAGATTTTCGGAGTTTAGTTGTGATTTTAGAAGTTTTAGTTGAAACCAATTAGTTAAGCAATGTAACCAATTAGTTAAACACTAGAATTAATTTGTTAAGCGATGAAACAAATTAGTTAAGCAATGTAACCAATTAGTTAAACACTGAAATTAATTTGTTAAACAATGAAACCAATTAGTTATGCAATGAAATTAATTGGTTAAGCACAGGAACCAATTAGTTAAGCAATGAACTAATTAGTTAGGTTTGAAATTTAATTAGTTAAGCAATGAAACCAATTAGTTAAGCTTATATCATTCGATAGAGATGAAAGAATAGTTGGGAGAATTATAGGTCAGAACTAATTAGTTAAGAAA
Source organism: Spinacia oleracea (assembly GCF_020520425.1). Taxonomy (NCBI): domain Eukaryota; kingdom Viridiplantae; phylum Streptophyta; class Magnoliopsida; order Caryophyllales; family Amaranthaceae; genus Spinacia; species Spinacia oleracea. The sequence continues at coordinate 153,442,314 of NC_079489.1, forward strand.
TCGAACCAATTAGTTAAGCACTGGAACTAATTAGTTAAGCAATGAAATTAATAAGTTTACATATATAAATGAAGTATTTGTTAAGCATGAAATTCAATTAGTTAAGTAATGAAGACAATTAGTTAAGTACTGGAATAAATCTGTTAAGCAGTGCAACCATTCAGTTAAGTACTAAAACTAATTAGTTAATCAATTGAACCAATTAGTTAAACACTAAAACTAATTAGTTAAGATTTTGCTGAGTTTTAATTTAAGATTTCTTAGTTTTATTTATTATTTCAGAAGTTTTAGTTGAAAATAGTTATGTTTTAGTAAAGATTATATTTGTTTAGATGAAAATCATTTCGTTTTAGTTAAGAATAATTTCATTTTTATTTTATTTAATAATAAATTAATAAATGACTTAAATGCATAAAGAATATAAGTAAACCATTTTATTTTATAACTACATATAACAAAAGTTTAACTAAAAATAATTTATTAACAAATTTACACTTAATCATAAGTTTAATGTAGCAAAGTTGAGATTCGTCGTTGTACAGCACAATAACAAAAGATTTTCTGTCCCTGTTGCGCTACATTTATTGCAGATCAGAAAAACAGGATGCAACGATTCAAGATAAGCCATCATTAACAACGTCAAATTACATAAATTTAGTAATTAACCATACATACCATGCAATTAGCAGATGAAACCATAACTAAACCAACAACAATTCTAGTTGTTTTTGTCACTTTGATTTGATATTCTGAACTGTACAGAAATATTTGGATGGTCTTGTTGCCTTTTGGTGCTGCTTCATACATTAAATCATGCATTATTTCAGCTTGGTTAGAGAAAGTCCTCCCATATTTCGAATTTCAGACTCCTTCAACCTATCTCACCCTGTGTCCGCAGTTGCTTGGCCTATAATCACTCGCTCTGTAATTGCTTGGCTCATAATCACTCGGTCTGTGGCCAAATATAGCTCGATCACAAACACTGTAACGCTGTCCATGTCGGGGCTGCAATGTGGAAGGATCATTATCCATCTTCCTGCCTTGTACACCAAATTGACAGCAACAATGCGTGTAGTTGCAGAATTCGGGGAGTTTGAAGGTGTATTATCAGTTACCAGATTGATAAAACAAATCTAATTGCAACTAAAGCAAATTTAATCCTACCTAAACATACATTATTCTTAACTAACATGATATTATTCTTAACTAAGTATAACAAAAATATAACTAAAACAAACAAAAACGAATTATTAGTACAACCTCTGAATTTTACCAGTTCACTAGGTTAGAACCAGTCAATATCTTCTTGTTGACATTAGTCCACGTTCATGTCTGTCCCAAAATCATTGAGAAATCCCACAACTTCCACAAAGTTTAACTAAACAAATCAAATTCTTAACTAAGTATGACCATGACTTAACTAATTCATACTGAAAACTAAACACAACAAAAACATAACTAAATATGAGAAATCTCTTTGATAGCACGGTGGAGGCGACGAATACACCGGTGGTGGTTGGCGGGACTGAAGAAACAATAGCAACAACAAATTAATCATGGATCCAAACTCATCAAGAATTCAGATGATAAACCACCACCACAACCGCAACTAATCAGAGGCAAAAAATCCTAAAATCAAAAACCTAAATTCACCTAAATTAATTAAAAAAATTAATTTGAAAAATCAAAACCTAAAATAACTGAAGAATAGAGGAGAGATGAAGGAGACAGATGAAAGAGTTACCTCATTCCGAGACAACGCCGTCTCCGTCCTTGCCATTTTCTCGAGAATACAAAATAGATGTCGGTTGAATCGAAATACGGCTGAGCAAATTGTGTTGAGCTTGAGGAGGGAGAGAGGTCGGCGGCGAGATCGATGTAGCTGTAGCACCTCCACCGCCGCACCTCCACCGTAGCACCTTCACCGTCGCACCTCATTTGGATTTTGATCAGAGACCCTAGCTTTGCAACTATTCCATGGAAGGAGGAAGCAAAGCTTCCATGGAAGCTAACGACTTTGAGGAGAGCGGGAGAGAGCCCGAGTTGTTGACGAAAGAGGCAAGGGTTTGAGGAGTGTTGAAGCAGGACAAAGGAGAGGGGAAGGGAGAGAGAAGAGGGGAGAGAAGAGAGAGAATGAATCAATCAGAAGAGAGAGAATGAGAAGAGAGAGGAAAAATGCTTTTATAGTGCGCGTGATCTCACGCGCGCGTGGGGGAAGTCGTCCGTCTGACAAGCGCGTCACTGTTAGTCCGTCTGACACAAAAGATTTTGAATTGTGTTTACGTATTTCATAATTAGTTGTTCTTATCTTTGTAACCAACTCCTAGTTGTATGTAGTCTCATACTTCGTATATCCTATAAATATCGTCATCTATGGAATGATAAAACACAACTTCTCTTCATCTCTTATACCTTGAATTCGATATAGCTAGCACTGCACGCATAAGTTTTCAAATCTTTATTCTATAAGTCAACTCTTAAGATTGACTTTTCTAGTGTCCCCCTATAAAATTCCTAAACCACCCCTTTAATTAATGTCTATTAATATTTATAAATATAATATTATTTTAACGAATATTTTATTGTTCCTATATTTAATAGTATAAAATTACAATATGTCACTATAAGAATTTGAATCTTTAATGACAACCTAATAACGACGGATCAACAATCTCGTCGCAAAAGCCTTTTATGACGGGATAACAATCAAACAAAGACGGGAACAACCGTCGCAAATGTATCTTACGGCGGGCAAACAATGGGATTTTCCATTAATGATGACCTCCTTTTATGACGAGTTCGCGACAGGAAATCCCGTCGTTAATCAACGATTATTGGCCTTAAGCGACGGGATTTTCCGTCGTTAATGGACATTTTCTTGTAACGTGTGTAGTATAAAATTTTACGCACGCATCACGTGCATAACACTAATGTTATGCTGTTATATCCTTTAATTTATCCCCAAGCCGAGCGAAATGAATGGAAAATTCCTTGGTCGACGTTGGCTGATAACAATAAAACATCGTGTATGGGTAGCTATATAGGTGGAAAATAAGTACTTTCGACTTGGTGGTTAGAGATTCAAGTCCAGCAACTTTGTAACAACGTCATTAGTGGAGGGTGATGGCGGTGAGATAGCCTTTGAGCGCTTTAGCCCCAATGTGTCGTCAATAAATGTGAGAAGATCCCTCAAGGAAGTGGCACAAACTACCACTTGTCATTGATGGGATTTCGATTCTCACATTTGTTCATTGTGAGGTTTATCACAAAAGCCTCGCTCGGATCCCCTCAAACTCAAACTTCTAAAATCAACAAAAGATACGCTCACAAAAGAAATAATAAATTAACAACAACTGTAATACCTCGTATTTTTATATAATTATAAATATATTTTATTATAATTATAAAGTATTTCGTTGTATTTTTATAAATCTATTTCATTTAATGAAATTAAATGCGCTTTTATTTTTAATTAATTTAAATATTAATTATTTCGAAAACCGTATTTATTAAATAAATTCAAAGAATTTATTTAATCGGGAATTGTTGGGTCGCATTTTAGAAACGAATTTAATAAACTTAAAGCCCGGTTGTTTTGTTTTAATCAAACACAACAAAGCTTGCTAGGAGTAAACTTAAATGAGCCCGGTAATAAGCCCAACTCAAAATTACCCTAACCTAGCCCACAAGGGAGAGAAAACTTATAAATAGACCTCATATCAAACCCCTAAAATCAAAAATTCAGAAATCTCTCTCTCTCCTCTTTTTCTTTCCTTGCGGCACACTCCACCCACGCCCCTCTCTCTCTTCGTGCCTCGCCCGCAGCGCAGCCCATCGCTGCTGTTGTGTTGCGTGTGTCGCGTCCCCCCAGCAGCCTCGCGAGCCTCGTGCTGCTCGTTGCTGTGTCGCGCCCAGCGCCCCTGTCTCCTTGCTCTCCCCTCACCTCGCGTCGCTTCGCAGCACAACAGCAGTGCTGTGTGTGCGCGCGCTGTTGCCCTCGCCGAGCACTCGCGTGCGTTCCTCTCGTCGCCCCTCGCTGCGCGCTGCACTATTGCGGTGCGTGTTGCGTGTGGTTGTTGTTGCGTTGTTTCTTCGACGCACACACACACAACACAATTAATTGTTGTGTGTGTGTGTTGTTAATTGGAAAGATCAAATTATGTTTTCAAAAATATTATTTTCAGTTTTAAATTGATTTAATTATTGTGATTAGTTTAAATATTTAGGTTGTTTAGATTAATTAAAACGGCTATGAACACCGTATTGGGTTAGTATTGTGTTTTAATTAAAGAGATTGGTTTTGATGATTGAATTTATAATTTTCAGATTTAATAAGTTTATAAAGGGTTGATTTTTGAAGTCAAAACATGTTTTCGGATTAAACTATTGTTAGGGTTTTGGTTTCAAATTGATTGAGCGATTGATTCACATAATTTAATGACAATTTAAATTATGGGGATCAACTTAAATTTTCAGAATGTTTATAAGCTTTAAAAAGTTGGTTTTTAAGGGTTTTAAAGCTAAAAAGTCAATGTTTTTATGTTAGGGCTTGAGTTGACTATTTGAGACTATTAAATTACCAATTAACGAATGATTTCTAATTAAACTAAGAGTTTTAGAATCTTAAATAGTTGCTGGAAATTTAGTAAACATGGATAATAATTTAGTTCTCTTGTTTTGTTTATAGGAGTTGATTTCTAGTGAGTCGTGATTCGCACAGTGGCCCCCGTACTTAGGTATTCCAGGTACGTACAAGACTAGGGTGACCACCCATCCCTTGAGGACTTTGTGAAGTGTTGAATGCGAATCATGTGAACTTATACGTTGTTGTGAATTCATGTTTGATGATTAGGAATTAATGTGTTATCATGAATTCATGTTTAATGTTGAGAACAAGCATGTTATTATTATTGTTGAATCTATGTGAACGAGCATGTTATGAATTGAATTATGCTTTATAGATTCTATTGAACTATCATGTTATGGACTTTTATAATCGTTGAATTATGTCAAGCATGTTGTTCAAGTTGGTTTGCATGTATGAGTAGTGCGCATGCAAGCTATTGTTATTATGCTATAGCACGGAATGTCTAGCATATATATTGAGCATGTCGAATATTGCCAGTGAGCAATATATATTCTACCAAGGGGTAGAATATGTTGGAGAGTCTATGTGAATTGAATTAAGGACAATTCGTGCTAAGGGAACACCCCGCTTGTTAATAGGCAATGTCGGGTTATCTCAAATAGTGTTTTTGAGAAGGAACAATGGGAGTAATTTCACTTGAGTCTATGTTTGATTACAAGTCCTAAAGAAGTAAAATAATGAAGAGTCATTGTTGAATTGTTTAACTGTTTAATTGTTTGTATGTTGTGTTTTGAGTAGTGTCTTGAGTCGCCTTGAACATAATATATTAATTAACGTAAAGCGTAACCCAAAAGAGCTTCAAAACTCTTGGAACGTATATACCTTGAGTATGAACAACGGGGGGAGTCTTGCCGGAAAACTTGTACTCCTTGAATGATACAAGACGTTGTTTTATTCTTTCTTTTTAGGCCGTTGTGCATTGGAATTCCGTCGGTAGGATCCGACTGTCGGTAGGAGTCCGACTTATTATTATTTGGTGTATGGTGGGCTCCCATCACCCTTTTCTTTCCTTTTGAGGATACTTTACTTTACCCGTTCGAAGCTATCTTTTTATTAAACTGTGAGTCAAGAGTCGTGTCATGTGTCGAGTCTTGTCTCCATGTTTAATTGTTTATTATATGGCTTTTGCATGTGGATTATTTAATTTGTCGAGTGAAGCATGTTAGGATAGAATGTTATTCTAGCTTGTTTGTACTCAGCTTTTGTTGACTTCGTGCTTCATGTCTTCTGGTCATGGCCTTCGCCTTAATGACCCTATGATGATCCATCAACTGCATTTGCGTTGTTGGGGAGTAGATTTTTAATAAAGCAGGTTTGTAAAGATAACTTGCGGGAGAAGTTATCATGGGATTCGAGTTGAGAGTTTATTCTTCCGTATTTTATAAACTCTATTTTTATTTAAAGTCATGACTACTATTTTCAGTTAATGGATTTCAAATGGTTTATTAATTTGGACTTGGGCCTCAACGGTTCCAACTTTCTTAATGACCATTAACTATTTATTTATCATGTTTTGAAAGTTAGTTAATTCCGCTGCGTAATTCTGGTAAATAGCCTTAGCCGTTATCACGGTGGCGGTAATATCTTGGTAATTCCTGTGTTTTAAGTTGGAAAATGTTATATTAAAAGCAAGGAATTATTAGGGTGTTACAACGTGGTATTTGCAGAGCTCTAGTTTGAGAGCTGCTTTGCATTAATTAATAGTGCAAGGTGGTAAATCCTTAAACTACGATTGCGGAACTTTAGGATTTTCGAAAACTATTTTCCTAAAGTCAAAATGTTGTTTTTGAGTACTCAAAACTTTGAAAAGCCAAATACCAATTATTTCAAGAATTTGAAAATCGTTTTAATTACTCGATTTTTTTTCGAATTAATTATTTTGAGTCCGAAATAATTTCGGATTTTTCAAAAAAAAAAAAATTCTAATTAAAAATTGTATTTTCAGAATTTCAAAAAAAAAAAAAAAAAATTTTTTTTTTCGTAATTCAGACTTAATTATTTATTTCTTTTAATTATTTTTGAAAATGATCGAATTAATTAATTAAATTTTTGATTAATTATTTTAAATTTTCGATTTTAATTTTTAATAATTTCGTGAATATCTGAAGTTATTTATTTAAATTAAATTCGAATTTTTTATTTTTTTTTTCCAAGTGAGGAAATGGTAGAATAAGAAGGGTACAATTAGACTAAGTATGTGTTTGATTTAAGTATGCCTTTCTAATCAAGTGTTTATTTGATTATGCCTTGATTTTGTGATCTTTTAATTCAAGTCTGATCATGTTTTGTTTTGCTTTATGTGATTAATTGCATTACGATTCATGATTAAGCATGTACTTGTGCATTGAAATTGTATGGCTCAACGAACTTACTTTGTTTTTGGAACACTTTAGTAAGACTTTGTAGTTGTTAACTTTCAGGGTTAAGATGTTGATTTCAAAGTACGCAAATCTAGGAAACCTAGAGAAGCTAGATTGTGAAACCCCACACATTTATGTGAAGAAGATCGAGTTTGCCTGCAATTACTTTGCTACAGTGAAGAACCTACCTGAACTAAGGAAGAAATATGTTATGGCAGAGATGGTTATTCATTGCTTACCTTCCAAGAACCCATACATAGAGCTTAAGAACCGATTTCGTGATATGCATATGGAGAATGGCATTCCTAATTACTACAAGTATGGTACTCCGGATGGTAGATGGAGATATGATTTGGAGATTATGACTACGATTATAGAGCTTACGGAGGAATGTTTTGATGATGGTAAGACAGTGGAGAATATCAACCTTACAGGATTAGACCATGATACAGAAACTCAGATGGATGAGGATAGTGATGATGATGTTGTTGAGATTGAAAACCCTAATCCTATCATTCCTGAACCCACTATTGAGATCTCCAGTGACACAAAAATTGAGCCTGAAACCAACAATGAGGAAGTAAACAGTGTGCTACAACAGAACAATGTGGATATGGGGTATGAGTCTGATCCAGAGGAAGACTTTGATGACTTTGAAGACCATGAGCACTCTTCACCAGTTTGTAGAGGTGGTTGGATAGTAGAGTAGCATTCTAAAAGACTTTTCTATTGTAATAGCTAGTGCTAAAATTTAGTGAAGCAATGAAGTAGTACACTACTATTTATGGTTTTAGTAGTTCAGTTTTGTGGTTTTCCGAATAAAGTACGATACAAAGGATGTATTATTTTCCATTGAAGTAATAAAGTTTCGAATTCCTTCTTTTACCTTTAATTCAAAGTTTATGTTTTCTTTGAGCGATTATCGCAAAGGAATTTCATGTATTTCTTCAATGAAATTATACTTGCAAGGTGGTCCAATTTTCACCACTTGAACTTTGTGATGCGGACTAAGGGGAAAAGCGGCCCATAATAGGCGCCTATCTTGCTTAGGGTTCGAAATATTTTCATGTATGTGTATCAATTGAATGATTAGTTAGTGCAATGTTTTAGTAAGGCAGTGTCCAACCTCAGTTGTTAAAGTTAGTCTTTTGTTTTATTCAGGAGAAGGGAAATGACTACCCAAGGAATTGCCGACGTGGTTAGGCAACTAGCTGAAGGAGTGCAGAATTTAGCACAGAATAGGAATAACCAGGGAGTTGATCCAAGATGTTTAAGAAGGTGGCCCAGAGTAAGCCTCCTTTGTATCAAGGGGAGATAGACCCAACTGTACTCGAGAACTGGCTAAGGGAGTTCGATAAGCTTATCGTAGCTGTAAATTGCCCAGAGGACCTTAGGGTTAATAGTGCTGTTTATTACCTTAGGGGAGAAGCCGATTTATGGTGGCAGAGATGTGAGAATGCTTTGAGAGCTACACCTGGATTTGGATGGGAATCATTCAAGGCAGCCTTAAGGGACAAGTTTTACCCACCATACCTGAAGAAGCAGAAAGCTCAAGAGTTCATCGAATTGAAAATGGATGGTATGTCTGTGACAGAGTACTATTCTAAGTTTATAGAGTTGTCTAGGTTTTCACCGGAAGTGGTGGCAACGGAGGAGCTTAGAGCCCAAAGATTTGAGAGTGGATTGACTATGAACTTGCAACTAATGCTTGCTGGAGAGACCTTTGCATATCTTGACACCCTATATGGAAAAGCTGCCCATTTGTATGGTCTGCAGCAAAGGAAAAATGGAATTGGTGAAAAGAGGAAGGATGTTGGTAACCATAACCAAGGTGGTGGCCAGCAGAATCAGGGGAACTTTAAGAAAAACAAAGGAAACAACCATTTCTAGTTCAGGGGAAACCAGGGAGGAAACAGGAACAACTTCCACAATAACAATGGAGATAAGAATCAGTCTGCAGGGAATGGAACGAGAGTCTATGAGTGTAGACGTTGCCATACTAGTCACCCAGGTCGAGACTGTAATGGAAACCAAGTTGTCTATAGGTTTTGTGAGAAGCTAGGCCATAGAGAATTTAAGTGTTGGGCCAAGAATGGGAAACCCAACCAAGTCAACCAAGGCCACCACCAAAACAACAACCGGAATAACCAAAACCGGAATGGAGGGAACAATGGTGGAAACCAAAGAGGTAACCAGAATGGTAATAAAGGCAATAATGGCCAGGGTAATGGAAAGCCCGGAGGGAACTATCAGCAGAATGGGAACCGAAAAAGCCAATGGAGGTGGTTATAACAAGGGAGTTGCCCAAGGAAAGCTGAATGTGATCACTAGGCAGGAAGCCGAAAACTCGTCTGACGTCATAGCTGGTACTTTTTCTATTAACTCCATTTTAGTTAAAGTACTATTTGATTCTGGTGCGACTTATTCATTTATATCAAAGGGTATCTTAGAGAAGTTAGGATTGAAAGAACCTGAAGAGATAGAAGTACCCAGAGTGATACCAACCGGTGAGATTGTGAAATGCACTAAGATCCATAGGGATGTACCTTTAACCATAGCCAACACCATATTCTTGTCTAGCCTAATTGAGTTTGAGTTAGGAGATTTAGATGTGATTTTGGGAATGGACTAGTTGGCCATGTTCAAAGCTAAGATTGACTGTGAGAAGCAGATGATCTACTTGAAGTCTAGTCTAGGAAAGGTTGTATCGTATCGCCGTTTTGGGAAGCCTAGGAGTGTAAGGATCGTCACGGCAACGGAACTCGTGAAGTTAATACACAAAGGAAACCCTGTTTTCTTATGCAATGTAAGAGACCTAGACCATGTAATGAAAGAGAAACCAGGGGATATTGCAGTGGTGAGTGAATTCCTGGACGTGTTTCCGGAAGAGACCCCGGGAACGCCGCCCAATCGACCAATCGATTTGACCATAGATTTAGCACCCAAAACTGCACCTATCTCGAAAGCCCCATACCGGATGGCTCCAGCAGAAATGAGTGAGTTAAAGGGTCAACTTGAGGAATTGCTAGGGAAAGGTTATATTAGACCAAGTGCATCGCCTTGGGGAGCGCCAGTCTTGTTTGTGAAGAAGAAGGACGGTAGTATGAGACTCTGTATAGACTACAGGGAGCTCAATAAGGTCACAATCAAGAATAAGTATCCTTTACCTAGGATAGATGATCTATTTGACCAGTTGAAAGGAGCGGGAATGTTTTCAAAGATTGACTTGAGGTCAGGTTATCATCAGTTGAGAATCGCAGAGCACGATATACCAAAGACTGCATTTAGGACTAGATACGGTCATTATGAGTTCACAGTTATGCCTTTTGGGTTAACCAATGCACCTGAAATCTTTATGGACTTAATGAACCGAGTATTCCATGCATTCTTGGACAAGTTTGTAGTGGTTTTCATAGATGATATTCTGGTCTACTCTAAGAATGAGGAGGATCATGCGGAACACTTAAGGTCAGTGTTGAGTACCCTAAGAGACAATCAGTTGTATGCCAAATTCTCGAAGTGTGAATTCTGGCTGGAAAGAGTTGCGTTCTTAGGACATTTTGTATCCAAGGAAGGAGTTGCAGTGGATCCTGCAAAGATAAAAGTTGTTAGTGAGTGGCCTACACCTAAGAGTGTCACCGATATTTGGAGTTTTCTTGGTTTAGCGGGTTATTATAGACGCTTTGTGCAAGACTTTTCTAGAATCGCCAAACCAATGACAACCTTGATGAAGAAAGAAGCGAAGTTTGAGTGGAATGACCAGTGTGAGGAAGCGTTCCAAGCCTTAAAGACGCAATTGACAACCGCGCCGGTGTTAACTTTGCAAGATGAGAGCGATATTTATGATGTATATAGTGATGCCTCTAAGAATGGTTTAGGGTGTGTGTTGATGCAGAACGAGAAAGTGATTGCGTATGCATCGAGGCAGTTGAAGCCATATGAATCCAATTACCCTACCCACGATTTAGTTTTAGCCGCTATAGTGTTTGCATTAAAGATATGGATGTTAGGTTATGATACATATGACAATTCATAAATCATGCGGAAAAAACCATTAAGCCAGGAATACATATTATTTACACATAATCATATAGCATAATTTAGATGCATACTCTTTGTTGCGTGCCTTCCCTAGTTGCGCCCGAACCGAACAAGAACAAGTCTTTAGGACTCCAAGTGTCGTCCCTCCGTAGATAGTCCACAGCACGTCCGGATCCGCCTTAAGATTGACCAACTAGAATCGCCCTTAAGGTACTATTATTTTCGGCTAAATGGGCAAGAGTTATGGCTGATTTTTCTGCTTAAAAATCCTAGTTTTGAATACTTGAAAACTTATATATAAATAATGACCCCTAGGCCCTTATTTATAGAGGTATGGAAAAGGAATTGTAATCCTACTAGGATGTGGATTTGTTAATTAGAACTTTATTAGGACTCTAAATAACAAAGCAATTCTAATAAGATTAGGATTTTAATCTTCGCACGAATCCCAATAGAATTAGGATTTCCGGCATACGCATCGCACAAGCCGTGCACCCGCGCAGGCCTTGCGGCCCACGACAAGCGCACAACCCATGTGCGGTGCTGCGTGCGCGCGCGCGCCCTTGGCTGGGCCTGGCCTTGCGCTGGGCCTGGTCGAGGCGTGCGTTGCGTGCGGCTCGCTGGGCGATGGCCTGGCTTCGTGCTGGGCCTTCGTCTAGCGGGCCTCGTCCGATGCTAATTCGTACAATACGCTTCCGATTAAATTCCCGATTCCGGAATTCATTTCCGATACGAACAACATTTAATATTTCCGATTCCGGAATTAATTTCCGTTTCGAACAAATATTTAATATTTCCGTTTCCGGAATTATTTTCCGATTCCGATAATATTTCCGTTTCTGACAATATTTCCGTTTCCGGCAATATTTCCGATTCCGGCAATATTTCCATTTCCGATAATATTTTCCGATACGTACCATGTTTCCGTTTCCGGCAACATCTACGACTTGGATAATATTTATATTTCCGATACGATCCATATTTCCGTTTCCGGCAATATCATCGTTTCCGGAGTATTCATTTCTTGCCTGTGACGATCTCAGCTCCCACTGAAACCAAGATCCGTCGATTCCGAATATCCATAGATGGAGTATTTAATGCCATTAAATACTTGATCCGTTTACGTACTATTTGTGTGACCCTACGGGTTCAGTCAAGAGTAAGCTGTGGATTAATATCATTAATTCCACTTGAACTGAAGCGACCTCTAGCTAGGCATTCAGCTCACTTGATCTCACTGAATTATTAACTTGTTAATTAATACTGAACCACATTTATTAGACTTAACATAGAATGCATACTTGGACCAAGGGCATTATTTCCTTCAATGGAGACACTATATGTTGGTGTGAAATGTAGGATATTCACGGATAATAAGAGTTTGAAGTACATTTTCACACAGAAGGACCTAAATATGCGCCAACGAAGGTGGTTGGAGTTAATCAAGGACTATGATCTAGATATTCAATACCATGAGGGAAAAGACAATGTAGTTGCAGATGCCTTGAGTAGGAAATCAAGTCATGGTGTGAATGCGTTAGTAGTTGCTAACGAGCTGTGTAAGGACATGCATCGATTGAATCTAGAAATAGTGAGTGGAGAATGCCTTGAGGGTATGATGAATGCCTTAACCATCCAGTCGTAAGTATTTGATGAAATTAGGGAGAATCAGGTTGGTGATGTTAAGTTGGAGCGAATCAAGGAAAAGATTTCGCAAGGGAAGGAGATTGATTTTAAGATCCACGAGGATGGAATTTTGAGGTATAAAGGACGATGGTGCGTACCTCAAAAGTGTGGTGAACTTAAGGAAAAGTTGATGAGAGAAGGTCACAATACACCATATTCTGTTCACCCGGGAGGTGACAAGCTGTATAAGGATCTGAAGAAGGTCTATTGGTGGCCAAGGATGAAAAACGAAGTGGCTGAATTCATGGCAAGGTGTTTGACTTGTCAGAAGGTTAATATTGAGCATAAGAGACCTCAGGGAAAGGTCCAACCTTTAGAGATTCCGAGTTGGAAGTGGGACTGTATCTCAATGGACTTTGTCACTTGTTTACCCAAGTCGAAAAGTGGAAATGACACCATTTGGGTAGTGGTCGATAGGTTGACTAAGTCGGCAGTGTTCATACCAATGAAAGAAACCTGGAAAATGGAACAACTTGCCAAAGACTACATCAAGCATGTAGTGAGATTACATGAAGTTCCTAAGGATATCGTATCAGATAGAGATTATAGGTTCCTTTCGAATTTCTGGAACAGTGTGCAGAGGAACTTTGGTACAACATTGAAAATGAGTACAGCGTTCCACCCAGCCACAGATGGAAAAACCGAAAGAACTATTCAAACCTTAGAGGATATGCTAAGAGCTTGTGTGATTGATTTTCAAGATAGATGGGAGGATAGCCTAGATCTAATTGAATTTTCATACAACAATAGCTATCATGCCAGTATTGGAATGGCACCATTCAAAGCCTTGTATGGACGAAAATGCAGAAGTCCACTATGTTGGAGTGATATTAGTGAAACCGTCGTATTAGGTCCCCAATTGATAGAGGACACTATGAATCAGGTTAGGACTATTCAATCCAAAATTCAAGCCGCGCAAGATCTCCAAAAGAGCTACGCAGATTTAAAGCGTAGGGATTAGGAGTTCCAAATAGGTGACAAGGTGTTGCTGAAGGTTTCACCAATGAAAGGTGTGATGAGATTTTGGAAGAAGGGAAAGCTTAGCCCAAAGTATATAGGCCCATATGAGATCCTAGAACGGATAGGGAAGGTAGCGTATAGATTAGCCTTTCCCATGGACTTGCATTGTAACACCCCGATAATTCTCTCTTTTCTAAAATAATCTTCTAATATAAAACGTAGAGAATTATCAAAGCATTATCGCCCGTGTGAAAACGTAACGGCTTATTTAGAATTTTGCAGCGGAAAACATAAAACTAACTTTAGGTTTATAAATAATCGATTACAGGTTTATTCCAAAAAACCAATAAAAGAAAATAAGGAAATATAAATAGTCGACAAGTTTATAGTCAAATTAAACAAACTCAAGTCAACTTAGCAAATTAAAACTAAATACAAGCTCTCTATTCCCGATCCCAATGATGCAACATCTTCAAACCTGCAGATGGACAATGCTTATTGATCCTTAAAGACTGCTCACCAAAGATTGGGTCATCACAGGATCAATAAGGCATAGCCATGATCAACATGCACAAGCAAAAGCACGTAATCAGCAAAGCTGAGTACTACATACTAAATCAATAATAATTCTAACATGATTCTATTAAACGAACAATCCTAACATGGTACTAACTAAAACATAAGCAAGGATAATCAAATTATATTGACTTGAAGACTATATTTGACTGAACTAGACCTTTGTATCATTAACATTATTTTAATTGAAATAGTCAATGGACTGAGTTGTCTACTAGAAACTTCTTCTTCTTCACTAAGGAAGACGAGGTACGGGCGCGACTCCGTAAACCCCAATGACCTGCGATATCGAGGGACTTTTGAATAAAATAGAACCGGTGATCAATCCGGCCCCAGAAAAAGCCATAGGCGACCCATGACCCCAACTCCTGATTGTCCGACACTTTAGACGTGCACAGTCTAAAGCTATTACTACTCATTTTCACTTTACATGACTTAACTTTTAATACTTGGTTATGACTCATCAAACATAAATATATATTCAACAAGTAAACGCAACTTCTTTTATCTTTGAATTAAACAAGTGATCACAGAGACGTCACACAAGACTTATTCCAATTAATTCAACCTTTCCTTTAATACTGATAAACCCCTCTATATGGGTATAAGGTTTCAACTTACTAAACAAGGTCCTCGGCCCTTATAAAGTAGTGAAAAGCTAAAAGGGAACAATGAACAATCGATCTGAATCAACAGATATAATAATTTAATGTTCCCAACCAACATGTTCGCATCAATCATCCATACCAACATGCTATAATTCTCATAACGAAATATATATGCTTAACATGTCCATCCAACAATATTAAACATGCACTTTCAACATAATCTAGTTCATCAACAATTTCAACATAACCAAGTTCCTTAATCATTTCAACATAACGAAGTTCATGAATCATTTCAACATGGTTTCCACAAATCACACACATTCCAAGCACACAGGTATGTACGTACCTTGTGTAAACAAACTGATAGGCCACTTTAACGAATTCAAAAGTCGCCCACAAAGAATTCTCCGCCTAAAATAATCAAGAAACGTACCCAAATCAATTCCTAATAATTTACAGCAACACTAACGTATTCTAAATACATCTTAAACCTATTTAGAACATTCCCCAATATCGAAACTTAATTAAATAATCTCCAAGCATAATAACTATTAAACTAATGATCCCAAAACGTTCTAAACTCCAATAAAACATCCCTTTTAAAATTTCCAGCAATATAGAATAATTTCAAACGTCCACAAAACATAATCAACGTTCTTAAAATCGTAAAAATAATAGCTTTAATAATATATAGTCATTCTATTATGATTTAATCATTAAAAACCTTAAAAATTCACACTTTAATAATTAAAAACTCTTTTTTCAATTCAATTATGTAATCTGAAAATTAAATTATTAATTAAGCATAGTATGTAATATGAAAATCTAACTTAATCATAAAAGCTTATAATTTATATTCAAGAAACATGAATTAAATTATTAAAACTCCATTAAAACCCTAACTTAACGTAATTAACAAATCTGAAAATAATTAAATTAGTTTCAACAACATATAATCTGAAATTTCATAACTTAATCATAAAAATCATAAATTTAATTCAAGAAACATAAATTAATTTAATAAACAAAATTAAAATAATTAGTTACTTAGGGATTTAAGAAATAACCAAAAAGAGAAGAGGGAAGGGTTGGTCGGCGGACAGATCACGGCGGCGGCAAGGCGGCGGCTTGCGGAGGTTGTCAGGCCTGGTGGTGCGTGCGGTGGTGGTGGCTGCCGCAAACAAACCGAAACAAGAGAATGATGTGCTTGCGTGGAGGAGGAAGGAGGGACGAGCAAGCCGAATGGGCAGGGCCACGACGAAGGTGCAGGTGGCGCGGCGCGGTTGGCTTGGTGGTCGCAGCTGGGCCGCGGCGGCTGTGCAAGGAAAAACAGAAGCTTGAGGAGGGGAGAAAAACGGGGATGAAGAAGAAACAGAGAAGGAGAGGAAGGAGAAGGACGACGAAGAAGAAGGAGGTTACCAGCGACGGAGGCGGCGTCCGACGGTGGTGAGGTGGTGGCTGCGCAAGGAGGAGCAAACGAACGTGAAGGAGGAAGAACAGAGAAGGAGGTTTTTGCTTTGTTTTAGTTTTCACGTGAAGTTGAATGAGAGGAAGGGAGTATGGGTTTATTGGTTTATACTATTGGGCTTTACCCATTTGGGCTAGACTTAGGATATTAGTTTTAGGATTTGAATTTAAAACCGAATGGGATCGTTTTCTAAATTCAATCGATTTTCGTAATTCGAATTCTTTTCAACTTAAAATTCAAACATTATTTTTGATTGCACAAACCGTTAAAATATTTAGAATATATTTAAATAAAATTAAATATACATTTGATATATAAATATAATAAAGTTCAAAAATCGTTAAATATTTAGAACGTACTTAAAATAAAAAAAAATATACGTTAATTATATATTTATTACTTAAAATTCATAAATTCTATTTAAATATAAATAATATACGTTAAAATATATTAATAAAATTTATAAATTTACGGGGGATTACATGCATAGAGTGCATAATGTGTTTCATATATCTCAGTTGAGAAAGTATATCCCGGATAAGTCTCATGTACTGCAACCGGAGACCATAGAGTTAGACCAAAGTTTGACATTTGAGGAAAGACCTGTCAAGATACTTGATAGCAAAGTGCGTAGTACACGAACGAAGGATGTTAAGATCGTTAAAGTGTTGTGGTCTAAGCAAGAGTATGAGGAAGCAACCTGGGAAGCGGAGGAGGAAATGAGAAAGAAATATACCGAGCTTTTTCCCAAGGTTAGTTGAGTTACGGGGCCGTAACTCGTTTTCTTTAAGGGGGGTAGAGTGCGGTAGAATTTTGCGCTTTTTACCTTATTCACCCAATTTATCCTTTAGGACATGCTTGAATCGTTGTTTCCAATGAAGTTTCACTGTTTATTGTCATGTTGAATTACTTAAAGAGTACAACAACTGAAACTTTTTGCAAAGAAAACGCACTAAAGTCTCACAATAGTCTCAAGTCTAGTTTTAAAGTTGTGATTTCCGTGCCCAAGTTTCGGGACAAAACTTCTTTTAAGGAGGGTAGACTGTAATACCTCGTATTTTTCTATAATTATAAATATATTTTATTATAATTATAAAGTATTTCGTTGTATTTTTATAAATTTATTTCATTTAATGAAATTAAATGCACTTTTATTTTTAATTAATTTAAATATTAATTATTTCGAAAACCGTATTTTTATTAAATAAATTCAATGAATTTATTTAATCGAGATTTGTTGGGTCGTATTTCAGAAACGAATTTAATAAACTTAAAGCCCGGTTGTTTTGTTTTAATCAAACCCAACAAAGCTTGCATGGAGTAAACTTAAATGAGCCCGGTAATAAGCCCAACTCAAAATTACCCTAACCTAGCCCACAAGACAAAACCTATAAATAGACCTCATATCAAACCCCCAAAATCAAAAATTCAGAAATCTCTCTCTCTCTCTCCTCTTTTTCTCTCCTTGCGGCACACTCCACCCACGCCCCTCTCTCTTTTCGTGCCTCGCCGGCAGCGCAGCCCATCGCTGCTGTTGTGTTGCGTGTGTCGCGTCCCGCCCAGCAGCCTCGCGAGCCTCGTGCCGCTCGTTGCTGTGTCGCGCCCAGCGCCCCTGTCTCCTTGCTCTCCCCTCACCTCGTGTCGCGTCGCAGCACAACAAGAGTGTTGTGTGTGCGCGCGTTGTTGCCCTCGCCGAGCACTCGCGTGCGTTCCTCTCGTCGCCCCTCGTTGCGCGCTGCACTGTTGCGGTGCGTGTTGCGTGTGGTTGTTGTTGCATTGTTTGTTCGACACACACACACACACACACAACACAATTAATTGTTGTGTGTGTGTGTGTGTGTGTGTTGTTAATTGGAAAGATCAAATTATGTTTTCAAAAATATTAATTTTCAGTTTTAAATTGATTTAATTATTGTGATTAGTTTAAATATTTGGGTTGTTTAGATTAATTAAAACGGTTATGAACACCGTATTGGGTTAGTATTGTGTTTTAATCAAAGAGATGGGTTTTGATGATTGAATTTTTAATTTTCAGATTTAATAAGTTTATAAAGGGTTGATTTTTGAAGTCAAAACATGTTTTCGGATTAAACTATTGTTAGGGTTTTGGTTTCAAATTGATTGAGCGATTGATTCACATAATTTAATGACAATTTAAATTATGGGGATCAACTTAAATTTTCAGAATGTTTATAAGCTTTAAAAAGTTGGTTTTTAAGGGTTTTAAAGCTAAAAAGTCAATGTTTTTATGTTAGGACTTGAGTTGACTATTTGAGACTATTAAATTACCAATTAATGAATGATTTCTAATTAAACTAAGAGATTTAGAATCTTAAATAGTTGCTGGAAATTTAGTAAACATGGATAATAATTTAGTTCTCTTGTTTTGTTTATAGGAGTTGATTTCTAGTGAGTCGTGATTCGCACAGTGGCCCCCGTACTTAGGTATTCCAGGTACGTACAAGACTAGGGTGACCACCCATCCCTTGAGGACTTTGTGAAGTGTTGAATGCGAATCATGTGAACTTATACGTTGTTGTGAATTCATGTTTGATGATTAGGAATTAATGTGTTATCATGAATTCATGTTTAATGTTGAGAACAAGCATGTTATTATTATTGTTGAATCTATGTGAACGAGCATGTTATGAATTGAATTATGCTTTATAGATTCTATTGAACTATCATGTTATGGACTTTTATAATCGTTGAATTATGTCAAGCATGTTGTTCAAGTTGGTTTGCATGTATGAGTAGTGCGCATGCAAGTTATTGTTATTATTCTATAGCACGGAATGTCTAGCATATATATTGAGCATGTCGAATATTGCCAGTGAGCAATATATATTCTACCAAGGGGTAGAATATGTTGGAGAGTCTATGTGAATTGAATTAAGGACAATTCGTGCTAAGGGCACACCCCGCTTGTTAATAGGCAATGTCGGGTTATCTCAAACAGTGTTTTTGAGAAGGAACAATGGGAGTAATTTCACTTGAGTCTATGTTTGATCACAAGTCCTAAAGAAGTAAAATAATGAAGAATCATTGTTGAATTGTTTAACTGTTTAATTGTTTGTATGTTGTGTTTTGAGTAGTGTCTTGAGTCGCCTTGAACATAATATATTAATTAACGTAAAGCGTAACCCAAAAGAGCTTCAAAACTCTTGGAACGTATATACCTTGAGTATGAACAATGGGGGGAGTCTTGCCGGAAAACTTGTACTCCTTGAATGATACAAGACGTTGTTTCATTCTTTCTTTTTAGGCCGTTGTGCATTGGAATTCCGTCGGTAGGATCCGACTGTCGGTAGGAGTCCGACTTATTATTATTTGGTGTATGGTGGGCTCCCATCACCCTTTTCTTTCCTTTTGAGGATACTTTACTTTACCCGTTCGAAGCTATCTTTTTATTAAACTGTGAGTCAAGATTCGTGTCATGTGTCGAGTCTTGTCTGCATTTTTAATTGTTTATTATATGGCTTTTGCATGTGGATTATTTAATTTGTCAAGTGAAGCATGTTAGGATAGAATGTTATTCTAGCTTGTTCGTACTCAGCTTTTGTTGACTTCGTGCTTCATGTCTTCTGGCCATGGCCTTCGCCTTAATGACCCTCTGATGACCCATCAACTGCATTTGCGTTGTTGGGGAGTAGATTTTTAATAAAGCAGGTTTGTAGAGATAACTTGCGGGAGAAGTTATCATGGGATTCGAGTTGAGAGTTTATTCTTCCGTATTTTATAAACTCTATTTTTATTTAAAGTCATGACTACTATTTTCAGTTAATGGATTTCAAATGGTTTATTACTTTGGACTTGGGCCTCAACGGTTCCAACTTGCTTAGTGACCATTAACTATTTATTTATTATGTTTTGAAAGTTAGTTAATTCCGCTGCGTAATTCTGGTAAACAGCCTTAGCCGTTATCACGGTGGCGGTAATATCTTGGTAATTCCTGTGTTTTAAGTTGAAAAATATTTTATAAAAAGCAAGGAATTATTAGGGTGTTACAACAACCTAATTACAAAAATGTTGATTGAAATCGTTATTATTCATCTATCTACATATTTGATGACCATCTTTCATGTCCGATCTTACCATTATAGGGAGATTGAAGTATCTGTATAGTTAGTGTTATCGAATATTGAGAATATAATTACAAATTTAGTGGCTCTAGCTACCGTTTTTTTGAAAAGATAAGGAGATATACTTAGGAGCCCCTCCGCACGAATGTAAATCCTAAGCAGTCGATCACTGTTTATAATGGACTCTAATGGAGGGTTGTTACAAATATTAATATGCATAGGATCTATAATGAGATGACTAACATTTGCTACCCGATTTGCTGCTCTATTTGCTTCACTGAAGACGTGCTGGATGTGAAAACTCTGGAAGTGATGGAGAAGAATCTTGATACAATTTACAATATTGTGAAGCTTCCAAGGGGTTTTCCAAATCCCCTTAACTGTAGACACCTACTTTTGTCCCCATTCCCGAAAGGGAAGGTTCGATGATGAAAGCATAAATCTCCACTTGACAACGCATCTCCTATAAAATAACGAATCTCAATTCCCCTTTTCATTTCACCCGAAACCTGCTATTTATGGAAACCTGCTAAAAATAGTAACTACCGTAATGGGTAGTTGTTAAAAGTGGCAAGTCATAAAAGATAGAAACCTGTCAGAATTAGGTGTTGCACTCCAACATAAATCCTAAATGAGATAGAAATTGCGAGAGAATCCTATTCCTAATACGATTCGAAAATAAGAGTCACGTATTGATTGACATCCTAACAAACCTAGAGTTCGTAACGGGCCCAGACGCATTCCGTCATAAAATTAATACGCACTAAAAGACTCGATTAAGTCTCATGCACTCTGGATTCAAAGAGTCCGAATCTGACAAAGAAAACAGCCCAAACATCAATTACAACGCCCAGCCCTGGGCGCTGAAATTGCCTGGATCATATTTTCAACGCCCAGAGCTAGGCGCCGAAATCTTTGACGCCCAACCCTGGGCGCTGAAAATACTTGGGACGTGTTTTTTTCCTAATTCTTTGTGGATTAGAACTCTGCAATTCTATCTTTCCACAAACTCTTCCCTATAAATACAGCCCCAAATTCGACGTGAAAGGAACACAACACACAATTATATTCTGAGTATTGACTCCAACCCTTAGCCTAAGCCTCACGCTGCGAAACTGTTCACGCGTTCTGTCGCAATCGATCCATAAATCGAACAGAACGTATCCTGTCCCATAATTTGAGATTCGTTAAATAAAAAGGAGAAATAGCAAAGTCAAAGTGGTTAGTTTTCTGAGAACCGTGACGCACCTCTCAAGGGTGCGTCGTAATGTGTCCCTTTTCGATGATTTAATTGCTTTCCTCGCCCCTTTTATGAACTGTTAAACTAACTAAATCTGATTGTTCTATCACGCCTAACAAATATAATATTTTTGGGAAATTGGATTATCATGCTAGGTCCCTTAATGCTATTTAAATCAGATAATCGCGATCGATCTAGTATTATATGTTGCATATTGCTAAAATCAACTCAGATTAGTTTAATAGTTAACGCATGTCCCTTCAATTATTTATGCTGAGCTAGTAAGGATATCCTGCCTCTGGAGTTATCGACGAGCAAAGTACTCCTCTCGTTAGTTACAGTCCCCCGAACCCTCAATCTCTACCTTGCGGGTGTATGTTGAGAGATCCCCACACCAGGGATCACAAGGGAACCTACGGCCGTCGTGGTCAAACATAATTGCACTCCCTTTATGTCACGATAACCGGGTTTTGTCAGTTTTTCTCATTGTTGTTAAAAACTGAATGGCGACTCCTGTATTACTAGTCAATTGGGTGTAAACTCACAGGAAATCCAATTACACTTGATTGAATAAAAAAGAATCGTCACACCCACGAGGGACGAGGTCACGCATTAGCCTCGTGCTTTTTCGACCCCCTCACAGTGGCGACTCCGCTGGGGATAGTGAAGGAAATACTCGTGCTTGTAGGTAATCAAAATAGCCGAAGGGTGAAACGATCCTACCCCGCGTTTATTTCCCCATCAAGTTGGGACGACCTGAAAATCAGCATATTAATGTGAACGGGCAGAACCGCATAACGAATCTCGGCTCCCTCGGGAGTTGGGACTAAGGATACCTTTTTTCGCCAATAGGGGGGTGCATACGCCGCACATGTTGCTCACTCGGTACTTGTGCAGGTAGTACACCTATCCCGAACCCAATCGCTCGCACATTAGGTCCCTCTCGCCTGCATGCCCCCTTGGCTTGCACTTGCGGGTTGGCCTCTTGAGCGAAATTCGTCTGCTGAAGACACTACCTCGACCGGGGCATGTGTTGGATCTACGATAGAAGCGGTACCAAGCCAGGCGCAAATACTACCCATAGAAGCCTATCATAAACTACGTGACATATTTAATTTTCATATCCATGTTTGTAATGTAGTTATGTGTAGCGAACTATGTGACTATGTTATGATTGTGCGTACGAATAATGCTAGACAAACAATGTTAGAAAACCAACGACCTTAAAAAAAAAATTACCCAAACATTCATAAACCAATTGGCCAAAGAGTTATACCAAAATACGTGTTCCACAAACCCGAACGATCGCCACAATAATAAGCGACGCTCGGGATGGCCTGTAACGAATCCCACAAACGCTGCACAACGCGTAAAGGACGTTATAAGGCAAGCACGCAAAATTAAAGTCGCAAAAAAAAAAGTATATGCAAACAGAAAACGAGAACCAGCCAGGGACGCATTTTCAACGCCCCTGGCTGGGCGCCAAAATTTCTCACGCCCACTGCTGGGCGCTGAAGTTGTTGCCTGGCCTTTTGGTCAGGCACAGCAGCCTCAGTGCCCGCGAATGAAAAAAATATACGTAGCAAAAAAAAAAAACTTTTCGAATTTTTTTTTGCTGCGAATGCGTATGAAAAGGCACTCGATTCTAAAAGCGACTTGTAAAAAATAAAATAACTCTTTGTGTCGTTGTTAGGCCTCCTATGACGACAATGCCCGGCACCAAAACCGAGCATGCTAATTAAACGACCTTGAATGTCACATGGGCAAAGTATTCAAAAAATAATGTTCAAATGGAGTCTTCAAGGAAAAATAATGTTCAATAAATCCGAGTCTAGACTAGGTTATGCCGAAGTACAATCTAAATCCTAAGTCTTAGTTGTCTTATCCATAGAATCGGTCCTAATACTTGGTGTCTTTCTGCAAGCTAAAAGGTTAAACCATATTGAGTCTCCCTTCCTAACATTTAAATCAATGAGCACCCATATGTAATTGTCATCCCTTGCTAGGAATCCACGGCCTCAATACTCTCTCTCACCAATAAAAAGAATATATTATAGTATTTGCAAAATGGAAACGGTCACATTCTGGAAATCATTCCCCCATAGTCGACCAACCCCCAAAGTGAACCTTAGGTGTTAATACCATTGGCAAAGAGTCACTCGCTCCTTGAAATACTACTAAGTACGGACTAAAAGATTTTCCATTATTGCAACATGACCAACCATGAAAATACCAAAATCGGTATGCCATAAGACTACCATTGGGGTAAAAGCAATACACACTAAGAGAGAAGCCGCACTAATGATTCTAGTCTTGCAAAAATAAAAATTCGATCTTGTAGACACCTACTTTTGTCCCCGTTCCCGAAAGGGAAGGTTCGATGAGGAAAGCGTAAAAACTCCACTTGACAACGCATCTCCTATAAAATAAACGAATCTCGATTCCCCATTTCATTTCACCCGAAACCTGCTATTTATGGAAACCTGCTAAAAATAGTAACTGCCGTAAAAGGTAGCTTCTAAAAGTGGTAAATCATAAAAGATAGAAACCTGTCAGAATTAGGTGTTGCATTCCAACATAAATCCTAAATGAGATAGAAAACTGCGAGAATCCTATTCCTAATATGATTCACAAATAAGAGTTACGTATTAATTAAAATCCTAACGAGCCTAGAGTTCGTAACGGGCCCAGACGCATTCCGTCATAAAATTGATACGCGCTAAAAGACTCGAATTAATCTCAAACTCTACGGATTTCAGGAATCCGAATCTGACAAAGAAACGGCCCAAACAGCAATTTCAACGCCCAGCCCTGGGCGCTGAAATTGCCTAGATCATATTTTCAACGCCCAGAGCTGGGCGCCGAAATCTTTGACGCCCAGGCCTGGGCGCTGAAAATACCTGGGTACGTCTTTTTTCCTAATTCTTTGTGGATTAGAACTCTGCAATTCTATCTTTCCACGAACTCTTCCCTATAAATAGGCCCCTAAATTCGACGTGAAGAAAGACACAACAACACACAATTATATTCTGAGTATTGACTCCAAACCTTAGCCTAAGCCTCTCGCTGCGAAATTGTTCACGCGTTCTGTCGCAATCGATCCATAAATCGAACAGAACGTATCCTGTCCCATAATTGAGATTCGTTAAATAAAAAGGAGAAATAGCAAAGTCAAAGTGGTTAGTTTTCTGAGAACCGTGACGCACCTCTCAAGGGTGCGTCGTAATGTGTCCCTTTTCGATGATTTAACTGCTTTCCTCGCCCTTTTTATGAACTATTAAACTAACCTAATCTGATTGTTCTATCACGCCTAACAAATATAATATTTTTGGGAAATCGGATTATCATGCTAGGTCTCTTAATGCCATTTAAATAAGATGATCACCATCGAATTAGTGTTATATGTTGCATATTGCTAAAATTAACTCAGATTAGTTTAATAGTTAATGCATGTCCCTTCAATTATTTATGCTGAGCTAGTAAGGATATCCTGCCTCTGGAGTTATCGACGAGCGAAGTACTCCTCTCGGTAGTTACAGTCCCCCGAACCCTCCATCTCTACGTTGCGGGTGTATATTGAGAGATCCCCACACCAGGGATCACAAGGGAACCTACGGCCGTCGTAGTCAAACATAATTGCACTCCCTTTATGTCACGATAACCGGGTTTTGTCAGTTTTTCTCATTGTCGTTAAAAACTGAATGGCGACTCCTATATTACTAGTCAATTGGGTGTATACTCACAGGAAATCCAATTACACTTGATTGAATAAAAAGAATCGTCACACCCACGAGGGACAAGGTCAAGCATTAGCCTCGCGCTTTTTCGACCTCCTCACAGATCTCCCCAATTAACTACCTTGCCAACATTAAGCAAAATGGCGCATGACAAATGAACACCCAAGGGTTAAAATCTAAAGTGTCAACCAACGAAAGTTATGGTCCAATTAGCCTAAGTTTGAGAGTCGCTTGGTCAAGTATTATAGGCTTATGCCACGTCATTATTTTGAGTCTAGGCCACCTCCTTGTATTCATATACGGGTTATAATCAGAAAGATTAATGAAAGTTTGAGTCTAAATCACAACTTCCAATTAAATCCCGAAAACTGGAATCTGAAAAGAAGCAAAAAAAAGATTATTTTCGATGTAATTCTTTCGTTAAATTTCAATAAGGTAAAAACATCATTTTGAATCTACGCTATTTGCACATTTTAAGAAACGACTAAATACGCTTGCAAAGTAAGACAATTTAAAAGGTCCACCCTAGGCCCACTAAAGCTAAAAGTCCACCCTAGGCCTACTAAAGTTAAAGGTCCACTATAGGCCTACAAGACGAGGCTCACTCAGTTTCGCCTCGTGACTCAAAGACCACAACCATCTACCTTTTAGCCCAAACAAAAAATTGATTGAAGGATTTATGTTGGGGAGAAATCCCAAGCGAAAAGAAAAAAGAGAAAGAGAAAAGGGAGAGCGAAAAGAGCCATGAAATACTTAGCCCGTACCTCCCAAAGTGCGAAATTAACCCAAGTAAACAAAGGGAAAGAATTGAGTTAGCCCGTACCTCCCAAAGTGCGGAATTTACCCAAGCAAACGAAGAAAAGAATTGAGTCAACCAATCCAAATCATAAAATTCTACGACGTCTACCCTTTCCAATCCTTATGTTCTTAGACGCCTTCGCTCTGGGGTCCCTGTTCAACTCATTTAACCCATCCATGTTCTCACCGCCATAACCCAAGAAACCATTACCTCAACTCTTATTTTTGAACTTGTTATCAACCTCAAACCACGCACGGCCATTGACACGTGCGTCATGCCCATCATTTCCAAAGTCCAAACCTGCTCTTACACCACCATTAGCATAATGACCATATAACTTGTTTGGATACATCCTGTTGATATACCCTTGAGCCGTCCCTATGCTACTCATTGGCCTTGATTGATGTAAACTCATGACACTAGCTTGAGGCTGCAAATTGTGAGTCCTAGCAGATATAATCCTCGTGCTTACCTATACGAATTATCCTATCTCATTCAACCCATCTTTCAAACCGTCTTGAGTCACGAATAAAAAAGAAGACAAAAGAAAAGTACAAAAAATAAATAAATAATAAAAAAGCAAACTTTGCATAACACCTTTAAAAGTTAGTCTAGAAAGAAAAGAAGCATTTAGCGCAACAAAAAAAGATCCGCCCAGAAATCTTTTTCAGCGCCCAGAGCTGGGCGCCGAAATCTTTAGCGCCCCAGCCTGGGCGCTGAATCTCTCTGCTTGCTAAAATTTGTCCAGAAGTGCTCGTCATTTTATCCGCACATACACGGAAAAATAACGAACACTTAGGGGGGTACAGCACGTATTCAGATATACGTACCACCAAAAAATACATGTACTCAAAAGTAAATAAAACAAATTTTTGGCAGCAGATTTAAATAATAATAAACTTCACTTATTCTACCGTTTCAAATAATATGTTTCCACCTCAGAACATACTTGTTTAAAATCGGCATTCTAAGAAACCATTTTCTAGGCTAAGAACTATGCAAGACCTGATTCCAAATTAAATCTATTTAAGGCGGATACGTAGGCAATCCATGATTCGGTCCAACCAATTTGCAAAAATATTAAAGCCTATAGAAAAAACAAGAATAAGAAATAGAGTCCCTTATTGAAATTTAATTACTTAGAATCCAAGTCATCAAGATGCCAAAACAAGCACACATCGAAAAATAATAAGGGCACGTACCCTTGCCAGAAGGAGCACTCACACTCCTATGCACTTAGCCAAGACTCAAAAAGATCGCTTTGCCTCAATTGAATGGGGGCTAGCGCAAGCGTCTATGACCTCTAAAGTACTCAACTTGACCCTCCCTAAAGCGAACTAACTCACTTAAAGACTTTCTTTCACCACTAGACATAGTCACTCACTTAAAAACCTTCTTTCACCACTAGACACAGTCATAATCGCCAACAAGTAGTAAAGGCAGTAAAGCTTGCAATAAAGAGGACTATTCTACGGCATCGCCCCATCGTTCCTTCGAACTTAGGGCACCCGTTCATGGTAACTCAAATGCTTGCGAATCCCCTTTGAAAAAAAATCAGACATTATCAATAGGGCTTGGCACTTAACCAAGGCTCACCCTACTCAGACATATGACACGGGCATCTAAAGTCGAAATCTAAAAGCGTCATTAATGGGAAGTCATAACATCAACTGGGGGCTAAAAATTGAAATGAAAGAGCTAGGGAAAGAACTAAGTATACCTTGACCTTTTGTACAGACATACACCAAGTAAATCTAGGTCTATTTGAAAACGGTTTATATTCCCGCAATTTTGGAAAAGATGGCCCTAAAAGCCTAAAGCATATGCCAAACGGGCACAAGTAATATCTTGACGCCTGCACCCTGGCTTCCAGCAAATCCTTAGACAGCATTCCAAAAATCGTAACAGTATTTTGATTCACTCATGTAATCCTGTACGAACCCTTCTATAAGTCAACCTACTTAGGACACCTCGGGTTGTACACAGTAGGACTCGGATTTTAAATAATTTTCAAATAATTTTCAAAAACTTCTTCGAACATAATAAAGTGTCGTTGGTTTAAGCTAAGTATGCGTTTATCTCAATGTTGCAAGTGAGTCAAAAGATTTCTAAATATGATTATGGGTAAAGAAAGGCACCTAGCTTCTGGTCAAGGCACACTTCAACATGTGACTACCTTGACCATGGCAATGTCGCACAAATACGACATTTACAAGAGAAATAGCAGGTCACTACTCGAACGTACCTCGCACTAAACGAGTCTGGTTCAAACTATTCATGATCCATATCGCCATGAATGCATAAAGACGTATGCAAAGCATTATAGCACCAAGCCAATCCCGTAGCTACAATTGGGAGCTTGAGAAAAACACTCTAAAAATCCTCGAAATGACGATTTCATCGCAAATTCTCGACGCTAGTGCTATACATACATCACAGGGGCACAATCCTAAGCTTTAATCGTGTAAAACGAACCTTAGAATGGCTGCAACCCCTCCCAAATTCTAAGCATTACTTAGAGTATATAAAGTCGCCCCACTAACAAGGGTAACTGAAAATCGCGAGTCACCAAAACTCCGATCAAACCACTGCACATAACGCTCGCCCTATAAAGCGCCCGTTACACAGTCTACATTGTTCCAAAGAAAAAGCGAAAGAAAAAAAAAGAGAATAAAAAAAAACTGTCAAAATTCTGCCCAGGAATCATTTTCAACGCCCAGAGCTGGGCGCCGATATCTTTAACGCCCCAGCCTGGGCGCTGAATCTTTCTGCTAGCCAAGTTTTTCCCAGATATAAAAATAAGAAAGAAACACCTATGAATCATCGCATCGAACGAAGTAATAAGCCGTGTAAACCCACGCAGAAGGTGCTACACTTGTTCGAGCACCTGAACGATTCAGCACGATGAAGTACTCCAATGCAAAAAATAATAATGATATCCCAACACTTGGAGGAATGTTCTAAGACACGCCGTTAGGCCACACAAGCCTGCGTTGCACCATAATCCCACAGTACAAGTCTAAAAAAGGTAAGGCACATTGCACTAATGCAAGCACGGCCAAGAGTAAGAGGCAAAGACTACTTATCGCCCAAATGCAAGCCACACGACTTCTACATTAAGGATTAAAGGTAGCAAAACATTACCTACCACGGAAGGGATAGCTCGCACCTAAACGAGCGAAACCCAAGGCATCTTTCTCGAAAGAACCTACAAAAATCGTACGCCAAAAGGAAGCATCCCAACATGCATACTTGGGGGCTCCAAGCTACGAAACAACCATAAAAAAATAAAAAATCTCGAAGCAAATGTTTGAACAATCGAAAGGGCACGATGTTTGAGCCCACTTCATGAATGGGCCTGACCCCTATCAAGCTTCTAAGCAAACTATTCAAAATCAGTCATTGCTCAAAAAAAAAAAATTGATTCAAGCGAACTGATTAATGGACCGCACACAACGGCCATTCTATGAACGCTCGTTCGCACATACATATCATCATTCACGAACACGTTCAAAAAATATAAGAGCGATCAAAGTCTTACACCTCAAGGTATGTTCCTCGGGCCATATAGACTCGCCCGACTATTGCAATAACTGTACACCTTAAGAGCAACAGTTCCTTTAAATAATCGCCCCAAAGAGATAAACACCGTAGTCCACCAATCGGCTACGGCTTCTCAAGAAAATCATCACATTCTAATAACAAAGAAAAAACAAAAGAAGAGAGAATACATAGAACTTCCAAGTGAAATAAACGAATGAACAAGAGGCCAACTATGTCATCAAAAGACCAGCCCAAACAACACTTTCAACGCCCCACCTGGGCGTGAATTATTTCAATGCCCAGGCCTGGGCGCCGAAAATGAACCCAGGCTCAAAACAGGCCCTAATTTCCGATTTCCTTACTGAAAGTCGCACCTCACGACTTTGTCAAGAGTAGCACACCACTACAAAGATCGCTCGCACTTACGAGTACAATCCCAAACATGATCAAGGACATCACAAGTTGCGTATCGCCAAGGAACCCCTTTGACAAAAAATGACCGTCAAAGCACGAATGCTTGGGGGATCGAAAGAAAATGTATATTTCAAAAGAGAGTATGAAAAGTTAAAACAATATTCCCAGACTACGCTGTACGAAGTCCCGTGTTTGGATGTCTCAAAAAAATAAAACCAGTTTACGACCTCAAGACAAAGGTCGTCGTTGATACTTATACATAGTCCCATGATCAAGGACCCAGGTGGTGGCAAAATTGAGCCGAAAAGACTAGCTCAAAACCATGAAAGATGATGACCACAAGACAATGGTCCGTCTAAGCACGTTATCAACCCACATTCAGGTTACAACTAAACCCGAGCATCCCTCGAAAGAATTCGCTCCTGCGAGAATGAATAAGAAAAGAAATTCTCAAAGAAATCACAAGAACAAATGAAATAGGGACTTGCCCACCTCAATCGGGCAAGATCGCGCCACGAACCGCGCGAGTTCCAATTAGAAAAACGAATTCAGGGATGTCCACCCTTAGCGGACAGGGCTTGCCCACCTTCAGCGGGCGGGGTCTGCGTCACTAGCCGCGCAGATCCTCGGTTTTCGAAAAATAGAATCTTCAAAAAACACAATGAAATAGGCTCGCCATCTTCAGCCGGCGGGGTCTACGTCACAAACCACGTAGGTCCTTATTTTCAAAAAATAAACACAAAACAAATTTCAAAACAGATTCGTCCACTTCTATCGGACGGGGTGTCAACCCTTAGCGGACAGGTTCGCCATCTTTAGCCGGCGGGGTCTACGTCACAAGTCGCGTAGGTCCTTATTTTCAAATATTCAAAAAACAAGATTCGTCCACTTTTTCGGACGGGGCGTCCACCCTTAGCGGACAGGCTCGCCATCTTTAGCTGGCGGGGTCTGCGTCACTAACCGCGCAGGTCCTTAGTCGCTGCAGCGATAACTTTTTCTGGTTTTCCCTTTTCCAAAAATTAAAAGGATTGGTTTTCCGTTTTTTCCAAAAAAGAGCGATGTGCTGGATTTTCCTTCGTTTTACGTCCCATAAAAACAAGGGGGTTTTCTCGTTTAGCTAGCCCTGAAAATGAGAATCTTTAAAAAACATTTTTACCTCGTGGTTGGGCTTGGCCAGGCCCAATTACACTTTATAGCTTTGATTTCGAAAACATCTGTAGCTACTCCCAATGACAAAGTGAGGGAGTTTCTACGCCTCTTTAGATACTTCCAATGACAAAGTGAGGGAGTATTCTATACTATCCATTGACAAATCCCAATGACACGTGAGAGATATGTCGACATTTCAAGTGATGACCCTTAAGTCAAATGTTATCACTCGGGGGCTCCCGAGACCCTCGCCAAAACAGGTCACCATGGCTTGTGCGACGCACTCCGTCTAATACTTTGACCATCGTCTTACTCCAAGACTCAGTCAAAGTGGGGGCTAACTGTAGACACCTACTTTTTTCCCCATTCCCGAAAGGGAAGGTTCGATGATGAAAGCATAAATCTCCACTTGACAACGCATCTCCTATAAAATAACGAATCTCAATTCCCCTTTTCATTTCACCCGAAACCTGCTATTTATGGAAACCTGCTAAATATAGTAACTGCCGTAATGGGTAGTTGTTAAAAGTGGCAAGTCATAAAAGATAGAAACCTGTCAGAATTAGGTGTTGCACTCCAACATAAATCCTAAATGAGATAGAAATTGCAAGAGAATCCTATTCCTAATACGATTCGAAAATAAGAGTCACGTATTGATTGAAATCCTAACGCACCTAGAGTTCGTAACGGGCCCAGACGCATTCCTTCATAAAATTAATACGCACTAAAAGACTCGATTAAGTCTCATGCACTCCGGATTCTAAGAGTCCGAATCTGACAAAGAAAACATCCCAAACATCAATTTCAACGCCCAGCCCTGGGCGCTGAAATTGCCTGGGTCATAATTTCAACGCCCAGAGCTAGGCGCCGAAATCTTTGACGCCCATCCCTGGGCGCTGAAAATACTTGAGACGTGTTTTTTTCCTAATTCTTTGTGGATTAGAACTCTGCAATTCTATCTTTCCACAAACTCTTCCCTATAAATACAGCCCCAAATTCGACGTGAAAGGAACACAACACACAATTATATTCTGAGTATTGACTCCAACCCTTAGCCTAAGCCTCACGCTGCGAAACTGTTCACGCGTTCTGTCGCAATCGACCCATAAATCGAACAGAACGTATCCTGTCCCATAATTTGAGATTCGTTAAATAAAAAGGAGAAATAGCAAAGTCAAAGTGGTTAGTTTTCTGAGAACCGTGACGCACCTCTCAAGGGTGCGTCGTAATGTGTCCCTTTTCGATGATTTAATTGCTTTCCTCGCCCCTTTTATGAACTGTTAAACTAACTAAATCTGATTGTTCTATCACGCCTAACAAATATAATATTTTTGGGAAATTGGATTATCATGCTAGGTCACTTAATGCTATTTAAATCAGATAATCGCGATCGATCTAGTATTATATGTTGCATATTGCTAAAATCAACTCAGATTAGTTTAATAGTTAATGCATGTCCCTTCAATTATTTATGCTGAGCTAGTAAGGATATCCTGGCTCTGGAGTTATCGACGAGCAAAGTACTCCTCTCGGTAGTTACAGTCCCCCGAACCCTCAATCTCTACCTTGCGGGTGTATGTTGAGAGATCCCCACACCAGGGATCACAAGGGAACCTACGGCCGTCGTGGTCAAACATAATTGCACTCCCTTTATGTCACGATAACCGGGTTTTGTCAGTTTTTCTCATTGTTGTTAAAAACTGAATGGCGACTCCTGTATTACTAGTCAATTGGGTGTAAACTCACAGGAAATCCAATTACACTTGATTGAATAAAAAAGAATCGTCACACCCACGAGGGACGAGGTCACGCATTAGCCTCGTACTTTTTCGACCCCCTCAGAGTGGCGACTCCGCTGGGGATAGTGAAGGAAATACTCGTGCTTGTAGGTAATCAAAATAGCCGAAGGGTGAAACGATCCTACCCCGCGTTTATTTCCCCATCAAGTTGGGACGACCTGAAAATCAGCATATTAATGTGAACGGGCAGAACCGCATAACGAATCTCGGCTCCCTCGGGAGTTGGGACTAAGGATACCTTTTTTCTCCAATAGGGGGGTGCATACGCCGCGCATGTTGCCCACTCGGTACTTGAGTGTTCCTAAATTGAAGGAAACTGCTGAAATTGTTTTGCAGTTGTTGTCTCTTTAATGATTCCTGCTGCTGCTGAAGTAGATTTGCACGAACCGTCGAAATTAAGTTTGAAAGCACCCGTGGGGGCGGAAACCATCTCACTATGATGGGTGGGGAGGTGGTTGGAGGTATGGAGGAGTGGGTGTTAGTGGATCTAGCTACTTGATCACCAAAATATTTATTAAGTGACTACAACAATAGATATTTTAAAAATAAACTATTCATGAGACACATCAAAATGCAAAAATATTATACTTAATGTTAGGTTATGACCAATATAAAACATATATTTCATGCGGGAAAACCATAAAGCCAGGAATCCAAATTAATTGCCACATAACAATTAGCATAATTTAGGATGCATACATTTGTAGCGTGCCCTCCCTAGCTGCTCCCGAACCGAACAAGAACAAGTTTAGGACTCCAAGTGTAGTCCCTCCATAGATAGTCCACAGCACGTTCGTATCCGCCTTAGATTCAATTAACTAGAATTTAGCCTAAGGTTTTATGTTTATTCGATTATAATTTGTGGCAAATTATTAACTTTAGTTTTAGCTTAAAACTATATGAATACTTGAATTGATGTATGATAAATTGTGATTGCCATCACCTATTTATAGGGTAGGATCATCGGAACTAGAAACCTACTAGGATTCAATTTACCTAATCTTATTAGAATAAGATATTAATTAAATCTATTAAGTTAGTGTTTATTTCAACAACTAACTCTAGCAGTTTTAGGAAAATAATCTTTAATCGAACTAATCCTAAACGCTTAAGGATTTGATGCATGCACGAACTCAACTCACACACACGCACAGCCCACGAAGGGCAGTGGGCGCGCGCGCGCGGTGCTCGGCCCAGCAGCGCTGCAACCCATTCCTTGGGCGCGCCAGCCTGCTGGCCATCACTGCTCGCTGGGCCTGGCCTTGCGTGTTGCTTGGCTGGGCCTGCGTGCCTTTGCGGGCTGTTGGCTCGTCTTGCTGTGCTCGGGCTTCGCTAGGCGCAGGCCTGGCTTCGTGTTGGGCCTTGCGTCTAGCAAGCTCGTCCGATGTTTATTTCGTACGACGCGCATCCGATTAATTTTCCGATTCCGGAATTCATTTTCGATTCGAAAAATATTTAATATTTCCGATTTCAGAATTAATTTCCGTTTCGAACAAATATTTCATATTTCCGACTCCGGAATTATTTTCCGATTCCGATAATATTTCCGATTCCGACAATATTTCCATTTCCGACAATATTTCCGATTCCGGCAATATTTCCATTTCCGATAATATTTTCCGATACGTACCATGTTTCCGTTTCCGGCAACATCTACGACTTGGATAATATTTATGTTTCCGATACGATCCATATTTCCGTTTCCGGCAATATCATCGTTTCCGGAGTATTCATAATTTGCCTTTTGACGATTTCAGCTCCCGCTGGAACCGAGATCGGTAGATTCCGAATATCCATAAATGGAGTATTTAATTCACTTAAATACTTGATCCGTTCACGTACTATTTCTAACCGTTTTCGGCCGAACCCAGAATTCTCAAATTCGAAGCCTAACTATGATTTTTCGGAGGTTTTAGTTTTTTGAACGCAAAATTTTGTAAATTTAAGATGTTAAATTAAATATTTGCGATTCTTGTTGATAAATCTTGAATTTTTGATTGACCTAATGTATATGTTTAACAAGTTTGAATGCCTAGCCTTGTTAATTATGCAATCTAATTTGTAATTATGATTAATTTGTTGAAAATTGGAATAATTTAGAATTAATTTGATTTTCATAATTAGTTAGTAATTTAATTAGATACCTATGATTAAAAACCACCATAAAAATTGTAAATTTGTGTTAAATTTTAAATTTTTATGACCTAGACTTGAATCCATGTTAATCGGAAATCAATTAATTAATAAATTTTCGATTTTTCGCCCTAAAATTATGAAATTAATATGATTTATTAATTTGTCATTAATTTTGAAAATAAAATTTTAATTTTTATGCGATTCGCTCATATAACTTGCACGCACAAAGCAATGGACGCTACGTGTTACCATTAAGGGGTGTTGTATAGTGCGGGCATGCGACGACGAGCAAAGGAGCTCGTCGCCCATGCGGTACGAATGCAATGAGCAAGGCTATGGTGCACGAGCAAAAGGCAGCAGCCTTGCCTTGTGTCATGTGCTGTATGCGATGAGCGAGTGGGCAAGGGCGAGAGCAAGGTAGCGACAGTCGCGTGTGGGCAGCAGGCGAGCTGCGCCACGACGCAACTGCCGCGCGCAACGTGCGAAGCCTCGCGCGCAGCGAGAGCAAGCTCGTGTGCGACGAGCGCTACGCCCAGCGATGGTGAGCAGCGAGCGTGTTGCGACGAGCGCTGGCGCGCGCCTTGCGATAGTGAGCAAAAGCAGATGCGACGCAGCACATAGGTTGCGCGCACATGGCCAGCGATGGCTGCGTGCGTGTGGCCTATGGCTGTGCGTTGCGTGGTGATGGTGCGTGCCTTAAGTTACGATTAGATCGTTTTCAAATTTTAATTTGAAATTTCCAGTTTACGTAATTTAAATTATTTTCATGGATTTTAATTTTGAATATTATAATTATAATAAATTTCATTTATTCTAATTATTTTACTAAAATTAAAATCATGAATGAATTTAAATACGACTGAAAATAAATTAAATATGTGGATTCAATTAAATTTGTATGTTTCCGGTTAGACTAGAAATACATTTTTATGTTTAAAATTGGTAAAGCATTTGAATTTATTGGTTTAAGTGGGAGCCCTTTTAATCATAAACTCTTGATTAGGTCTACAAATCCTTAAGGTTAAAACAACTTGATTAGAATTAATAAGGACTGAATAATTTGTAGATTATTGGTGCCCTTGATTAATTGCTGCAAATATTTATGTGATGCATAACGTGTTTTACTAACCAGCTATGTGGGCCATTCATGATAATGAATGGGTGAATGGTATATATTTTATATGTACTGTTTTGCAGGTTATGAAGTGACTAGTATGGCCCAAATAGGATAGAAAATATGGTCTGCGTACCATTAATTTGAATGTAATTGGTCTAAAGTACCAAAATTGTTTTTCAATTCAAATATGGTCTGCGTACCATCAAATAGTTGTAATTAGTTTAATTATAGCTTATCCTATTTGAAGAAAATGGTGCCTCCCACAGAGATTTTCGAGACGGACTTTGAAGTTGAAGCTTCAAGATGAAGTCGGGCCATACTAGATCACATTTATCTTATGCATGCTTTAAGTTATTTATTGCTTTAAATATGTCTTAATTATGCATGAGATTGTGGCTTATGTTGCATGATTAAGGATTTTAGTTAACTTAAAATCTAACCAACATAGTAAGAGCCTTAAGTTCCAAACTTAAAAATTGAGTTAAAAGGTGCCATGCCAAAATATACACTTGCTTGGATATCCTTTACATCAATCTAGTAATAGTTTTCGCTCAGCGAGGTGTTACTTATTGGTCCTAAAGGGGCAAGGTACACAAATAATTGTGAGTACATGTTAGTTTTGGTGAAACTCAACGATATAAGTAAGGAGTCCTTTTATGTCGTGGCAAAATCGATAGGTTTACCTAATAAGTTCTTAGACGTGCCTATCAACCAAGAATAGTTTCTAGACTATAAGCAAAATGTTTTTGCTTACCTAAAATATTTTAGGATAAAGTCGACAAACTGTGCTTAATTCTTCAATGGATTTTAGGATCTTGGAATCATTTTATTCACACCTGCCGGAACACATAACTTGAATAAAATGCTTAATGAACATTGAATTATGCATGTATGCTAGAATTTAAGTTTATTAAGAGAAACTGTGAATGGTTATTTATTTGTTTATTCTTTTCAATTGTAGTTTTAATTATGGAAAACAACAATTCATTCAACATTCGATCAATTCTCGAAAAGGAGAAGTTGAGCGGGAAAAACTTCCTTGACTGGCAAAGGAACTTGCAAATAGTTCTTATGCAGGAAGAAAAGGAGTATGTCCTGGAAGAGGCGATGCCCGAAGCCGCAGGCGACGGGGTCACTCAGGCAGCCCTCAATCGTTGGATTGATGCCAACAAGGATGTGAAATGTCTAATGCTCGCCACCATGAGTGCAGATCTGCAGAAAACGTTCATCAACTCAGATGCTTTCACGATCATCAATGAGTTAAAGAACATGTTCCAAGATCTGGCTCAAGTCGAAAGATTCGAGACTCATAGGCAAATTCTTGAGACCAAGCTTAAGAAAGGCGAGCCCGTAAGTCCACATGTTCTCAAAATGATTGGACTCATTGAGAATATGAGTCGGCTGGATCAGCAATTCTCTCAGGAAATGGCTGTAGACACCATCCTCCATTCTCTTCATAACGGGTATGATCAGTTCAAACTGAACTACAGTATGAATAGTCTGGACAAAACGCTCACTGAGCTTCACGGTATGTTGAAAACCGCTGAAAAGACGCTCAAAAGTGATAGGCAAGATGTGCTTCTGGTGCGTGGGGGCAAGTTCAAGAAATCTGGAAAGAAGAGGAATGCTAAGAAAGGTGGCAACAAGGCCAGCCCAACTAAGCAAACTGGCGCCAAGTCTGAAAAGAGGAAGGTCAGTCAACCCACTTCTGAATCCGAATGCTTCTACTGCAAGAAGAAGGGGCATTGGAAGAGAGATTGCTTGAAGCTAAAGGAGAATCAGAAGAACGGAACAGTCGTTCCATCTTCAGGTATTTTCGTTATAGACTGTATACTTGCTAATTCAACTTCTTGGGTATTAGATACAGGTTGTGGCTCACACTTATGTTCCAATCCACAGGGACTAAGAAGAAGTAGAAAGTTAAGCAAGGGTGAAGTCGACCTACGAGTGGAAAATGGAGCACGGATTGCTGCATTAGCTGTAGGAACTTATTATTTGTCGTTGCCCTCTGGGCTAGTTTTGGAACTGGAAGAATGTTTCCATGTTCCAAGCCTTACTAAAAACATCATTTCAGTTTCTTGCTTAGATGCTAAGGGATTTTCCTTTTTAATAAAAGACAATAGTTGTTCGTTTTATTTTAAAGAGATGTTTTATGGATCTGCTAGATTAGTCAATGGACTTTATTTATTAGACCACGACAAACAAGTTTATAACATAAATACCAAAAAGGCCAAAAAGGATGATTCAGATCTCACCTATCTGTGGCATTGTCGATTAAGCCATATAAACTTGAAACGCTTAGAAAGACTTCAAAAGGAAGGAATTCTAGAACCATTTGACTTAGAGGATTATGGTAAATGCGAATCATGTTTACTTGGCAAAATGACAAAGCAACCTTTCTCTAAAGTTGGAGAAAGAGCAACTGAACTATTGGGTTTAATCCATACAGATGTATGTGGACCAATGAGTTACAAATGCTAGAGGTGGTTTCAGCTACTTTATCACTTTCATTGATGACTTCAGTAGATATGGTTATGTCTACCTAATGAAGCATAAGTCTG
Organism: Spinacia oleracea; assembly: GCF_020520425.1. NCBI lineage: Eukaryota > Viridiplantae > Streptophyta > Magnoliopsida > Caryophyllales > Amaranthaceae > Spinacia > Spinacia oleracea. The sequence continues at coordinate 153,481,238 of NC_079489.1, forward strand.
AATCCTTTGACAAATTCAAGGAATTTCAGAGTGAAGTAGAGAATCAATTAGGCAAGAAGATTAAGGCACTGCGGTCTGATAGAGGCGGTGAATATCTGAGCTATGAATTTGATGACCATCTGAAAGAATGTGGAATTCTGTCAGAATTGACTCCTCCTGGAACACCACAATGGAATGGTGTGTCGGAACGGAGGAACAGAACCTTGCTAGACATGGTCAGGTCAATGATGGGTCAGGCCGAACTTCCAATAGAATTTTGGGGACATGCACTAAATACAGCTGCACTCACTATAAATAGAGCTCCGTCTAAAGCTGTCGAAAAGACTCCATATGAGTTATGGTTTGGAAAGCCTCCAAATGTGTCTTTCCTTAAGATTTGGCGATGTGAAGTATACGTCAAACGATTAATTTCAGACAAACTTCATCCGAAATCTGACAAATGTATCCTTGTGGGCTATCCAAAGGAAACAAAGGGGTATTACTTCTACAATACATCTGAGAACAAGTTGTTTGTTGCTCGAGATGGTGTCTTTTTGGAGAAAGATCACATTTCCAAAATGACAAGTGGGAGAAAAGTAGACCTCGAAGAAATTTGAGTCGAACAACAAACTCTAGAGAATGCTCAAGATGACGATCAGGATGAAACTCAGAGATCTTTAGAAGAATCTGGTGAGAATCATGGTCAATCTAGAAATGTTACCCCGCGTAGATCGCAAAGATATAGATCTCAACCGGAAAGGTACTTAGGTATTTTGACGAACGAGAGCTATGACGTTCTATTACTTGAAAGTGGTGAACCTGCGACTTACAAACAAGCTATGACGAGCCCTAGCTCCAAACAATGGCAAGAAGCCATGCAATCTGAATTAGACTACATGTCTGAAAACCAAGTATGGGATTTGGTCGATTTGCCAGATAGCTACCAAGCCACTGGAAGCAAATGGGTTTTCAAACTGAAAAGGACAAGGATGGGAAACTTGAAGTTTTCAAAGCTAGATTGGTTGCAAAAGGTTACAGGCAAGTCCACGGTGTGGATTACGATGAAACCTTTTCACCAGTTGCAATGCTTCGGATAATGTTAGCAATCGCTGCATATTACGATTACGAAATATGGCAGATGGATGTCAAAACCGCTTTCTTAAACGGCGTTTTAACGGAAACTGTGTTCATGACACAGCCTGAAGGTTTTGAGGATCCAAAGAATGCTAAAAAGGTATGCAAGCTAAAGAAATCAATCTACGGATTGAAGCAGGCATCCAGGAGCTGGAATATACGTTTTGATGAAGCAGTCAGTGACTTTGGTTTCATCAAGAACGCAGACGAATCTTGTGTATACAAGAAGGTCAGTGGGAGCAAAATTGCTTTCCTAGTATTATATGTCGACGACATATTACTTATCGGAAATGACATTCATATGTTGAACTCTGTCAAGATTTGGCTTGGGAAATGTTTTTCGATGAAGGATCTAGGAGAAGCACAGTACATATTGGGCATCAAGATTTACAGAGATAGATCTAAAAATATGATTGGACTTAGTCAAAGCACTTATATCAATAAGGTGCTTGATAGGTTCAAGATGGCAGACTCCAAGCGAGGCTACCTACCCATGTCTCATGGAATAACTCTAAGCAAGACTCAGTGCCCAAAAACACTTGATGAGCGTAGACGAATGAATGGGATTCCATATGCATCATTGATTGGTTCAATAATGTATGCTATGATATGTACACGCCCGGATGTTGCGTACGCACTCAGTGCTACGAGCAGATACCAGTCAGACCCAGGAGAGGCACATTGGACTGCTACCAAGAATATTCTAAAGTACCTGAAAAGGCACAAAGATGACTTCCTGGTCTATGGTGGAGATGATGAATTAATTGTTAAAGGCTATACGGACGCAAGTTTCCAAACCGACAAAGATGATTTCAGATCACAGTCTGGGTTTGTCTTCTGCCTCAACGGAGGTGCAGTAAGCTGGAAAAGTGCTAAGCAAAGCACCATTGCGGATTCTACAACTGAAGCGGAGTACATTGCTGCACATGAAGCAGAAAATGAAGCTATATGGCTAAGGAAGTTCATAGGTGAACTAGGTGTAGTCCCCTCCATTAAAGGACCAATAGCCCTGTATTGTGATAATAACGAAGCTATTGCACAGACAAAGGATCCTAGACACCACCAAAGAGTCAAGCATGTACTTCGTAGATTTCACCTTCTACGAGAGTTCGTTGAAAGAAAAGAAGTCGAGATAAGAAAGATTGGAACTGATGACAACATATCAGATCCACTAACTAAACCTCTGCCGCAGGCGAAGCACAACTCGCACACTGCAGCTATGGGAATCAAGCATATTGGAGAATGGCTTTGATGTCCTTATTTAATGTTCTAAAGTTTTAGAGTTTAGATCTTTGTAAAACATTATTGGTTAACCATTCACAATAAATGAATAGAATTCATTTTTCCATTTAATTTGTGGTTTATTAAATGATGAGTCCCTTCAATTTGACGATATATTCAAGATAGACTGTCAGGACCAGTCCTGTGACTAAGAAATGTCTATCAAGTGAACTTGAATGTCAAAAGTTGAAAATGGTCCCTGGTCGGAGTTTTCTATAAAATTAGACGCATAGAAAACGTTAGACGACTAGAATGCAAGATGACTAGTAGTTCTGTTTCTTGAACTATGTGGACATGGCAATGTCATAATCATTTGCATAGATGCTATCTATTGTGATTACCCGAATAGTACGTAAACGGATCAAGTATTTAATGGCATTAAATACTCTATCTATGGATATTTGGAATCGACAGATCTTGGTTTCAGTGGGAGCTGAGATCGTCACAAGCAAGTGAATACTCCGGAAACGATGATATTGCCGGAAACGGAAATATGGATCGTATCGGAAATATAAATATTATCCAAGTCGTAGATGTTGCCGGAAACGGAAACATGGTACGTATCGGAAAATATTATTGGAAATGGAAATATTGCCGGAATCGGAAATATTGCCGGAAACGGAAATATTGTTCGAATCGGAAATATTATCGGAATCGGAAAATAGTTCCGGAAACGGAAATATTAAATATTTGTTCGAAACGGAAATTAATTCCGGAATCGGAAATATTAAATATTGTTCGTATCGGAAATGAATTCCGGAACCGGGAATTTAATCGGAAGCGTATCGTACGAATAAGCATCGGACGAGGCCTGCCGGACGAAGGCCCAGCACGAAGCCAGGCCATCGCCCAGCAAGAAAGACGCGCGCCAACGCCCAGCCCAAGGCAGGCCCAGCGCGCCAAGGCGAGGCTGCGTAGTGTGGGCTGCGTGGGCCGAGCGCACGCGTGCGGGCGCCCTCGTGGATCCGTGCGTGTGTGTGTTTGTGTCCATGCACAATTCCTAAATCTATTAGGATTTGGTGTATGTATAAATTCCTATTCCTATTAGGATTATTTAATTAGAGTCCTTGTAGGATTCTAAGTTTAATTAAATCGTATCCTACTAGGATTACAATTCCCTTTCCAAACCTCTATAAATAAGGGCCTAGGGTCATAATTTATAAACACGATTGAAGTATTCAAATGGGTAAGTTTTGAAAGAAAATTCAGCCACACTCTTGCACAATAATAGCCGAAAATTCCTAAGCACCTTAAGGGCGATTCTAGTTGGTCAATCTTGAGGCGGATCCGGACGTACTGTGGACTATCTACGGAGGGACGACACTTGGAGTCCTAAAGACTTGTTCTTGTTCGGTTCGGGCGCAGCTAGGGAAGGCACGCTAAAAAGTGTATGCATCTATACTATGCTAAATGATTATGTGTAAATAATATGCTTTCCTGGCTTTATGGTTTTTCCGCATGATTTATGTATTGTCATATGTATCATAACCTAACAGGGTTCAGTCAAGAGTAAGTTGTGGATATGATTAATATTATTCATTCCACTTGAACTGAAGCGGCCTCTAGCTAGGCATACAGTTCACTTGATCTCACTGAATTATTAACTTGTATAATTAATTAATACCGAACCGCATTTATTAGACTTAGCATTGAATTCATACTTGGACCAAGGGCATTATTTCCTTCAGTCTCCCACTTGTCCTTAGGGACAAGTGTGCATTTCCTAATTCCTTTGTCGCTTGATGCTTGCTCATGAACATAAGGTAAGAGTTGTCATCCTTATTATGTCCAGAGGTATTTGCTGGTTTCAGAGTTCAACTGATCAAATAAACAGATAATCATAGCCTATGATTCATCTGAGCACGGCCATGCATTTTACAGTTTCTAGCTCTCCGAGTGGCCTTGTACAACTTTCAGCATCTCATCCCGATTTATGGGAAGACAATCCCAATCTTGCGATCTTGAGATTAGACTTCGTTTGATAGGTGATTACCCGAGCGTTGCCGTTATAGCCTCCTTTTACGGTGCGACGGTTGACAACGTCAAAGTAACCAGTTCTCAAACAAGTAATCTCAAATCACTCAGGTGTTGAGGATTACCGTCTAATAATTTTAATGAAATTTACTTATGACAGATTTTCATCTCTTACAGTAAAGTTTCATAGGTCTGTCCGATACTAGTCTTCTCAAAGTAAGTATCTATGCAAATGATTGCGACATTGCCATGTCCACATAGTTCAAGAAACAGAACTACTAGTCATCTTGCATTCTAGTCGTCTAGCGTTTTCTATGCGTCCACCTTTATAGAAAACTTCCGACCATGGACCATTTTCATCTTTTGACATTCAAGTTCACTTGATAGACATTTCTTAGTCACAGGACTGGTCCTAACAGTCTGTCTTGAATATATCGTCAAATTGAAGGACTCATCATTTAAAACTAAACCAAGATTAAATGGAATATGAAAATACATTTCATATATGATAAATGTTCAACCCTAATGTTTTACAACCATGGGCCTCAAACCATCTTTAAAACAGTTCATGGAATTCAAAGAAATGCTTGATTTCCAGTGCTACAATATGAGTGTTGCTTCTCACTTGTTCATAGGTTTAGTTATCATGCTTTTCCAATCTTAATATCCTTTTCATCGTATGTTCTTCGAGATAGGATGATAAGATCTTTTGAGTATGTTTATTTTGTGGTCTAGTCTTTCTTGCTACAATAGTGGTTCTACGCATTTTGCAATGAAAAACCATCTAGTCAGCAGACATGTGATCCACCCAAGTTCAGTGAAGAACTCATTAACATCAACAACTTTGTTTCATTGCTTCTTAGGCAATAATTACTTTTACTTCAACTGTTTAGGTTGCTGGTGATGCTTTGTTTGGATTTACTTATCCAAGCAGTTCACGGATATGTGGAAGACTTCCCAGCTGAATCTTAGAACATAAAAATTAATATTTAATTTCCCTCGCAACAACTCATTGTCTTTAATCCATGTTGCCATTACAAAACACGATGCGTGTAGCTCGTTCTTGCCAATGGTTAACTCCAAACGGATCTTTCTTGATCCTTTGCCAGTGTTTATGCGTGTAGCATCAATATTTAGCATATCTTTATTTCCTTGAATCAAGAACTAATCCTATGTACCTTTTCAAGTACCATAAGTTTTTCTTGATCTCAATCTAGTTGATCTTTACTTAGACCAATAGAGATTGGTATGTGTTCGTCATCCCTAAAGCCATACGATACATTTTTGGAGATCCTCGTATTATATCATACACGATAAATTCTTTTGCAGAATAATTCCCAATTGAATTCTATTCATGTAACTTTAGCTCATTCAGTTTCAGTAGATACTGAATCCAGCTAAATTCTTTGACATATAATATAGGTTAAGAATCTCATTTAGACTCTTTGATGTTTAACTTTAGTAAATGCTTATACATAGTTCAAACATTCTTTACTTAGATTTATTCATATGGGTCGAGTATTTCCAATGGAGTCTTTCGTGTTTGATTTAGTAAATGTCATTACTTAATCCAAAACAATATTCTAAGATCTTTGTAAATAGATCTTAATACCCAATATGTACTAAGTTTCGCCTTGGTCCAGCTTTGATAAATAATTTTCAAATCTAAGTCATTAGCATTTGAATGTCATTTCACAATAGAGAGATATGTGTGTGATAACATAGGACCAATTAAGTTTTACTTACTCCCACTAAACTTCTTATATATTTATAAGAATTATGTACTTTTTATGGAATTAATATACTTATTAGCTTCACTAAAAAACAGTTTCAATTCCCAATCGCTTGCTTAAATCTGTACTTAGATTTCATAAGCTAGCTTTCCTTTTCAAGTATTTTATTTGGATCCACAAATCCTATGACATGTCATGTACATAGTTTCTTCCAACATTTAATTGAGGAAGGTGTTTTGTCATCAAATTGCCATATGTACCAATATGCAATCATTGCTTGATTTATAGACTTGAGCATTACGATTATGCATGAGGTTTCAACAGAATCCACATCGTGAATTTGCTTGTAACCTTTAGAAACTAATCTAGTTTTGTGCGTGAACACAATTCCATGTTTGATGGTTTTTATCCTTAAAACCAATTTGCAACCAATAGGTGTTAACCTATTCTTGCAAATCAACAAAATTTCAATTTTGTCATCAAAACATTGGTTATGTTTTATGGCCTTTAACCATCTAAAATATTTGAGTCTATATATTGCCTCTAAACATTTTAGGGAATCTAGGTTTCGTCATAGTTTTCTTACAAGTCACAAACTCATTAATCTATATGATAATAGTTTGACTGCAAGTTGTAGGTTTCTTCACTATCTAATAGAAGAATCTCATAGCTTCAATGACCTGAACTCCATGTTTCTTCACTATCTAATAGAAGAATATCATAGTTTCAGTGACTTGAACTCTATGCCTACTTGGGTATAGAACATCAAACAATAGAATATCAACAGACACTTGAAAGTCTTTTGAATATTCTGTTCTCCTTGAAGCACTTGTAAAGTCTTCTAAGAGACGTCTATTCTTTAAAGCCACTTCTAAAGTCCTTAAAGAATAAGTGTTCGGGTTTTCTGAAGAACTTCGAAAAGCCTCCGGAATGTCCGTTTATGTTTGTTGTTCGCCTCGGAGACTTTCGAGGTCTATTTTCTCCCACTTGTCATTTTGGAAACGAATCCCAAAAGGACACTATTTCGAGCAAACAAACATTATGTTCTCAAAAATTCGTGGTAGAAACAATACCCTTGTGTATCATTTGAATAAATCACAATGAAACATATATCTGTACTTGGGCCTTAGTTTGTCAAATAACAAACACTAAGCTCCCACTGAGTTTAGAAACTCTTTAGATATATATTATTGAAAAGATATTCTGAAATTACTTTTCAATAGCTTTGACGAATTTGGTTTAGTTTGGTGGTAGTTGAGCATTTTGTTTTTAGAAATTAAAGGAAAAGTCTTTATGATTCATCATTGATCGAACCAAGTACTAATTGACTTCGATCATTCCAACTTAGATATGTCATATCTTATGGAGGTAGTTCGTGAAATTACAACACACAATCATTGATGATCATTTTTGGTCTTAAAGTAATCATCGTCATGATCTAACCTAGATCTTTATGATTTCTTGCCATGTGGATTTTATACTTCTAAATCTTTGAACTAGCCAAACAGATTCAAACTTATATCACTTTGAGTAAATAAAACAATATTCACTCAAATCTAGGTGAAATAATAAAGTCATAAAATATTTCTTTAGCTTTGAACTCTATTGTCTAGGGGTTCTAACAATAGTTCATATCTTTTGTTACTTTCAACAAGTAAGACGAACTTGTCTTGAATGATCTAGAAATCAATCAACTTTCAAAAGTCCATCAAAGTAGAGCTTTAGAACGTTAACTTGTTGATATGGCCTAAGCAACAATGCCAAAGATTAGTGGAACTCAAATCAAGGGGTTGATTTGAACCTAGTAAAGTTCTTATTGTTAAAGAGTTGTTTGTTTTAATCAAGCATATTGACTCAACCCGTAAATGACCATTTCATTCAAATAACAAACAAACATTGTTTTTGTCTTTCTTGAATGTGAGTCTTTCTGTGTTTGAAACAGAAATTCAGATATGCTGATTATGGAACAAAATATCCATTAAGTTCCAGCCTTGAAATGACTTAAAACAAACTAGATGACCCTACAACTAATGTAGCAATGTCATGCTTCATTTCCCACTTGTAGGTCATTATTGTAGCCTAGCTTCCATTGTTTGAGTTATTACCAAAGTAAGAACCTCAAGCGGTGTATGATACCAAGGAAGTTTGATTGCTAGGTCACTTCTCTTTAAACATAAACTCATAGGTAGAAACGGAATCGTAAATTCCTTTCATTTGTTCCTTGTTTTCCTATTTCTTGTACCCTTTCTTATAGTCTTAAGAATTGACTTCTCTAGTGTTGCCTTTTATATTTTGTTAGACATGTCCAATGTCACTCCAACAAAGTTCTTACCATTTTATTTATGTTGAATATTCTGCTTCGACTAGATGATCTTACTAGAAGCTTCTAAAGTTCTCTAAGCATCGATCTATTCGAATGTCTAGGGACTAGACTCATTCGAGAATTAAATGGATAAAAGATATTAGGTTGTTAACCATTGGTAAAGCTGAGCGTTTAAACTCAATGCTTTATAATCTCAAAACTACATTGTATTTTGAATTCACAAGCACCAATCGGTTTGCCATTCGACTTTGATTCTCGAAAACAAGCATAAAAGTCGCTAAAGAAACGTACATTTTAAATTGCTCACTTTCTCTCATTTCCGTGAATCGTTCTTGGATTCACTACCAATCGAGGAAATTTACTGTTACCTTTCTAAAAGGATTTACTTCAGTGCAAGATATTTAATTATAAAAAAGTAATTAAAACATACATTGAAGCATGCGAAGTCTAAACATTTATCATGAGTAATAACTTGAAAATTAAAGCAATCATGCAATTTAAACAAGTCATTGGCATTTTATTCGAATTTATTGTTCCGGCAGGTGTGAATAAAATGATTCCAAGATCCTTAAATCATTGAAGAATTAAGCACATTATGTATTTAGACTAAATTCTAAAATATTTTAGGTAAGCAAAGCCTTTTGCTAATAGTCTAGAAACTACTCTTGGTTGATAGGTACGTCTAAGGTCTTATTAGGTAAACCTATCTGATTTGCCACGACATAAAAGGACTCCTTACTTATATCGTTGAGTTTCACCAAAACTAACATGTACTCACAATTATTTGTGTACCTTACCCCTTTAGGATCAATAAGTAACACCTCGCTATGGCGGAAAACTATTACTAAGATTGATGTAAAGGTTATCCAAGTAAGTGTTATTTTGGCATGTCACCTTTTAACTCAATTTTTAAAGTTTGGAACTTAAGGCTCTTACTATGTTGGTTAGATTTTAAGTGAACTAAAATCCTTAATCATGCAACATAATCAAGCCACAATCTCATGCATAATTAAGACATATTTAAAGCAATAAATAACTTAAAGCATGCATAAGATATAAATGTGATCTAGTATGGCCTGACTTCTTCTTGAAGCTTCAACTTCAAATTCCGTCTTGAAAATGGATTGAAAACTCCGTCTTGAATTTCACCATGGGAGGCGTCATTTTCTTCAAATAGGATAAGCTATAATTTAAACTAATTACAACTATTTGATGGTACGCAAACCATATTTAAAGCAATAAAACTTTGGTACTTTAGACCAATTTTACATTCAAATTAATGGTACGCAGACCATATTTTCTATCCTATTTGGGCCATACTAGTCACTTTCAATAACCTGCAAAACAGTACATTTACAATATACCATTCACCCATTCATTTATCAATGAATGGCCCACATAACTGGTTAGTAGAACATATTATGCATCACATAAATATTTGCAGCAATTAATCAAGGTTTCCAATAATTTACAAATTATTCAATCCTTATTAATTCTAATCGAGTTGTTTTAACCATAAAGGAATGTAGACCTAATCAAGAGTTTATGACTAAAATTCTCCCACTAAAACCAAGAAATTTACATGCTTTACTAATTTTAAACATAAAATTGTATTTTCTAGTCTAACAGGAAACTTACAAAATTAATTAAAATTTAAAGCTCATATAAATTATTATTTAAATCCTTTAATTTATTTTCGTTGAATTAAATTAATTAATTTAAATTTAATCAAGGTTTTAAATTTAATAAAATAATTAGTATAAATAAAATTTATAATAATTAACTTATTCAAAATTAAATTACGAGAAAAAATTAAATTACGAATTATAAATTTAATTAATATCGTTTTCCAACTGAAAATCAAGATTAAATTAAAACGAACCAATCGGGTCAAGACGAGGCCATGGGCTCGCTCCCATGCCTCGTCGAGTCCAACTAGCAGCAGCCCATGCCACTCGACTGATCGTACTGCAAAGGCCGAGCGACCAAGCGCAAACGCAGCAAGCCCAGCAAGCCACGCTTGCGCGCATCCCACTCGCCTACTGCCGATGCACGCTGCTGGGCAACGCAGCTGGACGAGTCAGCCATCGCTGCCCGCGCGCACGATGCATTGTGCTCGTTGCTTGCCCACTCGCCCATCCTGCCCACTTGCTCGCAGCACTCGACGCTAGGCAGGGCTGCTGCCTTGCGCTCTCGTGCCACGCCCTTGCTCGCTGCATTCGTACCGCATGGGCGACGAGCTCCCTTGCTCGTCGTCGCATGCCCGCACTATACAACACCCCTTAAGGGTAACACTAAGCTTCCATTGCTTCGTGCGTGCAAGATTCGTGAACGGATTTTATAAAAATCAAAACTTTTATTATTTAAATTTATCGATGAATTAATAAATCTTATTAATTTCATAAATTTAGGGCAAAAAATCGAAAATTTATTATTCAAATTAATTTCCGATCAAATTTATTTTCATGGATTCAAATGTAGGTCATAAAATTTTAAAACTTTTCAATTTTAACAAATTTTATGGTGGTTTTTAATCATGGATTCCTAATTAAATTGCTAATTAATTATGAAAATCAAATCAAATTCTAAATTATTCGAATTTCAACAAATTAATTACAATTACAAATTAGGTTGTATAATTTACAAGCTTAGGCATTAAAATTGATACACATATACAGTAGGTCAATCATAGATTCAAGATTTACAAACAAGAATCGCACATATTTAATTTAACATCCAAAAATTATTTTCGTTCGGAAAACTAAAACCTCCGAAAAGTCATAGTTAGGCTTCGAATTGGGAATTCTGGGTTCGGCATAAAATCTTTGATTTTAGTCAAAATTTTAAAACGTCGTTTACATGCGAAATTCACTATAAAATTATACGATTCCGACCATTATTGACTAAACTGCCGAAAATCCTGCGAACATATAATTAAATAATCGCACGAATTTGCAATTAATTACAAAAATCGAAATTAATCACCCCTTTAATTCATTGCAAATTTATAAATTTAACCATGTTAGGTTATGACAAATATAAAACATATATTTCATGCGGAAAAACCAAAGCCAGGAATCCAAATTAATTGCCACATAACAATTAACATAATTTAGGATGCATACATTTGTAGCGTGCCCTCCCTAGCTGCTCCCGAACCGAACAAGAACATGTTTAGGACTCCAAGTGTAGTCCCTCCGTAGATAGTCCACAGCACGTTCGGATCCGCCTTAGATTCAATTAACTAGAATTTAGCCTAAGGTTTTATGTTTATTCGATTATAATTTGTGGCAAATTATTAACTTTAGTTTTACCTTAAAACTATATGAATACTTGAATTGATGTATGATAAATTTTGATTTCCATCACATATTTATAGGGTAGGATCATCGGAACTAGAAACCTACTAGGATTCAATTTACCTAATCTTATTAAAATTAGATATTAATTAAATCTATTAAGTTAGTGTTTATTTCAACAACTAACTCTAGTAGTTTTAGGAAAATAATCTTTAATCGAACTAATCCTAAACGCTTAAGGATTTGATGCATGCTCGAACTCAACGCACACACACGCACAGCCCACGAAGGGCGCAAGGCGCGCGCGCGAAGCTCGGCCCAGCATCGCTACAGCCCATTGCTTGGGCGCGCCAGCCTGCTGGCCATCACTGCTCGCTGGGCCTGGCCTTGCGTGTTGCTTGGCTGGGCATGCGTGCCTTGGCGGGCTGCTGGCTCGTCTTGCTGTGTGCGGGCTTCGCTAGGCGCAGGCCTGGCTTCGTGTTGGGCCTTGCGTCTAGCAAGCTCGTCCGATGTCTATTTCGTACGACGCGCTTTCGATTAATTTTCCGATTCCGGAATTCATTTCCGATTCGAACGATATTTAATATTTCCGATTCCGGAATTAATTTCCGTTTTGAACAAATATTTAATATTTCCGATTCCGGAATTTATTTCCGATTCCAATAATATTTCCGATTCCGGCGATATTTCCGTTTCCGGCAATTTTTCCATTCCCGATAATATTTTCCGATACGTACCATGTTTCCGTTTCCGACAGCATCTACGACTTGGATAATATTTATATTTCTGATACGATCCGTATTTCCGTTTCCGGCAATATCATCGTTTCCGGTGTATTCATAATTTGCCTTTTGACGATTTCAGCTCCCACTGGAACCGAGATCCGTCGATTCCGAATATCCATAAATGGAGTATTTAATTCACTTAAATACTTGATCCGTTCACGTACTATTTGTGTGACCCTACGGGTTCAGTCAAGAGTAAGTTGTGGATTAATATTATTAATTCCACTTGAACTGAAGTGGCCTCTAGCTAGGCATACAGTTCACTTAATCTTACTGAATTTTTAACTTGTATAATTAATTAATACTGAACCGCATTTATTAGACTTAGCATTGAATGCATACTTGGACCAAGGGCATTATTTCCTTCACTTAAGTCCATTGGGCTTCTCCTTATACTATTATAAAGGGAACCAGATCATGTATGGTCCAAAGCCTATCATAACAAGGTCCAGTATTCTTTATCACCAAACACTATAAATATATTTGTGGTGAATTGTAAGGCATTGGCCCTGTTTGGTGATTAGCGGTTTGCGGTTAGCTGTAACGGATTGAATTAGCAGTTTTGACTAGCTTATTGAATTAGCAGTTTTGACTAGCTGATTGGATTAACAGTTTGTATAAAAGTGTTTGGTAAATAGCTGTTAGCTGTTTGAATATGTAAAATGACAAATAAGGACATTGTCATATTGAATTGTTTAACTTAAAAGTACAAATTGTTAATATGATAGATATACATGTATAATATATTTTTGTGGAATAAAATGTACTACGTATATCATGAAAATAATTAAACAATATTTTGCAAAAATAATTTGTACATCTTTGTGCAAATAAATAAAAAAAAAATCAAGAAAAAAAAATCCAAAATAAATAGAAAAGGGCAGTAAATAATAAGAAAAAAAATTGGGAAAGAAAAAAAATTACAAGGAAGGATTCTTACCTTGGATCTACTATGGAGGTGAAAGGTTTCATTTTGAATCGTAGGTAAGAGAATGAAAGAGAATGAAATAATGAAAGCAGTAGAATGAATTAATGTAAACACTAGGTTGTTGAGGACAATGTGGCAAATTCACGTTAAAATCCCAATCCTCAAATGAAAAACGCTGCTCCCAGCTACTTTTTGGATTTAGCGGTTTGAGAAGAATCCGCTATTCCAAACCTCTAACAACCAAACACCCCAATTAGAGGTTTTGAAAGGTCAAACCTCTAAATTGCTCCAATCCTCTAATTTTCTGCCAAACCTCTAACAACCAAACACCACCATTGTCTTTACACGCAAATCTAGTAAAATCTTTCTTACGTGAATTCACTGACTGACTTAGGCATATATTGGAGAGGGTTTCTTCGTATGCATCCTCGAGGCCAGTTAACATCTTCTGTGTGTAGGCACATTTGATCCAAACACAAATCAAGCATTGTGTTCTCCTATAAATGCATTAAGTTTCATTCGAGGTTACTTGTTTCATAAACGTATGAGACAATTTCTCGATAATAATTTCATAACCACTTTGACGATGATACGGAGTAGTAGTTTTTAATGTCTTGCAAGTCACAGTTAAGTTACTCTAGTTCCAATAACTTGATCGAGTTTGATTCGCCTACAATTAAGTTACTCTAGTTCCTATAACTAAATCGAGTTTGATTCGTCTTCCCGTTAACAACAGATCGATACATTATCAATGATGTCTTGGTTTAGTGGTTAAAAATGTTAAGACTAAGATCGAGTCTGTATACAATAGGTCATAGGTTTGAATCTCTACTCCCCCATTTGTAAGTTGGAGTATTATTGCCTTTATAACTCATTCGAACCAAAAATACAGATCGATAAAAATGGTAGGAAGAGAACTTACTACTTTGCACATGATACACAACAGTATGTCATTGAAAACTACTGATTTATCAATCCATGTGATTATGTATAACTTCTCTTCCAGATCCAATATTGAATGCACTTAAAAACTGAAGAATTTAATCCACTGGCATTTTGATCAATAAAACACAATTCCTTTGCAAGAATAATACTAACTTCCGAAGTATGATTCAGAGTTACAGATTGATGTTAAAATCTATTCAATTCAGCTTTGAGAAATTAAATTAATCAAGAGACAATATGGTATGCCCGTGAATTTATATATACAAATATACATACGAACATATAATAACAAGGTTGTCCTTTCTTGGTTTTATTCTACTTTGGTCGTTTGGAATTTGGAGTATGCAATTCATGTATTGCTCCTGCCATTTGTGTATTGTATATAGCTTTAGGGGTACAAAATTAAATCTTCCTCTAAGTTCTTTTGATTTTATTTAAATTATTGCCTAAACTTTATACTCTTAGCTTAGGGTACGTTCTATTCACTTGATTTTCACTTATTTTTTATGAACTTATATGAATTATAAGTTGTACTTAGTCAACCCTTATTTTCCATGAACTTATCTTATCTGAACTTATCAAACTTAACTGAACTTATTTTTCCTAAAATATGTGAAAATAAGGTGAAAAAAATAGGATCTTACTTATCGTGCATACTCAGACAGTCGGTCTTAAGTTATTAATTAACCACTAGACTAAGATATTATTGATTTTATTAAACATATATTTTGCATTGCACTGGAGTATCGTCAAATCTTTAATGGTGTGATTGAATAGTAAGATACTACGTACTATGTAGGAGGGAAAGGAAAATAAAGAAAGGGAGAAGATGAGCTTCATTTTCCCTCCAAATCTCTCTAATTTTGGAGGAAGGGAAAATGGATTCGTGATCTGTCTCCGTCCCAAAACATTTTATTCAAACAAGGAAGCTTGTTCCCCTCACTTTCTCTCTATTTTCTCATATCCAACCAATTTGCAAGTGTTTTCGAGAAAAGTTGTCACTCTTTCATCTATAGTTCCCCATATATACATAGTGTATGTTTAAATAAAATCAATGATATATTGGTCCATGGTTAAGAATAACGGAGTCAAGCTATATCACAAATTCTCAGGCCCGAGTTAACAGACTAGGTACTTTGAAAGTGCGGGAAAATAGTAAGAGGAACCCTACTCTCTCAAAGTGCCCCTAATGAAGAATTAAGCCCCAAACCTTTTGATTTGAAGGTGAAAATGTTACCAATAGGGCAAGGTATTGCTTAGTACAAGAAGTCATGTATGTACGTTAGTATGTACTCTGTAGGTCAGTAGCCCGATCATGACTAATTAATACACTAGTGTACTACAATAAGAGCGATATGATATGAAGTATCTAGGTCTACAAGCTAGGATGAGTGTTGCACCCAACACTATGAATAGTGACCCGAGCCCGAACAAAAGATTGAGAAGATTGACCATATATAAATCTGGCGGAGTTTCACTCTAAACTCAGCTGGTGATAGGTGAAAGTAGTCCACCAATTTTATATGTTAATTAATCTCCCTCGGTCTATTTCTTTCATGTGAGACAATTAGTCTCAACTCACATGTGGATTAATCTTATTAAAGGCATGCTTGGATTGAGGGTAATGTATTAAAGGGGTAATAAAAGTCAAACTAAGGTAATTGTAGGTGATGATGAGTGGATGAAGTGGTGGCAAAGAGAACAAACTAGTGTTAGCAAGAAGAAAATAAAAGAAAAGGGGGAACAAATACCCTCATCCAGGGCCGTCTTAAACATTTTGGAGGCCCTGTTCTAATCTTATTTTAACCTTAAAATGAGGCCCTTAATATGAAGAAACGTGTGATAATCAAAATGTCGTGCATTACGATTTTTTCCCACAAATTGAACCAAAAAAACTAAACACGTTTATTTAAATCAAGGTCGCGATTATCCGGTTGAATTAGACTTAAAGTACTCCTAATTTTTTTGATAAAAAAATAATCCTAATTTTTAGCTTCAAATTAATTGAAAGTTAAAACTGTAGTTAATCATAGGAAATTAAGGAAAAAAATTGTACCAACAAAAATAATAACACCAAATTACATCAACCTTCAACAAAAATAATAACACGAATTTACATCAACCTTCAACAAAATTAATCATACAAAGTTACAACATAAAAATACAACCTTACATCAATAATTCAGCTTTTAAAAAAAGAAAAAAAAAATTGTAACCTTACGAAATTACCTCTGCAACATGGGTTCAACACAACGAATAAGGCTTTGAAGCAACAACACATTAACCAATTGTAAAAAAAATTGTAACCTTACGAAATTAGCTCTGCCTCAGCCAAGTTTCTCTTCAACAAATTCATTAAGGAGTAAAAATCAGAACTTGAAACAAAAACAGGTAAAATCCCTAAAAGGTTGAAAATTTTAAAGACGATACAGAAATACATGAAGGAGTGAAGGTATTTTAATTTCGAGCCTTCAACGGGAATCTGAATGTCACAATAAACAACGAAAACAAGGAAGGATTTTCCGGCGAAAAACAAAAATGATTTGAACAGGGATCAAGGGCGCAAATTTTGATTTTAGAAGATTTGGAGGAGGACTGATTGAGTGTTTATCGGAATTTTTTTGATTAGAATATGGAAGTATTGCAAATTAGATTATTGAAATTGAGTTAATATTGGAAACAAGGAGTAATTTAGGGGAGATGAATATGAGCGTTGAAAATTGATTGAGTTTATTTGGGGAAGACGAATGCACGGTAAACTGAAGCAGCATTTACTTTTTTTTAAAAAAAAATATTAATATTGGGCTGAAAAAAATGGGACCCTTGTTTTTCGGTGGCCCTGTGCTATTGACCAGGATGCACAGGGCCTCCACCGGGCCTGCCCTCATCATGGGAGGAATAGTTACCCACCATCCCACTAGGGTGATTATTACCCTCATTTGGGGGGTAATTACTTCCCCCCTTCCTCCCTTCTCCTCACAACACCACCACTACCACAACTTCTCATCACAATACCACCACATCACCCTCCTTGCAACCACCTCAATTCACCATCATTGTCCTTTTATTATGGTGGTTTGACTTTTATTACCCCCATAATCCATTACTCCCAATCCAAACGTACCCTAACAATTAAGGTTTCTCGACGTAATATTTCCACAAAATAATAAAGTGAACAAATGTCATTTTAGTTCTCTTTGTATTTTAAGATTTTAATGTAATTTACCCATTGATCCCCTCCAACCCCCTAAGAGAAAAAGGACGATCGAGATTGATAAACAATGTAATGTTCTCTTGATGCCATCATACTCTACTTAGATTTTAGATCCTTTACAAAAGTGCCAAAAACAATATGACAAAAGAAACAGGAAGAATCCAAACAAACCTAAGATCAAATTAATACCTTGAATTATAATAATCACACTTAATTAAGGTAAGTTGGTAGCCAAAGCAGCAGTCCCAAAGTGTTTTTTTTTAATTTTTTTCAAAGCCCCGACCAATTTGTTTTAATGCTTTACCTCTTTCGTGGGCTTGGAATCTCCCAACCCCGCAGGTCATACATATATGTATTCTACATTTAAATAAATTATTTTTTATGCCAAATTAGTTTAATCGGTTAAAATGTTAGAGCAAATATTACTCAAAGAGTCAAGACCTGAGATCGCATTTTATCTACATTATCCGTAATTTCATATGTATTTAAAAATATACTACCTCTGTTTCAGAAAGTTCTTTACGCTTTGGAAAATGTGTCCAAAGTATGAAAACTTTGACCGTAAATTCCCACTATTATATACATCAAAACGTTACATATAAAATCTTGTTAGAATGGTCTCGGTATGTACTTTCAGAATATCAACTTTTTATAATTTTTCCACGTACGAAATTGGATATATTAGTAGTTAAATACTGCATTGGAGTTCGTGCAAATAGTAACTGTAAAGAACTTTCTGAAACGGAGGTAGTAAGTTATTTTTAGTCGTATAATTAATGTGGGTGTCTGCTAAAGATTGTTGTGGGCCAGATCGGGTCATGCTTTGTGCCAAACCCACGTGCATTGGATCTGAAAGGGACCGACCAATGCCAAGCCTACTTGTTACGTGCCAGATCGGGTCATTCCTAAATTTTCAAAAACCGGCCCACCTTTTTGAGGAGGTACCCCTTCTCCAGAAGTTATAGTCGTAACGAGGGTTGCTCGCGAGGGTAATGTCTTCTGAGCGATCATACAGTCGTAACGAGGGTTGCTCAAAAATATTTTTATACATTGGTACCTAACAACGCATCTTTACAGACCAAAAACTACGAGACCCCCCAACAACCAAGGGCCTGAGTACGAGTTGTTGACCGAGCCAATATGACAGATCAATAAATACTCCAACACTCAGGAGTGAAGAACCTCCACATACGAAAAAGAAAGACGATAAAGAACGGGTTGGGTCGGGCCTCTCGAGCCGGGCCTTCGTGTATAGCCTAAATTTCACTCAATTTGATGGGTTTTGTGGTGTCGGGTCTCCCCTTATCGTGTCTTGTCGTGCTGTTTTTTTGAAAAAGGCGGCCCACACCCAACTCACGACTTTGTGCTTGTGTCGAGCTGTGTTTTTCTACGATAGTACTGGGCCGGGTTTTTTCGTGTCGGGTCATGCCTCAGACCTGCCTAATGCTATCTTTGTCCACCGACTACCACTAACAGTAGTGACTAACTCTCTTATCCCGCGTGCTCGGATGCTAATTAAAATATAGAAAATACATGTTTATCAACATAAAAAATTGATCGTTCCACATCTTAGTCATCCATTCTGATTTCTGAATTCTGGTAAATAGATTAATAATAAGTTTCTGCAACTTAAAAGTTAGAACTTTGTTTGCTTCTCCTCGTCCCTACTCTCTATTCTCTTTGCCAACGTTCTGATCGATCACATAATTTAAAATAAAAATTAAAATAAAAAAGAAAAATAGTACATACTGAATCAGTGAATCTCCCTCTTTTCTCTTAAACCCATCAGCTTTTGCATTGGGGGGGACTACACTTATACTATATGCTTTGACCGCCTTGATTCTTCTTACGCGGCGCCTGAAGATCACATCAGATCCACTCATCCACATCATTACCACTTTCTCCGTTCCAGAATACTTGCAATCCTTGTCATTTTTTGCCGTTTTAAAATAATTACATCATCTCTACTTTTTAGAAGAGCCACGCTTATTTTATTATTTATCGCTTTAAAATGATACAACAAATTTATTGTACACCAAGTGTACGTAAGAACTTTTGTTTGTTTAAGATCATAGTAGTACTTATATATGTTTAGCTATTTTTGCTCTCAAAGTGTGATCGGTGTTGTTCCGAGTATGAAACAATAGCCTCGAATGAGACTTAATTGTTGGATAAGGAAGACCCTGGGGGTGAATCCGATGATAGTCCACTCTGATGCCTAAGTGAGTTGATGGTTTAGATCGAGTAAGAGAATATCTTACCAGATTCGGGGTGTGAAGGAAATAAATTAAATAAACATACCTTGAGAAATATACATATCGACATGTATATAGTGTTTGTTCACAATTGATTCCTTAATGCTTAAGCAAAAGCTTAATAACCTAATGGGGCTTTTAAATGAGCAGATTCAATTAGGAGTCAATTGGACTCCCAAACAGATGTAAATGGTAGTTTGGATAACTTTTCTTTAATCGTTGATTCGATTGTGAAAATTAAAGTTTGATAGTGTAGCACAAATTATAGTGTTACGCAGTAAAACTTTAAAACACGACATGATCCAGCATAAAAAAGTTGGAACGAGGTAGGCACGGGCACGACCCAACATGACATTGTAGTATTGGACTGGTTATACCTATTACTCTATACCTCGATTTTTTTTTGGCATGGGGAAGCTAGCATGCATGGATGAACATTGGTACGCAACCATGTAATGACTAATGAGATATACATAACTCTATCACTACGTGTTATTCTCAACAATATTGGTCATCTAAATTGTTGCCATTTGATTTTATCATGAAATTTAGCTAGTATATCAATTTATGTATATTTTAGCTATTTGATATAAAATAGAAATATGTATGTCTTAGAAAACCTAAATAGCGCAAGATATAACCTAATTTTATCACATACGATATTCTATCTGTTATGTTAACTACGTCATTTTCAACAAATACACAACTTTTAAGTATGAAATAAAAACGTTATAGACTTTTAAGGTTTTTCGATTATAACGTTTCACGTAGATATCGAATATCGGTCACATGAATAAGTTGTTAATTACTACGTAACAAGTACATCGATCGACCTTCTCTGCTGCTATGACAACATTGTTTACAAGTACGGAGTACCATTATTTGCTTGTTGATTCTTGACCTTTAATTTGGATCGTTTTTTACTATATCAACATAATAATAGATGTCGTTTAATGTTTTATGAGGGAAAGATATGTCGTTTTACATATAACCAAACGCATAAGGACATTATGATCAATGTTGACAATTTAGCAAATAGTACACGTGTACTGTTGTAACCAATCCTTACTCCCTCTTCGATTCAAGTTAGGCATGTACATTTAGTTTACCGGAACTTAGCTCCGACTACGGCTTTGTTCTATTCACCCTATTCTTGTTGCTTATTGGACTAGATCAAAACAGAAAAAACATAAAACACTCATATAAAATCAGACTATACCAGGTGAATAGAACAAGACTTACATCTTGATTCATACCAGACCAAAAGCTAGAAAATCAGACTATACCATGTGAATAGAACAAGGCCTACATCTGGATCCGACTACACACTTTGCGTATGGACGCAACTTATTTCCATATATTTTTAGATATTCGTAAAAATGCATTTGTTTTTTATAAAGAGGGATCGATTTCTTTATGCTTGTTCCAGAAGTAGAAAACATTCCATCTGGTTCCATCTGTTCTTGAATAACTTCTTGGGTGAATCTTCCAACAACATGAGCTTAAAACCCGAGACCTTCCTTAATTAAGTGGCATCAAACTGTTTACCCCTTGAGCCAATCTACGTTAATAATTCAAGGTTTTATGATACAAGTCATACAATTAACTATATCCCAAAATAAAGAAAATAACATAAAAAAAAATACTAAAAATGTATAGGAGTTACATATAGCAAAATGCACTAAAACTATGAAACTAAAACATTTAATTTGTGACTAGCATTTAACTTGGAGGAGGAAGTGTCAGAGTTCCAACGAGGAGACAAAAGACAGTCACATACACACACATAATCACATATACAATGTCATATTCTAATACATGCATTTCACGTACTGAACTTACAAAAAAGTTGGACTGCTGTTTAACAAGTCTAAGAATAATCAGTATAATTAGTAGTAATCCGACATTGATTTGGGATCTCAATGTCAAAAATCCAACTGTTTCTGCTTCACGGTAATTGTGCCGCACGACCCCATATATATACTCACTTACTACTTGCGGGATCGAATTTGTTACTCATTTTACTATAACTATTTAATTAACCTAGTGCCTATTCTAGGCTTCTAGCGTTCTTTTCATACATACAAACTTAATAAGATATGCGGTAATTTAATGATCATCTATGAAACCAATTGACTGTTGGTTCAGTGGTGAATGAGGCTGGACTTGGTAGGGAGTACCCCGTGTTCGATCCCCGTAACAACAAGTAGGAGGGGACTGAATCCTATCCACTCAGAACCAGTGGCATATCCAGGATTGCAATATAGGGTATGCAAAAAATTTATTCCGTAACATATTAGTAAAACTAACTATATATAACAAGTATGAAGTTGTTGAGCAAAATAACAAACTACTAATTATTGGTAGCCTAGCGTCGAACCCAGGGTCTAGAGAATATCATTAGGCTTATTTATCCAACAGACCATACTGCTTTTGTGATTCTTTTTACTGCTTATTAATTTCTTTAACCTCAGCCAACAGAGTGTGCAAGTGTCTACCCACGGTACACACTGCATCTGCCCCGGCCCTGCTCAGAACTCGCTCTGAATCCGAATTAGCCTAAGGGAGAAAACAAACTACTAATTGTTGGTAGCCTAGCGTCGGCGTACCCGGGGTCTAGAGAATATCATTAGGCTTCTTTATCCGACAGACCATACTACTTTTGTGATTTTTTTACTGCTTATTAATTTTTTTAACCTCAACCAACAGAGTGTGCAAGTGTCTACCCACGGTACACATTGCATCCGCCCCTGATCAAAACTCGTCCCAAATCCGAATTAGCCATAAGGGTGAACCGGATGGTACACCAAAAAAAATTGATCATCTATGAAGAACCATAAGGAATGTTATGTTACAGAGATCTCTAATTTGACTCGTAAACACTAACTGAACCAAATTCAAACAAGAAAAAACACTAAATTTGAATGTTTGATACTTGTGTTATGTTATATGGAATCGGTCTTCTGTTTTGCTGTTGGCAGATATTGGAAATCGAGCTAGATTGAGGGGGTACTTCCTAAAAGGTATGTTCGTTCTTCATGATAGATTTTGACAATAATATTACTTACTTACCAAAAAAAAAAAAACCAGAATTGATTATCAAAACGGGAATTAATAATAGGTAAAGTGGGCCTATTATAAAGGACCACCATCATCAATTGAATTCAACTTTCAAGTAGGAGCACAAGAAGTAATAAGAAGTGCAAGATTTGAAGTGAAAAGAAAAAGTGAAGTCAAAGACGAAACAAAAAAGAGATTCATACTCATTCATATAATGATCATCATCATATATCATTTTCATCATACAGTAAATAAGACTAGCTAATGCTAAAAAGATATAGCTTAATTAATTAGACAATGTTATAATTATATATTTATATATACTACGTTACTGACAAAAGGGGAAAAACAAATTATAAAAATAAAATTAAAAAAAGTTAAGGTGAAGAAGATCTAGCTTACTCGCAGAATTATCCCATTTGCACTCTACCTAGGCTTCTAATTGAGAAAAAAGATATTTAAAATAAAATAAAATAAAGATAAAAAGTGGAAAATTAAAGGGTAGTCGTCCTCGACAACTTACTTGTTTTTTTTTTTCTTGAATAAAGAACAAAAATTAAAGAAAAAGGTAAACTCTGACAATAGAGAGCTTAGAGAGAAGAATCATAACCATCACCATCAAAAACTCATTTGTTCCCATGAAACGTCGTCGTCTCGTCCGTTGCATTTGCATGGCCTCTTTCCTTTTTCCCATATCATTGGCAACCATCATACTACGTCGTATTAAGGAGTAAACTACTTACTATGAATAAATTCTTTTTCTTTTCTTTTTTTGGGGGGGAAATTTGGATGTTGGTAAATGGATCAGTTAACGGGTGAAATCATGAACAAGGCCACTAGGTCTGTCATGGGTAAGCCATGAAAGGAACTGGATCCCGGTGTCGGACCCGCCCCGTTCTTCTTCCATAAACCGGAACTCATTCGGAGCTCCGTAACATTGCATCTTCTGTGGTGTCGCCGGTGTATACTGGTGGGCCCATGACCCGTTGTAGTAGTGTGGGTCCATCATTCCCGCTGCTCCTCCATTGTTGGCCGCCGCTGCGGTGGTTGTTGCCGCCGCCGCCCTTCGCTCCTCTTTCTTGAACCTTATTCCACACGCATTGCATAACGACTGCATATTCCAAAAAAAAACAATCGAATTAATTAATTAACTAAACATTCAATTAGTTTAATTAGTGCGATAATTATACTTCACTTAATTTCTCTTCCATTCAATGGATTTAACCTTTTAATTAATTAAGGAAAATGCTAGTTCAATTCATTTTTTTTCCTTTTAATTGATTAAACACTTAGGAAAACGATATCCAACAATTGTTATGGGTTTGGACAATTTAAACCTGATCAACTATATCCCGGTTTGTTAGCTCGACCCAACCGGAAATAGTACGGGATTGGGTAGCTTAAAATATGCATTTCAGACCAGAATCCGAACACGGCTTGAAAGGCCGCACCAAATTTATGCGTTTGTTGCATGTTTTTTTTGTTAAAACCCGACCCAGCCCGAATTTTGATCCCCGTTTAATCTTGTATCTTGTTTGCAAGAAAAATAAATAAATTAATAAAAATAAAAAATTACCTTGGGACCGCGAGGACCATTGCGCCAGAGAGGGGTGGAGGTGGTGTCACAATTAGCACAACGGCGAACAAAAAGAGGATCACCACCGCCAGAAACAGCCGCCGCCGCCGCGGCATGGTGGTTGTTGTTACTACGACTAGCCTTAGGAGTAGAGCTAGATGATTGCTTATTAGGGTGAAGCAAATCCCAGCAAAAAGAAGACACACTACTACGATGAGGAGCAGCCTTACTATTATTATTATTATTATTATTAGTTTGTTCGTTGGTCGTCATACGAGTAGAAGGAGTGCCAAGTGAGAGAGTACAATCAACAGACGAATACGACGACGATGACGACGATGAAGAGTACATGTAATCAGGCTCCTCATCATCATAATATGAAGTAGTCGAGTTGTTGTTGTAGTATTGAGGGTACTGCTGCGGCCAGTAGGCGGCGGTGTTGGCGGCGGCGGGAGAGTGGTGGGTGCAGTACTGGTTAAATGGAGCACAAGATGAACACGGACCAACCATGTTTAATTGAAGAAGATGAAGTGAGAATTTTGTCGGGTAGTGGTTTTTTTTTTTGTATGGAATGGTGAACCCCACGGATTGTCGTGGAATATGCTGCGTGAAAATAAGGGGCAAGGGAAGAAGTAAGGGTGGTATACTGGTATTTGAGTAGGGAGGGGAAGAGGGGGGGTTGAGTATTTATAGTTAAATGAGTTTGAGAGAGAAGGAGTGAGGAGGAGGAGGAGGAGGAGGGGTGGTGGGGTAGTCAAAAAAGCGCACGTGACTAACGGGAACAGTCTTCCAGGGATCTGCCTTCTCCGATCACGAGGAATACAGTCCTCTTCAGTCTTTAAAGCATGTATGGTAGGGGTAAGCGGGACCGGATATCCGGCCTAATCGGTAAAATAATTGAAACGGGTTGGAATTGGATTCAAATATTATTTGAAATCGATAAACTAGTTTAGGAGAACGTAACACTAGTAGGAATCGGTTGAGATCGGTTTCAAATTTTTGGAACCGGTCATTCATTACTAGTTGCGGTTCTAAGAACAACCGAATAGGTGCTTAATTAGATTTATTGTTTACTCCTCGATACAAATACTCCGTAAATAATTTAGTCCAAATCTATCTCAAACAATGCTTAGAGACGGATTTAAGAGGGAAATAGGGCGGCTCTATAGAGGGTGTCTCGAAAAATTTTGAGACGGGATTTTTGAAACTTCATATACAATTCCATCTCAATTTTAATTTAGAGAGAAAATTTTAGTAATCTGTCTCAAGTTTGAGACGTTTATTGTATCCGTCTCAAAATCCATCTATAATTGATGCATAATCTGGTGGTCTCCTGAACTCGGATATATTCACAGAAATTAGGTTATCTTCATTCACCGTATTTTAATTTATTGTAGAAATTCAGGTAACATAGGAAAAAGAAGGATTGTGTAGTATCCAAAATAAAACACACCATAGCCGTAAGTATAAGATCACAATGTCTCAAAAAGCTCATAGCATGTACTACCTAATTTTTTTTATTTTTTTTCCATTCTACTACGAGAAGTTTCCACTGTTTTTAGTAAGTAGACTAATCTTCCGCTGAATTTTGTATGGTTATCTCGATAGGTAGCATCCCTCCTAAATGTGGTTTTTTCCATATCTATGACTCGAACTCAAGACTTTAGTTAAGAAGCAAGAGACCTTTAACTACTCATGCCAACCCCAAATGATAAATTTTGATTTTTTGAAAAAAAAAAAAAAGAGTAATGAAACGTTTGGTTACCCAACTAAAAAATTAAGCACCAAGTTTAATATTTATTTGCGTAAAACTATAAGACATAAAATAAAATAACATGGATATTCTTAGTCATTACCCTTTAGGTGCCACGCATAATGAAACACAATATCATTTGTTTCTAAATTGTTCTATGACCAAAGAATATTGAGATTCCAATGCAACATTCCGATGGCTTGATACTCGATCAACTCCGAGCAAATATAATTTTATCTTGCAATATGTGAGATAATGTTGGCAAACTCATTTAAAAATTATAACTTCCTTATGGAGCATCTAGAAAACAAGAAATATAAATACTTTTAAACAAACCCCCCTTCTCTGCGGCTGGAATTTACACGAGCGTTTGTGAATTTGAATGAATGGAATACACATAATAGATTGGACTCTATAGATATGCATGCAGTCGTGACCTAACGCGGTAAAATGTTGTGTTCGAGTTGTTTGAACATCTCTTCCTCTAACATCCTAGCACTTAATTTTGATGGTTTGGTTAGACAAAATTCGGGTGCAGCGGGAGTAGTTATTAGGGATCACCTAAGAAATAACATTGCTAGCAACTCTTTTAATTTAGGAGCTACATCCCCTTTTCTTGCATAAGCTATAACCCTCTGTAACAGATTACTATTAGCAATCAAAATAACATTAAACATATTTTCATCGATGTAGATAAATTACTAATCATTCAATTCATGTTTTACAAAGACATGCTCAATGTCCATGGGAAATCCAGATGTTTATAGATGGCATCTACCAATTGCTTACTCATTTTGATACTTACACCTGGCGTCATGTCTATTGAGAAAATCAATCGTACAACAAATTATGTTGCATCCTAATGATCACAACATTGGGCATATCAAGATACAAACCCTTTATTACCTTAGACAAACTGCACCATATGATACAATTTTGAAAAAAATACTTGTTCTAGTTTCTATATATAGAGTATTACTCCCTCCGTATTTATTTAAGGGATACACTTGTTTTTTCCGGCTGTATTTATTTAAGAGATACACTTGACATTTTTAGTAACTTATCAACCCCACCATCTAATTAAATAATCTATCTAATATATCCTATATCCCACCAACCTATTAAACAAATAATTTCAGAACTACACCCCAACCCCAACCCCCTAAAATGACATGGTCCCCACTTGTTTTACTTATTCAAATATCTACCCAACCCCATTTGTTTTATTACTTTATTTCATTCAATTACTTTTCTTAATACCCGTATCCGACCAAGTGTATTCCTTAAATAAAACGGATGGAGTATTTATTTATTTTTCCAAGTAAGTAAAAAATACACATAAAATCCAAAAACTTCTTCCGTCCGTATGTTGTATCTCTGCGACTCACTGCCCCTGCAAGCCTCCCAAGGAAAATGGAGTTGGGGATGTTGGGGCCTTAACTTCCCACGCGCTATGCACATGAAAGAGACTACACGCGCTGTGATGACACTGGGTATCATTCAATTATCCGCTGAGTGAGCATGTGACACTGAAAATGCTGACTAAGCTATTGACAGCAATATCCTTGATTATTGCCAGAATTTGCAGATTATAGATTTTTCTTTTCAGGTTCATAAATTTTAGTAGGATGTTTTTCTTAAAAACTTGAAAAGGCTTTTAATAGTAATGATTTGTTATGGTACCTATGCATTGATCCATGGATTGAGGACCATGACCAGATGGCATAGAGAATTCGTCTACTCTCTGCCTAAACATGGCACTCGGTCGGCCCAGCCCGACCGAACCCGAGATACGATACGGACCATCATGAAGAAAGCACGGCACGACACAAGCACCGAAAAAGCACGGCTCGATATGTCCGTGAGCGGTGGGTTGTAAGCTTGTAGCTGGGCTCGAAATCATTTTTTTGAAAAAAAAACGAAAAAGCACGACAATATACAACCCAACACGACAAAAAATATTAAATCGAGTGAAATTAGGCCTATATACGAAGGCACGACAAGAGAGCATGTGGGCCTGGGCCGTTCCTGGGCCGCCCTTTTGAAATTGTACTCACAACATGGCTTGACACGAAACAAGGACTTGGTGTGGGCCAAGCCCATTTAGACCCATGACACGCGAGCTCGGCACACATGACAGCCCGACACATCTCATGACCATCTTTACGTCTAATATTGTCGTAGGCCAAGCCTATTCATGGTCACGGCACGCAGACTCAAAACAAAACACGGCCCAGCACAACCTATGACCGTCTTTACGTCTAATTCTATCATGGGCCAAGCCTATTCAAGACAACAACACACGGACTCATCACGGTCCGATCGACATGACCTACGACCATCTTTACGAGTGACACTATTATATGCAAATCTCTCCGATTTTACTGTGTGCCACAAACCACAGTGGGCGTGTGCATTAGCCAGGCCAAGTGTCTTACGGAATACGGAGTAGCATTTTATAAATGGTGTCGGACTAGGAAACGTACGCGAGCATATATTGACCACTTAGGCAAAGTGTTTGATAAAGGGACCGAGTACAACTGCTTCCATTGTTGAGTCAAGCTCACTTGGACTTCATAGAATCATATGTCATATAAGGGTGAGCTAAATAAGTGGGGCCGGGGAACTGGAATCGGTTAGGAACCAGATTCAGCGGTTTCGGTTCCGGATAATGAAATTAGAAAATGGTTCAAACATTGTCAGATTTCGATTCTATACCTTCTGGAACCGGAATTGATTGGATACCCGCTTAGGGGGTGTTAGGTCCGCACATTGGTATGGGGTTGAAATCATGAATGATATCTAGGTAGTATGTGTTTAGAACTTGATTTTTAATATCATATGTTTGGTTCAGTTTGGGAATGATTTTTTCCTTTTATTTGATACCCGGAGTAAATGTATGAGCCAAACTTACCTCATCCGGCCTATGTTTTTAAACCCTATACGTGATACCACCATCTATCAGGCCCGACGAGCGGTCCACGAAGCTGCATCCTTACTGTGCCTGGATTGGATTTAAGAGCTGGGAGTCTTTGTGTTAAGGTATGGATTTAAAACTCATAAATTTTCCAACCAAACACATCATATCGGTTACTATATTAAACTCATACCTCATACGTAGAATACTTGAACTAAACACCCCTTAATTACCTGAATCTAATCACCTAATTTTTTTTTAATTTTTTTTTGTTTTGTTCAACAAGTAGTAATTGGGAGCACTAGATGTTTGATATTCACAACGTAATTTCATAACATATCAATGCAACTTTAATTTTTTTTTTTTGGTCATGTACGTAATTGAGTAATGTGCTTTTTGTTATTCCATTTTTCCACAAATTGATGATGATAATAATAAGTGACCCCCACCCCAAAGTTTTAATTTCCAATGCAACGAAATGATTCCAACACACCCCCTAACTTGGCCCTTGCTATGTAAACAAGCATATAGTATTACTGTATTAGTAGTCTTAAGTCTATGCTAGTACATTTGATATTGCGACAACAACATACGTAGTACATGTTACATGGACAATATATAATGATCAGTCAATGACCAATCTTATCTACATAATCAACGTCCCTTCATTTCAACACAACACTCCGTTATCATAGTACACTTAATTACTCCTATAATATTGCGTAGTACGGAGTATATATGTTATACGGAGTAAGATTCAGGAATGGTACGGATCGGAGTATGTTATACAGGGTAAGATTTAAGAATATGAAAAATACATATAACTATGCTAATACTACGTATATCAAATAAGGCTTGGTCTAGTGGTAAAGGTTAATTTGGCCGAACTTCCCTAGGGGCTCTTTGAAGGTGAAGATTTTCCCCTATAATCCCTCAGCTTTCAATAAGTCTGACTTGCAAAGTTGGTTGGAATACCAGTGCAATTGGGTCCTTCATCTTACCTTCAAAAAAAATCTTAATACTACATACGCGGAGAAGTTATCGAGTAATAATATAGAATATTGTCCTGATAATGCAAATAACCTTGATCACCACAAAGTTTCACTACGTTATGTACTTAATAAGGGGTCGTGATTAGACCTGGTTATTGGACAAGATAACCCAATATTAGAGCTGATTAACATGGTTTCGACCCGATCTGACCCGCTAAAACGGCCCGACCCGAAAATTACAGGGTTTGGGCAGAATTTCGGCTTGAACTTTTTTTTAAAAAAAATTGTGGGCTTTGGGCAACGTAAAACAACAATTTTTACTTATAAATTTGGCCCGCCTCGAAAATGGCCCGAAAACCCCGCAATTTTTGGCCCAAAATAGCGGGCTTTGTGCACAAACAATTGGCCCAAAGTTTGGCCCAACCCGGCCCGATACAATAAGCAGGTTTTTATGCCCCCGGCACGGCCCGCCTTTTGATCAGGTCTACCCAATACGTATAGGATTTGGGTCATGTTAATAGCTAAGATTTTTATTGGGTAAGACTCTTATTACACCTGACCTTTATAGGACAGGGTCAAGATATGGTCAAACATATAACTCACTGATTTTGAAAATTAAAATAGTTATGATATAAAAAATTATATTGAAATTAAAGCTTCGTATTCGCATACAACTCTGTTTTTTTTTCATTTTTCTTTGTTCATTTATTGACCCTCCTACTATCGACCAGATTTGGTACCCGTCCATTATTAACCCATAAAATTGATCTTTTCATTACCGACCCTGACCTGCACCGACCCTGACCTGACCCGATCTAGTCGTGATTAGCATTCATTAGCAAAACCCTGATTACTTAAGTAGCATGTTGTGAAGTATTGCAATATATGTTAGTTTAGGTTTATGAATCTAATATATATATTTATAAAGGGAAATTTTTTCAAGAGAATTTGGAGCATCCACGTATGATTTTTCAGTCACATAATCAGATATTAATTTAACTTTTAAATGATAAAGAATGAGATAAAATTGAATATAATAGGAGTCAAATACTGGTAAAAGACAATAAGAGATAAATTTAGCTAGGAGTCTAAATAATAAATAAATACTTAGTAAAAGATAATAACAGATAAATTTTATTAGGAGTTAACTATCATGTTCTATATAATAATACAGCTACATTACACAAAAAAATCTCATTAACGAAGGGCTATTTATGACGGGCTCAAATCCCGTATTTTAAGTGAATTATTCTACGACATGGTATCTAATTACTGACATGATTGATATATGTGATGAGATAGTCAATTATGACGACCCAACCCCCTTTCACGACGGGCTTGTGACGGAATCACGTTGTAATTGTTCTTTTACGACGGGAAATCCTGTCATTAATACTTTTACCCCATAAAAAAGTAACAAATCATGCATTCCCTCTGTAATTTTAATGTATTAATTGATCCTTGCATCGCACAGGCTTAAATCTAGTTATTGATATTAATAACTTATCACGCGACAAAGCAATTCAATAACTATTCTAAACACAGGCATAAGTATATATAGATCGATAAAATTTAAAAGTTCTGTTAAAATATGCCTTGAATCTATCAATCCCCTTACTGGAACGCCCCAGCACGGGGATCTCGCTAACTAGGGTTATTTGTTATTTTGGACTAGGGTTATCTGTTTTGGGACTATTTTCTAGGCTTTTCCGCATATGTCTAGAAAGTACTATATAAACTCCTTAGGTCATAACCTAGTTGTATTCTGTAATGTGTATTCCTCAAGATCAATAAAACTTTCACCCCCCTGCCTGTGGACGTAACTATCACATTGTTAGTGAACCACGTTAAATCTCTGCGCCGTTCTTTGTTTACGTTATTTAATCTTTGTTTGCATTCGTTATGTACAAGTTCTAATTATAAGTAGAGTATAATCGAATCAGACTAAAATGATACTCCGTATTTCGTAGTATCAGATAGATTTTATACTCAGTAATATTTTTTTTTTGTTTTACGATGAGTTCCCACCGCCTTGGATGAGTGGACTAATCTTCCGCGTGAGTTTGCATGAGTACCTCGATGGGAAACATCCCTCATACTTGAGATTCTTTTTCCATTATCCAATGCTCAAATCTGAAACCTAACTTAAAGAGTAAGAGACTCTTAACCCCTTCTACCAACCTCAATTGATATATATATTCCGTAATATATATCCTATTTTTTATTTTTTTTCTTATGATAAAGGCAAGTTTGTTATAAAATATATATTAGGATGGATTCCCATTATACCCTTACCCCTATATAATATATGTATGTGTATATATTATATATATATATATGCCTATGGATATGGAAGAAGAATAGATAACCGACATACAGTTTCTCTCTTCCTCTATCTCCCTTTCTCTCTACTTTCATAATACGTTATCAGCACCATTGCTAACCATCAAAGGAAATAGAGATTGAAGGAAGCAATTGAATCAGAATTGAAATCTCTTACAAAAAGAGAAGTATTCGGACCTGTAGTCCGTACACCTGAAGATGTAAAGCCAGTGGGACATAAATGGGTCTTTGTGCGAAAGAAAAATGAAAATGGTGATATTGAAAGATATAAAGCAAGATTAGTTGCACAAGGATTCTCACAAAGACCTGGAATTGATTATGAGCAGACATATTCTCCTGTGGTGGATGCAACAACTTTTAGATATATAATCAGTCTGGCAATGAGAGAGGGACTTGACTTACGCTTAATGGATGTAGTCACAGCTTATTTGTATGGCCCACTGGATAATGATATCTATATGAAACTCCCAGAAGGATTTAAGTTGCCAGAAGCAACAAAATCAAGTTCTCGAGAACATTTCTCTATCAAATTGAATAGATCTCTATATGGATTGAAACAATCTGGGCGTATGTGGTATAATCGCCTTAGTGAGTACTTATTGAAAGAAGGCTATAAGAATGATCCTATTAGCCCATGCATTTTTATAAAGAGATTTAGATCAGGATTTATTATAATTGCAGTGTATGTTGATGATCTAAACATTGTTGGAACTCCTGAAGAGATTTCCATGACCGTGGAATGTTTAAAGAAAGAATTTGAAATGAAAGATATTGGAAAGACAAAATTTTGCTTGGGGTTACAAATTGAGCACCTAAAGAATGGAATCCTTGTGCATCAAACAACATATACAGAAAAGGTGCTAAAAAGGTTCTCTATGAATCAAGCACATCCATTGAGTAGCCTTATGGTTGTAAGATCACTTGAAGTGGATAAGGACCCTTTCCGTCCTCGGGAAAATGATGAAGAAATTCTTGGTCCTGAAGTACCATAATTAAGTGCAATTGGAGCACTGATATATCATGCTAGTCATACAAGACCTGACATATCATTTTCTGTGAATTTGTTAGCAAGGTTTAGCTCATGCCCAACCCGCAGGCATTGGAATGGGATTAAACATGTACTTCGTTATCTACAAGGTACGAAAGATATGGGTTTGTTCTTTCCTAATTTATCAAAAGAAGGTTTAGTTGGTTTTGCAGATGCAGGGTATTTATCAGATCCTCATAATGGCCGATCACAAAACTGGATATCTATTCACATGTGGAGGTACTGCCATTTCTTGGCGTTCTACGAAGCAAACTATTGCAGCTACTTCCTCTAACCATTCTGAGATTTTAGCAATTCACGAGGCTAGTCGTGAATGTGTATGGCTAAGATCTGTGATTCAGCATATAAGAGAAGATTGTGGTTTATCTTCCGGGAAAGAGGCACCAACAATTTTATATGAGGATAATGCAGCATGTATTGCACAGCTTAAGGAAGGATACATCAAAGGTGATAGAACAAAGCACATCTCACCAAAATTCTTTTTCACTCATGAACTTCAGAAGAATGGCGATATAAATGTCTTGCAGATTCGTTTAAGTGAAAATTTGGCAGATTTGTTTACTAAGGCGCTTCCTACTGCTACATTTAAAAAGTTGATTCACCTCATTGGTTTGCGCCGTCTCAAAGATCTTTAGTGATGCTGTCATTAGGGGGAGTAAATGCGCGTTGCACTCTTTTTTCCGTAACCATGTTTTTTCCCACTGGGTTTTCCTGGTAAGGTTTTTAACGAGGCAGCATTTCATGCGCATTATAAGGCATTGTATTGTTTTGGATAATGGACATCCAAGGGGGAGTGTTATAAAATATATATTAGGATGGATGCCCATTATACCCTTACCCCTATATAATATATGTATGTGTATATATTATATATATGCCTATGGATATGGATGAATAATAGATAACCGACATACAGTTTCTCTCTTCCTCTATCTCCCTTTCTCTCTACTTTCATAATAAAGTTAACCTTATCCGAATTAACCGTAATTAAGTTATGCATGTAATGTAGTCGTGTGTAAATAGAATAATAATAGGTAGTGTATACGTAGTACTGAGTATGTACGTAGCAATAATGTAAAAAAGAGTCCTTGTTACTATTTATATTCAACATAGGCAGTGGCCGTACCCTGATGGGTGCTGCATGTGTCACGTGAAACAAGTAAACCATCATCCTTCCTTCCTTCCCCTCTCTAGCTCTTTTTGCATGGGATTTCGATCGTCTTCTCGTCATTAAGTATATTCACCTCAAATCCTTCAAAGAATCTATATTACCCCATGCGATGTACTCACCTCGTATGTTCACACTAATCTCTATTTTTAAAAGATTCTGTACTCCCTTCGTTCTTTAAAGAATACTTCATTGATTTTAAGGTTTTCAACACACGATTTAAAATATAAATATATACAATTTTAGCACAGTTAAAGATGATTGTGGGTTGTGCATCGAGCCACCGAGCCTACGAGATATGGGCGTGAACGGTGGGCCCTGCCCACGCCAAAAACACTTGTAACATGCTAGGTCGGTCTGGACCAAAAATTTAAACAATGTGTCGTCTCAGGACCACGTGTCCTTGTGCCGAGCAGAACCATCGTGCCTAGGCCTAATTTACTCAACTTAGCGTATTTTGTCTTGCTGGACCTTGTGGTATTTAACTAGCTTTTGAGCCCGTTCAAAGAAGGGGCAATAATATAGTGGTTGTTAAACCGTTTTTTAAAGTGCTAATTTTATTTAGGGTTTGTGACTTTAATGGGTATATATGATTTGTATAGATGTGAAAGTTGTAAAAATATATAAATTAGATGGTGAATTAATATTGAGTGTTAAATTAAATTAGATGGAGATGGAGTGAAAAATGTTGATTGAATATATAAATAAATGGTTAATTGATGTTAAAATTGTAAAATACTTCGTATAACAAACAACAAAAGAAAAAATTGAAAAAAAAAATCATGGATGAAGATGGATGTGACAAGTGTCATCTATTAATCTATAGTTTTTCTTTTTAAATACTAGGTATAGATTTTTTCCAAAAAAATGTGGCACGGGCTCGTACCATGGCTCACGACTTCCTGCTCATGAGAACCTTGCTTTTTTTTTCATGACGGATCGGGTCATGCCTCGTGCCGTCCCGGCTCAGTGCCATATATAAAGTACATGTGCAAAATATTATATTCTAAAACATGCATTGAATTGAATCTAACAAGACAACAACATGACCTTAAATTCTTAAAACATGTATTCCGTAATAAGCTAAGGCGGTATTTTAAAATTTTTAAGGATAGAAGGAGTAGCTTT
The DNA here is from genome assembly GCF_020520425.1 of Spinacia oleracea. NCBI lineage: Eukaryota > Viridiplantae > Streptophyta > Magnoliopsida > Caryophyllales > Amaranthaceae > Spinacia > Spinacia oleracea. Next base: position 153,517,073 of record NC_079489.1, read on the forward strand.
CAAGAAAGTGTGAGGTTTTGATGGGTATTAGAAGCAAGCAATGGAAGATCCCTTAGATCGATTTTGATCCGAGCAAACTAAAAAAAAAAGTGTAGTAGGAGAGAGAAATTAAGAAAGATAAGTAGGATTCGATACAATGATGACCAAAAACAAAGCAACATGGAATATTATGGGGTTTTTTGTTTGTTTTAGTGCATAGATCGATCATGATCTTAGTACGTACTTGTAGTTTAAGACTGTAGTGATTAAGATTGATTGTTGAGTCAAAGTTACATCGCTCAAGATGACATAAAGGAATAAAAAGGAGAGTTATGTGTAATTGTGTATCTTCTGCCAACGATTTCGAAAAGAATTTGGACCCACCTCACCTCACAAGCTATCTTCCTCCCTAATTAGGCAACCATTTTTCTTTATGAAATGATATTACAATGCACTACTCTCTCGTGCAAGTAATCTCACACTTCACTAGTGGATAAGGTTTCTTCTATGATAAGCTCTTGGTGAAAGGATAACATAATACAGAGTAAAATAAGTCTAGTAGAACGAAGCCTTATACTATATTTTTTTTGCCTTATTTCTATTATTTATTAAATCAGATCAGAACATCGTACCGGGTCAGATCAAACCATACTATTTAAAAAGAAAAAACACCCACAAAAATATTCGTACCAAAACCGATGAAAAGAACAAATCCTTACTCGGGTTGTTGTGTTTAGCTTGTCGAAAATTCAGTAGAATAAAGTTTATAATTACTTCGCATATTATTGAACAGTGTTTTATATAGTTGACGATTATTGTATTCAATCCAGGTTTCGATTTGTTAGAAAGTAAGTGTGAGTATTTGTGTACCACATCGGAAGATGAAACAAAGAGCTTCTAGTTTATAACCTAAGTGGGCTACTCTGCCTATTGCCAATTGGTTTTAGGATGAAACTTCACTTGGGCTACGTTAGCGGGCTTCTGTTTCCTCCTTGTTTCCCCGTCTGTTATAACAAGTTGGTATCAGAGCTAGGCTTTTGATATGTTGGGCTATTGCACCATCTGTTAACGTTGTTGTCTGTGGGCCGTTCCAGTTATGGCCTGTCTGTTAGTGTCCCCTGCGTGATTAGGTTCTGGGTGCTTTAGCTCTTTCTGTTCAAGGGGGGGTGACTTACACTTAAAGGAGGGGGATTTGTTAGAAAGTAAGTGTGTGTATTTGTGTACCACATCGGAAGATGAAACAAAGAGATTGTAGTTTATAACCTAAGTGGGCTACTCCTCCTATTGCCAATTAGTTTTAGGATGGAACCTCACTTGGACTACGTTAGTGGGCTTCTGTTTCCTCCTTGTTTCCCCCGTCTGTTATAACACGATTGATTAAGGTCACCATGATAAGTCGTTTACATCATTTCGAATTGTGTTGGGTATGACTGGTAAGATATTAGTTTAATCCGGTAATTTTGTGTATTTTACACTATATAAAAGAAGCCAAAACAACGAACACAAAACAAGTACTCCGTAGTATTTTCTTACTCCGTAGTAGGCTATGTTCTTCTAATTATTTGACTGAGCCGAACTGAACTTAATGAAACCGAAATAGAACAGAAGGCCTTAGACTATTAGTTTTGAATGAGTATAAGTATTTACAATATAAAAATTTAAAAAATTAAAGCAAATGTAAAACCTTAAAAAACGTGGGCCACAAAAGAAAAGGGACACAATACATGATGAACCCCATTGTTGATAGCTAGCCCAAAGAATGTCCTTTGGAAGATTCAAAGTGTGTAAAATACGGATCGAGTATACTCCTTAGAAGAGATGCAATTAAGCGAATGAAAAAAATGATCGATGTTGAATCTTTCTTTTTAGTGATGTTGAATTCTTTCTTTTTGGTGATGTTGAAAGGAGATCGAGAGAATAAGATGTATGGATCGATGTTGAGATTGGTGTTAGCTTCAAATTGGGTCGACAAAACGGGTAGACCCATCACCGCTTTCCAAAAGATGCTTACCGCCACTAAAATACTATTCCAATCACCGATTACATTTTCCTTTTTCTTTTTTCCGATTACTTCATATGTTACCCAAAACAAAAAAAACTACTCGTATAAAGACCACTCGAATCCTTTGTTGCGTGGATTTCACTTTTGTTCAACCCTCTCATTTTTTTATCAAGTCTTATATGTGACCAGCCACACATCAACTTAATGGTGTGACATATTCACACTTATAAATAAGTCTAGCTCGTTTAAAACACATAAAATAAAGTAACATCAGCATAGACGATAAAGTAACATCAACATACGTACACGTAAAAAGAAAACATCAACATAGAAAATAAATTAACATCAATATATACAAAGAAACTCTAACATGAAATAGAAGAAAATTCAATAAAAGAAGAAAAATAACAGCGAATACAATGTATAAATAACAGCAAAATAGAAAGTCAGGAACCTCTAACATGAAATTGAAAAAACTGCAATAACTAAAAGTAATATATATCAGCATAAAAAGTAAAGTAACACCAGTTTATATAAGGAACCTCGAACATGAAATTCAAGAAATTGTAGTAAAACAAGAAAATAATAGCGAATACAACGAGTAAGTAACATCATCATAGAAAGTCAAGTAACACATGTCTATACAAGGAACCTCTAACATGAAACTGCAATAAAACAAGAAAAGTAACAACGAATACAATATATAAGTAACACCAACATAGAAAATCAAGTAACACAAGTTTATACAAGGAACCTCTAACATGAAATTCAAGAAACTGCAGTTAAACAAAAAAAACTAACAGTGAATACAATGTATAAGTAACACCAGTATAGAAAGTCAAATAACATCCATCAATAACTTCCTCCATATTAGTTGTGTGTCGTATGCGTCACACAATCAAGTTGATGGTGTGCCTGGTCACACATGAGACGTGCTGCTCATGTTTTAGGTCCCAAGTTTTATTATTACATGTAAAAACAAAAATCCACCTGTTTTTTTTCCCCAAGTATTGAGAATTCCCTAATATTTATTTATTAGAGTAATAAGTGCAGCTCAAATTGTTGTAGGTAGGAACTTGTTTGTAATTATTGTAATTTGTATCTTTAATGACAAAGCCTTTTGCGACGGGTCTAACAACCAAACAAAGACGGAAACAACCGTCGCAAATATCGTTTACGACGAGTTAACGACAAAGTTTCCATAAATGACAACCCCATTTTATGACGGGTTCGCGACAAGAAATCTCGTCAATAATCAACGATTATTGATCTTTAGCGACGAGATTTTCCATCATTAATGATACAATTTCTTTTAGCGGTAGTGCTAAGTGTTGTACTCATTTTCGGATTTATTTGAAAGAAAAAGAGGAGAGTAAAATCCTTTTCCATACGCAGTAAATCATACTTCAATGTTATTTTTTTTTCCCCTTTTCTTGATAGAACATAAATGTTTTAATTAGTAATGTTTCATCCTAAGCTATATGCTATATCTCTACTTCCAATAAAGATCTTAATCTTGGAGAATGATGATGATGATGCTATAGGTTATGCTAGATACGGTGGGACCCAAACAAAGAATATTTAAAATGATTAGTTCTACGACACTAAACCCCGAGACACGTGGGATATGCATAGGGATTAACTTGCATGCATGCAAAATATATTTAGTCTCAGAACGTATAGAGAATTGGTATGAAATCTACTCCGTATATATAAATAAATGATGGTGTAACATTAACATAAACTCCTAAAAAGAAACAATAATTATGCATCTATACAACTGTAAATTGAATCTCCTAATAATCTCCTTTTTCACTTTCCTTCTAAAAAGGGTGTTTCAGAGGGTTTGGTCTACTAGGCATTGTTCTTGGTGTTCAAGGATCTTCCTTGCCCACCTATGTATATCTACTCATTCTAAAGTAACAATATTTTAACTAAGTTATTTGTTTGAGGAAAAGTTATCCTACATACCAAGTATTCAAAGTTAAACCACCATTTATGCAATAAATTCATTATTCTTGAATCTACATTGTGATAAATGTGCAAATTAAATGATAGTATAAACTAAATTTTTAACTTAATTAGAGAATATCATTATCGATCTGAGTTAGTACACATTTTTTATACTTGTATAATTGTATTAACTTATCGTGTAATTATATTGAATAAAACAATTAAGAATTTTTTCTTTTATTTTTATAAGGTAAGATGAATTGCAGTGTACAGTCATATCGAGACGGAATTGGGTCAAAGTGTCCCTCGATCAAAGTGCCCTTAGTGGAGATTAACACCCCAAACAACCTTTTGGCTGGAAGTTAAATTTTTTTCCACTAATCCAAGACATATATTGTTTTACGTATGTGCTGATTGAGCGCTAGGAGAACAAATTTAAATGTCCACTACAATAAATTGTACCATTAACAACGGGAAATCCCGTCGCTAAAGGCCAATAACCGTTGATTAATAACGGGATTTTCTGTCACGAACCCGTCATAAAAGGGGGTCGTCTTAATGGAAAATTTCGTCGTTAACCCGTGGTAAAAGACATTTGCGACGGTTGTTCTCGTCTTTGTTTGGTTGTTAGCCCCGTCGGAAAAGGCTTTTGCGACGGAATTTTGACCCGTCGTTATTAGGTTGTCATTAAATATACAAATAAAATGCTTGTAGTGATAATATCATTATCGATCTGAGTTAGTAGACATTTTTTATACTTGTATAATTGTACTAAATTATCGTGTAATCATTTTGATTATCGTGTAATCATTTTGAATAAAACAATTAAGAAATATTTATTGTATTTTTATAAGGTAAGATGATTTGAAGTGTACATACAGTCCTATCGAGACATAACCCTTCTCAGGTAAACCCGACCCGAGATAGCAGAGTAGACACTTTGATAGTAGAATGATAAGAGAATTCCTCGATAAAAGTGCCCTTAGTAGAGATTAACACCCCCAAAACAACCGTTTGGTTGGAAGTTGAAATTTCTTCCACTAATCCAAGACATTGCTTTACGTATGTGCTGATTGAGTACCAGGAAAACAAATTTAAATCATCGTAATAAGAAATACTTCATATAGTCATATACAATGATAAAAAAATGGTGATAATTGTGGTAGGAAAAGTTGAAAATAGCATGCAAGCTAGCTTAAGGAATTAACATATGGGTTAACAACTTAACATGCTTTATTTATTTTGCGTGAAAAGGAGGGTGATGATAGGAAAGAGGGAGAAAGAGCAAAACCTTCAAATTGTCCCCCCTAAGAATATTTATTTATCCCCCCATACTTAAATTCAGGTCTCCCTTTTGTACAACAATTCGATTTGGATGGCAATATAAAGAGAATGAAATTAAGCTCGAAAAAAGAAAAAGGGTAAAATAAAAATAAAAATTAAAAACGGGTCTAAGTAGAATTGGGTCCGGACTGGTCAAGGCGACGGCACCTCGCAAGTAGTGCTACAAACGTAATTCCGTATCTTCGCTCATTCTCCTATTAGGCTATAATGCCTTTTAACACCCTTATTAGGACCACTACTCGCATACCACAATCATTGTCTTTCTCTTTTTTTTTTTTCCTTTTTTTTTTTTAATAATTGCTTACTTGCTTTGATAACCAACTTATCCCCCTCGTTTTTTTTTGTCTTTCACTATTTTATTGGTGGATGTATCATACAAAATGCTTAAAGAAGCCAAACTAAATTCCCAAATATTGTTTTCCCTTTGTTTCTGAATAATTGAATGGATTTGACTGACACGCTTGTCAAAAGAAACTTTCGAAATTATCTTTAATTGTCTATTTAGTAAATGCTATAAGAATTTGATATAATGAAAATGAGGGTGGCGTGCCCTATATCAGAGATGAATTAGCAAATACATCTCACCCACAAAACGACAAAATATGGATAAGACACGCATTAAAATAGGTGCCATTTTTCAAATAACATATGACATTTTTCAAAAAAATTGATTTTTTCCTTTAGCGTTTGTCTTTAGCCTATTTTGTCTTTTTGTTGGCTGATGGATTTAAACTTCCTCAATGAAAACATACATTGTCACTAATCCAACAACATATTACATAATACGTAACATTTAATTTTACATACATTGGTAAAAGATCGAGAATGTTAGTGTATGGATAGTACAACAATCCAAGTTATGTATTTATTCATAAACAGAGGGAGTATGTTTATTTACATGTTGTCCACGTTGGTTTGCAAGTAGAGTACGTCTTTTTTTTATTATTAAATGAGTTACTAGTTAACAATGCAATTGGTGGATTAACATTTTCGGAATGCGGTCTATAGTTTCACAATTTAACTAGATCTGATCAACTACAGACATATCCGTCCCGACCTGAAAAATTGCGGATTTAGCCAGCCTCAAATACATATTTTTAAACCAGAGCCCCGCCCTAAAAGCATGAAACCCCGTTTTGTCAAAAAACTCCGCACCACATCTATAGATTTGGTCATGAAATTTTGTGTTAAATCCCGACCTGATCCGACTTTTGATCAACCACTGCGTTTAACCCATATTAGGTCGTAAGAATAGAGGGGACCAATTTTGTGTTAGGCTTTACCCTTTAAATCTTTAAACCATAACCTAAGACAACCACTTAAAATGTTAACCCAACAAGAAAAATGTTGCATAAGGAATTTATCTTTTGCTGGCCACGAAAGTCGGTGTTTTGTTGGACCTTGGACAATAAGAATTTGCCGAGTGGCCCAACATACGCGCACATGCCTAAACTCCTAAACTTGAGTTTGTATTACGATTCGTCAGATAACATCTGGGCCTTTCTTTTGTCTATTTGTATTACGATTCGTCAGATAACATTTGGGCCTTTCTTTTGTCTATTTGATATAGCTAACTGCTGTATCCGGGTACAACCAGCTCTGGCTGTACCCTAAAAACGACGCGCTCATATTATTTGTTCATTCTTGTCAACTGTTTGTTCTTTTTTATTGTACTGTTTGTTCTTTCTTATTGTACTGTTTGTTCTTTCTTGTTGTACTGTTTGTTCTTTCATGTTGTTTTTTAAATTCATCATCAAATTTTCATAATTGTTGTATTTTTTGTTCTTTCTTCTGGAATTTTATGTTCTTTTTTATATTGTTTGTTCTTTCTTGTTTATTTGTTTGTTTATAATAATCATATGGTTAATATTCATAATTAAACTCTTCATTAATCTTTTATTCTTTCTTTTTGTATTGTTTGTTCTTTCTTGTTGTACTATTTGTTCTTTCTTGTTGTTTTTTAAATTCATTCATCAAACTTATTGTTGTATTGTTTGTTCTTTCATATTGGCTTTAACATTCATCATAAAATTGTTCATAATTGTTATATTGTTTGTTCTTTTTTCTGGAATTTTATGTTCTTTTTTATATTGTTTGTTCTTTTTTGTTGAATTATTTGTTCTTTCTTGTTTATTTGTTTGTTCACAATAAATATATGGTTAATGTCAATAATGAAATTGTTCACTTCATTGGCCTTTTATGTTTTTACAAGCGCCTATATTGTTTATTTCCAAATAAATAAATAAATGTTCATTTCCGAAATAGTAAATTTTCATTTTTGTAGTTTATTTCCAAATAAATAAATAAATGTTCATTTCCAAAATAGTAAATGTTTATTCCAAATAAATAAATAAATGTTCATTTCCGAAATAGTAAATATTCATTTTTATGCCAGTATATTAATGTTCATTTTAAACAACACAAAACGACATCGTTTTGGATGGGGGTACAGCCAGCTTTGACTGTACCCGGGTACAGCAAAAAATTTGCCGTCTACTTGTATTACGATTCATCAGATAACATTTGGGCCTTTCTTTTGTCTACAGGCCCATAGACTCTTTGCGTAACATTCACATTAGTACATTACAATTCTGCCTTAAGTATTAAAATTTTCACATGTCTCACAATTAATTAAAATATCTCCATGACAGCCTCATTATTTATCCAAGTGGCACATGAATTTTTTTATTATAAGAAAATCGTAATATTATTTCTCATTGGTCGGATTCTAATGATTGCTTCATATTTATCGTGATATCTTCAACAAGCTCTCGACTTTTCATAACTTTCAAAAGGAACTAAGAAATAAAACAAATTAATACGGAAAGAAACTAACATTCAAGAAATGAGCGGAGTATGAAAGTTTGTAAGAATTTTTATGTAGATGGAATAAGGGTGTGTTATCTTCACGTGGAAACTAATGAACTTACCGAATTCCGTTGGGGAAAATTATAACTTATTGGAACTGGCCAGACCTGATTGCAATAGAGTATACTTGAGAGATTAAACTTATTACTCCCTCCGTCCCGGAATACTCGATCCGGTTTGACCGGCACAGAGTTTAAGGGACTTGAATTGACTTATTAAATTTAATAGGTAGTAGTTGGTAGTGGGGTATTATTTTAATGTAGTTAGTGAGAAATGTGTAAAGGGCGGGGTTGGGGGAGAGTAGGGTTGAATTTTTAATTATTTTTTGTATGAAGTAGAGGGTAGGTGGGTTAATAGGGGTGGAGTGAGAAATAATATAATATTGTTAGAATATTTCCATTTTTAGAAACAGGTCAAGTATTAAGGGACGGCCCGATAAGGAAAACAGGTCAAGTATTCCGGAACAGAGGGAGTATATCTAATTGAAACTTATATGATATACTATTTTACTCATATTCGGATGTCAAACGTTTAAAGCATTACAAATTACAAACGAGGGAGGGTACGTAAATTCAAACATGACTTATTGTACACAATACCCTGCTTTAAATCACTAGATCAAGACCCCATTGGTGTCGAAAGGATATAATACATTCTATTGTATTACTTTTTATGCATTGAGATTCTTCATTGCTCTGTGAACTATAATTGAATTTTTGTGTGTGTGTGGGGGGCATTTTGTGTGTGTGTGTGATTAGTAAGATATTGAAATCATTTGAAATCGTATTGGATTGTACTTAATTCAAAAGAGATTATTCAAAAATCACAAAAAATCTCCACGATTCATAATAAGATCATAAAGATTTTTGTGAGATTTTGTGATTATAGATAATTTCTTACTATCTAATTCTAACAATTTTGATTTTTTTGAATAACTCACCGATCGAAATATACAAAATAATGTTAATCGTATGCTTATAACAATCACATGAAAATCATTTTGGTTATATTTGATGATCATATGTAATTTCTTACCATCTAATTCTAACAAAATCCCGATCTTTTCCGATAACTTACCAAATAACAAGATAATACATGATATGTTTATGTTTTCCAATGCCTATAAAAACCACATGAAAATCACCACTTTATACACAATTCATTTTAACACCAAAATATTACTCTACCTTAATTAATTCTTAAAAAAGAATAGTTTCTACTTAAAACAAAAAAAGAATGGACGCAAGAACTATGAAAGCAATTCTAATAATTAGTTTTATGGCGACCATGCTCGTAGGGCAGTCTCATGGGAATATTATAGGTACATCAATATGTATTGGGAAGTGCATTATCAACCACGACGCTTTTGCTGATATAGCTACTTGTATAAAAGCTTGTGTTGGTAAACAACCATACACCGATGAAGAGTTAAGAGCTTTACATTGTCATATTGGTTGTGCTTATACCTCTTGCACACATGTTAATGCTAAGGATGATTGTCTCAAAAATTGTTCTAATATTTGTTTGGTGGATAAAATGATGCATAAAAGGGCATAATGATTGGGTTTATGGATATACATAGAGCAATAAAATTCACAATGTTGTGAATAGGAATAAGTAAAGTTATTAGTTAATGTTGTTGAAGGGAGGGTTTATACTTTTGTTATACCGAAAGTTAATTGAAGAACAAAAAAAAAAAATATTACGGAGTATATATTTAAAATGATTCCAAAGTATTATTGTTGCGGCAACTTTTGTGTAACACCGCCTTACTGGAAAGACCATTTTTGTTGCTTAACTAATTGGTTCAATTTCTTAACTAATTGGTTACATTACTTAATTAATTGATTCAATTGCTTAACTAATTAATTCATTTGCTTAACTAATTAGTTCAAGTGCTTAATTAATTAGTTCCATTGCTTAACTTATATGATACTAAGGTGGTCTTTTGTGTAAGACCGTCTTATAGAAAAGTTTGTATTATTGTTGTTGTCTTTGTTGTTGTGAGGCTCGTGTATAAGATTCTCAAGGCTAAAACCATGTGCATCATTGACCTTTGGTCAAATGACAAATAATTTCTCTCTCATCTTTCTCATTCTTCCACCTAATATTCCACTAACTTGACATACCACTTACTTAAATCTCTCCTTTTTCTTCTACAATTTTGACTCAAGGTCATTAATTTCTCTTACCTACTTTTATACTTTTACATATACTATACTTTAAATTCATCTACAAACACAACTATTAATTTTAACAAACAAATAAATATGAAATTAAATTAATATTATATATAAATAAAAATGTAACGTATAACCTTAAACATACATATACTCCCTCTGTCCCTTAATACTCGACCTGTTTTGACCGGACACGCTTGCCAATGCATAACTTTGACCACCAATTTCTTTAACTACATATTATAAAAATTTATAAAATATTAATATTTTGAAAATATATATTAAGATGAATCCAACAATATGTTATATACTAACATTTGTTTTCATATACTAGAAATAAAATAGGGTCAAAGTGAATTATGTGAATAGTGCAAAAAGTCAAAACAGGCCGAGTATTAAGGGACGGAGGGAGTATAGCACAATGAAGTAAAATTGATACATAACTGACTATTAATGTACGATTGTTATCATGCAAAAAAAACATGAAATATTGATTCCACGTATGCATACAGTACATGGAGAAAAATACGAATGCACTAATATATTCATGCATACAGCAAATATAAGCCTAAAATTCCGTAGCAAACGGCTAATATTATGCAAGTGGCAGCTTCGATCATGCGGTCCAATTTTAAATAACTTGACCTTGGGTCACACATGCGACCCGGGTCAAGTTAATAAAATTTTGACTCTTGTACACTATCTAAATTGTAGTCATTTTGTCCTGTCAATAGTCATTTGACCCAACCTACATGTCAAGATTGTGTGTGCTCTAAGTGTTCAACTTATATAGTTATATTACATCCTTATTTCATAACTTTAGTTTCTTTTTATTTTCATTTAACGAAATTCTATAATTAAACTTAAAATATTATATTGACCATGTTACTCAATCAAAACATTATTCAAAAATTTATAAATTGAACTCGATGTTACAACTTGAAACCTAAAAGTCAAACGAATGAGTTCAAATCAAGTTTACTTGAATCAGAACTAACTTGATATGGAACTAAGTGTGACAAACTTTGAATCAGAACCAGGGCCGGTCCTGACATTTTGAGGGCCCTAGGCGAAATATGGAATTTGAGCCCCTTCCAATAATATATATAATTTTTTTTTGTGAAATCCATTATATTGTTGAATTCAAATTAATAAAAACTTACTATATCTCATTTGCAGGATCCTAGAATTTCAAAATCCGGCTCTAGTCGATTTCTTGAAATATTTCAATAAAATAAATACTCATTTAATTACAAGATAATTAATATGCGTAAAGAGATATTTTTTAAAAATAAAGGTTCATTTTGAGCATATAAAAATATCAGTTAATTTTGCCTTCATTAAAATGCTTATCTATTTTAAAACTTATAAACCCATATTCCATCAAATAAACATTTTTTTGCGACAAAGTTTAAAAAGAAAAGAAAAGGTTAGTAAGGGGAGTCGAACCCTAGACCTCTAGTAGATATCAAAACTTTAGAACCTACTTTCTACCAATGAGCCAAGAAAATAACATGGGTATTTAATGCGTTGTTTATTACTAGTACTAAATTACTGGATAGACAATTATTTTGGGCCCCTTTTCGCCTTGGGCCCTAGGCGGTCGCACCCCTCGCCTACCCCCTAGGGCCGGGCCTGATCAGAACTAACTTGATATGGAACTAAAGTGTGGCAAATTTGTTAACAAGTTTACTAATAATCAAGTAATAATAGTTTCACTAACTTTAAAAACGGTATAGAGTAATAATATTAACAGAAAAATTAAACGATCGAATAATATTATAACGTGCTATTTTAAATTGCTAGGTAATTTACGTTGCAATTGTACGGAGTATGTAATATAAATATATAAGTGATGTAAATTTTGAAAATTTTCCTATATAAAGAAGTTGCAAAAGCATTTGTACAAGCCATTGTTGGAGTACTTATGATCACGATAACCTGACAACGAAGTTTGACGGCTGCTTAACAAATGTGTATATTTTCAAATGTGTCAACTGTTGTTGTAAGCTTGAAATAGATTGAGGATTAAGACATGTATCTTCTAGGAGTTATCTAAATATACATGTCTAAACTATTTAGGAGTTATCTAATTAAGTTATATTTCCTTTTAGGATTAGGAAACTAGTTTGAAGCGTTTTCTATATAAGGAGATGCAAAGATGTTGCATAACTTATGAGATTAAGCGTTTAAGGTTTTTGAGTTATTTTTCCATAAGATTAATAAGAGAGTTATTCTTGTTAAAACTTGATTTCTATTTCTCTTGGATTCAACACGTGGTATCAGAGCCACAAGGAGATCTAATGGCCGGAGGTGGAGGAGACAACGTTGTGACCAACAACGATGATGAAGAAAAGGTGACGAAGGTGAAAGAAGGAACAGGCTCTTCTCTCATCAGATGCCCTATGTTGAACTCCAGCAATTACACCGTGTGGTGCATAAGGATGAGAGTGATTCTCAAAATTCATAAATCATGGGAGGTAATAGAGAAGGGAAACTTTGATGATGACAAGAACGACATGGCAGTGGCCCTGATAATTCAATCGATTCCGGAATCTCTTATCCTTCAAGTTGGAGATCTTGAAACCGGTAAAGAAATATGGGAGGCCATAAAATCGAGACACTTAGGAGCAGATAGGGTCAAGGAGGCAAGGCTACAAACCCTAATGGCTGAGTTTGATCGCTTGAAGATGAAGGACTCTGAAAAGATTGATGACTTCGTGGGCAAACTTTCAGCGATAACAACAAAGGCAGCTGCTTTAGGAAAAGAATTGGAAGAACCTAAGATTATCAAGAAATTTATGTCAAGTCTTCCTCGAAAGAAGTATATACACATCGTAGCTTCTCTTGAGCAAGTACTAGATCTTAATAAAACAAGCTTCGAAGACATCGTAGGTCGTATAAAGGCATTCGAAGAAAGAATTCATGAGGAGGATGAGGAGCAAGATGAGGAACAAGGCAAACTCATGTATGCTAACTCAAGTCAAGCTCAGAACAATAGTGGAGGCTATAAAGGAAGAGGAAGAGGTGGTCGATTTCAAAGAGGAAGAGGACGAGGCCGATCATGGAACCAACAAAGAGACAAAGATAAAGACTACGATCTATCTCACATCACGTGTTATCGATGTGACAAACAAGGCCATTACGCCTCAGACTGCCCCGATAGATTACTTAAACTACAAGAGACGATGGAGAAAAAGGAGGAAGACACTCAGTCGGCGGATGAACTGATGATAAACGAAGTTGTTTATCTCCAAGAAGATAAGGTAATACCAAATGTCTTTGAAACTAATCAGGAACCTAATAACACTTGGTATCTTGATAATGGGGCATCTAATCACATGAGTGGAGACATAAGTTTCTTTTACGAGATTGATGAAAGCATTACGGGGAAGGTCAGGTTTGGAGACGACTCGCGGATTAACATTGAAGGAAAGGGTTCGATACGATTTATCTGTGACAACGGTAAAAGAAAGGAGCTCCACAACGTATACTTTATACCAAATTTAAAGAGTAACATCTTGAGCTTGGGTCAAGCAATTGAAGCTGGTTGTGAGGTACGGATGATTGATAATAACTTAAAACTCTATGATCGGTTTGGAAAGCTTCTGGTTAGGTCAAAAAGATCTCGAAACCGATTGTATAAGGTGATACTTGAAGTTGAGAGCATTAAATGCCTACAGCTAACATCCACACGCGAGTCCTCTACATGGCACGCACAATTGGGCCATGTTAATATGGATACAATGAAGCTGATGATAAGTAAGGAATTGGTAATTGGCATACCAAATATCAAGATCGAAAGGCAAGTATGTACGTCTTGCCTACTTGGAAAACAAACCAGACATCAGTTCCCACAAGCAACTGCGTACAGAGCCACACAAGCTCTGGAATTGATTCACGGAGACCTTTGTGGACCTATCACACCACCAACACCGGCACAGAAGAGGTATGTTTTCGTGATCATAGATGACTACTCACGGTATATGTGGGCACGGCTCTTATTGGACAGAGCCTTTATTGGACAGGGTCATTATAAGGTCAAACATATACTACAATTATTTTGAAAATTAAAATAGTAATGATACAAAAAATTACTTGTATAGCTTCGTATTCACTTGTACTTGCACATGGCTCTTTTGTTTTTCATTTTTCATTGCTCGTTTATTGACCCGCCCACTAATGACCCGCTATTGACCCGTGACCCGCTTTTGACCCGCCCATTATCGACCCGCAAAAAATGACCCTTTCAATACCCGACCCTCTTTTGACCAGCACCGACCCTGACCCGACCCGCCCGATAACTAGGTCTAATCATGTCTAAAAAAAATATTCTATACTATTGTTTAGTGTCATCTCCAACAAAAACTTACCAATATGCTCCAAGTTTACATCCAAATCGGCCGATAAACCCGAATGGGATGAAATATGGACCTCGCAAGTATCCAAGAGGCATAATAGCAACTAAGATGGGCGAGGCTGGTGCGGGATGCGTGTTGGCTGCTAGGGTTGCGTTGTGCACACTGCGATGCTGCATAGGCATGCGATGGCCAGGGCTGCTATACAATGCCCATGGCCCTAGCACGCACAACCATGCACGCACATGGCAGTGAGCCGAGCTTCGAACTGTTGTGAGTATGTGTGCGATGGGCTTCCGGGTGAGCGACGAGCGTGGGTTTTGTTTGTTGTCTTACGTACACTTAATTCTAGAAATTCATTTTTACGATTTTAATTATTACAACGTAATGATTCAAGGGGAAAACGTAACATTTTATATAATTATAAATAATAAAATTAAAATCTTAAATTAAATTTAACTAATTTATTAGTCACCCTAAAGTCTATGCCACTGTTTGGGCTCCCAATTGAATATCAATTGGGCCACTAAGTCTAAAGCCCAATGGCTCAACACAACAAACACCAAACCCATTGTTACTCAACATGGCTATTCAGCCACCAACAAGGCCCACGACCCAACGATAATAAATGACCTATGGTCACATTTATTACACAAACACTATAAATAGGCCGCCAAGGCTCACACCTCAAGGTACGTCCAATTTATCGCCTTAAGACTACTCTCTAGAGAACTTCTCTCTAGAATCCGAGCATCGTTCTTACTTAGGCATCGGAGGGGCTTTCCTCGGAAACACCCCCGAGGCTAGTAACTTTGTCATTGTGCAGGTAAATTCGGACACTACTCATTCAAGCTAACAAGATCTTCAACACACTCGAAAGGGCCTTCATTCAAAGCCCATTGATTCAACACCGGAACAATTTGGCGCCGTCTGTGGGGAAGAACACTTCAAAGCCTTGAAAACTAGCTTTTTTACTTCAAAAAATGGAAAATCCCAACGACGTTGTTCACAACGATGTCATCGTTCACTCGGACTCAGAGTCCGAGGAGGAGGCGCAGTTGCAGTCAGAGGCGAGATCACAACCGACAAGGGCCACCGCCGCGACAATTGGCAGACCTCCAATCCCTTCTCGAGAAGAGCTCGCCGCAGCCATGACCATCATGCAGAACTTCCTCTTCAACGAAAAAGAGCAAGCCAGGGCGACAGACCGCCGAGAGGAAAGAAGGGCCAGGCGACAGATGAACATGCCCCCAAACGAGGGAGTTGCAAGGTCCGAATGCACCCTCCCCACGATGTCAAGAACACATCTCACATCAGGCTGGAGAGAGAGTCGTGGGACACGCAGAAAAGAGCGCATCAACAACCAGCATGGTTTGAAACGCCATCGCCTACCCCACAAGCGCTCCAAAGCGGAGCAAGCGAGCGTACTCAGATCCGAAGCTCAGTACACAGCAGGTTGAGGCCCTCGGTCCACGACAAGCTAGGCAATGCCAGCGGATCCAGTGAGCGACCCGAGGCCAGCGGCCGATCGAGGAGGAGAAGGAGGAGTGATCGAACCCCTAGCCCCCTACGCACCCCCGAGCGATCCAACAGAGGAACCTCGGCGAGTGGAGGTATCAGGGCGAGGCTAGGGAAGAGGATCATGACCCCAACATCCTCCCCATTTACAGAGGAGATGGTCATGGAAGAGATCCCAGAAGTTAGGCTGCCGGCGCACCTAACGTATAGCGGAATCACGGATCTGAGGGATCATGTCATCTCATAAGAGCAACAAATGTTCCTAAGTCCTTACTCCGAAGCTTGCTGGTGCAAATACTTCCCCACCACGCTAACAGGAATAGCAGGAGATTGTTCAGATCACTGCCGAAGGGATCGATCAAGAGTTGGAAGAAATTGAAGAAGAGGTTCTGCGTACAGTTCGTGAGCAATAATCGCCCCGAACGAACTACCGCAGAGCTAACCTCCATTCAACAAGAGAGAGACGAGAGTCTACGAGACTTTATGGCCAGGTTCATGAAGGAATCAACCAACATCCCGAATCTGCAGTCGGACGTAGCCCATCACATGTTTAAATCGCCTCTCCTGGACTCTGAGAATCCCAAGGATCAGCCCGAACGTCGTAAAGATGAGCGAGGGCGAAATCCGAGAACTGGTGATCCTCTAGCTTCGGCTGCCGAGGATTCTGTTTTTTGAAATCGTACGGCGGACAGCGAGTGAGAACCCCGTCGTTGATTCGGTAGCCGAGCACCTCGAGAACGATAGCTCTCTCGCCTTGCTCTGCACAAGAAAAGATAAAACAAAAATGAGACTCGAAAAAGCAATAAAAAGGAGGCAAACACCTCAACTGAAGCACGATCTCAGCACAAGAAATCTCACCCCTGTCATAGATCCGGCTGAGACCGGCAGCAGCGAGGATGACCTCCTGGGTAATATAATGCAAATTCGGGAGCCAATGCAACGGCTCCCGAGGCGCCTTCGCCCTAAACCACTCTAGCTGCATAGTGTGATCCGTATTCTCCCAATTAACAGGCCCAACCCTTGCCATTGTCGGATCCACCCTCGCAACCCACTTCGGGGGAGAATAATAATGAGGGTGCTGAAGGAAATAATGCCCTTGGTCCAAGTATGCATTCTATGTTAAGTCTAATAAATGCGGTTCAGTATTAATTAAACAAGTTAATAATTCAGTGAGATCAAGTGAGCTGAATGCCTAGCTAGAGGCCGCTTCAGTTCAAGTGGAATTAATGATATTAATCCACAGCTTACTCTTGACTGAACCCGTAGGGTCACACAAATAGTACGTAAACGGATCAAGTATTTAATGGCATTAAATACTCCATCTATGAATATTCGGAACCGACGGATCTTGGTTTCAGTGGGAGCTAAGATCGTCACAGGCAAGAAATGAATACTCCGGAAACGATGATATTGCCGGAAACGGAAATATGGATCGTATCGGAAATATGAATATTATCCAAGTCGTAGATGTTGCCGGAAACGGAAACATGGTACGTATCGGAAAATATTATTGGAAATGGAAATATTACCAGAATCGGAAATATTGCCGGAAACGGAAATATTGTCAGAATCGGAAATATTACCGGAATCGGAAAATAATTCCGGAAACGGAAATATTAAATATTTGTTCGAAACGGAAATTAATTCCGGAATCGGAAATATTAAATATTGTTCGTATCGGAAATAAATTCCGGAACTGGAAATTGAATCGGAAGCGTATCGTACGAATTAGCATCGGACGAGGCCTGCCGGACAAAGGCCCAGCACGAAGCCGGGCCATCGCCCAGCAAGCACGCGCGCCACAAGCCCAGCCAAGGCAGCGCCCAGGCCTACCGCAAGGCAGGCCCAGCGCGCGCCAAGGCCACGGATGCGTGGGCCGCGCTGCGTGGGCTGCTGCTCGCACGCGCATGGGCAGCCCTTGTGGCTGCCGTGTGTGTGTGAGTTTGTGCTCATGCGTGATTCCTAAATCTACAAGAGTTAGTGTATGATTAAATTTCTATTCCTAATTGGATAAATTGATTAAATAGAATTCATGTAGGATTCTAATTTCAATTAATTCGTATCCTACTAGGATTACGATTCCTTTTCCATAACTCTATAAATAAAGGCCTAGGGGTCATTATTTATACACAAGTTTTAAGTATTCAAAACTAAGATTTTTAAGCAAAAAAATCAGCCAATATTCTTGCCTACCTAACCGAAAATATTAGAACCTTAAGGGCGATTCTAGTTGGTCAATCTTAAGGCGGATCCGGACGTGCTGTGGACTATCTACGGAGGGACGACACTTGGAGTCCTAAAGACTTGTTCTTGTTCGGTTCGGGCGCAGCTAGGGAAGGCACGCAACAAAGAGTATGCATCTAAACTATGCTAAATGATTATGTGTAAATAATATGTTTCCTGGCTTTATGGTTTTTCCGCATGATTTATGAACTGTCATATGAATCATAACCTAACAGTGGTATCACGAGCCCCTTATTATTTTCATAATCTAAATTGCATGAACATGGTTAAATATTACAAATTTGCAAGAATTAAAAGGGGTGATTAATTTTCGTAATTGTTAATTAATTGCAAATTGCGTTTATTTAATTATACGTACGCAGTTTTTCGGCAGTTTCTTCGTTACTCATCCGAATTGAGTGATTTTTGTGTCAATTCCGCATGTAAAAGGCATTCTAAAATTTTTAAAAAATAGTATTTTTCTGCCGAACCCAGAATTCTCAAATTCGAAGCCTAACTATGACTTTTCGAAGGTTTTAGTTTTTCGAATGCAAAATTTCGTAAATTTAAGATGTTAAATTAAATATTTGCGATTCTTGTTGATAAATCTCGAATTTTTGATTGACCTACTGCATATGTTTAACAAATTTGAATGCCTAGTCTTGTTAATTATGCAATCTAATTTGTAATTATGATTAATTTGTTGAAAATTAGAATAATTTAGAATTAATTTGATTTTCATAATTAATTGTAATTTAATTAGAAACCTATGATTAAAAACCACCATAAAAATTGTAAATTTACGATAAATTTTAAATTTTTATGACCTAGACTTGAATCCATAACAATCGGAAATCAATTGGATAATAAATTTTCGATTTTTCGCCCTAAAATTATGAAATTAATATTATTTATTAATTTGTCATTAATTTTAAATATAAATTTTAAATTTTATGCGATTCGTTCATAAAACTTGCACGCACGAAGCAATGGACGCTTCGTGTTACCCTTAAGGGGTGTTGTATAATGCGGGCATGCGACGACGAGCAAGGGAGCTCGTCGCCCGTGCGGCACGAATGCAATGAGCAAGGGCGTAGTGCACGAGCACAAGGCAGCAGCCCTGCCTTGTGTCGTGTGCCACGAGCAATGAACGAATGGGCATGGGCGAAGGGCGAGCCAAGGCAGTCGCGTGTGGGCAGCAAGCGAGCTGCGCCACAACGCGCGCTGCCTCGCACAAGAGCGCGCAGCCTCGCGCGCAGCGAGCGCAAGCTCGCGTGCCACGAGCGCTGCGCCCAGCATTACTCGCGCGCACAGCGCGCGATGTCGCGCGCCCAGCGAGCGATGTCGCGCCCAGCGAGCGATGGCTCGCGCGCCCAGCGAGCGATGTCGCGCGCCCAGCGAGCGATGTCGCGCGCCCAGCGAGCGATGTCGCGCGCGCACTGCGAGCGATAGCTCGCGTGCGATGAGCGCTGGCGCGCGCAGCGAGCACCAATGCGTGCGGAGGCTTGCGATGGGGATGCAGCAGCTATGCGACGAGCGCATGGGCTGCGCGCACATGGCCAGCAATGGCTGTGTACGTGCGGCCCATGGGCGTGCAACGCGTAGGGTGTTTGCGTTACGATTAAAGATCGTTTTTGAATGTTTAATTTGAGAATTTCAGTTCACGTAATTTTAATTAATTTTAAAATTAATAATTTGAATTATTTTCTTGGATTTTAATTTTGAATATTATAATTATAATAAATATTATTTATTCTAATTATTTTACTAAAATTAAAATCATGAATTAATTTAAATACGACTGAAATTAAATTAAATTTTTTGGATTCAATTATAAATTGATATGAGCTTTAAATTTTAATTAAATTTGTATGTTTCCGGTTGGACTAGAAATACATTTTTATGTTTAAAATTAGTAAAGCATATAAATTTATTGGTTTAAGTGGGAGCGCTTTTTAGTCATAAACTCTTGATTAGGTCTACAAATCCTTAAGGTTAAAACAACTTGATTAGAATTAATAAGGACTGAATAATTGGTAGATTATTGGTGCCCTTGATTAATTGCTGCAAATGTTTACGTGATGCATAATGTGTTTTACTAACCAGCTATGTGGGCCATTCATGATAATGAATGGGTGAATGGTATATATTGTATATGTACTGTTTTGCAGGTTATGAAGTGACTAGTATGGCCCAAATAGGATAGAAAATATGGTCTGCGTACCATTAATTTGAATGTAATTGGTCTAAAGTACCAAAGTTATTTTTCAATTCAAATATGGTCTGCGAACCATCAAATAGTTGTAATTAGTTATAGCTTATCCTATTTGAAGAAAATGGTGCCTCCCACGGAGATTTTCAAGACGGACTTTGAAGTCAAAGCTTCAAGATGAAGTCGGGCCATACTAGATCACAAATATCTTATGCATGTTTTAAGTTATTTATTGTTTTAAATATGTCTTAAAATGCATGAGATCAAAAGCTTGATTATGTTGCATGATTAAGGATTTTAGTTCACTTAAAATCTAACCAACATAGTAAGAGCCTTAAGTTCCAAACTTAAAAATTGAGTTAAAAGGTGCCATGCCAAAATATACACTTGCTTGGATATCCTTTACATCAATCTAGTAATAGTTTTCGCTCAGCGAGGTGTTACTTATTGGTCCTAAAGGGGCAAGGTACACAAATAATTGTGAGTACATGTTAGTTTTGGTGAAACTCAACGATATAAGTAAGGAGTCCTTTTATGTCGTGGCAAAATCGATAGGTTTACCTAATAAGTTCTTAGACGTACCTATCAACCAAGAGTAGTTTCTAGACTATTAGCAAAAGGCTTTTGCTTACCTAAGATGTTTTAGGATTAAGTCGACAAACTGTGCTTAGTTCTTCAATGATTTTAGGATCTTGGAATCATTTTATTCACACCTGCCGGAACAATAAATTCGAATAAAATGCTGATAACTTGTTTGAATTGCATGGTTGCTTTAATTTCAAGTTATTATTCATGATAAATGTTTAGACTTTGCATGCTTCAATGTATGTTTTAATTATTGTTTATAATTAAATATCTTGCACTGCAATAAATCCTTTTAGAAAGGTAACAGTAAATTTCCTCGATTGGTAGTGAATCCAAGAACGATTCACGGAAATGAGAGAAAGTGAGCAATTTAAAATGTACGTTTCTTATATCGACTTTTATGGTTGTTTTCGAGTATCAAAGTCGAATGGCAAACCGATTGGTGCTTGTGAATTCAAAATACAATGTGGTTTTGAGATCATAAAGCATTGAGTTTAAACGCTCAGCCTTACCAATGGTTAACAACCTAATATCTTTGTCCATTTAATTCTCGAATGAGTCTAGTCCCTAGACATTCGAATAGATCGATGCTTAGAGAACTTTAGAAGCTTCTGGTAAGATCATCTAGTTGAAACAAAATATTCAACATAAATTAAAATGGTAAAGAACCTTGTTGGTGACATTGGACATGTCTAACAAAGTATAAAAGTCAACACTAAAGAATTCAATTCTTAAGACTATAAGAAAGGGTACAAGAAATAGGAAAACAAGGAACAAATGAAAGGAATTTACGATTCCGTTTCTACCTATAAATTTATGTTTAAAGAGAAGTGACCTAGCAATCAAACTTCCTTGGTATCATATACCGCTTGAGGTTCTTACTTTGGTAATAACTCAAACAATGGAAGCTAGGATACACTAATGACCTACAAGTGGGAAATGAAGCATGGCAATGCTACATTAGTTGTAGGGTCATCTAGTTTGTTTTAAGTCCTTTCAAAGGCTGGAACTAAATGGCTATTTTGTTCCATAATCAGCATACCTAAATTTCTGCTTCAAACACAGAAAGACTCACATTCAGAAGAACAAAAACAATGCTTGTTTGTTTGTTTATTTGAATGAAATGGTCATTTACGGAATGAGTCAATATGCTTGATTAAAACAAACAACTCTTTAAAGAACTTTACTAGGTTCAAATCAACCCCTTGATTTGAGTTCCACTAATCTTTGGCATTGTTGCTTAGACCATATCAACAAGTTAACATTCAAAAGCTCTATTTTAATGGACTTTTGAAAGTTGGTTGATTTCTAGATCAACTTAAGACAAGCTAGTCTTACTTGTTGAAAGTAACAAAAAAATATGAACTATTGTTAGAACGCCTAGACGATAGAGTTCAAAGCTAGAGAAAGGTTTTATGACTTTATTATTTCACATGGATTTGAGTGAATATAGGTTTATTGACTCAAATGTGATATAAGTTGAATCTGTTTGGGTAGTTCCAAGGTTCAGAAGTATAAAATCCACTTGGCAAGAAATCATAAAGATCTAGGTTAGATCATGTTGATGATTACTTGAGACCAAATATGATCATCAATGATTGTGTGTTGTAATTTCACAATCTAGGTCCATAAGATATGGCATATCTTAGTTGGAATAATCGAAGTCAATTAGTACTTGATTCGATTAATGATGAATCATAAAGACCTTTCCTATAATTTCTAAAACAAAATGCTCAACTACCACCAAACTAAACCAAATTCGTCAAAGCTATTGAAAAGTAATTTCAGAATAACTTTTCATAAAATATATCTAGAGAGTTGCAGAACTCAGTGGGAGCTTAGTGTTTGTCATTCGACAAACTAAGGCCCAAGTATAGATATATGTTTCATTGTGATTTATTCTAATGAGACACAAGGGTATTGTTTCTACCACGAATTTTTGAGAACATAATGTTTGTTTGCTCGAAATGATGTCCTTTTGGAGATTCGTTTCCAAAATGACAAGTGGGAGAAAATAGACCTCGAAAGTCTTCGAGACGAACAACAAACATAAACGGACATTCCGGAGGCTTTTCGAAGTGCTTCAGAAAATCCGAACTTATTCTTTAAGACTTTAGAAGTGGCTTTAAAGAATAGACATCTCTTAGAAGACTTTACAAGTGCTTCAAGGAGAACAGAATATTCAAAGGACTTTAAGTGGCTATTGATATTCTAATGTTTAATGTTCTATACCCAAGTAGGCATAGAGTTCAAGTCACTGGAACTATGAGATTCTTCTATTAGATAGTAAGGAAACATAGAGTTCTGGTCAATGAAACTATGAGATTCTTCTATTCGATAGTGAAGAAACCTACAACTTGCAGTCAAACTATTATCATGTAGATTAATGAGTTTATGACTTGTAAGAAAGCTATGACGAAACCTAGATTCCCTAAAAAGGTTAGAGGCCATATATAGACTCAAATGTTTTAAATGGTTAGAGGCCATAAAACATACTCAATGTTTTGATGACAAAATTGAAATTTTGTTGATTTGCAAGAATAGTTTCACACCTATTGGTTGCAAGTTTGTTTTAAGGATAAAAACCATCAAACATGGAATTGTGTTCACACACAAAGCTAGATTAGTTGCTAAAGGTTACAAGCAAATTCATGGCATGGATTGTGTTGAAACCTCATGCAAAATCGTAATGCTTAAGTCTATAATTCAAGCAATGATTGCATATTGGTACATATGGCAATTGGATGACAAAACGTATTCCTCAATCAAATGTTGGAATAAACTATGTACATGGTATGTCATAGGATTTGTGGATCCAAATAAATGCTTGAAAAGGAAAGCTAGCTTATGAAATCTAAGTACAGATTTAAGCAAGCAATTGGGAATTAGAAATGTATTTTAGTGAAGCTAATAAGTATTTTAGTTTCATAAAATGTACATGATTCTTATAGATATATAAGAAGTTTAGTGGGAGTACTTAAAACTTAATTGGTCCTATGTGTATTACACACATATCTCTCTATTGTGAAATAACATTCAAATGCTAATGACTTAGATTTGAAATTATTCATCAATGATGGACCATGGCGAAACTTAGTACATATTGGGTATTAAGATCTATTTACAAAGATCTTATAATATTGTTTTAGATTAAGTAATGGCATTGACTAAATCAAACACGAAAGTCTCCATTGGAGATATTCGACCCATGTGAATAAATCTAAGTAAAGAATGTTTGAACTATGTATAAGCATTTACTAAGTTAAACATCAAAGAGTCTAAATGAGATTCTTAACCTATATTATATGTCAAAGAATTTAGCTGGATTCAGTATCTACTAAAATTGAATGAGCTAAAGTTACATGAATAGAATTCAATTGGGAATTATTCTGCAAAAGAATTTATCATGTATGATATAATATGAGGATCGCCAAAAACGTATCGTATGACTTTAGGCATGACGAACATATACCAATCTCTATTGATCTAAGTGAAGATCAACTAGATTGAGATCAAGAATACTTATGGTACTTGAAAAGGTACATAGGAATAGTTCTTGATTCAAGGAAATAAAGATATGCTAAATATTGATGCTACACGCATAAACACTGGCAAAGGATCAAGCAAAACCCTTTGGAGTTAACCATTGACAAGGACGAGCTATAGAGCATCGTGTTTTGAAATGGCAACATGGATTGGAGACCATGAGTTGTTGCGTGGGAAATTAAAATATTAATTTCTATGTTCTAAGATACAGCTGGAAAGTCTTCCACATATCTGTGAACTGCTTAGATAAGTAAATCCAAACAAAGCATCACTAGCAACCTAAACAGTTGAAGTAAAAGTAATTATTGCCTAAGAAGCAATAAAACAGGGTTGTTTAAAGTTCTTCACTGAACTTGGGTAGATCACCTATCTGCTGGCTTGATGGTTCTTCATTGAAAAATGCGTAGAACCACTCTTGAAGCAAGAAAAACGTCTGCTAACTTGATGGTTCTTCATTGCAAAATGAGTAAAACCACCATCGAAGTAAGAAAGACTAGATCGCATAATAAACAAACTCGAAAAGATCTTATCATCATATCTCGAAGAACATTCGATGAAAAGGATATTAAGATTGGCAAAGCATGATAACTAAACCTATGCAACAAGTGAGAAGCAACACTCACATTGTAGCACTGGAAATCAAGCATAGCTTTGAATTCCATGAATTGTTTTAGAAGATGGGTTTGAGGCCCATGGTTGTAAAACATTGGGGTTGAACATTTATCATATATGAAATGTATTTTCATGTTCCATTTAATCTTGGTTTATTATTAAATGATGAGTCCCTTCAATTTGACGATATATTCAAGATAGACTGTCAGGACCAGTCCTGTGACTAAGAAATGTCTATCAAGTGAACTTGAATGTCAAAGGTTGAAAATGGTCCCTAATCGGAGTTTTCTATAAAATTGGACGCATAGAAAACGTTAGACGATTAGAATGCAAGATGACTAGTAGTTCTGTTTCTTGAACTATGTGGACATGGCAATGTCATAATCATTTGCATAGATACTTACTTTGGGAAGACTAGTATCGGACAAGACCTATGAAACTTTACTGTAAGAGATGAAAGTCTGTCATAAGTAAATTTCATTAAATTATTAGACACTAAATCCTCAATACCTGAGTGATTTGAGATTACTTGTTTGAGAACTGGTTGCTTTGACGTTGACCAACCGTCGCACCGTAAAAGGAGGCTATAAAGGCAACGCTCAGGTAATCACCTATCAAACGAAGTCTAATCTCAAGATCGCAAGATTGGGATTGTCCTCCCATAAATCGGGATGAGATGCTTAAAAGTTGTACAAGGCCACTCGGAGAGCTAGAAACTGTGAAATGCATGGCCGTGCTCGGATGAATCATAGGCTATGATTATCTGTTTATTTGATCAGTTGAACTCTGAAACCGAGGAACGCCTCTGGACATAATAAGGATGACAACTCTTACCTTATGTTCAAGAGCAAGCATCGAGCGACAAAGGAATTAGGAAATGCACACTTGTCCCTAAGGACAAGTGGGAGACTGAAGGAAATAATGCCCTTGGTCCAAGTATGCATTCTATGTTAAGTCTAATAAATGCGGTTCAGTATTAATTAAACAAGTTAATAATTCAGTGAGATCAAGTGAGCTGAATGCCTAGCTAGAGGCCGCTTCAGTTCAAGTGGAATTAATGATATTAATCCACAGCTTACTCTTGACTGAACCCGTAGGGTCACACAAATAGTACGTAAACGGATCAAGTATTTAATGGCATTAAATACTCCATCTATGAATATTCGGAACCGACGGATCTTGGTTTCAGTGGGAGCTAAGATCGTCACAGGCAAGAAATGAATACTCCGGAAACGATGATATTGCCGGAAACGGAAATATGGATCGTATCGGAAATATGAATATTATCCAAGTCGTAGATGTTGCCGGAAACGGAAACATGGTACGTATCGGAAAATATTATTGGAAATGGAAATATTACCAGAATCGGAAATATTGCCGGAAACGGAAATATTGTCAGAATCGGAAATATTACCGGAATCGGAAAATAATTCCGGAAACGGAAATATTAAATATTTGTTCGAAACGGAAATTAATTCCGGAATCGGAAATATTAAATATTGTTCGTATCGGAAATAAATTCCGGAACTGGAAATTTAATCGGAAGCGTATCGTACGAATTAGCATCGGACGAGGCCTGCCGGACAAAGGCCCAGCACGAAGCCGGGCCATCGCCCAGCAAGCACGCGCGCCACAAGCCCAGCCAAGGCAGCGCCCAGGCCTACCGCAAGGCAGGCCCAGCGCGCGCCAAGGCCACGGATGCGTGGGCCGCGCTGCGTGGGCTGCTGCTCGCACGCGCATGGGCAGCCCTTGTGGCTGCCGTGTGTGTGTGAGTTTGTGCTCATGCGTGATTCCTAAATCTACAAGAGTTAGTGTATGATTAAATTTCTATTCCTAATTGGATAAATTGATTAAATAGAATTCATGTAGGATTCTAATTTCAATTAATTCGTATCCTACTAGGATTACGATTCCTTTTCCATAACTCTATAAATAAAGGCCTAGGGGTCATTATTTATACACAAGTTTTAAGTATTCAAAACTAAGATTTTTAAGCAAAAAAATCAGCCAATATTCTTGCCTACCTAACCGAAAATATTAGAACCTTAAGGGCGATTCTAGTTGGTCAATCTTAAGGCGGATCCGGACGTGCTGTGGACTATCTACGGAGGGACGACACTTGGAGTCCTAAAGACTTGTTCTTGTTCGGTTCGGGCGCAGCTAGGGAAGGCACGCAACAAAGAGTATGCATCTAAACTATGCTAAATGATTATGTGTAAATAATATGTTTCCTGGCTTTATGGTTTTTTCGCATGATTTATGAACTGTCATATGAATCATAACCTAACAGGTGCTTCGGATCCACCGGCACTCGAACCAGAAGCCATTGCTTCTTCCACTCATGGACCGAAGAGACATACGGATACGCGGTCATATAGAGGGTCTTGCCTTTCCGTTTATTCTTATTGTTGATGGCCCACCAACTGGGCTCGGCATTCGAGTTTCAGACGAGCTCGTGCATCTCCTTGAAAGCTTCAATAGAGGTCTCGTAGTCGAGGTAGTCGCGCATCCAGCGATACCCCACAATATGCCGCATAGACTTCGGCGTCAGTTCAGCCAAGGAGATATTGTACTCCTCCAACACACGAGCAATAAACGGATCCATAGGGAACCGAAGACCATAGTCAAAATGGTGGAGGTATACAGCAATATGGTTCGGAGGAGGACGAGTCACCCTTGCATGCTTCTGAGTAGGGAGCTCGCACCAGTAGCCCAAGGCGTACTGAATACCATAAAGATCCTCGGCCAGCCGATGATAGTGCCCCTTTCTCGCATCAACTAACCAATTTCCATCAACTGCCGTACCGTCAGGCCCATCAATCTCGGATTGGTCATTGAAGAGGGGCGCGAGCCTCCCCGCCGGGTCAGCTTCTTCCCATCTCCTCGGAAAGAAAGACCGAATTGGAAAACGGCCAGTAATACCAGTTCCTCGACTGGACTCAGCACGAGCTTCATTCTCCGAGCCCTCTTCAGCATCAACCTCGGAAGAGACCTGCTTTACCTTCTCCTCAGGAACCCGATTCTCTTCCTCATCACTAGAGGAGGACACCACACCGGACTTCTTCTTCCATCTCCCCCCAGCCATGGCGGAGTTAAAAATGCCGAAGAACACAGAAAAGGGTAGAAAGAAAAGAAAACGGGAAACAAAATTACCTTTCCCGACACGGAAAACGCCGATGAAACGAACGAAGTAAGATCCCGAAGCAGATTCTCAGTGAATTTGCGAAGATCTGAAGAAAACACTCGAAGAAACCGCTGGAATTCTTGGGAAGTTTGGAGAGATTTGAGCGAATAAAGTTTTGAAATGAAGAAAAGAGGCGATATTTATAGGCCACGATCTAAAAACCGCCCAACTTCCACTTTATTCCCAACCAATTAATCAAAGACACTTCCGAGGACTCTTCTCGACACTTGTTCCACAAATACACGAATCCAAATGCTTCCTTTTGAAAAAGGGAGGGAACTTTTGGACTTCTGACAGCTGGAAACCCACCCATTTAATCCTAAATGGGCTGGGTCTGGGGGGGCATGTTGTTTGGGTTCCCAATTGAATATCAATTGAGCCACTAAGTCCAAAGCCCAATGGCTCAACACAACAAACACCAAACCCATTGTTACTCAACATGGCTATTCAGCCACCAACAAGGCCCACGGCCCAACGGTAATAAATGACCTATGGGCACATTTATTACACA
The DNA here is from genome assembly GCF_020520425.1 of Spinacia oleracea. Taxonomy (NCBI): domain Eukaryota; kingdom Viridiplantae; phylum Streptophyta; class Magnoliopsida; order Caryophyllales; family Amaranthaceae; genus Spinacia; species Spinacia oleracea. Next base: position 153,546,148 of record NC_079489.1, read on the forward strand.
AACACTATAAATAGGCCGCCAAGGCTCACACCTCAAGGTACGTCCAATTTTCGCCTTAAGACTACTCTCTAGAGAATTTCTCTCTAGAATCCGAGCATCGTTCTTACTTAGGCATCGGAGGGGCTTTCCTCGGAAACACCCCCGAGGCTAGTAACGTTGTCATTGTGCAGGTAAATTCGGACACAACTCATTCAAGCTACCAAGATCTTCAACACACTCGAAAGGGCCTTCATTCGAAGCCCATTGTTTCAACACCGGAACAACACCGATCTCATGCATTTTATTAGAAATATCACTATGGGGAGACCAGATAAAATCTTCAAGGCACGAGATAAAACGTTTTCCTAATAGTATTTTATCGACCCACAATGGAACAATCGGGTTCATGATAACACTATTGAGATACAATGAAGAATCAATTGATATTGTGTGTTCTCACAAAATCAATCCAACAAGAATTTGTGTTTATCACTCAAATATCTCACTTTGAAGAAATAGTTTGCAAGAAGATTCCTCCAATGTATGCAGGTGTAATTCATATGTTAACCATGATATTAAATGTGTCATAAGTACTCCATATATAGAGTTCTTAATGAAGAGTCACCGTTGGAAATAATATCCAACGGTTACATCCAAGCAACCGTCACAAAAATGCTCAAAATGGACACTTTCTCCATTCGCCCGACGGGCGGGATTCGCCCGATCGGGCGCGCGTGCAACATTTAATTTCTCAAGAAATTCGCCCGACGGGCGGGCTAATGCAACGCCAAAACCATTGCAATAGCCTAAATAACCGTTACATCCGCTTGGAATAAACTCTAAACATTATACTACCTCCTCAACTCCTAGTATAATACACACTTCCCATTTAACTCATAAACCCATTTACTCTATAAATGTTCCAACACATTTCCACAACCACGACCTCTATCACGAAAATTTTCTCTGTCATGACTACAACTTCCTTCATATGTGTTGATTCCTGGGTTTTGATGATGACAAGCTTACACTCTACTGATTGTTTGATTAAAGAATGACAGGAACATGTAACTATAAGTAAGAACAAATACGCGAAGAAACAAAGCTGAGAAGCTACGAAGAAATTAAGTCCAAAGCTATGAAGAAATCAAGACCAAAGTATATGGAAAGATTAAATCGTGGACTAAGGAGTCTGAAGCACAACAAGTCCTATGAGTCCAGAAAGGTATAAGATTAGTGTATTCAAATACAGCTTAGTATGGGAACAGAGTATTTCGAAGAGTCCTAGTTGAATCTTGAATCTAAAGAAAATCGGTTTTTGTTTTTCTAAAGATAAACATCGAGGATTAAAACTGATTTTACTATCCTACTTAAAGTTATACTCTTAAAGTTTTTAAGTTGATTTACAACTCTCAGATTAGTAAAGATAGGATTTATCTAAACGCGTTTTTAAAGAAACTGTTTGCGAAAATCTATCTTTCGAAAAGAGTCCTAACTAGTGTTGGATTAGAATCTAGGGTAAAAGCTTGGATTCTTATAAATAGACCTTAAGATCTTCACGAAACTTTTATCAGACTTTTTACTATTAAACCGGAAGCTTTCAGGTATCACCCTTAAAGTTTTAATCTTTAAAGTGTCTGTTCCTGTTCCCATATAGAGCAGTATTTGTTACTTGGTTTTATATCTTGTGTTAGTATTAGTTTAATATCTATTCCTTTCATTATTGTGTTGAGTTATTGTATGATAAGCCTGAGTCAGGCTTACTTAGGAAAGAGTGAAGATCTCGCAAGAGATCTGTGAGGTGAAGCAGTTGAGGGACTGTTTTCATAAGGGAAAGAACAAAGAGGGTTGTTCCTAGTCATCTGTAATCAGAGGCGATTAAAAGATTGTGGCCCGAGTAGATTAGGCTTGTAAAGAAACTGAGTTGTTTTTCCTAATTAGTGAATGTGTTTAAGTCCCCAAAGGGGCCGTGGTTTTTTCCTCTCTATTGGGCCTAGAGAGTTTTCCACGCTAAATCTTGCTTGCATATTTTACTGTTTCTGTTCCTAGTAGTTTAATTTTTGTAAAACCGTAAAATATCAATTCACCCCCCCTCTTGAGGAACTCTGTGAAACTAACAATTGGTATCAGAGCCAGAACCTTTAACTGCAGGTAACTCTGTCGGGAAAAACGATTCTGAAGCTATGAACACTAATGAGAAACTAGAAGAGGGATACTCAACACAACGACCTCCAATGTTTAGTGGCAAGTACTATTCGTATTGGAGAAACAGGATGGAGATCTTCATTAAGGCTGAGAACTATCAAGTATGGAGAGTTATTGAAGTAGGAGACTTCCAAGTCACTAAGCTAAATACCTCTGGAGAAACTGTTCCTAAGCCGATTGCTGAATTTGACAAAGTCGACTATGAAAAGCTTGAACTTAATGCCATGGCTGTCAAAATTCTGCACTGTGGACTAGGTCCAAACGAGCACAATAGAGTAATGGGCTGCAAGAATGCGAAGCAGATTTGGGATCTGCTCCAGGTCACTCATGAAGGAACAAACGAAGTCAAAAGATCAAAGATTGATCTCTTAATGCACCAGTATGAGCTGTTCACCATGAAGCCCTCTGAAACAATTCAAGACATGATCACTCGCTTCACGAACATCATCAATGAACTGAACTCTCTTGGAAAAATCATAACTCCTGAGGAACAAGTTAGGAAGGTTCTAAGAAGTCTTCCCCAAGATCCCTGGATGGCCAAGGTTACGGCTCTTCAGGAAACCAAAGACTTCACCAAATTTAACCTGGAACAACTGGCTGGATCTCTCTTAACTCATGAACTGCAATTGAATGCACGACCTTCAGAGAATACCAAAAATAGGGCCCTTGCTCTAAAAACTGAAAATGATGAAAACTCTGAAGAAGATGAGGAGACAACTCTATTTGCTAGGAGATTCAGAAGAATGTTTAGGAACTATAAAGATGGAGATCACAGAGGCAAACCAAATCGAAAATTCTCCAAAACCGATACTGGATGCCATAAGTGTGGAAACTTGGAACATCGCATTAGGGAATGTCCTCTCTGGGATCAAGAACGAGGAAAAGGAAAGGAAACAGCCAAAGACAAATATAAAGATAACAGGAATTCATTCTCCAAAACTGAGGTAAGAAAAGCCATGATTGCTGCATGGGGAGACACTTCTTCAGATGAGGAACAGGAACAACCCAACGGAGAAACAGCTCACCTGTGCCTTGTAGCTGAACACGAAGAAGATGGATCAGACTCAGAAGATGAATCTCTTTCTAAATTAGAACTGTTTGACTTGCTTTCCTGTCTCACGAGTGACTATGAGGATCTCCTAAAAGAAAAGCTAGATTCTGATAAGAAACACCAGACCACCATAAAGGAACTCACTGAGGAGCTAGAATGGACTAAAAATACAAACATAGATATAGAAAATCGTTTCTTCAGTCTCTTTGATCAGAACCTCCACATAAAAGAAATCTGTGAAGCCTTGCGAAATGAGAACTCCTGGCTAAAGAAAGAATTGATTGACCTAGAAGTAGCCAAGACTAAAACCCTTTATAAAAGTGAACTAGAAAGAACTCAACTGGAACTAGTCAAGATTCACCAAGAAAAGACCAACCTAGAAGATGAATTGGCTAGAAAGACTAGACACAGAATAGAAGGAACACCTAAATGGATAGAAGAAGCTAGAACCAAACGCACAAAAGGGTTAGGTTTCAATCATAAGAAACGTCACCCTAGAAAGACCAGAGTAGATCTCTACAGTGACATAGTATGCTCCTTTGTGGTCTAATTGGTCATTATAGAGACTCATGCCCCAAAAACCAAAGAGGCTTGGAAAAGAACATTGAACACACCAGGACTAAATGGGTAAAGAAGAGCGATTTGATTCCAAGCAAGGAACCCAAGCTATGCTGGGTTCCTAAAAACTCTAACTACAATTTTCATGCAGGTCGAAGTGAGGGGGAACAACACATGGTACCTAGATAGCGGTTGTTCCAAGCACATGACAGGAGACAGAAACAAATTTCTCTCACTCACGAACTATGAAGGTGGAACTGTGACTTTTGACGATAATAAGAAAGGTAACATCATTGGCATTGGTAAGGTCGGTAAGTCAAAGTCTCACTCCATCGATAACGTATTTTTAGTTGAAGGTCTAGGACATAGCTTGTTAAGCATCTCTCAATTCTGTGACAAAGGAAATTATGCTAAATTCTTCTCGAATAAATGTCTAATTATCAACAGTAACACTGAAACAGTGATCTTAGAGGGACAGAGGAAAGGGAACACATATGTGGTCAACCTTAACTCTGTTCCTCACTCCAATCTGACCTGTCTCAGCGTTATTGAAGATGATCCATTATTATGGCATAAAAGATTTGGTCATGCTAGTTTTTCTCTAATGAACAAGTTGAATTCAAAAAATTTAGTCACAGGTCTTCCGAATACAAAGTTCGCAAAATTATCAGTATGTGATGCCTGTATCAAAGGAAAACAAGTAAGGACTTCTTTTAAATCTAAGGGAGTAATCAGTACAACAAGACCACTGGAGCTGATCCACATGGATTTATGCGGACCTATGAGAACTCAAAGCAGAAGTGGAAAGAGATATGTGCTCGTAATTGTATATGACTTCTCAAGATACACATGGGTAATTTTCCTAGCTAGCAAGGAAGAAACATTTGAAAAATTCGTGGCTTTCGCCTCTAGGGTCCAACGACAAAGCAATCACAAACTGGTCCACATCAGATCAGATCATGGTACAGAATTCCAAAACAAGAAATATGATGACCTATGTAAAGAGTCAGGAATATATCATAACTTCTTTGCACCTAGAACACCTCAACAGAATGGTGTAGTAGAAAGAAACAACTGAACTCTTGAAGACATGACAAGGACAATGCTGATTGCTAGTGGACTTCCAAAAAGTTTCTGGGCCGAAGCTCTAAACACAGCATGCTATGTGCTCAATCGAGTATTAATTAGAGCCATCAAAAACAAAACCCCATATGAATTATACAGAGGAAGAAAACCCTCTATAACACATCTCAGAATCTTTGGATGCAAATGTTTCGTCCACAACAATGGAAAAGATCAACTGGGAAAATTTGATGCACGAAGTGATGAAGCTATATTCTTGGGATATGCCTCAAACAGTAAAGCATATCGAGTATTCAACAAAAGGACCATGTGCATGGAAGAAAGCATACATATTATATTTGATGAAACTGACTCCCAAAACTTTGTTACAGGTACAACCCCTGACGGAAACTTCGAACTAGGACTCACAAGAGAAACAGAAGACGAAGAAGTAAGAAGGACTTCTCAAATAGAAGAACACGCTCAGAATGAAGAAACACCTGAAGGTGGCACAGTTGAAGTGGAACAGATACAAACTGAAGATCATATAAAACCAAATGCTCAAGTGGAACAGCGTGCTGAAGAAGTCACTACACCATTCCAACCCAGACCTTGGAAACATCAAAGCTCACATCCACTTGACCAAATAATTAGTGATCTTGGACGAGGAACAACTACGAGATCACAACTTAAAAACTTTTGTGCTTTCTATGCCTATTTATCCATGATTGAACCTAAAAATTATAAAGAGGCACTAACTGACTCTGATTGGATCATTGCCATGCAGGAGGAACTCAATGAATTCGAAAGGAATAAAGTATGGCATCTTGAGCCCACACCCTTAACCAATAGAGTAATAGGTTTAAAGTGGGTATTCCGAAACAAACAAGACGAACATGCAACTATCACTAGGAATAAAGCCAGATTGGTCGTCAAGGGGTACAATCAGCAAGAAGGGATAGATTTTGAAGAGACCTTTGCTCCAGTTGCCAGAATGGAAGCAATATGCATACTTATAGCATTTGCATCATACATGGGGTTCAAACTCTATCAAATGGATGTAAAATGTGCGTTCCTAAACGGACATCTCAAAGAGGAAGTCTATGTGGAACAACCACCAGGATTTGAAGATCCAGAATACCCCTCACATGTATACAAGCTAGACAAAGCACTATATGGACTGAAGCAAGCTCCAAGAGCATGGTATGAACGTCTCTCTCACTTCCTACTAGACAATAAATTCAATCGAGGTAAGGTTGATAGAACCCTGTTCCTTAAGTCAAGAAATACAGACATACTAATCGTTCAAATCTATGTTGATGATATTATATTTGGTGCTACTAACGAAGATCTTTGCAAGGAATTCTCTGACTTAATGCAACAAGAATTTCAAATGAGCATGATGGGAGAACTTAACTTCTTCCTGGGTCTCCAAATCAAAAAAACGGAACAAGGCATCATGATACTTCAACAGAAATACATAAAGGATCTCATCAAGAAATATGGAATGGAGTCTGCTAAAAGCAATCATACTCCAATGGGAACAACCATGAGACTAGATGAGGATCAAGAAGGTAAAAGTGTTGACCAAACAAGATACAGAGGTATGATAGGTTCTTTACTTTATCTCACAGCAAGCAGACCAGACATTGCATTCAGTGTAGGTGTCTGTGCCCGCTTTCAATCTAATCCAAAAGAATCTCATCTTACAGCAGTCAAAAGAATTCTAAGATATCTAAAAGGAACAGATGATTTATGCTTATGGTACCCTAACTATGATCACTTTGACCTCAAAGGATATACAGATGCTGACTATGCATGTGATTTAGTAAACAGAAAAAGCACATCAGGAATGGTTCAGTTCCTAGGAGCATGTGCAGTTTCCTGGGCTTCCAAGAAACAAAACACCGTGGCATTATCCACAACAGAAGCAGAATATGTAGCTGCCGCTTCATGCTGTTCCCAAATGCTATGGATCAAACAACAACTTAGAGACTTTGGTATGAAATTAAAATGTGTTCCTATCCTGTGCGACAACACTAGTGCCATATGCATATCAAAGGATCCAGTCCACCACTCAAGAGTTAAACACATTCACATTCGACATCATTTTTTAAAAGAATACGTGGAAAAGGAACTGGTCAAACTCGAATTCTGCCCCACAGAAGATCAAGTAGCTGACATCTTGACCAAACCACTTAACAGGGACAGACACGACAAGCTAAGGTTAGAACTTGGTATGATACGAATACAATGATAACTGTTACCCTTACTTATTTTCTAACCTCACTGGCTATTATTATGGAAAAAAAAATTATGTCTTCGTTTTTTTTTAAAGTAATCTTTCTTATTGAATGGACTAACAATCAGACTCAGATTGCAAAATCCAGTTGTGCATTACCACAGCCACGTCTGCACACTATTAAGGTAATCGCACTTGTTTCCAATACTTGCATTCAATTAGAGGTCTAAGTGGGAATACTAAAAATGAATGGAAAGCATTTAATTTGATTCATCGAATCTTACAAAACCCGGTGCATGCATTACTATTCCATTTTCTTCACTCAAACACGCTTCCCACACTCCGATTCCCAACACAAAACTCTTCCCATTCCAATCATTCCGCCTATAAAAATCGCGGAACATCCCCTCCTTCTCATCAAATCCCCAATTTTTAAATTTCAAAAAATATCTTATCTCTCCTAGTAAATCGCAACTGCCACCCCTATAAAATCATGACCCTCTACAAACTTCAATTCCAAAACCCTACAAATTCATCTTCTCCTTCTGAACCCATAATCACCGTTATACCTCTTCAAACCATTCATCCAGAAACAATGCCTCCCAAACAACCAACTCCCAAACCATCAGCTGCAAAATCCACTGCAAAACTCACCACCAAACGAAAGCTGGTCATGAAGAAGGAAGTCGCCGCTTTGACTCAGGGGGAACCTCACCTTCCAATGGAGAAGAAGGTAAAACTCGAACCCACAAAATTTTTCTATTTTCCCCCCGATCGTATGCTCCCTGGTCTTAGCATTGATTTTGCGTGGTGTCGAGAAGTAGGGTTTGTAGAGTTGTTGGAGTCGATCGAATCTCAGGGTTGGACTTATCTTTTTGAGGTTTGTTCTAAAGCTTGCATATATCCAGAAGCAATGGGGGAATTTTGCTCTAATTTTGTCAATCAAAAGGGGGTTTGTCACTCTGAAGTTAATGGGAAGCAATTTAGCTTCGATGCTGAGAAATTGGGCTGCTGGTTCAAAGTCCCTGTATTAGAAGAGGAGGTCTATCACAAGGGTAAGGGTCAAATTGAGCTTGGGGGTGCGACAATGAAGGAAGTTTACTCTTATTTTGGGGGTCAAGGTAAGCACCCAAAAGCTCTCAACCAGTCTGTCCTGACTCCTTTTCAAAAAGTTCTTTTCAATGTGGTACGAAAGGGTCTTGTTCCGCGTCATGAAAAACGGGCTTTGGCAAGCAGGTTAGATCTAATATACATCATTCTCTCAGAATCCCAACGCCAAATAAACTTTCCTGCAGTTTTTATTTCCCATCTCACTCACTCCATCTCCCAGAACAACATGATTGGGTATGGCTCTCTTCTTACCTTCATCATGAGAAAGGTAGGAGTTGACCTTACTCTTTACACTGCTGAACCTCTTACTTCAGCCCATATTCTTAACAAAGCTTGCTTGAATGGGATTAGTCTGAGTGTGGTTGATGGAGTAGTCTGTGTTGGTAAGTCGAATGTTGGAGATACCACACCACAGGAAGATGAGGGAGAAGAGGATGTAGATGACGAGGAGTTTTCTAAAGAAGAGGGTGAGGTGGCCTTTCCCTGTCAAGAAGAAGAGGGCCAGTCAGAGGATGTGTCTCACACTGAGTGCCAAAAAGAAAAAAGCCCTATACCAGCCACCTCACCTATCAAACAACCTAATCTCTCGCCTGTGTCTACTTAGCCCATTCGCCGTAGCAGCCGTCTTGCCAGTTCCTCCAAGGGAGTACCTCCGGTGTATCGGGTTGAGGACTCTGACTCAGACAAAGAAGGTGAAACCCAGTCAGCTGCTCCCTCACCAGATGGCTCAATTCAGCTCCTAATGACCAAGGTAGATCAACTGCAGCTGGACAATGTTGTTCTGTTATCTGCTGTCACATCTTTACAGGAGCTGATACACAAGATGCAGCAGGACCAAGCTGAGTTCTTCAATGACATGACGGAGCGCCTCGCTGACATGGTCATAGAAGAAGTGGCGAATGCTGAAGATGCTGCTCCCCAAACCTGACCCTGCCAAAGACTTTGCTTACCCCACCCCATATATTTTGTTGTCTCATAAACAATTTCATCTTTGCTTGCTCTTTGAACAATTTCTTTTGGTTGGTTTTTGATGCGCCAGGTTTATGACTAATGCTCATTAGTGCGCTTTTCCTACGTTCTGATAGTTGACCCACATTGACTTGTAGGATTTTTGCTTGTATTGTGCTCTATGTTGCGTTTTCCTTGTTTTGCTTGCAGGGGTGCGGTCAAAATCGTTGACCGACTTGAGCTGCATGATGCCTATCTGATTGAAAGGGTAACATAGTTCACATATATTCTTTCTTCTGTTTTGTGAAATCGTTTTTCCACTGCACCCTTTTTGATAATTCCAAAGGGGGAAGATATTGAGAGGGCAACTTGTGTTCAAAACTGTTTGTATCTATACGTGGGTTCGAAACCTCAGTGACACATCTGTTCCTGGTTAAGATTGATTTTGGTACTTGACTGTCAGGTTACATGTTTCATTCCTTAGTCATTTGTACATATTTTATTCTTATCAAGTTGTAAGGTTGTCATCATCAAAAAGGGAGAAATTGTTGATTCCTGGGTTTTGATGATGACAAGCTTACACTCTACTGATTGTTTGATTAAAGAATGACAGGAACAGGTCACTATAAGTAAGAACAAATACGCGAAGAAACAAAGCTGAGAAGCTACGAAAAAATTAAGTCCAAAGTTATGAAGAAATCAAGACCAAAGTATATGGAAAGATTAAATCGTGGACTAAGGAGTCTGAAGCACAGCAAGTCCTATGAGTCCAAAAGGTATAAGATTAGTGTATTCAAATACAGCTTAGTATGGGAACAGAGTATTTCGAAGAGTCCTTGTTGAATCTTGAATCTAAAGAAAATCGGTTTTTGTTTTTCTAAAGATAAACATCGAGGATTAAAACTGATTTTACTATCCTACTTAAAGTTATACTCTTAAAGTTTTTAAGTTGATTTACAACTCTCAGATTAGTAAAGATAGGATTTATCTAAACGCGTTTTTAAAGAAACTGTTTGCGAAAATCTATATTTCGAAAAGAGTCCTAACTAGTGTTGGATTAGAACCTAGGGTATAAGCTTGGATTCTTATAAATAGACCTTAAGATCTTCACGAAACTTTTATCAGACTTTTTACTATTAAACCGGAAGCTTTCAGGTATCACCCTTAAAGTTTTAATCTTTAAAGTGTTTGTTCCTGTTCCCATATAGAGCAATATTTGTTACTTGGTTTTATATCTTGTGTTAGTATTAGTTTAATATCTATTCGTTTCATTATTGTGTTGAGTTATTGTATGATAAGCCTGAGTCAGGCTTACTTAAGAAAGAGCGAAGATCTCGCAAGAGATCTGTGAGGTGAAGCAGTTGAGGGACTGTTTTCATAAGGGAAAGAACAAAGAGGGTTGTTCCTAGTCATCTGTAATCAGAGGCGATTAAAAGATTGTGGCCCGAGTAGATTAGGCTTGTAAAGAAACTGAGTTGTTTTGCCTAATTAGTGAATGTGTTTAAGTCCCCAAAGGGGCCGTGGTTTTTTCCTCTCTATTGGGCCTAGAGAGTTTTCCACGCTAAATCTTGCTTGCATATTTTACTGTTTCTGTTCCTAATAGTTTAATTTTTATAAAACCGTAAAATATCAATTCACCCCCCTCTTGAGGAACTCTGTGAAACTAACAATATGCCAATCATTTGACTGCCATTTACCAGACGAACACCCCTCCACTTTAAATGTTGTCTCTTCTACTTTTTACAGGTTTTTCAAACCTTTCTTCATGAGCCATCAAGGAACTCATCAACTCACCAAAATTATAAGATGATAGGTCCATAGACTCCAAGATTGACGTGGCAACATATTATAATCTTTGTGTAGAGTGTAGATTCTTCAACACCTGGCGAACAAGAGTATTATTGAGGATTGTTTCACCATAAATCCTCATTTAACCCATAATACCAGACATTTTAGATAAAATACTTCGTATATGTTTTCCATTCCAGTGCAATGCCATACACTTTAATCATGTTACATTATTAAATTGAATTTTTAATACGTTTTCCATTCCAATGGCGAGAAGAGATATATTTTACATTTTAGAGGGGTTATAATTGGAGATATCATTGTTTCTGGTACAGAAGTTCCTATAAAAATGGGAAGTGTCTTACCTTTGACCGATATGTCCTTAGGCACGGCCATACATAACATAGAAATCACACTTGGAAGGGGTGGACAATTAGCTAGAGCAGCGGGTGCTGTAGCGAAGCTGATTGCAAAAGAGGGGATCGGAAATCGGCCACATTAAAATTAATTACCTTCTGGGGAGGTCCGTTTGATATCCAAAAATTGCTCGGCAACAGTCGGACAAATGGAAAATGTTAGATTGAACCAAAAAAGGGTGGGTAGAGCCGGATCTAAGCGTTGGCTAGGGAAAAAGTGTGATTAAAAAAAAAAAGTACTATACTAGATGAACTATTTTAAAGGTACAAAGTAGAGGTTGTGTTTGATAAACAACTTTAAGCTTAAGAGTGAAGTCTAATCTAAATACTTCGTGTATTATTTTTACATCATTACAAGAATAGCTATTTATTAGTAATATCACAATGGATTATTCTTGGGTGAACCTGATCCACGATAATATTAGTGTGGATCCAAAACTAATACTTTTCTCTAGCACCCTTTATACATACATACAAACCTTTATTGTTTATATAGTAACTATAATAAATTAAACAGCAAAATTCTTAGATATAGTAACCATTTTTTCAATCATAGTAACCCTGTGTTTTTAAAAGCGAATTGTGAGTTAAAATCTCATTATTCAAACATAACATGTAGCAACTACACCAATTTGATTATTTTCCCCCCATAATAATCTTAATAAACATGCCAAATAAAATTATGCACAAGTTTTTGACATATTTTTAGACATGGTTCACAATAAATTTAGTGTAGACCGGGTCCATTTAAGAATTGATGTATCGCAATTTACTGCGTATATCAAAATCTGGGCCGGATCAGACCGAGCTTTAACACAAAAAAACATGTCCAAACCCATATATATATATATATATATATATATATATATATATATATATATATATATATATATATATATATAGCTGACTTTTAGGAAACAAAGTATTTTCGGGCCGGGATCGAGGCTTTAGTTTTCAAAAACATCTTTTAGGTTGCCCAAACCCGTAAGTTTTGGATCGGGCCGTGTCGGGCTAGCGGGCTACTGTAGTTGAACAAGGGTCTATTAAGAGAATTCTATTCTCCCTAACAAGTTAGCAACCCACAAGTTGTCCACCAAACCCATCTTCCTCTCCCTAATGTTGTTGAGTTTTATAACTAACAATTACTCCGTATACTACTACATAACAATTAACAACTAACCACTCACCACTTTATAAATTATAACCACAACATTCTCCCATTAATCACAAAATAATTCTCTAAAAACAAAATAAAAATGGTGAACCTCGTGGAAGCTCAAAAGCCCCTCCTCCACGGCCTTATGAAAATGGCCGGAATCCGCCCAACAACGGTGGAGCTTGAACCCGCGGGTACGTCCATGTCTTTCTGGGTACCCGCAGAATCACTCCCAAAACCCAACAAAAAACCCAGTAAGAAGCCCGAAAGGCCCAAACCCGTGGTAGTCCTAATCCATGGGTTCGCCGCCGAGGGGCTAGTGACGTGGCAATTCCAAGTAGGAGCACTCACTAAAAAATACTCAGTCTACGTGCCGGACCTCCTCTTTTTCGGGAAATCCTGCACCGGTGCCACCGACAGGTCTCCGACGTTTCAGGCGGAGTGTTTGGCGGCGGCGCTGTCGAAGCTGGGTATCACCAGGTGTACACTGGTGGGGTTCAGTTATGGCGGGATGGTGGCGTTTAAGCTGGCGGAGATGCGGCCGGACTTGGTGGAGGCGGTGGTGGTTTCGGGGTCGATATTGGCAATGACGGAGTCGATCAGTGTGGCGGAGTTGAATAGGATGGGGTTTAAGTCTTCGTCGGAGTTGTTGTTGCCGACGTCGGTAAAAGGTTTGAAGAGTTTGCTTAAGATTGCTACTCATAAGAAGTTGTGGTTTCCTGATTGCTTGCACAAAGATTACCTTGAGGTAAAACTTAATTACAAACTAATCACTTATTAACTTTTTTGCTAAATTATAATGTGGTTTTGTTTTATAATTCACTAATTATCCGTACGTAAATTATGTAGCATCTGTACCGTTACTTTCTCTAGTTGGTTAAAATTTTCATTTTTCAACTTCTTTTATTTTTAGAAACAGTCTACTTGGTATATCAATTAACAGAACAAAGTATAGTGATTAAGGGTGTGTGAATAAAACATTTGATTAGGTGAATCAGGTGTTATGCAATAGGCAAAAACATGCTTTGAGGATTGTAATAACTAATTAATTAAGTTTATACGCACGGAGTAAATGAGTAATACGTGTTGTTATTGAGTCCGGATCATCTAGAGTTTTAATAAAACTCTACAAGGTAGAGTTGTATCTAAACCATACATTTTAAAATCAATGGCTCATATTTTTTAGAAAGATAATATATGAACCATTGATTTTTCATTCAATGGTTGATATGTTCAAACTCTACCTTGTAGAGTTATTTTAGAACTCTAAAGGATCCAAAACCGTTGTTATTGTTTCATTATTCCACAATAAGATTTACCGCTAGGTTGTTGTCAATTTTATTTTTTTTCGAAAAACTGGTGAGTCACAAGGTTATTTCAAATTATAAATGGACATGCTTCAGTCCAGTATGTGACTTATCATTCACATATTTTTAGCCTCTATTACTAAGCCAAAACCTTACCAATTGAGGTTGGCATGAGTGGTTAAGGGCCTCTTGCTCCTTAACCAAGGTCTCGGGTTCGAGCCTTGGGAATGGAAAAAATCTCAACTGGGAGGGATGCTGCCCATCGAGGTACCCATGCAAACTCCCACGGGAGATTACCCCCGAAAGCGGTGGGAACTCCTCGTAGTAGAACCAAAAAAAAAACTAAGCCAAAACCTAGCTCATTGGTACATTATTATTGTTATTGTTGTTAAATGATTTGATTTGGAAGCGTACTTGATTTGTTATCGTTGTATAACTACGAGTATATCAAGTAAATGTGACTACACTAGTTGATCGAGTTGGCATAAAACATCACCACCACAAGAAAAGAAAAGAAAAAAAGCACAACAACATCATCACGAGCACGTAATCATGGGCTACGCTCCAGCCAACTTTTTTTTTTGGAAAAACACGACAAAACACGTTAAACTGAATGAAATCAGGTTAAGACACGTAAACACAACAAAACCTGACACATTTGGTCGTGCCTCAGCTCGGCCACTTTTTTTAAAATTTTCGAAACGACGCACACATAACTTGTGGGCTTGGCATAGACAAAACGTATGTTTAGACGTAAGGTAAGCAGACTCAACACAGTCCAGCCCGCCCGCACGGCCCGAATTACCATCTTTATCAATGAGCCACGTTAATTAATGTTATTTTGCCTTGTGTAGCTAGTGTTGTTAGTTCAACCAACTACACCTAATTGTTTTGGAATGCCGGACTAAGACTTTTCGTATTGAATGTTATTAAATCGAATGTAGATAGAAATTGAAGATGTCTGAATCTATGAAAGATGAGTGCAGTAGTAGGGTTTTAAACTTTTAATAGATACATGTTCATTAATTTTTCTGAATTAAATGTTTACTTGTAACGAAAGCTACCTGGTCCGTACGGGTTTAAGTTTAATATTATGAAAATGACATTATTGACATTTGACAGGTGATGTTTACCAATAGAAAGGAGAGAAGTGAACTCCTTGAAGGTTTAGTCATTGCCAACCAAAACCCTGATATTCCTAATTTTCCACAGGTCCATCTCTCTCTAGCTTTCCCTACCATTTATTTATTTATTTATTTTGCGTGAATAAGCCCCATGGACAGGGGCGGAGCCCGGGGGTGGGGTGGGTCATGACCCCCTACGGCTATGAATAATTACTAAATATTGCAGTTATAAGCATACAAAATAAGTAGCTGAGATGGTAAATGTAAACTCATACGACATTTTTAATAGCCCATCACATGTTTAACTACACAAGGCATTAGTATAGTGGGTTAAGACCTCATTGGTATTTTTGTGTGATTGCTGAGTAGATTAAATAATCTTCACACTTCGGTTTGACAAGAGGACTAAACAATAGTAATAAAATATTTAAACGCAGTACGTACTACAGAGTATGTAGTAGAAGTACTTTGTATTAATAGTAATAACACGGAGTAATCAGATAAGGTTGAGTGAGATATATTCCTTTCGTCCCATAATATAGTGTATGTTTTCCATTTTGAATGTCTTAAAATGATGTGTCTAGTTTGACAATTTCTTATTTAATCAATTAATTTTTGTCCAATATACTTTTATAGTTTTATCAAACAATTTAAATACGCAAATTGTTCTACTTTTAATTACAAAACATGCGCCCATACTTAATGTTTGTGCAATGAAAAATTGTGTTGTTGATTTTTTTTATATTCAACAATCTTCTCTCTCCTCCGCACCTTATTGTATATATTTTTTTTAAATACGGAGTATGTATTTTTATAATAGGTACTCCCTCCGTCCCGGAATATTCGACCCGGTTTGACCGCCACAGAGTTTAAGGGACTTGAATTGACATATTTAATTTAATAGGTAGTAGTTGATAGTGAGGTATTATTTTAATGTAGTTAGTGGGAGGTGGGTTAAGAGGTGGGGTTGGGGGAGAGTAGGGGTTGAATTTTTAATTATTTTTTGTATGGAGTAGGGGGTAGGTGGGTTAATAGGGGTGGAGTGAGAAATAATATAATATTGTTAGAATATTTCCATTTTTAGAAACAGGTCAAGTATTAAGGGACGGTCCGATAAGGAAAACAGGTCAAGTATTCCGGAACGGAGGGAGTACAATATTAGTTGTTCAAGTTGTTTTTTAAATTCTTTATAATATATTACGGGACTGATGGAGTATTTAGTCATATAAGATGTTTTTCCTTACGTATTAAACCAAAAAACGAAAGAGTAAAGAAGAAAAAAAAAGAAAAAAGCCTTAAGATCATGTTAACAACATGTAGGCTCCGTTTGGTAGGGCGTAAAACGTTTTCATTGTAAAATGATTTTCCATGGAAAACACTTTTCAAGGAAAAAACAATTCCAAACTAGTTTTTCTTTGTTTGATAACTTAAAGGAAAATGGGAGAAGATGGTGAAGATTGAGGGGAAGAAAGGAGAGGGAGGTAAGGAAGAAAGAAGGAAAAGTGGTTTCCCTCCTTTTCAAGTGGAAAAGGGTTTTTCACCTTTGAGGGAGTCATGGAAAATTGTTTTACATCCTTTTACCCAACCAAACAACGTAAAATGATAGAAAAGGGGAAAATCGTTTTCCATGAAAACGTTTCACGCCCTACCAAACGGAGCCTTATTGTTACTTGTTTTCTATCTTACTTGTTGCCTATCTCCCTCTTTCACAATCCAATAGTCCATACTTCAATTTTCTACTATATTATTATAATATTTTTTATCCTAAATTATTTTTCCTGGTTTTTATACACAGAAAATCCATCTGTTATGGGGAGAAAGTGATCAAATTTTCACGATTGACATTGCGCAGCAAATGAAAGAGTAAGTTCCACTCTCCTTACCTTTGCTCCCCATTTTAATTACTACTCCGTACCATAGTAGATCGATCACACTTCACAATTATTTGTCCAAATTTTGTTGATTAGTAGGGGTGTAAATTGGATGGATTGGATTGGACTTTGCCAAGTCCAAATCCAATCTAAAAATTTTTGGACTTGGATATTTGAGTCCGAGTTCGATTCAAACTTTCCTCGAATCTGATCCATAAAAAAAAAAAAAAACAGTCCGAATCCAGTCCAATTCGGTCCGAATTTTTCTTAGAAAAAGAAACTTCATTTTAATTCTTTTTTATAAAAAAGTTAAACTCAAATATTTCGATCATAATGCAAATAATATTGTAACCGGCTAACTTTTCTGACACATAAAATAAAATATACGAGTACTAAATATTGCTTATGAAATGTTTTAATACCTACAACTACAAGTTACTCCTCCATAAAGCGTAAATAAATAATCATTAAGCAATAGATATAATTGTAAATAACAATATGTCTTACAAATCAAAACCTTAGCAAAAAGGTTATAGTTCTTAAAAAAAAATATGTATTATAAAGCTCAATAATCAACTATCACAACCGACGGGAGAAAGAAGTTGATATGGGTTTTATATGGAGTGTGATATTTGGTTGTTTTTTTGTTGCACATAGTTATTAAAGGCCCAAATATCACATATTTCACAATAGTTTTTAAATTACATATGTTTATCTATAAATAAAATCATAAAATCATAAAACTTTGGACCTGATTGGATTTTTGGACTCCAAAAGGTTGAGTCCAAGTCCAGTCCAAAAATAATTGGACTTGGAAATATGAGTCCGAGTTCGATCCAAAATTTTCAAGTCCGATCCAGTCCGACAAGTTTGGACTGGATTGGATTGGACTTTGGACTTTTCTCAATCCACTTACACACCTATCGATGAGTACTTTTTTCTTTTTATAAAGGTTCATTAGTACCTATAAGTCTATAAGACTATAAGTCGATACTAGGGTCTGTTCTCTACAACTTATTTTGATTTATCCCGGAAAAAATAAGTTTAGATAAGATAACTGCAAGGATAATTGCACATTATTATGACAAAATAGAAAAAATGTGTAAAAAGATGGATAGATAGAATAAAATAATAAAGTATGGGAATTGGGTAAAAAGGTAGGTTAGGTAGATGTAATAAAAAAAATAAAGTAAGAAAAAGTGAGTGGAAAGTTGTAAATATTTTGGGGTAAAATGGGTAAGACAATAAATTTTTATGTCAAAAAAACAGAATAAAGCAAAGTGTAAAGAACATTATAAAGCAGACTTAAACAGAAAGTGTAAATATCATTTATTTTTTGCCAGATAAGATGATAAGTTTATTTAAGAAAAAATAATTTACTTTTTACTAGATAAGATGAAGTTCAGACAAAATAAATCGAATAGATTGGAGCCTAAAAGTTAATTTTAGTCCTAAATCATTTTATCGTCCAAGAAAACAATGCTAATGACCTACAAACCCAAAGTGTTATAGCCATATGAACATATTGAACATTAGATGTTCCAACGCGCGGATGGTGTAGGGGCCTGCACGTAGATCTACGTGCACCTGCACCAAAACGCAAAAACATTAAAAGAAAACGAAAAAGAACATAACAAACTAAACAGAAAGAACATAATAAAGTAAACGAAAAGAACATTAACTAAAACCTGAAAAGAACACTAATGCTAAAAAACTAAAGAAAATATACAAAAATGAAAATAACATATTCTCTCTCCTGATAAACTATAAAAAGAACAATTATTTTTCAAAAAGAACATCGTGTGAAAAATACAACAGAAAAACAAAAAAAAAATATTATCGATAATGTTACTAAATATTAAAAAACATAAATAAGTTAAAAAGAACACAAAATAATTATAAAAAAAAAACAACAACTTTTTTACAAAACAGAAGAAAAAAGAACAAAACACATGGAAAAGAACAACATTTTCTTTTTCCTTATCAAACAAAAGAACAGAATGAAAGGGACGAAAAGAACAACAAATCTATGTTCTTTTATTAGTTGTATTTGTTCTTTTCAAACCACTTAGTGTTCTAATTAAAAAGACAAAAACGACGATATTTTGATGCACTTAAAACTAGATCTAGTATTTTTATTTAAATGTATTTTTGTTCTTATCCCACGCATCAGAACTATGTTCTTTTATTAAGTGTTATTTGTTCTATTCAAACGATTTTATGTTCTAATTAAAAAGACGAAACGAAGATTTTTTGATGCACTTAAAACTAAATCTATATTTTTTTAAAAAGTTTTTTTTGTTCTTTTACCACAAATCGGACTATGTTCTTTTTTAAGTGCTATTTGTTCTTTTCAAACCATTATATGTTCTTTTTTAACAATCTATGTACGTTGATATAAAAGAACAAACTATGTTGATTTAAAAGAACAAACTATGTTGATGACACAGTAAAAGTAAAGTTGTGAAAAGAACATAACAACTTGAAAAAGAACATTAGAGGAAAGAACAAGGAAACGTACCTTAATCACTTGATCAACATGTATCAGGAACATCAATATCTTTTAATAAATCTTAAAAAACTGATCTCAATCCTCGGAAAATATCACGCTCTCCAGAGATTCTCTTGCTTCGAAAACTAACCAAATTGAACTAGTGTTTTTTCTTAATTCACTCATTTTCAACAAACAAGAAACATTCAGAAGGAATTTTAGAGAGAGAATAAGGAGAAAATGTTTTTTTTACTCTATCACTCACCATCTAACTCTTTCTCTTTCAAAAAATCTCTCTTATGTTGAGAGAATATAATATAAATCATCTTCTCTTTCTCTTTCTAAAATGTATTTATAAAATGACTAATGGTTATGACTCATAAGTACAATTATTATATATATAGTTGCTGAAAAATAGAAAATGAACAAATAGGAAGTAGAATCAAATAATTGAAGAACAAAGAAGGAGAAAGGAAAAATTGTTAAAGAGTGCATAATGAGAACTGTGCACGTGTTTTTATTTTGTTATTTTAACAGAGTATTATAAAAAGAACAAATGAAAAGACTAAAAGAACAAATATAGAGACTGAAAGGAACAAGTCAAGTACTTTGTCCCACAATAACATATGATTCGGAATCATCATTTTCATCATTCTGTTATGAATTATCAAGCACATTATTCTTAATATCTGAAAAAAATAATAGGTTAACATGTATAAAAACAAGAAAAAGAACGCAATCAAAGAAACAAAGGATAAATAAAAAGTAACAAGAAAAATAACACAATAAAATAAAAAGAACAAGTTATGAAACGCAAATAAAATTGAAAATAATAAAAAAGAAGAACACAGTAAAATAAAAGAACAAATTATGAAACGCAAATGGTCTATTTTTCTACTATAATGAAACTGTTCTTTTAATACGAGCATAATGAAACTGTTCTTTTAATACGAACATATGTTCCTTTAATAGGTAAAAATGTTCTTTTCTGGGAAAAAAATCGTAATTACGTAATCAAAATCTTCAAAATCAACGATTTCAACAAAATCAGCGTGTTATTACATAATTTGATTCATTAAAATCATCAAATTCATCAAAACACGATTATTGCACAATCAAAATCATCAACATAGTCAAAATCATCAAAAACACAATTATTACAAAATCAAAATCATCAAAACATACCATTTATTATTACAAAATTGAAAAATTACCTCCCAAAATCAGATTACCAGCTGCAGAATTCAGGTTTGAAGAAGAAAAATCAATTTAATTTGATGTTGAAGCAGAAAAATCAACGAATTTTTGGGGATTTTCATTACTTTCTCTCTCTAAAACCCATTTAAGAAAACCTAGTTCACACTTTCTCTCTCCTCTTCATAGTTTGAATTCAAAATATAAAACCCAGAAGAATATATATCGCAAAAATAACAACGAATCAAATAAAAACGCGATAAACATAGCTGAAAAGAACAGAGCCTTTAATGTTCTTTTGTTTAGGGGAATTGTTCTTTTGTTCAAGGGCATTGTTCTTTTTTCTGGGAATTTAATAAAAACGCGCGTTTTATGTTTAATGTTGGTCGTTTTGATCCCGGTGCACCTAGAGTTACGTGCACACGCCTGTACCATCCAATTTGCGCATCTGAAAGGAAAATCAATCTGGAATAATACGGATATTCCTGCTAACATTTGCAGGAAACTAGGAGAAAAGGCTTCATATGAAGGCATAAAGAAAGCAGGTCATCTGGTTCACCTCGAAAGGCCCTGCGCTTACAACAGATGTCTGAAACGCTTCTTGGCTTCCGTATACCCTGATGTACCTGATCAAAAGTAATCATTTTCTTCGTCCAAATTTACCTGTCGTCAAATTACACTTTCAACGTGACAAGTAATTACAAAAGGAGATTCAATTTGTAGAAATAGATGTGTGGTTAGATTACAAGGAATGGAATTCCATATTTGAATTGTTTTTCAGAATCTGAATAAATTATGTGTATTGTTTGTTCAACAACAGTTGAGAAATGAATGAAATGAAATGAACAAGTAACTCATTGTTGTCCCAATATGGGATTTAAAGTTTCTTTATAACAATCGTTTTTCAGTATATACTGGAGGAATGTAAACCTTTTCGGCTTCTCAGTTCTCCCCCTTCAATTCCATTTTTGTCTCTGTATGCTGAACTCATGAAATGGTGAGTGATACAGGATAAAACCACATACTTGTGTTGCAAACTGTTTTTTTGTTTTTTATCTGAAGTATGCTTGAATTTCTTCCAGTGTTTTTCCTTTTGTTTCTGGAAGCCACGCCGCCACGAATACAACAGTTATAGCAGCAAAAAATGTGTAAATTGTAAAGGTTCCTGCAAAAAAAGACCATGGGGGAATCAGAATTAGTCAAGAGATAAATATGCTGCTCTGTTTTGTTCGATTTATTTCAGACAAAATAAGTTCATAAAAAATAAGTTTTTCAAAATAAGTTCAGGTAATGTAAGTTCTGACAAAATAAGTCGAATAGAACAGAGCCTTATGTTCTTTCAACTTTAAAATTAGTTTCAGTAAAATCAATTAAGATAAGTAAATCACTTTTAATCAGTTCATTTAAAATCGGGTGAAGAGAACAACATGGACATGGACGAGTACAGAAAGAAAATCACCTCCGCTACTCCAACCAAGCAGCAAGTTTGCAGTCATTGTGACACCCCATGAAGTCAGAAAGTTAGCCATTGTTGCTACACTCCCAGCAAGGCCTTTTATACTCGTTGGAAGGATCTGTTCAAGTACAAAGGAAAATACGAAATAAATTCAGTTCATTGTTGCACTAAGAATAGGAATATCAGATTTGAAAATGAGTAGTATCAGGAATTTAGCATTCATTAAAATCTTAAGTATAATATAAAACGGTTTAAAACAATAATTCATTGGCATACCTCAGACATAATAAGCCAGGGAATGGGTCCCATTCCCAAAGAAAAGAAAACCACCATAGCCTGCCACAATAAATAGAAGAGGTCTTAATTATTCATCGAATTTTCTTTTTGTCCTGTAATTAATTTGGGGGTGGGGATGAAGTTAGATGCAGGAGCATACCACGAGGCCTACTACCGAGAGTATGCTCAACGTGCTGTGCAAAGCCGAGTCTTTTGGTAGGACATCCTGTAACAAAAATGTAACAATAAGATCAACATATCAGGTCTTTTTCGGCCTTGGAAAGAAAAGGAAATCATGCACAATCTTAGGTCAAACAATAAGATCAACACCATAAAATGAAGCAAGTTATGCTGACCTCGAGAAAAAATGCAACTGAGACGAGGAGGAGGCTAACCGTCATTCCAACAGAGGAAACCTGTTATGATTAAAGTGGTTAATCATAATTAACATCAATGATTTATACAACCAACCAGATTGAATAATATCAAGAACGTACTATAAGAAGAACCCTTCGGCCAGCTCTGTCCATTAGCCAAGTTGCAACTCCAGTAGCAATCACCTGTTTAGTTTCCCAGAAAGATGAAGGTTTGAGTTTAGCGGTAATCATCAGAATTCAGAAATAAGAAAAGGAATTTAGCTAGTTACCTGAATGCTTCCAAGGCCAAATGTGGCAGCAGCACCCTCAGAAATTCCTGTCCATATTGTAGTAAATTAGAGAGTACCATAAGAGTAACAAAAGGTCTTGCACGCACAAGGTGCACGAAGATAACTTTTACTCAATTTTTTTGGAACTTTTAATATGTTTTGGTTAACTTTTATATTATTAAAAAAAAAAGTTGATGAATTAACATTTTAAAGGTATAAATAATTAATTTTATACATTATTAGTGATTCTGGAGAAATAATTTTAATTAAAATAAAAAAACTTATCACTAAAAAATAGATAACTTTTACCTATGTAAGAGTAAGTTTTAAGTATGTTTAGTTAACTTTTACTTTGGTCTACAATATTTTACTGTACACCACTTATAAATAAGAATATGTGTAAGCGTAAAGCATATAGTTTCAGGACAGCAGAGGAAATTTTCCAGCTTCAGCATGTTTGATAGTTGTATATCCTTTTCCTAAGAAATTGAGAGGATTTCATGAACAACTTCAGCCGCCTACTGTTTCTTACCTGCTTTTTCAAATATGGTACGGGAATAGAACAAAATGCCATTAATACCACAGAGCTGCTGAAGCAAAAGTAATCCAATTCCCAACTGCAGCATGTAAATAGAGCATTAGAGGAGAGATTTCAAACAACTTTGGACATTAATAGAGGAAACACAATAATAGTCCCAAACAAACCGTTCTACCATCAATGGGAACCAATATCTTTTTCTCTTGAGATGTGAAATGCTAATTGTTGTTCTTTTGCGGGATGATGCCACAGATTTCTGCAAGTACATCACATTGATTAAGAACTCAACAGCCACAAAAATTTTAAAAAATTGGAGAACTAATACGAGTAGTAGGTAAACTGATTACTTTGATGTCATTCATTTCGACAGCAATATCTGTATCAAATCCTCTTAGAACTTGCAAAGATGCTTCACATTCTTCCATCATCCCCATTTTTGCCTGAGAAAAGCCAGGAAACAAAAGTTAAAGTGCAATACATCAGAACAAAGAAAGATGCACTGACATATTAATGGCTTTTACCAGCCAGCGAGGAGATTCTGGTATGAAAAATAGCCCTGGTATCAATGCAGCACAAGGCAAGATTCCTGCAACATAGGGGGAAAAAAAATCAGATTTTGTCAGCTAATTGATAATAGAATAAAGAGGTTATGTTCTTCAAAGGGGGAAGTGATGTAATAAGCATGGAAGAAACCAGGTACCTAGATAGTCAAAATACTATACTCCAAAATAAGGAATACCAATCACTCATTCAGTATACAATATTCATGGAGGGTCTACGTTAAACAATGGTATATCACACATTCATACATATCAGTATATCACACAAAATCCTTCTCACAATATCCTCTTATACTGTGATTTCAGGATTTAATTATGTCCAAAATCTCTCTGAAGATGAATAATTGCAGAGAAAACAAGGGTGTAACTTCTATTGTGCTTGGAAGTTTCCAATATTCGAAAAACATTAAGGAACGTCTAAGACTTATATACTCCGTAGATGAAAAGCAAGACTTTGGCTCCAATCCCCCTTCAATATTAAGGCACACAAACACATTACTTGCTGTGGTAAAATGGATATTGCCAAGATACAAGTTCTTAAGTGTGTAAATAAGCCAAACATGCCAAGAGTGAATCCCTTTCAACATCCAAGATTATTGATTATTCGAGTGTAGATTTTTCTGATGGTTCCACCAACTTAACCCCATATACAGTAAGTGCAAACAAGATTTACTCTACTAAGAAGTTTTCAGCACGAATGATCTTATAATTTGTATTCACTCTTACCTCAATAGTCAACATTAACCTTTTATATTAGACGTATGTAAACATTTTGTTACTTCAATCAAATTGACTAATCAGTATACATAAAACGGCATACCAATAATTGCAAGTGCTCTCCATTCAACAAATATTCCCAGTAGGTAAACAAGCATTATGCCAATGGTAACAGCAAGCTGAAATTGAGATAGAATATTTCACTAGTCAGTCCTTTGCGGTTAAGCATTGATTACTAATTGTTAAAAGACAGGAATCATCATCAATGAAACAGATGATCTGCTAATATCTTTGTACAACCAGAATAATCACCTGGTTCACTGATCCAAGCGTTCCCCTCAAGTTTTGAGGTGCTATTTCGGCTATGTAAACAGGCACCTAATTACATTAAAAAATAAACATTATGAATCTGCTAAAACGTAACATATGACAGTCAATTCAACAACTCTGATGAATGGCAGGATTTACCGTGTAGGAAATAATGCCAACACCAAAACCTTCCAGCAGCCGTCCCATATACAGAAATGAGATATCCTATAGATGGTTCAACAATACAGAAATGATATGACCAGCCAACCAATCAATAATATTTGGGATTGAACGATAAACAAATAGCACAATGCTCGTTTATATAGCTCACTTACTCTCGAAAATGATACGACCAGCCATCCAATGATATTTGGGATTGAAGCAATCATCAGTGACTGCAATTAATTAAAAACAGGAAATCATAATTAAAAAAAATAAAAAAATTACAGTACAACAAACATTGTTATGACTTATGAAGATCTGTTGATGTTCTTATCAAGTAGGACCCTTTTTAAGAGACAACAATGGGTGACAATGACACAAATTCTATAAGTTAAAAACCATCAATAAATTGCAGGAAAGGGATAAAATCTCATACCCCTTTGCGCCCAATGTATTCAGAAATCTGGCCACTAGCAATTGCCCCCACCATTGCTCCTACATTAGCCAATGATCCAAACAAGGAGAACTGCCACCTCCATCAATAGAATCACAAGTTAAATTGAAAAACAATCAATCATCTTATATATGTTGTTGGCAATTTTGAGAAGTGAAAATGTACAAAAATTAACAGAAAATCAAAAAAAAAAAAAAAAAACATACCTCTGACACTTTAAGGTCAAGATCCTTCATGATGGAGGATTGTGTAGGCGATGAATACCCACACTGCAAAAATCAACATTGAAAAACAAAAACAAAAATCCCAACTCAGAATTTAAAAAAGAGGATAAAACTCAAACATTAAAATCAAAACTACGGAAGAAAATAAAAATTATAGGAAGAGAGAGAGTGAAAAAAATTACGGTGAAGCCAAATTGGATAGGGCCAAGAGCAACGACAAGAACACAGAAAACAATGGAAATGGCGGATTCGCTCATATTAGCAATAGAACCAAAAATACTGGATTGTCGTGAACCCATCACCATACTACCACTACTGATCGGATCTTTCCCGGTGGCGGAGCCACTCATCCGATACCAACTCCCCGTATGAAGGAACGGCTTTTTGAGCTCCGCCGCCCTCGCTTCCTCCGCATCGCCGCCGCTCATTTTTTGTTTTTTGTGTAAATTATTCAATCAAAATCAGAATCAGAGAGAAAAGGGAAAACGTGAGTAGATCTGTTATGTGTTGTTGGCGCCAATGTTTGTTGTTTTGTTTTGTAAGACGGACAAAATCTGTTTGATCTTTTATTTTTTATTTAAAAAAAGGATAATTGTTTATGATTTGGTACATAAGCTGATGTGGATCTGTGGCAAGATCCACTCTGTATTGATGTTTATGTGGAAGAAAAGAAATGGTCAAGAACCTAAAACATCCCTGTCTTTGGAAATGTTCTTTGCTGCCTCACACGAGAAGTGTGTGAACGTGGGGATAAGTTCACACCCGGGCGCGATCACAAACTAAATTTCACTGATCTTATCTTATCTTATCAGTTTTTCATTTATCCTATCTTATCAGTTTTTCACTTATCCTATCTTATTAAAAATGGTATCTTATCTTATCATATAAAGTAGTATCTTATCTAATTTTATTACCCTTGTCGAGAGTTATAAAAACGTATTGACTATATGCATTATCTTGTTTGAACTTGTCTTATCCTTATCGAGGGTTATAAAAACGTATTGACTATATCGCTTATCTTGTTTGAACTTATCTTATAATCCGTACAGAGTATATTTTCTTTTCTGGATTTATCGCGTCTTATCTTATCACGTGAACTGAGTAAAAGTAAGTTAAACATAACGGAGCTTAAAATTGTAAGTTTAACGTCTTAAAGTTGAAGTTGAAGTTGAAGTTGAAGTTAAAGTTTCCCTTGTTGTATTGCATTGATCGATTGAGAAATAAAATTGTTTGCTTACCAACAAAAAAGGTAAAATTATGTTCTATATACAAATGGGGGTTTGTAAATCATTAAATATTACTTCATCCGTTTATAAATAGTTGTAACACTTTCACTTTATGCACTATTAATATACGAAGTATTAACTTTGACTATCTGTTTACACATATATAAAATATATATAAATGTTACGGAGTATTATATAGATGGTTAGATTAGTTTCATTGTATACTTTTCAAATTATCAAAAAAAAAAATTTACTAATAGATAATTAGAGATAATAACGGTCAAAGTTGTGCGTTGGCAAACGTAAAAGTTCAAGTGATGCAACTATCTCTAAACGTAGGAAGTATGACTAGTCACCTGGAAGCAAATTATGAAAATTATTTGATGTATCGATCAGGTGCACCGTAAATTTGGGAATATTTTTATACTTATTGATGGTCCCTCTCACATTTTCTCCTCGTGAGAAGATGCACCTTATATGTGTTGAATAAGTTCTCCTTTCATTTGATTAATGATACACTTTCTTAGTCACGTTATTTCACTCTATATTTTGTTTTATTAAAGCTTATACAAACTTGCAAAAGTAATGACACCAACACGATTTCCATCTAATAGAAGTACAAAAGGCACAAGATGATCCTAAAAAACCTCCTATAAATTAAATGCATGCCTTTTGATCAACTTCCTATCGTTTTCCCCTTTTGATACACCTTTGTAATGTGCAATAGTTCGTGTATTGCAAAATAAAAATAAAAATTGTACACCGACTTTCCAATGTAAAATTCTCCTCACTCTTTGTGCGCGTATTTTGTATATTTATTACACAAATTACTGAAAATTTAATACGCGCTTTAAAATCTCTCAATCTGTTGAGTTGAATCGAATTTAAAATTGACGGACCCAAATTAACACGAAATCGAAAGTAATTTTTTATAACCAGACTCAATAGACCCATATGACAGGTCTAGGTAGTACCATATATGCATGAGCTGGAGAAATTCTAATCCCTTGGAGAGCTTTTTTTCCATTGAAAATTTCTCTAACCTAACACATGCTATTCTAGAAGGTTTTTGTAATTCGTTGCTAGTTTAGCAAGGGTTTCTAATAACCCCAATAGTTTAGTTTGTTTTAGTAGTAGTTACTTGTATTGTGCAAACTTCTTTTTAATTTACTAGATTAGGTCCCGTGCACGCACGGATATTTGAAAATTATTATTTGACCATCTTTTTTATAAAAAATTTAATTGAATTATTTATCCCTTAAATCTATTGCGTAATTAATAATCTCGAATGTACTCATTTTATTATATTTTAATTTACTACGTATTATGTATTTTTATATGTTAAGTATGATAACCTGACTAAAATATTTGATATATTTAATATGCTAATTTGACCAAAATATTGAGTAAGAATATTTTCTATTATTGATATGACAGTTTGACTAAAATATTACCAAAATTTTAATAATGGCGTATTCCATAAATCCTATATTTTTTTTCCATATGTAAACATTTATACAAAAGGAGAGAAAATAAGAAAAGGATAAAGTAAATATGTCTTTTTAGGAAAGAGTTTTTGGCGGGAAAAATTTTCTCCAGAAAGTGACACGTGTCATTCCTGATGTCTCTTTTAGTATATAGTAATAGATAGATGCAAATTAAACTTAATGTCGGGGGAACAAAAAAAAACATATGTCTAGATCAACCCTACTAGCTTAGTATTTTTTTTACTACTTAACCGTTAAGGTCACAATCTTCGTGAAGTCGACATATTGATGGATTCTAAAAATCATAAAAAATAATTCCTCCCTTTTTTAATACTCATAATATTGGAGTATATGATCAGAAGCAAGACAGCAGCACAGATCAGTCCACTACAAGAGCTGCGTTGATCACTGCTTTACTCTCTCAACTACTGACAGTTGAAGATCATGATGCACAGATTAATGACATGGCACTCTAGTACACAGATTAGTGACATGGCACAAGTTGTTACATGATGTAATAGTTAGTTATAACTAACTCTTTCAGCTGTGTTTGTTTGCCTAGAAAACTAACACACTAGTATATAAGCTGGTGTGCTTCCTCTTGTAATCTGTAACAAGAATCATTCTGATTCTTACTCAATAAAATCTCTTCTCTTTTTCTCTCAATCAGAAGTTCCAATTCAAGAACTTCTTCATGGTATCAGAGCAGGCTACAGATCCTGCTAAGCTTTCCGCATTTCAATAAAACTGTTAAAAGAACAGCAGCAAGTTTTTTTTCTTAGCAATTCTTCCAGAATCTGTTAATCAAAATCAGAAAACAATCCTGACAATTCAAATCAAAGTTCAATCAAAATTCTCTGTTTCGTTTCTTGAAGATTATCTCTTGAGTTTATCATGGGAACAGAAGCAATGCAAGATCCTAACAGTGTGTACTTCATACATACTTCAGAAAATCCTTATGCTGCAGTTGCATCAGACAAATTTGATGGAGAGGGTTATGCAGAATGGAAGAGAGGCATATTGTTAGCATTTGCAGTCAAAAACAAAGTTCGTTTCATTGATGGATCTTTGCCTAAACCAGCTCTCAATCATGCAGACTATCAAGCATGGGATAGATGCAACAACATGGTCATGGCATACTTGTTAAGGTCTCTGAGTCCTACAATTGCTAAAAGTGTAGTGTTTCTTCCAACTGCAAGAGACATTTGGAAGGATTTGGAAGAACGTTTTTCAGTTACTTCAGGACCACAATTCTATGGATTGCAACAAAGTCTATGTGAAGTTTCTCAAGGTGATAGCAGCATCACTGATTTTTTCACCAAGATAAAGATGATTTGGGATGAACTGAATAGTGCCAAGGCTGTACCAGTTTGCATCTGTACTGGCTGTACTTGTAATGTCAGTCAGAAGTTTGTTCAAGAAAAGGAGGAAGAAAGGTTAATCCAGCTGTTGATGAAGTTACACAAGAAACACTCTCAAGTGAGAACTAACATTCTTATGATGAATCCTTTACCAAGCATAGCTATTGCTTACAGATTGCTTGTTCAAGATGAAAAGCAACAAAGAATGTCTGAAGACCAAGAAGTGAAGCCAATGGTGTTTGCAGTTGCTGATGATAGAAGGAATAACAACTACAATAACAACAGGGTTTATCAGCCCAAGATAATACAGGGTCCTGGCAATAACAAATTTGCAGTTTCAAACAAAAGAACCGGAAATTCCTTCTTCTGTAATCATTGCAACATAGCAGGTCATTCAATGGAAAGATGCTGGAAATTACATGGATATCCACCTGGTCACAGAGGCAAAATATTTGCAGGAGTGATGCAAGGTACTGAAGATGTTCCAAGTGATGAGAGTATCACTCACATCTCTGAAGAACAATATCAGCAGTTTTTAAGCCTAATCAATGAGCAAGAACAGCCTGTTCATGCAGCCAATGTGGCAGGTACATGTCTAATCACTTCATTTAATACAAGGTGGATTGTTGATAGTGGAGCTACAGATCATATTTGTTCTAATTTGGAGTTATTTCATACATTTTCTGAGTTGAAAGAAGGTGTTAGAACCATCACAGTTGCTGATGGTAAGAAAGTTGAAGTAAAACATATTGGTGATGTTTTAATTGGGAAGAATATTGTGCTTAAGAATGTTCTACATGTTCCTAACTGTCATTTTAATCTTATCTCTACTCATAAATTGTGTAAAGATCTTTCCTGTGACATCATATTCACTCATGACAAGTGTATGATTCAGGAACATTCTCAGAAAACTTCAGTGGTTCTTGGTAAGATAGAGTCAGGATTGTATGCTGTGGTTGAAAGTGATTTGGAGACTAAAAGGTTGCAGAACAACACAAGTTCAGAAGTTCTGGTTTCAGTTACTGAAGATATCAAGTTGTGGCACTTAAGGATAGGTCATCTACCTTTTGATAAACTCCATCTAGTGAATAAATCTTTGCCATCTGTTGGAAGAAATTGTGACAGTTTTTGTCAAATTTGTCCTAAAGCTAAACAATGTAGACAGCCTTTCCCTATTAGTCATACTAAGACTTTTCAATGTTTTGAGTTACTTCACATTGATGTATGGGGCCCCTGTAAAGCAAAGACTCATGACAATTGTACATTCTTTCTTACAATTGTAGATGACTATTCCAGGAATACATGGACTTTCTTAATGAAGCATAAATCTGATTCTGTTGATATTCTATCCAATTTTTTGAATTTTATTGATACTCAGTATGGCTTGAAGGTGAAATGTTTTCGAACTGATAATGCCAAGGAACTTTGTGAAGGCAGAATCTTACCTTTGTATCATAAGTTTGGGATCAAACATCAGAAAAGCTGTACAGACACTCCACAACAGAATGGAGTGGTTGAGAGGAAGCATAGACATTTACTAGAAACAGCTAGAGCTTTGTTTTTCCAATCTAGACTTCCAGTGAGATTTTGGGGTGAATGCTTGATTACTGCTACTCATCTTATCAACAGAATGCCCCTAAGTAGCATCAATTTTGAAATACCTTATGAGAGGTTAAACAAATCTCCAGTTCAGTTAGATCACTTAAGAGTTTATGGTTGTCTTGGCTATGTTTCAACAATCAAAGCCAATAGATCAAAGTTTGATCCTAGATCAATTCCTTGTGTTTTAGTTGGTTATCCACCTGATCAGAAGGCCTATAGAATGCTTAATCTAGAAACAAAACAGATTGTTGTTTCTAGGGATGTCCATTTTCATGAAAAACATCTACCATTTCATATTTCAGCCACCCAACACACAAACACAAACCCTATTTTCCTTCCAATCCACACTCCATTTGATTTAAATACAGATTTTGACATTCCTGATGTATTTGATATACCATCAGAACCAGATTCCCCAACTACAGATACAAATTCATCAAACACAGACCTTCAACCTGAAACACACACAATTCTTCAACCTGAAACACACACAATTCTTGAACCTGAAACACACATCTCTGTTGAACCTGAACCACCATTCAATCCTGAACCACCATTCTATCCTGAACCTAGACAATCTACTAGAATACACAAACCTCCAACTTGGTTGGATGATTATGTGTGTACTGTTTCTGAACTAAGTTGGTGCAACATTGTCAGTTACAGTGAACTTCCTGTTTTTCACAAAGCTTTGGTATCACAAGCTGTTAAAGCTCCTGAACCAGTTAACTTTAATGAAGCTTCTCAGTCTGCAGATTGGGTTGCAGCAATGAACAAGGAAATTGATGCTCTCACTGCTAATCACACTTGGGATATGTGTATTCTTCCAAAAGGCAAGAAGGCTATTGGTTGTAAGTGGGTTTACAGAGTAAAGATGAAGAAAGATGGTTCTATTGAAAGGTTCAAAGCCAGACTTGTGGCTAAAGGGTTTACTCAGAAGTATGGAATAGATTATGCAGAAACTTTTTCACCAGTTGTAAAAATGGCAACTGTCAGGTGTTTGATTGCTTTGGCTGTCACTAAGGGTTGGATCATCCATCAACTGGACATTAATAATGCATTTCTGCATGGTGATCTCACAGAAGAAGTATACATGAAGGTTCCTGATGGTATTCCTAATCCAGAAAGCAAGGTGTGTAGGTTGAAAAAGTCCCTATATGGTTTGAAACAAGCAAGCAGGCAATGGTTTGTCAAACTTACTTCTGAACTGCTTCATCTTGGCTTTGTTCAGTCAAAAAATGACTACTCTCTTTTCATTAAGACACAGAACAATGAACACACTCTGGTTGCAGTTTATGTTGATGACATATTGGTCACTGGGCCTCATCACTCAGAAATCATTGCTCTCAAGTCTCACTTGCACAAAAAGTTCAGCATCAAGGATTTGGGTGAACTAAGCTATTTTCTGGGAATTGAAATTTCTAGAGTTCAGAATGGTGTTTTTCTCACACAATCCAAGTTCACTAGGGAACTTTTGGCAGACTGTAACTTGGATGTATCCAAACTAGCTAAAACACCCCTTCCTGTCAAACTTAAGCTCACTGATTCAGTGGATGAGCCATATACTGATCCTACTCAGTACAGATGTTTGGTAGGCAAGCTTAATTTTCTCACTCACACAAGGCCAGACCTTTCTTTTGCAGTGCAAACTCTTAGTCAGTTTATGCAATCCCCTAAGGTGTCTCATTTTCATGCTTTGCATCACCTGCTTAGGTATGTGGCTCACACAGTTGGTCAAGGGATTTTCATTCAATCCTCTTCTCAGTTGATTTTACAAGCCTATTGTGACTCTGATTGGGCTGCTTGTCCAGATACCAGAAGATCTGTAACTGGTTATGTCATGCTTCTTGGTACAAGCCCTATATCTTGGAAATCCAAAAAGCAAGGTACCATATCCAGATCATCTTCTGAAGCTGAATATAGAGCCATGGCAGCTGCAGCCTCAGAAATTACTTGGTTGGTTCGATTATTGCAAGAAATGGGTATTTCTAACCTAAGTCCAGTTCAACTTAAGTGTGATAATCAGTCTGCAATCCACATTGCAAAGAATCCAGTTCATCATGAAAGAACTAAACACATTGAGCTAGATTGTCACTTCACTAGGGATAAAGTGTTAGAAGGTTTGATTGATCTCACTTTTGTTCCTACTTCTGATCAGTTAGCTGATGTGCTAACAAAGGTGTTGTCCTATCCTCAACACTCTGACTTGTTATCCAAGCTAGGTATGCTATCCCCACCTAGCTTGAGGGGGGCTATTGGAGTATATGATCAGAAGCAAGACAGCAGCACAGATCAGTCCACTACAAGAGCTGCGTTGATCACTGCTTTACTCTCTCAACTACTGACAGTTGAAGATCATGATGCACAGATTAATGACATGGCACTCTAGTACACAGATTAGTGACATGGCACAAGTTGTTACATGATGTAATAGTTAGTTATAACTAACTCTTTCAGCTGTGTTTGTTTGCCTAGAAAACTAACACACTAGTATATAAGCTGGTGTGCTTCCTCTTGTAATCTGTAACAAGAATCATTCTGATTCTTACTCAATAAAATCTCTTCTCTTCTTCTCTCAATCAGAAGTTCCAATTCAAGAACTTCTTCACATAACGTTTGTTAGTTTCACGCATGCCAGTGCACAACTTTGATTATTTATATCTTAAATTCTCTTTATGCAAAAATTATAAAAATTTGATATTTTGAAAATACATATTGAGACGAATCTAACAAGATCCCACATGATTATGTTTTATCTTATATAAAAAACACTACGAATAGTCAAAGTGGATTATATAAATAGTGGCAAAAGTCCAAACGTTGCGAGTATTAAAAAAACGAAAGAAATATATGCATCTAAATTGAAAGTACTTAAAGGAAAAAACTTCCATAAATGATATCATCAATAAAAAAAGCGTGACACCCTTAACTTTGATACCCATTACAAGTAGATGATGGAGAAACTAACCAATGAGAATTATCTATCGATAAAAATTGAGGTTTGTGTAAGGTAGAACACATGTTTGAATTTCTTTCCCACATTTATAATTTCTTTGTGACACATTTAAACCAAAGGTGACCGAAAAGTTAACCCACAAACAATTTTGTGATGGTTAGAGGGACACATGAAATAATCTACACTAATAACTCAATGAGGCTTTTACATTAAAATTATTATTGGGGTATGTATACAAATATACAATAGGCCAGTTTTGATTTTTCTCCACCATTTATAATTTGTATTATACGACCTTGTTACTTTTTTGGTGCGACTGAGCCACAAGACCGGGGATTAGAATCGATCCTAAAATCACCTGAGACCGGGATAAAAGGTCTAACCAACTGAACTATTATTTTAAGAAAAAAAAGGTAGACAATAATTGGCAGTAAGTGGGTTATTGGGCTTGATTGAAAATAGCATGGTAATACTTAATGGAATACCGGTCAAAACAAATCTGGAAAGACGTGGAATAATTTTGGATACAAAATGTGATTTTTGCGAGGAATATTGCGAAGACGCACAACATGCATATTTTCCGCCTTTGCAAATTGGCTCAAGATGTGTGGAGGAGTAGTATGCTAGACATACTCTCAAACATTAATGAGAGTCTATCTATGCAAGATTGGATTCTCAATTATATCCAGCTTTTTATAAGCTTGGATGGGAAGTTCAGTGACAGGGTTGTTACCTTTATTGCAACGTTATGGGCCATATGGATAACAAGGAACGAAAGGGTTTTCCGTTCAAATGTTGGAGACATTACTGTGTTTCTGATTCAGTTTAAGCTTGCCTTAGAACAACACAATGTGTTTAGGGGAAAAGATGATGGTAAATTGGGTTTTCTACATCCTCCAGAGCATAAGCAAGATTATCCACCAGGATTTTACTTTGCAAATATAGGTATGGAAATTACTTTACCAACGTCAACAACAGTTATTCTTATAGATGGAGCATGGAATAAAGATACGTTCAGAGCAGGAATGGGTTGGGTTCTTAAGCAACGACAATCTGATGAAATGGAAATCCTTGGGGGTTGTGATTATGGTTTAGGTAATTCAGCACTACATGTTGAAGCTATGGCTTGTCTACGAGCATTACAATGGGCAATGGAGTTATCCTTTAATGACATTGTAGTTTATACTGATTCAACTAATTTGGTTTCTTACTTGCGGAAACAAGTTAAACCAAGTATTCAGCTTCTGTGGACAATTGACACCATTTTTGAAGTCGGTAAGAGGTTTAAAAAGTGTATTATTTACAAGGTACATCGAGACCAGATTCATTCAGCACATGTCCTGGCCAAGAGGGCATCTACGAATGGAATGCAATTTTCTTCAGGAGTGGGTAATAAGGCGGCTGGTTAATTAGTGTTTAATTTTATTATTCTCCTTGTATCATTATCCAATGTCAAAAAAAAAAAGAAAAAAAAGAAAATAACATGGTAAGTGGTTCATACATGGACACGAGGCTAGGAACCTGTAGGTGAAGAAATGAGAATATATTTTATTTAAGGATAAATATAAAAAAGACAATATCGATGCCTTATAAAATTGACTAACATTATGTTCACAAACTTTTCAGAAAAGCCGATGTACGATAATGTATTGTGTGGCGGCCTAAAAGAGGAAGGTTATCCGCACTTGTTCTGTTCTTTTAGTTACTCTTATTGATGTTATAAGTTTTCTTTATTGTAGTTATAAGTTACCTTATTTTCAAGGCTATTAACTCAAAGGGTAGAGCAACGTACAATATTGTACATGGTGTGGGGTCAAGCTCCACGTAGCCTACTACCTATATTACATTTGTGTATTGATGTATATTTTCATTTGTGGTGTTGTATTGGTCATAGTTATAACTTGTAACAAGCATATAACTTTTGATTAGGGTAACTTCATTGTTTATTGTAAGGGTCTCATTTTTCAATCGTTAGAGTCACATTTATCCTAGAGTAAGGTAACTTTAGTCCTCGAATAAGGTCACTTATATCTTTGATCTGGTTCACTTTTATATTTGGATGTATAGTAAAATACCGTAGATTGGGGGCACACAAAAGTTTTTGCATTATGTTTTGTCCGACTTATTTTGACTTGTTTTAAACAAGACAAATTCAGATAAGTGCAGTTAAGTTTAGATAATATGTACTCTCGGATATTTTGTCCCTTAATTAATACACAAGCTCGACTTTCCCTCAAAAAAAAAGTTCAGATAATATAAGTTAAGAAAATAAACTTTTTTCAGACATTTCCCCACACAAATATGTTTATTTCAGACGATTTTTTATTTTAAAGTAAGATAAGTTCAGTTGTTTAGATAAGTTCAGATAATATAAGTGCAAACAAAATAACTCAAATAGATCAAAACCTATAAATTGACAAAGGCATAGGATGGACCACTACTCCACTAGGAATCAAACTATAGTATTTTTTGTTTTTTTTTTTTTGACAAAGGATTCATATAACGAAAAACGATTACAACCTATAAACTAAAGAAACTACATTACATCATACTACAAATTATAAAACAAGCACAACAAGAAGATATTGAAAGAGAGAAGAACACTAGCATACACACAGAAGACAGGGAACAGTGATGTCCGATATCCAAGCCTGAGGAAAAGCCTTGACCTAAAATAGTAGCTCGGAACCTGGTAAACCACGTGGCGCTGAATCTAGCCGAAGCTAGAACTTGAACCCACATCACAAACATTATAAGGGACGGGTGAATTTGAGATGGTTGGAGAATGACACCGGCAAATAGGTCTTTATATTACAGAGACGAAGAAGCTCTTTGGTGATGGAAGATGAAGTGAAGTGAAGACAATCCCTGACGGAGAATGCAACCTGTTGAACAACACACACGGACACAGAACATCGGTCTTTTCCTAGAGGTCGATCAACACAACCGCCTAGAAGACTCAAACCACTACTCGGAGAGACACTTTCCTTGACGACTCTACCGCGAGAAACCTTACATTTAAATGCAGGCCCTCTTCTCGCACATCCTTCAAAGAAGGTAGCAAGAAACCGGAGGACATTGCTTGCCCCAGACAAAGCTGGGGAGCCTCCTTCAATAGATCGATTAACAGCGATGACTAACAAAATCACCACCAACAAACTAACGATGAACACAACAGGAATAACAACCCCGTACGCAGACGAAAATCCCCTCTTCCCAACTAAACCAGAGACCAATTCTTCCATCAGATTACCTCCTAAAGGATACCTAAATCTAACATCCTTAGGAACTAAAGTACACTGAATTTCCTCCCCCGCATAGGAGAGGTCGAGCACCTTGTTCAAACACCTTAAACAAGGTGAAACTTCCTCCTGCAAACCCCAAAAAACCAACATGACCCCTTGACTCACCCAAATCCACAAACCAACAATCACCCAAGATGACCAACTAATCCAGATCAAACCAAGCCAACATAACATAGTACAAACACTACTAACAGGGCAATTTGAACTCAAGCAACACCAAATCACCAACCATCTTATACACCAACCAAAACCCTAAAATATGTGTATAAAATCAATATTCTGACCCTATTCCAAACCAACCAGAAGCCCAAGCAAACTAAACAACAAAATACACAAAAAAAACATCATGAAATTAATAAACTAGATTACACAACTTACACCTTTTATTGAAATCGGCAAGAAGCAGATGACCAGAAAACCCCCTGACAGTCGTTGATCACCAAACTCAAGGACCAGAGGAGAACGACGACGGAGATAATCGGCCCAAGAAACCCCAAAACCACCACACCCGGTGGGGAATTGAAACTCAGAACTCCGAATAGACCCCCAGAACGCCGTTGGGAAACACCCAATCAACACCAAAGCCGATTAAAACTGACTAAAAACCGCTGAAAACAACTGGCCGCCGACTACGGTAGGTGAAACCGGGCTTGAAACCTTCGAGAGAACCGATCGGCCAAGAAAGGCGGATAAAACCGAAGAAAACAAGGAAAACGAATAAAACTAACACAGATCTCTCGCCGGCGAGGGTGATGAAGAGATTTATCACCGATCGCCGGTGAGGAATGTTGAAAACCTAGGTGGTGGAGGAAGGCGGTGGGTGAAGAGAGAAGGGAGAGAAAAAATTTAGAGAGAGAAGGGATAACTACTAGTTGTGAATCAAACTATAGTATGATGTTTCAAATTAAAGTTTGAGCTATAAATACGATCAAGTAGTGGTCACTGTAACCATATACGAAAACAAATAATTTCCATGGTGTGAGAAGAAGAGAGGCCTTACATGATAAAAGATCATAGCTCGTTTATTAGCCAAGGATGACTTGCCTTGTCCTACATATACGGGGGTGTATGTCGTACATCCCCATTGTTATTAGGCAGTCGTACTTGGCTATATTGACTGACTCTTTTCATTTCATGTTTGACCGTCTTT
Source organism: Spinacia oleracea (assembly GCF_020520425.1). Classification (NCBI taxonomy): domain Eukaryota; kingdom Viridiplantae; phylum Streptophyta; class Magnoliopsida; order Caryophyllales; family Amaranthaceae; genus Spinacia; species Spinacia oleracea. The sequence continues at coordinate 153,585,079 of NC_079489.1, forward strand.
TTTGGGTGCGAATGAGTCACAAAGGTAATACTGTTTTACATAAGAATTTGGTGACGGATTACATATATACTCCATACATGTCTAGATGCGATTTCATCTCATACAAGAGTTTAGTAAGAGCTATGCTTCCTACTCTCTTCAAGTATGCTTAACATTTTACTGTGCTTAATTATTACTCTGTAGTACGTAATATTATTTTGCATACTCCGTATATCATTATATGTACAAAGTACTCCCTCCATTTCTTTTTAATTGCAATGTTTTTATTTTGAGTGTTTTTTAGTTGCAATCTTTCTATTTTTAGCAACTTTATCCAGTAGATTTTACCAAACTATCCTAATCAATACTCCATCGTCCCAAATTACTTGCACAATTTTGTTGGATTTCTCTTAATATATACTTCGTATTTTCAAAATATTATTATTTTATAAGTTTTTCTACACTACAAGAATTTGTATCTTTAACGACAACCTAATTACGACGGGTCAAAAATCCCGTCGCAAAAGCCTTTTGCGACGGGGCTAACAACCAAACAATGACGGGAATAACCGTCGCAAATGTCTTTTATGACGGGTTTACGACAAATTTACGACGGGATTTCTATTAACGACGACCCCCTTTTATGACGAGTTCGCGACAGGAAATCCCGTCGTTAATCAACGATTATTGACATTTCGCGACGGGATTTTCCGTCATTAATAGTACAATTTCTTGTAGTGCTAATATGTTGTTAAGGATATTGCTGGTCAAAATTGTGCATTGACAAACGTGTCCGATCAAATGTGACAAGCTAGTAATTTGTCACAGAGGGAGTATTCAATAACATACATTTTTCCCGTAATTGTCCAAAAATGGGGGTATGAATGTAATTTACTACCTCTCCACTTGCATAATAAAAATGATTACGAACGATAAATGTTGCAACAAAAATACAACATACGGAGTACTACCTCCGCTTCAGAAAGTTCTTTACAGTTACTATTTACACGTACTCCAATGCAATATTTAACTCTAATATATCCAAATTCGTATGTGGAAAAATTATAAAAAGTTGATATTTTGAAAATACATACCGAGACCAATCTAACAAGATCTTACTTGTAACGTTTTGATATATATAATAATGAGAAATTATGGTCAAAGTTTTTATATTTTGAACATATATTCCAAAGTATAAAGAACTTTCAGAAACGGAAGAAGTATGAATTACTTGGTTGCTGACTTGCTGTCAGAAAGGAAAAGTTTTTGGAGTTCATAAAACGTTTTTGGTTGTTTGGGCTTGGGCATCCTTCTATTTCTCATGTGCCCTAACCCCTAATCAGTTCAGTACTCAATCTAAATGAATAATGTCATTTGGGCCTAAACCCTAAAAAAATATCCTACACCGAAACATGGGTCTTCTTGATACGAAGTATGAAATTATGGTAGCAATTTCATTTTTATAACTCAAAACTACTTAGAGAAAAATGAGGAAAAAAAGAAATATGAGATACCTAAGTTTTCTAGAGAGAGAGTGAAAACCCTAATTGGGTATAGCCCCCTTTCCAAGTTCAGTTCAACTTCTGATCTTGATTTTGCCTTGCAAAATCGCTCGTCTTCCTCCTTGTCCCATTTCCAGAATGAGATTCCCCTCAAAATCTTTAGACCAAGCCTTAATAGGGGTAATTATGGCTTCTTGGGTAATGGATTGTCACCTCGTTGGTATCGAGGTCAGATCTCAGCTTTCCGATCTTCATCTTGGCTTCATCAGCAAGGCACCGCTGATTTAAGGGTGGTGATCTTTGCTGAGTCACCAGATCTTGGGTTCTGCAACAGTAATGATGGTTTAAGGGGGGTAATTAAAGTTTTCACTCCACTAATACAAACCCACCGCCCTATTTGGACCTATAGCAGCGATTATCCAAATGCAGAGATGGAAAGATTTCGCCTATTTTCGAAAATCTACTCAGGGAAGTCTTTCTCTAAGCTTTTCCTTGCCTTTTCGATTCTTTTCTGTCATTTATTACTGGTTTGTGCTTTGTTTCAATGCTTACAGGTTGTTTGTTTGTGTTTCGTTTTAATTTGGGTGATGATTACTTTTTGGATACAATTTAATTATGTTTTTCTAGATCCTTCCTTGTATTTGAATTGTGTCAATTGCCTTGCCTGGGTGACTTTTGAGCTCCTTAATACTCCTAGACACATCTATAAATACTGGGTTGTTTTTGTATGTGGGTACTTCTTTTCTTACACCAGTTTTCCTAATTCTCTCACAGCCCTCTTTCCTTGCTTGTGCTTCAAGTATAAGTCATGTTTCCTAGTGCTTCTTCTCCTTAATCTGCTACGTCTTTGTGTTTTAATGTCAACCAATCCTACAGAGTCTAGCTATGCCTCACTTCTCAAGAAGAACCCTCCTGCAATTTCCAATGAACCTAAATATACCAGCTTACCTAGTGATACAGGTCCTACCAGCTTCTTCAGTCACACCTCCCATAGCTCCTTTCTCCTGGGAGGTAGCAGTTCTGATATTGATCCCAATACCTCACCTAAGGAAAGTTCACACAATCCTCCACCACAGGTTCCTGGTTCGAATATTGCCACCATCACCTTAGATGCCCCAAAACTCGAGCATGATCAAATTAAGCTTATGGAAGCCACTTGTCTTTTTGGTAAAGTGTGGGGTGAATTTGTCCCCCAGGCAGCTGTTATAGCTAGAATGAAGAGAGACTGGAGTTTCCTGAGGGGGGAGGTGTCCTTTAGATTCATTGGGAATGGGTGGTTTTTAATCAAATTTTCTAATCCCCTGGATAAGGAGGAGGTGTGGGATAATAGGCCTTGGTTTGTGCAAGGGCTGAATTTTGTGTTGATTCCCTGGAGAGCCTCATTTAAAGCTCAGTTCAACTCCATTACTCATGTTGATCAATGGGTTAAAATACCTTTTCTCCCCACTGAGTATTGGACCTGGCACTACCTAACCCAAATTGCTAGTTGTGTGGGTCAGCCAATTAAGCTTGATAAGTTCACTTCAGAAAATGCTGAGAAGGGTCAGGTTGCCAGAGTTTGTCTTAACCTTGACATCACCAAGCCTGTCCCTAGATCTATTACTTTGAACTTTGGCTATGACATTCAGGAGTACTTTCTTTCCTATGAAGGTGTTTGGGAAGTCTGTCCTCTATGTGGTGACCCAAAGCACTTCTTGAATACCTGTCCCAAGAGACCCCCTCCTTGTCTTGAGTTAGTGGTGGCTCAGCTGGATGAGGCAAAGCTGTCTATGGGGGTGTCTGGGGATAGTGGGGGGCAAGCTTCCCCTTCTTATTGGCTGGCTGTTGTGCCAAGAAGGAGAGCTAAGCCCAGAGGTAACTTAAAAAGAAACCAAGCTAAACCTTACCATCACACCTCTCCACCTCTTACTAGACCTGTTGCTACTCCTCAGCTAAGGCCTGCCACTGGGTTGCCTGTCATCCCTTTAGCCAATAGCTTTCAGGGTCTTCAAGACTTCCAAGTATCTACTGGTGATACAATTTCTCTTAATCCTCCTGCAGTCCAACCTTATGAGGACTTTTTGCCTGACTTTGACCCTTTAGAGCTTGCTCCTCAAGGTGTCAAAGAGGTTCAGGTAGATGAGGAGCTGGATATGGACTTGGAAATCTATGATGGTGATGGGTTTGATGCTAATGACCCAATTTTCTCTGAATGCCCCCCCATGGAAGCTGAAAACACCAAGAGAAGGAAGAGAGATGATGGTGATCTCTCTCCTTCACCCTCTGCTGGATGATATGTCTCTCCTTACTTTTGATTTTTTGGATGGTGGTTCTCATATCACTTTTTGATCAGTTGATTATGATCTTTATGCCTTTAGGGTTTAGTAGTTATATTCCTAGCTTGTGTTCTATCTCAATGTATCACTACAGGTTTCTTTTTTGCATCTTTTGTAAACCTGTAGATATGAAGGTAGCTAGGCTTGTAACTACTGTAGTTGTGGTTATTTGTTCTAACACCAATACTGTACCTAAGTGTCAAATCAATGATAGTATGATTTCTGCCTTTACTCTCCTGGATTGGTACTGTGTTGTTTGTTGTATACATTGGCCCTGCTATTTCATTTATCTTAAACTGTGGAACAATTGTCTTGCCTTGATCATTGCTATGGGTCTCCTGTGGACCACTAACTGGTTCCAACTCAAATGGAGGAACCTAAATCATCGGAAGCTCTTTGATTGGAACCCTGTTATTGTGTTCTATAAGGACCAAAGGTTCTTGTCCTATGATGTTGTAAGAAACAACTCTGGTTTCCTACCCGAGGACTTCTTCCCTCCTCTAACCTTGCTTTCCTCCTTCCCTTTCTCTCTTTTATGGTCCTTTCTCCACCTTAAGAAGATTGTTGTAACTTATCATGATTGGATAACTAAGCTTGTCTTTGTTTTTGAACTCAGTTGGATGGAGGCTAAACACTACGACCTGCTGCACACGCTTTCGAACCTGTGGAACATGTATAGACCCAACCCCACTATGGTGTTGTCCAGCTCCCCTTGCATTGTATCACTTTTTCTCAACAGCGTTCACTACTGTTTTCTTATTCATTTCCTTCTGGTTTTAACCCTTATAGATTCTACTTGTATTAATTGGAACCGGACTGTGATCCGCTTAGAATGTATTAGGCAAACAGCCTACATTAGTTTTGGCCTTTATCTTCTTGTTTTGGTGTGTATTATTTGGAACCGGACTTTGATCCGCATGGAACTTTATGGGCACAAGGCCCTGTTTTTATCTGCGCCTTACTTATGAGAATACTTTCATGGAATATTCAAGGGGGTAAAAAGCTCCAAGCTATTGGAGATATATCCCACTATATTAATTCGTTCAAGCCTGATATCTTATTTGTCCTTGAGACTATGACTTCTAATGCCACAAGTAGAACTATAATCAAAGGTTTCCGTTTTCAAAAACATTTAATTATTGACCCGATTAATCATAGTGGAGGACTATGGGTTTGTTGGAACAACGACTCGATCCTGGTCCAAAACTACACTATAGCAGATAGATGTGCTCACCTTAACGTTCTTTATAAACCAACCAACGAGCAAATTCTTGTCTCTGGGGCTTATTTCCCGGCACAAAACAACGATAAAGACCAATTCTGGGAGTTGATATCTACTTTCTATGAAAACATTCATATTCCCTGGATCCTCGTCGGCGACTTTAACGAACTTTTACATAATTCGGATAAATGTGGAGGCAACCCAGTCTCACAAAGACAATGCCAGAGACTTCCGAGGTTTCTTACTCGTACAAATGCGACAGACATAGCGTGCATACAACAATCGTACTCCTGGAAATCCCAATCCCACCCAGGCTTGTATCAACGGCTAGATAGGGCCGTCGCAAGCAATATCTTCACTGATAAATTCCCCAACGCATCAGTTAAATATGGTACCTTTACTAGCTCAGATCATGCCCCAATGTTCTTTGATACAAACTCAGAGACCATTATGGTGAATAGATTGTTCAGATTCCAAAATTCTTGGACTCTCGAGGATGAACCGGCTAAAATTGTTAAAAAGCATTGGAACTGCAATACTCAAGGTTCAAGATTCTTTAGAATAAGATCCAAACTAACCAACATAAAAGGCGACCTAAAAAATTGGGCGAAAGGAAAATTCTCACACAAGACCATGCAACTTAAAACTAATGCAGATAAAATTCAAGAACTTGAAGATAAGCTTATAACCCAACCGTTCAACCCTATCTGGAAAAACCACCTTTTAAGAATGCTCAAACAACGAGAAAAGATCCTCTTACAAAAACAACACTTGTGGAAAAATTCTGCAAAAAAAACTTGGCTGAATCAAGGAGACAGAAACACGAGATTTTTCCACCAACTCATGAAACAAAGAGCCGCGAAAAACCACATCTATCGACTAAAGAATGCTGACAACCATTGGGAGGAGGGGCAAGTGAACGTTCAAAACATCCTCTTTAACTCCTTTCAAGATAGATTCAAAACATCCGTTCAGCCTGGGCGTATAATTAACCTAGATTTTCTCCCACAATTAATTTCTGATTCCGATAGGCTTAGTCTCATTACCCCCTTCTCAGACGAGGAGATTAAAAATAGTTTCTTTACTATGAACCCACTCAAGGCACCAGGATCAGATGGATTTGGGCCAAAGTTTTTTCAAACCTACTGGAAAACAATCGGCCCTGAAGTTACATTAGCAATAAAGAGCTTTTTCTCACACGGAAAAATGCCGCCTTTTCTGAATCATACTCTTATAGCTCTTATCCCCAAAAATGATAACCCAGAGAACCCCAATCATTTCAGACCAATCAGCCTCTGCGGCACGATCTATAAAGCTATCTCTAAACTCCTAGTCTCTAGACTAAGTCCTATTCTTCAAAAACACATAAGCCCCTTCCAAAACGCCTTCACCCCTGGCAGGTCCATCCATGATAATTTGCTTTTAGTCCAGGAGATCCTCAATGTTTTTAAGAAATCAAAATCCAAAGTTGGATGGTGTGCTCTTAAACTGGACATGGAAAAAGCCTATGACAGAATAGAATGGGATTTCCTTTGGGCTACTCTTGACAAAATGGGCTTTCCTACAACCTGGATAAACTGGGTGAAAGCAACTGTGACTACAGTTTCATACTCTATCAAAGTTAACAACTCAACCACGGATGTTTTTACCCCGTCTAGAGGGTTAAGACAAGGAGACCCGCTATCTCCTTACCTTTTTATTTTATGCATGGAAGTTTTTATAATCATGCTGAATAATGCCAGTGCGAGACCTAACCTAGGGCTCGGTTTTAAAATAGCGCCACAAACTATAAAAATCCCATGTCTAATGTTTGCAGACGATAGCCTACTTTTATGTAAAGCCACTAACTCCGCATGCCATAACTTACTCAAAGTCATCACTGACTTCTGTAAACTCTCAGGCCAATTAGTGAACTTCCATAAATCAGCTATTATCTTCTCAAAGAATATCAACCACCCCAAGAGAGATGCATTGGCCAGCATTTTTAATATGCATAAATCTGGGTCTCTAGGTCGGTATCTGGGAGCTCACTTCTAAAGTTTCACACCTACAAGATCTGACTATCTACGCATCATGCAAAAAAATGAACGCTGTATAAACTCCTGGCAAGCTAACTTTCTTTCCAAAGGAGGTAGAACAACGCTCATTCAAAGCAACCTTGAAGCCCTCCCGTCCTACATTTGCTCTTCCTTCCTACTTCCAAGGAAGACGTGCCATCAATTGGATAATATTCATCGCCAATTTTTTTGGAACCAATCCAAGTCAGGTAATTCACTCCCTCTCATTGCCTGGAACAAAGTCTGTCAGCCTAAGGATCAAGGAGGGCTAGGTTTAAGAAGAACCTACCCTCTGAATAGAGCTTTCATCGCAAAACTAGGCTGGAAAATCCTAACAGACGAAAATAACCTTTGGGCAAAAATCATGAGGAAAAAATATCTTCAGAACACAAATTTCTTCTCTGCCAAGAGAAAAATTAAAGACTCTCCTATTTGGATCAGCATTTTAAACCAACGGGAGATTTTGAGGAAAGGAATTAGATGGAAGATTGGCAATGGGAATCACATCAATTTCTGGAAAGATAACTGGGTTGGTCAATATTCCCTTTCTGATCTCCCTTGCAACTCCCCAAATAGTAATAGGGGAGACGTCTACGTGAACTCGTTCATTGATGAATCCAAAAATTGGGATATAAGGAAACTTTCTTCGTTCCTCTCACCTGAGTTGGTGCAAAAAATTAAGGGGATCCCTATCCCTGTTAATGAACTGCCTGACAACCCCATTTGGGGCTGCACAAACTCTGGAGAGTTCTCAGTTAAATCCGCTACCTGGCTTGCACACGAACTCCCAGTCTCTGATAAAAAATGGGAGTTTAGATGGATTTGGAAACTCAATATAGCTCCAAAACTAAAGATCTTTTTATGGCAAATTTGCCATAAAAGTATTCAAACTAAAGAAACTCTTTTTCATAGGAAAATTATTCCCTCAAGTTGTTGCCCTAGATGTAACCATGCCAGTGAGAATATTAATCATCTCTTTCTCAATTGTGAGCACACAAAAAATGTCTGGAAGCATAGACTAACTAAAAATTGGTTCGATTTCTCCTTCCCTATGACGGATTTCTTCAAAACTTTAGACTACCGGAACCAAGTTGCGCTCAGGAAGTTCATTACCGTTTGCTGGACTATTTGGAAGGAAAGGAATGCCTTAGTGTTCTCCAACAATAAGCTTTCTCCCTGCCGCTGCTATTTTAAAGCTCTTAACACCTTCAAGGAATGGGAGCTTAGACTCCAGATTGACTCACAACAACTTAGAGGTAACCATTTCAACACTCATCATCCTTCCACTTCTCTTCCAACCACCCCACATCCCATTCTTGTGCGGTGGTTCCCGCCCCCACTGGGCGCCTTCAAACTCAACTTCGACGGATCACGAAAAGACTCATCAGCAGCAGGAGGCATCATCATCAGAAACAACAATGGAGATATGGTCATCGCCAAATCTTTTAACCTGGGTAACTCGCAAGTCTACATGGCAGAAGCCCTAGCCCTTCATAAGGGCATCCAAGAGGCTATCAAACTGAATATTAAAGACATCTACATCGAAGGTGACAACCTACTTGTGATCAACTCGCTAAAAGGAATCTGGAACCCCCCGTGGAAACTTCAAAACATTATTCAAGATAGCAGGACTCTTCTTCAGCATTTTCACTCTACCCATATCAAGCATATCTTCCGTGAAGCAAATAGAGCAGCAGATTGGATAGCTAATGTAGGACATCTTATTGTTGAACCATTGTGTATCACCCCGAACTCCAGCCCTAACTTAGATAATATTGTTCAAAGTGACAGCTTAGGTTTCACCCTTGTGCGAAGGGGAACCTAAGTCTTTTTTTCTTACCTTTTTTTTTTTTTCAAAAAAAAAAAAAAAAAAAAAAAAACACTCAAAACTACTTCATAATATAAATTTTAATTAAAATATATTGAATGTTATCAAAAATCATCAAAAATTGACTTGATGTACTATAAATTTATTGTACGTCGGGTGAAATGCAACACCTTTTGATGTTGTAGTCCATCATCTAGTGAGGCTAGTTCTTTTTGGGGTAAACAAATTAAATTCTAAACAGTGAATGTCGTTTAGGATATCTCCCTATATACTCATGGATATCTTATCCCTTAATTAATGAATTAATTCGTATTCCCCCTAAAAATAAAGGGGAAAGTCTTGCTAAAATCATATTAATGTATACTTTCCAAATATCTAAATTTCTTTATTTTATTATTACAATTTACAAACCTAGATTAGACGTCTTCGATTGAGTTGCCGGTGAGTTCTTGGCATGATAATACTCCTGATGTGGATGTTGTGATCAATCTTGAGCCTGAAGGGTGTTGGGCTAGGATCAAGTCGAGAGTTTTGTTAGGTCTTGACCTAGTGGTTAAGATTGGTAGTCAATATAATAGTTTGTGTACGATAGATCTCAGATTCAACTACTATCAGATTCAACTATTACCATATTTATTTGTAATTTACATTATTCTTGTGGCTCATTCATACCAAAAGAAATTGTAAGCAATTCGAAATTGCATGGGAATCATTATATTTGTACTACGTTGCGTTGTTGGAATTCATTTACAAGACGTTGCTACTCAACTTGCGAAGTACTCCCTCCGTCCCTAATTGTTTGTCTCATGCTTCAAATATGCTTTATTAAATAATAATTAAGTGGGTGGAATTGAGAATAGACAAAAATAGTGGGACCAATGTAATTTATGTGAGAGTAAAAATTGTGGCCCTATGAAAATTTTAGTAACGCAACAATCTTTTGGAGACGAGCCAAAATGACAAATGGGGCAAATAAAAGCAGACGGGGGAGTAGTTAAAATTGTTTTATCTCAAATCAACAAGAGATCATTATTACATGACAAATGTCGTTCTTGTAAATTCTTTGCACGCACGGAGTACTACTAAAGCTCTATTTGGTTTGGTGTAATAATTTTCTCTTTTCAATCATTTTACGTTGTTGGGTTTGTCGGAATGAAAAATAATTTTTCATAACTCCCTGGGAGGTGGAAAAACGTTTTCCTTTAAAAGAATGGAAAACCAATTTTTCACCTTACCTCCCTCTTCCTTTTCGGCAACTTTTGTGTAAGACCGCCTTACCGGAAAAACTACTTTGATTGTTTAACTAATTGGTTTCATTGCTTTACTAATTAATTTCAGTGCTTTACTAATTAGTTTCAATGCTTAACTAATTAGTTCCATAGTTTAACTAATTGGTTTCAGTGCTTAACTAATTAGTTCTATTGCTTAACTAATTTATTTCATTGCTTAACTTATATAACACAAATGTGGTCTTTTGTGTAAGACCGCCTTACATAAAAGTTTGTACTTCCCTTTCCCCCTCAGTCTTCACCCATATTCTTTTCTCTATTAATTTTCTTTTAAGAAACCAAATAAATTGAAAACCAGTTTAAAATTGTGTTTTCGTTTGAAAAATATTTTCTATATAGAATCATTTTTAACTAAAAACATCTATCTATCTCTTTTACATAAGCCAAGAGGGGAGGGGAAATTCAGTAACACCACTTTTCGTGTCCACGAGCAAAAAGGCGAAAATACCCTCTACCCTTTCCTCTCAAACCCTTCACGGATCTCTCAACTATCCTAATATTCCTAGCATCAGTTTATTTTTAGAATAGGAAATAATCTCCACAATTAGTGGAGCGTTACACAATCAAAACTGATTTTCAGCTTCTTTGTAATTATATTTGCCTAGAATATTGCCCTTGATTGTAGTCTTTGATTGATACGCAAGTTGTACATAAAATTCTATCGAATAATATTATCTTTACTCTCCTAATTTAGATTAGGTTATACATAAACTTTGTAATATATATAACTCTTTGTAATATAATATATCAGACAAGCTTAATTGCGCTCTCTTATGATGGACTAATCCAAAACCTTTTTTTTTCTTCCTATTCTTCCTTTCTTATCCCTTCAATCAGTACCAATGACATCAAACACAATTTCCAAGAATGTTCAACCATCAACTCCTCTTATTATTGTCAAACTCACAACAACCAATTAACTTGGTAAATAATATCGTTTTGTCCGTAAAAACCCCAGAGATATGGAAGCGTTGTTGTAGCATCCCAAATAGGAGTATTCTATAAGAAAAAATGACCAAATTTAGTGACATATATATATATATATATATATATATATATATATATATATATATATATATATATATATATATATATATATATATATATATATATATATAATATCTATTATATAAGCCAGCTCCTGAGGGCTTTTAAGTAAATTAACTTTTCGTGTCCACCTTGAAAAATACCAAAATACCCTCTCCACTCCAACTCCCAAACCCTTCGCGTCTCTCAAACCCTTCGCATCTCTCAAACCCCTCGCAGCCCTTTCTCCCTCCGCCGCTTCTTTCTCTCTCCTCCCTTCACTCAATCTCCTTCACTCAATCTTTCCCCCATTCCCTCAATCTCACATCTTCGATCTCTCCTCCCTCCATGACAGAGAAAGGGCGAATGAGCAACCCGACGAATTGAACTTCATCATCTCAACGGGTTTCTCTTTCAAATCTCAGGTACTCGCTCAAATTGTTTCTCCCGATTTGCTATGGAATTGGAATTGAATTGTATATTTGTATGTAATTATGCATTTCGTTTTTGCTTTGCTGTATTCATGCGGTTTCAATGAATTTTCTTCAATTTATTTGTGTTATTTTTTGTGTGTTTTTGTTGTTCATCGGTTCAGATCCGTATTAACTTCTTTCGATTTCACCCAGAAGCCTCAAATTTGGGTTTTTATCAAAATCGAAGCTTTCTACAATCTGCAAGATAACCAGACCACGAATTTGGTGATTCTGCAATTTCTGATTTTGGAATTCATCTTTTCTGATAATTTCAATCATTACCCCCTCAATTAATTTTTTTGTTTTTCCTTACTTTTTTTTTTGTTTTTTTGGTGTGTTAATTTAGTTTTTTTGGTGTTAATTTCCTGATTTTGGAGTTCACCAATTGATGTTTAATTGTGCATTTGGGGTTCGTGGAAAATTGTGATTATTTTCACCATTAGCTCATTTAAAACATAGGTAATGTTTGAACTGGGTATTTGGTTGTTCTAGAATTACTGTTTTGTAATTGGACTGTTATTGAATTAGTTTTAGTTTTGTAATGACAATCTATGGCTTTAGTGTTGATTGTTGGTGTTTATAACTTCATACCATATTTCAATTTTATTTCAGTGTTGATTATTGGTGCTTTGCAGACTGGACCAATTTGTGTTTCGATTTTTATTGGATTTTCTCCCATAACGTTCAAGAATTCCAATTGAAACCTGGGTCAATTAAATCCCAGGTAATTCTTTTAATTTCTCTATTTTATTGCTTCGTTCAATTTCTTTTCGCTTTTGCTCGGCTTGAATCAACGGTTAATGTTTCTGAACTTGCCTAATTTCAACTAGGCTTTGGTAGTTAATTTTATGTCAAACTTTTCTGATTCTGTGCTTAATGTTTGTGGAATTTGTTGATTTTTTGCAATGAAAACTGATGAATCGGATCGGGAGCTTCCATGTCGGACGGTTCTTCTTCCGCCTATCTGTCGCCATCCAGTTCCATTCCGACAACCAGTGGCACGGTTGCCGAGTTTCTCACCTGCCTTCTGTGTCGCGATCTCTTCTCTTCTACCGCTGTTTCCTCTTCTAATCCGGTACTCTTTCTTTCTCCTCCATTATAATTAGCCCTAAGTTTTATTTTCTTTTATATAGTGTTAAAAGTTGTTGTAATTTCTTTGATGTTGGTATTGCCATTGTGAGAATTAACAAACATCAATTTGGTACTGTTGTCTGATCATCAAGCTGTTATGGTAGTATACGGCATTGAAAAAGGAATATTGCCCGATTTGTAGTAATTGAAATGGCTGTTGCTGTTTGTGTAGCCCCATATTGGGTGTAGTATTCTTGATTGTTGTATGCTGGGGCATGGTTTGCGGAAAGGATGTCAGGGTTATTGATTTTGAGGAATTCAGTGGCTATAGGGGATATCTAGAGAAGAACACAAACTGGTGGGTAGTTGACTATTTAGATTCTCTTTTTGGTTGATTACATAAACTCTCTTAAAGTGAGGCCTAAAAAATGGTTTGTGGAGAAAATACTTATATAATTAAAATTGAATGAAGCATTTTCTATTTACTTCAATTGAGATTCTGCACAAGTGCTCCCATTTCAAAAACCTCATTGTTAAATTCTTCAGGAACTTTTGTTTTGTCATGGTATAAATGTACTGTTAAGGTGGACAGTTGTGATGAATTCCTAGGGATATTGTAGTTTCCTAAACACTTCCAATGGACTGATGGGGTATACTATTTGCATGGTAGTTTGTCCTATTCCTATTGGCCACCCAAGAGTTACACTTCATCATTCAAACATGTTCATAACTTCAGATGTTCTATTACCAAAACACCAGGAATTAGTTACTCGACTCTTCAAATATGTACGTCCTTCAAATGTTTTAGGTTAGATGCAGTAGGTTGATGTCTGATGCTAAACTGGAGTACCGAATAGTTTATTGTATGCCGGTAAGTCCGTTTTTTACCATTTTGCTGCTAAATCTTGGGCCTTTGGTATACGTTCAAGTTCTTTAGTAATTAAAATCACTTTGCAATGTGTTTTTGTCCTCAAACTCCGTAGCAATCAACTATTGAATGATAGTCTTATATTTTATAATCTATTGTTTCAATATAAGTCACGACTGCCTCAAGTTTTCCTCACATGTTGCCACCTCTAGAGTTTGTGACTACCAGTAGCAGTCTCGATAAAAAAAGTGAAGGGTATATGAGAGGGATTGTGGAGGAGAGATGGATAACATTGTTATAAATTTCGGAAGTTGGATCTTTGAGAAATTATAAAAGGAGTGAAGGTTATAGTAATTTCAAATGACATAGTAGTTTGAATCGTCATTTCAAATTCATTAGTTCATGCAATATTTTTTTAAAAGTTATACATAGTAGGATGTTGACCAGTTCAAATTTAAAAATCTTTCTGCGCTTTCCTTATAAAACCACCAAGCGGTTATTAAGATTTTCTTAAACTACATATCTACAATTAGTCGAACAAAAACGACATAAGTAACTTTAGAATCCAAAACACTCTGCTAACAAGCAATCAACACATATTTTTTGTTATTAATTCCTAAACTAATATTCGCCCTGATTTTAGGAGTTACAGAGTACAAATTTGTTAGCACAAAGTTTTTGAAATAATTACATGATTTACTTTGTTAACACAAATTTGTTAGTTAGCACAAATTTGTTAGCATAAAATTAGTTTGTTAACTGTGAATGATAGTTGGGAATGATAGTCTTATATTGAAGCTGATTTAATTTCCACAAATTTTGAAAGATATATATATAGTGATTGAAAGATAGTTAGCACAAAATTAGTTTGTTAGCCGTGAATGATAGTTGGGAATGATAGTCTTATATTGAAGCTGATTTAATTTCCACTTTGTGCAGATTATAATTATACCGGTGCATAACCTGTATATTTGATTCTTCGGCGCCGGCGATCATACTATTTCACCATTAATTCTTTTTTGGGTATTGCTTTAATTTTTCTGGGTTTGTTCATTTTAATTAATATGAAATTTTAGTTTGCTGTAAAAGGGTTATTACCTAGGTATTAGTTGTATCCTCTCCGTACCAGAGAGCTGATAGTCCTCTCTGAAATAGTAGATGAGCTGGTTGTGCTCACTTCAGTCCTCTCTGAAATAATAAATGAGCTGGTTGTGCTCACCAGAAAACTAAGCATGTGATTAATTGGGATGACTAAATTTTCTTAATTTGTTACTCTTATACTTTCTTTACTTATCAGTTTACAGGTTCTCAAACTAACCAAAAGTAGCAGTTCTGGAAAACCAAAACAGGTCTGTAATAACTTCCTTTTAGGCTGAAATGTTTCGTTCATATTTGAGGGATAATGTCTATCGGAAATGAATTGCTGTGTCTGAGAACAAATATATTTTATTATTTCATTTGTGCATGAAGAATCTATATGTGCAGAAAAGGGGTAGTTTAGTTTGCAGCAACATCTCCATAACCATTAATCAGTGCTGCCAAACATGAGGGAAGGTCTGGCTATTCTACCCCAAGGCTCACAGCCTCATAGGTCAATCACCAAACAAGAATTTGTCTTGATTTTAGAACAACTCCAACGAGGGAAGGCCTGGCTATTCTACCCCAAGGCTCACAACCACACAACTCCAGTCACCTCCAAGTTTTGATTTTTTTTTTTTTTTGGGTTGCAAATATTGAATGTGGTTTTATGTTGATGTATTGGATATGACAAGTAATTAAAGTAAGAAGTACGCAAGTAATTTTGACCTTTTTGTAATGAATTAGTAATATTCTTGGCTTAATGATTTTTTTTTTAATTAGGGATCTTGCTCTGTTGTCAGTTAAAGTTTGGATTTCGTAAAAGTTTATGCAGTTTATCTACATTTTCAGCATTTTGTTAAAATTCTAATATTATCTCGCACGCATCGCGTGCATATAAGACTAGTATATACATAGGGGCCGGTTCTCATGAGAACCCCTTTTATAATGAGAACCCCTTTTTAATGAGAACTTTTATCTTCAACCATTGGATTAAAAAACAAAACTCCTTATAAGAATACGGAGTACTACGTATAAAACAAAAAAAACAAAACTCCGTATAAGAATATACTCCGTAAAACTCTAATCAGATCTCTCTTTTACTCTCCCTCTCTCTTCTCGATTCAGTACCCTCCTCCTCCTTCCCTTGAGAACTCTCTTATGGTGAGAACTTCCCTTATCGTGAGAACCTTCTTTGTGCGTATTATTTAAACTATATGTGCATATTATTTGAACTATATGTGCATAACTTTTAAACTATTTATGCACCATTTTTTCGTGGTATTTTTTTTAAAAAAAAGACATTCTGGTAAAAAAAAATATGTACACATTTCATATATATAGGGTGAGGTTCCCGTGAGAACTCTCTTATGGTGAGAACTTCCCTTATCGTGAGAACCTTCTTTGTGCGTATTATTTAAACTATATGTGCGTATTATTTGAACTATATGTGCATAACTTTTAAACTATTTATGCACCATTTTTTCGTGGTATTTTTTTTTTGAAAAAAGACATTCTGGTAAAAAAAAATATGTACACATTTCATATAGTTGAAATATTATGCATATATAGTTCAAAAAATATGCATAAATAGTTCAAAAAATATGCATATACAGTTCAAAAAATATGCAAATGTGATTTAAAAAATATATTTAGTTATCTGTTAGATTAGATCCAAGTACTTTAAATTGAGAGCAAATAACATAATATTAATCTTAAGATGGTGTCAAATTTAAGTCTTTCAAGTTCCAACAGTGGGGAAGACCATAACCTATCCATCTAAGGGCCCACATAGGACAAATGAAGCATCTTTGATTAACAACAATTCCGGTAAAGGTAAACTTAACAAACAGTGTTAGTGTAGACTTTGTCGCCATTATCGTAGATGTAAAATTGCAGATATATAGTACATTTTCAATTTCTCTTTTTATACCTGTTGAAAAAAAATATAAAAACACAAATATATGGATTAAGAAAAAGAGAAGAAAATACGAAGCTAATTTGTTTTCCAAAAAGGGAATTGAGATTTTACAGAAGGAAAGAGAAGCGATGCATCAATGGAGGGTTTTTGGAATCTGGTGCTCTGTTTTTGTAATAGCTGAATTGGAAATGCGCGGTGATGTCGCATCCAACACTTTTCGCCCTCTCACCGTCGTGTCCGACACTTGGTGCTCCTCCGGCTCAGTGAGTCCGGCCTACCTGAAAACACATACAGACAGGGGGCTCACGCCGCTCACCCCTAGTTGAAGTTAATGGTGCTTTCACGCTTATGAATACGAAAGGTGATAGAGAGCGGAGAAGGAGAGAAAAATGGCGACAGCAGGAGGTGGTTGAGAGGCGAGAGGAGCGGCGGCAGCAGGTGGTGGAGGGGCGAGAGGAGCGGCGGCAGCCGACAGGGACGAGGAGGAAAAAGTCGTCGTGGAGAGAAAAAGAGAAT
This sequence comes from Spinacia oleracea, assembly GCF_020520425.1. NCBI lineage: Eukaryota > Viridiplantae > Streptophyta > Magnoliopsida > Caryophyllales > Amaranthaceae > Spinacia > Spinacia oleracea. The sequence goes on from NC_079489.1 coordinate 153,602,223, forward strand.
AATTGGAGGAGAGTCGAGCCATGGCTGCAAAATATTTTCTGGTCTACGAATTCAAGTGTTGCGGATGTTGTTGAGTTTTAATCGTTCGTGTTAATATCAAGTAGTGTTTTGCAATTAAAGGTCCAGATCGAAGTAAATCAACGGTTAGATTGTGGTTCTCACGTTAAAAGAGGTTCTCACCTTAAGGTGATTCTCATAGGAACCTATATATATATATATATATATATATATATATATATATATATATATATATATATATATATATATATATATATATATATATATATATATATATATATATATATATATATATGCTAAAAGATTAGAGCGCCACCTAGGATTACTAATGGTTTCGGCCGATGAAAAATAAGATTTCTAATTTCTTTTTGAATTAAAAAAATCAAGTGCCACGTAGATAATTAATTAGGTGCCACGTAGATATTTTAATTAATTAATTATTAATATATACAACGCCTCGAAAATCAAACACTCTAATAATTAAAAAATAATAGATTGCCACGTAGATAATTAATTAGGTGCCACATAGATATTTTAATTAATTAATTAATTACTAATATATACAACTCCGTCTAAAATCAAAAACTCTAATAATTAAAAAATAAATCTAAAATAAAATTCATCCAAAATCAAACAATAATCTAAAATAAAATAAATAAAATTCAATTTAAAATCAAACATTAATCCAATATTAGAGCGCCACGTAGAAAAATCTAATGGCTTCGGCCAATGGAGGAATATTTGCTGAAATATTAGAGCGCCACCTAGGATTACTAATGGTTTCGGCCAATGAAAAATAATATTTCTAATTTCTTTTTGAATTTAAAAAATCAAGTGACACGTAGATAATTAATTAGGTGTCACGTAGATATTTTAATTAATTAATTACTAATATATACAACTCCATCGAAAATCAAACACTCTAATAATTAAAAAATAATTGATTTCCACGTAGATAATTAATTAGGTGTCACGTAGATATTTTAATTAATTAATTACTAATACATACAACTCCGTCTAAAATCAAACACTCTAATAATTAAAAAATAAATCTAAAATAAAATTCATCCAAAATCAAACAATAATCTAAAATAAAATAAATAAAATTCATTTAAAATCAAACAAATCCAATATTAGATCGCCACTTAGAAAAATTTAATGGTTTCTGCCAATGAAAAATAAGATTTCAAAATTAATTTTGAATTAAAAGAGTCGAGTGCCACGTAAAGAAATGATTAACTTTCACGTAGATATTTTTTATTAACTAGTTGTTGGACTGTGCGCTAACGCGCACGATCCCACAAGGTATACAAATTTATTTTGCAAAAATGTTACATAAAGACTGATATTTACAAATTTACGTTAAATGCTAGAAAAAAATGCTAAAGTTCGATTTGCATGTAATTAATAATATGAAATCATACATAAGTTTACTATATTTGTGTCATTGATATTGTAGCATTCCACAAGTAACATTGATAGGAGTGACGAGAGGGCGGAGAAAGCTAGGTTAGAAAGAGTGACGAGAGAAATTTGGTGGAATGGGTTATTGGGTTGCCAACAAAAGGAAGAAGAAAAGACAAAAGAGAAAAAAAGGGAGACAAATGGTAACAAGATGGCCAAGGGTATAATTGTCCCCACACTATTGATAAGAATAAGACAAAAAAAAATTAAGGCACAAAATGAGGGTAAAATAGTAAGTGCACTATTGGGTGAATAGAAATAGAAGTTCAAAGCTTTATAAGGGTATAATTGTCCCCACATTATTGATAAGAATAAGACAAAAAAAAAAAAATTAAGGCACAAAATGAGGGTAAAATAGTAAGTGCCCTATTTGGTGAATAGTAATAGAAGTTCAAAGCTTTATAAGTGTTAGGATTATTTATTAATATTACGCATATACAATTTCATCAAAAAACAAACACTTTCATAATAAAAAAAAAATCTAAAATGAAATTCAATGCAAAATAAAAAACTAAACTAATCTAATATATAAAAATGGGAAAATTTGCCAATTACAACCCAATAAAGTTTACACTTTGCAAATTACAACCTTAAAATTTCAGTTTTGTGAATTACAACCTCAAACTTAATCTCGTACTTTAAATTACAACCCAATTTCATATTCCGACAAAAACGACCGGAATATGATGTCATTATTATATTTTATACCTCATTAACAATTCTAAAAAAAACGATAATTAGCATTTTTTTAAAAAAAATAATAATCCTGAAAAATCCATTCACTGTCATTTCGATTACAACTCCCTCCTCCAATTCACTTATGCTCAACTCCTCTCACTCCCACTCATCTTTTCAACTTAAAAACTTCAATGCTACGATTTTCATAAATTTACTCCCTCGATACTCTTCCAGTGTGTTATATCTCTCTATATATTTTGTCAACATAAGAGGACACCATTACAGGTTGAAGGTTGGAAGCTTCAACAATGATGACAGGTAATTCCTCTGCTCAACTCTTCCCTCAATTCTATCTCTGTTTCCTTATCATAGTTAAATTGGGGATTTTGAAACAAAGATGGACACTTAAATTGGGGGTTTTGTCAGAATCTAGGGTTCTTCGAATTGGGGTTTTAAAAAATTACGATTCTTCAATCGGGGTTTTCCGAAATTACGGTTCTTCAACTTGGGGTACGTTTTTCGGTAGGGGATTAATAGAAAATTAGGGTTCTTGAATTGGGGCTTTTTCGAAAATTAGGGTTCCTTAATTGGGGATTATTCAAAAATTGCGTGCAATTAAGTGTAAATTATGGATTATATTGTTGAATTGTGGAGTAATTTAGTGTAATTTATGATTGTTTAATTAGCTAACTGTTGATTATGCATAGGAGAGAAAAGGCATCACTATCCTATTTGAGGACGCCATTGATGGTTGTAGGTAGAAGATGAACAAATACGCAAAGAAGAAAGAAGAGAAAATTACAGGGTTGTAATTAAGGAGAATGACGTGAATGTCACTGTATTTTGGGGATTTTTTTTTTAAGTTAATTTTTTTTTTTGTTTTGAAATTATTAATTAGGTATAAAATATAATAAGACATCATAATCCGATCGTTTTTGCCGGAATATGAATTCGGGTTGTAATTTAAAGTACAGGATTAAGTTTGAGGTTGTAATTCGCAAAACTGAAAGTTTAAGGTTGTAATTCACAAAGTGTACACTTTATTGGATTGTAATTGACAAATTTTCCTATAAAAATGGTATATACATAGAATTTTTATTTAAACATAACAATTTAATAGAATCCGTGTATCGCACGGGCAAAAATCTAATAATGAAATATAGATAGCTATATCAAAAGATCTTTTTCTAGACGACTAGACCTAGATAGTGGCTCAATACACCCTAAGATCTTTTGGGATCAATGATATATTGTGTTTTAGAGATTTCGAATATTAATCCTAAACTTGATATTTTTATAAAAACTTTCTTATTGCACATGTCAATTCCTGGTGCGATTTTTTCCTGCCAAAATCACTTTCCCAAAAAAAGTGTATTTGTTTTATTTTATTTTTATTCTCTACCTTTTTTTATAAACTATTTGTGTATGGAAATAAAATTTAGTTTATAAATTATGGCAATAATAGATACGACGTAATAATAATTATTCTAAATTGGTAATATTTAGTCAAATCGCTATATTAATAATGGAAAATATATCACTCAATATTTTAGTCAAATTAACACATTAGCATTTTAAATATGCATATTAGATGAATAAACTTAAACGAGTATGTTAAATACGAAGTATGTTATAACTATGCAGTAATTTGGGGATATTCATTTAAATATTTTGTGAAATTATTTTATCAAAATCCGTGCGTGCACGGGATCTAATCTAATTTAGATTACGAGTGTGTACTATAATATCATATGATTCAATGTACGCAATAGAAAGTTTCATTGACTTGTTTTCACAAGCTTGCTAAAAAATTTGCAATACATAAATTTTCCATGTGATATTAGCAATTCTAAGATTTTACGTAAATGATGGTAACTTAAGTATGGATACTACATTAGAAAATGAGACGGGCTGATAATTGAATTTTGTACTACATTACAAAATGAGATGCACTGAAAATTGAATTTTGTACTACATTAGAAAATGAGACGTGGGTATTGGACAAAATTAAGAATAAAAAGTTTATTAAGATTTACAACCCTTTACCTTCGATATAAATTACAAACATGTTCCTTCAATATAAATTTACCAGTCTTGTATGCACGCGATGCATGCAGGTATTTAAAAACTACTCCGTAAATATTATATTAGTATTATGTTCATAAAGTTCATAAACAACAAAATTTAAATGTCAATATTAAAAATATCTAAATAGTGCAACAATATACGAATATATATGCATTTTGACACCAACATGCTTCCAGTGCCTTTGAGGCCCATTCTTGGTCAAGATAATCCATAGGCAATCTGCACACTCGAATCCATAGAGTAGCCACATAACAGTTTTCATGACTTGCAGCCAATGATCTGCTTCAACTTCCAAACTTGATAATGCGGCCATCAATGACTGCAGTATGTTGCTACAACAACGCTTCCATATCTCTGGGGTTTTTACGGACAAAGCGATATTATTTACCAAGTTAATTGGTTGTTGTGAGTTTGATGATGTTTGTGAGATTAACAATAATAAGAGGAGTTGATGGTTGAACATTCTTGGAAATTGTGTTTGATGTCATTGGTATTGATTGAAGGGATAAGAAAGGAAGAATAGGAAGAAAAAAAAATAACAACTCCTCTTCGCTCCACCTGTTGAGTTAAGCTTGAATATCAAGTCATCTTAAAGATAAAGACTTGGAATATTATTAGGAGTAATCTAATAATATGTTAAGAGAGAATCTAGGAGATATCTAGATTAAGAAGGTTTCCTATTTGTGTTAGGATTTGAGTTTTGCGTTTTATATAAGGAGGAACCAAATTTGTGGTTCAACTTATGAGATTGTGATTCAAAGGGTTTTGAGAGATTTTCCCTTTAATAATAAGAGAGGTATTCTTGTTATTAATTTGAGTTCATAATATTCTGGTTTATATTTGGTATCAGAGCAAACGATCAAACACAGAGAAAGCAAAAAAAAAAACTCTGTTTTCGTCGTTAACAGAACGAGATGGCTGGTGGTGAAGATACTGACAAAAAAACGGTAGATGGGATTGGATCTTCCTCAATAAAATGTCCAATGTTAAACTCAACCAATTATACGGTGTGGGCTATGCGGATGAAAATTCTGTTGAAGGTTCATAAAGCTTGGAAGGTTGTTGAAACAGGGATTGATGAAAACGACAAAAACGACATCGATATTGCCTTGATCGCACAATCAATACCTGAAGCTTTAATTCTCCAAGTTGGTGAAGCAGAAACAGCAAAAGCAATCTGGGAAGCCATTAAAGCTCGACACCTTGGAGCTGACAGAGTAAAGTAAGCACGTTTGCAGACATTAATGGCTGAATTTGATAGATTGAAGATGAAGGAAACAGACAGAATTGATGATTTTGTGGGAAAATTGTCTGAAATAACTTCAAAATCATTGGCTCTTGGGGCAGAGATCGAAGAACCTAAGGTCGTAAAGAAGTTTCTATCCAGCCTTCCTCCAAGAAAGTATATTCAGATCGTGGCTTCGCTGGAACAGGTACTTGACCTAAAGAAAACAAGTTTTGAAGATATAATTGGGAGAATCAAAGCCTATGAGGAACGAATCCAAATCGTAGAAGATGAAATCGACAATGACGATCAAAGCAAACTTATGTTTGCTAATTCTGAATCACGACAAGAACAAGGATTTCGTCCAAATTATGGTAACGGAGGAAGAGGACGATGGGGTCGTTCAAACTGGAGAGGAAGAGGCCGAGGAAGATTTGGGAGTTTTCAAGGCTATAGGCAAGAACGGGATAAAGAATACGAAGCAAGCGTAACATGTTATAGATGTGACAAAAAGGGACACTTTGCTTCGCATTGCCCGGATAGACTCTTGAAATTGCAAGAAGCTATGGAGAAGAAGAGCGAAGTTGATGAAACACAAGAAGCTGATGACTTAATGATGCATGAGATAGTATATCTAAACGAGAAGAAAGTAAAACCAAGCAATTTTGAGAGCAGCCTGGACACTAAGAACGTATGGTACCTTGATAATGGAGCAAGCAACCACATGACGGGAAATAGATCGTTTTTCTTGTCAATTGATGAAACAATCTATGGGAAAGTAAGGTTTGGTGATGATTCTCGCATAGATATTAAAGGAAAAGGATCAATCAAATTTCTTTTCAACAATGGAGAAAAGAAAATCCTTCATAATGTCTACTACATACCAAAATTAAAAAGCAATATTATCAGTCTTGGACAAGCAACTGAAGCTGGCTGTGAGGTACGTATGAAGGAGGACATTCTGACTTTGTATGATAAGAATGAGCAGATGTTGGTGAGAACAACAAGGTCCAGAAATCGACTATACAAAGTGGTTCTTGAGGTTGAAGAGATCAAGCTACTTCAGGCTGTATCCTTGAGTGAATCAACTAAGTGGCATGCAAGATTGGGTCACATAGGAGTCGATACAATGAAGACAATGATTAGTAAGGATCTAGTCAGAGGAATACCAAAGATAACTTGTGAGAAAGAAACCTGCAAGGCGTGTCTCCTCGGGAAACAAACAAGACAGCCATTCCCTTCTACAACCTCATATCGTGCAAGTAGACCTCTAGAGCTCATTCATGGAGATCTCTGTGGTCCAATTACACCATGCACACCATCACATAAAAGGTATATTTTTGTGTTGATTGATGACCATTCTCGATACATGTGGACCATACTGCTCAAAGAAAAGAGTGAAGCGCTCGAAAAATTTAAGAGATTCAAGATTCTAGTTGAAAAGAATCGAACAATATGATTCAAACGTTCCGTATGGACAGAGGCGGAGAGTTCACTTCTTCTGAATTTCAGGATTTCTGCGAGAAACACGGGATCAAAAGGCACTTGACAGCTCCCTACTCACCTCAACAGAACGGTGTAGTAGAAAGAAGGAACAGAACGTTAATGGAGATGACCAGGAGCATCTTGAAACACATGAATATACCACACTATTTGTGGGGAGAAGCAGTGAGACATGCCACTTGCCTGATCAATAGAGTAGCCACACGATCCTTGGAAAAGAGACAAACGCCATACGAAGCTCTTAAAGGAACTAAGCCCAACATTGAACATCTCAGGATATTTGGGTGTATTTGTTACGCTAAAACAGAGAGTGTGGGAAGAAGAAAGCTTGACGATCGATCTCGAATGCTGGTCCATCTAGGAACAGAACCAGGATCAAAGGCTTATCGCCTATTAGATCCAAAGAATCGAAGAATCATTGTTAGTAGAGATGTCATCTTTGACGAAAACAAGAGCTGGAGGTGGAACTGTTCTGAAATCGAGAAAAACACGAAACCACAAAAGATGACTATTACGTTCTTGGATCAATTTGGAAACAATGGATTGCGAGGAAACGAGAATCTGGAGACAATAGAAAATCAAGAGGAGAGTGAAAATCAAAATCCGAATAAGCAAGGGGAACTTGAAACAGAGAATAACGATGAGGATTTATCATCAGTAGATGAAGATGATAATGATGAGGAAGAAGACCAAGCTCAACCAACTCTCAGATTTTCGACAAGACCTCGTAAACAACCTGATTATCTAAAGGATTATTTGTGTCTTGTCGAAAACGAAGGATGTTAGGTTATGATTCATATGACAGTTCATAAATCATGCGGAAAAACCATAAAGCCAGGAAACATATTATTTACACATAATCATTTAGCATAGTTTAGATGCATACTTTTTGTTGCGTGCCTTCCCTAGCTGCGCCCGAACCGAACAAGAACAAGTCTTTAGGACTCCAAGTGTCGTCCCTCCGTAGATAGTCCACAGCACGTCCGGATCCGCCTTAAGATTGACCAACTAGAATCGCCCTTAAGGTTCTAATATTTTCGGTTGGGTAGGCAAGAATATTGGCTGATTTTTCTGCTTAAAAATCTTAGTTTTGAATACTTAAAACTTGTATATAAATAATGACCCATAGGCCTTTATTTATAGAGTTATGGAAAAGGAATCGCAATCCTAGTAGGATACGAATTAATTGAAATTAGAATCCTACATGAATTCTATTTAATTAATTTATCTAATTAGGAATAGGAATTTAATCACACACTAACTCTTGCAGTTTTAGGAATCACGCATGAGCACAAACTCACACACACACACGGCAGCCACAAGGGCTGCCCATGCGCATGCGAGCAGCAGCCCATGCAGCGCGGCCCACGCATCCGTGGCCTTGGTGCGCGCTGGGCTTGTGGCGTGCGTGCTTGCTGGGCGATGGCCCGGCTTCGTGCTGGGCCTTCGTCCGGCAGGCCTCGTCCGATGCTAATTCGTACGATACGCTTCCGATTAAATTTCCATTTCCGGAATCTATTTCCGATACGAACAATATTTAATATTTCCGATTCCGGAATTAATTTCCGTTTCGAACAAATATTTAATATTTCCGTTTCCGGAATTATTTTCCGATTCCGGTAATATTTCCGATTCCGACAATATTTCCATTTCCGGCAATATTTCCGATTCTGGTAATATTTCCATTTCCAATAATATTTTCCGATACGTACCATGTTTCCGTTTCCGGCAACATCTACGACTTGGATAATATTCATATTTCCGATACGATCCATATTTCCGTTTCCGGCAATATCATCGTTTCCGGAGTATTCATTTCTTGCCTGTGACGATCTTAGCTCCCACTGAAACCAAGATCCGTCGGTTCCGAATATTCATAGATGGAGTATTTAATGCCATTAAATACTTGATCCGTTTACGTACTATTTGTGTGACCCTACGGGTTCAGTCAAGAGTAAGCTGTGGATTAATATCATTAATTCCACTTGAACTGAAGCGGCCTCTAGCTAGGCATTCAGCTCACTTGATCTCACTGAATTATTAACTTGTTAATTAATACTGAACCGCATTTATTAGACTTAACATAGAATGCATACTTGGACCAAGGGCATTATTTCCTTCAGTCTCCCACTTGTCCTTAGGGACAAGTGTGCATTTCCTAATTCCTTTGTCGCTCGATGCTTGCTCTTGAACATAAGGTAAGAGTTTTCATCCTTATTATGTCCAGAGGTGTTCCTCGGTTTCAGAGTTCAACTGATCAAATAAACAGATAATCATAGCCTATGATTCATCCGAGCACGGCCATGCATTTCACAGTTTCTAGCTCTCCGAGTGGCCTTGTACAACTTTTAAGCATCTCTTCCCGATTTATGGGAGGACAATCCCAATCTTGCGATCTTGAGATTAGACTTCGTTTGATAGGTGATTACCTGAGCGTTGCCTTTATAGCCTCCTTTTACGGTGCGACGGTTGGTCAACGTCAAAGCAACCAGTTCTCAAACAAGTAATCTCAAATCACTCAGGTATTGAGGATTTAGTGTCTAATAATTTAATGAAATTTACTGATGACAGACTTTCATCTCTTACAGTAAAGTTTCATAGGTCTTGTCCGATACTAGTCTTCCCAAAGTAAGTATCTATGCAAATGATTATGACATTGCCATGTCCACATAGTTCAAGAAACAGAACTACTAGTCATCTTGCATTCTAATCGTCTAACGTTTTCTATGCGTCCAATTTTATAGAAAACTCCGATTAGGGACCATTTTCAACCTTTGACATTCAAGTTCACTTGATAGACATTTCTTAGTCACAGGACTGGTCCTGACAGTCTATCTTGAATATATCGTCAAGTTGAAGGGACTCATCATTTAATAAACCACAAATTAAATGGAAAAATGAATTTCTTTCATTTATTGTGAATGATTAACCAATAATGTTTTACAAAGATTTAAACTCTAAAACTTTAAAACATTAAACAGAGACATCAAAGCCATTCTCCAATATGCTTGATTCCCATAGCTGCAGTGTGCGAGTTGTGCTTCGCTTGCGGCAGAGGTTTAGTTAATGGATCTGATATGTTGTCATCAGTTCCAATTTTGCTTATCTCGACTTCTTTTCTTTCAACGAACTCTCGTAGAAGGTGAAATCTACGAAGTACATGCTTGACTCTCTGGTGGTGTCTAGGCTCTTTTGCCTGTGCAATAGCTCCGTTATTATCACAATACAGGGCTATTGGTCCTTTAATGGAGGGGACTACACCAAGTTCTCCTATGAACTTCCTTAGCCATATAGCTTCCTTTGCTGCTTCATGTGCAGCAATGTACTCCGCTTCAGTTGTAGAATCCGCAATGGTGCTTTGCTTAGCACTTTTCCAGCTTACTGCTCCTCCGTTGAGGCAGAAGACAAACCCAGACTGTGATCTGAAATCATCTTTGTCGGTTTGGAAACTTGCGTCCGTATAGCCTTTAACAATTAATTCATCATCTCCACCATAGACCAGGAAGTCATCTTTGTGCCTTTTCAGGTACTTCAGAATGTTCTTGGCAGCAGTCCAATGCGCCTCTCCTGGGTCTGACTGGTATCTGCTCGTAGCACTGAGTGCGTACGCAACATCCGGGCGTGTACATATCATAGCATACATTATTGAACCAATCAATGATGCATATGGAATCCCATTCATTCGTCTACGCTCATCAAGTGTTTTTGGGCACTGAGTCTTGCTTAGAGTCATTCCATGAGACATGGGTAGGTAGCCTCGCTTGGAGTCCGCCATCTTGAACCTATCAAGCACCTTATTGATATAAGTGCTTTGACTAAGTCCAATCATCTTTTTAGATCTATCTCTGTAAATCTTGATGCCCAATATGTACTGTGCTTCTCCTAGATCCTTCATCGAAAAACATTTCCCAAGCCAAATCTTGACAGAGTTCAACATAGGAATGTCATTTCCGATAAGCAATATGTCGTCGACATATAATACTAGGAAAGCAATTTTGCTCCCACTGACCTTCTTGTATACACAAGATTCGTCCGCGTTTTTGATGAAACCAAAGTCACTGACCGCTTCATCAAAACGTATATTCCAGCTCCTGGATGCCTGCTTCAATCCGTAGATTGACTTCTTTAGCTTGCATACCTTTTTAGCATTCTTTGGATCCTCAAAACCTTCAGGCTGTGTCATAAACACAGTTTCTGTTAAAACGCCGTTTAAGAAAGCAGTTTTGACATCCATCTGCCATATTTCGTAATCGTAATATGCAGCGATTGCTAACATTATTCGAATAGACTTTAGCATTGCAACTGGTGAAAAGGTTTCATCGTAATCCACACCGTGGACTTGCCTGTAACCTTTTGCAACCAATCTAGCTTTGAAAACTTCAAGTTTCCCATCCTTGTCCTTTTTCAGTTTGAAAACCCATTTGCTTCCAATGGCTTGGTAGCCATCTGGCAAATCGACCAAATCCCATACTTGGTTTTCAGACATGGAGTCTAATTCAGATTGCATGGCTTCTTGCCATTGCTTGGAGCTAGGGCTCGTCATAGCTTGCTTGTAAGTCGCAGGTTCATCACTTTCAAGTAATAGAACGTCATAGCTCTCGTTCGTCAAAATACCCAAGTACCTTTCCGGTTGAGATCTATATCTTTGCGATCTACGCGGGGTAACATTTCTAGATTGACCATGATTCTCACCAGATTCTTCTAAAGATCTCTGAGTTTCATCCTGAATGTCATCTTGAGCATTCTCTAGAGTTTGTTGTTCGACTCGAATTTCTTCGAGGTCTACTTTTCTCCCACTTGTCATTTTGGAAATATGATCCTTCTCCAAAAAGACACCATCTCGAGCAACAAACACTTTGTTCTCAGATGTATTGTAGAAGTAATACCCCTTTGTTTCCTTTGGATAGCCCACAAGGATACATTTGTCAGATTTTGGATGAAGTTTGTCTGAAATTAATCGTTTGACGTATACTTCACATCCCCAAATCTTAAGAAAAGACACATTTGGAGGCTTTCCAAACCATAATTCGTATGGAGTCTTTTCGACAGCTTTAGACGGAGCTCTATTTATAGTGAGTGCAGCTGTATTTAGTGCATGTCCCCAAAATTCTAATGGAAGTTCGGCCTGACCCATCATTGACCTGACCATGTCTAGCAAGGTTCTGTTCCTCCGTTCTGACACACCGTTCCATTGTGGTGTTCCAGGAGGAGTCAATTCTGATAGAATTCCACATTCTTTCAGATGGTCATCAAATTCATAGCTCAGATATTCACCGCCTCTATCAGACCGCAGTGCCTTAATCTTCTTGCCTAATTGATTCTCTACTTCACTCTGAAATTCCTTGAATTTGTCAAAGGATTCAGACTTATTCTTCATTAGGTAGACATAACCATACCTACTGAAGTCATCAGTGAAAGTGATAAAGTAGCTGAAACCACTTCTAGCATTTGTACTCATTGGTCCACATACATCTGTATGGATTAAACCCAATAGTTCATTTGCTCTTTCTCCAACTTTAGAGAAAGGTTGCTTTGTCATTTTGCCAAGTAAACATGATTCGCATTTACCATAATCCTCTAAGTCAAATGGTTCTAGAATTCCTTCTCTTTGAAGTCTTTCTAAGCGTTTCAAGTTTATATGGCCTAATCGACAATGCCACAGATAGGTGAGATCTGAATCATCCTTTTTGGCCTTTTTGGTATTTATGTTATATACTTGTTTGTCGTGATCTAATAAATAAAGTCCATTGACTAATCTAGCAGATCCATAAAACATCTCTTTAAAATAAAACGAACAACTATTGTCTTTTATTATAAAGGAAAATCCCTTAGCATCTAAGCAAGAAACTGAAATGATGTTTTTAGTAAGACTTGGAACATGGAAACATTCTTCCAGTTCCAAAACTAGCCCGGAGGGCAACGACAAATAGTAAGTTCCTACAGCTAATGCAGCAATCCGTGCTCCATTTCCCACTCGTAGGTCGACTTCACCCTTGCTTAACTTTCTACTTCTTCTTAGTCCCTGTGGATTGGAACATAAGTGTGAGCCACAACCTGTATCTAATACCCAAGAAGTTGAATTAGCAAGTATACAGTCTATAACGAAAATACCTGAAGATGGAACGACTGTTCCGTTCTTCTGATCTTCCTTTAGCTTTGGACATTCTCTTTTGTAATGGCCTATTCCATCACAATAAAGACAGCTTGATGTGGACTTGTCCTGCTTTGATTTAGCATTGCCCTTGGACTTTCCACCTTTCTTGAATGGTCTCTTTCTAGCCTTGAGTAAATCTTTGGCTTCACAGTCCAGTACTATTTCAGCCTTTCTGACAAGGTGAATAAATTCTGCAACTGTTTCTTCTCTTGGTTCACTTAGGTATAGTTGCTTGAAGCGACCAAACCCACTGTGTAGTGAATTGAGCAAGACAGAGACTGCCATCCTTTCGCTTATTGGTGTTCCTAGTAGACTTAGGCGATCAAAATATGAACACATAAGATCCACATGGAACCTCAGTGGGACGCCTACCCTCTGTTTAGTGCGAAGGAGCTGAACATGTGTTTCTTGGACCTCCATCCTATAACACCTGTTGGGAGAACTAACCTTTAGACCAGACATTGATTCAATCAACTCATGGACGTTCAGGTCCCTGTCCTCCGTACTTCCACGACAGATATCCCTCAGATTCTTGATGAGCGTAAAAGGTTCATAGGCTATAAACCTTCTAGCCCAATCATCAGGGATATTGTTCAGCATGAGACTCATAACCTTTTTGAGATCCGCATCCCAGGCGTAAAATATCTCAGGGGTCATGTCTCTGGCATAGTAGCTTGGCATGGGATGTGACAGTACATACTCAAGTCCATTGAGTTTGACTATTTCAACTAGCTTAGCTTCCCATTCAAGAAAATTTGTCAGGTTCAGCTTGACCATAAGCTCAGAACCCATGATGATGTTTTGATTGTTGTTTGCCATATTAAAACTACAATTGAAAAGAATAAACAAATAAATAACCATTCACAGTTTCTCTTAATAAACTTAAATTCTAGCATACATGCATAATTCAATGTTTATTAAGCATTTTATTCAAGTTATGTGTTCCGGCAGGTGTGAATAAAATGATTCCAAGATCCTAAAATCATTGAAGAACTAAGCACAGTTTGTCGACTTAATCCTAGAACATCTTAGGTAAGCAAAAGCCTTTTGCTAATAGTCTAGAAACTATTCTTGGTTGATAGGTACGTCTAAGAACTTATTAGGTAAACCTATCGAATTTGCCACGACATAAAAGGACTCCTTACTTATATCGTTGAGTTTCACCAAAACTAACATGTACTCACAATTATTTGTGTACCTTGCCCCTTTAGGACCAATAAGTAACACCTCGCTGAGCGAAAACTATTACTAGATTGATGTAAAGGATATCCAAGCAAGTGTATATTTTGGCATGGCACCTTTTAACTCAATTTTTAAGTTTGGAACTTAAGGCTCTTACTATGTTGGTTAGATTTTAAGTGAACTAAAATCCTTAATCATGCAACATAATCAAGCTTTTGATCTCATGCATTTTAAGACATATTTAAAAACAATAAATAACTTAAAACATGCATAAGATATTTGTGATCTAGTATGGCCCGACTTCATCTTGAAGCTTTGACTTCAAAGTCCGTCTTGAAAATCTCCGTGGGAGGCACCATTTTCTTCAAATAGGATAAGCTATAACTAATTACAACTATTTGATGGTACGCAGACCATATTTGAATTGAAAAATAACTTTGGTGCTTTAGACCAATTACATTCAAATGAATGGTACGCAGACCATATTTTCTATCCTATTTGGGCCATACTAGTCACTTCATAACCTGCAAAACAGTACATATACAATATATACCATTCACCCATTCATTATCATGAATGGCCCACATAGCTGGTTAGTAAAACACATTATGCATCACGTAAACATTTGCAGCAATTAATCAAGGGCACCAATAATCTACCAATTATTCAGTCCTTATTAATTCTAATCAAGTTGTTTTAACCTTAAGGATTTGTAGACCTAATCAAGAGTTTACGACTAAAAAGCGCTCCCACTTAAACCAATAAATTCATATGCTTTACTAATTTTAAACATAAAATTGTATTTCTAGTCTAACCGGAAACATACAAATTTAATTAAAATTTAAAGCTCATATAAATTTATAATTGAATCCAAAAATTTAATTTAATTTCAGTCGCATTTAAATTAATTCATGATTTTAATTTTAGTAAAATAATTAGAATAAATTCCATTTATTATAATTATAATATTCAAAATTAAAATCCAAGAAATTAATTCAAATTATTAATTTTAAAATTAATTAAAATTACGTGAACTGAAATTTTCAAATTAAACATTCAAAACGATCTAATCGTAACGCAAACACCCTACGCGTTGCACGCCCATGGGCCGTACGCACACAGCCATTGCTGGCCATGTGCGCGCAGCCCATGCGCTCGTCGCATAGCTGCTGCTGTCCTATCGCAAGCCTCCGCACAGCGCCCCATCGAACGCGAGCTATCGCTCGCAGTGCGCGCGCGCGAGATCGCTCGCTGGGCGCGCGACATCGCTCGCTGGGCGCGCTGGCTCGCTCGCTGTGCGCGCGAGCCATCGCTCGCTGGGGCGCGACATCGCTCGCTGGGCGGGCGACATCGCGCGCTGTGCGCGCGAGCCATCGCTCGCTGGGGCGCGACATCGCTCGCTGGGCGAGCGACATCGCGCGCTGTGCGCGTGAGTAGTGCTGGGCGCAGCGCTCGTGGCACGCGAGCTTGCGCTCGCTGCGCGCGAGGCTGCGCGCACTTGTGCGAGGCAGCGCGCGTTGTGGCGCAGCTCGCTTGCTGCCCACACGCGACTGCCTTGGCTTGCCCCTCGCCCATGCCCATTCGTTCATTGCTCGTGGCACACGACACAAGGCAGGGCTGCTGCCTTGTGCTCGTGCACTACGCCCTTGCTCATTGCATTCGTGCCGCACGGGCGACGAGCTCCCTTGCTCGTCGTCGCATGCCCGCATTATACAACACCCCTTAAGGGTAACACGAAGCGTCCATTGCTTCGTGCGTGCAAGTTATTTGAACGAATCGCATAAAAATTTAAAATTTATATTTAAAATTAATGACAAATTAATAAATAATATTAATTTCATAATTTTAGGGCGAAAAAATCGAAAATTTATTATCCAATTGATTTCCGATTGATATGGATTCAAGTCTAGGTCATAAAAATTTAAAATTTATCGTAAATTTACAATTTTTATGGTGGTTTTTAATCATAGGTTTCTAATTAAATTACAATTAATTATGAAAATCAAATTAATTCTAAATTATTCTAATTTTCAACAAATTAATCATAATTACAAATTAGATTGCATAATTAACAAGACTAGGCATTCAAACTTGTTAAACATATGCAGTAGGTCAATCAAAAATTCAAGATTTATCAACAAGAATCGCAAATATTTAATTTAACATCTTAAATTTACGAAATTTTGCATTCGAAAAACTAAAACCTTCGAAAAGTCATAGTTAGGCTTCGAATTTGAGAATTCTGGGTTCGGCAGAAAAATACTTATTTTTGTCAAAATTTTAGAATGCCTTTTACATGCGGAATTGACACAAAAATCACTCAATTCGGATGAGTAATGAAGAAACTGCCGAAAAACTGCGTACGTATAATTAAATAAACGCAATTTGCAATTAATTAACAATTACGAAAATTAATCACCCCTTTTAATTCTTGCAAATTTGTAATATTTAACCATGTTCATGCAATTTAGATTATGAAAATAATAAGGGGCTCGTGATACCACTGTTAGGTTATGATTCATATGACAGTTCATAAATCATGCGGAAAAACCATAAAGCCAGGAAACATATTATTTACACATAATCATTTAGCATAGTTTAGATGCATACTTTTTGTTGCGTGCCTTCCCTAGCTGCGCCCGAACCGAACAAGAACAAGTCTTTAGGACTCCAAGTGTCGTCCCTCCGTAGATAGTCCACAGCACGTCCGGATCCGCCTTAAGATTGACCAACTAGAATCGCCCTTAAGGTTCTAATATTTTCGGTTGGGTAGGCAAGAATATTGGCTGATTTTTCTGCTTAAAAATCTTAGTTTTGAATACTTAAAACTTGTATATAAATAATGACCCCTAGGCCTTTATTTATAGAGTTATGGAAAAGGAATCGCAATCCTAGTAGGATACGAATTAATTGAAATTAGAATCCTACATGAATTCTATTTAATTAATTTATCTAATTAGGAATAGGAATTTAATCACACACTAACTCTTGCAGTTTTAGGAATCACGCATGAGCACAAACTCACACACACACACGGCAGCCACAAGGGCTGCCCATGCGCATGCGAGCAGCAGCCCATGCAGCGCGGCCCACGCATCCGTGGCCTTGGTGCGCGCTGGGCTTGTGGCGTGCGTGCTTGCTGGGCGATGGCCCGGCTTCGTGCTGGGCCTTCGTCCGGCAGGCCTCGTCCGATGCTAATTCGTACGATACGCTTCCGATTAAATTTCCATTTCCGGAATCTATTTCCGATACGAACAATATTTAATATTTCCGATTCCGGAATTAATTTCCGTTTCGAACAAATATTTAATATTTCCGTTTCCGGAATTATTTTCCGATTCCGGTAATATTTCCGATTCCGACAATATTTCCGTTTCCGGCAATATTTCCGATTCTGGTAATATTTCCATTTCCAATAATATTTTCCGATACGTACCATGTTTCCGTTTCCGGCAACATCTACGACTTGGATAATATTCATATTTCCGATACGATCCATATTTCCGTTTCCGACAATATCATCGTTTCCGGAGTATTCATTTCTTGCCTGTGACGATCTTAGCTCCCACTGAAACCAAGATCCGTCGGTTCCGAATATTCATAGATGGAGTATTTAATGCCATTAAATACTTGATCCGTTTACGTACTATTTGTGTGACCCTACGGGTTCAGTCAAGAGTAAGCTGTGGATTAATATCATTAATTCCACTTGAACTGAAGCGGCCTCTAGCTAGGCATTCAGCTCACTTGATCTCACTGAATTATTAACTTGTTAATTAATACTGAACCGCATTTATTAGACTTAACATAGAATGCATACTTGGACCAAGGGCATTATTTCCTTCAAAGGAGAACGTCTACTGATGATGATTAACGATGAACCATGGAGTTTTAACGAAGCAAAAGAGTCAAAATACTGGATGTTGGCATGTGAAGATGAAATCTGTTCCATAGAAAAGAA
The DNA here is from genome assembly GCF_020520425.1 of Spinacia oleracea. Lineage (NCBI taxonomy): Eukaryota > Viridiplantae > Streptophyta > Magnoliopsida > Caryophyllales > Amaranthaceae > Spinacia > Spinacia oleracea. The sequence continues at coordinate 153,620,496 of NC_079489.1, forward strand.
TCGAACATGGGATTTAGTTGACTTACCAATGGGATCTAAAGCCATAGGTCTGAAATGGGTGTTCAAAATTAAGAGAAACCCGGATAGAAGCATAAACAAATACAAGGCAAGGCTAGTTGCGAAAGGATATGTACAGAGACATGGCATCGATTTTGAAGAAGTTTTCGCTCCTGTTGCACGAATCGAAACCATCAGATTCATCATTGGCATCGCAGCTTCGAATAATTGGGAGGTTCATCATCTTGACGTTAAAATAGCATTCCTCAATGGAGAGTTGAAAGAAGTGGTTTATGTAACTCAACCGGAAGGTTTTGAAGTGAAAGGAAGTGAGAATAAGGTCTACAAGCTACACAAGGCACTCTATGGGCTTAAACAAGCACCTAGAGCATGGAATGAAAAGCTCAATCAGACTTTAAAGGGACTAAGTTTTGTTAAGTGCTCTAAGGAACCGTCGTTATATCGAAAGGAAATAAAAGGACATCTTCAGATTGTGGTTGTATACGTTGATGACCTTTTGGTGACTGGTTCTAACATGGAGATGATCATCGATTTCAAGAAGGAGATGAGCTTAAAATTTGAGATGAGTGACTTGGGAAAGCTTACTTATTATCTAGGCATCGAAGTAGTGCAGCACAAGGGATGTATAAGTCTGAATCAGAGTCGATATGCACTCAAGATACTAGAGGAAGCAGGAATGAGTAGCTGTAACGCAACACAAACGCCAATGGATTCGAATGTACGTTTGTCAAGAGACACGACTGAACCAGGCATCGATGAGACAGAGTATAGGCGACGAATTGGCTGTCTACGTTACCTCCTACATACGAGACCTGATCTTTCGTTTGCTGTTGGAGTCCTTAGTCGTTACATGCATAAACCGAAGGAATCACATGGAAATGCTTTGAAGCAAGTGCTGAGATATTTGCGCGGTACTTTGGATTATGGACTTGTGTTTAGAGGAAAGAGCAGCTCCGGTCTAATAGGTTACAGCGAAAGCAGCCACAATGTAGATGTGGATGATGGGAAAAGCACTACTGGACATGTATTTTACTTCAATGACTGTCCTATCACATGGTGCTCACAAAAGCAGGAAACAGTGGCTTTATCTTCTTGCGAAGCTGAATTCATGGCAGCCACAGAAGCAGCAAAACAAGCCATTTGGCTCCAAGAGCTATTCGCTGAAGTAACAGGAAAAGAATGTGAAAAAGTAACCATGAGGATCGATAACAAGTCTGCAATTGCACTCACGAAAAACCCTGTTTTTCATGGACGAAGTAAGCATATTCATACGAGATACCATTTCATTCGTGACTGCGTTGAAAAAGAGGTGATAGAAGTGGAGCATGTTCCGGGTAATGAACAAAGAGCTGATATTCTGACTAAGGCTCTTGGGAGGATCAAGTTTAAAGAAATGAGAGATCTCATTGGAGTTAAAGTTGTGGGAAAAGAAGACTTCAAGCTTAAGGGGGAGAATGTTGAGTTAAGCTTGAATATCAAGTCATCTTAAAGATAAAGACTTGGAATATTATTAGGAGTAATCTAATAATATGTTAAGAGAGAATCTAGGAGATATCTAGATTAAGAAGGTTTCCTATTTGTGTTAGGATTTGAGTTTTGCGTTTTATATAAGGAGGAACCAAATTTGTGGTTCAACTTATGAGATTGTGATTCAAAGGGTTTTGAGAGATTTTCCCTTTAATAATAAGAGAGGTATTCTTGTTATTAATTTGAGTTCATAATATTCTGGTTTATATTTGGTATCAGAGCTCACTGATACCAAATAACAACTCCTCTTCGCTCCACCCCCATGCACTCAGTCACCCACTCACTGCACACTCCATCCGCATACACTCTTCCTCTTTCTCCTCCTTTCCACTATTACGCTCTCCTATAAAATGAAGGAAAGTTGCATTCAAAATCAAAACTCTAACCAGCTTCCATTACTACTAACTCTCCTACTTATAATGGTAATGGTTTTTGCCCCTTATTTCTAATCATGGTAATGAAATCAATTGTGTGTTATCTGTTAGAGAATTCTTAAGTTAACTCACTACTTGTATGTTTAGGGGTTTTGCAGTTCTGTTTGATTTATTTGGGTTGATATTTGTGTGGGTTTTTGGTTTGCTGGTTTACAGTCTGCAGGACTGTACCATTTTGGAAATTTACGGCACCAGTATGTGATTTGCAGTTGGGATTAAGTTTGTTGCGGGTGCTGCTCAAATTTTTTCTGTTGGCTGTTTGTTTTTGATGGTTTGGGTTTGGTAGTCTGTTTCCTAGGAGTTAGATCATATGGCAGATTGTGTTGTTCTAGTTGGTTAGTGTTTAGTTTCGGTTGTGTGTGTGGGGTCAACTTTGGCATGAGTTGACTATTTGGGGTGCTCTATTTTTTTATTTTTTTTGGCAGAAGGATAACAAAACAACTCAATTAAAAGGCTGTCTCTCAAGATAACAGATCCACCACACTGCATACAACATTACACACAGCAATAGGGGCCTGCAACGTGCATAAACAATAGGCTAAAAACAGGAACACATAAGCAGCAGCTACACTGCACAAACAGACTGAACAAACAAGATTTATGAGACTACATGCTTCTTTCCTAACCATATATTTGTTTTAGTGAACATAGACGTACTCCATTGAGCTTAATTATTCCCGTTTATGTTTATCAAGCTACCTGGAAGGAAAACTGATAATTGTTGCAGTAGGTTACGTTTCTCATAAGTTACTATTGGATTTAATCTTTAATATACTCACACATGTTCATTTTACTGCAGGCTGAATACAATGAGAAACTCGAGGCATGTAAGAGTAAAGGAATTGAGATAGACCCCAATGATTTATACTTAGAGGTTGTTGGTGGGAAAAGGAAAGGCAGAGTTTATGGTTTAGGGAGTGCCTCACATATGTATTGCAATCAAATTTCTTCTCACTCTACTGCATCATCTTCTACCCCTTCCATTACTTCTCAGTTAAGCTCTCAAGTTGAAGAGTTAAAGAAGCTAGTAGAGGAAACCCAAAAAGTGGCAGCGGAAGGCCAAAAAGTTGCACCGGAAACCCAAAAAGTGGCAGAGGAAAGCTTAAATTTGGCTAGAGCAACTGCTGAAGACTATAAGATTGAAAAAGCCGAATGGCAGAAGGAGAGAAAAAATATGATAATCTCGATGAGTGAGATGGCAGCAATGTTGCTTTCTGTTCAGCGCAATTCAACCGCTACTCCTACCACTACTTCTACCACTACTCCTACCGCTGCTCTTACTCCTACCGGCTCTCGTGACCCATAGTGATCCACCGGTACAAGGTTCCTCATACGTCACAAGTGCTGCAAGACTTGGTTGAATTTTTTGCGTACCATGATAATACTTGGAGTGATGATTTAATTTGGAACGGTCATTTTGTGAATATAACCAGCTTTGCTCATTTTGGAGGTAATTTTAAGAATGTCTAACATGCTCGATTTGGAGTAATTTTGTGAATGTCGTTAGTTGGATCCCCATTTTGGATGTAATTTTGTAAAGGACTAACATGATCGTTAATTGTGGAGGTATTTTGTAAATGTCCTAATACATTTTAGGAGGTGATTCTTGAAACCATTAGTGGTATGGTTCAAAACTATGTATTTGAACAATTTGTTTAGTGAATGAAAAGTCATGAAATATTTAGGATATTCAATATATGTAAATGTAAGTTATTTACATAGTTACAAAATTGTTTATTTTATATAGATTGATAATATTATATGAATAATAACTGTTTGCGACTAAATATGGGATTTTTGCGACAAATATATATGTGAAATAGTCGCAGCCAAATTAGCGACTGCCCATTTTCATTTTGCGACGGAAATGCGAAATAGTCGCAGTTAAATTAGTGACTGCCCATTTTCATTTTAGCGACGGAACCGTTGGTCGCAAGAAAAAGTAAATCCAGTCGCCAAAATCGTCGCAATTTCAGTCGCAAAAAATTTGCGACGGTTTCCTGATTAGTCACAGTGTTTTTAAAAACAGTCGCAAATATGTTGTCGCAAATCGAGGCGACAGACCGTTAACAGTCGCAAAAATGAAATTGCGACAAGGGTTTCTGCGACCATCCAAATTTTAGTTGCGTCGGTCGCAAATTAATTTTAGCGACGGAAATTTTTGTTTTTGCGACTACTTTTGGCCGTCGCAAAAACACGATTTTCTTGTAGTGTTATCCGATTCAAACGTCGAATTAGCGTTCATTTATACTCAATTGAAGTTACCGCTTACTTCATTATCATCATGTTTATTCTCTTTTGATCGATTTCTTAAGTTTCTTTTGGATTAATGTTTGTTGAATAGAGTATATGAGTACTATATTTTTGTTATGATTTTTAACCTCTTTATGCAGCATTTTGAATTTCGAATTGAAGCTACCGCTTGCAACTTCTCTTCAGCATTATGATTTGTTGATTTTCTGCTTGTGTTTTGATTTTCGGTCGGTTAATAGTTTGATTTTGAATCATAATCAAACTAAAATAGAGTTTATCGTCGATCTTCGGAATAATCATAGTTGTACGGAAATTCAATTTATCGCCATTTTTTCTTTCCTTTTAGAAAATTTTGGTATTTACTTCCTTAAAAATACACCACTTTTGTATTTACTACCTTATAAAAAATTTATTTTAAATTACTACCTTAAAGTTCCAATTTTTTTGTATTTACTACCCCTTTACAATTTTCTCATTTTAAAATTAAGATATCACTTTCGTTTCTTAATCGTTTAAAGTGATTCAAAGTTCATTATTTACCTTTTTCTATAGGGATTTCATTGAGAACGAGATTTCAAAACAATTTGTTTGATAATTCATAAACATTTTGAAATTTTACAAATAATATTTAATTTGTTTTACCTTTTACGAAATATTAAAAGTAAGATCCATATGAAATCCTTACACATAAATGAGAAGAATGAGTTTTGAATTACTTAAAATGATTAAGAAACGAAATAGATATCTCAATTTTAAAATGAGAAAACTATAAAGTGGTGGTGGATTACAAAAAAAAATTAAAAAATATTAAGGTAGTAAATTAAAATAAAATTTTCATAAGATATTAAACACAAAAGTGGTGTATTTTTAAGTTAGTAAATACCAAAAAAAATCTTTCCTTTTATTGAACTTTGTATTTCTTTTGGTTATCTGTTTTATTTCGTATATTTTGTTTATTCAAATTTCTAGTGATCAATTTCTTAAGTTTCTTTTGGATTAAAATTTGTTGAATGCATAATTACGTACTATATTCATGTTAGGAAAAATTTGTAAGAAAAAGCATTTTAAAGTCCCAAAATTGTGACAAATGACCTTTTAAAAAAAAATTGTGAGAAAGGCTCAATTCAATTTTTTTTGTTGTGAATAAGGGACCTAATGCCATTTTCTGGTGGTCAACGCCAATTTTCCGGCGTTCAACCGCGATGTGTTAGCAAATGCATAACACCAAAAGAGGTAAACGAAATGGTACGGAAATAGTACGGAGTATTTTACTTTTTTAAGAAGTGATATTTTCTTTTTAAGAAATGACTTTTTTTAAGGAAATGGTACTCTTTTTTTTTTTTTTTTTTTTACGAAATGATACTTTTTAAAAAAAAATGGTATTCTTTTTAACGAAATGATACTTTTTTAAAATGAAATAGTACTTTTTTAAATGAAACGATAATGAAATTGTACTCTTTTTAACGAAATGGTACCTTTATTGTCATTTAGTGAATGTTATGTGTTTGGCTTTAAAAAATAAAAAATTGTTAAAAAAAGAATCACGTGCAAGCCACGTGTCAGTCAACGTCGGAAAATTGGAGTTGACCACCGGAAAATGACCTTTGATCCTTATTTACAACAAAACACTTGAATTGGGCCTTTTTCCCACAACTTTTTTTTAATAGGTACTTTGTCATAATTTTTAGACTTTAAAAAGTCATTTATGACAAATTTTCCTTTATGTAATGATTTATCCTTTTTATGCTGCATTTTGAATTTCGACTTGAAGCTACAGGGTGCGTCTTCTCTTCAGCATTATAATTTGTTAGTGATTTTCTAATTGTATTTTGAATTTCGGTCGGCTAATAGTTTGATTTTCAATCATAAACAAAATAAAATGGTGTTTTAAATTAATGATCAATTTCTTCAGTTTCTTTTGGATTAAGTTTCTTAAGTAATCGCCATTAATAAAGTGTTATTATGATTTTTAGGATCATGGCTGTGGGAGTTTTCTTAAGAAATCTGGGTAAAAAGTTTCAAAAGTTATGCGCACATGCACATGTGTACGAGAATTATCAAATGTACAAAGAAAAAATATTTGATCTAGTCTAGGGAAGTTAGACACCAAAAAAAAAAGGAAGAGAGTGAGGTTATGCCGGGAGTCGGAGAATATCCAGATGAACCAGATGACCCGGATTTTCCATTTTGATGGGCTTGCTGTTGGAAATTGTTTTTGATGTTATCGCAACACTTGCTATCAGATGACTTAGAGTAGTAAAATTGTTTGTTGCAGATTGCACGTTAAAAATATGACATGGTAAAATTTTAAATTTGTATCTCATACTTTGTCAACTACACATAACAAATACAAATAATTTTATTTCATTAAAAATATTTCACAATTTTAAATTATTATTTACGAGTAATTAATAATTTCGGTAAACATGCGCTTGCGCGGGGCAGTGAGGCTTGCGCGAGGCAGTGCACGCCCATGGGCCACACGCACGCTTGCTGCCCACACGCGACTACTCGTGCCTTGCTCTCGCCCTTGCCCATGCGCCCATTGCTCACAGCCACGACACAAGGCAGGGCTGCTGCCTTGTGCTCGTGCACCATGCCCTTGCTCGCTGCATTCGTACCGCATGGGCGACGAGCTCCCTTTCTCGTCGTCGCATGCCCGCACTATACAACACCCCTTAAGGGTAACACGTAGCGTCCATTGCTTTGTGCGTGCAAGTTATATGAGCGAATCGCATAAAAATTAAAATTTATATTCAAAATTAATGACAAATTAATAAATAATATTAATTTCATAATTTTAGGGCGAAAAATCGAAAATTTATTATTTAATTGATTTTCGATTAACATGGATTCAAGTCTAGGTCATAAAAATTTAAAATTTAACATAAATTTACAATTTTTATGGTGGCTTTTAATCATAGGTATCTAATTAAATTATAACTAATTATGAAAATCAAATTAATTCTAAATTATTCCAATTTTCAACAAATTAATCATAATTACAAGGCTAGGCATTCAAACTTGTTAAACATATACAGTAGGTCAATCAAAAATTCAAGATTTATCAACAAGAATCGCAAATATTTAATTTAACATCTTAAATTTACGAAATTTTGCATTCGAAAAACTAAAACCTCCGAAAAGTCATAGTTAGGCTTCGAATTTGAGAATTCTGGGTTCGGCCGAATAATACTGTTTTTGTCAAAATTTTAGAATGCCTTTTACATGCGGAATTGACACAAAAATCACTCGATTTGGATGAGTAACGAAGAAACTGTCGAAAAACTGCGTACGTATAATTAAATAAACACAATTTGCAATTAATTAACAATTACGAAAATTAATCACCCCTTTTAATTCTTGCAAATTTCTAATATTTAACCATGTTCATGCAATTTAGATTATGAAAATAATAAGAGGCTCGTGATACCACTGTTAGGTTATGATACATATGACAATTCATAAATCATGCGGAAAAACCATAAAGCCAGGAAATCATATTATTTTCACATAATCATTTAGCATAGAATAGATGCATACATGTTGTAGCGTGCCTTCCCTAGCTGCGCCCGAACCGAACAAGAACAAGTCTTTAGGACTCCAAATGTCGTCCCTCCGTAGATAGTCCACAGTACGTCCGGATCCGCCTTAAGTTAGACCAACTAGAATCGCCCTTAAGGTTACTAGGAATTTCGGCTATGTGTTTGCAAGTGTATGGCTGATTTTTCTTTCAAAAACTTACCCTTTGAATACTTCAATCGTACCCGCAAATAATGACCCTAGGCCCTTATTTATAGAGGTATGGAAAAGGAACTGGAATCCTATTAGGATACTAATTAGTTAAACTAGAATCCTAGTAGGACTCTAACTAATTAATTTTATCCTTTTAGGATTAGGAATTTAATCATCAAACAAATCCTACACAATTTAGGTTTCGTATGTGAACACAAACTCTACACGAGCATGACCCACGAGCGTGCAGGCCATGCACGCGCACAGCCCACACGGCCGCTCGGCCCACGCGAGCCGCAAGCCCACGCGAGCAGCAACACAGCTCGCAGCCCATTGCTGCGCGCGCTGCCATGGCCTGGCCTTGCGCTGCGCCTGGCGTGGCCTTGGCTGTTCGTGTGGCGCGCTTGGCTTGCTGGGCGATGGCCTGGCTTCGTGCTGGGCCCCTCGTCCGGCAGGCCTCGTCCGATGCTTATTCGTACAATACGCTTCCGATTAAATTCCCGGTTCCGGAATTCATTTCCGATACGAACAATATTTAATATTTCCGATTCCGGAATTAATTTCCGTTTCGAACAAATATTTAATATTTCCGTTTCCGGAATTATTTTCCGATTCCGAAAATATTTCCGATTCTGACAATATTTCCGTTTCCGGTAATATTTCCGATTCCGGCAATATTTCCATTTCCGATAATATTTTCCGATACGTACCATGTTTCCGTTTCCGGCAACATCTACGACTTGGATAGTATTTATATTTCCGATACGATCCATATTTCCGTTTCCGGCAATATCATTGTTTCCGGAGTATTCATTTCTTGCTTGTGACGATCTCAGCTCCCACTGAAACCAAGATCCGTCGATTCCGGATATCCATAGATAGAGTATTTAATGCCATTAAATACCTGATCCGTTTACGTACTATTTGTGTGACCCTACGGGTTCAGTCAAGAGTAAGCTGTGGATTAATATCATTAATTCCACTTGAACTGAAGCGGCCTCTAGCTAGGCATTCAGCTCACTTGATCTCACTGAATTATTAACTTGTTAATTAATACTGAACCGCATTTATTAGACTTAACATAGAATGCATACTTGGACCAAGGGCATTATTTCCTTCAGTCTCCCACTTGTCCTTAGGGACAAGTGTGCATTTTCTAATTCCTTTGTCGCTCGATGCTTGCTCTTGAACATAAGGTAAGAGTTGTCATCCTTATTATGTCCAGAGGTGTTTCTCGGTTTCAGAGTTCAACTGATCAAATAAACAGATAATCATAGCCTATGATTCATCCGAGCACGGCCATGCATTTCACAGTTTCTAGCTCTCCGAGTGGCCTTGTACAACTTTTAAGCATCTCATCCCGATTTATGGGAGGACAATCTCAATCTTGCGATCTTGAGATTAGACTTCGTTTGATAGGTGATTACCTGAGCGTTGCCTTTATAGCCTCCTTTTACGGTGCGACGGTTGGTCAACGTCAAAGCAACCAGTTCTCAAACAAGTAATCTCAAATCACTCAGGTATTGAGGATTTAGTGTCTAATAATTTTAATGAAATTTACTTATGACAGATTTTCATCTCTTACAGTAAAGTTTCATAGGTCTTGTCCGATACTAGTCTTACCAAAGTAAGTATCTATGCAAATGATTATGACATTGACATGTCCACATAGTTCAAGAAACAGAACTACTAGTCATCTTGCATTCTAGTCGTCTAACGTTTTCTATGCGTCCAATTTTATAGAAAACTCCGACCAGGGACCATTTTCAACTTTTGACATTCAAGTTCATTTGATAGACATTTCTTAGTCACAGGACTGGTCCTGACAGTCTATCTTGAATATATCGTCAAATTGAAGGGACTCATCATTTAATACTAAACCAAGATTAAATGGAATATGAAAAATATATTTCATATATGATAAATGTTCAACCCCAATGTTTTACAACCATGGGCCTCAAACCCATCTTTTAAAACAATTCATGGAATTCAAAGCTATGCTTGATTTCCGGTGCCACAACGTGAGTGTTGCTTCTCACTTGTTGCATAGGTTTAGTTATCATGCTTTGCCAATCTTAATATCCTTTTCATCGAACGTCCTTCGAGATATGATGATAAGATCTTTTGAGTGTGTTTATTTTGTGATCTATTCCTTCTAGATACAAGAGTAGTTCTATGCATTTTGTAATGAAGAACCATCAAGTCAGAAGACATATGATCTACCCAAGTTCAGTGAAGAACTCTTTAACACAAACAACCCTGTTTTATTGCTTCTTAGGCAATAAGTACTTTTACTTTAAGTGTTTAGGTTGCTAGTGATGCTTTGTTTGGATTTACTTATCCAAGCAGTTCACAGATATGTGGAAGACTTTCCAGTTGTATCTTAGAACATAGAAATTAATATTTAATTTCCCACGCAACAACTCATGGTCTCCAATCCATGTTGCCATTTTAAAACACGATGCTCTATAGCTCGTCCTTGTCAATGGTTAACTCCAAAGGGATCTTGCTTGATCCTTTGCCAGTGTTTATGCGTGTAGCATCAAAATTTAGCATATCTTTATTTCCTTGAATCAAGAACTAATCCTATGTACCTTTTCAAGTACCATAAGTTTTTCTTGATCTCAATCTAGTTGATCTTTACTTAGATCAATAGAGATTGGTATATGTTCGTCATGCCCAAAGTCATACGATACGTTTTTGGCGATCCTCATATTATATCATTACATGATAAATTCTTTTGCAGAATAATTCCCAATTGAATTCTATTCATGTAACTTTAGCTCATCTAGTTTCAGTAGATACTAAATCCAGCTAAATTCTTTGACATATAATATAGGTTAAGAATCTTACTTAGATCCTTTGATGTTTAACTTAGTAAATGCTTATACATAGTTCAAACACTTATTACTTAGATTTATTCACATGGGTCGAATATCTCCAATGGAGTCTTTCGTGTTTGAATTAGTAAATGCCATTACTTAATCTAAAACAATATCATAAGATCTTTGTAAAAAGATCTTAATACCCAGTATGTACTAAGTTTCGCCTTGGTCCATCATTTATGAATAATTTCAAATCTAAGTCATTAGCATTTGAATGTTATTTCACAATAGAGAGATATGTGTGTGACACACATAGGACCAATTAAGTTTTTATGTACTCCCACTAAACTTCTTATACATCTATAAGAATCATGTACATTTTATGAAACTAAAAATGCTTATTAGCTTCACTAAAATACAGTTCCAATTCCCAATTGCTTGCTTAAATATGTACTTAGATTTCATAAGCTTAGCATACATTTCAAGCATTATTTGGATCCACAAATCCTATGACATGTCATGTACATAGTTTCTTCCAACATTTGATTGAGGAATACGTTTTGTCATCCAATTGCCATATGTACCAATATGCAATCATTGCTTGAATTATAGACTTAAGCATTACGATTTTGCATGAGGTTTCAACACAATCCACACCGTGAATTTGCTTGTAACCTTTAGCAACTAATCTAGCTTTGTGTGTGAACACAATTTCATGTTTGATGGTTTTTATCTTAAAACAAACTTGCAACCAATAGGTGTGAAACTATTCTTGCAAATCAACAAAATTTCAATTTTGTCATCAAAACATTGAGTATGTTTTATGGCCTCTAACCATTTAAAACATTTGGGTCTATATATGGCCTCTAACCTTTTTAGGGAATCTGGGTTTCGTCATAGCTTTCTCACAGGTCACAAACTCATGATAATAGTTTGACTGCAAGTTGTAGGTTTCTTCACTATCTAATAGAAGAATCTCAAAGTTTCAGTGACTTGAACTCTATGCCTACTTGGGTATAGAACATCAAACAAATAGAATATTAATAGCCACTTGAAAGTCCTTTAAATATTCTGTTCCCTTTGAAGCACTTATAAAGTCTTCTAAGAGATGTCTATTCTTTAAAAGCCACTTCTAAAGTCCTTAAAGAATAAGTTCGGATTTTCTGAAGCACTTCGAAAAGCCTCCGGAATGTCCGTTTATGTTTGTTGTTCGCCTCGAAGACTTTCGAGGTCTATTTTCTCACACTTGTCATTTTGGAAAAGAATCTCCAAAAGGACATTATTTCGAGCAAATAAACATTATGTTCTCAAAAATTCGTGGTAGAAACAATACCCTTGTGTCTCATTTGAATAAATCACAATGAAACATATATCTATACTTGGGCTTTAGTTTGTTGAATAACAAACACTAAGCTCCCACTGAGTTTAGGAACTCTTTAGATATATTATGAAAAGATATTCTGAAATTACTTTTCAATAGCTTTGACGAATTTGGTTTAGTTTGGTGGTAGTTGAGCATTTTGTTTAGAAATTATAGGAAAAGTCTTTATGATTCATCATTAATCGAATCAAGTACTAATTGACTTCGATTATTCCAACTAAGATATGCCATATCTTATGGACCTATATTGTGAAATTACAACACACAATCATTGATGATCATATTTGGTCTCAAGTAATCATCAACATGATCTAATCCTAGATCTTTATGATTTCTTGCCAAGTGGATTTTATACTTCTGAATCTTTGAACTAGCCAAACAGATTCAACTTATATAACATTTGAGTAAATAAACCTATATTTACTCAAATCCATGTGAAATAAAGTCATAAAACCTTTCTTTAGCTTTGAACTCTATTGTCTAGGCGTTCTAACAATAGTTCATATCTTTTGTTACTTTCAACAAGTAAGACTAGTTCTCTTAAATTGATCTAGAAATCAATCAACTTTCAAAAGTGTATCAAAACAGAGGTTTTGAATGTTAACTTGTTGATATGGTCTAAGCAACAATGCCAAAGATTAGTGGAACTCAAATCAAGGGTTTGATTTGAACCTAGTAAAATTTTATTGTTAAAGAGTTGTTTGTTTTAATCAAGCATATTGACTCAACCCGTAATTGACCATTTCATTCAAATAAACAAACAAACATTGTTTTTGTTTTTCTTGAATGTGAGTCTTTCTGTGTTTGAAAACAGAAATTTAGGTATGCTGATTATGGAACAAAATAGCCATTAAGTTCCAGCCTTTGAAAGGACTTTAAAACAAACTAGATGACCCTACAACTAATGTAGCATTGCCATGCTTCATTTCCCACTTGTAGGTCATTAGTGTAGTCTAGCTTCCATTGTTTGAGTTATTACCGAAGTAAGAACCTCAAGCGGTATATGATACCAAGGAAGTTTGATTGCTAGGTCACTTCTCTTTAAACATAAACTTATAGGTAGAAACGAAATCGTAAATTCCTTTCATTTGTTCCTTGTTTTCCTATTTCTTGTACCCTTTCTTATAGTCTTAAGAATTGAATTCTATAGTGTTGACTTTTGTTAGACATGTCCGATGTCATTCCAACAGAGTTCTTACCATTTTATTTATGTTGAATATTCTGTTTCAACTAGATGATCTTACCGGAAGCTTCTAAAGTTCTCTAAGCATCAATCTATTCGAATGTCTAGGGACTAGACTCATTCGAGAAATAAATGGACAAAGATATTTGGTTGTTAACCATTGGTAAGGCTGAGCGTTTAAACTCAATGCTTTATGATCTCAAAACTACATTGTATTTTGAATTCACAAGCACCAATTGGTTTGCCATTCGATTTTGATATTCGAAAACAACCATAAAAGTCGATATAAGAAACGTACATTTTAAATTGCTCATTTTCTCTCATTTCCGTGAATCGTTCTTGGATTCACTACCAATCGAGGAAATTTACTGTTACCTTTCTAAAAGGATTTATTGCAGTGCAAGATATTTAATTATAAACAATAATTAAAACATACATTGAAGCATGCGAAGTCTAAACATTTATCATGAGTAATAACTTGAAAAGCAATCATGCAATTTAAACAAGTTATTAGCATTTTATTCGAATTTATTGTTCCGGCAGGTGTGAAGAAAATGATTCCAAGACCCTAAAACCATTGAAGAATTAAGCACATTTTTTCGACTCAATTCTAAAACATTTTAGGTAAGCAAAAGCCTTTTGCTAATAGTCTAGAAACTACTCTTGGTTGATAGGCACGTCTAAGAACTTATTAGGTAAACCTATCGATTTTGCCACGACATAAAAGGACTCCTTACTTATATCGTTGAGTTTCACCAAAACTAACATGTACTCACAATTATTTGTGTACCTGGCCCCTTTAGGACCAATAAGTAACACCTCGCTGAGCGAAAACTATTACTAGATTGATGTAAAGGATATCCAAGCAAGTGTATATTTTGGCATGGCACCTTTTAACTCAATTTTTAAGTTTGGAACTTAAGGCTCTTACTATGTTGGTTAAATTTTAAGTGAACTAAAATCCTTAATCATGCAACATAATCAAGCTTTGATCTCATGCATTTTAAGACATATTTAAAAGCAATAAATAACTTAAAACATGCATAAGATAAATGTGATCTAGTATGGCCCGACTTCATCTTGAAGCTTTAACTTCAAAGTCCGTCTGGAAATCTCCGTGGGAGGCACCATTTTCTTCAAATAGGATAAGCTATAATCAAAACTAATTACAACTATTTGATGGTACGCAGACCATATTTGAATTGAAAAACAACTTTGGTACTTTAGACCAATTACATTCAAATTAATGGTACGCTGACCATATTTTCTATCCTCTTTGGGCCATACTAGTCACTTCATAACCTGCAAAACAGTACATATACAATATATACCATTCACCCATTCATTATCATGAATGGCCCACATAGCTGGTTAGTAAAACACATTATGCATCACATAAACATTTGCAGCAATTAATCAAGGGCACCAATAATCTACAAATTATTCAGTCCTTATTAATTCTAATCAAGTTGTTTTAACCTTAAGGATTTGTAGACCTAATCAAGAGTTTATGACTAAAAGGGGCTCCCACTTAAACCAATAAATTCATATGCTTTACTAATTTTAAACATAAAAATGTATTTCTAGTCTAACCGGAAACATACAAATTTAATTAAAATTTAAATCTCATATAAATTTATAATTGAATCCATAAATTTAATTTAATTTCAGTCGTATTTAAATTAATTCATGATTTTAATTTTAGTAAAATAATTAGAATAAATAAAATTTATTTTAATTACAATGTTCAAAATTAAAATCCAAGAAAATAATTTAAATTATTAATTTTAAAATTAATTAAAATTACGTAAACTGAAAATTTCAAATTAAAATTTCAAAACGATCTAATCGCTACGCAACAACCCCACGCAACGCACGCCCATGGGCCACACGCACGCTTGCTGCCCACACGCGACTGCTCGTGCCTTGCTCTCGCCCTTGCCCATGCGCCCATCGCTCACAGCCCACGACACAAGGCAGGGCTGTTGCCTTGTGCTCGTGCACCATGCCCTTGCTCGCTGCAATCGTACCGCATGGGCGACGAGCTCCCTTGCTCGTCGTCGCATGCCCGCACTATACAACACCCCTTAAGGGTAACACGTAGCGTCCATTGCTTTGTGCGTGCAAGTTATATGAGCGAATCGCATAAAAATTAAAATTTATATTCAAAATTAATGACAAATTAATAAATAATATTAATTTCATAATTTTAGGGCGAAAAATCGAAAATTTATTATTTAATTGATTTCCGATTAACATGGATTCAAGTCTAGGTCATAAAAATTTAAAATTTAACATAAATTTACAATTTTTATGGTGGCTTTTAATCATAGGTATCTAATTAAATTATAACTAATTATGAAAATCAAATTAATTCTAAATTATTCCAATTTTCAACAAATTAATCATAATTACAAGGCTAGGCATTCAAACTTGTTAAACATATACAGTAGGTCAATAAAAAATTCAAGATTTATCAACAAGAATCGCAAATATTTAATTTAACATCTTAAATTTACGAAATTTTGCATTCGAAAAACTAAAACCTCCGAAAAGTCATAGTTAGGCTTCGAATTTGAGAATTCTGGGTTCGGCCGAAAATTTTAGAATGCCTTTTAGAATGCCTTTTACATGCGGAATTGACACAAAAATCACTCGATTTGGATGAGTAACGAAGAAACTGCCGAAAAACTGCGTACGTATAATTAAATAAACGCAATTTGCAATTAATTAACAATTACGAAAATTAATCACCCCTTTTAATTCTTGCAAATTTCTAATATTTAACCATGTTCATGCAATTTAGATTATGAAAATAATAAGAGGCTCGTGATACCACTGTTAGGTTATGATACATATGACAATTCATAAATCACGCGGAAAAACCATAAAGCCAGGAAATCATATTATTTTCACATAATCATTTAGCATAGAATAGATGCATACAAGTTGTAGCGTGCCTTCCCTAGCTGCGCCCGAACCGAACAAGAACAAGTCTTTAGGACTCCAAATGTCGTCCCTCCGTAGATAGTCCACAGTACGTCCGGATCCGCCTTAAGTTAGACCAACTAGAATCGCACTTAAGGTTACTAGGAATTTCGGCTATGTGTTTGCAAGTGTATGGCTGATTTTTCTTTCAAAAACTTACCCTTTGAATACTTCAATCGTACCCGCAAATAATGACCCTAGGCCCTTATTTATAGAGGTATGGAAAAGGAACTGGAATCCTATTAGGATACTAATTAGTTAAACTAGAATCCTAGTAGGACTCTAACTAATTAATTTTATCCTTTTAGGATTAGGAATTTAATCATCAAACAAATCCTACACAATTTAGGTTTCGTATGTGAACACAAACTCTACACGAGCATGACCCACGAGCGTGCAGGCCATGCCCGCGCACAGCCCACACGGCCGCTCGGCCCACGCGAGCCGCAAGCCCACGCGAGCAGCAGCACAGCTCGCAGCCCATTGCTGCGCGCACTGCCATGGCCTGCTGGGCCTGGCCTTGCGCTGGGCCTGGAGTGGCCTTGGCTGTTTGTGTGGCGCGCTTGTCTTGCTGGGCGATGGCCTGGCTTCGTGCTGGGCCCCTCGTCCGGCAGGCATCGTCCGATGCTTATTCGTACGATACGCTTCCGATTAAATTCCCGGTTCCGGAATTCATTTCCGATACGAACAATATTTAATATTTCCGATTCCGGAATTAATTTCCGTTTCGAACAAATATTTAATATTTCCCTTTCCGGAATTATTTTCCGATTCCGATAATATTTCCGATTCTGACAATATTTCCGTTTCCGGTAATATTTCCATTTCCGATAATATTTTCCGATACATACCATGTTTCCGTTTCCGGCAACATCTACGACTTGGATAATATTTATATTTCCGATACGATCCATATTTCCGTTTCCGGCAATATCATCGTTTCCGGAGTATTCATTTCTTGCTTGTGACGATCTCAGCTCCCACTGAAACCAAGATCCGTCGATTCCGAATATCCATAGATAGAGTATTTAATGCCATTAAATACTTGATCCGTTTACGTACTATTTGTGTGACCCTACGGGTTCAGTCAAGAGTAAGCCGTGGATTAATATCATTAATTCCACTTGAACTGAAGCGGCCTCTAGCTAGGCATTCAGCTCACTTGATCTCACTGAATTATTAACTTGTTAATTAATACTGAACCGCATTTATTAGACTTAACATAGAATGCATACTTGGACCAAGGGCATTATTTCCTGGGCTCAGCGCGCGCGCGCACTTGCTGGGCCTGGGCTAATAGTGCCCTTGGTCCAAGTATGCATTCAATGTTAAGTCTAATAAATGCGGTTCAGTATTAATTAACAAGTTAATAATTCAGTGAGATCAAGTGAGCTGAATGCCTAGCTAGAGGCCGCTCCAGTTCAAGTGGAATTAATGATACTAATCCACAGCTTACTCTTGACTGAACTCGTAGGGTCACACAAATAGTACGTAAACGGATCAAGTATTTAATGGCATTAAATACTCCAACTATGGATATTCGGAATCGACGGATCTTGGTTTCAGTGGGAGCTGAGATCGTCACAGGCAAGAAATGAATACTCCGGAAACGATGATATTGCCGGGAACGGAAATATGGATCGTATCGGAAATATAAATATTATCCAAGTCGTAGATGTTGCCGGAAACGGAAACATGGTACGTATCGGAAAATATTATCGGAAATGGAAATATTGCCGGAATCGGAAATATTGCCGGAAACGGAAATATTGTCAGAATCGGAAATATTATCGGAATCGGAAAATAATTCCGGAAACGGAAATATTAAATATTTGTTCGAAACGGAAAATGATTCCGGAATCGGAAATATTAAATATTGTTCGTATCGGAAATAAATTCCGGAACCGGGAATTTAATCGGAAGCGTATCGTACGAATAAACATCGGAGGAGCTTGCTAGACGCAAGGCCTAGCACGAAGCTAGGCCCAACGCCTAGCAAAGCCCGCGCGCGACCGAAGCAAGCAAAGCCCAAACGCGAGAGCAAGGCCAGCAGGCGCGCGCCCCTCGTGGGCTGCGAGCACTTGATGGGCCTGGGCTCAGCGCGCGCGCGCGCACGGCGCCCCTCGTGGGCTGCTGCGCCTGCGTGAGTGTTTGTGCTTGCGTACGAAACCTTGATCGGTTAGGATTCGTATAAGATTGATTCCCTAAGTCTACTAGATAAATTAAGTGATTGAATTTTAGATTAATTCAGATTCACTAAATCGTTTCCTAGTAGGATTCTAATATCCGATACCCATGCCCTATAAATAGGTGATCAATGCTCACAATTTATGACGAGTTTTCAAGTATTCAAAGTGAGTTTTTGAGAGAAAAATTCAGTCACATACCTTGCCTAAAAGTGCCGAAATTATTAGTACCTTAAGGGCGATTCTAGTTAGTCAATCTTAAGGCGGATCCGGACGTGCTGTGGACTATCTACGGAGGGACGACACTTGGAGTCCTAAAGACTTGTTCTTGTTCGGTTCGGGCGCAGCTAGGGAAGGCACGCAACAAAGAGTATGCATCTAAACTATGCTATATGATTATGTGTAAATAATATGTATTCCTGGCTAAATGGTTTTTCCGCATGATTTATGAATTGTCATATGTATCATAACCTAACAATTAATTCACGGAATTTAGTCAAGGAGCTGGAAGGAAAGTCATCAATCCCCTCTAATCAAGCCAATGATAGGGTCAATTTGGGAGATTATTCCCAAAAATTACAACAAGATAAACAAATTGATCATACTTTCCAAATTGACAGAAAAAGTCAAGGAAATTGTGATAATTACCAAACAGGAAGGCATCTACCTCCTCTTAGTGTGTTGTCTTCTCGCCGGATCTTGTAGTCGCCGGAGCCGTTTCTTGTAGGCGGTCCTCGGTTTTTTAGGGTTTCTAGTTCGTGTAGCCAGATTAACTAAGCAAAGATCTTGTGTTGGGTTTGGAGGTAATCGAACGGGTCAATCTCTCATCCCAGGCGCCTTTTACAGCCCTGCTTTAATCGTCGCCGCCGGACGTCGGTAAAGGTACACTTTTAGGGTTAGGGTTTAGTTTTGGATTTGGAATCGTTAAGTTTTTGGGTTGAGTTCTTTTGATTTGTTTTAGGTAGTACCCTGTTTTGTGAGTTTATTAAGGGCGTTTGTTAAGTGGCTTTATTTTTCCCAAGCCTTTCTAATCGCCGCCGTCTTGTGTGTGTCGGACCACCCCGATCTGGACGGTAAAGGTAGTTACCGCAGTCTTGTAGTGTCGAACCACCCCAATCTTGACTGTAAAAGTAGTTGTCGCCGCCTTGTAGTGTCGAACCACCCCAATTTTGACGGTAAAGGTAAATGTTAGTTTAGGGTTTCAGTTTTGGGTTAAATTTTGCCTCTTGTGCTTGTGCCCATACCTCCCCTGACTTGCCTTGTGTTGGTTTTTAGGTCTGTTTTTAATATGTTTTGGATTACTACATTGTTTTGGGCAGTTTTGTGTTTGTTTCTTCTTGGTTTTGGTAAATGTTGTCCGTATAAGATTGTTGGTTGTGGTGTTCGTCTGAGTTTTCTGGTGTTGTTTGGATGTATCCTGAAGATATATTTAATTTGTAGGTGGTTTAAACCCGTTAAGGTTATTCAATTGGCGGGGTTGGTTGTTAGGTGGGGGGAGTTAATGTGTTGTCAGGTGTGTCCTCCCTCCACCGTAGCTGATGTTGTAATAATGGAGTTCTTGTCCTTTGGATTTGGGTGTAGGCTTGGAGGTTGTAGTGTTAGTTGTTTGATTAAGGAAAGAGAAATAGACTATGGGAAGGTCCATTGTTATTGGGTGTGGGAGGTCCTTTGGTCGTGGAGGGTAGCTTATATTGTCCCTTCTTTTAGGTTAGCGTTAAGGGTTGTTCTTAGTGCTTTCAAAAACCAGTTTCTAAGCGTTGCTCCCCATTTTATGGGGTTTCATAGCATGCTAATCACGTTCTTTTTCGACGCTTGTGTGCAATATACAAGGTCTATGAGCCTAGGCCGTAGCATGGTCTCTCTGTCGTCCCTTTCCTTGTTTCCCAAGTTATGCAGGTTCTTCCAGGAGTCTCCTAGTCGTAAGTGGCCTAACATCTGCACCATCTGCTATAAAGAAATCTCGGTCGCAAATTGCCTTGGCATGACATCGCATCAAAGGTGGTGTAAGCAAGACATTTTCAACAATCTCGGGCTCAAGAGAGAAGATCACATTGCCCGTTTCTTGTTTGTTCATGTGTTCTTTGTTGGTTTAATATGTGTAATGGTCTATAAAGACCTTAGTTTTGCTTTAGAATTTAGCTGTGTAGTTGTGTAAAACTCTTTATTTTATGTAAAATTCAGCCTATGCCAAAAAAAAAAAAAAAGTGGGTTATTGGGCTTGATTGAAAATAACATGGTAAGTGGTTCATACATGGATACGAGGCTAGGAACATGTAGGTGAAGAAATGAGAATATATTCTATTTAAGGATAAATATAAAAAAGACAATATCGATGCCTTATAAAATTGACTAAGACTATGATCTGTTTGACTTATTTTGACTTTTTCCAAACTAGATAAATTTAGAGAAGTGTAGTTAAGTTCAGGTAATATGTATTCTCGGATATTTTGTCCCTTAATTAATACACTTGCTCGACTTTCCCTTTAGAAAAAGAAAAGGCTCAGATAATATAAGTTAAGAGAAAAAAAAGTCAGACATTTTCTCACACAAATAAATTTATTTCAGACGAAATAAGCTTTTTCAGATAAGATAAGTTCAACTATTCTGATGAGTTCGGATAGTATAAGTTCATACTAAATAATTCGAATAGAACGAAACCTAGAAATTGATAAAGGCATAGGATGGACCACTACTCCACTAGGAATTAAACTATAGTATGATGTTTCAAAGTTTGAGCTATAAATACGATCAAGTAGTGGTCACTATAACCATATTCGAAAACAAATTGTTTCAATGGTGTGAGAAGAAGATAGGCCTTACATGATGAAAAGATCATAGCTCGTTTAGCCATGGATGACTTGCCTTGTCCTACATATACGGGGGTGTATGCCGTACATCCCCTTGACCGACTCTTTTCATTTCATGTTTGACCGTCTTTTTGGGTGCGAATGAGTCACAGGATCGGTTTTGACTGTTTATGGGCCCGGGGCGAAAAATTAGACAGAGGCCCTTAGTACATTCATGTCCGACAATTTTTTTAAATTTAGGTGGGCTAAAGTTAAATGTACCGGTTATTTTAGTACTCGTAGCTCACAATTTATAAGTTGATATCATCAATCTAGCTAACACTTGCTTGCATCTAAAAAACTAATCTAACACAACAAAAATAATAGTTCGATCAACATGAAAAATGACCCACTTTAAGGTAAATACAGAGTACATGTGCATGGAATCTCTGTTAGAAAAATAAAAAAAGCAAGGAATCCAAAGCAAAATGACAGTGTTCAAATAAATGGGCCTTGACAGACTTGATCACGCATCGCTTGTTACACCAAACTCTTCTAAAACCAACTGCGCTACAACTCATCACTCATCAATATTACAATCTAGCTTCTTAATACAATATAACTCATTTTCAAATTTCGGGGCCCCTTTCTTCCACGGGCCCTGGGCGGTTGCCCCTCAAAACAACCCCAGGGCCGAGCTGGCCTGATGAGTCATAAAGACAATACTGTTTTACATAAGATTTTAGTGACGGATTATATATATACTCCATACATGTCTATATGCGATTTCATCTCATACAAGAGTTTAAGTAAGAGCTATGCTTCCTACTCTCTTCAAGTATGCTTAGCATTTTACTGTGCTTAGTCATTACTCCATAGTCCGTACTATTATTTTGCATACTCCGTATATCATTATATGTACATAAGTACTTCCTCCGTTCCATTTTAGTTACAACTATTTCATTTTGAGTTGGTTCTTTTTAGTTGTAATCTTTTTGTTTTTGGCAACTTTACCTTAAACAATGTTCAATGACGTACATTTTTTCCCTAATTGTATCACAAAATGGGGGCATGATTGTAATTTAATACCTATCCGCTTGCATTATAAAAAATGAATGCGAACAATAAGTGTTGCAACTAAAATAGAACAAATGAAATACTCCCTCCGTTCTTGAATGCTAGTCATCTTTCCGTATTGGGTTGTTTTTATTTGTTAGTCCCTTTTGAAATCTTGACTTATTTGTCCAACATTTATCCCCATTATACCCTTGTAGATATCCAAATGGCCCACTTGTTTATTCCCAAGTAAATATTTATTCCCATTATATCCCTTGATTATTTATCTTTCACACCCACATAAATTAGATTCGATTGAGATTAATGAGACATGTATACTTGAGTTGGATTGTCTTAGATTCCAAAAGTTACTAACATTCAAGAACGGAGTGAGTATTTGGTTGCTGTCAAAAAGAAAAAGGTACTAGGGTATCTTTTCGAAGTTCATAAAACGTTTTTGGTTGTTTGGGCTTGGGCTTCCTTCCATTTCTCATGTGCCCTAAGTCCCTAACCCCTAATCAGTTCAATACTCAATTTTAATACCCCTAATTGCTATACCCATGTACAGCCAAGATGGTTGTACCCAGGTACAGCCAAGTTGGTTGTACCCCCTGCCATTGATAAGCGCGTGAAAACACGCGCGGGTAGATAAATTTTAAAAAAAAGCACGCGAGGGAAATCATTTCGCGCAAGAATCGCCTATAAATACAAAAAAAAAAAAAAAAACGAAAACCGTTCAAATTCTCAGCACGCAAAAAATTTCTCTCTCCTCCGCCCACTCATCTACCTCGATTGTTTTCTCTCTCCTAAAACCGCCATTAAACTTCCTGCAACCACCTCAATTTGCTTTCTCTCTCTTCAAACCGCTACTAATCTTCATTATAAAAGCTGAATTTGCAGAAAATATCAAGAGAAGAAATATGTGCCTTCTTTTTGGTGAAAAAAGGAGAAAAATGGATGTTCGAGATGAAATTGACATGAACAAGCTACAAAATCCAACGAAAAGCAAAAAGTAAGTAATTACAATTAATTTCTGATGTTTCGATTTTGTTTTCGAACTAAATATGAAATCTAATTTTGCTTATTTTCGTTCTATTTCAGAAAAACGAAGATACCGAAAGAAAAAAAAGAAACGTATGTAATTTAATTTCAGATTTCGTACATGCAACTGTTTTATTACTTAAATATCTGTTTAATTTAGTTATTTTCGGTATTTTTCATTATAATGTTCAAATAATTTCATTATAATGGTCAATTTTTTTGGTTTATGATGTTAACAAACCCTAACTTCTGATTTTTTTGCTATAGTATTGGAAGATCTAGTAAAGAGCCAAAAATCGGCACTGAAAAGCAATCAGACATGACGGAGTAAGTTATTTTAAGTTTTCGTAGATAAAATTCATTTTAATTTACATATGTTCAATCAATTTTATGTTAATGTTCAATCATTTTTAATTTAATGTTCATTTTCGTTGCGTAATGATTTTACCAAAGCCTAACTATTGGTTTTTTGGTCACAGAACTGGACATACAAAATTGAGAGAAATTGAAACTGAAAAGCAAATAGACACAGTCCAGTAAGTAATTTTTATGTTTTTGAATATCTATTTCTATTTAATTTACGAATGTGCCGTTTTAGACATTTGATACAATACAAATACAAAATAATGATAAATTGTTCATATTCATAGAAATTTAAGAATAATCTTATTGATGGTTAAAATTTGGATTGGAAATGTCAATTATTTCAAATATTATTATAATAATATAAATGTGATGAACTTTTGTTGAGTTTTTCTATCCTTATGTTAGATGTTCATTTTATGTGTAAAATGTTCATATTGTTTAAGCTAGATATTCATTTTGGTCTACTGAGTTTTGTTCATTCATCTGTAAAATAAATTAAGTCGAGAACTCATGATAACTATCTTATGCAAAATGTTCAATTGATTATAGCAGAATATTCAATATCTTTTTGAAAAATGTTCATATATTCCAAACTGGATATCCTTTTTGGTCTACTGAGTTTTCTTTAGGAATACTGAATTATTTCGAATGTTATATATATAATTAAAATGATTTGAACATTTGTTCATTCCTATGTCCAAAAAACTAAATCCAGAACTCATGATAACTGTCTGTCTGCAAAATGTTCAATATATTTTGATAAAATATTCATTTTCTTTTTATAAAATGTTCAATTTTTATCTGGAATATATTTTGTTACTGAGTTTTGTTTTGGAATATACTATGAATTATTTCAAGTATTATATTCATAATGGAAATGTTCTTTGTACTAATATTCATTTTTTCTATCGTAAAATTTTAAATCTACACTCATCTACAAAAAATGTTCAATTTATTTTGGTAAAATATTCAATTCCTTTTTATAAAATGTTCGTTTCTTTCAAACTGGTTATTCTGATATACTAAGTTTCGTTTAGAAATGTTCAATTATTTCAAGTGCTATATTCATAATTTCAGTGTTTGAACTTTTGTTCATTTCTTCAGTCCTTTTTAATATTAAGACTCATGATAACTGTTTTTATGTTAAATGTTCATTTTTTTTCATAAAATATTCATTTCTTCAAACTGTATTTTGCTCTGGACACTCATTAGTTATACATTTATAAAATCTAGTGAACAACCAAAAGGGTTAGTACTCAAAATTAAGCGAAGACCAACTAAATCCCAGCCAGAGGTTCAGAAAGTATTAAGGTATAAGATAATATCAATTTTTTTTATTAAATTTGAATGATTTTTAATATTATATAATATAATGTGTCCATTAACATCATATTAATAAAAAATACAGTGAATGAGATGGGAAGGCATCTTCAACTTCTGAGACAGAAGTTCAAAAACCATTGAGGTATAATATAATGTCCATTTTTAGCTTTTTGAATGATTTTTTTATTAATTTTATATAAAATGACTTGTACGTTTACACCTTACTATTCAAATTACAGTGAAGGAGATGAGAAATCTTCATCAAAATCCCAGCCAGAAGTTCAAAAAACATCAAGGTAAAAAATAATATGAATTTTCAATTTAGTTGAATCGTTTTTAATTTTATATAAAATAGCATGTATATTAACAATATATTATTCAAATAACAGTGAAGTAGATCAGGAAGGTCCTTCAAAATCTTTGGTACAAAGAAAGAGTGCTACAAAAAATAGGTACAATTTTGCTTTTTTTTACAATTCATTTTCTTCTGCATATTTGTTCATATTTGTTTCATTGTTTGTTCATTCTTTTGGAATTGTTTGTTCTTTATTATTTATGGTTTATTCTTTATTATTGAACAACTCTTTCTTTCTTGTTTATTTGTAAGTTTATATTTAAATGATATTGTTCATACATTTTCATATATATGATCATACTTTTTTTGGTTTAATTTATTGAATTTTTTTGTTCTTTGTTTATCAGGGGCAACATGTTAGTGAAACAACTTTTAGCAAAGAGCATAAAGCAGAACAACAAAAAAAAAGGGCTGCAGAAAGGGTAGCTGCAGCTGCTGCAAAGGCCAGCAAAGAAGCTGAGGAAAGGATAGCTACACTTGCCGTAGCAGCACAAATAGAAGCTGAGAAAAGGGCACCTGCAGCTGATGCAGAAGCCAAAAGAGTCGCTGAGGAAAAGGCATCTGCGGCTGATGCAGAAGCCAAAAGAGTGGTTGAGGAAAAGGCATCTGTAGCTGATGCAGAAGCCAAAAGAGTGGGTGAGGAAAAGGCATCTGCAGCTGATGCAGAAGCCAAAAGACAGGTTGAGGAAAAGGCATCTGCAGTTGATGCAGAAGCCCGAAGAGAGACTGAGGAAAAGGCATCTGCAGCGGCTGCAGAAGTCCGAAGAGAAGCTGAGCAGAAAGAAGCTGAAAACAAGAGGATGGAGGTTAATAAGAAAAAGGAAGAAGAAGATAAAGCTGAAGCAATGAAGAAGGATACTGAGAAAAGGAAGAAAGAATATGAAGATATAATAAGCCAGCTTATGGCTCAGAACAACAAAGAGTTGATAGAGGAAGCAACAAGGAAAGAAGCTGAGAGAAAGAAAAAAGAAAATGATGATGCCACAAAAGCAATTGCCAAAGTGGTTGAAAATGTAAATGTTTTCGAGAGTGAAGGTCAAACCAATAGTGGTAATGGCACAAAAAGAGGAAGGAAGACAACAGCTAGCAAGAAGAAGACTATTCAAAATATAACTATTGATGAAGCACTACAAAAGAAGTTGCACAACATATCAGATTCATACAACCCGAGAAGAAATACAAGATCAATGGTGAAAGTGCAAGAAAATGTTTGTGCTGAAATAGTTAGCAAAGAAGAATTTGAAGGCAAAGGTAACTATTTACATTGTTCAATCTTATTTCAATAAATGTTCAAATATACTATTATGTAAGTTGTACTTAGTATTTGTTACTAATGTAGATGTTTCTGAAGTTACTTCCAAAGTAACAAATACTCCAAAGAAAAGGAAGGGGGCTGAGAAAGAAGATGAGGATGAGCCTGTGGATGTTGAGATCATAAAAACAAAAAAGCAAAAAGGTAAACATATATACAAAAAAAAAAAGCTAAACAATAATTTAAGATATTTGACAAAATGTTAATATATTAAATACATTGTAATCTTTTTTACAGGACTTGAGAAAAAAGCATCTGTTAATGGAAGAATTCTTCCTCTTAGGACTGCAATGAAAAGAAAGAAGAAAAATGATATTGAAGAAGTGAGAGATGAACAGAAAACAGGTTTTATATTTAACATTGTTCAAAGTTTTTCAAGGAATGTTCATTTGGTTATCATAAAATGTTATTTTTGTTTGGATAAAAATTCTTTCTGTTTTTATCTCATACAGTTATTCAAAGTTTTTGGTTATATGTTCAAAAATTTTCTCCATCATGTTCAAAATTTTTCTATATTAAGTTCAAAGTTTTCTCCATTATGTTCTAAGTTTTTTATCATATGTTCAAAGTGTTTGGACATATGTTAAAAAATATTTACAATCTTGCAAAGTTTTTTGGTCATATGTTCAAACATTTTTACTATTTTGTTCTATTCACAGGACATGCAAAAGTCATTGTTCAAGGGAAAAGGAAAATGAAAGATAGTTTGAAAAAAAGAAAAGAACAAGAAGAAGAGGTTCAAGAAGAAGAGGAATTAGAGGGAGATGACGAAGAGGAGGAAGATAATATTATCCGATACGAATCATATTTCCGTTTTCAGCAATATCTTCGATTTCGATGACATTTATATTTCCGTCATGAATCATATTTTCTTTTCCGGCAATATCTTCATTTCCGACAAATATTATTTCGTTGCTTTTTGATGATTTTTTTAGCTCCCACTGGAACCAACATCCATCATTATCCATAATTAGAGTATTTATGTAATATTATATTCACCTAAATATTTGATCCGTTCACGTACTATTTGTGTGACCGTACGGGTTCAGTCAAGAGTAAGTTGTGATATTAATATCATTAATTCCACTTGAACTGAAGCGGCATCTAGCTAGGCATTCAGATCACTTGATCTCAATAAATAATTAACTTGTTTAATTAATATTGGACCGCATTTATTAGATTTAGCATTAAATGAACTAAATGCAAACTTGGACCAAATTCATTATCTCCTTCAGAAAATTGTATTAAATTAGACGAGATGTGTGAAGATATATATGATAATGAATCGATCATGTTGTCCATTTCATAACCACGTGTGGTAATTATAACAAGAAGTGAGGTGCCACTATTGCAATAATAAATTAAAGTGAAAATAGTTTGTATAATACAGTAGTTTATGTAACATCTTCATGTTTATTTTTATATTAAGTACAATAAAAGCAGTAATTGCATGTAGTATATATAATGTATCAGATGTGTGCATACTGAAGTTTATTATTATAATAAACTAGTTTTAAGCTCGTATGATACACAAATTTGTATTTAGTATTTTGTTCCATTATATATGTTAAATATTTAAAGCAAATAAATTTATCTATTCTAAGTTTATTTAATTAAACTATTTAAGTATTGTTTTAATTTAGTTTCTATTGTAGATCTCATTATTACGCAGTAGTAAGTAGATTTTAATTAACCGAAACCATTAGAATTTCCCGCGTGACGCTCTAATATTGGATTAATGTTTGATATTAGATATAATTTTATTGTAGATTAGTGTTTGATGTTGAAATGAATTTTATTTTAGATTTATTTTTTAATTATTAGAGTATTTGATTTTGGATGGAGTTGTGTATATAATTAATTAACTAATTAAAATATCCACGGGAACCTAATTATTTATCTACATAGCACTCGAATTTTTTTATTCAAAAATATATTAGAAATCTTATTTTTCATTGGCCGAATCCAATAGATTTTCTACGTGGCGCTCTAATCATTCAGCAAATATGCCTCATTTATTGTTAAGTTAAATAAAAATCCTATATATACCAACTGTTATATTTTATATATTAATTAGATAATATTAGATTTTAATTTTGATTTTGTAATGAATTTCATTTTAGATTTTTTTTCTTAATTATTAGAGTGTTTGATTTTGGATGAAGTTGTATATGCGTAATTTAGTAATTAATTAATAAAAATATCTATATGGCACTCGATTTTTTTTAAAAAAAATCTTATTTTCATTGTCTAATATATATATATATATATATATATATATATATATATATATATATATATATATATATATATATATATATATATATATATATTGGGAATGAATTTCATTTTAACTTAATTATTAGAGTGTTTGATTTTGGATGAAGTTGTATATGCGTAATATTAGTAATTAATTAATAAAAATATCTACATGGCACTCGACTTTTTAAAAAAAATCTTATTTTCATTGTCTAATAATTTTGTTATGTATATATTTTCTTTTTCCACACCCATTTATTTCACCTAGATTAGAGTTCAAGAATCACAAGATATATTCTTCAAGATATAAAATGGAACTCCAAACACATTTAAACGAATAAGAACCGAAAGAATTATATTTCTTTGTCTACCATTAGCTTTCAATCTCTGTTAACTTCTAAATATGTACAAAACTATCTTATCTTTATTTCCTATCATCATAAGCTTAGCTATCTCTTAATCGTGTCACACACATAAAAAGTTTAAAATATTACAAATCGTTATGTTAGATCGAATGAGGACCTTATATTTAAATCATATTTAAATTTCAATTTTTTAAACAAAATTCAATCAAACAAATATACTCTTTAATAAAAATAGCCCCAATTATTTTGATGTCTATCTTTTCTGAAGAGAAACTTTGCGAATAACTTTTTCTACGTAATATAATTTTGTTATATATATATATATATATATAATATATATATATATATATATATATATATATATATATATATATATATATATATATATATATTCTCACTCATCATGTGCATATAAGACAAGTAATGTATAAAGGTAAATATTTAACCCTTTAAAATCTTTGTCCCTCAACTTTTTTTCATAATATAATAATTAATGAAAACATATTAAAAGTTACAAAAACATGAGTAAAAGTTACAAAAATATGGATAAAAATTATATCGGTGTATAATAAATTTATTGTATACCTTATAAGTACAATCTTTTTTATGTTAGTAAAATAACCCTTCTATCCAAATAACTCATGGATAAAACGGCATGGTTGCCCTTAACTTTGACTTTCTGTATATAGGAGTATGTATTAATTTGATTGTGGATCATTAAAATAGATTTGTTGACTTTAACTAATTAAATGAGCTGGTGCCTTATTTATATTATTGACTACATTAATTATAGTCATTTTTAAAATACTATCTTATTAGTATATTTTGTGGAGAATCATTTCCAACTATGTGTTACCTTGTTAAGACATTATAAATAACATTTACACTATAGTAAACCTGGTCCATGCTATATATGGACCAGGGTATTATAGTCTTTGCGTTGTTGCGTGCGAGAAGTTGCGTGTAACTGCCACGTGCTTTC
Source organism: Spinacia oleracea (assembly GCF_020520425.1). Taxonomy (NCBI): domain Eukaryota; kingdom Viridiplantae; phylum Streptophyta; class Magnoliopsida; order Caryophyllales; family Amaranthaceae; genus Spinacia; species Spinacia oleracea. The sequence goes on from NC_079489.1 coordinate 153,650,871, forward strand.
CTAATTATATATATGTTTTTTTTAATTTCCTTTTTCCCGGCTTTTGAACTTCTCACTCAACTTCTCTCTCTAAACTGCTTTCGAACTTCTCTCTGAATTTCTCTCTCCATTTCAAATTTAATTTAGTGATTATTTTCATCCATTTGCATCAAATTACTCTTCCGATCTTCTTTTTTCTAAAAAATGGTGAAGAAGGCGGCACCGAAGAATCCGGCAGCGAAGAAACTTGAATTCGACAATTCCGTTGCTGAAATGGCTGTTGAAGCTCCTCGAAGGCGAGGAAGAAGGCCAAATGCTGTTTCTGAAGATATTCCTGGTAATTCGAACTTATTTTTTGTTTGATTTTGAATTATTGAAATGTTTGTGGTTTTTGCTGAAATTAGGTTTAGTGTTTCATGCAGTTACTGTTTCAAAGATATAGTTACCTTTTATTTGCTGTTTCTGAACAAATTCCTGTTAATTCGAACTTATTTTTTGTTTGATTTTGAATTATTGAAATGTTTGTGGTTTTTGCTGAAATTAGGTTTAGTGTTTCATGCAGTTACTGTTTCAAAGATATAGTTACCTTTTATTTGCTGTTTCTGAAGAAATTTCTAGTAATTCGAACTTATTTTTTGTTTGATTTTGAATTATTGAAATGTTTGTGGTTTTTGTTTGAAGTTACTGTTTCAAAGATATAGTTACTTTTTATTTTATGTTACGAAGTTTTTAAGTGTTTTTATTAGTGACTGGTTTGTTCGTAGTTTTTTAGAGTAATTATATTTTTAAAAGGTTACTATATTTCTAAAACAGTAACTATGTTTTTAAAATAGTTACTGTCTTTTTAGAAAGTAAATTAACTTTAAAATAGTAATTATGTGTTATAATTAGTTACTATCTTTTTTAGAAAGTAAATATAACTTTAAAACAGTAAATATGTGTTATAAATAGTTACTGTGTTTTTAGAAAGTAAATAAACTTTAAAATAGGAACTATGTGTTATAAATAGTTACTATCGTTTTTAGAAAGTAAATATAACTTTAAAACAGTAACTATGTGTTATAAATAGTTACTATCTTTCTTAAATGTGCAAAAGGCCATACAATCTGTTGAACCAGTCATCTTTTTCCAGCTTAAAAGTGTTGATCATAGATTTCCAAGTTTCTTCAAAATCATTTGGTGTTATACACCCAATTAAACACTTGTAGAATGCGTTTTTGAAGTTTTTATCAGACTTCAATAAACCAAACCTACTGTTTGCATTTTTACTCAAGTGCCACAAGCACAACCTGTGTCTTGAAGAAGGAAAAACCTGAAAAACAATAATGAATATATATAGTTCCACAAAATAGTAACTATATTTTATAAAGAGTTACTATACTTTATAAAGAATTACTATATTGTCAAAATATTAACTATATATTTTAATAAGAGTTTCTATATTTTCAAAATAGTAACTATATTTTATAAATAGTTACTATATTGTCAAAATAGTAACTATACTTTATAAAGTGTTACTATAATTTCAGAATAGTAACTATATCGAATTAAGAGTTACTATATTGTCAAAATAGTAACTATATTTTATAAAGAGATGCTATATTGTCAAAATAGTAACTATATTTTATAAAGAGTTACTATATTGTTAAAATAGTAACTATATTTTATAAAGAGTTACTATATTGTCAAAATAGTAACTATAATATATGAAGAGGTACATGTTCTATTCCAGCAGCAATAGCTGCATCTTGATCAGTGAAAATTGATATAGGGTGCTTTCCTCCCATAGCCTTCAGAAAAGTTTCAAACACCCAAACGAAAGATTCGGTGGTTTCATCCCCAATGAAAGCACAAGCATACATTGTGTTTTTCCACTGGTTATTGATACCAACAAATGGAGCACATATGAGATTGTACTTATTGGTTCTGAATGTAGTATCAAAAACTAGAACATCTCCATATATTTTGTAATCTTCTCTCATCATAGAATCCCTCCAAAATAGGCACTCAACTTTTCCTTCAGCATTGAGTCTTACTCTAAAAAGAACTCGGGATCTATTGATTGTATGTCATACAGTTTGTTCACTAGTGTTTGTGAATCCTTGCCATCAATTTGCTTCATTTTTAACTTGTAGCAGTAGTTTAGATGATCAATCATCGTATGACCTACACAGTCGTCTCCGCCAGTTTCTGTTGACATATACCTATAAGACTCCATTGGTCTTAGACCACATTCTGACATTGCCTCAATAGCTTCTTTTTTAGGTTCTGTCATTTGTCGTTCCGATCGGTGGAGATAATTACTTATTTCTCTTGTCAATGGGTGATTATGTACCACTACATGCTTTTCTATTTCAAAATCTCCATTTTCATTCTTCTTTGCAAATATTTGAGCTTCACATTTTGTTCTTGTTATCATAACCCTCTTTCTCCTTTCTTTCTTTTTTGCATCTGATTGATCATCTTCATTTTTGAGTTCTTTGTTTTTAGGAGGGTCTCTTATTCCAGCAGCAAAGCAGTAGAAGTATTTTCCATTAACAATTGTGGTTCCTTCTTTATATCTATTCTTCCCTTTTCGTACACTAAAACCAATAATAGCAGCATGTTTGCAATATAGATCATAAATCTCATCGGTTGTTTTCCTTGCTTCTCCAATTAAACTGCCATCTAATTCTTTATCAATGTTTTCTTCCTGCTCATTATTTGAATTTTCAAAGATGTTGTGGTTTGTATCAATTGAATGTATTATTGAACCTGTACAAATACAAATATAGTTATCATTAAATGTGATAGTTACTCTTAATATTTATACAGTTACTGTTTATATATTATAGTTACTCACAGTTAATATAACTCCTTTTTATATGTGATAGTTACTCTACAGTATATAGTTCTTCTTTATATGTGATAGTTACTCTTTATTTTATATAGTTACTTTTTATATGTTATAGTTACTCTATATTTAACATTGTTACTTAAGATCTATTGATTGTTATAGTTACTCTACAGTTCATATAGTTACTCTTTACATGTTATAGTTACTCCATATTTAACATACTTACTTAGGATCTATTGATTGTTATAGTTACTCTACAGTTAATATAGTTATTCTTTATATGTTATAGTTACTATAAATTAAATGTAGTTATTTCTTATTTATATTATTTCGTTATGTGAAGTTACTCTATAATTAATATAGTTACCATTCATAAATTATAGTTACTTTATTTTAAATATAGTTATCATTATATGTGATAGTTACTCTTTATTTTATATAGTTACTGTTTATATATTATAGTTACTCACAGTTAATATAACTCCTGTTTATATGTGATAGTTACTCTACAGTATATAGTTCTTCTTTATATGTGATAGTTACTTTTCATTTTATATAGTTAGTCTCTATAGTTTATAGTTACTCTACAGTTACTATAAGTCCTGTCTATATGAGATAGTTACTCTACATTAAACATAGTTTCTCTTTGTATGTTATAGTTACTCTGCGTTAAATATAATTCCTCTTTCTATGTTAGTTACACTACTGCAATTATAATATGTTAACTATATCAATATAACAGTTACTATATATATATTAAAAGATACTATATCATACCTTCTTCAATACATTGATTTGCAACCATAACTTGCTGAGATGTGCCTTCATCTTCATCTTCAACATCATATACTTCTCTATGATTCTCTAAGTTTTCTAAAATAATAATAATTACTCAATGAGTATGAAAGTTACTATAATTTTCTTCGTAGTTAGTTATTAGGATTCGAATATTACCGTCATAATTATACAATTTTTCTTCTATTGCGCGATTTAAATCGATATTCAAATCGATTAAATCGTCCTCCATTGTTGAAGCTCGAAGAGAGAGAAGCTGTTGGAGGAGAGAGAAGCTGCTGTAGGAGAGAGAAGCTGCTGCTGGAGGAGAGAGATTTCAATTTTAGGGTTTCGCGCATTCTGTTATTTTGGAACACGTGATTTCAAACGGTTCAGCGCTGCAAATTACCTAATTACCCTGGTCCATGGTAACCTTAATGGTGGACCGGGTCCATGCAAGCGGAATTGTATAAATAATGACATGTATCTATACTTCATATAAAAGAGAATTAAAGGTTTGGCTCAAAAGGGTATTGCTACAATGTCTTCTTTTCATGTAATACCTTTCATGTCCCTTATTATTTTTTTACCACACTTTGCGTCTAACCCCATTTAGTGCAAGCAAATTTTCATTTGCCTAGGCAACCGTTTAGACACGTGGCATTTCATGCTGATTTTCCATTTTATTTGTTCTTTTGTGAGGGAAAGCATATGTGATCCTTCTTCATCTGGCCTATAAAAAAAATTACTTTATCTATATTTTATTAAAGAATATACTTAGTTTGGCACGTAGTTTTAGGAGAGTGAATTAAATTTATTAAATTAATATAAAATTGGGATAATGGATGAATTATTTATTGTAGGAAAAAGATGATCTTACTAAGTGGAAAAATAAGAAGAAGAAAAATATTAATATAATCGAAACCAGGGACCATGACATGCCAAAAGAGTAAAATATATCCTTTAATAAAATACGGTCGTTTATGGAAAATGTATCATTTAATAAAACATACGGAGTAGATGGAGTAATTTATACGGAGTATGAAATATTATTGTATATCTTTTGTCAAACTTTTTGCCCTGATGTAGATTTTTGGCTTAAACGTTTTTGCTAAATTCATTTTTTGGGTCAAACGTAAAAAGTTTGACCATGAATTATCACTAACCTATAAGAAATAATTTAGTTTTATGAGTTCTTGTTACTCGCGACTCAATATATAATTTTAAAATATCAACTTTTTACAATTTTATCGTGTCTTGAATTCTATGAGAAGTCAAATGGAGCATCGTTTACGGACAAAGGGAGTATGTCTCTTATTTTTTATTGAGTTTGGGTTCCTAAAAGCCTATAACAGAACAATTACTCTTTATCAAAAATTGATGGGATAGATGATTTTGAAGCAGAATATGTGGTCCTATAGTCTGTGTATGTATGCGTGTCACTTCATCTATTGGTTTATATTAATTATTTTAGATATCAAATAAAAATAACAATCGACTAACTACAAATATTAACTAATACTCCCCCGTATCGAAATAATAGGGACAATTTATCTTTTCACGCTTGCTAATGTAAATGTTTGAACATTAATTAATATCTCTAGTTTGTATTCAAAATAATTATAAAAAAGTTGGTTTTCCGAAAGTATATATCGTGACAAATAAAAAAAAAGACCCCACACGACTATATTTTTCCTAACAATAAATCACAAATGATAGTTAAATTGAAATTTGTGAATAGTGTCAAAAGTCAAAGTGTCCATATTATTTCGAAACGGAAGGAGTACAGAGTAAGAAATAGTAGTAACAAGTGATACATAAATTGTAGGGAAGAAGATTTTAACTCATCAAATAATGATATACTGTAATACCGTGTACATCGGGGTAACTTCTACCCACTTGTACATTAACAACTTTTAACATGTTGCATTAACTTTTTACAGTATGATTTTTTTTAATGAATAAATTTTAAGGATTAAATTTTTACCTTTATACATTACATTAAGAATTAATGAGTGTAATAATTTTAGTGATATTTTTTTCAATAAAAATAATTCCTCCAAAATACTTTTTTTTTTAATTAATTCTTAATTTTGTAATTGTAATTCCGTATTCATTACACCATCACCTACTTGCAAATATCAAATTTTAGTTTAATACCATTACTTTAATTATAAGGCCTATTTAATTTGGTGGATCGCCACTTGTGTAATCTGAAAATTAATTTCCGCTAAAACTTAATTTCAGCTAATAATAATCAACCATGTTAGTTGCATTCAAGTCACATTATTGGAGATGAAACTCTTTCAGAAAGGGTGAATAAAATACACCTAAGGTTACAAATACGAAAACCAAGTAATTAAAGAAATTTGAATTGACACCAATTAAAGCAAATACTTACATAGTTATTTGATTAAAATCCATATTAATTTTATTAGTCATGAGAAGTACGGAGTATATGATAATTACTACTTCTTTGTATTTCATTATATGGTGCACCTTGACCGATGCAGATTTAAGGAGAATTAGTTGCTTTTATTTAAAAAAGATACAAGTGGAGTAAGTCGAGAATAACGCATTGTAATAAAAAATAATGCGGTTATTAAATTATTCAAAGAATGAAAATGCAAGGAAACAAAATAAAATAGGTGAGAGATGTGACCATGAGAGGAGAAGTATATATTATTAAAATGTGAAAACATACCAAAAATGAAAAGTACATCATTTAATGAAAAATGATTGTTTTAGAAAAATGCATCATTTAATAAAATACAGAGGGGCATAGCAAGTATTATTTTCTTGTATAATTTATTTTTATCCCATCGAAATTCGACCTATGTTTAATAATTACCTCAAAACTACAATTATACGGAGTATATAAATTCATTACGGATTTTATAAACATAATTTATTTTTGATACACTTAACTTATTTTTACTAAATATTTTTTTTAAAGGTGGAGTAGATAGATCCTAACATAGAATAACTCAAGGGAACAAAACGAGCATTATGTATTTTTTTTTATAATAGCATTAAGTATTTAATTTAAAGAAAAATAAGTTTTACGTGTAGAAAATATAATTTCAATAAGTCAAATTTCAATAAGTTCAGATACATTAGGTATAATTTCAAAAAGAAAAATTCTTGTGAGAAGGATGTACCCTTAGCATACAAGTGGATAATTAAAAGGTAATTATAGATATAGTATATATAGAGTACATAAAACAACACTTCGGAAATAATTTTTTGTTTTTTGTAAAATAGAATTTATGTTGATCCAAACTATTTTTTATTTGTTAGTTTGATTTTTATTATAGATGTCATATGACTATTTTATTAATGAACTAATTTTATCTTTTTAAAAAATAAAGAATTAAAGAAGAAAGAGAAATGACCTAAAAGTGAAGTACTCTTGCATAGGTAAAGAGGAATAAACAAACAAATATTGCTTACCAACACTTGAAACAAATATGAAATATAACCAATACTAAGGAACATTTAACCACAAACAAGTATTTAACTCAAAAGGAAAAAAAAAAAAATTATATATATAAAACACCAAGTTGACTACCGCGTGCGTAGGTGGTTCAACTAGTGTGATTGAAAAGTGAACCAAAATCAACTTTCTAAAGTATTATCCTTCAAAACACTTAAAAAAAAAAAAAAAAGAAAGAAAGTAAAGCTAAGGCAATTTTTTAGAGAATGAAAATGGCGGCCTTCTTGAAGCCCCTTATTCTAGGAATACTGCTCATCTTTTTGGCATCAGGTTGTATTACTAACTCCTACTACGTACTGCTTTTTACGTTTTTCATGTTTAATTATGTCATCGTTTCTCTTTTTTTCCTTTTTTATATTTATACTAGATTTTAGCCTGTGCGATCCACGGATTCTATTAAATTGTTATGTTTAAATAAAACTCTTATGTATATATACCAATTTTATATATAAGACTAGATTTTAGCCCGTGCGATGCACGGATTTTATTAAATTATTATGTGTAAATAAAAATCCTATGTATGTACCACTTTTATATATTATACTAGACTTTAGCCCGTGCGATGCACGGTTTCTATTAAATTGTTCCGTTAAAATAAAACTCCTACATATATCAACTGCTATATTTTATATATTAGATTAAATTGATTTTTTAATTTTTAATTGAATTTCATTTTAGATATTTTTTTTAATTATTATAGTGTTTGATTTTGGATGAAATTGTATATAAGAAATATTAATAATTATTTAATAAAAATATTTACGTGGCACCTAATTATTTATCTACGTGGCATTCGATTTTTTAATTCAAAAATAATTTTGAAGTCTTATTTTTCATTGGCGGAAACCATTATATTTCCTATGTGGCGCTCTAATATTGGATTAATGTTTGATTTTGGATTGAATTTTATTTTAGATTAGTGTTTGATTTTGGATGAATTTTATTTTAGATTTATTTTTTAATTATTAGAGCGTTTGATTTTGGATGGAATTGTATATATTTGTACTTAATTAATTAATTTAAATATCTACGTGGCACCTAATTAATTATCTACGTGGCACTCGATTTTTTTAATTCAAAAATAAATTAGAAATCTTATTTTTCATTGGCCGAAACCACTAGTAATCCTAGGTGGCGCTCTAATAGTTCAGCAAATATGCCTCCTTTATATATGTATATTATATTATACTACCTCCGTTCCTAAAAGTTCTTTACGCTTTCCGTTTTAGTCCGTTCCTGAAAGTTCTTTACACTCCTACTTTATTCCATTTTTACTCTTATTTGGCCCACCATAACTTACCCACTCACAATACTTTAATATTAGTTTCCACCCACTCACATTGTTGGACAATTTATAGCCACTCATTTTCCATTTGTTACCCCACCATCACATGTTCACCAAAATTCCTTAATTACCGTGCAAATAGTAACCGTAAAGATCATTTAGGAACGGAGGTAGTATTAGGTTAGTTTTTGATTTTGCATTGGATTCCATTTTAGATATTTTTTTAATTATGAGAGTGTTTGTTTTTGGATGAAATTGTATATGCGTAATATTGATAATTAATTAATAAAAAATATCTATGTGACACTTAATCATTTCTTTACCTGACACTCGACTTTTTTGATTCAAAATTAATTTTGAAATCTTATTTTTCATTGGCCGAAACAATTAGATTTTTCTACGTGGCGCTCTAATATTGGATTAATGTTTGATTTTAAATTGAATTTTATTTATTTTATTTTAGATTATTATTGATTTTGGATGCATTTTATTTTAGATTTATTTTTTAATTATTAGAGTATTTGATTTTAGATGGAATTGTATATATATATGTAATTAATTAATTAATTAAAATATCTACGTGGCACCTAATTAATTATCTACGTGGAAATATATTATTTTAGATTAATCTTTGATTTTAAATTGAATTTTATTTATTTTATTTTAGATTAGTGTTTGATTTTGGATGAATTTTATTTTAGATTATTAGAGTGTTTTATTTTAGATGGAGTTGTATATATTAGTAATTAATTAATTAAAATATCTATGTGGCACCTAATTAATTATCTACGTGGAAATCGATTTTTTTAATTCAAAAATAAATTAGAAATTTTATTTTTCATTGGCCGAAACCATTAATAATCCTAGGTGGCGCTCTAATATTTCAGCAAATATGCCTCCTTTATATATATATAATATATTAGATTTATGCTTTACATTCATGGGTCCAAGTTTGAAAATTAACCTTTGATCGTAAATTCACACATATATAAATACCAAATAATATATCACGTACGTGAATCTGAAATAATATTGCTCATATGTAACGAAATCTAATATACATATATAAAGGAGGCATATTTGCTGAAAGATTAGAGCGCCACCTAGGATTACTATTGGTTTCGGCCAATGAAAAATAAGATTTCTAATTTATTTTTGAATTAAAAAAATCGTGTGCCATGTAGATAATTATTAGGTGCCACGTAGATATTTTAATTAATTAATTATTAATATATACAACTCCATACAAAAACAAACACTCTAATAATTAAAAAATAAATCTAAAATAAAATTCATCCAAAATAAAAACACTAAAAAATAAAATTCATCCAAAATTAAACACTAACCTAAAAAGCGCCACCTAGGATTACTAATGGTTTCGGCTAATGAAAAATAAGATTTCTAATTTAGTTTTGAATTAAATAAATCGAGTGCCACGTAGATAATTAATTAGGTGCCACGTAGATATTTAAATTAATTAGTTAATTACTAATATATACAATTCCATCCAAAATCAAACACTCTAATAATTAAAAAATAAATCTAAAATAAAATTCGTCCAAAATCGTTTCGGCCAATGAAAAAATAAGACTTCAAAATTACTTTTGAATTAAAAAGTTGAATGACACGTAGATAAATAATTAGGTGTCACGTAGATATTTTTATTAATTAATTTCTTATATACAATTTTGTCCAAAATCAAACACTATTATAATTAAAAAATAAATCTAAAATATAAATCAATCCAAAATAAAAAAAACCAAACTAATCTAATATAAAATATAGCAGTTGATATATATATAGGAGTTTTATTTTAATGTAACAATTTAATAGAAACCGTGCATCGCACGGGCTAAAATCTAGTATATCAATAAATTAGGACATCACAATGGTAATACATGCATATTACATGAATTAAAACTAGATATAAAACAATTCAAAAGGAATACATGTTTCCTTGCGTATATTCAGATGAAGAGTGTTGCGAAGGAAACGTTTGCTTCAAATTCATTAACAAAACATTCAAATTCATCATGTCCAAATTAAAACCATTAAGTCCAGATCAGAAACGATATGATCAGATCATGTTTATATCAGAACTGGTTTTTACTGATCATAACCATTATATATCCAGAACAAAACCGATATGATAAAATAATATCCAGATCATAATTGATCTATACAGATCATGTGCAGATCATGTTCAGATCTGCAAAGATCTTGTCTAGATGTATCAGAACCGATCCTTAGAATTCATGTCCATCCTTACAGAACCATTATGTTCAGATCATAACCAATTTGTACAGATCATGTCCAGATCAGAATCGATATATCTAGATTAGAACTAGTCTAGATATCGACTCTGTACAAATTGTGTTCAGATAAGAATTAATCTGCAGAGATCATGTCCATATCAGAATTGATTTGTACATATCATGTCCAGATCAGAACTGGTCTATAAAGATCATGACTTGATCAGAACTGATCTGTACAGATCATGTCTAGGTCATGTCAACATCAAAATTGATATACACATATCATATCCAGACCAGCACCCATACGTGTAGATCAGAACTCATATATTCGAATCGATCTATCTAGATCATGTCTAAATCTGTACCGATTTGTCAAGATCATGTCCATATCAAAACTCATATGTCTAGATCATGCCCCGTATGTCCAGATCATGTCCAAATTTGAACCGATCAAAATCAATCTGTCTAGATCATGTCCAAATCAGAACCTGTTTGTACAGATCATATCCAGATCAAAACTGCTCTATATAGATCATGTCCAGATCTATACTGATCATGTCCATATTAGAACATATCTATCCAGATCATATCCAAATCATAACCAAATTTGTACATATCATCCCCAAATCAGAATCGATCTATACAAACCATATCCAGATCAGAACTGATATGTCCAGATCATAACCGATCAATCTAGATCATGTACATGTATATCTAATACTAGTTTAGGGCCCGTGCAATGCACGGCTACTACTAAAATAATTTATTATTTTAATAGTAACTAAAAGACTTGTGATATTAGGAAAACATGATAGTAAAAAGGATATATGAAAAAGTATAAATTCAAAGTTGTGTAAAAAAAATATTCAAATGAACTAAATTTGCATATTACTATACGAAGTTAAAAATTATAGTCGTTTACTTGTATGTAGAACGATCTAACAACGTTAACCAAGCCCGAATGACTCAAGACTAATTTTCGTAAAGACCCGAGCATAACCGAGTTAGTCAAATATACCATATTTTGAATTGAGTAAAATCTTGATAAATAAGTTATATGTTAGTCTACTTACCATGTATTATTATTTTAATTAACATTCTTGCTTACCAGTTACCATGTATTATATTATTAATAGTAGACTAACATTAGAAATTCATTTATCAATATTTTTTATATTTCTTATCAGATTAAAAAGTTATACTAATACATAAATAAAATTATATCATAAAGGAAAAAATAATATTGATTTTGCCTTCCTCCAATAATATATTATGTAGTACACATATATGGTAATTAAAATATATTTTTATCTTACTTTCCTAAAAAAACGTAATATAATTTACTTATTTTAAAGTAAAAAAATAAAAATAAAAATTTTGGCGGGAAAAAATCGCACCAGGAGATGACACGTGTCATTCCTGGTGTCTCTTTTAGTATATAGTAATAGACTAGTATAGTACCCGTTCGATGCACGATTTATGATCTAAATATTAATTTTTCATGAAATCTGAACTATAGTTATATACAATTGTCTTATGAATAGATCTTATAGATATTATTCAAATTAAAATCCAAATCTACCACACTTGAAGCAAATTTGTTGGAGAACTCCTATTCCACACAAAGATTATTTTGATCCTGTTAATCACCATGTCAACATATATAAAGTTATTTTCATCAATCTTTACTCTGATAATAATAACATATAATACTCGATATACCATCTACCAATTAACCGATTATATATCATCTACCAATTACCCGATCAATTAACATCTGTCCACACTATCTACTTTATTCAGGTAGAGATGACTCTGAAGTGGGGTGCGTGCAGGAGATGGTGCCTCCACTTCTATACCCGCCTAACAATGTCATCTCCGTCTCCGCTACCCACGATAGTATATGGTCCCTCCACTTCCATACCCGCCTAATAATGTCACCTCTGTCTCCGCTACCCACGATAGTATATGGTACTCATCCCCATCCCAACCCCAATCACCACCTCGCTGGATACAAAATAAAATATATCCCACCTTCACCACCCAGATATCTACACCGGCCTCAAACTCACCTCTAGATCCAACAAAATTTACTATCGTGGATGAATTTTGACGAAGTGTGTTATTTAAGTACTTTTATATCAAATATGATCAATGATTCATCTTAAAAAATAAATATGATCAATGATTCATCTCAAACTCACCCCTAGACCCAACAAATTTATTTTGTTTGGTAGGAGAGTTTTGAATTTTAAAACACTGTTCTTTTCTATGATTTAATCCGATTGTCTGATTCAAGCGGTTGAGTGTAATAAGCAGAATATATAATATACATGTTAGTAGTGAAAAGATGTAGATATATTCATAATCAATTAGATAAAAGATAACCTTGGAAGACGTTTCCAATCTAAGGCTCTATTTTGTTCAACTTATTTTCATTTATTTTTAAAAATAATTTCACATAATTTCACATAAGTTCGGTTAAGTTCAGATAATTACAGATGAGTTAAGTTCTGGAAAAATAAATATTGATTTACGTATCAAAATATTAATTTTGTACAAATTTTATACATAAGTGATATTGCATTCGTTGGATTAACCTATTATGTATTCTACGGCTAAAAAAAATATTATTAACAAATAACTTAATAAAGCCTTAATACGAAGTGTTTTATTTAAGTAATTGTTTATCACTTATGATCAATAATTCATCTTAAACACCACCTTTTTGATTGCATACTAACCCTTATACTTTTGAGCATATATTTATTGACATCAATTCATTTTTTTTAAATAATTCTTAAACTACTCCCTCCATCCCAATTTAAAGTGTTCATTCATCATGATAAATCATTTTAGTATAAGTTTTGAAGTGTGGTTATCAAATATTATTTTATTGAGAAATCAAAGTAAGTAGAATGCAAGATAGTGATTTTTTTAATTGAATGAGAGAGAGTGTGAGACCCTGATTTTAGTAGTGGGAAAAAAGAAGTAATAATATAATTGCATGTGGGCCCTTTCCTAAGTACTAACGTCCCAAAAGTAAATTGGGTTTCATGACTATAATTCATATATGACTATAAACCATAGTCCACCAATTGTAGAATTTGATTTTGGTCATATTGTTCATAGTATTTGAGGAAGTACATACCAATTTTACACACTACCTCCATTTCTAAATGTTCTTTACGCTTTCTGTTTTAGTCCGTTCCTGAAAGATTTTTACACTCTACTTTATTCCATTTTTAGCATATAAATTTTACATTCATTATTTCATTTGGCACACTACAAATACAACTTTGAATATTGTGTATTATGTGAGTCTATCATAACTTACCCACTCACAATACTTTAATATTAATTTTCATCCACTCACATAGTCACATTGCTGGACAATTAATAGCCACTCATTTTCCCATTTGTTAACCCGCCATCACATGTTCACCAAAGTTCCTTAATTACCATGCAAATAGTGAAGGTAAATATATTTTAGGAACGAAGGTAGTACTCGATAAGATATATTTCGTTTTATACATTTTCTTAAAAGAATTCTTGTAACGATAAGTATAATTTAGTAATAGTCATATTTTAATTTCAACATATTGTTATTTGTGAAACTGCATATTTAAATATGTTCAAAATGCTATCATTTTTTCTTGTAATATTAAAATATTTTTTAATTACCATACTCATATGTTACTTTTGAAAATGATTTATTTTTAAAGAATATATAAAAAATATATTTTTTAATTTGGAAATATCAAAAGATATTTTTCATGAAGTATTTTTACGATTACTATAACAAAAATTAAACTAAGGAAAATAAATATATTTTTATAATTAAAAATAATTATTTTAATTAAAGGAGAGGCAAATTATGGAGTGACGTTTATCATCATCACATTAATTTTCTCTCTTCTAATATAGTATATAAATAGTTATATTGCTCATCGTTAGCATGCAACTTTAATATTCTAATTGTAAATGTTATTTTTCAACTTATATACCAAAAATGGAATACTATATTAATTGAATAAAAGGTCATCTCTTCATTTATACGTACCTATTAATTGAATAATTATTTTGTTTAAATTTTAACATATCTTGTCCACAATATTATGTTTTGAACACTCGATCACATTAAATAATATGAAAGTATCCTCACAATCATATTAGTTTATAAGACTAAGCACCAAAAAAAAAAATATTAGTTTATAAGACTATATATACTATATTATTTTCTGGCATTTACATAATACTACAATGAAACACAATTAGTTTATAAGTGACAAAAATGTATATCTCCCATAATACATTTTCCTTATATATCTCCCATAATTTATTCTCCGGCTAATTATCTTCCTTATTAAGATTTCAATCTAAAGTAGAAACAGGTCTATGATTTATGTACCATATATTTTATATAGTATAAGACCTTTTTAACAAAAATAAACCAAAGAAAATAATATAGTTTTATAATTAAAATAATTATTTTAATTAAAAGAGAGGCAAATCAGAGAGCGACATTTGTCAGCTCCACATTGATTTCCTCTCTTTTAGTATAATATATAGATAAGGAATAGTTAAATAATGAGCAAACCCAAATAAATAATAACAATATTATAAATTTGTGTAACATTTATTTTACACGTAAGTCGTTTAATATTAATAAATATAGATTTTTATTTAAACTTAATTCTGAAAAATCAGATAAGATAAGATAAGATCAGACCAGATCAGAACAAATAAATTCAGATCAGATCAAATCGGGAGAAATAAGGTGAACTAAATCAGGCCTTATGGTACTTATTTGTAGATGGTGAATGTTGGTGCAATATCGATCTGTTGGGTTTTTTTTTATTAGGAGTTTAAAATTAATTAACAATATAATGTTGGTAATTGGTTGTAGAATCTACAATGGTCTATGCACGGGAGATTTGTTCAGGAGGGTTTCCTTGCGTAAATTCAGATGAAGAGTGTTGCGAATAGGGATGTCAGTGGGGCGGGGCGGATGCGGATGTAGGTCCCTCCATCCCCATCCCCACCTAAAATTTTCATCCCCATCCCCGCCTCATCACCCATGGCGGGTACAAAATTCATCCCCATCCCCGCCCCAACGGGTGTAAGCTAAAATCCATTCCCGCCCCGCCACCCAACTGGGTATCCATCCCCGTCTTATCCCCGCTTCATACCCGTGCTAATACCCGCCTAATTTTTCTTATTTAGCAAACATTTGCCATATATACGGAGTAATTAAAGTTAACTATAGAAAAAAATACCTTATGACTAAAGTAACCTATATAATCAAACAAAATACTCGTCATAAAAAAAAATCCAAACAAAAAACATAAAAATCTCACATAAATTTATATTATCACCTAAATATGCAAATAAATCCAAACTCACCCCATCACCCATGGCGGGTATAAAGCGGGGCGAGTGGAGATGGGGCGGGGCGAGTGGGGATGGGGCGGGGCGGGCGGGGATGGGGCGGGTTCAACACAAAATCCACACCCGCCCCATCACCCATGGCGGGTACGAATTTTATACCCATCCCCGCCCCATCACCCGCCAAACCTACCTCCATCCCAGCCTATTTGGGCGGATGCGGGGCGGGTCTCCCGCGAAACCCGCCCCATTGACATCCCTAATTGCGAATGACAAACTTGCTTTATACACAGTGTTAGTATCGGTACATGTATTCCAGAATGTTTCTTTACTGGCTCCCAACCTTGCCCTCCGTAGCCAACTACCACCCAATTCAATCTCCGGATGGACCTGGCAGTGCCGTTTAACCTGGTGGAAATAAGGCTAGGTTTCATTTCTTATAACTAAGACTCTCTTTGTATTCATCCAGGAGGGTGATTTAATTTAAATCGTACTGGTTTAAGCACGACATGTTTTCTTTCCAAATAAAACAAAACATTATAATAATAATAATAATAATAATAATAATAATAATAATTATTATTATTATTATATTGGATGGGAGTCTAGCCACTAATTGGGCTCCGACGCCCTTATTCAAAGCAAAACACAAACGATGAAAAAGAAAAGAACGAATGTTAGCAGCAGCCGTGTTACTCTGAGCAATCCGTGAGACCCTATACATGAACTCGAGGGCATCACTCCCCAGAAAGGTAGAGAAAGCAAAAGCGATAAAACCATATCCGTTGCCTATGCACTTCGC
Source organism: Spinacia oleracea (assembly GCF_020520425.1). Taxonomy (NCBI): domain Eukaryota; kingdom Viridiplantae; phylum Streptophyta; class Magnoliopsida; order Caryophyllales; family Amaranthaceae; genus Spinacia; species Spinacia oleracea. The sequence continues at coordinate 153,667,686 of NC_079489.1, forward strand.
TTCATATTTCTTCTTCTTCCTGACAACAACATTAGCGACAGCAATCCCAGGAGCAAAAGCATCAACTTCTGGCCCGGTAAAGGGAGAGGTACATGTGACATCTAAGCATACATTTTTCCCTTTGTCCCAAGAGTAGACAAGAAGGTCTGCAGGACGGAGATCTCTCCCTTCCTCAGACAAAAATCCCAAAGGCACCTCATTCTGCACAACAACCCCAGCATGCGAACAAATATCCCCTAACACATCTCGATGATTTTATTATTATTATTATTATTATTATTATGGGAAACCACCAAAACGTTACAAGCTTAACAAGCTACAAAGATCAAGTAAACTACAAGAAGTTGGTGGGGAGCCGAGATACAATCTGGGCCCCCACTCCTCTAGCTATGGCGAACCCGATCCTGCTGAAAATGTGGGCAGCTGCCCGTGCCCCTATGTCTTGAGCCCTGGAGTACGTCTGGACCCGCTTCAGCAACGAAACAGCCCCTTTCTCTAACTCCCCAAAAGAAGAGAAGGAAAAAGGAAAGAAACCGTAACCCAAAGCCCTACAACGTGCCGCATACTTAACCTGCTTCCGCTGCGCAGCAACCGCCACAACCCGACCCGGAACGAAGTCTGACAACCCAGATTGCGTCATAGGTGAAGACCCAGTCAAGTCAACACACACATCTACACCGCCATCCCAAGAATAAAGCAATATATCTGCAGGACGAAGAGCTCCATCACTCTCACTAGTCAGCCCAACATCAACCTCCTTTCGAGCAGAAATCCCCGACCGGTAGCAAATATCCAAAAGGGTATCACGAACAACATTATGTCGATGTTTGATACCCACGATCCCAGCACAAGACACGGCATGATCCCCATAAATATCCCCATCGAAAACCCGAGAGCAAGCAGAACACGGCGTCGAATCAGAGAACAACGGAATACCCAACCGATAGCAAAGAACCGAACGATAAGTCTTACCGTTCATAGTCTGGCCTAAACCCGAGATGGGGACTGCCCGCAACCAAGCTGAGGAGTGATCCCCCTGCTGGGATTTCCAAAGGGCAACATGACGCGAAGATAAGGAGTAGGCGGATACCGCATCAGCAGTAACCTTCGTGAAATATATGTCTGCCAATTTCTTCATGAGAGTGGGGGCAGCGATTTCACTAGGGCTACTCATAAGGTCGCTCTCCACGGTCCTATTGAAAAGACCAAGAGCATCATCAAAGACCGACCCCGGACCATCAACACCTGAAAGCCGAAGAAGCGAATCCTGCAAACCAGAAGACTGCAAACGGGATGCAAGAAAAGCATAATGCCGAACATCACCAGCTGAATAAACACCCAATCCTCCATACGAATAAGGCAAGGTAGCAAGACGCCATTGCCAGCCACCGAACCCAGGTCCCGAAGCAGTCACGATACGCTCTAAAGAAGCCCGAAGAGCCACATCAAAAGAAACTTGGGCCGCTTCAAAAAGATGAGGTGGACAAGTGCGCATAGCAAAATAGAGTTTAGAAACTCCAGTGCACGCACGAAGAAGCAACAACTCACACTGGGGATCATTAAGCTTAGCTACAACATCCATCAACACAACAGTCTTCGACACCCGTCGCGAAACCAACTCCTTACAAAAAGAGGAATCCGTACTGACTGGACCACCAAGCAACTTAACACCAAGCGCGGGACGAGCAATATCAGTAGGAAAGACACCCTCTAGACGACTGCGTGGGTCCTCCGAAGGCCAGAAAACCTCTGTCTTCTCAACATTAACATGGAGACCTAAATGAGGACCCTCCTCCAAAATCAACTCCAAGACCTTTCCAACCACCAAAGTGTCACCAACGATAGTGCCATCATCCAAGTACCACGCCTGCAGAGATAGATCAAAAGAGTCCCTGATTCGACACACCAATGGATGTAGAACCAAAGAAAATAGCAAAGGGCCGAGAGGATCCCCTTGCTGCACACCTTGACAAGACCACAAGGTATGCTCCCCATAATACAACCGTGCTGGAGAAGAGTAGCAGAATTCAACCCAACGCGAAAGAGCAGGACAATGTAGCCGAACCTCACGCAACAAAGTCGAACGATCAAACAAATTGAATGCATTCTGAAAATCCACCAATAACATAGAGAGGCCATAACGATTATTATTATTATTATTATTATTATTATTATTATTATTATTATTATTATTATTATTATTATTATTATTATTATTATTATGGATGATTTTACAATGGCTATATCAATTTGGTAGCCATTATAAATTTTTAATCTTGACCTTATATTTAGATGTATTAATCTACACCATTCATCTTCTATTGACTTGACTTTTATTTTTATTTTTTTTAAACTAAAGTTAATGTTTAAAAAAAGTGACTTTGAAGGTTTGAGATTTTATAAGGTGGTAATTAGTAAATAAAACTAGTATAGTACCCGTGCGATGCACGATTTACAATATAAATTTATATATAATTTTCATGAAATCTAAACTATATTTATAGACAATTAATCAAAAAAGAGCTTGTACATATTCTTCTAATTAAAATTAATAATGGATATATGTTATTGACCCATTATGTATCTTACGTCATTGAAAAGTTAAAAATAAAACAAATAAGAATACGTAGATGAATTTTTTCATTTTTCGTTCATCACATGTGTCAAACATAAAGTTATTCTCGTATACCCTTTATTTTGATAGTCATACTCACCTAGTACTTGCCCCACCATTTACCACGTTACTCCATCGTTTAACACTTAATTACACACATCATGTACTTTATTCAGCTATAAATGACTTTTACGCACTTTCACAGCTTCTTAACCCGAAATGGTCGGGGGAGAGGAAATGTTCTTTTTTTTAAGATACTCCCGACAATAGATCTAGTGGGGACGGGGTGAGGCATGTAGCTCAAAGGATTAGAGAATGTGAATACGAACCACGTTAATCCCTCCTTGCCCACCACCTACCCCAAAGGGAAAGACTTTTCCCCTTTAGGAGTTAAAAATCATGATCGATATTGTCCCTCCACACCGGTAACCACATGCAAACCTCATCCTCATCCTCGCCACCACGATATGTACGTTACCCATCTACAAAACAAAGTTCATTTTCGCTCCAACACCCACACGTTTATCCTAACCCTCCTCAAAGTTCAAACACCCCTTACATCCGGGGTTTTTTTTTTGAGGGTTTTTAATTTTTAAACTCCTTTTTTATATATCCGACAATTTGTCTTATTGGATTAATTGAATAAATAAATAAAATGTTATAATATGTATAATAAATTCAATGAAGGACATGTGAGGCGCATCTACAAAACAAAATTCATTTCTGCTTTAACATTTGCCCGTTTATCCAAACCCGCCTCATATTCATCCTATACCCGAGATTTTCTTTTTTTTTGGTTGGAGAGTTTATAATTTTTAAACTCTGTTTTAAATATTTGACAATGTGGTTGGCTTATTGGTGTAACTAAATCAATAAATAAAATTTTATAATATGTAGGTTAGTTGATATCCATAATCAATTAGATGAAGGATATGCGAGGCGAGAGGGTTCAATATAAGATCTATCTTTGCCTTGTCAACTGAGGCGCATCTACAAAACAAAATTCATTTCCGCATCACCCACCTAATTATACATTCCTCCACAACCCCCCCCCCCCCTTGCGGCGGTTGAGTAGGGGGTCTCCCGAAAACCCACCCACTAATAAACTTAAATTTCTATATGTGGTAAGTAATCAAGGTTACCTTCAGTTAACTTTCGAATATACTCCTCCTCGACCCTTTTGATTGATCCATATCCAAATTTCACTTTTATTAAAAATTGAGTTTAAAATGTGCACATGAGTTAATAAAGCTGTCACATGAAGAGAGAGCAAATGGAAAAAAATCGTTTAAGGTATGAAGTAACTTCAAGGGATACTCCAAAGATAAATATGAGGCAAATAAAGGAACGGATTGAGTATTGAATCAAAGACTTTGAAATAGTAGGGAAGTGAATTTTTTGAGATATACTTCCTTAGTTTCTATATAGTTGGAACATACTCTTTTTTCACACTTTAAGAAAAATGAATCAATCTTCTTTAATATACTCCTTCCGTATCTAAATAGGAGATACACTTACCATTTCCCGCTGTATTAAAATAGGAGATACACTTTCCATTTTTAGTAATTTTTCAACCCCACCATCTAATTAAATAATATATCTTATTTACCCCATGACTCACTACCACATTTAACAATTAATTTCATAAACCCCCCACCCCACACCCATCCAAAATTTAATTGTCCCACTTATTTTACTTCATTAAAATATTTACCTCAGTCCCACTTGCTTTATTATTTTATTTCATTCAACTATTTTTCCTTAATGCCCATGTCCGTCCAAGTGTATCTCCTATTTAAATAGGGAGGGAGTATACAAGAGTAAAAATGAAAAACGGTTCTTTTATTTTATTTGGTGTATGAGAAGTTAGTAGATAATAAAGAAAAGTAAAATGAGGGTGAAATGTCAAATTATACAAAATAGTTTTCTATTTATAGTGTTGCAAGTATTGTGATTTTTCCGTTTTAGGGAACTGTTGCAAATAAAATGAAACGGATAAATTTCTATTTTATACATTTTTGTAAATAATAGTAGAAATTCGTATATTATCCATTCCATAATGATTTTTCAATTTTAGTTTTTATGTTGCCAATGCACATTTTGTATCATATATATCTCTAATTATATATTAGGAAAAAGAGATAAATTTTACTACGCATTGTATATACCCCGTAGTATGCATGCATACCCATAATATCTTTGTGATAACAATAGAAGTCAATAGTATCTTTAAAATAAATAGTTTCTTTAATTTAGTAAATAGAGATTATGTTATACCGTATATTCAATATTACAGATTGTGTATTTTTAGCAAGTAATATAAATGATATACATTTAGACATTAAAAATAAAGAGTAAAAAAATTGTTACGTGTTAGCACCACATTGAGGTACCCTCTCTTTTAGTACAGTATATCGATAGAAGATTAATATAGATAGATAGATTATAGATAAAAGGTAAAATATTACTATCAATGGCGGTGACAATTATCGCATTCAATTGCTAATTATACTACGTATAAAATAGTACAATAACGGTTATAATTATCGAATTTAGCTGTTAAAATAACAGAGAGTTATTGTATACTTTTTTATACACTATCTTACTTGATTGATTTAGCAACCATTTTGTATTTTATACACTATCTTACTTGATTGAGTAAGTACAAAATATTAGACTACATGAGCTTAAAATTTTAAACTCCACCACCAACTTATTATGGAGTGTGATTGTTACATACTTACATTCATGGCTACGTATATATTTAAACATAATTTTCATAAAAATATAAAGTTTCTAGTTCAATAATTTGTATATCTATATTTATAGTCAAAGGACCTTTGATTTTCCAATTATGTAATATTCTACATTATTGTTAGAACGTATGTAATATTTTAATATGAAAATTATTGATACAATATTTTTTTACTACATTTTAATAGTATGTACTTCGTATATTTACTAATACATTCAAAGTTATTATTTTAATTTTTTGTCACTACATACCGGTAGTCCAAACATGTCCAAGTCTATTAGGCAATTACCTATATCTTAATTTAAACGTCCGAGTTAAAATCTTAAAACTAAGATACAAATTACTTCTTCCGCCACATAAACGACATAAGACATTTAGCTATCAATCGAGACATACTTAACTTTACTATATAAACTTATGATTGTACAAAAGGCAGACCCGTCTTTGAGGGAGTGCAAACAACACTACCGCACATGACCTCATATTTTTATGGGGCCAAAAACCAAGAAAACCCACTTCATATAAGTATTAGAGTTTGTTTCTTTGGTGATCGAATTTAGAGTATATATTTATTGTGAATCATATAATCATATTTTGGGGAGAAGTTTTGAATCTACACAAGGTCTCGGAAAAGTTTAAGACGACTCTAACAAAAGTTATAGCTTACACGCACCCGTTGTATAATAAATTCATTATACACCAGAGTAATTTTTAATCGGTTTTAAATTTTTTTAACACATTTTAGTTACGGAGTAATTTTTTCAAAAATTCTCTTTTTAAAAGAAATAATATATATGTTATATGCATATAATTCTCATTGTAACATATGTAAAATTTTAAATCACGAAAAAATATGTAGCATAATGCACCGGAAAATAAAGCGACACTTATTAAGGACTACGTACCAAATCAACTTGTAAATAATAACCGGATTGAATGGAATTAGTGTAATCATTGAAATATAATAAGATTAATATTATGTTCTTGGTTGTTCCCATTATTATAGCCTAAAATATAGAATAATAGGCATGTGAAATAGAATATTAACCTCCCTTTTAATTCGGTTATAATTCTCACGCCTAAACAAATATGTAAAATTAATATTATGTTTTTTGTGTTTCCATTGTTATAGCCTAAAAAATAGGAAAGTAGGGATGTAAAATCTGGCAGCTTGATTTAGATTGGGTTTCTGGAAGTTTTGTTATTTGATTCGTGATATTATTTTGTTACAAAATATTTGTTGCTTTAATTAACTTTTAACATTTTTGTCAGCCGTTTTTTCTGGAAACTTAACATTAGATCAGGAGATATTGTTGTGTTGTGAAATATTTGTTGCTTTATTTTTAAAATAAATATATTTAGTAGCCCTTTTTTTCCTGGAAGTCTAACATCATGTGCGGTATTATATTGTGTTGTAAATTATTTTATGCATATTTTTTTTAAGCTTTATTTTTAATATTAATAGAGAGGACCAATCATGTGGTGACATTTGTCATCACCACATTGAGTTCCTCTCTTTTAGTATAGAATATAGATTATATAAGGTGATAAGTTTGAAAAGGTGGACTTTATAAGGTGATAATTTTGAAAAATCCTAAGTAAAATTATTACTAACATTCAAATTTCAGTCAATCTTCATTGGGGAGTCTACTATGATAAATAAGTGGGCATGCGTTAAGCCCCTTTGTGGAAATTCAATCACATGCTCAAAAGCATCAATTTCTCCAAATATATCTTGACGAATAAGATCTTTCTCCAATTCAACCAACTTTGTGTAGAATTTTTTCAATAAGAGTTGTTTTGTTTTGTGCATATGTATGAGGAAGAAATTCATTTATGATTTGAAACCATGATAGATTATATGTCACAATTAATGACAAACGAGGTCTCTCGTGTTGCTGACCTGAAGCCATTGTATCCAAAAGTCTACAACACATTACATATGTAAAACCGACAAGATAGTAGTGAAAAAAAAAATTGAATATCAAAGTCATAAGGAGTTAATTTTTTTTACCTATCATTCCTATTATGGATGGAGGGGATGAAGATGTGAATTGTAGGTCAATGTGGTTGTGCAGGCCCTGCTCCGCCTCAAAGTCATCTCTAACTCAATAAAGTAAATGGTCTACATAGGTGATAAGTGATCAGATAATGAGGTTGACGGGGCGACTGTGCGAGTATTAAGTGGGTATACTATCCAAGTGAAGGACATGTGAGATAACTTTACGCTTGACACAAGTGGTGAATGAGAATGAAAATAATTTTATCTATGTATCCTTATTTGTTTTAATTGTTTCAATAAGTAAGACACCTATGAGCAATAACAAATTTATCCATCATTAATTATTTTTTATTTGGAGAATATATAGAAACTCTATTTTGATGATAATTTGTTTACCAGATTTCATACAAATTTATATTTAGATTATAAACAGTGCATCGCACGGGTACTATACTAGCTGATTGTACTATTTTTATACTAGTATATTTTAGCAACTAAATCCAATAATTATCAACGCCATTAATTATTTTACTACTTTAAATAACTTATATAACTTATTAAAACATGATAAAACTTGTGTAATCTAATCTATCTACTACTCTACTACATAATTCCTAAAATTTTTAGATGCAACTCTTTGATTTTTACACTAGCTATTATATTCACACATCGCTCTACTTTTTCTGTTTTTTTGTGATTATTATTACTTTATGATGAACATAATTATGTACTACGCAGTATTTTATCTACCAGATTTCATAAAACAAAAAATTAAATTTTAAACGTGCATCACACTGATATTATATTAGTTTACCCTAAATTAATCAGAGCCTAAGTAATGTAAAAAATCAAAATAGCGTATCTATTGCGAAGTATATCTAGGGGTGTGCATGGTCCGGTCCGGACCGGAATTTGACCGGGCCGGACCGGACTTGGAAAACATCAATTTCGATTTTTCGGTCCGGTCCGGGTAAAACCCGGAAAATTCCGGTCCGGACCGGTGACCCGGTTCATTTATAAAAATAATATATTATAGTCTAAAATTTAACATACGTTAATACTCTTATGTATGCGAACCTTTCTTGGCATTACAAAAATAAATAAAGTTGTTCTTTCATCTCCCTTGTTACTATTTATGTACGAAATACATACTACGTTATTTCTTATTAAAACCAAGATGTGTTATTCATCGAGTACTACTCGTTTTTTTCGTTTGGTATTTATGCAATGATATTGATGGTGGATTGTTGATATGCAGACGTTAAAGTTCTTTCTTTTCACTTTTCTTGTTTAAATTCATTACTTTATTTTGGATGCGCTACTTAATTATCACTAATTAATAAATTCAACTTTTAAATTTATACGACTAACCTTCAGATATACTTTTATTTGAAATTATTTAGTGACTAAAAGATTAATTTATATTCCAGATTGTACATCATACCAATTAAAAATCGTCATAAAAAGGGCAAAAGTTGCAAGTTATACTCGCAAATGCCAAAAGAAATTATAAAACAAGTCCAAAACGGTCCAGACCTGAACCGGACCTGAAAAATCCGATTTTGGACCGAACCGGACCGAATGATTCCGGTCCGATCTTCGATCCAAGAAAATTAAAAATTCCGATCTATCAGTCCAACCGGTTCCGATCCGGTCCGGTCCGGGTTTGGACCTGTGCACACCCCTAAGTATATCAGTGGATCAAGTACGTGTATGGTACAGAGCACGTGGTCCATTGATCTTCTCCATGAAGATTTGTTGAGTTGCAACAAGATCTTAGCAATATGCTATCCTAGTGGTCCATTGGCTACTTTTTTTTATGATTGCAAGTCAAATCTTTAAAAATTTATACAAAATTGAAGTCAATGCGCATTGAACTTTATCCAATCTATTTACTCTATCTATCCTATAATGTTTTTTAATCGGATATCTCAAAATTATAGTCATTTTTCTTATCTTTTACTTTTTGCCATTAAATTCTCCAGTTTTTCAAAACCATATTAATTAAAGACGCTTTGAATGCACAACAAAACAAAAAAAATCTTATACTATACTCCGCATGCTTTCCTATATTGCACTTTCTCATGTACTCCTTCCGTATTTTTTTAGGAGTTACATGTTAATTAACTGACACAAGTATTAAGAAATGAGAGATGAGTGTAATATAAATAATAAAGCAAGTGGGTGTAGGATTAATAAACATATAGAAAAAAGATTGTGGGGAGAGTATTTTAATCAAAGAAGAAACGGAGTTTGTTTTAGTAGTGGCCCCATATAAACGTAAGATATACGGAATATTAAATATTTCGGCAATGGGTAGAAAACTTACCAAAAACTGAAATATAACTCCTGAATAAATACGGCCATTAGTGGTATGTGTAACCCCTAAAAAATATGGAGGGTGTACTATACTGCATTATTCCATTCAAACCAATTACCAATGTACTATATTCCATTTTTATTAAAACTAGTGCTCTTAGGTAAACACGACTATAGTTGTTGGACGGAGGGAGTACTACATAAATTATTAGAGGATATAATAGCTAAAACTAATAATTTGTGTGTCTTTTCTAATAATTACAATGTTTAATACATATAATTACGTAAATATTAATACTTCATCCGCTACTTACACTACAAGAATATGTATCTTTAACGACAACCTAATTACGACGGGTCAAAAATTCCATCGCAAAAGCCTTTTGCCACGGGGCTAACAACCAAACAATGACGGGAATAACCGTCGCAAATGTCTTTTACGACGGATTTACGACAGGATTTTCTATTAACGACGGCCCCCTTTTATGACGGGTTCGCGACAGGAAATCCCGTCATTAATCAACGATTATTGGCCTTTCGCGACGGGATTTCCCGTCATTAATAGTACAATTTCTTGTAGTGTTAAATATTGCACCATGTTGAATTTACGATTCCCAACACACAACTTTGACTCCTAATCTTTCGAATTATGCATAAGTATATATTGATACGAATCTAACAAGATTTTACATTATTATATTTTTTTCGTATATATTACAAAAAATGGTCAAAGACACAACGTAAATAGTACAAAAGTTAACATAGTGCGATATTTATGGATAAAAATTATCCAAGAAGTGGGGGTAAACAGTCAACTAAAGAGAGTTGACAAGTTGTTTGGAGCACCAATGATCAGAATCTGATCCTATTAAATTATTGTATTGTAAAATATACTATTCTTCTTCTTGAATTTTCTATCCAATGAGGTGTATATAAGTGGATCCTGAAAATCTAGCTTTTCCAACTTCAAACCACATTACCAATAATTTGGTAGAGAAAGAGAAATTAAGAAGAAAAGGAAATTAAAGAAGTGAGAGTTAATTAGATGAGGAAATGGGGTCTTACATGAAGATAAGAGCCTTATTTGGTAGCCAAGGATGACTTGCCTGGTTTAAATTATAAGTTAGAGCTCTACTTAATTACACCATGCAAGTCATCTATGGCTTGCTGATAAGCTCTTCTCTTTCATGCTAGGCCTCCTATCCTATTATAATGTTAACCCTTAAATGAGCTTGCGGTATTATTTTCTTTTTAGCTGCAACATTTCTTTTTAGTTAGAACAGTTTCAGAAGACTAGTTGTAGTTGTAAGTACGTTGAATGTTCGATCAATTCCATTTTGTAAGCAATCTAAAAACTTATCTCGATCTCCTATCCATGCTAGCAACTAAGGCTTCATTTATTTTAACGGAAAACATTTTTCCCGATCTTCATGTAGCAACTAAGCTTCATTTGTTCACTTCTCTAGCTCGGAATTCCTATTTTTCTTTGTTTGTTTTTGTTAAGAGTGGAAAACAGTTTTGTTAAAGGTGCACAATAATTTTCCCGGCCAAGTGGAATCAACTTTCCTTTAATTTTAAAAGAAGTAGGAATGTCACATTTTCTCTTTATTGTCGTACATTTCTTTTTCTTGCCTCCTATCCATCTCTTCTTTCCGATTTTATTTATTTTTCTCTATAACTTTTCTTGTAAGGAAACAAACATTAGAAAACCATTTTCGAATGTTTTTTTCTTAAAAATTATTATCCATGAAAAATCATTTTCCTTTAAAAGTATTTTCCGTTAAAATAAACAGATCCTAACAGAGAAAATACGATAGAGTATTGTCAATGTTTGCTTATTGTTCCAGGTCCATTTCCAGATAATTTAAAAGTGTATGTATTTTGCATCTTTTTTATTGGCAAATTAGGTTCTTGAATACTAACAACATTTGACGTGATAAAAGGCCAACGGATTGATAATAGACCTAGTGACCTAAAGGTTCTAAACATAAGTAGGAAAAAAATAGAGAGTAGTGATGAATTGAAATTTTGTTGTTAAAGGAAATAAAGGCACCTTAAGTACAAAAGACACGTTTTTTTGTTGACATAATATTTTACGAAGTATTTTATTTTGGTGACGGAAAAACGTACAAGAAAGAAAAGAACATCGATTGTCAATCTTTGATTACTCTCTCTCAAATGGTATAGTTTACTTGTCTGGTCTTGATAGAATTTTGGTTGATATTTTGGATTTGTGTAGTTTTTATAAGTCAGTTAATTGGTTGTACGTTAAAATAAATGATAATTTTGTGGCTTATCACCTTGCTAAGGTAGTTTCATTTGTAGTTGAACACGTATGTGAAAATCACGGACTATATTAGCGTGGACATGGTCCATAATAATATTAGTGTGGACCGAAAAATCAATAGTTTTCTTTAGCACATTTTACATACATATAGACCTTTATTGTTCATATAATCACTATATTGCTATAATAAATTAAACGCCAAATTTCTTGAATCATAGTAACCCTGTGTTTTTAAAAGTGAATTGTGACTTAAAATCACACTATTCAAGCACATGTATCAACGACACCAATTTGACTCTTTTTTTCATAATAATCATAATAAAATGGCAAAATAAATAAGGAACAAGTTGTTTTCCCTTTTTTTAAGCATGGTCTACAATAAATTTAAATTATGGACTATGTCCATTTAAAATTGGTGAAAATTGAAAAATCATTATCCTATTGAAATCGCTCCATATGTATTGATAGACACTTTATCCTTATATTAACATTTTAGCCTTACTTTTTCCCAAAAAAAACAACTAGACGCGGAAAATTGACAACAATGAAGTATGATGGATTAAATTAAAACCGCATAATACAATCTATATTATGATAAATAAAGCTTTAACAAACGATTTTTACGGAGTTAAATTCTCTGTTCCATTGTTTTTCTTTTAACATCCCTACTTAAAAATGGGGCCTCAATACAAAGTTGTTTTTAATATCACAAACCTATTACATTTCTCGATATAAAAAAATATATAAACAGAAAAGATAAACAGAAATAAAAATGGCGTGCAAAAGAGCAACACCAGTGGTGTGGATGCTGGTGGCGGCGGCGGTGGCGATGGTGGTGGCGCAAAATGGGAGGATGTGCTCCGCATTCGACATGGATGAAGCAAAAGAGACCATGATGGCCAAGGCCGGAGAGGCCAAGGAGACCGCTAGTACTTGGACTTCTTGGGCTTACACCAAACTCTCCGGGAGCAAGTAACTATTTTCATTTTTTCTGCAATTTATGTTTGTCAATGCGCATTTTATATCATTTTATCTCAAATTAAACATTAGTAAAAAAAATATTATTGATGTTACTCCGTATTAAAATATTCATTGAGATGAATCAAACAAGACCTCATTATATAACATCATTATATAAAAGAAAAACTTACAAAATTCTGTTCAATAGTGGAAAGTGTCAAAATTCTAAATTGGAACATCATTATATAACAGAGAATTCACATGGATATATTTTATCTAATATATTGGAAAGAATTTACAAGATTCTTTTCAATAGTAAAAAGTGTCAAAATTATGAATTGGAACATCATTATATAACGGAGGGTGTATATATTATCGGATCAAAAGCTCTTGCGTGCACTTGGTGTAAAATACATCTATTGTACGTGTAACTTTTGTCCAATTTTAATAACCTTTTTAACATGTTTTGATTATCTTTTAATACTATGAAATGAATTTAATGAATAATTTTTTTAAAAGGTTACATAATTACCTTTATACATTACGATTGATTTTAAAGGGATAATTTTTAAAGGGGAAAATTTGTGTATCAATGAAAAAAAAAAAAAAATCGATGTAACTTATAAGTTTTTGAGGTAATTTTAGATTTGTCTTAATATATTTGTTGTACATTGGCTTTTAATTAAAAGTTTGTATTATTGGACTACTTAACTAATACTGAAGTTGAGTATTATACTAATTCATCAAAAAAAAAAAGTTGATTATTATACTATATCTGTTTCATGAAGATCTTTACAGATAATATTTATACAAATATTAAGACAAATATGATTAGGTGTGTAAAAAGAGTGAGTATAATAAAATATGGATAAATTAAGAGATACCGTAGAATAAAAATGTGAATAACTGTAAGAAAAAAATGATTAAAGTAAGAAAAAGTGAGCGAGAAATGTAAATTTACCGGATAAAAGTGGTAAAATAGTACATTTTTATGCCTAAAAATATTATAAAAGCAAAACGCAAAAAACATTATGAAACCGAAAACTATAAATGAGAGTGTAAAAAACTCTTTAATTTAAAACGAAAGTAGTACGCAATATTTAATATTTACTCCGTATAATATATATTTTTCATACGGCTCTAGTATTATCTGTCCGATCACTTGAAATAATGACATAAATTAATTACATTCATAAAATAGCCCAGAAATTCAATTGTTTGCCTTTTCAGATAATTTCTAATTTTATGAATTTTGTGACAGCAAAATAAGTGTTAACCCAGAAGACATGAGATTGAAACAGCCACCGAATGATGATGATGGTACGTAATTTCCTTTCTCCTTAATTAACCACCTAATACGGGAGACCTATACATATGTTGTTCAAAATATCTAGTACAATTGTTAGTTGAATAACATGAGTAAAAATCGAGTACCCGAGTCTGACTAACATGTAATAGAGCCATAGACCTGTTAAACGGGTCGGTCGGGTAGAGTTGTAAAAAAATTAATTTTGGGTTCGGGTTAGATCGGGTCGGTCATTTTCAGGTTCGGGTTTACAAATGCTTGTTCAAGACCCAGAATTTTCGGGTACGGGTCGACCTAACGGGTTGAGAGATTTTAAAACGCTTATTATATTTTCATTAATTTAGGTAATAAATATACAAAATACGGGCACAAAATTAAAAAAAAATTCTTACACAAGTTTATATTTAGTCTAATTCAACCATAAAATGGCGTATAACTCAAATTCTACACTCAACAATAATAAAAACAACGTGTTTACTACGCTTAAAGTTCCTCATAATCCCATTATTACTATAAGTGCAATGTTTTTCAATCGGTCGGGTTCGGGTCGGTTTTCGGGTTGGGTCGATTTTTGACAGATCTAAGTAGATGATCATAATTCTGATTGGACCGGGCTTTAATACAAAACTCATGTCCAAACTGTAAACATTGATTTGGTGCGGGTTTATCAGACTGTGCTCGGACTTTCGTCTAAAAATGCGTATTTGAGCCTGCTCAAACCCACACTTTTTCCGGCTCGTACATGATCAGGGTCATTGTACGGGGATATAGTTGATCAGGTCTAACATGTAATAAAAAAATACACAATCACGACTAAATAGTTACACTTTATCATGTATATATTTTTATATATTTTTCTTAATGCTGGCATTAATAGTTTTTATGTATGACGGTCTCAACAGACGCAACACCCTTTGTATCCGGGAAAGTGCACGCAGTTTCCCACGCAGTAAAAGACAACACCGATGAGTTTTACGCAGCGGCTAAGCGCGACGTTGGGGCAGCCTACGATTCCATGGCATCCAAAAGTGTCCGAGAAGGTTAATTGCATGCTTCTAATTAAGATGAACTCAAAATGTACTCTTAATTAAGGTTATCAATGTATGTATTGATATGAATTCAAGTAATTAGCGACAATAGGAGGTATATAATGTGTAATTAACCTCATGATTTTATGTGCGCTAGTTGTGTTAATTAGCGCACATAGATTATTGGTTTATATGAGTATAATGTCGCATGTTTTGCTTAATTATTGGTTCGGGGTTGATTTTTCCCATAACTTAGTGAGGATAATGTGCACTTCAATCATTTAATTCCAGGTGGAGTTCCTATGGGTAGGGGTGTGTACAGGTCTAAAATCGGATTGGATCGGAACGGAACCGATTGGACCGGAATTTTCAGAATTCACAGATTGAGGTTCGGACCTGAAAGAATCCGGACCGGAAATTTCAGGCCCGGTCCGGTTTTTTTAAACTTTTTTATTTACAATATTAAACTCTTACAATTTTATCTTTTTACAACCTATATTTCTCTTTAAATATCTCATACATAACATCATCAGCTTAATAGAAAGGGGATGAAGGCCAATGACATATAAAAAATATCCAAGTCTTTTTTAGTGTTGGGGAGATCAATATACGTGGGCTACAAGTTGGGCTCTTATATCCAAAATATTTATATATTCTGGGTCACCGGTCCGGACCGGAAATTTCCGGGTTTTGACCGGACCGGACCGGAAAATCGGAATCGTATATTTTCAAGGACCGAGGACCGGACCGAAATCTATTGGTCTGGTCCGATCCGGTCTGATTCCGGTCCGATTCAAGCCTAATTTCCAGTCCAGGTTGGACCGTGCACACCCCTACCTATTGGTATCATCTTTACTAATTGACATTTAAAAAGTTCATCTAGAATACGTACTATAGAAAAATCTAGTAGTCTGGCTAAAATAATATCTAGAATATACCTAAGAAATATCTAGCCAAGTGTCTAGAAAAATCTAACTAGGGAATGAGGTAGAAAATTCTCGATAATGAAGATTATCTACGTTGTACATCTATAAATAGAGCTATATATGTTTGTTGTATGATAATGTGAGACAGGAAATGAGAAATGAAATACAACATTTTATCTCATGCTCATGCTCACCCTCACTCTCCGTATTAAAACATATGCATCAAATACCTATCAAATCTTCCGCATCCAAATTTTTAACATTGACTTCCTTTAATCAACGTTATTAAAACGTTAATATACGCATTTGACGGTTACTTTAAGTTAACTTAAGATGAAAAAGACATAAATACTCTCTTTTAAAACCTTATCATGTCCCCTAGTGTTTAGCTATTGTTGCTTTAAAATAAATGAGTAGTTAAATAGCTAAATTTGGTACTATTACCTAAGAGCATTAAGGATAAAAATGGATACACATCTGCTTAATTGAGAATCACTACCTCAAAATCGGCTAAAAGAATCATCAATAAGAGGTCTTTTTGGACCAAATAAGAGGTTTCTTAATAAAAGAAACCTATTATCATAGAAAAGCGGTTTCTTTTGTTCTCTTTGTGCTTTAAATATCCTATTTCACATAAGAAACCATTTTTTCTTTTAAGAGGTTTCTTTGTTTTCTTTATGAAAAAATAACAATTAAAAAAAAATTAAGAATAGATAAAGAACCTCATCAGTTATGTGGTTTCTTCAATTGTTTTTTTTAAAATAAAAATAAATGAAAAGATAGTGAAAAGAAAAAAGAAAAAAAGAACCCCATACTTACTCCATTATTACTCCATCTCCTTGCCTCCATTATCAAGGGGAAAAGTCCCTCTCATTTTCCCTCCATCTTCTTTGTACTTTCGCTGGCTCGTCCGCCGTTATTCGTAATTTCTTTCCGCTTCCCTCACTCAACCTACCCATTGCCTATGCCGCCTTCATCAACCACCGCACATCGTCAATTCGTATTTATCTCGCTTCAGTTTTCCCTGAAATTGGTTAAGAACTGAATTCGCCCTAATATTTGTGTTGCGTTGTTTATCAATTACTCCCTCCGTCCCGGAATACTCGACCAGGTTTGACCGACACAGAGTGTAAGGGAGTTGAATTGACTTATTTAATTTAATAGGTATTAGTTGATAGTGGGGTATTATTTTAATGTAGTTAGTGGGAGGTGGATTAAAAGGTGGGGTTGGGGGAGAGTAGGGGTTGAATTTTTAATTATTTTTTGTATGGAGTAAGGGGTAGGTGGGTTAATAGGGGTGGAGTGAGAAATAATATAATATTGTTAGAATATTTCCATTTTTAGAAACAGGTCAAATATTAAGGGACGACTCGATAAGGAAAACAGGTCAAGTATTACGGGACGGAGGGAGTATATTAATTTGATATTTAGGTTTTGTGTCTATAATTCCGATTGTAATTGATGATTTAGAATTTAGTGGATTTTTAGGGTATTGAATTTGATTAATTATTTGGCGTATAGGGACGCCAAGTAGAGCAATAGAGCAATGATTCTCCTTATTGTTGTTTCTCCTTCATGTAATTTTCCTTATTGTGTATATAAGGATTGACTTTAATTTGAATTTTTAATATATAAGCTTGGGCTTGTTTTGGATCTACGTTATGCTGAATTGACTTGAGTTAGAATTTGTTTTCTTAGTTTTACATGTCTTTTCCTGTTAGATCTTTGTTATGTTACAAAAACATGAATTTGAATTTCATTCAGTTTACATACAGTATATATGTAAATAGTAGTTTAAATTACAAAATATTCGGTAATAAGTTAATTAAATGGTGTTTAGGCAGTTAGTCTATATACGCAAGGATTTGATTTTAAAAGTTGATGTCTGGATATTATTAGGAATTAATGATTTGTATGAATCTTTAGTCTTTTTTCCAATTTAGTTACAGTTAAGATCACTAGCGTACTTCGCAAAACTCTGAATTTAAATGGATATGTGTTGTAGGTTGAATCTAATTTCTGTTATTTATTCAGCAAAATGATTGATTTCGTTATAAGTGTTTATAAATGATTTGAGTCATATGTATAATAAGGTCTTGCTTGTTGCACTGGTAGCTAGGTTAAGTATTTGTGGATTAGGAACATAATTTATAAGAAATTGAGTCATATCTATTATATTATCTTTAGGCCTCCCTTCTAAGAAATCATCGAGTATAATAGTCATGTACTCATGTACTTTTTGACTGGTTTCTAATAGTCTGAAGAGTTGTCTTTTTTTGCATAGATAGTTTGATAGAGTCGGTTTCTTTGCATAGAACTTTATTATTGTGCCAGATCAGATGTGCCTTCTAATAAGGTTTGTGTATGTTTGGTGTTTGGATTTCAGGTTTTGGAGGAAATCAGACTCGGGCTAGAGTTGAATGACTTCACTATGCAACAACGACGACTTGCACACATGCGTTTCTTAGCGGCGCTATGCTATACTTGATTCTTGTTTGCTGATTAATCCAAGGATGAAGTGGCAGAAAACATAGGTGATCGGTCGGTCGGATTCGGGTTGGTTTTCGCGTCGGGTCGAATTTTGACAAATCTAAGTAGATGATCATAATTCTGATCGGACCGGGCTTTAATACAAAACCCATGTCCAAACTCAAACATTGATTTGGTGCGGGCTTATCAGGCTGTGCTCGGGCTTTCGTCTAAAAATGCGTATTTGAGCCTGCTCAAACCCACACTTTTTCCGGCTCGTACAGGATCGGGGCCATTGTACGGGGATATTGTTGATCAGGTCTAACATGTAATAACAGAAATACACAATCACGACTAAATAGTTACACTTTATCATGTACGTACTCCCTCCGTCCTTTAATACTCGACCTGTTTGACTTTTTGCACTATTCACATAATTCACTTTGACCCTATTTTATTTCTAGTATATGAAAACAAATGTTAGCATATATATTGTTGGCTTCACCTTAATATATATTTTCAAAATATTAATATTTTATAAGTTTTTATAATATGTAGTTAAAAAAATTGGTGGTCAAAGTTGTGTATTAACAAGCGTGTCTGGTCAAAACATATCGAGTATTAAGGGACGGAAGGAGTATATATTTTTATATAATTTTTAATGCTGACATCAATAGTCTTTTATGTATGACGATCTCAACAGATGCAACACTCTTTGTGTCGGGGAAAGTGCACGCAGTTTCGCACACTGTAAAAGACAACACCGATGAGTTTTACGCTGCGGCAAAGCGCGACGTTGTGGCAGCCTACGATTCCATGGCATCCAAAAGTGTCCCAGAAGGTTAATTGCATGCTTCTAATTAAGATGCACTCAAAATGTACTCTTAATATAACTAAGTTTATCAATGTATGAATTCAAGTAATTAGCGACAATAGGAGGTATATATATAATGTGTAATTAACCTCATGATTTTATGTGTGCTAGTTGCGTTAACTTGTACATATAGATTATTGTAAAGGTGTACAATACAATATTGTACCCCCAAAACATATAAAGGTTTATATGAGTATTTGTCGCATGTTTTGCTTAACTCTTTATTTGAGATTGATCTTTCACATAGCTTAGTGATAATAATGTGCACTTCATCATTTTATTTATTCAAGGGAAATTATCATCTTAGTATTGGTTTTTCCCGGCCAACAATACCATTTTACTAATTAACTTCTCACTGATAAATTTGTGATCGTGTTTCTACCAATGTTTTAAAACGTTAATATACGCACCGGATATATATATTAAGTCGAAAAACATGTGACCTTTAAGTTGTGTCACAATGATGACATGACATGCTTACGTGTCATGATTTAAATCGGAAATTAAAATATTTAGCGTATACTTCCTCCGTTTCGCAATAGATGCATCATTTCTTTTTTCATGTATCCCAACATGCTTCTTTGAACATTAATGTCTCTAATTGCGTGTAAGTAAAAAATTATACAAAAAATGATATTTGGAATTCTCACATTGATACGAATTTAACAAGATCTCACTTGACTATGTTTGTTTTTACATAATGTGAAAGAATAATTGTCAAAGTTAGTTAATGAATAGTGTCCAAAAGATAAATGATGCATCTATTGCGGAACGGAGGAAGTATAACCTATTATACATGTTTCAAAAAAAGGTAGGAAAATCTTAATATTCTAATTATTTCCTTATTTATATCGACTACCTTATTTACATTTTTTCATAAAATATTGCATTGATAGTAAAAAAAATTGATGACGCATAACCTACGTGGCGCCTATATGTATCAATTAAACTTCAACACGTAAGATTGCGTTAACTAAATATTGTCCCAAGTTGCGACCTTTATCATCACCCTTATTAAGTTTATGGTATATCGAGTAATTTTTACCAGTGTATCTAATTTTTGATAACTTTTTACATATTTTGAGTAGGATTTTTTGGTATTTACTACCTTCAAAATACACCACTTTTGCATTTACTACCTTATGAAAATTTTATTTTAAATTACTACCTTAAAGTTTCATTTTTTTTGTATTCACTACCATTTTACAGTTTTCTCATTTTAAAATTGAGATATCTCTTTCGTTTTTTAATCATTTTAAGTGATTCAAAACCCATTCTTCTTATTTATGTGTAAGGATTCCATAAGGATCTTTCATTTAACCTTTTGTAAAAGGTAAAATAAATTAAATATTATTTGTAAAATATTAAACTACTTATGAATTATGAAATAATTTTTTTTTGAAATGACGTTCTCAATGAATTCCCTATAGAAAAAGGAAAATAATGAACTTTGAATCACTTTAAACGATTAAGAAATGAAAGAGATATCTTAATTTTAAAATGAGAAAACTATAAAGTGGTAGTAAATAAATAAAAATTGGAAGTTTAAGGTAGTAATTTAAAATAAAAATTTCATAAGGTAGTAAATACAAAAGTGGTGTATTTTAAAGGTAGTAAATACCAAAATTTCCTTTTGAGTATTATAAAATTATTTTTGATAGATTGATAAACTTAATTGGTTACATGGTTACTTTATAAGTGATTTTGTAAGGATAACTCTTTTAA
Organism: Spinacia oleracea; assembly: GCF_020520425.1. Lineage (NCBI taxonomy): Eukaryota > Viridiplantae > Streptophyta > Magnoliopsida > Caryophyllales > Amaranthaceae > Spinacia > Spinacia oleracea. The sequence goes on from NC_079489.1 coordinate 153,688,951, forward strand.
AAACTAATTATCACTAAAAAGTTCTTAAATTAGTTACATTGGGTTAATTTTTAAGTACTTTTATACCGTCTTTAATATTCATGAGGATCAAAGTTTTGTGCGACATTGATAAACCTTTGCGCAGAGGAGTTAAGCTTGCAACGGGGCCTGAAACCGAGATTTGGCTGGACATAAAATACGAAAGATTGGGTGACTTCTGCTACTTCTGTGGTAAGCTTGGTCACACAGAACGGGACTGCCAATCTCAGGTGAAGGCGACGGAGAGTGAGAATGCCGTAGTGTACCAATATGGGCCATGGTTGGTGGCCTCACCTCATAGGCGCCCTAAGATGTCCATAGCTGATAGGGAGAAGGAGAAGAAATGGGTTGATAAATTCTCGGTGAAGAAGCAAGCGCGCCCACAAAGCTACAATGATCCGTTGGCTGTGCGGCTTGGACCACCAAGTGTTGCTCGGAAACTGTTATTCGCTCCCCCACCATCATCAAGGGAGCCTGCCCCCATTGCATCGTTTCCCCAGCCTGAGGAAGACAAGGCTGAGAGCTTGAGCACGGGTAAGGAGGGCAAGAGGGCCACTAGCAGCCTATCACCAACTTCCGAAGGAGCATTGCAGGTGGGAGAGAGTTCTGTACCAAGGCAGGCCCTGGAGTGTAACTTGCAGGAAGCAGAGGTTTCGAAAGATAAAGGTGGAGCTCCAAGGGGGGACACTGATGGCACGACAAAGGGTCCACCTGCGAGGAAAAAATGGAGCAGAAGGGAACGTGAAGGAGGACTCTCAAAAGTGCCATGCACTGGGACTTTATCCCAGAAACGTGCGATCGAGCTAGTGGATATGGAGGTGGATAATGATGGAGATTTTGTAGGGAAGCGCTCTAAACATGCTCCCTTGGGATCTCTTTCTGCAAACCTTGAGGCAGAGGCTGGCACGGATCAGTCCCGCCGCGACCAATGAATTCCTTATGTTGGAATTGTCGAGGGTTTGGCAACCCTCGATCAGTTAATGCACTCCGTAACTGGTGTGCAACTCTTGCCCCCGATCTTGTGTTTTTGTCTGAAACGAAAATTCATAGAAAAGCTGCTAAAAAAGCTAAACACAGATTGGGTTATTCTTGCGCTTTTGGTGTTAGTAGTATTGGATTATCTGGAGGCTTATGTGTTTATTGGAAGGGGGAAAACATCACTTTCAATCTTGTTTCTTTTTCCCAAAATCATATTTGTGGTGACGTTATTGTGTCCAGTGACAGGTCTTGGCGTTTTATTGGCATTTATGGCTGGCCCGAAACGGCAAACAAATACAGAACGTGGGAACTTGTTCGAAAACTCTGCGAAAATGTCCATGGCCCTTTGGTGATAGGTGGTGACTTCAATGAAATTTTGAGCCATGACGAAAAAGAGGGTGGAGCGGACGTGGAGAGAAGAGCCATCCCTGAGTTCAGAGAGATGATGGATGATTGTAGTTTGAGGGACCTGGGTTTCGAAGGACATTGGTACACATGGGAAAGGGGGATAACGGCGCAAACTATGGTTCGTGAAAGACTCGACAAGTTTGTATGCAACACTTCTTGGGCAGCGGCTTTTCCGGAGGCCTCAGTCCAACACCTTGTCCGGTTCAAATCAGACCATACACCCATCCTTCTCTCGATGGGTAGGCCAAGGAAAAGAAAAAAGAAGCGCAAAAGAGCTTTCAAGTTCGAGTCGGCATGGTTGCTAGATGATCAATGTGAACGAGTGGTGCGTGAGTCTTGTGAAGGAAATAATGCCCTTGGTCCAAGTATGCATTCAATGTTAAGTCTAATAAATGCGGTTCAGTATTAATTATCAAGTTAATAATTCAGTGAGATCAAGTGAGCTGAATGCCTAGCTAGAGGCCGCTTCAGTTCAAGTGGAATTAATGATATTAATCCACAGCTTACTCTTGACTGAACCCGTAGGGTCACACAAATAGTACGTAAACGGATCAAGTATTTAATGGCATTAAATACTCTATCTATGGATATTTGGAATCGACGGATCTTAGATGATCAATGTGAACGAGTGGTGTGTGAGTCTTGTGAAGGAAATAATGCCTTTGTTCCAAGTATGCATTCAATGTTAAGTCTAATAAATGCGGTTCAGTATTTATTAACAAGTTAATAATTCAGTGAGATCAAGTGAGCTGAATGCCTAGCTAGAGGCCGCTTCAGTTCAAGTGGAATTAGTTATATTAATCCACAGCTTACTCTTGACTGAACCCGTAGGGTCACACAAATAGTACGTAAACGGATCAAGTATTTAATGGCATTAAATACTCTATCTATGGATATTCGGAATCGACGGATCTTGGTTTCAGTGGGAGCTGAGATCGTCACAAGCAAGAAATGAATACTCCGGAAACGATGATATTGCCGGAAACGGAAATATGGATCGTATCGGAAATATAAATATTATCCAAGTCGTAGATGTTGCCGGAAACGGAAACATGGTACGTATCGGAAAATATTATCGGAAATGGAAATATTGCCGGAATCGGAAATATTACCGGAAACGGAAATATTGTCAGAATCGGAAATATTATCGGAATCGGAAAATAGTTCCGGAAACGGAAATATTAAATATTGTTCGTATCGGAAATGAATTCCGGAACCGGGAATTTAATCGGAAGCGTATCGTACGAATAAGCATCGGACGAGGCCTGCCGGACGAAGGCCCAGCACGAAGCCAGGCCATCGCCCAGCAAGCAAAGACGCGCGCCAACGCCCAGCCCAAGGCAGCGCCAGGCCCACCGCAAGGCAGGCCCAGCGCGCCAAGGCAAGGCTGCCCAGCGTGGGCTGCGTGGGCCGAGCGCACGCGTGCGGGCACCCTCGTGGCTCCGTGCGTGTGTGTTTGTGTTGTTAGGTTATGATACATATGACAATTCATAAATCATGCGGAAAAACCATTTAGCCAGGAATACATATTATTTACACATAATCATATAGCATAGTTTAGATGCATACTCTTTGTTGCGTGCCTTCCCTAGCTGCGCCCGAACCGAACAAGAACAAGTCTTCATGACTCCAAGTGTCGCCCCTGCGTAGATAGTCCACAGCACGTCCGGATCCGCCTTAAGATTGACCAACTAGAATCGCCCTTAAGGTACTAATAATTTCGGCACTTTTAGGCAAGGTATGTGACTGAATTTTTCTCTCAAAAACTCACTTTGAATACTTGAAAAACTCGTTATAAATTGTGAACCCAGGCCACATATTTATAGGGGTATGGAAAGAGAATTGGAATCCTACTAGGATACGAATTAATTAAATTAGAATCCTAGTGAAACTCTTATTTAATTAATTTATCTTTTAGGATTAGGAATTTAATCATTAAACGAATCCTGTACGTTTTAGGTTTCGTATGTGAACACAAACACACACGCACGCACAGCAGCCCACGAGGGGCGCCATGCGCGCGCGCACAGCCCGAGCAACGCAGCCCACGACTGCCGCAGCCTTGGGCGCGCGCTGGGCCTGCCTTGCGGTGGGCCTGGCGCAGCCTTGGGCTGGCGTGTTGTGGCGCGCGTTTCCCTTGCTGGACGTGGGCCTGGCTTCGTGCTGGGCCTTCGTCTAGCAAGCTCGTCCGATGCTAATTCGTACGACGCGCTTCCGATTAATTTTCCGATTCCGGAATTCATTTCCGATACGAACAATATTTAACATTTCCGATTCCGGAATTAATTTCCGTTTCGAACAAATATTTAATATTTCCGTTTCCGGAATTATTTTCCGATTCCGATAATATTTCCGATTCAGACAATATTTCCGTTTCCGGCAATATTTCCGATTCCGACAATATTTCTATTTCCGATAATATTTTCCGATACGTACCATATTTCCGTTTCCGGCAACATCTACGACTTGGATAATATTTATATTTCCGATACGATCCATATTTCCGTTTCCGGCAATATCATCGTTTCCGGAGTATTCATTTGCTTGCCTTTGACGATCTCAGCTCCCACTGGAACCAAGATCCGTCGATTCCGAATATCCATAGATGGAGTATTTAATGCCATTAAATACTTGATCCGTTTACGTACTATTTGTGTGACCCTACGGGTTCAGTCAAGAGTAAGCCGTGGAATAATATCATTAATTCCACTTGAACTGAAGCGGCCTCTAGCTAGGCATTCAGCTCACTTGATCTCACTGAATTATTAACTTGTTAATTAATACTGAACCGCATTTATTAGACTTAACATTGAATGCATACTTGGACCAAGGGCATTATTTCCTTCAGTCTCCCACTTGTCCTTAGGGACAAGTGTGCATTTCCTAATTCCTTTGTCGCTCGATGCTTGCTCTTGAACATAAGGTAAGAGTTGTCATCCTTATTATGTCCAGAGGTGTTCCTCGGTTTCAGAGTTCAACTGATCAAATAAACAGATAATCATAGCCTATGATTCATCCGAGCACGGCCATGCATTTCACAGTTTCTAGCTCTCCGAGTGGCCTTGTACAACTTTTAAGCATCTCATCCCGATTTATGGGAGGACAATCCCAATCTTGCGATCTTGAGATTAGACTTCGTTTGATAGGTGATTACCTGAGCGTTGCCTTTATAGCCTCCTTTTACGGTGCGACGGTTGGTCAACGTCAAAGCAACCAGTTCTCAAACAAGTAATCTCAAATCACTCAGGTATTGAGGATTTAGTGTCTAATAATTTTAATGAAATTTACTTATGACAGATTTTCATCTCTTACAGTAAAGTTTCATAGGTCTTGTCCGATACTAGTCTTCCCAAAGTAAGTATCTATGCAAATGATTATGACATTGCCATGTCCACATAGTTCAAGAAACAGAACTACTAGTCATCTTGCATTCTAGTCGTCTAACGTTTTCTATTCGTCCAATTTTATAGAAAACTCCGACTAGGGACCATTTTCAACCTTTGACATTCAAGTTCACTTGATAGACATTTCTTAGTCACAGGACTGGTCCTGACAGTCTATCTTGAATATTTCGTCAAATTTGAAGGGACTCATCATTTAATACTAAACCAAGATTAAATGGAATATGAAAATACATTTCATATATGATAAATGTTCAACCCCAATGTTTTACGACCATGGGCCTCTAACCCATCTTTAAAACATTTCATGGAATTCAAAGCTATGCTTGATTTCCAGTGCTACAACGTGAGTGTTGCTTCTCACTTGTTGCATAGGTTTAGTTATCATGCTTTGCCAATCTTAACATCCTTTTCATCGAATGTTCTTTGAGATATGATGATAAGATCTTTTCGAGTTTGTTTATTATGTGATCTAGTCTTTCTTACTTCGATGGTGGTTTTACTCATTTTGCAATGAAGAACCATCAAGTTAGCAGACGTTTTTCTTGCTTCAAGAGTGGTTCTACGCATTTTTCAATGAAGAACCATCAAGCCAGCAGATAGGTGATCTACCCAAGTTCAGTGAAGAACTTTAAACAACCCTGTTTTATTGCTTCTTAGGCAATAATTACTTTTACTTCAATTGTATAGGTTGCTAGTGATGCTTTGTTTGGATTTACCTATCCAAGCAGTTCATAGATATGTGGAAGACTCTCCAACTATATCTTAGAACATAGAAATTATTATTTTAATTTCCCACGCAACAACTCATGGTCTCCAACCCATGTTGCCATTTTCAAAACACGATGCTCTATAGCTCGTCTTTATCAATGGTTAACTCCAAAGGGTCTTGCTTGATCCTTTGCCAGTGTTTATGCGTGTAGCATCAATATTTAGCATATCTTTATTTCCTTGAATCAAGAACTATTCCTATGTACCTTTTCAAGTACCATAAGTATTCTTGATCTCAATCTAGTTGATCTTTACTTAGATCAATAGAGATTGGTATATGTTCGTCATGGCTAAAGTCATACGATACGTTTTTGGCGATCCTCATATTATATCATACATGATAAATTCTTTTGCAGAATAATTCCCAATTGAATTCTATTCATGTAACTTTAGCTTATCTGGTTTCAGTAGATACTAAATTCAGCTAAATTCTTTGACATATAATATAGGTTAAGAATCTTATTTAGATCCTTTGATGTTTAACTTAGTAAATGCTTATACATAGTTCAAACATCCTTTACTTAGATTTATTCACATGGGTCGAATATCTCCAATGGAGACTTTCGTGTTTGATTTAGTAAATGCCATTACTTAATCCAAAACAATATCATAAGATCTTTGTAAATAGATCTTAATACCCAGTATGTACTAAGTTTCGCCATGGTCCATCATTGATGAATAATTTCAAATCTAAGTCATTAGCATTTCAATGTTATTTCACAATAGAGAGATATGTGTGTAATACACATAGGACCAATTAAGTTTTAAGTACTCCCACTAAACTTCTTATATATGTATATTTTATGAAACTAAAATGCTTATTAGCTTCACTTAAAATACAGTTCCAATTCCCAATTGCTTGCTTAAATCTGTACTTAGATTTTATAAGCTAGCTTTCCTTTTCAAGCATTTATTTGGATCCACAAATTCTATGACATACCATGTACATATTATATTCCAACATTTGATTGAGGAATACGTTTTGTCATCCAATTGCCATATGTACCAATATGCAATCATTGCTTGAATTATAGACTTAAGCATTACGATTTTGCATGAGGTTTCAACACAATCCATGCCATGAATTTGCTTTTAACCTTTAGAAACTAATCTAGCTTTGTGTGTGAACACAATTCCATGTTTGATGGTTTTTATCCTTAAAATAAACTTGCAACCAATAGGTGTGAAACTATTCTTGCAAATCAACAAATTTTCAATTTTGTCATCAAAACATTGAGTATGTTTTATGGCCTTTAACCAATTAAACATATAGTCTATATATGGCCTCTAACCATTTTAGGGAATCTGGGTTTCGTCATAGCTTTCTTACAAGTCACTTCTTTTAGTTTGACTGCAAGTTGTAGGTTTCTTTACTATCTAATAGAAGAATTGCATAGTTTCAGTGACCTGAACTCCATGTTTCTTCACTATCTAATAGAAGAATCTCATAGTTCCAGTGACTTGAACTCTATGCCTACTAGCGTATAGAACATCAAACAATAGAATATCAATAGCCACTTGAAAGTCCTTTGAATATTCTGTTCTCCTTGAAGCACTTGTAAAGTCTTCTAAGAGATGTCTTTTCTTTAAAGCCACTTCTAAAGTCCTTAAAGAAAAGCCTCCGGAATGTCCGTTTATGTTTGTTGTTCGCCTCGAAGACTTTCGAGGTCTATTTTCTCCCACTTTTCATTTTGGAAACGAATTTCCAAAAAGGACATTATTTCGAGCAAACAAACATTATGTTCTCAAAAATTCGTGGTAGAAACAATACCCTTGTGTTTCATTTGAATAAATCATAATGAAACATATATCTATACTTGAGCCTTAGTTTGTCGAATGACAAACACTAAGCTCCCACTGAGTTTTGCAACTCTCTAGATATATTTTATGAAAAGTTATTCTGAAATTACTTTTCAATAGCTTTGACGAATTTGGTTTAGTTTGGTGGTAGTTGAGCATTTTGTTTTAGAAATTATAGGAAAAGTCTTTATGATCCATCATTGATCGAATCAAGTACTAATTGACTTCGATTATTCCAACTAAGATATGCCATATCTTATGTACCTAGATTGTGAAATTACAACACACAATCATTGATGATCATATTTGGTCTCAAGTAATCATCAACATGATCTAACCTAGATCTTTATGATTTCTTGCCAAGTGGATTTTATACTTCTGAATCTTTGAACTAGCCAAACAGATTCAACTTATATCACATTTGAGTAAATAAACCTATATTCACTCAAATCCATGTGAAATAATAAAGTCATAAAATCTTTCTTTAGCTTTGAACTCTATTGTCTAGGCGTTCTAACAATAGTTCATATCTTTTGTTACTTTCAACAAGTAAGATTAGTTGTCTTAAAATGATCTAGAAATCAATCAACTTTCAAAAGTCCATCAAAATAGAGCTTATGAATGTTAACTTGTTGATATGGTCTAAGCAACAATGCCAAAGATTAGTGGAACTCAAATCAAGGGGTTGATTTGAACCTAGTAAAGTTCTTTAAAGAGTTGTTTGTTTTAATCAAGCATATTGACTCAACCTGTAATTGACCATTTCATTCAAATAAACAAACAAACATTATTTTTGTTTTTCTTGAATGTGAGTCTTTCTGTGTTTGAAGCAGAAATTTAGGTATGCTGATTATGGAACAAAATAGCCATTAAGTTCCAGCCTTCGAAAGGACTTAAAACAAACTTAGATGACCCTACAATTAATGTAGCAAAGCCATGCTTCATTTCCCACTTGTAGGTCATTAGTGTATCCTAGCTTCCATTGTTTGAGTTATTACCGAAGTAAGAACCTCAAGCGGTATATGATACCAAGGAAGTTTGATTGCTAGGTCACTTCTCTTTAAACATTAACTTTTAGGTAGAAACGGAATTGTAAATTCCTTTCATTTGTTCCTTTGTTTTCCTATTTCTTGTACCCTTTCTTATAGTCTTAAGAATTGAATTCTTTAGTGTTGACTTTTATACTTTGTTAGACATGTCCAATGTCACCAACAAGGTTTTTTTACCATTTTAATTTATGTTGAATATTTTGTTTCAACTAGATGATCTTACCAGAAGCTTCTAAAGTTCTCTAAGCATCGATCTATTCGAATGTCTAGGGACTAGACTCATTCGAGAATTAAATGGAAAAAAGATTTTAGGTTGTTAACCATTGGTAAAGCTGAGCGTATTAAACTCAATGCTTTATGATCTCAAAACTACAGTGTATTTTGAATTCACAAGCACCAATTGGTTTGCCATTCGACTTTGATGTTCGAAAACAACCATAAAAGTCGCTATAAGAAACGTACATTTTAAATTGCTCACTTTCTCTCATTTCCGTGAATCGTTCTTGGATTCACTACCAATCGAGGAAATTTACTGTTACCTTTCTAAAAGGATTTACTGCAGTGCAAGATATTTAATTATAAACAATAATTAAAACATACATTGAAGCATGCAAAGTCTAAACATTTATCATGAATAATAACTTGAAAATGAAAAGCAATCATGCAATTTAAACAAGTCATTAGCATTTTATTCGAATTATGTGTTCCGGCAGGTGTGAATAAAATGATTCCAAGATCCTAAAATCATTGAAGAACTAAGCACAGTTTGTCGACTTAATCCTAAAACATCTTAGGTAAGCAAAAGCCTTTTGCTAATAGTCTAGAAACTATTCTTGGTTGATAGGTACGTCTAAGAACTTATTAGGTAAACCTATCGATTTTGCCACGACATAAAAGGACTCCTTACTTATATCGTTGAGTTTCACCAAAACTAACATGTACTCACAATTATTTGTGTACCTTGCCCCTTTAGGACCAATAAGTAACACCTCGCTGAGCGAAAACTATTACTAGATTGATGTAAAGGATATCCAAGCAAGTGTATATTTTGGCATGACACCTTTTAACTCAATTTTTAAGTTTGGAACTTAAGGCTCTTACTATGTTGGTTAGATTTTAAGTGAACTAAAATCCTTAATCATGCAACATAATCAAGCCACAATCTCATGCATAATTAAGACATATTTAAAGCAATAAATAACTTAAAGCATGCATAAGATAAATGTGATCTAGTATGGTCCGACTTCATCTTGAAGCTTTAACTTCAAAGTCCGTCTCGAAAATCTCCGTGGGAGGCACCATTTTCTTCAAATAGGATAAGCTATAATTAAAACTAATTACAACTATTTGATGGTACGCAGACCATATTTGAATTGAAAAACGACTTTGGTACTTTAGACCAATTACATTCAAATTAATGGTACGCATACCATATTTTCTATCCTATTTGGGCCATACTAGTCACTTCATAACCTGCAAAACAGTACATATACAATATATACCATTCACCCATTCATTATCATGAATGGCCCACATAGCTGGTTAGTAAAACACATTATGCATCACATAAACATTTGCAGCAATTAATCAAGGGCACCAATAATCTACCAATTATTCAGTCCTTATTAATTCTAATCAAGTTGTTTTAACCTTAAGGTTTTGTAGACCTAATCAAGAGTTTATGACTAAAAGCGCTCCCACTTAAACCAATAAATTCATATGCTTTACTAATTTTAAACATAAAAATGTATTTCTAGTCTAACCGGAAACATACAAATTTAATTAAAATTTAAAGCTCATATAAATTTATAATTGAATCCAAAATTTAATTTAATTTCAGTCGTATTTAAATTAATTCATGATTTAAATTTTAGTAAAATAATTAGAATAAATAAAATTTATTATAATTATAATATTCAAAATTAAAAATCCAAGAAAATAATTTAAATTATTAATTTTAAAATTAATTAAAATTACGTAAACTGAAAATTTCAAATTAAAATTTCAAAACGATCTAATCGTAACGCAAACACCTCACGCATCGCACGCTCGCCAGCGCTTGCTGTGCGCGCTCGCTAGCGCTCGCTTGGTGCGAGCCAGCGCTCGCTGCGCGCAGCATCGATGCTGGGTGCAGCACTCGTGGCACGCGAGCTTGCGCTCGCTGCGCGCGAGGCAGTGCGCGTTGTGGCGCAGCTCGCTTGCTGCCCACACGCGACCAGCGTGCCTTGCCTTCGCCCATTGCCCATTCGTCCATCGCTCATAGCCCACGACGCAAGGCAGGGCTGCTGCCTTGTGCTCGTGCACCATGGCCTTGCTCATTGCATTCGTGCCGCATGGGCGACGAGCTCCCTTGCTCGTCGTTGCATGCCCGCACTATACAACACCCCTTAAGGGTAACCGTAGCGTCCATTGCTTTGTGCGTGCAAGATTTACGAACGAATCGCATAAAATTTAAAATTTTATATTTAAAATTAATGACAAATTAATAAATAATATTAATTTCATAATTTTTGGGCGAAAAATCGAAAATTTATTATTCAATTGATTTCCGATTAACATGGATTCAAGTCTAGGTCATAAAAATTTAAAATTTAACATAAATTTACAATTTTTATGGTGGTTTTTAATCATAGGTATCTAATTAAATTATAATTAATTATGAAAATCAAATTAATTCTAAATTATTCTAATTTTCAACAAATTAATCATAATTACAAATTAGATTGCATAATTAACAAGGCTAGGCATTCAAACTTGTTAAACATATACAGTAGGTCAATCAAAAATTCAAGATTTATCAACAAGAATCGCAAATATTTAATTTAACATCTTAAATTTACGAAATTTTGTATTCGAAAATTAAAACCTTCGAAAAGTCATAGTTAGGCTTCGAATTTGAGAATTCTGGGTTCGGCAGAAAAATAATACTTTTGTCAAAATTTTAGAATGCCTTTTACATGCGGAATTGACACAAAAATCACTCGATTTGGATGAGTAACGAAGAAACTGCCGAAAAACTGCGTACATATAATTAAATAAACGCAATTTGCAATTAATTAACAATTACGAAAATTAATCACCCCTTTTAATTCTTGCAAATTTGTAATATTTAACCATGTTCATGCAATTTAGATTATGAAAATAATAAGAGGCTCGTGATACCACTGTTAGGTTATGATACATATGACAATTCATAAATCATGCGGAAAAACCATTTAGCCAGGAATACATATTATTTACACATAATCATATAGCATAGTTTAGATGCATACTCGTTGTTGCGTGCCTTCCCTAGCTGCGCCCGAACCGAACAAGAACAAGTCTTTAGGACTCCAAGTGTCGCCCCTCCGTAGATAGTCCACAGCACGTCCGGATCCGCCTTAAGATTGACCAACTAGAATCGCCCTTAAGGTACTAATAATTTCGGCACTTTTAGGCAAGGTATGTGACTGAATTTTTCTCTCAAAAACTCACTTTGAATACTTGAAAAACTCGTTATAAATTGTGAACCCAGGCCACATATTTATAGGGGTATGGAAAGAGAATTGGAATCCTACTAGGATACGAATTAATTAAATTAGAATCCTAGTGAAACTCTCATTTAATTAATTTATCTTTTAGGATTAGGAATTTAATCATTAAACGAATCCTGTACGTTTTAGGTTTCGTATGTGAACACAAACACACACGCACGCACAGCAGCCCACGAGGGGCGCCATGCGCGCGCACGCGCACAGCCCGAGCAACGCAGCCCACGACTGCCGCAGCCTTGGGCGCGCGCTGGGCCTGCCTTGCGGTGGGCCTGGCGCAGCCTTGGGCTGGCGTGTTGTGGCGCGCGTTTCCCTTGCTGGACGTGGGCCTGGCTTCGTGCTGGGCCTTCGTCTAGCAAGCTCGTCCGATGCTAATTCGTACGACGCGCTTCCGATTAATTTTCCGATTCCGGAATTCATTTCCGATACGAACAATATTTAACATTTCCGATTCCGGAATTAATTTCCGTTTCGAACAAATATTTAATATTTCCGTTTCCGGAATTATTTTCCGATTCCGATAATATTTCCGATTCAGACAATATTTTCGTTTCCGGCAATATTTCCGATTCCGGCAATATTTCTATTTCCGATAATATTTTCCGATACGTACCATGTTTCCGTTTCCGGCAACATCTACGACTTGGATAATATTTATATTTCCGATACGATCCATATTTCCGTTTCCGGCAATATCATCGTTTCCGGAGTATTCATTTGCTTGCCTTTGACGATCTCAGCTCCCACTGGAACCAAGATCCGTCGATTCCGAATATCCATAGATGGAGTATTTAATGCCATTAAATACTTGATCCGTTTACGTACTATTTGTGTGACCCTACGGCTTCAGTCAAGAGTAAGCTGTGGATTAATATCATTAATTCCACTTGAACTGAAGCGGCCTCTAGCTAGGCATTCAGCTCACTTGATCTCACTGAATTATTAACTTGTTAATTAATACTGAACCGCATTTATTAGACTTAACATTGAATGCATACTTGGACCAAGGGCATTATTTCCTTCATGTGTCCATGCACAATTCCTAAATCTATTAGGATTTGGTGTATGATTAAATTCCTATTCCTATTAGGATTATTTAATTAATTAGAGTCCTTGTAGGATTCTAAGTTTAATTAAATCGTATCCTACTAGGATTCCAATTCCCTTTCCATACCCCTATAAATAAGGGCCTAGGGTCATAATTTATAAATACGATTGAAGTATTCAAAGGGTAAGTTTTTGAAAGAAAATTCAGCCATAGACTTGCACAACAATAGCCGAAAATTCCTAGCACCTTAAGGGCGATTCTAGTTGGTCAAACTTGAGGCGGATCCGGACGTACTGTGGACTATCTACGGAGGGACGACATTTGGAGTCCTAAAGACTTGTTTTGTTCGGTTCGGGCGCAGCTAGGGAAGGCACGCTACAAAGTGTATGCATCTATATTATGCTAAATGATTATGTGTAAATAATATGTTTCCTGGCATTAAGGTTTTCGGCATGATTTATGTTTTGTCATATGTATCATAACCTAACAGTGGTATCACGAGCCTCTTATTATTTTCATAATCTAAATTGCATAAACATAGTTAAATATTACAAATTTGCAAGAATTAAAAGGGGTGATTAATTTTCGTAATTGTTAATTAATTGCAAATTGCGTTTATTTAATTATATGTACGCAGTTTTTCGGCAGTTTCTTCGTTACTCATCCAAATCGAGTGATTTTTGTGTCAAATCCGCATGCAAAAGGCGTTCTAAAATTCGAAGCCTAACTATGACTTTTCGGAGGTTTTAGTTTTTCGAACGCAAAATTTCGTAAATTTAAGATGTTAAATTAATTATTTGCGATTCTTGTTGATAAATCTTGAATTTTGATTGACCTACTGTATATGTTTAACAAGTTTGAATGCCTAGCCTTGTTAATTATGCAATCTAATTTGTAATTATGATTAATTTGTTGAAAATTGGAATAATTTAGAATTAATTTGATTTTCATAATTAGTTAATAATTTAATTAGATACCTATGATTAAAAACCACCATAAAAATTGTAAATTTGTGTTAAATTTTAAATTTTTATGACCTAGACTTGAATCCATGTTAATCGGAAATCAATTAATTAATAAATTTTCGATTTTTCGCCCTAAAATTATGAAATTAATATGATTTATTAATTTGTCATTAATTTTGAAAATAAAATTTTAATTTTTATGCGATTTGCTCATAAAACTTGCACGCACAAAGCAATGGACGCTACGTGTTACCCTTAAGGGGTGTTGTATAGTGCGGGCATGCGACGACGAGTAAGGGAGCTCGTCGCCCATGCGGTACGAATGCAATGAGTAAGGCTAGGGTGCACGAGCACAAGGCAGCAGCCCTGCCTTGTGTCGTGTGCTGTGAGCGATGGGCGAGTGGGCAAGGGCGAGAGCAAGGTAGCGAGCGGTCGCGTGCAACGCGCACTGCCTCGCGCGCAGCGAACGCTGGCTCGCGTGCGACGAGCGCTACACCCAGCATCGAACGACAGCGCGCAGCGAGCGATGGCTCGCGTGCATCGAGCGCTGGCGCGCGCAGCGAGCAGTTGCCTCGTGTGCTTCGATGGTACCATGCGATGGTGTGCAGCGACGAATGCGACGCAGCACATAGGCTGCGCGCACATGGCCAGCGATGGCTGTGTGCGTGTGGCCTATGGCTGTGCGTTGCGTGATGATGTTGCGCACCTCATGTTACGATTAGATCGTTTTAAAATTTTAATTTGAAATTTTCAGTTTACGTAATTTTAATTAATTTTAAAATTAATAATTTAAATTATTTTCTTGGATTTTAATTTTGAATATTATAATTATAATAAATTTCATTTATTCTAATTATTTTACTAAAATTAAAATCATGAATTAATTTAAATAGGACTGAAAATAAATTAAATATGTGGATTCAATTATAAATTTATATGAGCTTTAAATTTTAATTAAATTTGTATATTTCCGGTTAGACTAGAAATACATTTTTATGTTTAAAATTAGTAAAGCATATGAATTTATTGGTTTAAGTGGGAGCCCTTTTAATCATAAACTCTTGATTAGGTCTACAAATCCTTAAGGTTAAAACAACTTGATTAGAATTAATAAGGACTAAATAATTTGTAGATTATTGGTGCCCTTGATTAATTGCTGCAAATATTTATGTGATGCATAACGTGTTTTACTAACCAGCTATGTGGGTCATTCATGATAATGAATGGGTGAATGGTATATATTGTATATGTACTATTTTGCAGGTTATGAAGTGACTAGTATGGCCCAAATAGGATAGAAAATATGGTCTGCGTACCATTAATTTGAATGTAATTGGTCTAAAGTACCAAAATTGTTTTTCAATTCAAATATGGTCTGTGTACCATCAAATAGTTGTAATTAGTTTAATTATAGCTTATCCTATTTGAAGAAAATGGTGCCTCCCACGGAGATTTTCGAGACGGACTTTGAAGTTAAAGCTTCAAGATGAAGTCGGGCCATACTAGATCACATTTATCTTATGCATGCTTTAAGTTATTTATTGCTTTAAATATGTCTTAAAATGCATGAGATTGTGGCTTGATTATGTTGCATGATTAAGGATTTTAGTTCACTTAAAATCTAACCAACATAGTAAGAGCCTTAAGTTCCAAACTTAAAAATTGAGTTAAAAGGTGCCATGCCAAAATATACACTTGCTTGGATATCCTTTACATCAATCTAGTAATAGTTTTCGCTCAGCGAGGTGTTACTTATTGGTCCTAAAGGGGCAAGGTACACAAATAATTGTGAGTACATGTTAGTTTTGGTGAAACTCAACGATATAAGTAAGGAGTCCTTTTATGTCGTGGCAAAATCGATAGGTTTACGTAATAAGTTCTTAGACGTGCCTATCAACTTTTAGAAAGGTAACAGTAAATTTCCTCGATTGGTAGTGAATCCAAGAAAGATTCACGGAAATGGGAGAAAATGAGCAATTTAAAATGTACGTTTCTTTTAGCGACTTTTATGGTTGTTTTCGAATATCAAAATTGAATGGCGAACCGATTGGTGCTTGTGGATTCAAAATACAATGTAGTTTTGAAATCATAAAGCATTGAGTTTAAACGCTTAGCTTTACCAATGGTTAACAACCTAAAATCTTTGTCCATTTAATTCTCGGATGAGTCTAGTCCCTAGACATTCGAATAGATCGATGCTTAGAGAACTTTAGAAGCTTCTGGTAAGATCATCTAGTTGAAACAAAATATTCAACATAACTTAAAATGGTAAGAACTTTGTTGGAGTGACATTGGACATGTCTAAACAAAATATAAAAGTCAACACTAAAGAATACAATTCTTAAGACTATAAGAAAGGGTACAAGAAATAGGAAAACAAGGAACAAATGAAAGGAATTTACAATTTCGTTTCTACCTATAAGTTTATGTTTAAGAGAGCAGTGACCTAGCAATCAAACTTCCTTGGTATCATATACCGCTTGAGGTTCTTACTTCGGTAATAACTCAAACAATGGAAGCTAGGATACACTAATGACCTACAAGTGGGAAATGAAGCATGGCAATGCTACATTAGTTGTAGGGTCATCTAGTTTGTTTTAAGTCCTTTCAAAGGCTGGAACTTAATGGTTATTTTGTTCCATAATCAACATACCTAAATTTCTGTTTTCAAACACAGAAAGACTCACATTCAAGAAAAACAATGTTTGTTTGTTTATTTGAATGAAATGGTCAATTACAGGTTGAGTCAATATGCTTGATTAAAACAAACAACTCTTTAAAGAACTTTACTAGGTTCAAATCAACCCCTTGATTTGAGTTCCACTAATCTTTGGCATTGTTGCTTAGACCATATCAACAAGTTAACATTCAAAAGCTCTATTTTGATGGACTTTTGAAAGTTCATTGGCTTTTAGATCAATTTAAGACGACTAGTCTTACTTGTTGAAAGTAACAAAAGATATGAACTATTGTTAGAACGCCTAGACAATAGAGTTCAAAGCTAAAGAAAGATTTTATGACTTTATTATTTCACATGGATTTGAGTGAATATAGGTTTATTTACTCAAATGTGATATAAGTTGAATTTGTTTGGTTAGTTCAAAGATTCAGAAGTATAAAATGCACTTGGCAAGAAATCATAAAGATCTAGGTTAGATCATGTTGATGATTACTTGAGACCAAATATGATCATCAATGATTGTGTGTTCACAATCTAGGTCCATAAGATATGGCATATCTTAGTTGGAATAATCAAAGTCAATTAGTACTTGATTCGATTAATGATGAATCATAAAGACTTTTCCTATAATTTCTAAAACAAAATGCTCAACTACCACCAAACTAAACCAAATTCGTCAAAGCTATTGAAAAGTAATTTCAGAATAACTTTTCATAAAATATATCTAGAAAGTTGCAAAACTCAGTGGGAGCTTAGTGTTTGTCATTCGACAAACTAAGGCCCAAGTATAGATATATGTTTCATTGTGATTTATTCAAATGAGACACAAGGGTATTGTTTCTACCACGAATTTTTGAGAACATAATGTTTATTTGCTCGAAATAATGTCCTTTTGGATATTCGTTTCCAAAATGACAAGTGGGAGAAAATAGACCTCGAAAGTCTTCGAGGCGAATAACAAACATAAAAGGACATTCCGGAGGCTTTTCGAAGTTCTTCAGAAAAATCCGAACACTTATTCTTAAGGACTTTAGAAGTGGCTTTAAAGAATAGACATCTCTTAAAAGACTTTACAAGTGCTTCAAGGAGAATAGAATATTCAAAGGACTTTCAAGTGGCTATTGATATTCTATTGTTTGATGTTCTATACCCAAGTAGGCATAGAATTCAGGTCACTGAATCTATGCAATTCTTCTATTAGATAGTGAAGAAACCTACAACTTGCAGTCAAACTATTATGTAGATTAATGAGTTTGTGACCTGTAAGAAAGCTATGACGAAACCCAAATTCCCTAAAATGGTTAGAGGCCATATATAGACTCAAATGTTTTAAATGGTTAGAGGCCATAAAACATACTCAATGTTTTGATGTCAAAATTGAAATTTTTGTTGATTTGCAAGAATAGTTTCACACCTATTGGTTGCAAGTTTGTTTTAAGGATAAAAACCATCAAACATGAAATTGTGTTCACAACACAAAGCTAGATTAGGTGCTAAAGGTTACAAGCAAATTCACGGTGTGGATTGTGTTGAAACCTCATGCATAATCGTAATGCTCAAGTCTATAATTCAAGCAATGATTGCATATTGGTACATATAGCAATTGGATGACAAAACGTATTCCTCAATCAAATGTTGGAATAAACTATGTACATGGTATGTCATAGGATTTGTGGATAAATGCTTGAAAACGAAAGCTAGCTTATAAAATCTAAGTACAGATTTAAGCAAGCAATTGGGAATTGGAATTGTATTTTAGTGAAGCTAATAAGTATTTTAGTTTCATAAAATGCACATGATTCTTATAGATATATAAGAAGTTTAGTGGGAGTACGTAAAACTTAATTGGTCCTATGTGTATCACACACATATCTCTCTATTGTGAAATAACATTCAAATACTAATGACTTGGATTTGAGATTATTCATCAATGATGGACCATGGCAAAACTTAGTACATACTGGGTATTAAGATCTATTTACAAAGATCTTATAATATTGTTTTGGATTAAGTAATGGAATTTACTAAATCAAACACGAAAGACTCCTATGGAGATATTCGACCCATGTGAATAAATCTAAGTAATGAATGTTTAAACTATGTATAAGCATTTACCAAGTTAAACATCATAGATCTAAGTGAGATTCTTAACCTATATTATGTCAAAGAATTTAGCTGGATTCAGTATCTACTGAAATTGAATGAGCTAAAGTTACATGAATAGAATTCAATTGAGAATTATTCTGCAAAAGAATTTATCATGTATGATATAATATGAGGATCGCCAAAAATGTATCGTATGGCTTTAGGTATAACGAACATATACCAATCTCTATTGATCTAAGTGAAGATCAACTAGATTGAGATCAAGAAAAACTTATGGTACTTGAAAAGGTACATAGGAATAGTTCTTGATTCAAGGAAATAAAGATATGATTAATATTGATGCTACACGCATAAACACTGGCAAAGGATCAAGCAAGATTCCTTTGAAGTTAACCATTGACAAGGACAAGCTATAGAGCATTGTGTTTTGAAATGGAAACATGGATTGGAGACCATGAGTTGTTGCGTGGGAAATTAAATATTAATTTCTATGTTCTAAGATACAGCTGGAAAGTCTTCCACATATCTGTGAACTGCTTGGATAAGCAAATCCAAACAAAGCATCACTAGCAACCTATACAGTTGAAGTAAAAGTAATTATTGCCTAAGAAGCAATGAAACAGGGTTGTTTAAGTTAAAGAGTTCTTCACTGAACTTGTGTAGATCACATGTCTGCTGACTTGATGGTTCTTCATTGCAAAATGCGTAGAACCACTCTTGTAGCTAAAAAGAATAGATCACAAACTAAACACACACAAAAGATCTTATCAACCTATCTCGAAAAGACATTCGATGAAAAGGATATTAATATTGGCAAAGCATGATAACTAAACCTGTGCAACAAGTGAGAAGCAACACTCACATTGTAGCACTGGAAATCAAGCATAGCTTTGAATTCCATGAACTGTTTTAAAGATGGGTTTGAGGCCCATGGTTGTAAAACATTGGGGTTGAACATTTATCATATATGAAATGTATTTTCATATTCCGTTTAATCTTGGTTTAGTATTAAATGATGAGTCCCTTCAATTTGACGATATATTCAAGATAGACTGTCAGGACCAGTCCTGTGACTAAGAAATGTCTATCAAGTGAACTTGAATGTCAAAGGTTGAAAATGGTCCCTGGTCGGATTTTCTATAAAATTGGACGCATAGAAAACGTCAGACGACTAGAATGCAAGATGACTAGTAGTTTTGTTTCTTGAACTATGTGGACATGGCAATGTCATAATCATTTGCATAGATACTTACTTTGGGAAGACTAGTATCGGACAGACCTATGAAACTTTACTGTAAGAGATGAAAATCTCTCATAAGTAAATTTCATTAAAATTATTAGACACTAAATCCTCAATACCTGAGTAATTTGAGATTACTTGTTTGAGAACTGGTTGCTTTGGCGTTGACCAACCGTCGCACCGTAAAAGGAGGCTATAAAGGCAACGCTCAGGTAATCACCTATCAAAACGAAGTCTAATCTCAAGATCGCAAGATTGGGATTGTCCTCCCATAAATCGGGATGAGATGGTTAAAAGTTGTACAAGGCCACTCGGAGAGCTAGAAACTGTGAAATGCATGGCCGTGCTCAGATGAATCATAGGCTATGATTATCTGCTTATTTGATTAGTTGAACTCTGAAACCGAGAAACACCTTTGGACATAATAAGGATGACAACTCTTACCTTATGTTCAAGAGCAAGCATCGAGCGACAAAGGAATTAGGAAATGCACACTTGTCCCTAAGGACAAGTGGGAGATTGAAGGAAATAATGCCCTTGGTCCAAGTATGCATTCAATGTTAAGTCTAATAAATGCGGTTCAGTATTAATTAACAAGTTAATAATTCAGTGAGATCAAGTGAGCTGAATGCCTAGCTAGAGGCCGCTTCAGTTCAAGTGGAATTAATGATATTAATCCACTGCTTACTCTTGACTGAACCCGTAGGGTCACACAAATAGTACGTAAACGGATCAAGTATTTAATGGCATTAAATACTCTATCTATGGATATTTGGAATCGACGGATCTTAGATGATCAATGTGAACGAGTGGTGCGTGAGTCTTGTGAAAGAAATAATGCCTTTGGTCCAAGTATGCATTCAATGTTAAGTCTAATAAATGCGGTTCAGTATTTATTAACAATTTAATAATTCAGTGAGATCAAGTGAGCTGAATGCCTAGCTAGAGGCCGCTTCAGTTCAAGTGGAATTAATGATATTAATCCACAGCTTACTCTTGACTGAACCCGTAGGGTCACACAAATAGTACGTAAACGGATCAAGTATTTAATGGCATTAAATACTCTATCTATGGATATTCGGAATCGACGGATCTTGGTTTCAGTGGGAGCTGAGATCGTCACAAGCAAGAAATGAATACTCCGGAAACGGAAATATGGATCGTATCGGAAATATAAATATTATCCAAGTCATAGATGTTGCCGGAAACGGAAACCTGGTACGTATCGGAAAATATTATCGGAAATGGAAATATTGCCGGAATCGGAAATATTACCGGAAACGGAAATATTGTCAGAATCGGAAATATTATCGGAATCGGAAAATAGTT
Organism: Spinacia oleracea; assembly: GCF_020520425.1. Classification (NCBI taxonomy): domain Eukaryota; kingdom Viridiplantae; phylum Streptophyta; class Magnoliopsida; order Caryophyllales; family Amaranthaceae; genus Spinacia; species Spinacia oleracea. Next base: position 153,710,274 of record NC_079489.1, read on the forward strand.
CCGGAAACGGAAATATTAAATATTGTTCGTATCGGAAATGAATTCCGGAACCGGGAATTTAATCGGAAGCGTATCGTACGAATAAGCATCGGACGAGGCCTGCCGGACGAAGGCCCAGCACGAAGCCAGGCCATCGCCCAGCAAGCAAAGACGCGCGCTAACGCCCAGCCCAAGGCAGCGCCAGGCCCACCGCAAGGCAGGCCCAGCGCGCCAAGGCAAGGCTGCCCAGCGTGGGCTGCGTGGGCCGAGCTGTTAGGTTATGATACATATGACATTACATAGATCATGCGGAAACAACCATTAACCCAGGAAACATATTATTTACACATAATCATTTAGCATAGTTTAGATGCATACTCTTTGTTGCGTGCCTTCCCTAGCTGCGCCCGAACCGAACAAGAACAAGTCTTTTAGGACTCCAAGTGTCGTCCCTCCGTAGAAAGTCCACAGCACGTCCGGATCCGCATTAAGATTGACCAACTAGAATCGCCCTTAAGGTACTCAGAAAATTCGGCACTTTTGGGGCAAGATGGGTGTTTGAATTTTCTCTCAAAAAACTCACTTTTGAATACTTTGAAACTTGTGTATAAATTATGACCCCTAGGCCTTTATTTATAGAGTTATGGAAAAGGAATCGTAATCCTAGTAGGATGCGAATTAATTGGAATTAGAATTCTACATGAATTCTACTTAATCAATTTATCCAATAGGAATAGACATTTAATCACACACTGACTCTTGCAGATTCAGGAATCTCGCATGAGCTCAAACTCACACACACACGGCAGCCACAAGGGCTGCCCACGCATGCGAGCAGCAGCCCACGCAGCGCGGCCCACTCATGCGTGGCCTTGTGCGCGCTGGGCTGTGGCGTGCGTGCTTGCTGGGCGATGGCCTGGCTTCGTGCTGGGCCTTCGTCCGGCAGGCCTCGTCCGATGCTAATTCGTACGATACGCTTCCGATTAAAATTCCATTTCCGGAATCTATTTCCGATACGAACAATATTCAATATTTCCGATTCCGGAATTAATTTCCGTTTCGAACAAATATTTAATATTTCCGTTTCCGGAATTATTTTCCGATTCCGGTAATATTTCCGATTCTGACAATATTTCCGTTTCCGGCAATATTTCCGATTCTGGTAATATTTCCATTTCCAACAATATTTTCCGATACGTACCATGTTTCCGTTTCCGGCAACATCTACGACTTGGATAATATTCATATTTCCGATACGATCCATATTTCCGTTTCCGGCAATATCATCGTTTCCGGAGTATTCATTTCTTGCCTGTGACGATCTTAGCTCCCACTGAAACCAAGATCCGTCGGTTCCGAATATTCATAGATGGAGTATTTAATGCCATTAAATACTTGATCCGTTTACGTACTATTTGTGTGACCCTACGGGTTCAGTCAAGAGTAAGCTGTGGATTAATATCATTAATTCCACTTGAACTGAAGCGGCCTCTAGCTAGGCATTCAGCTCACTTGATCTCACTGAATTATTAACTTGTTAATTAATACTGAACCGCATTTATTAGACTTAACATAGAATGCATACTTGGACCAAGGGCATTATTTCCTTCAGTCTCCCACTTGTCCTTAGGGACAAGTGTGCATTTCCTAATTCCTTTGTCGCTCGATGCTTGCTCTTGAACATAAGGTAAGAGTTGTCATCCTTATTATGTCCAGAGGTGTTCCTCGGTTTCAGAGTTCAACTGATCAAATAAACAGATAATCATAGCCTATGATTCATCCGAGCACGGCCATGCATTTCACAGTTTCTAGCTCTCCGAGTGGCCTTGTACAACTTTTAAGCATCTCATCCCGATTTATGGGAGGACAATCCCAATCTTGCGATCTTGAGATTAGACTTCGTTTGATAGGTGATTACCTGAGCGTTGCCTTTATAGCCTCCTTTTACGGTGCGACGGTTGGTCAACGTCAAAGCAACCAGTTCTCAAACAAGTAATCTCAAATCACTCAGGTATTGAGGATTTAGTGTCTAATAATTTAATGAAATTTACTTATGACAGACTTTCATCTCTTACAGTAAAGTTTCATAGGTCTTGTCCGATACTAGTCTTCCCAAAGTAAGTATCTATGCAAATGATTATGACATTGCCATGTCCACATAGTTCAAGAAACAGAACTACTAGTCATCTTGCATTCTAATCGTCTAACGTTTTCTATGCGTCCAATTTTATAGAAAACTCCGACTAGGGACCATTTTCAACCTTTGACATTCAAGTTCACTTGATAGACATTTCTTAGTCACAGGACTGGTCCTGACAGTCTATCTTGAATATATCGTCAAGTTGAAGGGACTCATCATTTAATAAACCACAAATTAAATGGAAAAATGAATTCCTTTCATTTATTGTGAATGATTAACCAATAATGTTTAAACTCTAAAACTTTAAAACATTAAACAGAGACATCAAAGCCATTCTCCAATATGCTTGATTCCCATAGCTGCAGTGTGCGAGTTGTGCTTCGCTTGCGGCAGAGGTTTAGTTAATGGATCTGATATGTTGTCATCAGTTCCAATTTTGCTTATCTCGACTTCTTTTCTTTCAACGAACTCTCGTAGAAGGTGAAATCTACGAAGTACATGCTTGACTCTCTGGTGGTGTCTAGGCTCTTTTGCCTGTGCAATAGCTCCGTTATTATCACAATACAGGGCTATTGGTCCTTTAATGGAGGGGACTACACCAAGTTCTCCTATGAACTTCCTTAGCCATATAGCTTCCTTTGCTGCTTCATGTGCAGCAATGTACTCCGCTTCAGTTGTAGAATCCGCAATGGTGCTTTGCTTAGCACTTTTCCAGCTTACTGCTCCTCCGTTGAGGCAGAAGACAAACCCAGACTGTGATCTGAAATCATCTTTGTCGGTTTGGAAACTTGCGTCCGTATAGCCTTTAACAATTAATTCATCATCTCCACCATAGACCAGGAAGTCATCTTTGTGCCTTTTCAGGTACTTCAGAATATTCTTGGCAGCAGTCCAATGCGCCTCTCCTGGGTCTGACTGGTATCTGCTCGTAGCACTGAGTGCGTACGCAACATCCGGGCGTGTACATATCATAGCATACATTATTGAACCAATCAATGATGCATATGGAATCCCATTCATTCGTCTACGCTCATCAAGTGTTTTTGGGCACTGAGTCTTGCTTAGAGTCATTCCATGAGACATGGGTAGGTAGCCTCGCTTGGAGTCCGCCATCTTGAACCTATCAAGCACCTTATTGATATAAGTGCTTTGACTAAGTCCAATCATCTTTTTAGATCTATCTCTGTAAATCTTGATGCCCAATATGTACTGTGCTTCTCCTAGATCCTTCATCGAAACACATTTCCCAAGCCAAATCTTGACAGAGTTCAACATAGGAATGTCATTTCCGATAAGCAATATGTCGTCGACATATAATACTAGGAAAGCAATTTTGCTCCCACTGACCTTCTTGTATACACAAGATTCGTCCGCGTTCTTGATGAAACCAAAGTCACTGACTGCTTCATCAAAACGTATATTCCAGCTCCTGGATGCCTGCTTCAATCCGTAGATTGACTTCTTTAGCTTGCATACCTTTTTAGCATTCTTTGGATCCTCAAAACCTTCAGGCTGTGTCATAAACACAGTTTCTGTTAAAACGCCGTTTAAGAAAGCAGTTTTGACATCCATCTGCCATATTTCGTAATCGTAATATGCAGCGATTGCTAACATTATTCGAATAGACTTTAGCATTGCAACTGGTGAAAAGGTTTCATCGTAATCCACACCGTGGACTTGCCTGTAACCTTTCGCAACCAATCTAGCTTTGAAAACTTCAAGTTTCCCATCCTTGTCCTTTTTCAGTTTGAAAACCCATTTGCTTCCAATGGCTTGGTAGCCATCTGGCAAATCGACCAAATCCCATACTTGGTTTTCAGACATGGAGTCTAATTCAGATTGCATGGCTTCTTGCCATTGCTTGGAGCTAGGGCTCGTCATAGCTTGTTTGTAAGTCGCAGGTTCATCACTTTCAAGTAATAGAACGTCATAGCTCTCGTTCGTCAAAATACCTAAGTACCTTTCCGGTTGAGATCTATATCTTTGCGATCTACGCGGGGTAACATTTCTAGATTGACCATGATTCTCACCAGATTCTTCTAAAGATCTCTGAGTTTCATCCTGAATGTCATCTTGAGCATTCTCTAGAGTTTGTTGTTCGACTCGAATTTCTTCGAGGTCTACTTTTCTCCCACTTGTCATTTTGGAAATGTGATCCTTCTCCAAAAAGACACCATCTCGAGCAACAAACACTTTGTTCTCAGATGTATTGTAGAAGTAATACCCCTTTGTTTCCTTTGGATAGCCCACAAGGATACATTTGTCAGATTTTGGATGAAGTTTGTCTGAAATTAATCGTTTGACGTAAACTTCACATCCCCAAATCTTAAGAAAAGACACATTTGGAGGCTTTCCAAACCATAATTCGTATGGAGTCTTTTCGACAGCTTTAGACGGAGCTCTATTTATAGTGAGTGCAGCTGTATTTAGTGCATGTCCCCAAAATTCTAATGGAAGTTCGGCCTGACCCATCATTGACCTGACCATGTCTAGCAAGGTTCTGTTCCTCCGTTCTGACACACCGTTCCATTGTGGTGTTCCAGGAGGAGTCAATTCTGATAGAATTCCACATTCTTTCAGATGGTCATCAAATTCATAGCTCAGATATTCACCGCCTCTATCAGACCGCAGTGCCTTGATCTTCTTGCCTAATTGATTCTCTACTTCACTCTGAAATTCCTTGAATTTGTCAAAGGATTCAGACTTATGCTTCATTAGGTAGACATAACCATACCTACTGAAGTCATCAGTGAAAGTGATAAAGTAGCTGAAACCACCTCTAGCATTTGTACTCATTGGTCCACATACATCTGTATGGATTAAACCCAATAGTTCATTTGCTCTTTCTCCAACTTTAGAGAAAGGTTGCTTTGTCATTTTGCCAAGTAAACATGATTCGCATTTACCATAATCCTCTAAGTCAAATGGTTCTAGAATTCCTTCCCTTTGAAGTCTTTCTAAGCGTTTCAAGTTTATATGGCCTAATCGACAATGCCACAGATAGGTGAGATCTGAATCATCCTTTTTGGCCTTTTTGGTATTTATGTTATATACTTGTTTGTCGTGATCTAATAAATAAAGTCCATTGACTAATCTAGCAGATCCATAAAACATCTCTTTAAAATAAAACGAACAACTATTGTCTTTTATTATAAAGGAAAATCCCTTAGCATCTAAGCAAGAAACTGAAATGATGTTTTTAGTAAGACTTGGAACATGGAAACATTCTTCCAGTTCCAAAACTAGCCCGGAGGGCAACGACAAATAGTAAGTTCCTACAGCTAATGCAGCAATCCGTGCTCCATTTCCTACTCGTAGGTCGACTTCACCCTTGCTTAACTTTCTACTTCTTCTTAGTCCCTGTGGATTGGAACATAAGTGTGAGCCACAACCTGTATCTAATACCCAAGAAGTTGAATTAGCAAGTATACAGTCTATAACGAAAATACCTGAAGATGGAACGACTGTTCCGTTCTTCTGATCTTCCTTTAGCTTCAAGCAATCTCTCTTCCAATGCCCCTTCTTCTTGCAGTAGAAGCATTCGGATTCAGAAGTGGGTTGACTGACCTTCCTCTTTGCAGATTTGGCGCCAGTTTGCTTAGTTGGGCTGGCCTTGTTGCCACCTTTCTTAGCATTCCTCTTCTTTCCAGATTTCTTGAACTTGCCCCCACGCACCATAAGCACATCCTGCTTATCACTTTTGAGCGTCTTTTCAGCGGTCTTCAGCATACCGTGAAGCTCAGTGAGCGTTTTGTCCAGACTATTCATACTGTAGTTCAGTTTGAACTGATCATACCCGCTATGAAGAGAATGGAGGATGGTGTCTATAGCCATTTCCTGAGAAAATTGCTGATCCAGCCGACTCATATTCTCAATGAGTCCAATCATTTTGAGAACATGTGGACTTACGGGCTCGCCTTTCTTAAGCTTGGTCTCAAGAATTTGCCTATGAGTCTCGAATCTTTCGACTCGAGCCAGATCTTGGAACATGTTCTTCAACTCACTGATGATTGTGAAAGCATCTGAGTTGATGAACGTTTTCTGCAGATCCGCACTCATGGTGGCGAGCATTAGACATTTCACATCCTTGTTGGCATCAATCCAACGATTGAGGGCTGCCTGAGTGATCCCGTCGCCTGGAGCTTCGGGCATCGCCTCATCTAGGACATACTCCTTTTCTTCCTGCATAAGAACTATTTGCAAGTTCCTTTGCCAGTCAAGGAAGTTTTTCCCGTTCAACTTCTCCTTTTCGAGAATTGATCGAATGTTGAATGAATTGTTGTTTGCCATATTAAAAACTACAATTGAAAAGAATAAACAAATAAATAACCATTCACAGTTTCTCTTAATAAACTTAAATTCTAGCATTCATGCATAATTCAATGTTTATTAAGCATTTTATTCAAGTTATGTGTTCCGGCAGGTGTGAATAAAATGATTCCAAGATCCTAAAATCATTGAAGAACTAAGCACAGTTTGTCGACTTAATCCTAGAACATCTTAGGTAAGCAAAAGCCTTTTGCTAATAGTCTAGAAACTATTCTTGGTTGATAGGTACGTCTAAGAACTTATTAGGTAAACCTATCGAATTTGCCACGACATAAAAGGACTCCTTACTTATATCGTTGAGTTTCACCAAAACTAACATGTACTCACAATTATTTGTGTACCTTGCCCCTTTAGGACCAATAAGTAACACCTCGCTGAGCGAAAACTATTACTAGATTGATGTAAAGGATATCCAAGCAAGTGTATATTTTGGCATGGCACCTTTTAACTCAATTTTTAAGTTTGGAACTTAAGGCTCTTACTATGTTGGTTAGATTTTAAGTGAACTAAAATCCTTAATCATGCAACATAATCAAGCTTTTGATCTCATGCATTTTAAGACATATTTAAAGCAATAAATAACTTAAAACATGCATAAGATATTTGTGATCTAGTATGGCCCGACTTCATCTTGAAGCTTTGACTTCAAAGTCCGTCTTGAAAATCTCCGTGGGAGGCACCATTTTCTTCAAATAGGATAAGTTATAACTAATTACAACTATTTGATGGTACGCAGACCATATTTGAATTGAAAAACAACTTTGGTACTTTAGACCAATTACATTCAAATTAATGGTACGCAGACCATATTTTCTATCCTATTTGGGCCATACTAGTCACTTCATAACCTGCAAAACAGTACATATACAATATATACCATTCACCCATTCATTATCATGAATGGCCCACATAGCTGGTTAGATAAACACATTATGCATCACGTAAACATTTGCAGCAATTAATCAAGGGCACCAATAATCTACCAATTATTCAGTCCTTATTAATTCTAATCGAGTTGTTTTAACCTTAAGGATTTGTAGACCTAATCAAGAGTTTATGACTAAAAGCACTCCCACTCAAACCAATAAATTCATATGCTTTACTAATTTTAAACATAAAATTGTATTTCTAGTCTAACCGGAAACATACAAATTTAATTAAAATTTAAAGCTCATATAAATTTATAATTGAATCCAAAAAATTTAATTTTAATTTCAGTCACATTTAAATTAATTTATGATTTTAATTTTAGTAAAATAATTAGAATAAATGCCATTTATTATAATTATAATATTCAAAATTAAAATCCAAGAAATTAATTCAAATTATTAATTTTAAAATCAATTAAAAATTACGTGAACTGAAATTTTCAAATTAAACATTCAAAACGATCTAATCGTAACGCAAACACCCTACGCGTTGCACGCCCATGGGCTGTACGCACACAGCCATTGCTGGCCATGTGCGCGCAGCCCATGCGCTCGTTGCATAGCTGCTGCTGTCCCATACGCAAGCCTCCGCACAGCGCCCACCGCACGCGAGCTATCGCTCGCAGCGCGCGCGCGTTACCGCGCTCGCTGGTGCGCGCGAGCCATCGCTCGCTGGGGCGCTGCATCGCTCGCTGGCGCGCGAGATCGCTCGCTGGTGCGCGCGAGCCATCGCTCGCTGGGGCGCTGCATCGCTCGCTGGCGCGCGAGATCGCTCGCTGGTGCGCGCGAGTGATGCTGGGCGCAGCGCTCGTGGCACGCGAGCTTGCGCTCGCTGCGCACGAGGCTGCGTGCTGTTGTGCGAGGCAGCGCGCGCTGTGGCGCAGCTCGCTTGCTGCCCACACGCGACTGCCTTGGCTCGCCCCTCGCCCATGCCCATCCGTTCATTGCTCGTGGCACACGACACAAGGCAGGGCTGCTGCCTTGTGCTCGTGCACTACGCCCTTGCTCATTGCATTCGTGCCGCACGGGCGACGAGCTCCCTTGCTCGTCGTCGCATGCCCGCATTATACAACACCCTTTAAGGGTAACACGAAGCGTCCATTGCTTCGTGCGTGCAAGTTATTTGAACGAATCGCATAAAATTTAAAATTTATATTTAAAATTAATGACAAATTAATAAATAATATTAATTTCATAATTTTAGGGCGAAAAAATCGAAAATTTATTATCCAATTGATTTCCGATTGATATGGATTCAAGTCTAGGTCATAAAAATTTAAAATTTATCGTAAATTTACAATTTTTATGGTGGTTTTTAATCATAGGTTTCTAATTAAATTACAATTAATTATGAAAATCAAATTAATTCTAAATTATTCTAATTTTCAACAAATTAATCATAATTACAAATTAGATTGCATAATTAACAAGACTAGGCATTCAAACTTGTTAAACATATGCAATAGGTCAATCAAAAATTCAAGATTTATCAACAAGAATCGCAAATATTTAATTTAACATCTTAAATTTACGAAATTTTGCATTCGAAAAACTAAAACCTTCGAAAAGTCATAGTTAGGCTTCGAATTTGAGAATTCTGGGTTCGGCAGAAAAATACTATTTTTGTCAAAATTTTAGAATGCCTTTTACATGCGGAATTGACACAAAAATCACTCAATTCGGATGAGTAATGAAGAAACTGCCGAAAAACTGCGTACGTATAATTAAATAAACGCAATTTGCAACTAATTAACAATTACGAAAATTAATCACCCCTTTTAATTCTTGCAAATTTGTAATATTTAACCATGTTCATGCAATTTAGATTATGAAAATAATAAGGGGCTCGTGATACCACTGTTAGGTTATGATACATATGACATTACATAGATCATGCGGAAACAACCATTAACCCAGGAAACATATTATTTACACATAATCATTTAGCATAGTTTAGATGCATACTCTTTGTTGCGTGCCTTCCCTAGCTGCGCCCGAACCGAACAAGAACAAGTCTTTTAGGACTCCAAGTGTCGTCCCTCCGTAGAAAGTCCACAGCACGTCCGGATCCGCATTAAGATTGACCAACTAGAATCGCCCTTAAGGTACTCAGAAAATTCGGCACTTTTGGGGCAAGATGGGTGTTTGAATTTTCTCTCAAAAAACTCACTTTTGAATACTTTGAAACTTGTGTATAAATTATGACCCCTAGGCCTTTATTTATAGAGTTATGGAAAAGGAATCGTAATCCTAGTAGGATGCGAATTAATTGGAATTAGAATTCTACATGAATTCTACTTAATCAATTTATCCAATAGGAATAGACATTTAATCACACACTGACTCTTGCAGATTCAGGAATCTCGCATGAGCTCAAACTCACACACACACGGCAGCCACAAGGGCTGCCCACGCATGCGAGCAGCAGCCCACGCAGCGCGGCCCACTCATGCGTGGCCTTGTGCGCGCTGGGCTGTGGCGTGCGTGCTTGCTGGGCGATGGCCTGGCTTCGTGCTGGGCCTTCGTCCGGCAGGCCTCGTCCGATGCTAATTCGTACGATACGCTTCCGATTAAAATTCCATTTCCGGAATCTATTTCCGATACGAACAATATTCAATATTTCCGATTCCGGAATTAATTTCCGTTTCGAACAAATATTTAATATTTCCGTTTCCGGAATTATTTTCCGATTCCGGTAATATTTCCGATTCTGACAATATTTCCGTTTCCGGCAATATTTCCGATTCTGGTAATATTTCCATTTCCAACAATATTTTCCGATACGTACCATGTTTCCGTTTCCGGCAACATCTACGACTTGGATAATATTCATATTTCCGATACGATCCATATTTCCGTTTCCGGCAATATCATCGTTTCCGGAGTATTCATTTCTTGCCTGTGACGATCTTAGCTCCCACTGAAACCAAGATCCGTCGGTTCCGAATATTCATAGATGGAGTATTTAATGCCATTAAATACTTGATCCGTTTACGTACTATTTGTGTGACCCTACGGGTTCAGTCAAGAGTAAGCTGTGGATTAATATCATTAATTCCACTTGAACTGAAGCGGCCTCTAGCTAGGCATTCAGCTCACTTGATCTCACTGAATTATTAACTTGTTAATTAATACTGAACCGCATTTATTAGACTTAACATAGAATGCATACTTGGACCAAGGGCATTATTTCCTTCACGAGCGCACGCGTGCGGGCGCCCTCGTGGCTCCGTGCGTGTGTGTTTGTGTCCATGCACAATTCCTAAATCTATTAGGATTTGGTGTATGATTAAATTCCTATTCCTATTAGGATTATTTAATTAATTAGAGTCCTTGTAGGATTCTAAGTTTAATTAAATCGTATCCTACTAGGATTCCAATTCCCTTTCCAAACTTCTATAAATAAGGGCCTAGGGTCATAATTTATAAATACGATTGAAGTATTCAAAGGGTAAGTTTTTGAAAGAAAATTCAGCCATACACTTGCACAACAATAGCCGAAAATTCCTAGCACCTTAAGGGCGATTCTAGTTGGTCAAACTTGAGGCGGATCCGGACGTACTGTGGACTATCTACGGAGGGACGACATTTGAAGTCCTAAAGACTTGTTCTTGTTCGGTTCGGGCGCAGCTAGGGAAGGCACGCTACAAAGTGTATGCATCTATATTATGCTAAATGATTATGTGTAAATAATATGTTTCCTGGCATTAAGGTTTTCCGCATGATTTATGTTTTGTCATATGTATCATAACCTAACATCTTGGAGTATGTCAGGGGGGAGACCAATCGTGGAGAGATTAGAGTTTCTGGGAGGTGAGTTGCAGGGGTGGAGTAGGGAGAAGTTTGATAACTTGGGGAAGCAAGTTCAGGAAACCGAAAAGAAGCTGCATGTAGCCTAGGCCCTTCCGATTTCCGATGAGTCAGTCACTGAATGTCTGCTACTGGAGAAGAAATTAGAGGACCTGTACGAGAAGCAGGAGGCATACTGGTACCTGAGGTCGAGGGTGGCAGAAATAAAAGATGGTGATAAAAACACCAAATATTTTCATCACAAAGCTTCTCAAAGAAGGAGGAGGAACGAGATAAAGGGATTGAGGGACGAAACGGGGAAGTGGTGCACGGAGGAAGAGGAGATGGAAGTAATTGTTCAGAAATTCTACTCGGCTTTATTCACTTCGTCGTCTCCAACTATGTCTGATTGTGACGCAGTTTTGGAGGCCTGCCAGCCTTCTATTTCGACGTCACACAACGAGGATCTTCTTAGGGAGTATACGAAGGAGGATGTTCGTGCAACCCTTTTCTCCATGCACCCGTGCAAAGCTCCTGGCCCTGACGGTATGCACGCCATGTTTTACCAACGGTTTTGGCATATTGTGGGTGATAATATCAGTAACCATGTCTGTAACATTCTTCATGGAATATGCTCTCCGAGGAAAATAAACAACACCAATGTAGCCCTCATTTCGAAGGTGAAATCTCCTACCTCGATGACGGACTTCCGGCCAATAGCCCTTTGCAACGTTCTTTATAAAATTGCTTCTAAAGCAATTGTGATGAGACTCAAATCCATCCTGCCAGAGGTGATTTCGGAGAACCAAAGTGCCTTTGTCCCGGGACGTTTGATCACTAACAACGCCTTAATTGCACTCGAGCTATTCCATACAATGAAAAGGCGTAGCAAGGGGAGGAAAGGCACCATCGCGATGAAATTGGATATGAGTAAGGCGTATGACAGGGTTGAGTGGACGTTCCTGGAGCGTCTGCTTCTCAGGCTGGGGTTTGCGGAGAGATGGGTTAAAGTGGTGATGGACTGTGTGTCCACGGTGTCGTATTCCTTCATCATCACGGCCAAGATGGGGGTTCTGTGGTTCCAACCAGGGGTCTTTGGCAGGGCGACCCCCTCTCTCCCTATTTATTTATTTTGATTGCGGATGCCTTTTCAGGGATGATCAATAAGGCCGTGGAAAGTGGTGATATCCATGGTGCTCGGGCGAGCCGGAATGGACCGGCTGTCTCACACCTTCTCTTTGCCGACGACATTCTGCTTTTTGCTAGAGCCAACCGAAGGGAATGCCAAAAGATTGTTGATATCCTCAACATTTATGAAGCAGCTTCCGGGCAAAAAATTAATTATGATAAATCGGAGGTCTCTTTTAGCAAAGGTGTTTGTGAGTCAAGGAAAGGGGAGTTGTTAGATATTTTGAAGATGAAGCAGGTTGATGAGCATGCTAAGTACCTCGGCATTCCAACGATAATTGGAAGGTCAAAGAAATCAGTTTTTGCGGCCCTAAAAGATCGAATTTGGAAGAAACTCCAAGGTTGGAAAGAAAAATTATTGTCTAGAGCGGGGAAAGAGGTGTTGATAAAGTCGGTCATTCAAGCAATCCCGACCTATATTATGGGGATTTACAAGCTTCCGGTTGGTGTTATCCAGGAAATCCACTCCATGATCGCTCGGTTTTGGTGGGGCAGTTCAGGTACGGAGAGGAAAGTCCATTAGAAGAGCTGGGATTTTTTGTGTTCTCCTAAGTGCATTGGGGGAATGGGGTTTCGGGATTTGGAGGTGTTTAATCTGGAGCTACTTGGAAGGCAGGCCTGACGCATCTTTCATCACCGCATTCTTTACTTGTGCGTGTCATGCAGGGCAAGTACTACCCAAATGGTGATTTTCTGGAGTCTTACCGCGGTCCTGCAAGCAGCTTTGCGTGGCGGAGCATCTGGGCAGCCAAGGCCTTGCTAAAAGAGGGGCTGATATGGAGAGTGGGAGATGGTAAGAGCATAAATATATGGCATGACCAATGGGTGGCTGATGAAAGCGGGGGGCATATCACGTCTTCCCCTAACGCAGCCATAGAGCAAGTGTGCGAGCTCATTGATCAAGATTCGAAAGAATGGAGGTATGACCTGATTTCAAAGTTTTTTAATGACAGGGATGAGAGGTGCATCCTTGCTATTCCCATCAGCGACAGGATGCCAAAGGATGTGCTGACTTGGGCCTTCTCGAATGACGGTTTATATTCCGTTAAAACTGCCTACATGCTTGGCAAATCATGCAATCTAGATGATATTCACGCAGCCTGGTTAGAAATATGGAAACTAAATGTTACCCCCAAAGCAAAGCATTTTGTTTGGAGGGTATGCACGGGTACCTTGCGAGTCCGCGCTTTGCTGAAAACCAGACACCTGTCAGACGTTGACGGCTGCCCGTTGTGCCCTGATACGGTGGAGACCCTTAACCATGCTCTATTTGAGTGCCGTAGCGTGTGCAACCTATGGAAGGATAGTGGGTATGAGGTCCTGCTCCGTAACTCTAATTCTCTCCCTTTTGGGGATCTGATTGTAGCATGGTCGAAGGAAGAAGCAAAGGTTTGCCAGATGGGTGTGTTCTTGTTGTGGAGTATTTGGAATCGAAGAAACGACAAAATCTTCAATAACAGGGAGACACCACACAACATACTGCTAGAAAGAGTTTGGAAACTAACCGAGGATTTCAACAGCTACAACCAACGTATCTATGGGGCTGTTCTCACCCCTGCTGCACGCAGCCCCAATACTTGGCGTCCACCTCCGCAAGATGTTGTCAAACTGAACTGTGATGCTGCTGTGATAGACAATGGATGGGTGGGGATGGGCGTGGGTGGCCAGGAATGAGAAAGGGGATGTTCTGCTCGCAGCTACAAGGAGGACGAGAGCTCGTTGGGAACCCATCCTTGCGGAATGCAAGGTTGTGCTTGCTGCTGTCAAACTCGCAAAGAAGTACAACATGAGGAAGGTCATTGTTGAAACTGATAGCCAGGTGGTGATCTCAAGGCTAACCAAAGCTACGGTCTATCTTGCTGATTTAGATTCGATTCTCGAAGATATTATGCATCATTGTTCTTACTTTGATTTTATTGTATGGTATCATGTTCGGAGGGATGGTAATAGTGTAGCCCATCACCTCGCTAGATTAGTGCCATTTGGTGTTGAACAAGTATGGATTAATCACAGTCCTTGTGAGGCTAGCTCGTACGTCCTTAAGGACAAACTCTCGTTTGATTAATAAAATGCACTAATCTTTGACCTCAAAAAAAATTTATAATAATTAAAAAATTTGTGACTTATGGCTCTAGTATAACTCTTCTCGTAAGATAATTGTGAAAAAGTTGCCGCTTTTAAGCCATTGTAGGTCATTACACGTGGCAAGCAGGTAAGACCCTTACTAGAATAATAAACCACGACGTGGCAAAGAAAGCAGATGCCACGTACGTTTAATTCGAATAACCCTATCGATTAAATAAATAAATAAATTCCATGTCCAATCCTTGAACTATGTTGTTCGACAGTATCCGAAGTTCAAAATTAAGACAATCAATCACCATTAATTGATCTCAACACATATACAGAAAGTGGCCGGAGTTGGAAAATGGCGTGTAAAAGAACAGCAAATAAGATGGTGGTGGTGTTGTGTGTGGTGGTGGTGGTTGTGATGACGGTGGCGGCGATAGTGGTTACAGAAAACGGCGGTGTCGAGGAGACGATTGCTCATCTTTGGACTGAAAAGGTAACAAAAGAAAACAGTGATGATGTAAAAGAGGTTTATAATGAAGCGAAGCATAAGGTTGAGGAAGCTTATGATGACTTGGTGACTAAAAATGGATTTACTGAAAAGGCTAAGGCTGAGTATGCGGCGGCTAAAGAGCAAGTTTCCGATACTGCTGGTGAGGTTGGTGCTAAGATGCGCCACTGTATTAACCAACAAGCCTTTTGTCATTAAAGGGTAACTTATAGATAAATCTATGAGTGTGGTTGTTTAGTTAGTTCTTCGACTAGTATTTTACGAGTTTAATTTCTTAATTCGAGTATTAAGGTATTTTACATGGTATTACCGGTTGTATATTACACGAGTTAAAAGTTATTGAAATTTAATATTATTCATATGTGAGTTTTCCTACGTTGCAGAAAGAGGAGTAAGTAATATCTTAGAAGTTTGTGAAGCTACACGGCTTACACCTATCGTCAATTGATTTTGGTATGAAATCTTTATTGGACTTATAAATGAATTATATTATTTTGTTCCTTATTGATTGTCCAAGTCTAGTTTATATTATTTTTGAGATTTAATATGGTATCAGAGCTCACGTTTATTATATAGGCATTTCATAACTAGACATTTATAAGCCAATTGTTAAAGGATTTTTGTTGGATATACATGAGAGCTTTAACACATTATGGACGTATGGTGTCCTCTATATTCTAAGGACACTCAGGTTATTGAGATCTAATGTTATTCCTATATTAGTTGTCCCATATTTGAACAAAGAAATAAAAAATATTACCTTATAAAATTTTGGAGTACTTAAGAAAGAAAAGAAAAAAAATCACCTTATAGCTTTTGGGACACTTTCACAATTACTCGATGGAGCGTAAAATAATTGATGTTACGTTATCAGAAGTGCTCACATACAAGAGGGTAAACATACATTAACATATTTTTGGTAATGCTGATAAATGATAATTAACCATGCGATTGCTTTGTTAATAGTAAAGAGTGATATTTCCTCCGTTTATATTAATTAATCTATTTCTTTAGACATATTTGTAATTAATGTATGATTTCAAAGACAGTAGCTTTCAAACTCTCCTTAATTTCCTTCAAAAATGTGACAGACCTAAAAGAACAAAAAATCCATCATCTAATCCTATCATAAACATACATTGAAATGAATTTGCCAAGTGAACTTCACAAAATCCTATATGATTGTAATTATATTTTTAAGTATAAACCACCAAAATAAACGCTAAAATGAAAATGTGTCCGCTAATAAGAAAGGGAGGAAATATAACAAGTTGTCAAATTCTCCTTAATTTCCTTCAAAATGTGATAACCCAAAAGAATTATAAAATCCATCATCTAATCCAAAAAAACAAAAATTAGATTATGGGAAATGATATACTCATCTACTCATCTATCTTATAAACCTAAGAATACACTAAATTTTAATTAATTAAGCTTAATTATTCACAAAGCTTAATTAATTACTCAATTTTTTTTTTGAGGGAGTTAATTACTCAATTAATTAAACTAAACTTGTTTCTTTTTCATGGCTTGCTTATTATTATGCATCCAAACCTTGAAAACTTGCCTCTTAACACCCACATCATGACAAAACTCCTGCACTTCAACATTATTTTGTTTCTGAATCTTCCACCCAATCTTCTCCGCAAATTCCACCATCTTATCTTTCTGTTCTTGATTGAATTTCGTCCGAAACCTCTTCTTATTATTATTACCAACTAATAATCCATACTGTTCTCCGTCGTAATCGAAATTCCCGGCTCGATACGCGTTGAGTTCATCGCTTGAGGATTCCGCCGCCGCTCTCCCGCCACCGAACGCCATCATAATCGGCGGTCGAGGGTGGTGGTGGTGGGGGTGTGTGAAGTTGTTGTTGGTATTATTATCATTATTATGTGGCCGAATTGGTGGTTGAAGAAGATCGTTTTTGTGGTATTTGCTGAAAGAAATGTAACAGTTTGCTGTAGCCGTGGAAGCTGGCGGCAGTGGTAAAAACTGTCCCGCTACCGCTTCCGCCGCCGTGGTGGGGTCACCTTCCACCACCCGTTTGTGGAAATTCCGGTGACAATCGCACACCGCACACTTGAGGGCTTCCCCCTCGCCAGATGGCATGAACTCGCCACACCCGTCAACCACGTGGCTTCCTAGATGAGCCGCGTGGTTTCTCTGACATTCCCGGTACCGGATCATCTCCTCTCTCGGGTTCGGGTTCGGGTTCGGGTTCGGGTTCGGATCTAGGGTTGGAGTTGAAGCTTTTTCTTCTCCTCTGTCGTCTCGAGCTGACACTATAATTAAAGATGGAGGATTATTGTGGATGAAGAAAGAATTAGAGTGAATTGGCTTCATTCTTCACTTCCATTCAAATCAAATCCAAAAAGATTAAAGGGTTAATTAATTTCCTTATCTATATTTAATGGAGAAATTCTATATTTGGGTATGGAATGGATATAGATATGGATAGTAATGGTTGATTATGGATGATAAATGAGGAAAGAAAATGTGATTTTGATATGAATGGGTGCTTAATCCACTAACCCCATATGCCCTAATTTGAAAAGGGCATTTGGATTAGTGGGTTAGGAAAAGGATTTGATGGGGATGATTGATCACTCAATAAACTCCAAAGATAATTAGTTATTTCTTATATATATAACTAATTTTGATTTAGGGAAAAGAAAAAGAGCCTTAAAATTAGTGGTAAGACAAGATGTGATTGTAAATTTCAAATTTGTAATTGGTAAGAAGGGTTGATGAGGAAGGAATTGAAGGGGATGGGGGAGCACTAGTACAAGAAGGTGTAGCACTGAACAACCGACAATAGCATGTTCTTCCTCCCCCACGGCCTGCAAAATGGTCCAATTTCTTAATTATTGCTCTCACAACTTACACTTTTTTCTCCCCAAACCAAAACCAAAACCAAACCCCCCAACTCCAACTTTGTAGTACTCGGTGTACCTTTTCTTTCTTGTGTGTAATAGTGTTGTAACCTTGTAAACAGCCAGTGATGTAGACGAGAATCGATCTTAGATTGTAGAGTATACAGAAACGTCAGTGATGTAGACGAGATTCGATCTTAGATAATAGGGTATAACACTATATGCGGAGTACTGGATACGAAATGATTGGAGTTGTGGGACAACACCTTTGCTTGCTTCCGGTTATGTTGACGAGATTCGATCTTAGATCATATGGTATACGAGAATAAAGCTTACAAAAGAGGCGGGAGCCGTGGGACAAGACCTTTGCTTGCTTCCAATCTCCTTGTACACTCTCTCTCTCTATCACACACACACAAAAACAAAAACAAAACTTGTAAATTAGGAAGATTAATTATGGTGGAATAATATGATTAGCTAAGCTAATAGGTTTTAAAACAGGTGAGATTTAGATTAGAAGAAGAGTGTGTTGAAATTTGGGGAGAAAGGGTTGAATTAAGGGTGATGAAGAAAAAGAGGGAAGTATATTGGTTGGTCCACAAAGCAAAACAGGAAAATTGTCAGATTTTGTGTATGGGGTGTGCCTGGACTACTTAATTGCCTGCAACTCCACTCATTCTCTTGACCATAATTTTTAAAGTAAGAATATTATTAACCCCTTTCTCTCTCTACCGACCTCTTAACTTTCTCTTTCTAGTTTATGTGGTTGATTAGAGGTGTGAATGAGATAATTATGATTGTCATGTACACAGTAAGATTAGGAATGTAGGCATGCTGTTTAATTTAACTGTTTGAGGGAAAATATAAGTAATCTGGTCCTGTCTAGTAATTACTCCCTCCGTCCCGGAATACTCGACCCGGTTTGACCGGTACAGAATTTAAGGGACTTGAATTGACTTATTTAATTTAATAGGTAGTAGTTGATAGTGGGGTATTATTTTAATGTAGTTAGTGGGGGGTGGGTTAAGAGGTGGGGTTGGGGGAGAGTAGGGGTTGAATTTTTAATTATTTTTTGTATGGAGTAGGGGGTAGGTGGGTTAATAGGGGTGGAGTGAGAAATAATATAATATTGGTAGAATATTTCCATATTTAGAAACAGGTCAAGTATTAAGGGACGGCTCGATAAGGAAAACAGGTCAAGTATTCCGAAACGGAGGGAGTAGTTGTTACGGAGTAGTTGTTATTTGTAGGGTGTGTAAAAATATCCGATCCGACAATCTGATCATTCGACCCGAAATTTTGGATATCTTATCCGGTTTTAAGATTTCGGATATTCGAAAAATTTAGTTTAAAAGGCAATTGTTTTTTTAATTTTTTAAAATCCGAATAGTTTTCGGATTTTCGGATCTCCTATCACAAATATCCGATTCGAAAAATCCGGATATCCGAAACTTTAGGATCAGATTCGGATCACATTTCCCTGATCCGAAAATTTCGGATATCCGAAATTGAACATCCCCAGTTATTTGTTAGTGGTTAGTGGTTAAATGGTTGACTGGCTGTTAGTTATTTGTATTAGCCGGTCTGACTAGTTGATTGAATTAGATTTATGTAATGTGTTTGATAAGTTAACTATTAGCTATTAACTATTTAATACATAAAATGACCATTAAAGATATTGATATAAAATAATGTAGGTCACTATGTTGGTCTGCTGACTGCTGGTAAATATTTGTAATTTCAAACAATGTTAGGATAAAGTTGTTATTTTACCCCTAATTCAAAATAACTCGTATACTTCATATGACGTTTTTTCGAAATTAGATTTCCATCCCTTAACTCTTTTCTAAACTTCTCCCATTAACTTTTTCAAAAAAAAACTTGTTTTGTTTTGCTTAAAATTCACGAAATTAAAATAAACTATGATAAAATAGGTTCATAAGAAAACAAGGTCTACTCAAATATATTTTACAGGTTCGTGAAAAATAAGGTCTGTACTATACGGGTTTGAGTTACAAATGAATAAGTTCAGATGAGTGAAAATCATGTAAATAGTATGCAAGTGCAACGCTTTTAATTTGCAAGGATCAAAGATTGAAGAAATGATATGGCAATTGCCTGGGGTTTTTCTTTTTGGAGGGTCCTATAAAATGTTGCATTAGGAGTCATAATCGAACATAGAAGCAAATTAGGGGATGATTAGATCACAAATATCGAATATCTTGTTTAATACAGTAATAGATATTGTAAGAGTTCATAAAACAATTCTAAGCTATTTTCATCCATAAGGAGTACCTCTTGTAAGTAAGCTAGGGTCTCTTTATACTTTCATAACTATTGGGAAGTTTTGGGAGGTAGTGAGGTTGTGATATATTGATAAGTTAAAATAAGTGAAATTTGGGTGAATAGAACACTAACTTACAATGATAATTTGTAAAAGGTGATTAGGTCTGCGACCATATTACAGCTAAACTTAAGTTCTTATGCTCTAATAAGATCAATAGTTTAAGGCTTCGTTTTGTTCATCTTATTTCAGGAAAGATAAGTTTAGTCAAGTACATATAATATAAGTTCATAAAAAAAAAATAGTGTTATCCAAGTACAATTTATAAACAAGAGCAACATCAAGAGGGTCTTGGGTTAAGACTTTTTCTTATATGTCATATCAGCTTTCCACTAATATTTAATTAATTAAATTTTGTTGAAGACATCTCCAGCCTCGTCAAAAATTAGCTCTTCACCCCCTCAAACTCATTTAAACATCCCAATTAATATAACACTTTTTTTTTATTATTATTTAACTCATATCGAGTCTTAGTTTTTCAAGACTCGATTTAAGACTTTGTTAAGACTAATCCGCTTTAATGTTAACAAAATGTTATGTATGATCTTAAGACAAGGTAGAACATATGTCATGTTTGCAAAATTCAAGTCTTAAGACTTAAAGATGATATTCTAAATAAGTTATGATAAATTCAGATAAAATAAGTTTAGAAAAAATAAGTAAAAATCAGATGAATAGAACGATACTTAGATTATAAAAACAAGTCAACATTCAACTTTACTATATTTGTAGTTGAGCTTGTCGTTTAGCCAAGAAATAGAAGGGTTAATCAACTACATAACCCTAGTTTAGCAAGTAAAAATTGTTATTAAGGTGTGATGATTAAGGTTAATTAATTAAATAGTCCAATAGATAAGCCCTCACCGCCCCTTATGAGTTATGACAGGCAATGTCCAATAGATTACATATAAATCCCAAAATAGTACTTAAGTTCAATGTATCTTTGCTTTTAATCTACCTAGATTTGTCAAATAAGGAAACATTATGGTGAAGTAATTTTTTTAATTTTGGGAAATCTGAGATATTATTATAAAAATACTTACTTTAGTTATATGATTAATTTAAATATAAAGTCCCACAAAAAAATTAATTTAAATAAAAAAGTTGTATTATTGTCATGAAAGATCGTAATCCTAAAGATTAAAGGGGAATCAATCATTAAATTAATAAATTAATTAATTTGACGAATATCTTTGTGTGTTTGTTATGGGTTTGATTATCCAACCGAACTACGCGTCGTAAGGGCATCCACAAGGTTGCACTTCAAATTTGGACCGTTTATGTTCAAATTATTATAATAATGTTGAAATAAAGAGAAGGTACTTTTAACAAATTTACATATTAATTGCCTTCTTGGTCCCTAATTGATGTGGTTGATCAATATAATTAGAAAGTGACTAAACAATGTGGATGATTAATGACTTAATGGCCTGTTGGGAATCATGAATTTCATTTGAAATTCTGGATTTGAGCCTAATAACTTGTTTGGCTAATTCAAGAATTTGAATTTGTATTTGGCCCAAATTCAGTGTGAAAATATCTAGTTTTAACCATCGTGACTAAGTTTTGTATTCATTTGTGCCTCGAAGCTAGGTTTTACAATTATTTGTTTTTTTTTTCGAAAATGATAAAGGTCGCAACATGCGACATTTAAGACGTGTCACAATTATGACATGGCATGTTTACGTGTCATGATTTAAATTGGAAACTGAAATATTTAACTTATATATAACCTATTATATATATACAAAAAAGGTGGAAAAATTTTAATATTCTAATTTGTTTCCTTTTTTATATCGACTACCTTATTTACATATTTTCATAGTAAAAATATTGTATTGGTAGTAAAAATATTCGGATGACGCATACCCTACGTGGCGCCTATATGTACCAATTAAACTGCGACACATAAGATTGCGACAACTAAATATTGTCGCAACTTGCGACCTTTATCATCACCCTTTTTTTTTTGACATTCAAGAAAAGTACAGGAAAAAGAACTAAAAAAGAAACAAAACTAATCAGGCTCTCTAGCAAAAGTAGCCCTAGAAAATCCCTCTTGAACTCCATTCCTAGCACGATTATGCGCCTCCTGCACCTGTTCTCGAGTAACCTTATAAATAACGCACCTCAGAAAAATCTACTCAGTTGTCGTATCCTGTCAATCTTCCACTGCTGATGAATATCCTGTGTTTGATGCTGTTGTAAAGACGAGACTAGGACAGAAGAGTCAGTTAAAATTAAGACTGAGTCAATCGAACAAGAGATAGCTCATTACATTCCATTATTTGTTACAAAACACAATTTTTATTACACCAAAATAAACGATTCATAACTTTTATATCGGAAATGTAACAAGGGATGTTAAGTTTTATATCCATCTAGTTAGTTAATTGGCCATAATTTGTATATTTAAATACTCATGTGGTTGTTTGGTCGATAATTCGATATACTTCTATACGAAAATATATTTCCTCGGATATAGTTCAAGCCCTTATTTGATTAACAATATGGGAATTGAAGTCAAATGAAAATGGAGGATTTAACTAATCTACCCTTGTAAAGGTAAGAGCATTCCCAATAATAAGTTAATTGTTAAATTAGTTTGTCATGCCAACTAAGATTTTAAGCAAATTTATTTTCTAGCTAGTTTATGCTCAATGACAAGCTAATTTACCGAACTAGCTTACTATTAAATTATGTTCAGTTTTCAACTAATCATTTAATTTAAACTTTATTTTAATTAAAACTTGCATTCCAATTTGACAGATTTTTTCCAAGGTAATTTATTAAATCACTCCAATGGTTAAGCTACTAGCTTGAGACTTTTGCAAATTACAAGCAAGTCATAACTACAACCATTGGAGATGCTCTAAACAAAACTTTCCGTGGATTTTTACGGGTACTTGTATGTTCCTCTAAAGTATGTTCCTCTAAAGTATTTTCTTCGTCTTTTTATTGATATACTTTCCTTTTGGGGAAAAAAAAATTCTTACTTCCCCCGTCTCAATTTAATCGTCACTCTTATGTCAATGACCTACTAATACTTTAAAATTTTTAATTAACACTGTAGGCATGGAAAATTCGTTAATGTGACACGGATATTATTTGGGTCAAGTTAAAATATTGACTCGGTAATTATTTGACGGTCGATGAAATTATTAATTTGGTTATACGAATTAATTTCTACACATTTTGGTTATTTTAAATCAATTCATTTACGGTTAAAATCCAATAAAATGGATCAAGAGTATTTAATGCGTCATGACTACCAAGTCCAGTTTAAAAGCCCAGTGTGCATCAAAACCCTAAAATCCCCTCCACTCTATAAATAGGGTAACTTACCTCATTTTTAAAGAGAGGAAAAACTAACGGCAAACCTAAAATTTTTAAATCTCTCTCTGCCAGTCAAGTCACAACTCCCTCCCTATAAAAGGAACATCAAGCATTCAAACGATGTGCAATTCCATTCTAGAAGATAAACCTTGGAGGAGATCAAGCCTGAAGGCCCTTATTCAAGAAGATCAAAACTCGTTCGTGAGCAACATCAAATCGACATCTAATCAACCCGGTGGAAGAAGAACAACAAGCACACAAAACTGATGTGTCGTTCTATTCTACATAAACATCCTTGAGCGAGATCAAGCCCGAAGGCCCTCATTCAAGTACAAATCAAATCAGTCTGTGAGTCAATTCAAAATCAAAGTGAAGATCGAATCAGAGGAGCAGATATTAGAGATTGTACCAAGAAACTTCAAAATCAATAAAAATATATTTTGTTCACGTTATTTTGAGTTTATTATTTTGCAGACTTGAAATTTGTGTTTACAAATTTGGCACGCCCGGGGGGACAATTTCTACCTCTCATCTCTTTCTCCACAATCAAAATACGCATGGCGATGAAGAAACAAGATCTAATCATGGCGGCCAAGAAAAGGTCCATTCGATTTGATGATACAGCCTTGTCGTCGCTAATGAACCCGGAAGGTGGATACAAAAGCAACAAGTTTTTCCCTCCAACATCAATCCATGGTCCGTCAAAAGAGACAAAAAAATGGAGCAGTCCAAGGTCCGTCACCTGATCCAAAAAATGGAGCGGTTCAAGGTCCTTCATATGATCCAAGCAATGGAGCGGTCCAAGGTCCGTCACAAGAGGAGCGGTCCAATGTCCGTCACAGGAGCCAAGCAGTGGAACGATCCAAGGTCCGTCACAGGAGTCAAGCAATTGGGGAATAGACGTCGTCGTTGTAAATGTCATAGAGATTGAAGCAAACATAATTGAGGAAGAATTGGCGAATATGAAGAAGATGCTTGAAAAACTTGTCAAGGACGACGAAGAAAAGGGATTCCAAATCAAACGCCAAGACGAGCAAATTGCCAATTTTTTAACAAGAAGCTTGAAAAATGTCCCATTGGCAAAAGATACAAAATTGTTGAAAACGAAAGTCCAAGCAAGGAAGGAGAAGAAAGCCCATGGTGATTTGGTCCAGTTCCAACAAATTCAAGATATGATAGCCAAAACTATCAAACACCAACTTGATGGAAATCCTGACGGAGTGGCCATTGCATCAAACCTTACACAAAAAGGATTGATTCCTTGGAGATGCCTAACGCTTATCGACCTCCAAAATTCATGCAGTTTGATGGAAAGGAAAATCCTAATCAACATGTTGCACATTTTATTGAAACGTGTAATAATGCAGGCACCGAAGGACACTTGCTCGTGAAACAGTTTGTTCGGTCTCTAAAAGAAATTGATTTCGATTGGTATGCCGACGAACTAGAATCTGGATCGATTGATAGTTGGGACCAGATGGAGGAATTGTTCCTTAATCGCTTCATAAGCCATCGCCGTATTGTCAGCATGATGGAGTTAACACAAACAAATCAGTTGGAGGATAAACAAGTCGTGGAATACATCGATCGCTGGAGGACACTGAGTCTTCAATGCAAGATACACGAAACTTCTGCAATTAACATGTGCATCCAAGGCATGCATTGGGACTTGGCTTACATCTTGTAAGGAATCAGGCCTAAAACATTCCAGGATTTGGCAACTTAAGCTCATGAAATGGAGAATTCGTAAGCCAATCATGAAGAAAAGTCTGATTAGTCCGGCATTTGTTGAGACTTCGACGATTTGGGCCCACAAGTCTGCAAGAAGTTTCAACAATGATCTTGGTGAAGGAAATAATGCCCTTGGTCCAAGTATGCATTCAATGATAAGTCTAATAAATGCGGTTCAGTATTAATTAACAAGTTAATAATTCAGTGACATCAAGTGAGCTGAATGGCTAGCTAGAGGCCGCTTCAGTTCAAGTGGAATTAATGATACTAATCCACAGCTTACTCTTGACTGAACCCGTAGGGTCACACAAATAGTACGTAAACGGATCAAGTATTTAATGGCATTAAATACTCCATCTATGGATATTCGGAATCGACGGATCTTGGTTTCAGTGGGAGCTGAGATCGTCACAGGCAAGAAATGAATACTCCGGAAACGATGATATTGCCGGAAACGGAAATATGGATCGTATCGGAAATATAAATATTATCCAAGTCGTAGATGTTACCGGAAACGGAAACATGGTACGTATAGGAAAATATTATCGGAAATGGAAATATTGCCGGAATCGGAAATATTGCCGGAAACGGAAATATTGTCTGAATCGGAAATATTATCGGAATCGGAAAATAATTCCGGAAACGGAAATATTAAATATTTGTTCGAAACGGAAATTAATTCCGGAATCGGAAATGTTAAATATTGTTCGTATCGGAAATGAATTCCGGAATCGGAAAATTAATCAGAAGCGCGTTGTAAGAATTAGCATCGGACGAGCTTGCTAAACGAAGGCCCAGCACGAAGCCAGGCCCACGTCCAGCAAGGGAAACGCGCACCACAACACTCCAGCCCAAGGCTGCGCCAGGCCCACCGCAAGGCAGGCCCAGCGCGCGCCCAAGGCTGCGGCAGTCGTGGGCTGCGATGCTCGGGCTGTGCGCGCGCGCGCATGGCGCCCCTCGTGGGCTGCTGTGCGCGCGCGCGCATGGCGCCCCTCGTGGGCTGCTGTGCGCGCGCGCGCATGGCGCCCCTCGTGGGCTGCTGTGCGTGCGTGGGTGTTTGTGTTCACATACGAAACCTAAAACGTACAGGATTCGTTTAATGATTAAATTCCTAAATCTATTTGATAAATTAATTAAGTAAGAGTTTCATTAGGATTCTAATTTAATTAATTCGTATCCTAATAGGATTCCAATTCTCTTTCCATACCCCTATAAATATGTGGCCTGGGTTCACAATTTATAACAAGTTTTCAAGTATTCAAAGTGAGTTTTTGAGAGAAAAATTCAGACACATTCCTTGCCTAAAAGTGCCGAAATTTTTAGTACCTTAAGGGCGATTCTAGTTGGTCAATCTTAAGGCGGATCCGGACGTGCTGTGGACTATCTACGGAGGGACGACACTTGGAGTCCTAAAGACTTGTTCTTGTTCGGTTCGGGCGCAGCTAGGGAAGGCACGCAACAAAGAGTATGCATCTAAACTATGCTATATGATTATGTGTAAATAATATGTATTCCTGGCTAAATGGTTTTTCCGCATGATTTATGAATTGTCATATGTATCATAACCTGACAGTGGTATCACGAGCCTCTCATTATTTTCATAATCTAAATTGCATAAACATGGTTAAATATTACAAATTTGCAAGAATTAAAAGGGGTGATTAATTTTCGTAATTGTTAATTAATTGCAAATTGCGTTTATTTAATTATACGTACGCAGTTTTTCGGCAGTTTCTTCGTTACTCATCCAAATCGAGTGATTTTTGTGTCAATTCCGCATGTAAAAGGCATTCTAAAATTTTGACAAAAATAATATTTTTCTGCCGAACCCAGAATTCTCAAATTCGAAGCCTAACTATGACTTTTCGAAGGTTTTAGTTTTTCGAATGCAAAATTTCGTAAATTTAAGATGTTAAATTAAATATTTGCGATTCTTGTTGATAAATCTTGAATTTTTGATTGACCTACTGTATATGTTTAACAAGTTTGAATGCCTAGCCTTGTTAATTATGCAATCTAATTTGTAATTATGATTAATTTGTTGAAAATTAGAATAATTTAGAATTAATTTGATTTTCATAATTAATTATAATTTAATTAGATACCTATGATTAAAAACCACCATAAAAATTGTAAATTTTATGATAAATTTTAAATTTTTATGACCTAGACTTGAATCCATGTTAATCGGAAATCAATTGAATAATAAATTTTCGATTTTTCGCCCTAAAATTATGAAATTAATATTATTTATTAATTTGTCATTAATTTTAAATATAAATTTTTAAATTTTATGCGATTCGTTAATATAACTTGCACGCACAAAGCAATGGACGCTACGTGTTACCCTTAAGAGGTGTTGTATAGTGCGGGCATGCGACGACGAGCAAGGGAGCTCGTCGCCCATGCGGCACGAATGCAATGAGCAAGGGCATGGTGCACGAGCACAAGGCAGCAGCCCTGCCTTGTGTCGTGGGCTATGAGCAATGGACGAATGGGCAATGGGCAAAGGCAAGGCACGGCAGTCGCGTGTGGGCAGCAAGCAAGCTGCGCCACAACGCGCACTGCCTCGCGCAAGCGCGCGCAGCCTCGCGCGCAGCGAGCGCAAGCTTGCGTGCCACGAGTGCTGCGCCCAGCGTCGATGCCTCGCGCAGCGAGCGCTGGCTCGCATCAAGCGAGCGCTGGCGAGCTCGCACAAGCGAGCGCGCGCAGCGAGCGCTGACGAGCGCGCACAGCGAGCGCTGGCGAGCGTGCACATCGAGCGCTGGCGAGCGCGCACAGCGAGCGATGGCTCGCGTGCATCGAGCGCTGGCGCGCGCGCAGCGAGCACCAACTCGCGCAATTGCTTGCGAAGGGTAGAAGCAGCAGCTATGCGACGCAGCGCATGGGCTGCGCGCACATGGCCAGCGATGGCTGTGTGCGTGTGGCCCATGGGCGTGCGATGCGTAGGGTGTTTGCGTTGCGATTAGATCGTTTTGAATGTTTAATTTGAAATTTTCAGTTTACGTAATTTTAATTAATTTTAAAATTAATAATTTAAATTATTTTCTTGGATTTTAATTTTGAATATTGTAATTATAATAAATTTTATTTTATTCTAATTATTTTACTAAAATTAAAATCATGAATTAATTTAAATACGACTGAAATTAAATTAAACTTTTTGGATTCAATTATAAATTTATATGAGCTTTAAATTTTAATTAAATTTGTATGTTTCCGGTTAGACTAGAAATACATTTTTATGTTTAAAATTAGTAAAGCATATGAATTTATTGGTTTGAGTGGGAGCCCTTTTTAGTCATAAACTCTTGATTAGGTCTACAAATCCTTAAGGTTAAAACAACTTGATTAGAATTAATAAGGACTGAATAATTGGTAGATTATTGGTGCCCTTGATTAATTGCTGCAAATGTTTACGTGATGCATAATGTGTTTTACTAACCAGCTATGTGGGCCATTCATGATAATAAATGGGTGAATGGTATATATATTGTATATGTACTGTTTTGCAGGTTATGAAGTGACTAGTATGGCCCAAATAGGATAGAAAATATGGTCTGCGTACCATTAATTTGAATGTAATTGGTCTAAAGTACCAAAGTCGTTTTTCAATTCAAATATGGTCTGCGTACCATCAAATAGTTGTATTTAGTTTTAATTATAGCTTATCCTATTTGAAGAAAATGGTGCCTCCCACGGAGATTTTCAAGACGGACTTTGAAGTCAAAGCTTCAAGATGAAGTCGGGCCATACTAGATCACATTTATCTTATGCATGTTTTAAGTTATTTATTGCTTTTAAATATGTCTTAAAATGCATGAGATCAAAAGCTTGATTATGTTGCATGATTAAGGATTTTAGTTCACTTAAAATCTAACTAACATAGTAAGAGCCTTAAGTTCCAAACTTAAAAATTGAGTTAAAAGGTGCCATGCCAAAATATACACTTGCTTGGATATCCTTTACATCAATCTAGTAATAGTTTTCGCTCAGCGAGGTGTTACTTATTGGTCCTAAAGGGGCAAGGTACACAAATAATTGTGAGTACATGTTAGTTTTGGTGAAACTCAACGATATAAGTAAGGAGTCCTTTTATGTCGTGGCAAAATCGATAGGTTTACCTAATAAGTTCTTAGACGTACCTATCAACCAAGAATAGTTTCTAGACTATTAGCAAAAGGCTTTTGCTTACCTAAGATGTTTTAGGATTAAGTCGACAAACTGTGCTTAGTTCTTCAATGATTTTAGGATCTTGGAATCATTTTATTCACACCTGCCGGAACACATAACTTGAATAAAATGCTTAATAAACATTGAATTATGCATGTATGCTAGAATTTAAGTTTATTAAGAGAAACTGTGAATGGTTATTTATTTGTTTATTCTTTTCAATTGTAGTTTTTTAAAATGGAAAACAACAATTCATTCAACATTCGATCAATTCTCGAAAAGGAGAAGTTGAACAGGAAAAACTTCCTTGACTGGCAAAGGAACTTGCAAATAGTTCTTATGCAGGAAGAAAAGGAGTATGTCCTAGAAGAGGCGATGCCCGAAGCCGCAGGCGACGGGGTCACTCAGGCAGCCCTCAATCGTTGGATTGATGCCAACAAGGATGTGAAATGTCTAATGCTCGCCACCATGAGTGCGGATCTGCAGAAAACGTTCATCAACTCAGATGCTTTCACAATCATCAGTGAGTTAAAGAACATGTTCCAAGATCTGGCTCGAGTCGAAAGATTCGAGACTCATAGGCAAATTCTTGAGACCAAGCTTAAGAAAGGCGAGCCCGTAAGTCCACATGTTCTCAAAATGATTGGACTCATTGAGAATATGAGTCGGCTGGATCAGCAATTTTCTCAGGAAATGGCTATAGACACCATCCTCCATTCTCTCCATAGCGGGTATGATCAATTCAAACTGAACTACAGTATGAATAGTCTGGACAAAACGCTCACTGAGCTTCACGGTATGCTGAAGACCGCTGAAAAGACGCTCAAAAGTGATAAGCAGGATGTGCTTATGGTGCGTGGGGGCAAGTTCAAAAAATCTGGAAAGAAAAGGAATGCTAAGAAAGGTGGCAACAAGGCCAGCCCAACTAAGCAAACTGGCGCCAAATCTGTAAAGAGGAAGGTCAGTCAACCCACTTCTGAATCCGAATGCTTCTACTGCAAGAAGAAGGGGCATTGGAAGAGAGATTGCTTGAAGCTAAAGGAAGATCAGAAGAACGGAACAGTCGTTCCATCTTCAGGTATTTTTCGTTATAGACTGTATACTTGCTAATTCAACTTCTTGGGTATTAGATACAGGTTGTGGCTCACACTTATGTTCCAATCCACAGGGACTAAGAAGAAGTAGAAAGTTAAGCAAGGGTGAAGTCGACCTACGAGTGGGAAATGGAGCACGGATTGCTGCATTAGCTGTAGGAACTTACTATTTGTCGTTGCCCTCCGGGCTAGTTTTGGAACTGGAAGAATGTTTCCATGTTCCAAGTCTTACTAAAAACATCATTTCAGTTTCTTGCTTAGATGCTAAGGGATTTTCCTTTTTAATAAAAGACAATAGTTGTTCGTTTTATTTTAAAGAGATGTTTTATGGATCTGCTAGATTAGTCAATGGACTTTATTTATTAGATCACGACAAACAAGTATATAACATAAATACCAAAAAGGCCAAAAAGGATGATTCAGATCTCACCTATCTGTGGCATTGTCGATTAGGCCATATAAACTTGAAACGCTTAGAAAGACTTCAAAAGGAAGGAATTCTAGAACCATTTGACTTAGAGGATTATGGTAAATGCGAATCATGTTTACTTGGCAAAATGACAAAGCAACCTTTCTCTAAAGTTGGAGAAAGAGCAAATGAACTATTGGGTTTAATCCATACAGATGTATGTGGACCAATGAGTACAAATGCTAGAGGTGGTTTCAGCTACTTTATCACTTTCACTGATGACTTCAGTAGATATGGTTATGTCTACCTAATGAAGCATAAGTCTGAATCCTTTGACAAATTCAAGGAATTTCAGAGTGAAGTAGAGAATCAATTAGGCAAGAAGATTAAGGCACTGCGGTCTGATAGAGGCGGTGAATATCTGAGCTATGAATTTGATGACCATCTGAAAGAATGTGGAATTCTATCAGAATTGACTCCTCCAGGAACACCACAATGGAACGGTGTGTCGGAACGGAGGAACAGAACCTTGCTAGACATGGTCAGGTCAATGATGGGTCAGGCCGAACTTCCATTAGAATTTTGGAGACATGCACTAAATACAGCTGCACTCACTATAAATAGAGCTCCGTCTAAAGCTGTCGAAAAGACTCCATACGAATTATGGTTTGGAAAGCCTCCAAATGTGTCTTTTCTTAAGATTTGGGGATGTGAAGTATACGTCAAACGATTAATTTCAGACAAACTTCATCCAAAATCTGACAAATGTATCCTTGTGGGCTATCCAAAGGAAACAAAGGGGTATTACTTCTACAATACATCTGAGAACAAGGTGTTTGTTGCTCGAGATGGTGTCTTTTTGGAGAAAGATCACATTTCCAAAATGACAAGTGGGAGAAAAGTAGACCTCGAAGAAATTCGAGTCGAACAACAAACTCTAGAGAATGCTCAAGATGACATTCAGGATGAAACTCAGAGATCTTTAGAAGAATCTGGTGAGAATCATGGTCAAACTAGAAATGTTACCCCGCGTAGATCGCAAAGATATAGATCTCAACCGGAAAGGTACTTAGGTATTTTGACGAACGAGAGCTATGACGTTCTATTACTTGAAAGTGATGAACCTGCGACTTACAAACAAGCTATGACGAGCCCTAGCTCCAAGCAATGGCAAGAAGCCATGCAATCTGAATTAGACTCCATGTCTGAAAACCAAGTATGGGATTTGGTCGATTTGCCAGATGGCTACCAAGCCATTGGAAGCAAATAGGTTTTCAAACTGAAAAAGGACAAGGATGGGAAACTTGAAGTTTTCAAAGCTAGATTGGTTGCAAAAGGTTACAGGCAAGCCCACGGTGTGGATTACGATGAAACCTTTTCACCAGTTGCAATGCTAAAGTCTATTCGGATAATGTTAGCAATCGCTGCATATTACGATTACGAAATATGGCAGATGGATGTCAAAACTGCTTTCTTAAACGGCGTTTTAACAGAAACTGTGTTTATAACACAGCCTGAAGGTTTTGAGGATCCAAAGAATGCTAAAAAGGTATGCAAGCTAAAGAAGTCAATCTACGGATTGAAGCAGGCATCCAGGAGCTGGAATATACGTTTTGATGAAGCAGTCAGTGACTTTGGTTTCATCAAGAACACAGACGAATCTTGTGTATACAAGAAGGTCAGTGGGAGCAAAATTGCTTTCCTAGTATTATATGTCGACGACATATTACTTATCGGAAATAACATTCCTATGTTGAACTCTGTCAAGATTTGGCTTGGGAAATGTTTTTCGATGAAAGATCTAGGAGAAGCACAGTACATATTGGGCATCAAGATTTACAGAGATAGATCTAAAAGGATGATTGGACTTAGTCAAAGCACTTATATCAATAAGGTGCTTGATAGGTTCAAGATGGAGGACTCCAAGCGAGGCTACCTACCCATGTCTCATGGAATGACTCTAAGCAAGACTCAGTGCCCAAAAACACTTGATGAGCGTAGACGAATGAATGGGATTCCATATGCATCATTGATTGGTTCAATAATGTATGCTATGATATGTACATGCCCGGATGTTGCGTATGCACTTAGTGCTACGAGCAGATACCAGTCAGACCCAGGGGAGGCGCATTGGACTGCTGCCAAGAATATTCTGAAGTACCTGAAAAGGCACAAAGATGACTTCCTGGTCTATGGTGGAGATGATGAATTAATTGTTAAAGGCTATACGGACGCTAGTTTCCAAACCGACAAAGATGATTTCAGATCACAGTCTGGGTTTGTCTTCTGCCTCAACGGAGGAGCAGTAAGCTGGAAAAGTGCTAAGCAAAGCACCATTGCGGATTCTACAACTGAAGCGGAGTACATTGCTGCACATGAAGCAGCAAAGGAAGCTATATGGCTAAGGAAGTTCATAGGTGAACTTGGTGTAGTCCCCTCCATTAAAGGACCAATAGCCCTGTATTGTGATAATAACGGAGCTATTGCACAGGCAAAGGAGCCTAGACACCACCAGAGAGTCAAGCATGTACTTCGTAGATTTCACCTTCTACGAGAGTTCGTTGAAAGAAAAGAAGTCGAGATAAGCAAAATTGGAACTGATGACAACATATCAGATCCATTGACTAAACCTCTGCCGCAGGCGAAGCACAACTCGCACACTGCAGCTATGGGAATCAAGCATATTGGAGAATGGCTTTGATGTCTCTGTTTAATGTTTTAAAGTTTTAGAGTTTAAATCTTTGTAAAACATTATTGGTTAATCATTCACAATAAATGAAGAGAATTCATTTTTCCATTTAATTTGTGGTTTATTAAATGATGAGTCTCTTCAATTTGACGATATATTCAAGATAGACTGTCAGGACCAGTCCTGTGACTAAGAAATGTCTATCAAGTGAACTTGAATGTCAAAGGTTGAAAATGGTCCCTAGTCGGAGTTTTCTATAAAATTGGACGCATAGAAAACGTTAGACGATTAGAATGCAAGATGACTAGTAGTTCTGTTTCTTGAACTATGTGGACATGGCAATGTCATAATCATTTGCATAGATACTTACTTTGTGAAGACTAGTATCGGACAAGACCTATGAAATTTTACTGTAAGAGATGAAAATCTGTCATAAGTAAATTTCAATAAAATTATTAGACACTAAATCCTCAATACCTGAGTGATTTGAGATTACTTGTTTGACAACTGGTTGCTTTGACGTTGACCAACCGTCGCACCGTAAAAGGAGGCTATAAAGGCAACGCTCAGGTAATCACCTATCAAACGAAGTCTAATCTCAAGATCGCAAGATTGGGATTGTCCTCCCATAAATCGGGATGAGATGCTTAAAAGTTGTACAAGGCCACTCGGAGAGCTAGAAACTGTGAAATGCATGGCCGTGCTCGGATGAATCATAGGCTATGATTATCTGTTTATTTGATCAGTTGAACTCTGAAACCGAGGAACACCTCTGGACATAATAAGGATGACAACTCTTACCTTATGTTCAAGAGCAAGCATCGAGCGACAAAGGAATTAGGAAATGCACACTTGTCCCTAAGGACAAGTGGGAGACTGAAGGAAATAATGCCCTTGGTCCAAGTATGCATTCAATGATAAGTCTAATAAATGCGGTTCGGTATTAATTAACAAGTTAATAATTCAGTGAGATCAAGTGAGCTGAATGCCTAGCTAGAGGCCGCTTCAGTTCAAGTGGAATTAATGATACTAATCCACAGCTTACTCTTGACTGAACCCGTAGGGTCACACAAATAGTACGTAAACGAATCAAGTATTTAATGGCATTAAATACTCCATCTATGGATATTCGGAATCGACGGATCTTGGTTTCAGTGTGAGCTGAGATCGTCACAAGCAAGAAATGAATACTCCGGAAACGATGATATTGCCGGAAACGGAAATATGGATCGTATCGGAAATTTAAATATTATTCAAGTCGTAGATGTTACCGGAAACGGAAACATGGTACGTATCGGAAAATATTATCGGAAATGGAAATATTGCCGGAATCGGAAATATTGCCGGAAACGGAAATATTGTCTGAATCGGAAATATTATCGGAAACGGAAAATAATTCCGGAAACGGAAATATTAAATATTTGTTCGAAACGGAAATTAATTCCGGAATCGGAAATGTTAAATATTATTCGTATCGGAAATGAATTCCGGAATCGGAAAATTAATCAGAAGCGCGTCGTACGAATTAGCATCGGACGAGTTTGCTAGACGAAGGCCCAGCACGAAGCCAGGCCCACGTCCAGCAAGGGAAACGCGCACCACAACACGCCAGCCCAAGGCTGCGCCAGGCCCACCGCAAGGCAGGCCCAGCGCGCGCCCAAGGCTGCGGCAGTCGTGGGCTGCGATGCTCGGGCTGTGCGCGCGCGCGCATGGCGCCCCTCGTGGGCTGCTGTGCGTGCGTGGGTGTTTGTGTTCACATACGAAACCTAAAACGTACAGGATTCGTTTAATGATTAAATTCCTAAATCTATTTGATAAATTAATTAAATAAGAGTTTCATTAGGATTCTAATTTAATTAATTCGTATCCTAATAGGATTCCAATTCTCTTTCCATACCCCTATAAATATGTGGCCTGGGTTCACAATTTATAACAAGTTTTCAAGTATTCAAAGTGAGTTTTTGAGAGAAAAATTCAGACACATTCCTTGCCTAAAAGTGCCGAAATTTTTAGTACCTTAAGGGCGATTCTAGTTGGTCAATCTTAAGGCGGATCCGGACGTGCTGTGGACTATCTGCGGAGGGACGACACTTGGAGTCCTAAAGACTTGTTCTTGTTCGGTTCGGGCGCAGCTAGGGAAGGCACACAACAAAGAGTATGTTTCTAAACTATGCTATATGATTATGTGTAAATAATATGTATTCCTGGCTAAATGGTTTTTCCGCATGATTTATGAATTGTCATATGTATCATAACCTAACACTTTGGGGGCAAAGGTGAAAAAGATCGACCTCAAAGCTCCTAAGCACGAGCCTAAACTGCATTACAAAAATAAATTGCAAATAATTTTAAACTACGTTTGGCTTGATCCAAAAAAGTAAAAAATAATCACTTTATTTGGTACGTAAGCATCTTGGATAATAAAAAAATTCAAGGCCGGTCACTGGATTTGGGTTACAAATGCTTGTTCAAGACCCAGAACTTTAGGGTTCCGATCGACCCAACGAGTTGAGAGATTTTAAAACGCACATTATATTTTCATAAATTTAGGTAATAAATACATAAAATACGGGCACAACTTGACAAATTTTCCTACACAAGTCAAATTCAAATATAAAATGACGTTTGATTCAAATTAAAATCATATTATACCCAACAATAGTAAAAACGTGTTTACTATGCTTAAAGTCATAATCTCATATGTTGCTATAAATACAATGATTTTCAATCGATCAGGTCAAGAATGAGTTCAGTCGGATTTTAACCCATTACTTTTCGGGTTTCTCGAGTTCAGATAAAATCGGATTACATGTCACAAAATTTTGTTCAAAACCCAGTATTTTCGGGTCGAGTTCGGGTCAATTTTCAAGTCAGGTCGATTTTTAACAGGTCCAACGTACGTGGATGTGTTAATGGGTGAGGGCACTATTGTCTATTATCTTCCTTCGCTTTGTCACATTTTCTTAATAAATGTGCCAAAATAAAGTGCAAAGAGAACAGAGTAAGTATGAACTCGTTGTGCACTTACTTATTGTGCACTTGTCCAAAAGCCTTCAACATAGTAGGGATCTAACCATATTCAAGAGATAGGAAACTCGCATATACAACACAAAATGGAACAGGTATAGAATTGCTACTACAGACTGGTAATAAAACTGCCACTGACCACTGACCACTGAATGAAATCTTCAACCATTCATAAACAATCAGGCACACCTCCATTTCCAATCAATTTCTTACATTACCCCAAAAATAGGAGGAATTTTTTTTGAACTTTGTAACAATGTCATGTCCCCTCATCAATTGGAATCTTATCCCACAAATCAACAATTAGCCATTTTGCTTCAAGCTTTCGCCGCCAATTGAAATATGAGAATCCACTCAAGGGTTCTTTTTTTTTACCTTGTCAAGTCAGATTTCAAAAGAATCTGTAACTCCCTAGTGAACAAATTTACAGCTACATGTATAACAATTCACCACCTCATTCAAAGAAATTACCCCTTATGATCAAAGGACAGGAATAATAGCAGTTAAGTAAGTAAAGTAATTAAGCAAGTTGCATACTTTCAGTAGCCAGCTTTATTCTCTGATGGTGCTCAGATACCTTGTAATCCACAATTTCCTTGAATAATTCCGAGTCCAACGCGCAATCTGGCCGCCCGTAAACAGCCGCTTGAACACTAGCCATGAGCTTCGCTATCTCACGGCCTGAAAACCCTTCTGTCTTCTTGGCAGCTTCACGAATAACTTCTTCGGAGAGATCTTTAACAGTTATACTTTGAGGTTTCTTTCTGATTTTAAATACCGGGCCCCACTTAGCGTTGGTGTTGGTGTCGCCATCAGAAAGGTATTTGTTCAAATAGAGGTTCAGCAGCTTGTACCGTTCCTCTTCCCCGGGAAGTGGAAATTCAATGACATCATCAATTCGGTCAGTGACAGCACTATCAAGATCACCTGGTCTGTTGGTGGCAAGTACGAGAACTATGTCTCTTGACTGATCTCCTGTCCGGAAAAGCAACGCATTGAGAGCACTTCGCTGAGCTTCACTCATATATGTGCTGTTTCGTCTACAGTAGAGCAGGAGAATATAAAACATCACACTTGGAGGAATCAAGAAAAAATCCTTTATTTTTCAATCATAGGTCATCTAAGGGTGCGTTCTATTCACCTGATTTAACACTTACTTTTCTGAACTTATCTTATCAACTTATCAAACTTATTTTAGTTATAAATTGTACTTGGTCAACCCTTAACTTGTCTTATTTGAACTTATCTGAACTTGACTTATCTGAACTTATTTTTCCTAAAATAAGTGGAAATAATGTGAACAAAAGAGAGCCTAAGTCATTTCTTTTTCGGTCATCTCTCAGACTCTCACTCTCCTCCCCAAGAACCAGAAGGAAAAGGTCGTGAATAAGTATGCCCTTCATGGAGGCACCCACTTAATCCATGCAGTATACAAGTCTACCCACTTCACCCATTCAGTATACAGGTCTTCCAGGTTGGATACTTCTAGAGTTATCTGCTTACATATTTCCATAAGCAATTTGTCGCTTTACCCGTTCTTGGGAATGGACATTATTCTACCAATTTTCTTGAACAACAAGTCACGAAGCAACAGAGACAAAGATTCACTTACTCACAAAGGAACGCATCAGCCTCATCAATGAAAAGTAACAACCCTTTCTTCGAAGTTTTAGCCCAGTCAAATATTTCATGGATCTTGGTAACAGCTTGTGGACCCAAAGGTGCAACATCTCCTCCAGTCATCATGGCATAATCTAACCCCTGTTCAATGCTTGAAGTTAAGATGGTGGATAAGTGAAATAATACTATCAAATGATTTCAAACATCATTGTGTAGAGGCATTACAGACTTGACTTTATCTTCCTCAACGTGGTAAAAGGAAACTCAAGCGGCTTAATAATAAACCACAAACAAAAATACGGTCCTGCCATCTTCTGGTATTAGTATCAAGTGTTCCATACAACCATTTGCCAGCCTTTAATGGTTATCCTAGTGATAAGACGTAAGCATCCAACAAATTTTCACACACTGACACACGTACATTTGCTAACCATGTTCTTAAAAGCATGATCTAACGCACATCACGCGCACGGCGCACACAGACAAACCATTGTCCCATAAATCGGGGGGAAAGAAGGGGGAGTGAGAGATAATTGAGACGTTAGTCTAGGGTCTGATATTGCACGAGAGAATGTGTTACAT
The DNA here is from genome assembly GCF_020520425.1 of Spinacia oleracea. Classification (NCBI taxonomy): domain Eukaryota; kingdom Viridiplantae; phylum Streptophyta; class Magnoliopsida; order Caryophyllales; family Amaranthaceae; genus Spinacia; species Spinacia oleracea. Next base: position 153,749,090 of record NC_079489.1, read on the forward strand.
GTATAAAAGAAGAACCCCTCCACTAACAACAAATGCGCCTATATACATACAGATCATTTGGAACATCTGCCAGCATAATTTATAATTTTATATACACTACTGACACAGGCTCAAAATCGGAAGACCCAGCATGCTAGAAAATTCTATACGTACAGAGCATAACATAGACAAAAGGTATAGGCATATAGCTATTAGGACAAATAAACTTTCTTTGTATGTATGACACAAGACTTACCGACTTTCTGGCTATTTCTCTCGCGACCAGAGTTTTGCCTGTCCCTGGAGGCCCATAGAAAAGCATGTTACGAAAGGGTGCTTGGTGAGATTTGGTGTTAGCTGTAGCTCGTGCAAGTTGCTCAATTCTCCGCTGTAGTGATGGATGAAGAACAACATTTTCAAATCCAGATCTAACTGTTGAACCTTTGGCCGGTCCAGCAACTATAGCATTGTTGAACAGATTTTGCCTCCCTCGTGAAGCAAGTGCTGACCAGGGGAATTTGGACATTGATGACTCTCTGATCAAGGATGGTTGGCCTAGAATGCGATTGATGTAACCCCACGAAACTCTAGCACCTTCTCTGCAAAACCAATAGATGTTAAAAGGAAACCTCAAGCAGACCAATGAAGGCAGATAAGTTCACTTAACTTCAAAGTTGAAAACATCTTTTAGACCTTTATATTCTAATAGATAGTTTGACCAAATTCCAAACAATTATCCCTTCGCCTTGGGTGAACTATTCATCAGTAGAGGTTTCCTTTCTCTAAAAAGCTTCACATATTTCAGGCAAACAACTCTCTTTTATTTTCTTTTTTGACAGCTATAGCAAAACACAAGAAACAACAGTGGCCCATTCTTTCTTGATGGGCAAGATCATGGGCTTTAGAGACTTGTTCCCTACTTACTTTCAAACAAACAAAATAATCTAGGTTTAAAGCTAAATTTCTAATATCCAAAATAATGCTTGAGATATTGAGGGTAGCTGTCTAGCTGATGATGGATCTTTAATTGCTTCCACTGCCTCCTTGCAGTCCGACTTGATGATCACACTACGAGAGATCAAGGTTGCCTTTTGGATCCCCCACCATATTGCATAGCACTCGGCTTGTAGTGCTGTGTCTGCGAAGATCCTCATCAGGCAAACAACTATTAGTTGCTGATATTATTCACTTATTTCGGAGAGTGTCCATTACACACCCAGTCACCGTTCTTGGTATACGTACACCAGGCTATTTTCTAGGACTTTTTTGGAGCTCTAAATGAGCAAAAAGAAGCCTTGGGTGCATAGAGCTACTACACTGTGCTGTATAGTGGAAACTGTGCATATTCCTTGCACATATTTATCTGTTCTTACAAGTTACAACCAATATTGTTTTCTAAGTGATTTGCATAATACTCCTCAGAGCTTATATCCAACTCCAATGGGATAAAAGGCTCTCTATCTATTGACTTTAAAAATAACAAATTAAACTAAAAAGGTTCATTAAACAGTTTGTGTTTCATAGTGGTAATTAAGTGACAGGCCGTAGGAGTACATTAATTCAAGAGCCAAATGGAAACATTCTCTCTGCAAGGGCAAGCATAGAACTACATACAAAGATCCCCTTACCCCATCAGGAAAGGAGCCTCTTTAGATACACGGGTAATGTTAATGTTTAACATTGAAATATGTAATTTGATCATCATTAATACATTTTTCTGGAAAATAAACTTTGGTACAGTGATCAATCAGTAAGCATATATAGAAGCTGGGTCTAGAGCTGTATACACTGGACGCTCAAACTTGGGGGCTGAACAAATGGTAATTTTGAAAACTCAGACTCTAAAGTCATCGAAATGGTAATTTTAATTCCAGTAAATCAGTGACAGATGGTTTCGGACTAGTTAGAGGGTCAACAGGTCAAACTTTTCAGAAAATAATTTTTTTAAATTGAATTTTAAGGGGAGGTTTCCTTCCATAAAAGGAAAGCTTGCAAGTGGCTAGCCTTCTCTACTTTTCACACCACCAAGGAAGGTTTCATCATGGCACCACTTATTTCTTTGTATACAGGGAAAACATAGGTGTCTGACTATATGACTATCGACCACATACAGCAAGAAATCTGCCAGCCGCCTACAGAAGCTACTTGATATGCAAGGACATGTTAAATTAAGGTTCCCTTGAACATGTTGGAGATTCTATGGCCAAAATTCAATTAATCACAAACCATATAGAGCGTTATTATAGTGTTTCTATTCCCACAACTCCTTTATAAAGCAATAAATGAACCTAAGATCCTTTTGCAAGGAAACTTATGCATGAAAAGAATGGGATATGTTTTAAAAAAATCTGCCTGTACAAACAATTAGTAACATATATAAGTAGCAAGGTTAGAGGTAGATACCTAGTTGTGTAAACTCCTGCAGCAAGAGCAGTGACACCACCAACTGTCATAAATAGCTTACTCCTATCATTCAATAATTCCCTAAGACCCCCTGCGAAAGCAGTCAAAAATGTATGTAAGAAAATTATTGTAATTACAGCATATTAAATGAAAAAGGGCTAAACTATTCTAGAACAACATAAAAGGGACAGCCATAATCAGCCTTCAAGGGGAACTATATGGGAGCATGCCAAGCATCAGAATAACAAGATGAGGCAAGTTAATACCAGAAACTGGCAGCAAAAACATGCAATATCTGAAGTAACCCCCTTGCCCCCTTGGGGTGTAGATATTATCCCCTCTTTATTCATCCACTTGTAAAATAAAGCCCAAACCAAAAGCCTTGCATTATTAGAAATCCAATTTTCATCCAACTATTCAAGACAGTAGTCAATCACTCTATCATAACAAATGCATGAACTCATCACATTTTAGATGTAAATTGTAAATAAATTTCTGTTTCCGAGGAAAGAGAGAGCCCTCGAGCCATAGAAGTATAGAACAAATTTAAATGCCAAAATAGTTATTCAGCATAAAGAGAATCCTGTTATACTCCGTACAACACTACCCTAGTGATATTGAATTACATGCTACAAGCAGTTATTTTACTCAAGACAAATGCTACAATTTACACATCCACTAAATTGAGATAGGCTTCAAACATTATGTAATATATTGGCACTTTGATAGCCAAACCAAACAAACAAGTTCATTTTACGTCTATATTAGCTAAAATGAACTTTATTCTAAATTATCTCTAAATAATATAGACAAAATCATTACTTCCCACGTCTTATTGATGTCTAAAGCAACACACTTTGGCTAGGCATTCATTAAGATCCACCGGGATTTCAGCCTGACATGAACATGAAAGAATGCCACATAACTCACAAAGATTTTCAGACTGGGAAAGCAACATTTTAGGCTTACAAAAAAACAGAATTATTTAGGAACAACATCAGGAATATATATCTATACATTCCATCATAACAAGTAGACCATCCGCCAAAGCAGTACAATTCGCCCATTCCCACGTAAGAAAAATCCATGGCATATTTCAGGTTCACTCGGAGCTTTGGTAGGGAGATGGAGGGGAACATAATCCAATGGGCCAACTATTAGTGTCTGAAAATAATTCAAACAAAGCTGTTCATCAGTAGGAATAATTACCTTCAATATGACCAAAAGTTGTATTAATTGCTGCAAGCCACTTTTCTTTTTCGCCAGTCAACTTTTGTATGAGCACATTCCTGTTGTATTCCTCGGTCAGTTTTGTTTCATGAGCCCGTGCTTCAGCTTCTGCCATGGCCTTGACCCGTATAGTCTCCTGTTCAATTTTAGCTCTCTCTTGTTCGGTTTGGCGTAGTCGGTCCTGGATCTGCGCCTCCGTTTTCTGCCTTTCTTGTTCTTGACGTAGGGTAGATGCCTCTTGCATTTTTACCATATCAGCATTATTTCGCCTTTGAGTTTCGTGTTCTTGCTGCAAGTATTACGACTCTCCATTAAACTAAGTTTCGCCGTATAAATATATTTTTTTCTGATGGGCACATAATGCAGAAATTAATTGAAATTGCTCTGATTCAAGTAATAGGAATATATGATACAATTACAAACTGAGTAAAATATATCAAGATCCTATCCAGAAGAAATCAAGAACGGTAAGCAAGACACTAAAACAGTGCAGACAGACAAAGGATTAGCTGCAAGCCTGCAACGACATGTTTAATAATCTAATATTTACGCAAAAAAGAGAGTGCTTAATCCACCTGCATTCTTTTTCTGGCCATTTCATCTTCTTGTCGCTTTACTTGGGCAATCACCTTGGACTGTTCTTCGACCAATCTTCTTTGCTCTTCAGCCATATTTTGTTGTCCCTCCTGCCAAACAAGAGATTGTTCTGGTTAAGTATCTTGAAGCGAATAAAACATTTTTGTTGTATGGAAAAAATTTCGCTTCTACAGTTTATAAATACACAACTCGATAATAGTATACTACCTATGAAATTGACATATGGGTCGGAGCAACAGTCATGATAAATGTGCGAAATTTCTCCTCTCAAGGAAGCATAGAATTGGTGATAAAAAAGTTCCCTTTGGCGGCGTTGTAGAGGGAATAATGCTAAATAGCCTAATGTTAGAGACTTAGAGGTCAATAAGTGGAGCACCAAAAAAAATAAAGAAACTCAAACAGATGAAGCGATACATTGAGCAACAGATGAATCCATTAAGTGCTTTTTAAAGTAGCTGTAACACTAACACCTCCTATACTCCCCTGAGTCCCCTCCTAGAAGAACTCAACTGAGATAAAAGGAGGAAGTCAAGGCGAGAAGAATACCATCATACATTAATTCTAGTGTTCCACGGAATTTATGATGCAAGATAAAGCGACTGCCTTCACTCTCAAGTGTCAAAATTTGGAGATGAAGACACACGACTTTGCGATTAGATGGCATTACAAGAATAATCTACCATTCAAGACAGAACTAATAGCATGTGCTATTTTGTCTTCCTTATCTATTTTACATTTTCCAGAAAACCCTGAATCAAGTATTTCTCATGGCACATGAATTATGAACAAAATCCCGAGTCCCGTTGTATACTAATGTTTTGTTTAGATTGGAATGATACCAGCTCCAAAAATTAAAATCAATTGGCAACAACATATCTCCTAATAATTAATATGAAGTATCGAATGATACCACAATCTATACCCTGTTATTTAGGGATTGACAGCAAGTTTATTAAAATCGCGATTTAAATCGCTAAATCTTACGTTTTTACGATCCTACTCGGCCCAAAAGATCTAAATCGTACCTAGAATCGGAATAAAAAAAATCGCTTATAGAATCGTACAAAATCGGTAGAATCGTAGAATCGTACGATTTAACACGATTCTACCGATTTTGTTTGTAAGTGCTTTTTACTCAACTTTGGGCCATGCCCATAATCTATCATCCATTTGTTAACCCTAGGAACTCATTTGTTTACCCTAACCCTCATTTTCACACTCTACACACTCTCATTCCTTCCTCTCACGCACTCCTTCCTCTCGTTTTCTGCCACAGTCTCACTCCTCCGTTAACAATTTGCAAAAACCATTAATTTTTTCATCAATTTTCTGTTGTCTCCTCCATTAACGACATGCACGTTGTTCATAGATGAGTATAGCCTTTGTTTGAAAGTGCTTCGTCTTGTATTTTTCATATGTTTTATCATGTATTATCTACCCAAAAATGATTGAATTTGCCATTAGTTTTGTTACTCCGTATATAATATGCACGTTTTTTCCTTCTATAAAATATCGTAAACAAGTTAGAGTATCATTTATCGCCTATTACATAAGGAATTAGCTAAATAGTTTAATTCTTAGTGTTATTTATTTAAAAGATGGATAAATAATTTACACATTTGATTATAGAAGGGCATTTCTACAAAGTTTGTAGAATCTTACGATTTAACGATTGGATTTTACGATCCGATTTTGACAGGCCATTCCGATTTAAAGTAGAATCGCGATTTTTATAACCTTGATTGACAGCAAGAAATCCTATAAATAGAAGACACATTTCCAATCCATAACGAGTCTACTGGTTTCAAATTCCTACAATTACTTCACACATTGATTCTAAGCTATGCGGAGAAGAAGCTCGTGGTTTCAATTAAACAATACTTATTAAGAATTGGGGGAAGAAGCTCACAATGTCACGCTTAACTTGATGCACTTCCATCATTGCTTTATCAACCTCCACCTCAGCTAATCTCGTTTTCTCTTGCAACCTCATTACACGATGTAGCTACATTCAAACAACAAATTAATCACACAAACACAAAAATAAAATACGGAGTACAAATTAAAAAATTCAGTAACCTAAAAGTACCAACTTCTTTAGCATTCGGAGAACTGTTCAATTCACGGAGAGCTTTTGCGGCTTCCTCAAGTGCTTCAGGATTGAATCCAGATGAAATACCACTCGGTTCTTCGTCAGAGGAATTATTCGCCTTCGCCGGCGCCGGAGAAGATTTACCATCAGATTTGGAGACATTTTCCGGTGAGGAGCGAGAGTAAGAGAAAGGATTAAACCAAGACGATCCTTCGGCGTAAGAGGGATTTGATGCCGATGAAAAGCCGGCCGCCACCGCTGCCGCCGTCATGGTTGCGCAGGTGGATAGTTTTAGAGAAGACATTATTGAGGAGAGAGAAAGAGGAAAAGGAATTCGTAGGTTTTGGCGAAGATTGAAGAGGTTAAGAGAGAGATGGATAAGATGCCATTTTTGTTTGACTGTTGAAGGTTTAGGGTTTAAGGAACGGATTGAGGAAGAAGAAGAGATGCTGAAATGGTAGAACGTGGGACTTGGGGAAAAAGAAAGGGTAGACGGTGCAAAATTAGTTTCTCGTTCGAAATGACGTGGAGTGAGACTGTTAAAATGCGTACGCATTTGTTTGACGTCATCTACAAACTGTTGATAGCAAATTAGCAAGTCATACAAAATGAAATGGCGTTTTGTATGAGATTAAATGATTAATCATGAGTCTGAGAACTCTAAGTGTCCCGGGCGATGTCCCGGATAGTAGAAATATTGAACAATTAGATTATTATATAACTCGTTTTGAGTCTAATTTAATTTTTACATTACAATATCTTACTTTATTCCTGCTTGTAATACGTGTGAAGTATTTCCTAAATGGCGATTTGTTGATATCCTCTTTAGGTATGAATGATTGTTTCGGTTAGGACTTAGGATAGTGTTTGGGGATCTAAGGCTTAGATGAAAGAAGATATAATATGACAAGTCGACAATGGTTCGAAAATTAACATCGTCTCTAACCAGGTTTCTACATTAGACTCAAATGATCCGCCCCAAACACAAAATTAAATGAGTATAAATTGCCCTAATCATAGCCGACCAGTTTGAAATTTTAGATGTTCTCGAAAGTCGGAACCACATAATTCGACCCAAAGTTCCGTATCCGAATATAACTGTTGTGGGAGTTTTTCCTTGGATGATGACGAGGAGGTATCAGGTTCCACGTAGCGTTGAGTCCAGTCCATTGATTAGGTGGCATCCCAAAGGGGCGGCGGACCATTGATTAGGAGCCACGTGTCGCATACCATTGGTGCCACGTAGGTGGGGTATTTTTACCCACATCATTTGCCCCTCAAGAAGGGTAGTAGCGTAAAATAGTTCAGGTACTGCCTGTTCTTGATCGTTGATATCTTAATCAGACTCCTCGAAACGAGGAGGAGGTGCCACATGGCGACTTTCCCTATTCTTCCCTCCCTATATATATGTGAGGGGGTAAAATTTTTCATTTTTTACGCTCTAAAATTCACCTATGTGCTTTCTAGAGAGAGAATTTACAGAGATTTCTGACGCATTCATCAATTCGGCCCAATTCTTAGGACGCAGGACAGACCGGACAAGCTCTTCGTCTCCTTTTCGTGACGCTCACCTTCGACGCCATCATCTCCGACGTTTTTAAGGTAATTGCCTAATCTTCTCGTCTTTATTTTGCGTTAATTTTTTAAACTACCTTTGTTGTGTCCAGTGTGGTACCGTCCATTATTTTGGTCGGTGCTCCTTTTAAGGTTCTTGAGTCATTAAGGCTGGGACTTCTGGGTATGGTGGTCTGATCTGCGCCGCACCAATATCCCCCGTTTTTTAAAGCCCGTCGTTAAGTTCGGCCTCCCATTGCGTCTTATGCAGGACACGATGGCGAGGACGAAAAAGACGGCAAACATTGCTGACTTGCGGCTTAGGGGTCAGCAGATGGACCCTTCTTTCTCAGGGGGGAGATCCATCAAAGTGTCGGCAGGGGAGATAAGTCGGACTCCTCGTGGTGAGACTAGCGGTGCCCGTCAAGGGGTTACGCACTTTGATGAATTTTGGATGGAAGAGATGGAGGACGTTGGTTCATCAAAGCAGCCTGCCGACTCGTTCGAGGAGTCGGAGCCAGATGAGAGCGACGGCGAGGCTGGGGGTGAAGAAGCTTTGGAGGAGGAGACTGGAGTTCCTCAAGCTGTGGCTGGAGGCGTCCAGGGAGAGAATGCTCAGGTTGGTGCGGGTCATCTTGGGACTGACCCAAAGTGGTTGAAATGGATAGAAAGGCATGGGGAGAATTATGCGGCCGGCATGAATACCGGTCCTGGCTATGAGATGAGATTTCCAGAGGACGAGGCGTCCACTATTTTTGACGTGGGCCCCGGGGAGTTTCCTATATATGCTGGCGCTTTTAAGAGCGGCCTACGTTTCCCCGTCCATCCCTTCGTGGAGGAGGAGTTGGATGGGTTTGGCATCGGTCTTTGCCAATTGACTCCTAATTCCTGGACGAACGTACTTGGGTACGTTGCGAAGTGTGAGCTGTTGGGCCTGAGGCCGTCTTTCAATGCTTTCCTCAGGCTGGTACGCTTCCAGAAGGTGAAGGGAGCTGAGGGTTGGTTTCAGCTGGCCAACAAAGGTGAATATGCTACCACCTTTGACAAGCCGTCAAAGCATCATTTTTGGAGGATGAGATGGGTTGTCATGTGGACCGCAGATGAGGCGGCGGATCTGAAATTTAGCCGTTGGCAATTGGAGCCTCGGTTTTCTAGAGGGAACGAGGAGTTGTCGGCCTTAACGGCTCAGGAATGGGACCAGATAGCCGTCCATTTCCAAGCTGAGACGGTGACGGTTGGGACGAAGAATCTGAATATTCCCAAGTCCTGGCTCCCGTCGTGTTCTCAGTTCAAGGACCCAGTGTTCTTGGCGGCAGCTGGTCTAGATCACGGGTTAGACCAAGGTATAAGGCATTACTGCTTTTTGTGAAAACATTACTTGTTAAACTAATTTGGTTGTGAAATTCTTCTTTTGCAGCCGTTGCCATGTCTAAGCTTCCGGCCCGGGAGAAAGGAGGGATTAGCACCAAAGAGTGGTTGACCCAAATGGTCGACCAGAAGCTAAAGGGGCTCATCGGAGGTGCTCCGGCGAAGGTACGAGTCTATTTTCATTAATGTTGGTATGTTGGTTCGGCCTTTTCTTTATGGTGTCTGTTTCTGTTTTGCAGAAGGGTGAGAAGGGCCCGGCCAGCTCAAAACGCAAGGCCGAAGAATGGGATGCTTCCGCGGCGGGGAAGCGTCCTAAAGTCAAGGCGGGGATCCGGCGTCCCAAGAGGGAGGACGTGCCGGAGAAGTCTACGGACTCTCCGGTTGAGGTCGTCCCCATGGCTGTGACTCCTCTCCGGCAGCACCCCCCCCCCTGAAGGTTCGGCCAAACGGGGGGATGCTAAGGGCGGAGCTGGTCCCAGCAAGAGAGCTGCGTCTCCTACACCGGTGGAGATCCTCGACGGTGAGGATGATCATCCATCGGGTCAGGCGGCTCGGACTCTTGAGGCGCCTCTTCCTCCTCCCCGCGGCAGAGAGGATCCAGGTATGCTCAGGATTTTTTAGACTTAATTGCTTTTGGGTTAAGGACTTGCGTAATCTCTTGCCTTTCTTTGTATAGCTTCTGGTCGGCAGGCGGCATTGGACGATGAGGTCCGCAATATTCCTCCGTTTCGGCACTTCTCTTCCCGGGATAAGGCTAAGATCATCTTTTCGGTGATCAAGGCCGTGCCGAAGGAATATGTGGACCAATTTCCTCCGGCGGCGGATGCGCAGTTCGGGGCTATGCAGGCGGTCCTTTTGGATGTAAGCGTCCAACTTTTTGTTTCGCCTTTTGCCTTAACAATTTTATCCCTTCTTACTTTATATTTTTCCGCAGCTGCTCATTAAGGCCGAAGGCTTTAAGCGCTGGCGGGCTGACGTCACCAGTCAGCTCCAGCGGCAGGTGCATAAGGCTACCGACGCCGGCGACTATGCCATGGCGACGGTAGAGAAGGTTCGGCTGGAGATGCAGGAGACCATTGAAGCTCAGAGTAAGGAGTTGGCCGTCCTGAGGAGTGATAAGAGGCAGTGCTTGATCAAGATTAATGAACAAGTTCTTGCTATCGAAACCCTGAATGCCGAAGCCCTTTCTACCCAGTCGTTCCTCCAGGAAGCCGAGGCCAAGGTGAAAGAAGCCGCGGGCTTGCGCCAGCAAGTGGCCAATCTTGAAGAGATGGTCTCGGCTTCTCAGGCCGAGGTTTCTCAGGTCAAGGCCGAGGCCAAGTTGGCTGCGGAGGAGGTGAGAGAGAGAACTCGCCGAGCCTGGGACGCCTGCATGGAGGACTTCTCTTTCGCCTGGTTTGAGCGGCAAATTCAGAAGCAGGGTGCAATTATCGAGGCCGAGAAGCAAGGTCTTCCTCCTCCCATTTTTGAGGATTCTGACGCCGAAAGTGAGGAGGTGAACTCACCGGCTCGGGAGGAGGAGACTTTAGCTCAGCCAACCTCAAAGCCTGCTGTCGACGGTCCAGATAGTGTGGGCACGTCGACCTCCGCTCATTCTGCCGCTGCTCGTCCTGCTGGGTCCTAACTCCACTCCCCTTCATCAAAAAAAATCAGTTTTTATGGCGCCTCGAGCGTCTGTAATGAATAATTTTTATTTATGTTTCAACGCCTATGGCGTTTGTTTGGATAATTTTAATTTTTTTGTTTTGATGAATTTGGCACCGTTTTGAGCGCATACCGGTGGTGATTCATCACCTTTTTATGTTCTTTTTATTGTTAGACTTTTAAACGCCTTCTCTGTTTATGTCGTGTGTGATTAGACGTCCATTTTATGCCCCAGAGCAGGTGTTTGCAAGTCTCTGAACCAGACTCCCATGCCCAAGTTTATTTTAGTTGATTGATTGACGCAAGTCAATCAATCAGTATGATTGTCGCTGAACTTGGGTATGGGGATTATTGTGCGGCTTCTCGCAGTTGGACTACTTTTTGTTTCGGCATGTAGGAGTAGTCCTACTTGCCTTAGAGAATATTCACTGTTTTAGGATAAAACAACAAATTGTGAGGGGTTTGTGATAGGTTATGATACATATGACAATTCATAAATCATGCGGAAAAACCATAAATCCAGGAAAGCATATTATTTACACATAATCATTTAGCATAGTTTAGATGCATACTCTTTGTTGCGTGCCTTCCCTAGCTGCGCCCGAACCAAAGAAGAACAAGTCTTTAGGACTCCAAGTGTCGCCCCTCCGTAGATAGTCCACAGCACGTCCGGATCCGCCTTAAGCTTGACCAACTAGGATCGCCCTTAAGGTACTTAGAATTTTCGGCACTTTATAGGCAATTGTATGACTGAATTTTGCTCTCAAAAATCACTTTGAATACTTGAATACTCGATATAAATTGTGAGCATTGATCACCTATTTATAGGGCATGGGTATCGGATATTAGAATCCTACTAGGAAACAATTTAGTGAATCTGAATTAATCTAAAATTCAATCACTTAATTTATCTAGTAGATTTAGGGAATTAATCTTATACGGATCCTAACCGATCAAGGTTTCGTACGCAAGCACAAACACTCACGCAGGCGCAGCAGCCCACGAGGGGCGCCGTGCGCGCGTGCGCGCTGAGCCCAGGCCCAGCAAGTGCTCGCAGCCCACGAGGGGCGTGCGCCTGCTGGCCTTGCTCTCGCGTTTGGGCTTTGCTTGCTTTGGTCGCGCGCGGGCTTTGCTAGGCGTTGGGCCTAGCTTCGTGCTAGGCCTTGCGTCTAGCAATCTCGTCCGATGTTTATTCGTACGATACGCTTCCGATTAAATTCCCGGTTCCGGAATTCATTTCCGATACGAACAATATTTAATATTACCGATTCCGGAATTAATTTCCGTTTCGAACAAATATTTAATATTTTCGTTTCCGGAATTATTTTCCGTTTCCGATAATATTTCCGATTCTGACAATATTTCCGTTTCCGGCAATATTTCCGATTCCGGCAATATTTCCATTTCCGATAATATTTTCCGATACGTACCATGTTTCCGTTTCCGGCAACATCTACGACTTGGATAATATTTATATTTCCGATACGATCCATATTTCCGTTTCCGGCAATATCATCGTTTCCGGAGTATTCATTTCTTGCCTGTGACGATCTTAGCTCCCACTGAAACCAAGATCCGTCGATTCCGAATATCCATAGATGGAGTATTTAATGCCATTAAATACTTGATCCGTTTACGTACTATTTGTGTGACCCTACGGGTTCAGTCAAGAGTAAGCTGTGGATTAATATCATTAATTCCACTTGAACTGAAGCGGCCTCTAGTCAGGCATTCAGCTCACTTGATCTCACTGAATTATTAACTTGTTAATTAATACTGAACCGCATTTATTAGACTTAACATTGAATGCATACTTGGACCAAGGGCATTATTTCCTTCAGTCTCCCACTTGTCCTTAGGGACAAGTGTGCATTTCCTAATTCCTTTGTCGCTCGATGCTTGCTCTTGAACATAAGGTAAGAGTTTTCATCCTTATTATGTCCAGAGGTGTTCCTCGGTTTCAGAGTTCAACTGATCAAATAAACAGATAATCATAGCCTATGATTCATCCGAGCACGGCCATGCATTTCACAGTTTCTAGCTCTCCGAGTGGCCTTGTACAACTTTTAAGCATCTCATCCCGATTTATGGGAAGACAATCCCAATCTTGCGATCTTGAGATTAGACTTCGTTTGATAGGTGATTACCTGAGCGTTGCCTTTATAGCCTCCTTTTACGGTGCGACGGTTGGTCAACGTCAAAGCAACCAGTTCTCAAACAAGTAATCTCAAATCACTCAGGTATTGAGGATTTAGTGTCTAATAATTTTAATGAAATTTACTTATGACAGATTTTCATCTCTTACAGTAAAGTTTCATAGGTCTTGTCCGATACTAGTCTTCCCAAAGTAAGTATCTATGCAAATGATTATGACATTGCCATGTCCACACAGTTCAAGAAACAGAACTACTAGTCATCTTGCATTCTAATCGTCTAACGTATTCTATGCGTCCAATTTTATACAAAACTCCGACTAGGGACCATTTTCAACCTTTGACATTCAAGTTCACTTGATAGACATTTCTTAGTCACAGGACTGGTCCTGACAGTCTATCTTGAATATATCGTCAAATTGAAGGGACTCATCATTTAATAAACCACAAATTAAATGGAAAAATGAATTCTTTTCATTTATTGTGAATGATTAACCAATAATGTTTTACAAAGATTTAAACTCTAAAACTTTAAAACATTAAACAGGGATATCAAAGCCATTCTCCAATATGCTTGATTCCCATAGCTGCAGTGTGCGAGTTGTGCTTCGCCTGCGGCAGAGGTTTAGTCAATGGATCTGATATGTTGTCATTAGTTCCAATCTTGTTTATCTCGACTTCTTTTCTTTCAACGAACTCTCGTAGAAGGTGAAATCTACGAAGTACATGCTTGACTCTCTAGTGGTGTCTAGGCTCCTTTGCCTATGCAATAGCTCCGTTATTATCACAATACAGGGCTATTGGTCCTTTAATGGAGGGGACTACACCAAGTTGACCTATGAACTTCCTTAGCCATATAGCTTCCTTTGCTGCTTCATGTGCAGCAATGTACTCCGCTTCAGTTGTAGAATCCGCAATGGTGCTTTGCTTAGCACTTTTCCAGCTTACTGCACCTCCGTTGAGGCAGAAGACAAACCCAGACTGTGATCTGAAATCATCTTTGTCGGTTTGGAAACGTGCGTCCGTATAGCCTTTAACAATTAATTCATCATCTCCACCATAGACCAGGAAGTCATCTTTGTGCCTTTTCAGGTACTTCAGAATATTCTTGGCAGCAGTCCAATGCGCCTCTCCTGGGTCTGACTGGTATCTGCTCGTAGCACTAAGTGCGTACGCAACATCCGGGCGTGTACATATCATAGCATACATTATTGAACCAATCAATGATGCATATGGAATCCCATTCATTCGTCTACGCTCATCAAGTGTTTTTGGGCACTGAGTCTTGCTTAGAGTTATTCCATGAGACATGGGTAGGTAGCCTCGCTTGGAGTCTGCCATCTTGAACCTATCAAGCACCTTATTGATATAAGTGCTTTGACTAAGTCCAATCATCTTTTTAGATCTATCTCTGTAAATCTTGATGCCCAATATGTACTGTGCTTCTCCTAGATCTTTCATCGAAAAACATTTCCCAAGCCAAATCTTGACAGAGTTCAACATAGGAATGTCATTTTCGATAAGTAATATGTCGTCGACATATAATACAAGGAAAGCAATTTTGGTCCCACTGACCTTCTTGTATACACAAGATTCGTCTGCGTTCTTGATGAAACCAAAGTCACTGACTGCTTCATCAAAATGTATATTCCAGCTCCTGGATGCCTGCTTCAATCCGTAGATTGACTTCTTTAGCTTGCATACCTTTTTAGCATTCTTCGGATCCTCAAAACCTTCAGGCTGTGTCATAAACCCAGTTTCTGTTAAAACGCCGTTTAAGAAAGCAGTTTTGACATCCATCTGCCATATTTCGTAATCGTAATATGCAGCGATTGCTAACATTATCCGAATAGACTTTAGCATTACAACTGGTGAAAAGGTTTCATTGTAATCCACACCGTGGACTTGCCTGTAACCTTTTGCAACCAATCTAGCTTTGAAAACTTCAAGTTTCCCATCCTTGTCCTTTTTCAGTTTGAAAACCCATTTGCTTCCAATGGCTTGGTAGCCATCTGGCAAATCGACCAATCCCATACTTGGTTTTCAGACATGGAGTCTAATTCAGATTGCATGGCTTCTTGCCATTGCTTGGAGCTAGGGCTCGTCATAGCTTGTTTGTAAGTCGCAGGTTCATCACTTTCAAGTAATACAACGTCATAGCTCTCGTTCGTCAAAATACCTAAGTACCTTTCCGGTTGAGATCTATATCTTTGCGACCTACGCGGGGTAACATTTCTAGATTGACCATGATTCTCACCAGATTCTTCTAAAGATCTCTGATTTTCATCCTGAATGTCATCTTGAGCATTCTCTAGAGTTTGTTGTTCGACTTGAATTTCTTTGAGGTCTACTTTTCTCCCACTTGTCATTTTGGAAATGTGATCTTTCTCCAAAAAGACACCATCTCGAGCAACAAACACTTTGTTCTCAGATGTATTGTAGAAGTAATACCCCTTTGTTTCCTTTGGATAGCCCACAAGGATACATTTGTCAGATTTTAGATGAAGTTTGTCTGAAATTAATCGTTTGACGTATACTTCACATCCCCAAATCTTAAGAAAAGACACATTTGGAGGCTTTCCAAACCATAACTCATATGGAGTCTTTTCGACAACTTTAGACGGAGCTCTATTTATAGTGAGTGCAGCTGTATTTAGTGCATGTCCCCAAAATTCTAATGGAAGTTTGGCCTGACCCATCATTAACCTGACCATGTCTAGCAAGGTTCTGTTCCTCCGCTCCGACACACCGTTCCATTGTGGTGTTCTAGGAGGAGTCAATTTTGATAGAATTCCACATTCTTTCAGATGGTCATCAAATTCATAGCTCAGATATTCACCGCCTCTATCAGACCGCAGTGCCTTAATCTTCTTGCCTAATTGATTCTCTACTTCACTCTGAAATTCCTTGAATTTGTCAAAGGATTCAGACTTAAGCTTCATTAGGTAGACATAACCATATCTACTGAAGTCATCAGTGAAAGTGATAAAGTAGCTGAAACCACCTCTAGCATTTGTACTCATTGGTCCACATACATCTGTATGGATTAAACCCAATAGTTCATTTGCTCTTTCTCCAACTTTAGAGAAAGGTTGCTTTGTCATTTTGCCAAGTAAACATGATTCGCATTTACCATAATCCTCTAAGTCAAATGGTTCTAGAATTCCTTCCTTTTGAAGTCTTTCTAAGCGTTTCAAGTTTATATGGCCTAATCGACAATGCCACAGATAAGTGAGATCTGAATCATCCTTTTTGGCCTTTTTGGTATTTATGTTATATACTTGTTTGTCGTGATCTAATAAATAAAGTCCATTGACTAATTTAGCAGATCCATAAAACATCTCTTTAAAATAAAACGAACAACTATTGTCTTTTATTAAAAAGGAAAATCCCTTAGCATCTAAGCAAGAAACTAAAATGATGTTTTTAGTAAGACTTGGAACATGGAAACATTCTTCCAGTTCCAAAACTAGCCCGGAGGGCAACGACAAATAATAAGTTCCTACAGCTAATGCAGCAATCCGTGCTCCATTTCCCACTCGTAGGTCGACTTCTCCCTTGCTTAACTTTCTACTTCTTCTTAGTCCCTGTGGATTGGAACATAAGTGTGAGTCACAACCTATATCTAATACCCAAGAAGTTGAATTAGCAAGTATACAGTCTATAACGAAAATACCTGAAGATGGAACGACTGTTCCGTTCTTCTGATCTTCCTTTAGCTTCAAGCAATCTCTCTTCCAATGCCCCTTCTTCTTGCAGTAGAAGCATTCGGATTCAGAAGTGGGTTGACTGACCTTCCTCTTTACAGATTTGGCGCCAGTTTGCTTAGTTGGGCTGGCCTTGTTGCCACCTTTCTTAGCATTCCTCTTCTTTCCATATTTCTTGAACTTGCCCCCACGCACCATAAGCACATCCTGCTTATCATTTTTGAGCGTCTTTTCAGCGGTCTTCAGCATACCGTGAAGCTCAGTGAGCGTTTTGTCCAGACTATTCATACTGTAGTTCAGTTTGATCGAATTGATCATACCCGCTATGGAGATAATGGAGGATGGTGTCTATAGCCATTTCCTGAGAAAATTGCTGATCCGGCCGACTCATATTCTCAATGAGTCCAATCATTTTGAGAACATGTGGACTTACGGGCTCGCCTTTCTTAAGCTTGGTCTCAAGAATTTGCCTATGAGTCTCGAATCTTTCGACTCGAGCCAGATCTTGGAACATGTTCTTTAACTCACTGATGATTGTGAAAGCATCTGAGTTGATGAACGTTTTCTGCAGATCCACACTCATGGTGGCGAGCATTAGACATTTCACATCCTTGTTGGCATCAATCCAACGATTGAGGGCTGCCTGAGTGACCCCGTCGCCTGCGGCTTCGGGCATCGCCTCTTCTAGGACATACTCCTTTTCTTCCTGCATAAGAACTATTTGCAAGTTCCTTTGCCAGTCAAGGAAGTTTTTCCTGTTCAACTTCTCCTTTTCGAGAATTGATCGAATGTTGAATGAATTGTTGTTTTCCATTTTAAAAAACTACAATTGAAAAGAATAAACAAATAAATAACCATTCACAGTTTCTCTTAATAAACTTAAATTCTAGCATACATGCATAATTCAATGTTTATTAAGCATTTTATTCAAGTTATGTGTTCCGGCAGGTGTGAATAAAATGATTCCAAGATCCTAAAATCATTGAAGAACTAAGCACAGTTTGTCGACTTAATCCTAAAACATCTTAGGTAAGCAAAAGCCTTTTGCTAATAGTCTAAAACTATTCTTGGTTGATAGGTACGTCTAAGAACTTATTAGGTAAACCTATCGATTTTGCCACGACATAAAAGGACTCCTTACTTATATCGTTGAGTTTCACCAAAACTAACATGTACTCACAATTATTTGTGTACCTTGCCCCTTTAGGACCAATAAGTAACACCTCGCTGAGCGAAAACTATTACTAGATTGATGTAAAGGATATCCAAGCAAGTGTATATTTTGGCATGGCACCTTTTAACTCAATTTTTAAGTTTGGAACTTAAGGCTCTTACTATGTTGGTTAGATTTTAAGTGAACTAAAATCCTTAATCATGCAACATAATCAAGCTTTTGATCTCATGCATTTTAAGACATATTTAAAAGCAATAAATAACTTAAAACATGCATAAGATAAATGTGATCTAGTATGACCCGACTTCATCTTGAAGCTTTGACTTCAAAGTCCGTCTTGAAAATCTCCGTGGGAGGCACCATTTTCTTCAAATAGGATAAGCTATAATTAAAACTAATTACAACTATTTGATTGTACGCAGACCATATTTGAATTGAAAAACGACTTTGGTACTTTAGACCAATTACATTCAAATTAATGGTACGCAGACCATATTTTCTATCCTATTTGGGCCATACTAGTCACTTCATAACCTGCAAAACAGTACATATACAATATATATACCATTCACCCATTCATTATCATGAATGGCCCACATAGCTGGTTAGTAAAACACATTATGCATCACGTAAACATTTGCAGCAATTAATCAAGGGCACCAATAATCTACCAATTATTCAGTCCTTATTAATTCTAATCAAGTTGTTTTAACCTTAAGGATTTGTAGACCTAATCAAGAGTCTATGACTAAAAAGGGCTCCCACTTAAACCAATAAATTCATATGCTTTACTAATTTCAAACATAAAAATGTATTTCTAGTCTAACCGGAAACATACAAATTTAATTAAAATTTAAAGCTCATATAAATTTATAATTGAATCCAAAAAGTTTAATTTAATTTCAGTCGTATTTAAATTAATTCATGATTTTAATTTTAGTAAAATAATTAGAATAAATAAAATTTATTATAATTACAATATTCAAAATTAAAATCCAAGAAAATACTTTAAATTATCAATTTTAAAATTAATTAAAATTACGTAAACTGAAAATTTCAAATTAAAATTTGAAAACGATCTAATCGCAACGCAACAATCCCACGCAATGCACGCCCATGGGCCACACGCACACAGCCATCGCTGGCCATGTGCGCGTAGCCCATGCGCTGCCTCGCATTGCTGCTGCTCACCATCGCAAGGCATCATGCGAGCTGGTGCTCGCTGCGCGCGCCAGTGCTCGACGCACGAGCATGCTGCCGCAGCCCATCGCTGGGCGCAGCGCTCGTCGCACGTCGCAATAAGCACTCGCACGCCATCGCTGGGCGCAGCGCTCGTCGCACGCACAACAAGCACTCGCACGCCATCGCTGGGCGCAGCGCTCGTCTCACGCACAACAAGCACTCGCACGCCATCGCTGGGTGCAGCGCTCGTCGCACGCACAATAGCGCTCGCTGCGCGCGAGCGATCGATGCTTGGCGCAGCACTCGTGGCACGCGAGCTTACGCTCGCTGCGCGCGAGGCTCCGCACGCTTGCGCGAGGCAGTGCACGCTGTGGTGCAGCTCGCTTGCTGCCCACACGCGACTGCTCGTGCCTTGCTCTCGCCCTCGCCCATTCGCCCATTGCACACAGCCCACGACACAAGGCAGGGCTGCTGCCTTGTGCTCGTGCACCATTGCCTTGCTCATTGCATTCGTACCGCATGGGCGACGAGCTCCCTTGCTCGTCGTCCCATGCCCGCACTATACAACACCCCTTAAGGGTAACACGTAGCGTCCATTGCTTTGTGCGTGCAAGTCATATGAGCGAATCGCATAAAAAATTAAAATTTATATTCAAAATTAATGACAAATTAATAAATAATATTAATTTCATAATTTTAGGACGAAAAATCGAAAATTTATTATTTAATTGATTTCCGATTAACATGGATTCAAGTCTAGGTCATAAATTTTTAAAATTTAACATAAATTTATAAATTTACAATTTTTATGGTCATATCTGAATATTCCCAAGTCCTGGCTCCCGTCGTGTTCTCAGTTCAAGGACCCAGTGTTCTTGGCGGCAGCTGGTCTAGATCACGGGTTAGACCAAGGTATAAGGCATTACTGCTTTTTGTGAAAACATTACTTGTTAAACTAATTTGGTTGTGAAATTCTTCTTTTGCAGCCGTTGCCATGTCTAAGCTTCCGGCCCGGGAGAAAGGAGGGATTAGCACCAAAGAGTGGTTGACCCAAATGGTCGACCAGAAGCTAAAGGGGCTCGTCGGAGGTGCTCCGGCGAAGGTACGAGTCTATTTTCATTAATGTTGGTATGTTGGTTCGGCCTTTTCTTTATGGTGTCTGTTTCTGTTTTGCAGAAGGGTGAGAAGGGCCCGGCCAGCTCAAAACGCAAGGCCGAAGAATATATGGGATGCTTCCGCGGCGGGGAAGCGTCCTAAAGTCAAGGCGGGGATCCGGCGTCCCAAGAGGGAGGACGTGCCGGAGAAGTCTACGGACTCTCCGGTCGAGGTCGTCCCCATGGCTGTGACTCCTCTCCGGCAGCACCCCCCCCCCTGAAGGTTCGGCCAAACGGGGGGATGCTAAGGGCGGAGCTGGTCCCAGCAAGAGAGCTGCGTCTCCTACACCGGTGGAGATCCTCGACGGTGAGGATGATCATCCATCGGGTCAGGCGGCTCGGACTCCTGAGGCGCCTCTTCCTCCTCCCCGCGGCAGAGAGGATCCATGTATGCTCAGGATTTTTTAGACTTAATTGCTTTTGGGTTAAGGACTTGCGTAATCTCTTGCCTTTCTTTGTATAGCTTCTGGTCGGAAGGCGGCATTGGACGATGAGGTCCGCAATATTCCTCCGTCTCGGCACTTCTCTTCCCGGGATAAGGCTAAGATCATCTTTTCGGTGATCAAGGCCGTGCCGAAGGAATATGTGGACCAATTTCCTCCGGCGGCGGATGCGCAGTTCGGGGCTATGCAGGCGGTCCTTTTGGATGTAAGCGTCCAACTTTTTGTTTCGCCTTTTGCCTTAACAATTTTATCCCTTCTTACTTTATATTTTTCCGTAGCTGCTCATTAAGGCCGAAGGCTTTAAGCGCTGGCGGGCTGACGTCACCAGTCAGCTCCAGCGGCAGGTGCATAAGGCTACCGACGCCGGCGACTATGCCATGGCGACGGTAGAGAAGGTTCGGCTGGAGATGCAGGAGACCATTGAAGCTCAGAGTAAGGAGTTGGCCGTCCTGAGGAGTGATAAGAGGCAGTGCTTGATCAAGATTAATGAACAAGTTCTTGCTATCGAAACCCTGAATGCCGAAGCCCTTTCTACCCAGTCGTTCCTCCAGGAAGCCGAGGCCAAGGTGAAAGAAGCCGCGGGCTTGCGCCAGCAAGTGGCCAATCTTGAAGAGATGGTCTCGGCTTCTCAGGCCGAGGTTTCTCAGGTCAAGGCCGAGGCCAAGTTGGCTGCGGAGGAGGTGAGAGAGAGAACTCGCCGAGCCTGGGACGCCTGCATGGAGGACTTCTCTTTCGCCTGGTTTGAGCGGCAAATTCAGAAGCAGGGTGCAATTATCGAGGCCGAGAAGCAAGGTCTTCCTCCTCCCGTTTTTGAGGATTCTGATGCCGAAAGTGAGGAGGTGAACTCACCGGCTCAGGAGGAGGAGACTTTAGCTCAGCCAACCTCAAAGCCTGCTGTCGACGGTCCAGATGGTGTGGGCACGTCGACCTCCGCTCATTCAGCCGCTGCTCGTCCTGCTGGGTCCTAACTCCACTCCCCTTCATAAAAAAAAATCAGTTTTTATGGCGCCTTGAGCGTCTGTAATGAATAATTTTTATTTATGTTTCAACGCCTATGGCGTTTGTTTGGATAATTTTAATTTTTTTTGTTTTGATGAATTTGGCGCCGTTTTGAGCGCATACCGGTGGTGATTCGTCACCTTTTTATGTTCTTTTTCTTGTTAGACTTTTAAACGCCTTCTCTGTTTATGTCGTGTGTGATTAGACGTCCATTTTATGCCCCAGAGCTGGTGTTTGCAAGTCTCTGAACCAGACTCCCATGCCCAAGTTTATTTTAGTTGATTGATTGACGCAAGTCAATCAATCAGTATGATTGTCGCTGAACTTGGGTATGGGGATTATTGTGCGGCTTCTCGCAGTTGGACTACTTTTTGTTTCGGCATGTAGGAGTAGTCCTACTTGCCTTAGAGAATATTCACTGTTTTAGGATAAAACAACAAATTGTGAGGGGTTTGTGATAGGTTATGATACATATGACAATTCATAAATCATGCGGAAAAACCATAAAGCCAGGAAAGCATATTATTTACACATAATCATTTAGCATAGTTTAGATGCATACTCTTTGTTGCGTGCCTTCCCTAGCTGCGCCCGAACCGAACAAGAACAAGTCTTTAGGACTCCAAGTGTCGCCCCTCCGTAGATAGTCCACAGCACGTCCGGATCCGCCTTAAGCTTGACCAACTAGGATCGCCCTTAAGGTACTTAGAATTTTCGGCACTTTATAGGCAATTGTATGACTGAATTTTGCTCTCAAAAATCACTTTGAAAACTTGAATACTCGATATAAATTGTGAGCATTGATCACCTATTTATAGGGCATGGGTATCGGATATTAGAATCCTACTAGGAAACAATTTAGTGAATCTGAATTAATCTAAAATTCAATCACTTAATTTATCTAGTAGATTTAGGGAATTAATCTTATACGGATCCTAACCGATCAAGGTTTCGTACGCAAGCACAAACACTCACGCAGGCGCAGCAGCCCACGAGGGGCGCCGTGCGCGCGCGCGCGCTGAGCCCAGGCCCAGCAAGTGCTCGCAGCCCACGAGGGGCGTGCGCCTGCTGGCCTTGCTCTCGCGTTTGGGCTTTGCTTGCTTTGGTCGCGCGCGGGCTTTGCTAGGCGTTGGGCCTAGCTTCGTGCTAGGCCTTGCGTCTAGCAAGCTCGTCCGATGTTTATTCGTACGATACGCTTCCGATTAAATTCCCGGTTTCGGAATTCATTTCCGATACGAACAATATTTAATATTTCCGATTCCGGAATTAATTTCCGTTTCGAACAAATATTTAATATTTCCGTTTCCGGAATTATTTTCCGTTTCCGATAATATTTCCGATTCTGACAATATTTCCGTTTCCGGCAATATTTCCGATTCCGGCAATATTTCCATTTCCGATAATATTTTCCGATACGTACCATGTTTCCGTTTCCGGCAACATCTACGACTTGGATAATATTTATATTTCCGATACGATCCATATTTCCGTTTCCGGCAATATCGTCGTTTCCGGAGTATTCATTTCTTGCCTGTGACGATCTTAGCTCCAACTGAAACCAAGATCCGTCGATTCCAAATATCCATAGATGGAGTATTTAATGCCATTAAATACTTGATCCGTACTATTTGTGTGACCCTACGGGTTCAGTCAAGAGTAAGCTGTGGATTAATATCATTAATTCCACTTGAACTGAAGCGGCCTCTAGTCAGGCATTCAGCTCACTTGATCTCACTGAATTATTAACTTGTTAATTAATACTGAACCGCATTTATTAGACTTAACATTGAATGCATACTTGGACCAAGGGCATTATTTCCTTCAGTTTGCCCCCGTCGCAAATTGGGAGCGGCATGTTTGATGCCGCAGCATTTGACTTATGTGGGGGTTTGCCCCCGTCGTCAATGTGAAACGGCACGTTTGTTGCCGCGGCATATAGGGAATGAACCTATTTGCCTCAGAAAATATTCATTTTTTTTGATAAAACGACAAATTGTGAGGGGTTTGCCCCCGTCGCAAATTGGGCGCGGCATGTTTGATGCCGCATCATTTGACTTATGTGGGGGTTTGCCCCCGTCGTCAATGTGAAACGGCACGTTTGTTGCCGCGGCATATAGGGAATGAACCTATTTGCCTTAGAAAATATTCATGTTTTTTTTTGATAAAACGACAAATTGTGAGGGGTTTGCCCCCGTCGCAAATTGGGCGCGGCATGTTTGATGCCGCAGCATTTGACTTATGTGGGGGTTTGCCCCCGTCGTCAATGTGAAACGGCACGTTTGTTGCCGCGGCATATAGGGAATGAACCTATTTGCCTTAGAAAATATTCATGTTTTTTTTGATAAAACGACAAATTGTGAGGGGTTTGCCCCCTTCGCAAAATGGGCGCGGCATGTTTGATGCTGCAGCATTTGACTTATGTGGGGGTTTGCCCCCGTCGTCAATGTGAAACGGCACGTTTGTTGCCGCGGCATATAGGGAATGAACCTATTTTCCTTAGAAAATATTCATGTTTTTTTTGATAAAACGATAAATTGTGAGGGGTTTGCCCCCGTCGCAAATTTGGCGCGACATGTTTGATGCCGCAACATTTGACTTATGTGGGGGTTTGCCCCCGTCGTCAATGTGAAACAACACGTTTGTTGCCGCGGCATATAGGGAATGAACCTATTTGCCTTAGAAAATATTCATGTTTTTTGATAAAACGACAAATTGTGAGGGGTTTGCCCCCGTCGCAAATTGGGCGCGGCATGTTTGATGCCGCTGCATTTGACTTATGTGGGGGTTTGCCCCCGTCGTCAATGTGAAACGACACGTTTGTTGCCGCGGCATAGAGGGAATGAACCTATTTGCCTTAGAAAATATTCATGTTTTTTGATAAAACGACAAATTGTGAGGGGTTTGCCCCCGTCGCAAATTGGGCGCGGCATGTTTGATGCCGCAGCATTTGACTTATGTGGGGGTTTGCCCCCGTCGTCAATGTGAAATGACACGTTTGTTGCCGCGGCATATAGGGAATGAACCTATTTGCCTTAGATAATTTAGACGCTCGTGTTTTCGGGAACGGTTTTTACAATTTAATAGGTGATCAGCCTATGTTGATGCTAATCTGGGCCACTTCTTAGGCTTCAAACAATTAGGCTTGTAAATGTTATGCTAATCTGGGGCCACTTCTTAGGCCCCTTATTCGATTAGGCTTTTTGCATGCATATGTTAGATAAGTTAGTAGAGAGAAATAAATAGGACGAAACGAGAGTAGTATTATTTATACTTTGTAAGGCAAATTTAGCCGGTTACAAGAGAGACTACTGTTGTGGGGTTTTTCCGGTGAGATAAATTGGAGGTTTCCCGGTAACTTCTGAGAATTTCACAAGAATGTATTTTTATAGAGAGAGAAAGTAGAGAGAAGGCAGAGCAGCAATTTCTCTTGATTGTATTGATTGTGACCCCTTTTTCTAGGGAAGTGAGACTATTTATAGTACTAGGTTTTTGTGGGAATGACCTAATATTCCCTTTACATGATTGGCTAGGGTATGGGAGGAGGACATGTGTCCTTTCTCCTTACAATTCTCTGGCCCCTTTTGGCAATAGTGGGCTTTTTGGGCCTATTGTGCTGATTCATACTACTTGGAATACCTACTACTTAACCCCCTTTTCAGGTATAGGTACATTACATACCTTTATACACACTTAAATACAAATACATATACATTGTAGATACGTAGATTGATACCCATGCTGTGGAGTAGTCTTCGTATGGTTTCTGCTTAGGGGGCGTAATACGTGCCATGTGTCGCATCCTCAT
Source organism: Spinacia oleracea (assembly GCF_020520425.1). Taxonomy (NCBI): domain Eukaryota; kingdom Viridiplantae; phylum Streptophyta; class Magnoliopsida; order Caryophyllales; family Amaranthaceae; genus Spinacia; species Spinacia oleracea. The sequence continues at coordinate 153,774,574 of NC_079489.1, forward strand.
TGGTACACGAAGGCATGGTAATTTTGCCCACAACATTTGCCCCTCAAGAAGGGCATTTCTGGAAACACTTTCCGGGTATCGCTTCTTGACCTTTGATTTGCATCTTCGTCTTTGGGACAGGTGTTGAGGTGGTGACACGTGTCATCTTTCTCCATTTTGCCCCTCCCTATATATAGAGGGGGGTAAATTTCATTTATTACATTTCGTTTTCACAGAGCTATACACAGGCGATTTCCGGCGTACTCCCACCACCAGCAGGCGATTTCCGGCCACCGCGAGACTCAACTTGTTCTTCACCAAACTCAACCTGTTCTTCACCAAACTCAACCTGTTCTTCACCAAGTACTTCACAGATCTTTCAAGGTTAGTTTTCGCCTTTCTTTCTTGTTTTTGTTATCCCCTCGTCATTTTTCCCTTTGTTAGCGGCCGGCCTCCTAGTACTAGGTAAGGGTTTGAAGGTTTTAATTGAGATTTTTCCTCCGTTCGTCTTTTGTCGGGGCGGACGTCCAATCGCGTCTTTTTCTTAATTGTTGGTCACTCCTAAGCCGTGCTTCGTTCACTATGCAGAAGGCATGGCTAGAACCAAGCAAACGGCAGATCCTACGCGCCTGCGCTTGCGGGAAGAAACATTCACACCCCCTAGGGAGAGATATTCTTCCACCGCCCCGACAGCCGACGAAGAATATGCCGAACTCTTTCAAGAGATCGACGAATATGTCGAGGTGGAGGAGCAAACGGCAAGCTCGTCAGGGGGTACAGCGAGCCAGGCAGTGGGGGGAGTCAAGCGTCGCTCCATTGCCATCGGTCGCCGAAGAGCAAGAGGCTGCTCCCCAGCCTATTAGGCCCAGAGGACGGGAGGAGGCCCAGCTGCTTCCATCGGAGATCCACCCAGACATAGGCTGGATGCGGTGGCTAGACAGGCATGGGGCCAAGATGAGGGACGACCTCTACGTGGGGGAAGGGTACCAGATGCGTGTGCCGGCCGGTCTGGACTCGACCGTCAGCCTGCTTGCCGAGGGAGAATTCCTAGTGTATGCCGCATCCATCAAGCTCGGCATGAGATTCCCTCCACACCCCTTCGTTGTGGAAGTGTTAGACGGTTTTAACATTGGGGTGGCCCAGCTGACCCCCAACTCGTGGGCTGATATCTTTGGCTATATTGCCAAATGTGCGCTGAACGACGTGGAGCCGTCGTTCAACGCTTTTCTGCATCTGGTCTCCCTCTCTCGTTCCCCCAGTGCTGCCAAAGGGTGGTTTAATCTGAGCAGCCGGGGTACATACCAGACAGTGGTCGGCAAGCTCAGCAAATGGCATATGTAAGGAAAAGGTGGGTCGTGTTTTACACAGACGACCAGGAGATGTATGACAGGATGAGCCACTGGAATTGCAACGCCAACTATATGGACCGTGACGAGCCCCTTCCACCCCTTACTGCCGAGGAGTGGGATCAAATAATGGTCCTGTTCAAGGCCAACACTTACCACTTAACCGTTGACAAGACTTTACATGTGCCGGCCGAGTGGTTGCCGCACATTAGCCAGTTTCGGAATGAGGCCTTTCTAGCGGCCGTAGGCCTAGGATATTCTATGACTCGAGGTTGTATGCCAAATTATGTGCCATTCCGCGTTGTTCTATTCATATTTTCTAACTTTGGGTTTCTTTTTGTTCACAGAGGAAGGGATGAGCAAATTGTCGGCGGCGGATATTGGGAAGGGCGACATGACCGATTGGATGGCCTACATCTATGAGGCCAAGATGCAGAAAGCCAAGGCCGAGTTGGAGGAGAAGGTGAGTATTCTCTTAGGTCGTTGTCTTTGCAAGTTAAGCTTTTCCCGTCCAGTGTCTATAGTGGACGTCTTTTTTAGTGACGAGCCGTTATCTTGACATGTGACTCGTGTTTGCTAAGGTAGGCCTCGTCACTTTTTAATGACGTGCCCTTAAGGTAGTGCTTTTCTTGTGGTTGCCAAGGTACGCCTCGTCACTTTTTAAGACGGGCGTCCCTTTGGTGACGAGCCATTTTTCCACAAGTGACTTGTGATTGATAGGGTATGCCTCGTCATTTTTGAGACGGGCGTCCTTTTTAATGACGAGCCACTATTCTGTGAGTGACTTGCACTTGATAAGGTACGCCTCGTCATTTTTGGGACCGGCGTCCTTTATAATGACGAGCCACTATTCTGTGAGTGACTTGTGGTTGATAAGGTACGCCTCGTCATTTTCAAGACGGGCGTCCTTTTTGGTGACGAGCCACTATTCAGTGAGTGACTTGTGATTGATAAGGTACGCCTCGTCATTTTCAAGACGGGCGTCCTTTTTAATGACGAGCCACTATTTAGTGAGTGACTTGTGATTGATACGGTACGCCTCGTCATTTTTGAGACGGGCGTCCTTTTTAATGACGAGCCACTATTCAGTGAGTGACTTGAGATTGATAAGGTACGCCTCGTCATTTTCAAGACGGGCGTCCTTTTTAATGACGAGCCACTATTCAGTGAGTGGCTTGAGATTGATAAGGTACGCCTCGTCATTTTCAAGACGGGCGTCCTTTTTAATGACGAGCCACTATTCAGTGAGTGACTTGAGATTGATAAGGTACGCCTCGTCATTTTCAAGACGGGCGTCCTTTTTAATGACGAGCCACTATTCAGTGAGTGACTTGTAATTCATCACGAGGCCAAATATCTGACTGTCCTTTACGCTCTTTTTTAGCAAGCTAAGGACGCGGCTAAGGCGTCAGGGAAGAAAAAGGGGACGACTCTGTCCCAATTGAAGAAGACTCTGAGTACCTTCAAAAAGCCCAAACCTATACCCCGCCGTCTTGTGAAGAAGGACGAGTCAAAGGCTGCTGAGGGGGGTCGCCCTGATGACGATGAGATTGGCGTGGACAAGCCGTCTCTGGTTGTGGACTTGGTGTCCAAATCAAAGTCTGGTGGGCATCCTGACGAGTTGGAGGACCCTCTTTCTGGAATTCCGGCCGACGTCCGTTCCCAGATACCTGCGGAGGTGGCCCGCCGAGCTAGGTCATCGGGCGGTAAGTATTATTCGAACGTCGTTCAGACGTATCGAGCCTCCTCTGGCAGTTCTTCTTACTCTCCGCGTCATCCTAAGGCCGTTGTTTTTCCTATAGCTAAAGACAAAGGGAAGGAGGCAGCTGCTGCAGAGGACGAGAACGTACCCGCTACTCCTCACTATTCGTCAAAGGATAGGGTGGCTATATGGCGTAAGGTATTTAAGGCCGTCCCTGCGGAGTATGTTGCTTCTCTTCCTGGCCGCAAGACTGACGCCCAGTTTGGTGCAATCCAGGCCACTCTACTCGACGTGAGTCTATTTCCCATTTTTGCTTGTACTTGTTTTCCTTTTCAAGTCATTTACTAACATGTAGCTCCTTTTGCGGTTGTTCTGCCGCATGGAATTCTGCAAGGGTTGGAAGACCCGCACTGCTGAGGAGCTCAAAGCTTAGGTGGCTGAGTCCACCCACCATGGTGACTATGCGTTCAAATCCATTGAAGAGGTCCGCCTGCAGATGCAGACGACCATAGACCTTCAAGCAAAGGAGGTAGCTTCATTGAGGTCTGACAAGGCCGAGCTGCTAAAGAAGATCTTGGCGCAGAACAAAGACATGGTGGCGATGGTCGAGGAGGCCAAGACAGCAGCGGCGGAAATACGGACGCTTCAGGACCAGTTGCGGGAGTACCCTCAAGTCAAAGAGGCGGCTGAGGAAGCCGATCATCTTCGGGGGAAACTGGAGACGGCCAGGTTGCAAGTTCGCACCTTGCGCGAGCGTCTTCAGGAGTCCTATGATCAGGGGGAGCAAGCGGCCAAGGACGCTGTTAAGCATGCCTGGGAAAACCACATGCCAGAGTATGATCTTGCGTGGTTCCAGCGGCGATTGGAACACAGTGCCGCTGTGTTGGCTGTTGAGCGTCTCGGTCAGCCGCCCCCAGAGTTTGTACCTTCTGACGATGAAGACGATGTGGCTGCTCCCTGACTTGCTTCCCTCCCAGTTTTTCAGAATTTTATTCAAGTGTTCTCATGCCTAAGGGCAAAAATAATTATTTTGTCAAGTTTTGGCGCCGCTGGCGTCTGTATAATTGTGCCTGCTGAGCACACAACATTCTTTTTTGTTTTTGAATTCTGGGCTACTTTTGCACACCTTTCTACGGGCGTTGTTTTATAAGTAAATAGGTTATTTTTGTTGCTTCTTTTATCTCGCGTTTATTTGTTCTTCGTAATTTGATTATCCCTTAATCAATAGGTATGGTAGCCAAGGTGCAACTGAGTATACACTAAGCACGTTGGTGCCGCAGGCAACTGAGCATGCGCTAGGTACTACTGTGGTCGTCGCTTTCTTTGGCGAGCGTGTCTATAACGATATTGATTGACGCAAGTCAATTAATAGGTATGATTGCCGCTAGACATGCTCGTCAAATGGAATGGACGACCAAACATTCTGCACAACCAACCTTTTTCCAAGGACGTTCGTGCCGCCGAACTCTTGAGCGAACAATCTTTGTTTCAAAGTTATTGGTGCCGCAGGCAACTGAGCATGCGCTAGGCACTACTGTGGTCGTCGCTTTCTTTGGCGAGCGTGTCTATAACGATATTGATTGACGCAAGTCAATCAATAGGTATGATTGCCGCTAGACATGCTCGTCAAATGGAATGGACGGCCAAACATTATGCACAACCAACCTTTTTCAAGGACGTCCGTGCCGCCGAACTTTTGAGCAAACAACCTTTGTTTCAAAGTTATTGGTGCCGCAGAGCTTTTGGACAAACAACCTAAGTTTTAAGGTTATTTGTGCCGCTGATATTTTGAACAAACAACCTATGTTTCAAGGTTATTTGTGCCGCTGAGCTTTTGAACAAACAACCTATATTTTAAGGTTATTTGTGTCGCTGAGCTCTTGAACATGCCGTACTGGTTGGCCAGCGGCTTGCTATACTGGGAAGGAAGTTGGATAGGTGATCAGCCTACAACTTGGTGCTAATCTGGGCCACTTCTTAGGCTTCAAACAATTAGTCTTGCTGAGGGTTTTTGCTAATCTGGGCCACTTCTCAGGCCGTCATACAATTAGGCTTTGATTATGCATTTGAGGGTATATTTTTGTATTCATTGTGCGAGCAATAGATATTACGAGACAAATAGAGTAGTATTATTTATAACTTTGCTAGGCGAATTTAGCCGGTTACAAAAGTAATTACTACCCTATTATGACCATTAGAGGCCGCCCCTTGGGCAATGGATCGTGGTAGATAAGACAAAGCTAACACATATATAGAAGAAATATTTCTTGAGATTGTCGGCATTCCAAGTGCGCAAAATTGGCCGACCCTGCATGTCTTGAATGCGGTAGGTTCCATCTCTAACCTCATCATAGATCTCATAAGGTCCCTCCCAGGTGGGCGTCAGCTTACCCTGTTCGTTTACTCGGCCTGTGGCTTCCATTTTCCTGAGAACAAAATCTCCTACTTTGAGCACTCTATTAGAGACTTTCTTGTTGTATTCTCTTGCCATTCTTATCTTGTACAGCTGTTGTCTGAGCGCTGCATTTCCTCTAACCTCGGGCAGAAAGTCCAGGGCTGCCTTCATTGTCTCCCAGTTGGCATTTTCGTCATACAACATGACTCTCAAAGTTGGTTCACACATTTCTATGGGTAGGACGGCCTCGGCGCCATAGGCTAGCAAGAAGGGTGTTTCACCGGTTGAATTCTTAGCCGTGGTGCGGATGGACCATAAGACATTTGGCAGCTCATCAGCCCATAGACCTTTGGCTTCGTCGAGCTTCTTTTTCATCCCTTCGGAGATAATTTTGTTGAACGTTTCAACCTGGCCATTGGCTTGGGGACGTCCGACTGATGCAAAGCAAGTGTGTATGCCGTGATCTGCCAGCCACTCTTTCAGCTTAGGCGTCTCAAACTGAGGCCCATTATCGAAGACGATAGCCTGTGGAATCCCAAAGCGAGTCATGATATTCTTCCAAATGAATGCTCTCACATCAGCAGTTTTTATGTTTTTGAGCGCTTCTGCCTCCACCCATTTGGTGAAGTAATCTACAGCAACGATGACATAACGCCTCCCTCCTGGTGCGGCCGTAAATGGGCCTAGAAGATCCATCCTCCACTTAGCAAATGGAATTGTGCTCGTGATGGGCGTCAGAACTCGTGCCGGTTGGTGTATTAGGTGAGAAAAACGCTGGCATTTGTCACACTTCTTGACCAGTGAAATTGCGTCCTCTTTAAGAGTCGGCCAGTAATAGCCGGTTCGAAGTGCCTTTTCAGCCAAAGCCCTTCCACCAATATGCGAGCTACACAACCCCTGATGAAGGTCTTCTAGAATTTCCTGCCCTTTCTCAGGCGTCACACATCTTAACAAAGGACGGGAGTAGGCCTTCTTGTAGAGGGTGCCGTTCCACATTTCAAACCAAGAGCACTTCTTCTGAAGTTTTGTCGCTTTCCTTGAGTCTTCTGGCAAGACTCCATTCATTTTGAAGTTTACTATGTCATCCATCCATGTGGATGTTCTGTCAAGGGTTTCCACCTCCATTTGCTCAACACTTTTGTGCTCCTTTACCTCCCAAAACACGTGCCGAGGGGTATCACAAGACGCGGAACTTGCCAATTTCGACAGGGCATCAGCTTGGTTATTTTCCGAGCGAGGGACTTGCCTTACTTCAAAACTTTTCAGTGGTTCTACTTCCTGATGGACGGCCTGCATGTATTTGACCATAGTCGGATCTCTAGCTTCGTAGGTTCCATTAACTTGGCTCACAATCAGTTGGGAGTCAGATAGTGCTACAATCTCCTCGCGCCTGCCGCCTTACACATTTTTATGCCACAAAGCAGGGCTTCATATTCGGCTTCATTATTTGACGCCTGAAAGTTAAATCGCATAGCATACTCAAAAGTATCTCCTTCTGGGGAGTGACAGATTATCCCAGCTCCACATCCATTCTGCGTGGACGAGCCATCTACATACAATGTCCACACCGTCTTTGTATTCTTGGCAAAGTATGGCCTTGTCATTTCAACAATAAAGTCGGCACATGCCTGCCCCTTGACAGCTTTCCTCGGCTCGTAGGTGATATCAAAGGCATTCAGCTCTATTGCCCAATTCAGCATTCGTCCTGACGCCTCCAGCTTTGTGAAGGGAAGTTTGAGCGGTTGATCTGTGTAGACCACTATTTTGTGAGCTAAGAAATACGGACGGAGCTTTTTGCTGGCCATGAACAGGGCTAAGCCAAACTTTTCCACTGTGGGGTATCTAACTTCAGCATTTTGAAGAACATGACTGACAAAGTATACCGGCATCTGTATTCCCTCCCTCTCTGTCAGTAGAACGGCACTCAACGAGTGCTCGGACACGGCGAGATACATGTACAAAGTCTCTCCTAGCAAGGGGTTAACAAGACGAGGCAAGGTATGCAAGTGCTCCTTTAATCTGACCAACGCCGCCTCGGCTTCGTCCGACCATTCAAACTTGGCCTTCTTTCTGACTGCCCTAAAAAAGTAGTGGCACTTGTCTCCAGCCCTGGAAAGGAATCTGCCCAGGGCGGCCAAGCAACCTGTGAGCCGCTGGACCTCCTTCACTGTCTTTGGTGAGCTCATATCAATTACTGCCTGGATTTTGTCTGGGTTGGCTTCAATTCCCCTTTCATCAATCAAGAAACCTAAGAATTTTCCTGCCGTCACCCCAAACACACACTTCTTAGGATTCAACCTCATGTTGTAAGCTCGAATAGTCTCAAATGTCTCCCTAAGATCAGTTATATGTGCCGCCCGCAGCTTACTTTTTACGATCATATCATCAATATAAGCTTCAATATTTCTGCCGAGCTGCTTTATGAACACAGTGTTAATAAGACGCTGAAAGGTGGCCGGTGCATTCTTTAACCCAAACGGCATCACTTTGTAGCAGTAAAGGCCTTGTTCGGTAACAAATGACGTTTTTTCCTGGTCGTCAGGCCACAACGGAATCTGATGAAACCCTAAGTATGCATCCATGAAGCTCATCATAGCATGCCCTGCTGTAGAGTCGACGAGCCGGTCAATCTTAGGCAATGGGAAACTTGAAGGAAATAATGCCCTTGGTCCAAGTATGCATTCTATGTTAAGTCTAATAAGTGCGGTTCAGTATTAATTAACAAGTTAATAAATTCAGTGAGATCAAGTGAGCTGAATGCCTAGCTAGAGGCCGCTTCAGTTCAAGTGGAATTAATGATATTAATCCACAGCTTACTCTTGACTGAACCCGTAGGGTCACACAAATAGTACGTAAACGGATCAAGTATTTAATGGCATTAAATACTCCATCTATGGATATTCGGAATCAACAGATCTTGGTTTCAGTGGGAGCTGAGATCGTCACAGGCAAGAAATGAATACTCCGGAAACGATGATATTGCCGGAAACGGAAATATGGATCGTATCGGAAATATAAATATTATCCAAGTCGCAGATGTTGCCGGAAACGGAAACATGGTACGTATCGGAAAATATTATCGGAAATGGAAATATTGCCGGAATCGGAAATATTGCCGGAAACGGAAATATTGTCAGAATCGGAAATATTATCGGAATCGGAAAATAATTCCGGAAACGGAAATATTAAATATTTGTTCGAAACGGAAATTGATTCCGGAATCGGAAATATTACATATTGTTCGTATCGGAAATGAATTCCGGAACCGGGAATTTAATCTGAAGCGCATCGTACGAATAAACATCGGACGAGCTTGCTAGACGCAAGGCCTAGCACGAAGCTAGGCCCAACGCCTAGCAAAGCCCGCGCGCGACCAAAGCAAGCAAAGCCCAAACGCGAGAGCAAGGCCAGCAGGCGCGCGCCCCTCGTGGGCTGCGAGCACTTGCTGGGCCTGGGCTCAGCGCGCGCGCGCGCATGGCGCCCCTCGTGGGCTGCTGTGCGTGCGTGTGTGTTTGTGCTTGCGTACGAAACCTTGATCGGTTAGGATTCGTATAAGATTAATTTCCTAAGTCTACTAGATAAATTAAGTGATTGAATTTTAGATTAATTCAGATTCACTAAATCGTTTCCTAGTAGGATTCTAATATCCGATACCCATGCCCTATAAATAGGTGATCAATGCTCACAATTTATATCGATTTTTCAAGTATTCAAAGTGATTTTTGAGAGCAAAAATTCAGTCATACAATTGCCTAATAAGTGCCGAAAATTCTAAGTACCTTAAGGGCGATCCTAGTTGGTCAAGCTTAAGGCGGATCCGGACGTGCTGTGGACTATCTACGGAGGGACGACACTTGGAGTCCTAAAGACTTGTTCTTGTTCGGTTCGGGCGCAGCTAGGGAAGGCACGCAACAAAGAGTATGCATCTAAACTATGCTAAATGATTATGTGAAAATAATATGCTTTCCTGGCTTTATGGTTTTTCCGCATGATTTATGAATTGTCATATGTATCATAACCCAACAGTGGTATCACGAGCCTCTTATTATTTTCATAATCTAAATTGCATGAACATGGTTAAATATTACTCCCTCCGTCCCGGAATACTTGACCTGTTTTCCTTATCGGGCCGTCCCTTAATACTTGACCTGTTTCTAAAAATGGAAATATTCTAACAATATTATATTATTTCTCACTCCACCCCTATTAACCCACCTACCCCCTACTCCATACAAAAAATAATTAAAAATTCAACCCCTACTCTCCCCCAACCCCACCTCTTAACCCACCTCCCACTAACTACATTAAAATAATACCCCACTATCAACTACTACCTATTAAATTAAATAAGTCAATTCATGTTCCTTAAACTCTGTGCCGGTCAAACCGGGTCGAGTATTCCGGGACGGAGGGAGTACAAATTTGCAAGAATTAAAAGGGGTGATTAATTTTCGTAATTGTTAATTAATTGCAAATTGCGTTTATTTAATTATACGTACGCAGTTTTTCGGCAGTTTCTTCGTTACTCATCCAAATCGAGTGATTTTTGTGTCAATTCCGCATGTAAAAGGCATTCTAAAATTTTGACAAAAATAGTGTTTTTCGGCCGAACCCAGAATTCTCAAATTCGAAGCCTAACTATGACTTTTCGGAGGTTTTAGTTTTTCGAATGCAAAATTTCGTAAATTTAAGATGTTAAATTAAATATTTGCGATTCTTGTTGATAAATCTTGAATTTTTGATTGACCTACTGTATATGTTTAACAAGTTTGAATGCCTAGCCTTGTTAATTATGCAATCTAATTTGTAATTATGATTAATTTGTTGAAAATTGGAATAATTTAGAATTAATTTGATTTTCATAATTAGTTATAATTTAATTAGAAACCTATGATTAAAAACCACCATAAAAATTGTAAATTTATGTTAAATTTTAAATTTTTATGACCTAGACATGAATCCATGTTAATCGGAAATCAATTGAATAATAAATTTTCGATTTTTCGCCCTAAAATTATGAAATTAATATTATTTATTAATTTGTCATTAATTTTGAATATAAATTTTAAATTTTTTATGCGATTCGCTCATATAACTTGCACGCACAAAGCAATGGACGCTACGTGTTACCTTTAAGGGGTGTTGTATAGTGCGGGCATGTGACGACGAGCAAGGGAGCTCGTCGCCCACGCGGTACGAATGCAATGAGCAAGGCCATGGTGCACGAGCACAAGGCAGCAGCCCTGCCTTGTGTCGTGGGCTGTGTGCATGGGCGAATGGGCGAGGGCGAGAGCAAGGCACGAGCAGTCGCGTGTGGGCAGCAAGCGAGCGTAAGGTCGCGTGCCACGAGTGTTGCGCCAAGCATCGATCGCTCGCGCGCAGCGAGCGCTATTGTGCGTGCGACGAGCGCTGCGCCCAGCGATGGCGTGCGAGTGCTTGTTGTGCGTGCGACGAGCGCTGCGCCCAGCGATGGCGTGCGAGTGCTTGTTGCGACGTGCGACGAGCGCTGCGCCCAGCGATGGCGTGCGAGTGCTTGTTGCGACGTGCGACTAGCGCTGCGCCCAATGATGGGCTGCGGCAGCATGCTCGTGCGTCGAGCGTTGGCGCGCGCAGCGAGCAACTGCTTGCGTGATGCCTTACGATGGTGAGCAGCAGCAATGCGAGGCAGCGCATGGGCTGCGCGCACATGGCCAGCGATGGCTGTGTGCGTGTGACCCATGGGCGTGCGTTGCGTGGGGTTGTTGCGTTACGATTAGATCGTTTTGAAATTTTAATTTGAAATTTTCAGTTTACGTAATTTTAATTAATTTTAAAATTGATAATTTAAATTATTTTCTTGGATTTTAATTTTGAATATTGTAATTATAATCAAATTTATTTATTCTAATTATTTTACTAAAATTAAAATCATGAATTAATTTAAATACGACTGAAATTAAATTAAACTTTTGGATTCAATTATAAATTTATATGAGCTTTAAATTTTAATTAAATTTGTATGTTTCCAGTTAGACTAGAAATACATTTTTATGTTTAAAATTAGTAAAGCATATGAATTTATTGGTTTAAGTGGGAGCCCCTTTTAGTCATAAACTCTTGATTAGTTCTACAAATCCTTAAGGTTAAAACAACTTGATTAGAATTAATAAGGACTGAATAATTGGTAGATTATTGGTGCCCTTGATTAATTGCTGCAAATGTTTATGTGATGCATAATGTGTTTTACTAACCAGCTATGTGGGCCATTCATGATAATGAATGGGTGAATGGTATATATTGTATATGTACTGTTTTGCAGGTTATGAAGTGACTAGTATGGCCCAAATAGGATAGAAAATATGGTCTGCGTACCATTAATTTGAATGTAATTGGTCTAAAAGTACCAAAGTTGTTTTTCAATTCAAATATGGTCTGCGTACCATCAAATAGTTGTAATTAGTTATAGCTTATTCTATTTGAAGAAAATGGTGCCTCCCACGGAGATTTTCAAGACGGACTTTGAAGTTAAAGCTTCAAGATGAAGTCGGGTCATACTAGATCACATTTATCTTATGCATGTTTTAAGTTATTTATTGCTTTTAAATATGTCTTAAAATGCATGAGATCAAAAGCTTGATTATGTTGCATGATTTAGGATTTTAGTTCACTTAAAATCTAACCAACATAGTAAGAGCCTTAAGTTCCAAACTTAAAAATTGAGTTAAAAGGTGCCATGCCAAAATATACACTTGCTTGAATATCCTTTACATCAATCTAGTAATAGTTTTCGCTCAGCGAGGTGTTACTTATTGGTCCTAAAGGGGCAAGGTACACAAATAATTGTGAGTACATGTTAGTTTTGGTGAAACTCAACGATATAAGTAAGGAGTCCTTTTATGTCGTGGCAAAATCGATAGGTTTACCTAATAAGTTCTTAGACGTACCTATCAACCAAGAATAGTTTCTAGACTATTAGCAAAAGGCTTTTGCTTACCTAAGATGTTTTAGGATTAAGTCGACAAACTGTGCTTAGTTCTTCAATGATTTTAGGATCTTGGAATCATTTTATTCACACCTGCCGGAACACATAATTCGAATAAAATGCTAATGACTTGTTTAAATTGCATGATTGCTTTAATTTTCAAGTTATTACTCCTGATAAATGTTTAGACTTTGCATGCTTCAATGTATGTTTTAATTATTGTTTATAATTAAATATCTTGCACTGCAATAAATCCTTTTAGAAAGGTAACAGTAAATTTCCTCGATTGGTAGTGAATCCAAAAACGATTCACGGAAATGAGAGAAAGTGAGGAATAAAATGTACGTTTCTTATAGCGACTTTTATGGTTGTTTTCGAACATCAAAATCGAATGGCAAACCAATTGGTGCTTGTGAATTAAAAATACAATGTAGTTTTGAGATCATAAAGCATTGAGTTTAAACGCTCAGCTTTACCAATGGTTAACAACCTAAAATATTTTTTCCATTTAATTCTCGAATGAGTCTAGTCCCTAGACATTCGAATAGATCGATGCTTAGAGAACTTTAGAAGCTTCTGGTAAGATCATCTAGTTGAAACTTAATATTCAACATAAATTAAATGGTAAGAACTTTGTTGGAGTGACATTGGACATGTCTAACAAAGTGTAAAAGTCAACACTAAAGAATTCAATTCTTAAGACTATAAGAAAGGGTACAAGAAATAGGAAAACGAGGAACAAATGAAAGGAATTTACAATTCCGTTTCTACCTATAAGTTTATGTTTAAAGAGAAGTGACCTAGCAATCAAACTTCCTTGGTATCATATACCGCTTGAGGTTCTTACTTCGGTAATAACTCAAACAATGGAAGCTAGGATACACTAATGACCTACAAGTGGGAAATGAAGCATGTCAATGCTACATTAGTTGTAGGGTCATCTAGTTTGTTTTAAGTCCTTTCAAAGGATGGAACTTAATGGCTATTTTGTTCCATAATCAACATACCTAAATTTCTGTTTTCAAACACAGAAAGACTCACATTCAAGAAAAACAAAAACAATGTTTGTTTATTTATTTGAATGAAATGGTCAATTACAGGTTGAGTCAATATGCTTGATTAAAACAAACAACTCTTTAAAGAACTTTACTAGGTTCAAATCAACCCCTTGATTTGAGTTCCACTAATCTTTGGCATTGTTGCTTAGACCATATCAACAAGTTAACATTCAAAAGCTCTATTTTGATGGACTTTTGAAAGTTTATTGATTTCTAGATCATTTTAAGACAACTAGTCTTACTTGTTGAAAGTAACAAAAGATATGAACTATTGTTAGAACGCCTAGACAATAGAGTTCAAAGCCAAAGAAAGATTTTATGACTTTATTATTTCACATGGATTTGAGTGAATATAGGTTTATTTACTCAAATGTGATATAAGTTGAATCTGTTTGGCTAGTTCAAAGATTCAGAAGTATAAAATCCACTTGGCAAGAAATCATAAAGATCTAGGTTAGATCATGTTGATGATTACTTGAGACCAAATATGATCATCAATGATTGTGTGTTGTAATTTCACAATCTAGGTCCATAAGATATGGCATATCTTAGTTGGAATAATCGAAGTCAATTAGTACTTGATTCGATTAATGATGAATCATAAAGACTTTTCCTATAATTTCTAAAAAAAAATGCTCAACTACCACCAAACTAAACCAAATTCGTCAAAGCTATTGAAAAGTAATTTCAGAATAACTTTTCATAAAATATATCTAGAGAGTTGCAAAACTCAGTGGGAGCCTAGTGTTTGTCATTCGACAAACTAAGGCCCAAGTATAGATATATGTTTCATTATGATTTATTCAAATGAGACACAAGGGTATTGTTTCTACCACGAATTTTTGAGAACATAATGTTTGTTTGCTCGAAATAATGTCCTTTTGGAGATTCGTTTCCAAAATGACAAGTGGGAGAAAATAGACCTCGAAAGTCTTCGAGGCGAACAACAAACATAAACGGACATTCCGGAGGCTTTTCGAAGTGCTTCAGAAAATCCGAACTTATTCTGTAAGGACTTTACAAGTGGCTTTAAAGAATAGACATCTCTTAGAAGACTTTACAAGTGCTTCAAGGAGAACAGAATATTCAAAGGACTTTCAAGTGGCTATTGATATTCTATTGTTTGATGTTCTATACCCAAGTAGGCATAGAATTCAAGTCACTGAAACTATGAGATTCTTCTATTAGATAGTGAAGAAACATAGAGATCATGTCAATGAAACTATGAGATTCTTCTATTAAATAGTGAAGAAACCTACTACTTGTAGTCAAAATATTATCGTATAGATTAATGAGTTTGTGACTTGTAAGAAAGCTATGACGAAATATAGATTCCCTAAAATGGTTAGAGGCCATATATAGACTATATGTTTAATTGGTTAAAGGCCATAAAACATACTCAATGTTTTGATGACAAAATTGAAATTTTGTTGATTTGCAAGAATAGTTTCACACCTATTGGTTGCAAGTTTGTTTTAAGGATAAAAACCATCAAACATGAAATTGTGTTCACAACACAAAGCTAGATTAGTTGCTAAAAGGTTACAAGCAAATTCACGGTGTGGATTGTGTTGAAACCTCATGCATAATCGTAATGCTCAAGTCTATAATTCAAGCAATGATTGCATATTGGTACATATAGCAATTGGATGACAAAACGTATTCCTCAATCAAATGTTGGAATAAACTATGTACATGGTATATCATAGGATTTGTGGATCCAAATAAATGCTTGAAAAGGAAAGCTAGCTTATAAAATCTAAGTACAGATTTAAGCAAGCAATTGGGAATTGGAATTGTATTTTAGTGAAGCTAATAAGTATTTTAGTTTCATAAAATGTACATGATTCTTATAGATTTATAAGAAGTTTAGTGGGAGTACGTAAAACTTAATTGGTCCTATGTGTATCACACACATATCTCTCTATTGAGAAATAACATTCAAATGCTAATGACTTAGATTTGAGATTATTCATCAATGACGGACCATGGCGAAACTTAGTACATACTGGGTATTAAGATCTGGTTACAAAGATCTTATAATATTGTTTTAGATTAAGTAATGGAATTTACTAAATCAAACACGAAAGACTCCATTGGAGATATTCGACCCATATGAATAAATCTAAGTAAAGAATGTTTGAACTATGTATAAGCATTTACTAAGTTAAAACATCAAAGGATCTAAGTGAGATTCTTAACCTATATTATATGTCAAAGAATTTAGCTGGATTCAGTATCTACTGAAATTGAATGAGCTAAAGTTACATGAATAGAATTCGATTGAGAATTATTCTGCAAAAGAATTTATCATGTATGTTATAATATGAGGATCGCCAAAAACGTATCGTATGACTTTAGGCATGACAAACATATACCAATCTCTATTGATCTAAGTGAAGATCAACTAGATTGAGATCAAGAATACTTATGGTACTTGAAATGGTACATAGGAATATTTCTTGATTCAAGGAAATAAAGATATGCTAAATATTGATGCTACACGCATAAACACTGGCAAAGGATCAAGCAAGACCCTTTGGAGTTAACCATTGATAAGGACGAGCTATAGAGCATCGTGTTTTGAAATGGCAACATGGATTGGAGACCATGAGTTGTTGCGTGGGAAATTAAATATTAATTTCTATGTTTTAAGATACAGCTGGAAATTCTTCCACATATCTGTGAACTGCTTGGATAAGTAAATCCAAACAAAGCATCACTAGCAAGCTATACAGTTGAAGTGAAAGTACTTATTGCCTAAGAAGCAATAAAACTGAGTTGTTTACATTAAAAAGTTCTTCACTGAACTTGGCTGGATCACATGTCTGCTGACTTGATGGTTCTTCATTGCAAAATGCGTAGAACCACTATTTAAATAAGAAAGACTAGATCACATAATAAACAAACTCAAAAGATCTTATCATCCTATCTCGAAAAACATTCGATGAAAGGGATATTAAGATTAGCAAAGCATGATAACTAAAACTATGCAACAAGTGAGAAGCAACACTCACATTGTAGCACTGGAAATCAAGCATAGCTTTGAATTCCATGAAATGTTTTAAAGATGGGTTAGAGGCCCATGGTTGTAAAACGTTGGGGTTGAACATTTATCATATATGAAATGTATTTTTCATATTCCATTTAATCTTGGTTTAGTATTAAATGATGAGTCCCTTCAATTTGACGATATATTCAAGATAGACTGTCAGGACCAGTCCTGTGACTAAGAAATGTCTATCAAGTGAACTTGAATGTCAAAAGTTGAAAATGGTCCCTAGTCGGAGTTTTCTATAAAATTGGACGCATAGAAAACGTTAGACGACTAGAATGCAAGATGACTAGTAGTTCTGTTTCTTGAACTATGTGGACATGGCAATGTCATAATCATTTGCATAGATACTTACTTTGGGAAGACTAGTATCGGACAGACCTATGAAACTTTACTGTAAGAGATGAAAATTTGTCATAAGTAAATTTCATTAAAATTATTAGACACTAAATCCTCAATACCTGAGTGATTTGAGATTACTTGTTTGAGAACTGGTTGCTTTGACGTTGACCAACCGTCGCACCGTAAAAGGAGGCTATAAAGGCAACGCTCAGGTAATCACCTGTCAAACGAAGTCTAATCTCAAGATCGCAAGATTGGGATTGTCCTCCCATAAATCGGGATGAGATGCTTAAAAGTTGTACAAGGCCACTCGGAGAGCTAGAAACTGTGAAATGCATGGCCGTGCTCGGATGAATCATAGGCTATGATTATCTGTTTATTTGATCAGTTGAACTCTGAAACCGAGGAACACCTCTGGACATAATAAGGATGACAACTCTTACCTTATGCTCAAGAGCAAGCATCGAGTGACAAAGGAATTAGGAAATGCACACTTGTCCCTAAGGACAAGTGGGAGACTGAAGGAAATGAATACTCCGGAAATGATGATATTGCCGGAAACGGAAATATGGATCGTATCGGAAATATAAATATTATCCAAGTCGTAGATGTTGCCGGAAACGGAAACATGGTACGTATCGGAAAATATTATCGGAAATAGAAATATTGCCGGAATCGGAAATATTGCCGGAAACGGAAATATTGTCAGAATCGGAAATATTATCGGAATCGGAAAATAATTCCGGAAACGGAAATATTAAATATTTGTTCGAAACGGAAATTGATTCCGGAATCGGAAATATTAAATATTGTTCGTATCGGAAATGAATTCCGGAACCGGGAATTTAATCGGAAGCGCATCGTACGAATAAACATCGGACGAGCTTGCTAGACGCAAGGCCTAGCACGAAGCTAGGCCCAACGCCTAGCAAAGCCCGCGCGTGACCAAAGCAAGCAAAGCCCAAACGCGAGAGCAAGGCCAGCAGGCGCGCGCCCCTCGTGGGCTGCGAGCACTTGCTGGGCCTGGGCTCAGCGCGCGCGCGCATGGCGCCCCTCGTGGGCTGCTGTGCGTGCGTGTGTGTTTGTGCTTGCGTACGAAACCTTGATCGGTTAGGATTCGTATAAGATTAATTTCCTAAGTTTACTAGATAAATTAAGTGATTGAATTTTAGATTAATTCAGATTCACTAAATCGTTTCCTAGTAGGATTCTAATATCCGATACCCATGCCCTATAAATAGGTGATCAATGCTCACAATTTATATCGATTTTTCAAGTATTCAAAGTGATTTTTGAGAGCAAAAATTCAGTCATACAATTGCCTAATAAGTGCCGAAAATTCTAAGTACCTTAAGGGCGATCCTAGTTGGTCAAGCTTAAGGTGGATCCGGACGTGCTGTGGACTATCTACGGAGGGACGACACTTGGAGTCCTAAAGACTTGTTCTTGTTCGGTTCGGGCGCAGCTAGGGAAGGCACGCAACAAAGAGTATGCATCTAAACTATGCTAAATGATTATGTGAAAATAATATGCTTTCCTGGCTTTATGGTTTTTCCGCATGATTTATGAATTGTCATATGTATCATAACCCAACAAAACTGTCCTTGGGACATGCCTTATTGAGGTTGGTGTAGTCAACACACACTCTCCAGGTACCATTAGGTTTCTTGACGAGGACTACATTAGCAACCCAGTCGGGGTACTGACTAGGCCTGACGAACCCTGCCTCCATCAACTTTTGTATTTCCGCTGCTGCCGCCTGATTTCTATCTTCCCCATGGTTCCTTTTCTTCTGACGAACCGGTTTGAAGTTTGGGTACACATTCAGCTTATGGACGGCCACAGCAGGATCAATACCCGGCATTTCGTCCACTGTGAAAGCAAAGATATCTTCAAATTCTCTCAGAAGGTGGACCAACTCTGCCGCCAGCGGGTCGTCAGGAGAAATCCCGATGGGCACTACTCTGTCAGGTTTATCTGTGTTTAATACCACATTGAAATGAGCCCCAACAGGCTCTGGGCGTCTCTCTTCCATGTGCCCTGCTGAGATAGTTAATGTTTCTTTGACGATCTTGGGTTGTGTGTCGCCACATTTTCGTTTGTTTCCCGATGTCCCTTTCTCTTCACCTGTCCCCCATGCTTTTGGACTCAAGGTGGTTAGGTAGCAATCTCTAGCTTGTTGCTGATCACCATGTATAGTGCTGACACTCCCATCGTCACAAATAAACTTAAGAAGCATCAGATGAGTCACGATGACAGCCTTTGCCCTATTTAAGGTGGGACGCCCCAAGATGATGTTATATGCCGTCAGGTCTTTCACTATGAGAAAACGGACGTCCATTTGTCGAGATTCCTTTTTATTTCCCATCCTCAGAGGAAGAGCAATTATGCCGACTGGGTGGATGATACTACCTCCGAAGCCTATAATGGGATAGTGGATTTTCTCAATCTTTGAGGAATCATGTTGCAGCCGGTTCAAGCACTCTAGACTAATTATGTCCGACGAACTTCCTGTATCAACCAAAATACGCCTAACCCTCAGATTAGCAACTTTTAACTGAATTACCAAAGGATCGTCATGTGGGGTGGAGATTTTCCCACGGTCGGCTTTGCCGATTTCTACTTTTGGAAACGGGTCGGCTGTGGCCTTGCCGGACAGCATCACTTGCCCCAATCGCTTGGCATAATCCTTCTGGCCCCTCATGGTCGGCCCGCCGGCGGCCAATCCTCCGGAGATGACTGCTACGCATTCTGGGTCAGTACGATTCCCATCTTCCTCCGAGGGAGGGGATTTGTTCTTCTTGTAGAAGGGTTTGCCAGAACCTCCCGTGTTCCTACTGATA
The DNA here is from genome assembly GCF_020520425.1 of Spinacia oleracea. NCBI lineage: Eukaryota > Viridiplantae > Streptophyta > Magnoliopsida > Caryophyllales > Amaranthaceae > Spinacia > Spinacia oleracea. The sequence goes on from NC_079489.1 coordinate 153,794,255, forward strand.
TAACTCTTTAAGAATCCCTTAGCGGCTAGGCCGTCCAGTGCCCTTTTCAAGCTCTTATATTCTTTGGTGTCATGCCCAATGTCGCTGTGAAAGTGACAGTACAGTTTGGGGTCCCTACTTTCTGGTGGCGACTTCATGGGAAATGGACGATCAATGTCATATTTGGACCCGATGTCCATCAGAATTGTGTACATGTCTATGTTATACTCAAATCGCTCCCGATCATAAGTTTTGGATCGTTTCTGGCCTGCCGCCCCGGGAGCCCTGTCTGACTCTTTGGCAATAGCCCACGTCCCATTAGGCCGGCTCTTCTTTTCAAATTTCTCCTTTTTTGCCGCCGGCTCGGCGGTATCACTTCCTCTGGGATCTTTCGGGACGCTGTAAATCTCTGTTGCATGGATGAAGGCCTCGGCCTCATCCAGCACTTCTGCCATTGTTCGGACGCTTTTCTTTACCAGATCAAACTTGAAAGAGCCCTTTTTAAGCCCTCGAATGAAGTTATCGAATGCAACACCATCTGGCAAATCCGGAATTTTCCCTGCCTCTAGATTGAATCTCTTCACATAGCTCCTCAGAGACTCGTCTTTTCCTTGCTGAATCCTACTCAGATGCATGCTTGTCTTCTTTTCTTCCTTGTGAGCCATGAACCGAGTAGAGAACAATAACTCGAGCTCCGAAAAAGAGCGAATAGTTCCAGCTGGAAGTCTCTCGAACCACTTAGATTCTACTCCTTTGAATGTGCCCGGAAAATACTTACACCAGGTTGAGTCAGTTGTTCCTAGGACATACATGTGATGCCAGTAAACCAAGAGGTGCATGTCTGGATCTGTGGTCCCATCGTAAGCATCAATGTTGGGCGGCTTGACTTTGGGTTCCCTCGGGGCTCTCATGATGGAGTCTGCAAAAGGGGTGGTGTGTCCTAGGGCCATGTTGGACACCCCCTCCTGAATGTGATACACAGGATCTTGACGCCTTGAGTAGGGTACCCGCTGGGAAGACTCGCGTCTGCGAGTTTGACGGGTTGGACGGGTGACCCCTGGGCGCGCCTGGCTCAGGTGCGTATAAGTTGGATGAGGGAGAGGTCTATCCGGCATGACGGGGGTTGACCCAGTGTCAGAAAGTTCAGACTCAGAGTCAGGCAACTGCTCTGCGCGTGGCCGCTCACGTCCTCGGGACGTTTCTCCGATCAGCCGATGTGGCAATCAGCGTGGTAGGTAAGACATTGCCTGATTGGGCTGACTCGCTGGCGGCTGCCTCCTCAGGTCCTTGCCTGTCTGCCTGGTCCAGACGTTTGGGGGGAGCAAAGAAAGTGTTGGCCTATTGCTTGCCGGTCCCTCATGATTTGCAGCCGCGGCAGTGGTGTAAATCAGCATACTCTTCTGTACCTCAGCATTAACTGTCTTTCCCATATCAGCTTGGAACTCAGCCAAGATAGCCCGAAGAGCACCCACAGAGACAGGCATATCAGGGTTCTCCTCTATTACTGTATCCGCCCGAGGATCCAGGTGTCCTCCAGGAGGGGTGCGATTGGCCTGGTCGTCCTCCTCGCTGAGCACCTCTACCTCGGCAGCATGACGCGGGGTGTGCCCGGCCGCAAATATTCGCGCGGCATCTCCAGTGATTCTCGTGGCCGGCGTCTGATGCTCAGTCGGCATTTCTCTTTCGAGGGGTGGCCGCTCTACTCGCGTAGGCCGCCCAGTATCATTGTCCTGTCGTTGATCTTCCATGTTACCGTACCTCCCCACAGACGGCGCCAAATGTTGTGGGGTTTTTCCGGTGAGATACCTTGGAGGTTTCCCGGTAACTTCTGAGGATTTCACAAGAATGTATTTTTATAGAGAGAGAAAGTAGAGAGAAGGCAGAGCAGCAATTGCTCTTGATTGTATTGATTGTGACCCCTTTTCTAGGGAAGTGGGACTATTTATAGTACTAGGTTTTTGTGGGAATGACCTAATATTCCCTTTACATGATTGGCTAGGGTAGGGGAGGAGGACATGTGTCCTTTCTCCTTACAATTCTCTGGCCCCTTTTGGCAATAGTGGGCTTTTTGGGCCTATTGTGCTTATTCATACTACTTGGAATACCTACTACTTAACCCCCTTTTCAGGTATAGGTACATTACATACCTTTATACACACTTAAATACAAATACATATATATTGTAGATACGTAGATTGATACCCATGCTGTGGAGTAGTCTTCGTATGGTTTCTGCTTAGGGGGCGTAATACGTGTCATGTGTCGCATCCTCATTGGTACACGAAGGCATGGTAATTTTACCCACAAGAACTACTACTCCATTAGGACCCTTAGCGGTCGTTGTCTAGACCACAGATTCTTTCATAAAAGATAGTCAGAATAAACCCTAGAAAAAGTATTTTTTGACATTGTCTGCATTCCAGGTGCGTAAAATAGGTCGGCCCTGCATGTCCTGAATGCGATAGGTTCCATCTCTGACTTCGTCATAAATCTCATAGGGTCCCTCCCAAGTGGGCGTCAGTTTACCCTGTTCATTGGCTCGTCCCACAGACTCCATCTTTCGGAGAACAAAGTCTCCTACCTTGAGCACTCTTTTAGAGACTTTCTTGTTGTATTCCCTCGCCATCCTTATCTTGTACAGTTGTTGCCTCAATGCTGCATCTCCTCTTACTTCAGGTAAAAAGTCAAGGGCCAGCTTCATCATTTCCCAGTTGGCATTCTCGTCATATAGCATGACTCTTAGTGTAGGTTCACACATTTCTATGGGCAACACGGCCTCCGCACCATAGGCTAGCAGGAATGGGGTTTCGCCGGTTGAGTTTTTGGTCGTGGTGCGGATGGACCACAAGACGTTTGGCAGCTCATCAGCCCATAGACCCTTGGCCTCATCTAGTTTCTTCTTTATCCCCTCGGAGATAATCTTGTTAAACGCTTCGACTTGGCCATTGGCTTGAGTTCGTCCCACTGAGGCAAAACAGCTGTGTATGGCGTGATCTGCTAACCACTCCTTCAGTTTAGGCGTCTCAAACTGAGGCCCATTATCAAAGACGATAGCTTGTGGTATTCCAAAGCGAGTCATGATATTTTTTCCAAATAAACGCCCTCACATCACTTGTCTTTATGTTCTTGAGAGCTTCTGCTTCAACCCACTTGGTGAAGTAATCAACAGCGACTATCACATAGCGCCGGCCTCCAGGGGCCGCTGTATATGGCCCTAACAGGTCCATCCCCCACTTGGCAAACGGAATGGGACTCATAATAAGAGTGAGTGGGTGGGCCGGCCTGTGGATGAGATGAGCAAACCGTTGGCACTTGTCACATTTTTGCACCATGGCTAGGGCGTCTTCTCTCAAAGTGGGCCAATAATAACCAGTTCGCAAAGCTTTTTCTGCTAGGGCTCGTCCTCCAATGTGGGAGCTACATAATCCTTGGTGCAAATCGTCTAGAATTTCCTTTCCTTTCTCAGGAGTGACGCACCGCAGGAGAGGTCTGGAAAATGACTTTTTGTACAAAACTCCATTCCACCATTCAAACCAAGAACTCTTCTTTTGTATTTTGGTGGCCAGACTTGAATCGTCCGGAAGCGTACCGTCCATTTTGTAAGCAATGATAGGATCCATCCATGTTGACGACCGATCCAGGACAGCTACTATAGGAGCGCACAATTCCTGCTCAATACTTCGCTTATCCTTTACTTCCCAAAACACGTGACGCGGAGTATCACAGGAAGCCGAGCTAGCTAGTTTCTGAAGGAAATAATTCCCTTGGTCCAAGTATGCATTCTATGATAAGTCTAATAAATGCGGTTCAGTATTAATTAACAAGTTAATAATTCAGTGAGATCAAGTGAGCTGAATGCCTAGCTAGAGGCCGCTTCAGTTCAAGTGGAATTAATGATATTAATCCACAGCTTACTCTTGACTGAACCCGTAGGGTCACACAAATAGTACGTAAACGGATCAAGTATTTAATGGCATTAAATACTCTATCTATGGATATTCGGAATCGACGGATCTTGGTTTCAGTGGGAGCTGAGATCGTCACAGGCAAGAAATGAATACTCCGGAAACGATGATATTACCGGAAACGGAAATATGGATCGTATCGGAAATATAAATATTATCCAAGTCGTAGATGTTGCCGGAAACGGAAACATGGTACGTATCGGAAAATATTATCGGAAATGGAAATATTACCAGAATCGGAAATATTGCCGGAAACGGAAATATTGTCAGAATCGGAAATATTACCGGAATCGGAAAATAATTCCGGAAACGGAAATATTAAATATTTGTTCGAAACGGAAATTAATTCCGGAATCGGAAATGTTAAATATTGTTCGTATCGGAAATGAATTCCGGAATCGGAAATTTAATCGGAAGCGTATCGTACGAATAAGCATCGGACGAGGCCTGCCGGACGAGGGCCCAGCACGAAGCCAGGCCATCGCCCAGCAAGCCAAGCGCGCCACACAAACAGCCACGCCAGGCCCAGCGCAAGGCCAGGCCCAGCAGGCCGTGGCAGCGCGCACAGCGCGCGCAGCGCGCGCGGGTGCTTGCGTGGGCTTGTGGCTCGCGCAGGCCTCGCTGCGTGGGCTGCTGCTCGCACGCACGCATGGGCGGCCCATCGAGGCTGCCGTGTGTGTGTGCGTAAGTGTTTGTGTTCGTGCACGTTTCCTAAAACGTGCAGAGTTCGGTTAATGATTAAATTCCTAATTCTATTTGATAAATTAATTAAATTAGAGTTCTTGTAGGATTCTAGGTTTAATTAATTTGTATCTGAATAGGATTCCAATTCCCTTTCCATAACCCTATAAATATGTGGCCTGGGTTCACAACTTATAACGAGTTTTCAAAGTATTCAAAGTGAGTTTTTGAGAGAAAAATTCAGCCACACATCTTGCTCAAAAGTGCCGAAAATTCTAGTACCTTAAGGGCGATTCTAGTTGGTCAATCTTAAGGCGGATCCGGACGTGCTGTGGACTATCTACGGAGGGACGACACTTGGAGTCCTAAAGACTTGTTCTTGCTCGGTTCGGGCGCAGCTAGGGAGGGCACGCAACAAAGAGTATGCATCTAAATTATGCTATATGATTATGTGTAAATAATATGTAATCCTGGGTTAATGGTTGTTTCCGCATGATTTATGTAATATCATATGTATCATAACCTAACAGTGGTATCACGAGCCCCTTATTATTTTCATAATCTAAATTGCATAAACATGGTTAAATATTACAAATTTGCAAGAATTAAAAGGGGTGATTAATTTTCGTAATTGTTAATTAATTGCAAATTGCGTTTATTTAATTATACGTACGCAGTTTTTCGGCAGTTTCTTCGTTACTCATCCAAATCGAGTGATTTTTGTGTCAATTCCGCATGTAAAAGGCATTCTAAAATTTTGACAAAAATAGTGTTTTTCTGCCGAACCCAGAATTCTCAAATTCGAAGCCTAACTATGACTTTTCGAAGGTTTTAGTTTTTCGAATGCAAAATTTCGTAAATTTAAGATGTTAAATTAAATATTTGCGATTCTTGTTGATAAATCTTGAATTTTTGATTGACCTACTGCATATGTTTAACAAGTTTGAATGCCTAGTCTTGTTAATTATGCAATCTAATTTGTAATTATGATTAATTTGTTGAAAATTAGAATAATTTAGAATTAATTTGATTTTCATAATTAATTGTAATTTAATTAGAAACCTATGATTAAAAACCACCATAAAAATTGTAAATTTATGATAAATTTTAAATTTTTATGACCTAGACTTGAATCCATAACAATCGGAAATCAATTGGATAATAAATTTTCGATTTTTCGCCCTAAAATTATGAAATTAATAATATTTATTAATTTGTCATTAATTTTATAAATTTTAAATTTTTTATGCGATTCGTTCATATAACTTGCACGCACAAAGCAATGGACGCTTCGTGTTACCCTTAAGGGGTGTTGTATAATGCGGGCATGCGACGACGAGCAAGGGAGCTCGTCGCCCGTGCGGCACGAATGCAATGAGCAAGGGCGTAGTGCACGAGCACAAGGCAGCAGCCCTGCCTTGTGTCGTGGGCCACGAGCAATGGACGAATGGGCATGGGCGAAGGGCGAGCCAAGGCAGTCGCGTGTGGGCAGCAAGCGAGCTGCGCCACAACGCGCACTGCCTCGCGCAAGAGCGCGCAGCGAGCGCGTAGCGAGCGCAAGCTCGCGTGCCACGAGCGCTGCGCCCAGCGTTGCTCGCGCGCACAGCGAGCGATGGCTCGCGCGCACAGCGAGCGATGTCGCGCGCACAGCGAGCGATGACGCGCGCCCAGCGAGCGATGGCTCGCGCGCACTGCGAGCGATGGCTTGCGATGGAGATGCAGCAGCTATGCGACGAGCGCATGGGCTGCGCGCACATGGCCAGCGATGGCTGTGTGCGTGCGGCCCATGGGCGTGCAATGCGTAGGGTGTTTGCGTTACGATTAGATCGTTTTGAATGTTTAATTTGAAAATTTCAGTTCACGTAATTTTAATTAATTTTAAAATTAATAATTTAAATTATTTTCTTGGATTTTAATTTTGAATATTGTAATTATAATAAATTTTATTTATTCTAATTATTTTACTAAAATTAAAATCATGAATTAATTTAAACACGACTGAAATTAAATTAAACTTTTGGATTCAATTATAAATTTATATGAGCTTTAAATTTTAATTAAATTTGTATGTTTCCGGTTAGACTAGAAATACATTTTTATGTTTAAAATTAGTAAAGCATATGAATTTATTGGTTTAAGTGGGAGCGTATTTTAGTCATAAACTCTTGATTAGGTCTACAAATCCTTAAGGTTAAAACAACTTGATTAGAATTAATAAGGACTGAATAATTGGTAGATTATTGGTGCCCTTGATTAATTGCTGCAAATATTTACGTGATGCATAATATGTTTTACTAACCAGCTATGTGGGCCATTCATGATAATGAATGGGTGAATGGTATATATATTGTATATGTACTGTTTTGCAGGTTATGAAGTGACTAGTATGGCCCAAATAGGATAGAAAATATGGTCTGCGTACCATTAATTTGAATGTAATTGGTCTATAGTACCAAAGTTATTTTTCAATTCAAATATGGTCTGCGTACCATCAAATAGTTGTAATTAGTTATAGCTTATCCTATTTGAAGAAAATGGTGCCTCCCACGGAGATTTTCAAGACGGACTTTGAAGTTAAAGCTTCAAGATGAAGTCGGGCCATACTAGATCACATTTATCTTATGCATGTTTAAGTTATTTATTGCTTTTAAATATGTCTTAAAATGCATGAGATCAAAAGCTTGATTATGTTGCATGATTAAGGATTTTAGTTCACTTAAAATCTAACCAACATAGTAAGAGCCTTAAGTTCCAAACTTAAAAATTGAGTTATAAGGTGCCATGCCAAAATATACACTTGCTTGGATATCCTTTACATCAATCTAGTAATAGTTTTCGCTCAGCGAGGTGTTACTTATTGGTCCTAAAGGGGCAAGGTACACAAATAATTGTGAGTACACGTTAGTTTTGGTGAAACTCAACGATATAAGTAAGGAGTCCTTTTATGTCGTGGCAAAATCGATAGGTTTACCTAATAAGTTCTTAGACGTACCTATCAACCAAGAATAGTTTCTAGACTATTAGCAAAAGGCTTTTGCTTACCTAAGATGTTTTAGGATTAAGTCGACAAACTGTGCTTAGTTCTTCAATGATTTTAGGGTCTTGGAATCATTTTATTCACACCTGCCGGAGCAATAAAATCGAATAAAATGCTAATAACTTGTTTGAATTGCATGGTTGCTTTAATTTCAAGTTATTATTCATGATAAATGTTTAGACTTTGCATGCTTCAATGTATGTTTTAATTATTGTTTATAATTAAATATCTTGCACTGCAATAAATCCTTTTAGAAAGGTAACAGTAAATTTCCTCAATTGGTAGTGAATCCAAGAACGATTCACGGAAATGAGAGAAAGTGAGCAATTTAAAATGTACGTTTCTTTTAGCGACTTTTATGGTGGTTTTCGAACATCAAAATCGAATGGCAAACCAATTGGTGCTTGTGAATTCAAAATACAATGTAGTTTTGAGATCATAAAGCATTGAGTTTAATACGCTCAGCTTTACCAATGGTTAACAACCTAATATCTTTGTCCATTTAATTCTCGAATGAGTCTAGTCCCTAGACATTCGAATAGATCGATGCTTAGAGAACTTTAGAAGCTTCTGGTAAGATCATCTAGTTGAAACAGAATATTCAACATAAAATGGTAAAGAACCTTGTTGGTGACATTGGACATGTCTAACAAAGTATAAAAGTCAACACTAAAGAATTCAATTCTTAAGACTATAAGAAAGGGTACAAGAAATAGGAAAACGAGGAACAAATGAAAGGAATTTACGATTCCGTTTCTACCTATAAGTTTATGTTTAAAGAGAAGTGACCTAGCAATCAAACTTCCTTGGTATCATATACCGCTTGAGGTTCTTACTTCGGTAAAAACTCAAACAATGGAAGCTAGGCTACACTAATGACCTACAAGTGGGAAATGAAGCATGGCAATGCTACATTAGTTGTAGGGTCATCTAGTTTGTTTTAAGTCCTTTCAAAGGCTGGAACTTAATGGCTATTTTGTTCCATAATCAGCATACCTAAATTTCTGTTTTTCAAACACAGAAAGACTCACATTCAAGAAAAACAAAAACAATGTTTGTTTGTTTATTTGAATGAAATGGTCAATTACAGGATGAGTCAATATGCTTGATTAAAACAAACAACTCTTTATAGAACTTTACTAGGTTCAAATCAACCCCTTGATTTGATTTCCACTAAATCTTTGGCATTGTTGCTTAGACCATATCAACAAGTTAACATTCAAAAGCTCTATTTTAATGGACTTTTGAAAGTTGATTGATTTCTAGATCATTTTAAGACAACCAGTCTTACTTGTTGAAAGTAACAAAAGATATGAACTATTGTTAGAACGCCTAGACGATAGAGTTCAAAGCTAAAGAAAGATTTTATGACTTTATTATTTCACATGGATTTGAGTGAATATAGGTTTATTTACTCAAATGTGATATAAGTTGAATCTGTTTGGCTAGTTCAAAGATTCAGAAGTATAAAATCCACTTGGCAAGAAATCATAAAGATCTAGGTTAGATCATGTTGATGATTACTTGAGACCAAATATGATCATCAATGATTGTGTGTTGTAAGTTCACAATCTAGGTCCATAAGATATGGCATATCTTAGTTGGGATAATCGAAGTCAATTAGTACTTGATTCGATTAATGATGAATCTGTTAGGTTATGATACATATGACAATTCATAAATCATGCGGAAAAAACCATAAACCCAGGAAAACATATTATTTACACATAATCATTTAGCATAGATTAGATGCATACTCTTTGTTGCGTGCCTTCCCTAGCTGCGCCCGAACCGAACAAGAACAAGTCTTTAGGACTCCAAGTGTCGTCCCTCCGTAGATAGTCCACAGCACGTCCGGATCCGCCTTAAGATTGACCAACTAGAATCGCCCTTAAGGTACTAGAAAATTTCGGCAATTTGAGCAAGATGTGTGTTTGAATTTTCTCTCAAAAACTCACTTTGAATACTTTGAAACTTCTGTTATAAATTGTGAGCCCTAGCCTCATATTTATAGCGGTATGGAAAGGGAATCGTAATCCTATTCAGATACAAATTAATCAAACCTAGAATCCTACAAGAACTCTAATTTAATTAATTTATCAAATAGAATTAGGAATTTAATCATTAACCGAACTCTGCATGTTTTAGGAAACGTGCACGAACACAAACACTTGCACACACACACGCACGACAGCCACGATGGGCCTCATGCGTGCGCGCGAGCAGCAGCCCACTCAGCGCCCGCGCGCGCTGCGCGCTGCGCGCGCTGTGCGCGCTGTGCGCTGCGCGTGCTGTGCGCGCTGTGCGCGCTGCGCGCTGCGCGCAGCCTGCTGGGCCTGGCCTTGCTGTTTGTGCGGTGCGCTTGGCTTGCTGGGCGATGGCCTGGCTTCGTGCTGGGCCTCGTCCGGCAGGCCTCGTCCGATGCTTATTCGTACGATGCGCTTCCGATTAAATTTTCCGATTCCGGAATTCATTTCCGATACGAACAATATTTAATATTTCCGATTCCTGAATTATTTTCCGATTCCGGTAATATTTCCGATTCTGACAATATTTCCGTTTCCGGCAATATTTCCGATTCTGGCAATATTTCCATTTCCGATAATATTTTCCGACACGTACCATGTTTCCGTTTCCGGCAACATCTACGACTTGGATAATATTTATATTTCCGATACGATCCATATTTCCGTTTCCGGCAATATCATCGTTTCCGGAGTATTCATTTCTTGCCTGTGACGATCTTAGCTCCCACTGAAACCAAGATCCGTCGGTTCCGAATATTCATAGATAGAGTATCTAATGCCATTAGATACTTGATCCGTTTACGTACTATTTGTGTGACCCTACGGGTTCAGTCAAGAGTAAGCTGTGGATTAATATCATTAATTCCACTTGAACTGAAGCGGCCTCTAGCTAGGCATTCAGCTCACTTGATCTCACTGAATTATTAACTTGTTAATTAATACTGAACCGCATTTATTAGACTTAACATAGAATGCATACTTGGACCAAGGGCATTATTTCCTTCAGTCTCCCACTTGTCCTTAGGGACAAGTGTGCATTTCCTAATTCCTTTGTCGCTCGATGCTTGCTCTTGAACATAAGGTAAGAGTTGTCATCCTTATTATGTCCAGAGGTGTTCCTCGGTTTCAGAGTTCAACTGATCAAATAAACAGATAATCATAGCCTATGATTCATCCGAGCACGGCCATGCATTTCACAGTTTCTAGCTCTCCGAGTGGCCTTGTACAACTTTTAAGCATCTCATCCCGATTTATGGGAGGACAATCCCAATCTTGCGATCTTGAGATTAGACTTCGTTTGATAGGTGATTACCTGAGCGTTGCCTTTATAGCCTCCTTTTACGGTGCGACGGTTGGTCAACGTCAAAGCAACCAGTTCTCAAACAAGTAATCTCAAATCACTCAGGTATTGAGGATTTAGTGTCTAATAATTTAATGAAATTTACTTATGACAGATTTTCATCTCTTACAGTAAAGTTTCATAGGTCTTGTCCGATACTAGTCTTCCCAAAGTAAGTATCTATGCAAATGATTATGACATTGCCATGTCCACATAGTTCAAGAAACAGAACTACTAGTCATCTTGCATTCTAATCGTCTAACGTTTTCTATGCGTCCAATTTTATAGAAAACTCCGATTAGGGACCATTTTCAACCTTTGACATTCAAGTTCACTTGATAGACATTTCTTAGTCACAGGACTGGTCCTGACAGTCTATCTTGAATATATCGTCAAATTTGAAGGGACTCATCATTTAATAAACCACAAATTAAATGGAAAAATGAATTCCTTTCATTTATTGTGAATGATTAACCAATAATGTTTTACAAAGATTTAAACTCTAAAACTTTAAAACATTAAACAGAGACATCAAAGCCATTCTCCAATATGCTTGATTCCCATAGCTGCAGTGTGCGAGTTGTGCTTCGCTTGCGGCAGAGGTTTAGTTAATGGATCTGATATGTTGTCATCAGTTCCAATTTTGCTTATCTCGACTTCTTTTCTTTCAACGAACTCTCGTAGAAGGTGAAATCTACGAAGTACATGCTTGACTCTCTGGTGGTGTCTAGGCTCTTTTGCCTGTGCAATAGCTCCGTTATTATCACAATACAGGGCTATTGGTCCTTTAATGGAGGGGACTACACCAAGTTCTCCTATGAACTTCCTTAGCCATATAGCTTCCTTTGCTGCTTCATGTGCAGCAATGTACTCCGCTTCAGTTGTAGAATCCGCAATGGTGCTTTGCTTAGCACTTTTCCAGCTTACTGCTCCTCCGTTGAGGCAGAAGACAAACCCAGACTGTGATCTGAAATCATCTTTGTCGGTTTGGAAACTTGCGTCCGTATAGCCTTTAACAATTAATTCATCATCTCCACCATAGACCAGGAAGTCATCTTTGTGCCTTTTCAGGTACTTCAGAATATTCTTGGCAGCAGTCCAATGCGCCTCTCCTGGGTCTGACTGGTATCTGCTCGTAGCACTGAGTGCGTACGCAACATCCGGGCGTGTACATATCATAGCATACATTATTGAACCAATCAATGATGCATATGGAATCCCATTCATTCGTCTACGCTCATCAAGTGTTTTTGGGCACTGAGTCTTGCTTAGAGTCATTCCATGAGACATGGGTAGGTAGCCTCGCTTGGAGTCCGCCATCTTGAACCTATCAAGCACCTTATTGATATAAGTGCTTTGACTAAGTCCAATCATCTTTTTAGATCTATCTCTGTAAATCTTGATGCCCAATATGTACTGTGCTTCTCCTAGATCCTTCATCGAAAAACATTTCCCAAGCCAAATCTTGACAGAGTTCAACATAGGAATGTCATTTCCGATAAGCAATATGTCGTCGACATATAATACTAGGAAAGCAATTTTGCTCCCACTGACCTTCTTGTATACACAAGATTCGTCCGCGTTCTTGATGAAACCAAAGTCACTGACTGCTTCATCAAAACGTATATTCCAGCTCCTGGATGCCTGCTTCAATCCGTAGATTGACTTCTTTAGCTTGCATACCTTTTTAGCATTCTTTGGATCCTCAAAACCTTCAGGCTGTGTCATAAACACAGTTTCTGTTAAAACGTCGTTTAAGAAAGCAGTTTTGACATCCATCTGCCATATTTCGTAATCGTAATATGCAGCGATTGCTAACATTATTCGAATAGACTTTAGCATTGCAACTGGTGAAAAGGTTTCATCGTAATCCACACCGTGGACTTGCCTGTAACCTTTTGCAACCAATCTAGCTTTGAAAACTTCAAGTTTCCCATCCTTGTCCTTTTTCAGTTTGAAAACCCATTTGCTTCCAATGGCTTGGTAGCCATCTGGCAAATCGACCAAATCCCATACTTGGTTTTCAGACATGGAGTCTAATTCAGATTGCATGGCTTCTTGCCATTGCTTGGAGCTAGGGCTCGTCATAGCTTGCTTGTAAGTCGCAGGTTCATCACTTTCAAGTAATAGAACGTCATAGCTCTCGTTCGTCAAAATACCTAAGTACCTTTCCGGTTGAGATCTATATCTTTGCGATCTACGCGGGGTAACATTTCTAGATTGACCATGATTCTCACCAGATTCTTCTAAAGATCTCTGAGTTTCATCTTGAATGTCATCTTGAGCATTCTCTAGAGTTTGTTGTTCGACTCGAATTTCTTCGAGGTCTACTTTTCTCCCACTTGTCATTTTGGAAATGTGATCCTTCTCCAAAAAGACACCATCTCGAGCAACAAACACTTTGTTCTCAGATGTATTGTAGAAGTAATACCCCTTTGTTTCCTTTGGATAGCCCACAAGGATACATTTGTCAGATTTTGGATGAAGTTTGTCTGAAATTAATCGTTTGACGTATACTTCACATCCCCAAATCTTAAGAAAAGACACATTTGGAGGCTTTCCAAACCATAATTCGTATGGAGTCTTTTCGACAGCTTTAGACGGAGCTCTATTTATAGTGAGTGCAGTTGTATTTAGTGCATGTCCCCAAAATTCTAATGGAAGTTCGGCCTGACCCATCATTGACCTGACCATGTCTAGCAAGGTTCTGTTCCTCCGTTCTGACACACCGTTCCATTGTGGTGTTCCAGGAGGAGTCAATTCTGATAGAATTCCACATTCTTTCAGATGGTCATCAAATTCATAGCTCAGATATTCACCGCCTCTATCAGACCGCAGTGCCTTAATCTTCTTGCCTAATTGATTCTCTACTTCACTCTGAAATTCCTTGAATTTGTCAAAGGATTCAGACTTATGCTTCATTAGGTAGACATAACCATACCTACTGAAGTCATCAGTGAAAGTGATAAAGTAGCTGAAACCACCTCTAGCATTTGTACTCATTGGTCCACATACATCTGTATGGATTAAACCCAATAGTTCATTTGCTCTTTCTCCAACTTTAGAGAAAGGTTGCTTTGTCATTTTGCCAAGTAAACATGATTCGCATTTACCATAATCCTCTAAGTCAAATGGTTCTAGAATTCCTTCCTTTTGAAGTCTTTCTAAGCGTTTCAAGTTTATATGGCCTAATCGACAATGCCACAGATAGGTGAGATCTGAATCATCCTTTTTGGCCCTTTTTGGTATTTATGTTATATACTTGTTTGTCGTGATCTAATAAATAAAGTCCATTGACTAATCTAGCAGATCCATAAAACATCTCTTTAAAATAAAACGAACAACTATTGTCTTTTATTATAAAGGAAAATCCCTTAGCATCTAAGCAAGAAACTGAAATGATGTTTTTAGTAAGACTTGGAACATGGAAACATTCTTCCAGTTCCAAAACTAGCCCGGAGGGCAACGACAAATAGTAAGTTCCTACAGCTAATGCAGCAATCCGTGCTCCATTTCCCACTCGTAGGTCGACTTCACCCTTGCTTAACTTTCTACTTCTTCTTAGTCCCTGTGGATTGGAACATAAGTGTGAGCCACAACCTGTATCTAATACCCAAGAAGTTGAATTAGCAAGTATACAGTCTATAACGAAAATACCTGAAGATGGAACGACTGTTCCGTTCTTCTGATCTTCCTTTAGCTTCAAGCAATCTCTCTTCCAATGCCCCTTCTTCTTGCAGTAGAAGCATTCGGATTCAGAAGTGGGTTGACTGACCTTCCTCTTTGCAGATTTGGCGCCAGTTTGCTTAGTTGGGCTGGCCTTGTTGCCACCTTTCTTAGCATTCCTCTTCTTTCCAGATTTCTTGAACTTGCCCCCACGCACCATAAGCACATCCTGCTTATCACTTTTGAGCGTCTTTTCAGCGGTTTTCAGCATACCGTGAAGCTCAGTGAGCGTTTTGTCCAGACTATTCATACTGTAGTTCAGTTTGAACTGATCATACCCGCTATGAAGAGAATGGAGGATGGTGTCTATAGCCATTTCCTGAGAAAATTGCTGATCCAGCCGACTCATATTCTCAATGAGTCCAATCATTTTGAGAACAGGTGGACTTACGGGCTCGCCTTTCTTAAGCTTGGTCTCAAGAATTTGCCTATGAGTCTCGAATCTTTCGACTCGAGCCAGATCTTGGAACATGTTCTTCAACTCACTGATGATTGTGAAAGCATCTGAGTTGATGAACGTTTTCTGCAGATCCGCACTCATGGTGGCGAGCATTAGACATTTCACATCCTTGTTGGCATCAATCCAACGATTGAGGGCTGCCTGAGTGACCCCGTCGCCTGGAGCTTCGGGCATCGCCTCATCTAGGACATACTCCTTTTCTTCCTGCATAAGAACTATTTGCAAGTTCCTTTGCCAGTCAAGGAAGTTTTTCCCGTTCAACTTCTCCTTTTCGAGAATTGATCGAATGTTGAATGAATTGTTGTTTGCCATATTAAAAACTACAATTGAAAAGAATAAACAAATAAATAACCATTCACAGTTTCTCTTAATAAACTTAAATTCTAGCATTCATGCATAATTCAATGTTTATTAAGCATTTTATTCAAGTTATGTGTTCCGGCAGGTGTGAATAAAATGATTCCAAGATCCTAAAATCATTGAAGAACTAAGCACAGTTTGTCGACTTAATCCTAGAACATCTTAGGTAAGCAAAAGCCTTTTGCTAATAGTCTAGAAACTATTCTTGGTTGATAGGTACGTCTAAGAACTTATTAGGTAAACCTATCGAATTTGCCACGACATAAAAGGACTCCTTACTTATATCGTTGAGTTTCACCAAAACTAACATGTACTCACAATTATTTGTGTACCTTGCCCCTTTAGGACCAATAAGTAACACCTCGCTGAGCGAAAACTATTACTAGATTGATGTAAAGGATATCCAAGCAAGTGTATATTTTGGCATGGCACCTTTTAACTCAATTTTTAAGTTTGGAACTTAAGGCTCTTACTATGTTGGTTAGATTTTAAGTGAACTATAATCCTTAATCATGCAACATAATCAAGCTTTTGATCTCATGCATTTTAAGACATATTTAAAACAATAAATAACTTAAAACATGCATAAGATATTTGTGATCTAGTATGGCCCGACTTCATCTTGAAGCTTTGACTTCAAAGTCCGTCTTGAAAATCTCCGTGGGAGGCACCATTTTCTTCAAATAGGATAAGCTATAACTAATTACAACTATTTGATGGTTCGCAGACCATATTTGAATTGAAAAATAACTTTGGTACTTTAGACCAATTACATTCAAATTAATGGTACGCAGACCATATTTTCTATCCTATTTGGGCCATACTAGTCACTTCATAACCTGCAAAACAGCACATATACAATATATACCATTCACCCATTCATTATCATGAATGGCCCACATAGCTGGTTAGTAAAACACATTATGCATCACGTAAACATTTGCAGCAATTAATCAAGGGCACCAATAATCTACCAATTATTCAGTCCTTATTAATTCTAATCAAGTTGTTTTAACCTTAAGGATTTGTAGACCTAATCAAGAGTTTATGACTAAAAAGCGCTCCCACTTAAACCAATAAATTCATATGCTTTACCAATTTTAAACATAAAAATGTATTTCTAGTCTAACCGGAAATATACAAATTTAATTAAAATTTAAAGCTCATATTAATTTATAATTGAATCCAAAAATTTAATTCAATTTCAGTCGTATTTAAATTAATTCATGATTTTAATTTTAGTAAAATAATTAGAATAAATAACATTTATTATAATTATAATATTCAAAATTAAAATCCAAGAAAATAATTCAAATTATTAATTTTAAAATTAATTAAAATTACGTGAACTGAAATTTTCAAATTAAACATTCAAAACGATCTAATCGTAACGCAAACACCCTACGCGTTGCACGCCCATGGGCCGTACGCACACAGCCATTGCTGGCCATGTGCGCGCAGCCCATGCGCTCGTCGCATAGCTGCTGCTTCCCTATCGCAAGCCTCCGCACGCATTGATGCTCGCTGCGCGCGCCAGCGCTCATCGCACGGGAGCTATCGCTCGCTGGGCGCGCGCGCGACATCGCTCGCTGGGCGCGCGACATCGCTCGCTGGGCGCACGAGTCATCGCTCGCTGGGCGCGCGACATCGCTCGCTGGGCGCGCGACATCGCTCGCTGTGCGCGCGAGCCATCGCTCGCTGGGGCGCGACATCGCTCGCTGGGCGGGCGACATCGCGCGCTGTGCGCGCGAGTAATGCTGGGCGCAGCGCTCGTGGCACGCGAGCTTGCGCTCGCTGCGCGCGAGGCTGCGCGCTCTTGTGCGATGCAGCGCGCGTTGTGGCGCAGCTCGCTTGCTGCCCACACGCGACTGCCTTGGCTCGCCCTTCGCCCATGCCCATTCGTTCATTGCTCGGGGCACACGACACAAGGCAGGGCTGCTGCCTTGTGCTCGTGCACTACGCCCTTGCTCATTGCATTCGTGCCGCACGGGCGACGAGCTCCCTTGCTCGTCGTCGCATGCCCGCATTATACAACACCCCTTAAGGGTAACACGAAGCGTCCATTGCTTCGTGCGTGCAAGTTTTATGAACGAATCGCATAAAAATTTAAAATTTATATTTAAAATTAATGACAAATTAATAAATAATATTAATTTCATAATTTTAGGGCGAAAAAATCGAAAATTTATTATCCAATTGATTTCCGATTGTTATGGATTCAAGTCTAGGTCATAAAAATTTAAAATTTATCGTAAATTTACAATTTTTATGGTGGTTTTTAATCATAGGTTTCTAATTAAATTACAATTAATTATGAAAATCAAATTAATTCTAAATTATTCTAATTTTCAACAAATTAATCATAATTACAAATTAGATTGCATAATTAACAAGACTAGGCATTCAAACTTGTTAAACATATGCAGTAGGTCAATCAAAAATTCAAGATTTATCAACAAGAATCGCAAATATTTAATTTAACATCTTAAATTTACGAAATTTTGCATTCGAAAAACTAAAACCTTCGAAAAGTCATAGTTAGGCTTCGAATTTGAGAATTCTGGGTTCGGCAGAAAAGTACTATTTTTGTCAAAATTTTAGAATGCCTTTTACATGCGGAATTGACACAAAAATCACTCAATTCGGATGAGTAACGAAGAAACTGCCGAAAAACTGCGTACGTATAATTAAATAAACGCAATTTGCAATTAATTAACAATTACGAAAATTAATCACCCCTTTTAATTCTTGCAAATTTGTAATATTTAACCATGTTCATGCAATTTAGATTATGAAAATAATAAGGGGCTCGTGATACCACTGTTAGGTTATGATACATATGACAATTCATAAATCATGCGGAAAAAACCATAAACCCAGGAAAACATATTATTTACACATAATCATTTAGCATAGATTAGATGCATACTCTTTGTTGCGTGCCTTCCCTAGCTGCGCCCGAACCGAACAAGAACAAGTCTTTAGGACTCCAAGTGTCGTCCCTCCGTAGATAGTCCACAGCACGTCCGGATCCGCCTTAAGATTGACCAACTAGAATCGCCCTTAAGGTACTAGAAAATTTCGGCAATTTGAGCAAGATGTGTGTTTGAATTTTCTCTCAAAAACTCACTTTGAATACTTTGAAACTTCTGTTATAAATTGTGAGCCCTAGCCTCATATTTATAGCGGTATGGAAAGGGAATCGTAATCCTATTCAGATACAAATTAATCAAACCTAGAATCCTACAAGAACTCTAATTTAATTAATTTATCAAATAGAATTAGGAATTTAATCATTAACCGAACTCTGCATGTTTTAGGAAACGTGCACGAACACAAACACTTGCACACACACACGCACGACAGCCACGATGGGCCTCATGCGTGCGCGCGAGCAGCAGCCCACTCAGCGCCCGCGCGCGCTGTGCGCTGCGCGTGCTGTGCGCGCTGTGCGCGCTGCGCGCTGCGCGCAGCCTGCTGGGCCTGGCCTTGCTGTTTGTGCGGTGCGCTTGGCTTGCTGGGCGATGGCCTGGCTTCGTGCTGGGCCTCGTCCGGCAGGCCTCGTCCGATGCTTATTCGTACGATGCGCTTCCGATTAAATTTTCCGATTCCGGAATTCATTTCCGATACGAACAATATTTAATATTTCCGATTCCTGAATTATTTTCCGATTCCGGTAATATTTCCGATTCTGACAATATTTCCGTTTCCGGCAATATTTCCGATTCTGGCAATATTTCCATTTCCGATAATATTTTCCGACACGTACCATGTTTCCTTTTCCGGCAACATCTACGACTTGGATAATATTTATATTTCCGATACGATCCATATTTCCGTTTCCGGCAATATCATCGTTTCCGGAGTATTCATTTCTTGCCTGTGACGATCTTAGCTCCCACTGAAACCAAGATCCGTCGGTTCCGAATATTCATAGATAGAGTATCTAATGCCATTAGATACTTGATCCGTTTACGTACTATTTGTGTGACCCTACGGGTTCAGTCAAGAGTAAGCTGTGGATTAATATCATTAATTCCACTTGAACTGAAGCGGCCTCTAGCTAGGCATTCAGCTCACTTGATCTCACTGAATTATTAACTTGTTAATTAATACTGAACCGCATTTATTAGACTTAACATAGAATGCATACTTGGACCAAGGGCATTATTTCCTTCAGAATCATAAAGACTTTTCCTATAATTTCTAAAACAAAATGCTCAACTACCACCAAACTAAACCAAATTCGTCAAAGCTATTGAAAAGTAATTTTAGAATAACTTTTCATAAAATATATCTAGAGAGTTGCAAAACTGAGTGGGAGCTTAGTGTTTGTCAAACTAAGACCCAAGTATAGATATATGTTTCATTGTGATTTATTCAAATGAGACACAAGGGTATTGTTTCTACCACGAATTTTTGAGAACATAATGTTTGTTTGCTCGAAATAATGTCCTTTTGGAGATTCATTTCCAAAATGACAAGTGGGAGAAAATAGACCTCGAAAGTCTTCGAGGCGAACAACAAACATAAACGGACATTCCAGAGGCTTTTCGAAGTGCTTCAGAAAATCCGAACTTATTCTTTAAGGACTTTAGAAGTGGCTTTAAAGAATAGACATCTCTTAGAAGACTGTACAAGTGCTTCAAAGAGAATAGAATATTCAAAGGACTCTCAAAGTGCCTATTGATATTCTATTGTTTGATGTTCTATACCCAAGTAGGCATAGAATTCAAGTCACTGAAACTATGAGATTCTTCTATTAGATAGTGAAGAAACATAGAGATCAGGTCAATGAAACTATGAGATTCTTCTATTAAATAGTGAAGAAACCTACAACTTGCAGTCAAACTATTATAGATTAATGAGTTTGTGACTTGTAAGAAAGCTATGACGAAATATAGATTCCCTAAAATGGTTAGAGGCCACATATAGACTATATGTTTAATTGGTTAAAGGCCATAAAACATACTCAATGTTTTGATGACAAAATTGAAATTTTGTTGATTTGCAAGAATAGGTTCACACCTATTGGTTGCAAGTTTGTTTTAAGGATAAAAACCATCAAACATGAAATTGTGTTCACACACAAAGCGAGATTAGTTGCTAAAGGTTACAAGCAAATTCATGGCATGGATTGTGTTGAAACCTCATGCAAAATCGTAATGCTTAAGTCTATAATTCAAGCAATGATTGCATATTGGTACATATAGCAATTGGATGACAAAACGTATTCCTCAATCAAATGTTGGAATAAACTATGTACATGGTATGTCATAGGAATTGTGGATCCAAATAAATGCTTGAAAGAAAAGCTAGTTTATAAAATCTAAAGTACAGATTTAAGCAAGCAATTGGGAATTAGAAATGTATTTTAGTGAAGCTAATAAGTATTTTAGTTTCATAAAATGTACATGATTCTTATAGATATATAAGAAGTTTAGTGGGAATACGTAAAACTTAATTGGTCCTGTGTGTATCACACACATATCTCTCTATTGTGAAATAACATTCAAATGGTAATGACTTAGATTTAAAATTATTCATCAATGATGGACCATGGCGAAACTTAGTACATACTGGGTATTAAGATCTATTTTCAAAGATCTTATGATATTGTTTTGGATTAAGTAATGGCATTTACTAAATCAAACACGAAAGACTCCATTGGAGATATTCGACCCATATGAATAAATCTAAGTAAAGGATGTTTGAACTATGTATAAGCATTTACTAAGTTAAACATCAAAGAATCTAAGTAAGATTCTTAAACCTATATTATATGTCAAAGAATTTAGCTGGATTTAGTATCTACTGAAACTAGATGAGCTAAAGTTACATGAATAGAATTCAATTGGGAATTATTCTGCAAAAGAATTTATCATGTATGATATAATATGAGGATCGCCAAAAACGTATCGTATGACTTTAGCCATGACGAACATATACCAATCTCTATTGATCTAAGTAAAGATCAACTAGATTGAGATCAAGAATACTTATGGTACTTGAAAAGGTACATAGGAATAGTTCTTGATTCAAGGAAATAAAGATATGCTAAATATTGATGCTACACGCATAAACACTGGCAAAGGATCAAGCAAGACCCTTTGGAGTTAACCATTGATAAGGACGAGCTATAGAGCATCGTGTTTTGAAATGGCAACATGGATTGGAGACCATGAGTTGTTGCGTGGGAAATTAAAATAATAATTTCTATGTTCTAAGATATAGTTGGAGAGTCTTCCACATATCTATGAACTGCTTGGATAGGTAAATCCAAACAAAGAATCACTAGCAACCTATACAGTTGAAGTAAAAGTGATTATTGCCTAAGAAGCAATAAAACAGGGTTGTTTAAAGTTCTTCACTGAACTTGGGTAGATCACCTATCTGCTGGCTTGATGGTTCTTCATTGAAAAATGCGTAGAACCACTCTTGAAGCAAGAAAAACGTCTGCTAACTTGATGGTTCTTCATCGAAGTAAGAAAGACTAGATCACATAATAAACAAACTCGAAAAGATCTTATCATCATATCTCGAAGAACATTCGATGAAAAGGATATTAAGATTGGCAAAGCATGATAACTAAACCTATGCAACAAGTGAGAAGCAACACTCACGTTGTAGCACTGGAAATCAAGCATAGCTTTGAATTCAATGAATTGTTTTAGAAGATGGGTTTGAGGCCCATGGTTATAAAACATTTGGGTTGAACATTTATCATATATGAAATGTATTTTCATATTCCATTTAATCTTGGTTTAGTATTAAATGATGAGTCCCTTCAATTTGACGATATATTCAAGATAGACTGTCAGGACCAGTCCTGTGACTAAGAAATGTCTATCAAGTGAACTTGAATGTCAAAGGTTGAAAATGGTCCCTAGTCGGAGTTTTCTATAAAATTGGACGCATAGAAAACGTTAGACGATTAGAATGCAAGATGACTAGTAGTTCTGTTTCTTGAACTATGTGGACATGGCAATGTTATAATCATTTGCATAGATACTTACTTTGGGAAGACTAGTATCGGACAAGACCTATGAAACTTTACTGTAAGAGATGAAAGTCTGTCATAAGTAAATTTCATTAAATTATTAGACACTAAATCCTCAATACCTGAGTGATTTGAGATTACTTGTTTGAGAACTGGTTGCTTTGACGTTGACCAACCGTCGCACCGTAAAAGGAGGCTATAAAGGCAATGCTCAGGTAATCACCTATCAAACGAAGTCTAATCTCAAGATCGCAAGATTGGGATTGTCCTCCCATAAATCGGGATGAGATGCTTAAAAGTTGTACAAGGCCACTCGGAGAGCTAGAAACTGTGAAATGCATGGCCGTGCTCGGATGAATCATAGGCTATGATTATCTGTTTATTTGATCAGTTGAACTCTGAAACCGAGAAACACCTCTGGACATAATAAGGATGACAACTCTTACCTTATGTTCAAGAGCAAGCATCGAGCGACAAAGGAATTAGGAAATGCACACTTGTCCCTAAGGACAAGTGGGAGACTGAAGGAAATAATGCCCTTGGTCCAAGTATGCATTCTATGATAAGTCTAATAAATGCGGTTCAGTATTAATTAACAAGTTAATAATTCAGTGAGATCAAGTGAGCTGAATGCCTAGCTAGAGGCCGCTTCAGTTCAAGTGGAATTAATGATATTAATCCACAGCTTACTCTTGACTGAACCCGTAGGGTCACACAAATAGTACGTAAACGGATCAAGTATTTAATGGCATTAAATACTCTATCTATGGATATTCGGAATCGACGGATCTTGGTTTCAGTGGGAGCTGAGATCGTCACAGGCAAGAAATGAATACTCCGGAAACGATGATATTACCGGAAACGGAAATATGGATCGTATCGGAAATATAAATATTATCCAAGTCGTAGATGTTGCCGGAAACGGAAACATGGTACGTATCGGAAAATATTATCGGAAATGGAAATATTACCAGAATCGGAAATATTGCCGGAAACGGAAATATTGTCAGAATCGGAAATATTACCGGAATCGGAAAATAATTCCGGAAACGGAAATATTAAATATTTGTTCGAAACGGAAATTAATTCCGGAATCGGAAATGTTAAATATTGTTCGTATCGGAAATGAATTCCGGAATCGGAAATTTAATCGGAAGCGTATCGTACGAATAAGCATCGGACGAGGCCTGCCGGACGAGGGCCCAGCACGAAGCCAGGCCATCGCCCAGCAAGCCAAGCGCGCCACACAAACAGCCACGCCAGGCCCAGCGCAAGGCCAGGCCCAGCAGGCCGTGGCAGCGCGCACAGCGCGCGCAGCGCGCTCGGGTGCTTGCGTGGGCTTGTGGCTCGCGCAGGCCTCGCTGCGTGGGCTGCTGCTCGCACGCACGCATGGGCGGCCCATCGAGGCTGCCGTGTGTGTGTGCGTAAGTGTTTGTGTTCGTGCACGTTTCCTAAAACGTGCAGAGTTCGGTTAATGATTAAATTCCTAATTCTATTTGATAAATTAATTAAATTAGAGTTCTTGTAGGATTCTAGGTTTAATTAATTTGTATCTGAATAGGATTCCAATTCCCTTTCCATAACCCTATAAATATGTGGCCTGGGTTCACAATTTATAATGAGTTTTCAAAGTATTCAAAGTGAGTTTTTGAGAGAAAAATTCAGCCACACATCTTGCTCAAAAGTGCCGAAAATTCTAGTACCTTAAGGGCGATTCTAGTTGGTCAATCTTAAGGCGGATCCGGACGTGCTGTGGACTATCTACGGAGGGACGACACTTGGAGTCCTAAAGACTTGTTCTTGCTCGGTTCGGGCGCAGCTAGGGAGGGCACGCAACAAAGAGTATGCATCTAAATTATGCTATATGATTATGTGTAAATAATATGTAATCCTGGGTTAATGGTTGTTTCCGCATGATTTATGTAATATCATATGTATCATAACCTAACAGTTTCGACAAGGCATCGGCCTGATTGTTCTCAGTTCTGGGAATCTGCTTAGCTTTGAAGCTCTTTAGATGTTCTACTTCTTGATGTACAACCTGCATATATTTGATTATGTTAGGGTCCCTTGCCTCATAGTCCCCATTTACTTGGCTCACAATGAGCTGAGAGTCAGAGAAGGCAAGTATCTCTTGAGCTCCAGCGGCTTTGCACATTTTTATACCGGCTAATAAAGCCTCATACTCTGCTTCATTGTTGGAAGTTTGGAAGTTGAATCTCATGGCATATTCATACTTGTCTCCTTTAGGAGACTGACATATTATGCCAGCTCCACACCCGTTCTGGGTTGACGAGCCATCTACATAGACTGTCCAGCGAGTCGTCACATTCTTTTCAAAATTCGGCCTCTTCATTTCTGCAATGAAATCAGCAAATGCTTGTCCCTTAATAGCTTTTCGAGGCTCATATGAGATATCAAATGCATTTAGCTCAATTGCCCATTTCAGCATTCGTCCGGCAGCGTCTAGCTTAGTAAGGGGTTGTTTCAAAGGCTGGTGTGTGTATACCACTAGTTTGTGTGCCAGAAAATAAGGGTGCAACTTCTTGCTGGCCATAAACAGCGCAAGTGCGAACTTCTTAATTGGAGAATATCTTAATTCAGCGTTTTGCAGGACATGGCTCACAAAATAGACGGGGAGTTACACTCCTTCCCCTTCAGTCAGCAAGACAGCACTCAAGGACCACTCGGAAATGGCCAAATATACATACAAAGTTTCCCCCTGGAGAGGACTGACAAGCCGAGGTAAGGTGTGGAGGTGTTCCTTTAATCGTACGAAGGCAGTTTCTGCCGCCTCAGTCCATTCAAATTTGCTCTTTTTCTTGATTGTGCCGAAGAAGTAATGACACTTGTCACCTGCCCTTGATAAGAACCGCCCCAGGGCTGCTAGACATCTCGTCAGGCGTTGGACTTCCTTGACTGATTTTGGCGACGTCATGTCTATTACTGCTTGTACTTTATCAGGATTGGCCTCGATTCCCCTTTCATCAATGAGGAATCCCAATAACTTTCCAGCCGTCACCCCAAAAACACACTTCTTTGGATTCAACCTCATCTGGTATTTTCGGAGCGTTTCAAAAGTTTCTCTCAGGTCAGCCAAGTGTTCTTCACGTTGCTTGCTTTTTACTATCATATCATCAATGTAGGCTTCAATATTGCGCCCTAACTGACCAGAGAAGACAGTGTTGACCAGACGTTGAAATGTGGCCGGCGCATTCTTTAAGCCGAACGGCATCACTTTGTAACAGTACAGGCCCTGCTCAGTAACAAATGACGTTTTCTCTTGATCATCTGGCCACAAGGGAATTTGGTGAAAACCCGAGTATGCATCCATGAAGGACATCAAAGCATGACATGCCGTTGAATCTACCAGCCGGTCTATCTTGGGCAAAGGGAAGTTGTCTTTTGGGCAAGCCTTGTTTAAATCTGTATAATCCACACACATTCTCCAGGATTTGTTGGGTTTTGGCACCAACACTATATTTTCCACCCAATCTGGACATTGACTTGGCCGAATGAACCCAGCCTCTAACAACTTCTGAACTTCTTCCGCTGCGGCTTTGTTTCTTGCTTCCCCATGATTTCTCTTCTTCTGACGAACAGGTTTTAAAGACTCATCTACATTGAGTTTGTGGGCGTTATGCTTGGATCGATGCCCGGCATTTCTTCCACAGCAAAAGCAAAAATGTCTTGGAATTCTCTCAGGAGAGTGACCAAATGTGCCCCAAGCTGGTCGTCAGGAGAGACCCCTACTGGCACCGTCCTATCTGGACGTGCTTCATCGAGGATGATTTCATAATGTCCACCAATCGGCTCAGGTCGTCTGGTTTCCATGTGCGTCGTGGCAATGGTGAAGGTTTCTTTCTTGACTTTCTCCTCTATCTCATCTAGCTTTCTTTTAGAGCTTGTTCGTGCTTCGTCAGTTTTTCCCCAAGCCTCGGGGCTTAGCGTAGTGAGATAACAGTCTCTTGCTAGCTGTTGATCACCATGAATAGTGCCGACCTGGCCTTTATCGCAAACATATTTCATAAGCATAAGATGAGTGACGACCACCGCTTTGGCCTGGTTTAAAGTTGGACGCCTTAATATGATATTATAGGCTGTGAGGTCTTTCACAATTAGAAATCGGACGTTCAGGTTCTTGCTCTGATGCCGACCTCCCACTCGTAGGGGCAAAGTGATTATCCCTTGGGGATGAATTATGCCGCCTCCAAATCCAATGATCGGGTAATGTATCTTTTCAATGGTCTTGGGGTCATGTTCAAGACGATTTAGACAAGCTGTGCTGATAATGTCAGACGAACTCCCCGTATCTACTAATATACGCCTTACTTTGAGGTTTGTTACCTTCAATTCAATAACCAGGGGATCGTCGTGTGGAGTGGCGATCTTGCCCCTGTCTGATTCACAAATCTCCACTTTAGGGAAGTGGTCCATTGGGGCTTTTCCAGACAACATGACCTGCCCCAATCGGCTTGCATAGTCCTTTTGACCTCTCATTGTTGGGCCACCAGCGGCCAGACCCCCAGAAATGACGGCCACAATTTCTGGATCAGTATCATTGCCGTCACGGCGGTATGACGGTGACTTGCTTTTCTTGTAGAATTTCTTACCACTTCCTCCTGCACTTGAACTGAGATATGACTTCAAGAACCCTTTGGCAGCTAACCCATCAAGAGCCCTCCGCAAACTCTTGCAATCTTTTGTTTCTTGTCCTACATCACAGTGGAACTTACAGTAAAGAGAGTTGTCCCTAGTTTCCACCGGCGACTTCATGGGGAACGGACGATCAATCTCATATCTATCACTGACATCCAGCAGTATTGTGTACAAGTTAGTGTTGTACTCGAATCTTTCTTTATCATAGGGACGTCCTCTCTTCAGTCCTTGAGACTGAGTTGTCTGATAACCTTTCTTTTCAATGGCCCATGTCCCATTCGGACGGCTGGTATTTTTATCCGATTTTTCCTTTCGCTGCGGATGGTCAGTGGTCTCTGTTCCCTTAGACTCTTTAGGGACGGAGCAGATTTCAGTGGCATGAATGAAGGACTCGGCCTCATCTAGAGCGTCGGCCATAGTTCTAACACTTTTCTTAACCAGGTCAAACTTAAAAGACCCCTTCTTAAGTCCCCTGAAGAAATTATCAAAGGCTACAACGTCAGGTAAGTTTGGAATCTGTCCAGACTCCAAATTGAAACGTCGAACATAGCTTCGCAAGGACTCATCTTTCCCTTGCTGTATTCGGCCCAAATGCATGCTCGTCTTCTTCTCCTCTTTATAAGCCATAAATCTTGCAGAAAACAACATCTCTAATTCCGCATAAGTATTGTTCGTTCCCGCGGGAAACTTCTCGAACCATTTTGAGGCAACTCCTTTCAGAGTGGACGGGAAGTATTTGCACCAGGTTGCATCGGTAGTTCCTTGGACATACATATGGTGCCGATAGGCCAAGAGATGCACATCATGGTCATACGTGCCGTCATAGGCGTCAATAGCTGGCGGCTTCACTTTAGGCTCCTTGGGAGCGTTCATGATATCAGCACAGAATGGAGTGGTGTAATCAAGGATAATGCCGGCCACTCCCTGCTGAATATGGCATATTGGATCCTGCCTCCTATTCTGGGATGTTCTACGCCGCTCGCTGTCCGCACGGCTGACATGAGTCCTGGTGAGACGGCGCGAAGGGGGAGCGAGGGGTGAATCTTGCATGACGGGAGTGGAACCAGTATCTGAAAGCTCAGTTTCTTGAGGCCTATCCAGCTGAATGATCGGTACTCTTCTTGACGGTTCAGGTTTAGGCCGAAAAGTTGGTAGAACCCGACGCGGAGCTATGGGCTGGAAGGAAGTTCTGGTTCTGTCAAAGCGTCTGTCATGATCGTCATTTCGTGCTTGGTCTTGCCGCCAGACATTAGACCGAGCGAGTCCATTAAAGAATGGTATTCCCGTCCCCTGAGACTGAGAACGGATAATTTTGATCTCATCTTGTAGGGTGTCCATCTGCGCCTTGAAGCCAGCTAAGATATCTTTAAGTTTTCCAGCAGACACCGGCAAGTCAAGTCTGGGTTTTCTTCCATAACTGTGTCGGCATCAGCTCTCAAGTGGCCGCCTGGAGGAAGCGAAGGTTGACCCGTCTCATCGTCTACTTGAACCTGCTCAAGTTGCGGCTCAGGAGTAGGTTCAGGACGACCGCCCTGTCCTACAGACGGATTGCTTCTGTCGTCTCTCCCTCGAGGAGGACGATCACCATTGATTGCAGTCTCGTCGTTTTCGTTTTGACTGATGGGCCCGTCTCCGAAGTGCTGGACGTCTACCATGTTACCTTACCTCCCCACAGACGGCGCCAAATGTTGTGGGAGTTTTTCCTTGGATGATGACGAGGAGGTATCAGGTTCCACGTAGCGTTGAGTCCAGTCCACGTCGGCGGCGCACCTACAAAACAAGAATATTCCCGTAGGAATATTCCCTCCGATGCTTAAGTAAGACACGGGTTTTAAGGAAAATGTAATTGATAAACAGAAAGCATTAAAGTAAGTAGTAGAATGTTTCTTTATCTAAAATTGTGCAGTGTGTCCATTTCTTGGGAATTGGATGTATTTATAGTCTCCCCTTTTGAAGGGGAAAACCTTAGAGTCAGGTCATATGATTGGCTAGTTTACCAGATAAGGACATGTGTCACTATCACAACATTTCTTATGGGCCATGGGCCTCAAAGGGGAATAGTACTTTTAATGTAGTCCATGCATCAGCATAAGCTGATTCTTAGGTGGCAGCCCAAAGGGGCGGCGGACCATTGATTAGGAGCTACGTGTCGCATACCATTGGTGCCACGTAGGTGGGGTATTTTTACCCACATCAATAACCAATCTGAATCTGAATCCGATCCTGGCCCACATTTGACTAGGGCTGTCAAGAAGTGAACCGATCCACCCGATTTCTGACAAAAACCGAAGTGACCCGAAAATACAAATTCACACTAGAGCTGATCACACATGGGCCCGACCCGCTAGCCCGACCCGAAAAAATCGGGGTTTGGGCAGAATATTTCTGGCCCGGCCCAACCTGAACTTTAAAAAAAATTGCGGGGCTTTGGGCAACGTAAAATAATAATTTTAGTTATAAATTTTTCCGGCCTGAAAAAGCCGCTATTTTGGCCCGAAATAGTGGGTTTTGGGCACATAAAATTAGCCCTAAGCTTGGTCCGGTCGGCCCGGCCCGACACAATGGGCATATTTTTATTTTCTCGGCCTGGCCCGAACCCGACATTCAGGTCTAATTCACACATTCAATCTGCTTAAACTACATTATCCGATTATATCCAACCCGTAACCAATCGATGACCCAATTTGACACCCACATTTGACATTTGGCATTCACTTTTGGCATTCCTTCGGTTGGTTTCGCAACTACAGTCCTACGGACTAGTATTGTCGTCGTCCTCTGTGGTTCATCTGAAAAATGGGATGTTCATTCAATTCGCCAATTCCTTCCGAAAGAGCGATTTCCATGGTTAAACCTCATGAAAGGTAAACAATTAAACCCTCCTCCCTCCTTTTTCCCTTCTTGACAATATCGTCAATGTCTATAATTTGTTACTCAATTGTTGATTTGATGTATATAATTGATGTGTTGATTTGTAAATTATCAAACCAAAAACTTATTGGTAAATATTGGTAAATTATCAAACCAAAAACTTTTCATTGATTAATTAATGTTAAATAGCAACACCATTACATTAATAAGAACACAATTACATATTGATAACAGTAATAAGAACACAATTACATAGGTAATTTGATAAGGGAATACATAATTCTTGGCTAATTGCACTGGAAAATTGGAAATGTACTTAAAATTGATTGATAAAATCCTCAAGAGAAATTCCTTTGGAGTAATAAGGATTGATCTACTCAGATTCCGCTTTCGCCGTCTTTACAACTGAGGATACGACGTTCTAAGCAGTTAGCCTGTCAAATAGAAAGAACAAACAAACAGGTTTTGAGTTATGAGATTCAATTAGCAGAAATCAAGAAACAATCATGTTTTTGTTGCTAAATATTGATTATTAGCAACTTTAAACTGGTGGGTATTTGAAAGGGGTAGCTTAAGTGGGTGGGATTTATGTTTGCTACAAATTTCAGTTTCAGAACTGATGCTTTGGAAAAGTGTGTGCTATGTTGAGTTGATAAAAACAGTGGCTTCAAGTGAGGACAAATGGTTGGCTTTCTTTTATCATAAAAGAATTTAAGAACTAGAAAGCGAAAAGAGGCGAAAAGCGTTGGATACGTGCTAGTGAAGTATCATCATCCATTCTTGTCCATCTAATTATTTGGAATCTTAAAAGATAAGTTGTTTGGACTAGCAAGTTGCAAGAATACGAAACACAGGATATATTATCCAAAATCTAATTGAATGTCAAATGGATTCTTGTTTGTTTCCTGTCTTTTTTATAGGTGGTGAGGGATTGGGGACAGGATAAGGAGTTGCATCACTTGCATGTACTGTGAAATGTGGTCATGATTCAGGAATACTACATGTATCGTGATAATAAACTAGACGTTTCATACTTTCATTGTTTCGTGATTGATAAGTGTTATGTAGAAGAATCATCTATGAAACATAAGGTTGACATCAATGAAGTTCCCAACTTCTGGTATCAGTCTCTTGGACCCATGAAATTTACTATGGTGAATATTTAAGGTCACACATGTTCTGTTTGCGCCACACTTAGATCCTCATGTCTGAATTTAACAGTGGGCGGGCAGTAAATTATGTATAGTGAAAGATAGTTGACTGATTATCATGCTTGTTAAAAGGTGGAGGGACTAAAGTGAATGGTTCTTCTTAAACTTCAAGTGAATCTAGGAACATAGTTATGACTGCATGAGGAATGATGCATGCAATGTATGGTGGCAAGTGATTGGCTTGTAAGATTTAGGTTATACCTTCATTTGTTGAATTTGATGTTTTAGCCATTGCGTCCATTTGATCTGTAAGGGTATGGGACTTGACCTTGCTCGATGCTTTTAACATCCTCAACAAGGATTTCATAGTGCCTTTTTACTTCTTCTGGAGATTTCCCAACAACATTGGCAATCTTTTGCCAACGGTCTTGAGTGTCCTTATCATATAATGCCAAGGCCTTTTCGAACAGTTTGTTTTGCTTGGTTGTCCACACGGAGTTGGAACTGCATGATGTCATATGTGACAGCCAAACGACTAATTAAACTCTTCTTGTTTCTGGAAATGAATGAGATTAAGGAGGTTTATTTTTGGTCGATATTTAAAAAGGTCAAATGAGGAAGTGAGCTAGCAAAAGAATTGTGGCCAGATTAAAGGACTGGTCACTTAAGTCTGGGAGGACTCCTTGTATTGAGGATGGGAATGGTTTGAGATTAATCGAGTTACCTCCTTATAAACTAGAGGAAAAGTTGTTTGTGGGGTTAGTCCCAGCTGTGAGAATCCTGCAAAAGGTATTCTAAGCAGTGACCCTTCCCACATTTGAAACCACAAATCAATCAGGCCAAAGAGATCAGTATAGTATGAATGGATGTACAGTTCCACATCCCGGTTATCTTGTTTATCATATTGTTAGCAGACTTTTTTCTTCATATTTGTCATTAGTTGCTAAGATTCCTACGTGTCTTGAGGATAAATTAATCCCCACTAGTGTATAATGCTTCATTAACTCTCGTCATTTATTCCCTTGCTGTTCCTTTATTGGTATGTTCCCCAGAATGATACCCATTTCAAATTTGCTTGACTTCCAATCTATTTGTTGCCCCCACCCTATTGACTTGTGTTAAATTTTTTGGTGCTGGGGTTTATTTCACATATATTGCTAGAATCAACTTGCCCAGAACTTAAGGCTCCGTTTGGTTTGGTGTAAAACGATTTTCCACGGAAAACATTTCCCAAGGGAAAACACAATTCCAAACTAGTTTTCCTTTGTTTGGTTCCTTAAAGAAAATGGGAGAAAATTGTGAAGATTGAGGGGAAGAAAGGAGAGGAGGTAAGGAGGAAAAGTGGTATCCCTCCCTTTCAAATGGAAGATGTTTTTCCACCTTTGAGGGAGTTATGGAACATTGTTTTCCATCTCTTGCCCAACCAAACGAAATAAAATGATTGAAAAGGGGAAAATCGTTTTCTATAAAAACGTTTTACACCCTACCAAACGGAGCCTAAATCCTAGACGCAGAATAATAAAGAATATGCTACCAGAATATCAATTTTTATTTAATGTTTACATGTGATGTACAAAATTTGCAACTTGTATATGAATCGGCCTTTTGCAGATTCCCCTTGATGAAAGAGGGCGATGACCTGTGGCAAAGGAGTCTGAATAGACATCCAGCTTCAGGCTTCACTCTCTGGTTCTTTTAGTGTTTGGACAAGGAGCCAAATCTAAAGGAGTAATAAGGAAAAGGAAAAGCTAAATTAGAGATCATTCTTATTTTAATTGTTTTATCTATGAATTGCTCATTCTCTTAGCAACCAAGCATCAATATCTGACATTCTCACTTCAGCTGACATAATCAAGCACACTGGTTATTTTGCCGCACTAAACTAGAGAATAATCCCCACTTTGTTTTCTTTTTTGTGGTTTTAGTGGTAGGAGAAGAAAGCTTTAAAAAGGTTTTGTTCATCACTTTGTACGGAACAAACAACCTTTTATTAGTTTTACATACCTACCTAAGCTACATGATTCTTTTAGGCAGTATCATATACTGATACCATATATAGGAATTAAAACACTATGATTGGACTGTTGTTACATCTTTGAAGATCTTCTATCTGGTGATTCTTATATCTGTGCAGATTGTTATTCTTCCACTTTCTTTTATTCAATCTAGATATGGACTACATTTTATTCAGAGAATGAGTAGATTATTTCTGGCATATACTTTAAAACAAACTGGGATAATTTTTTTGCAATTTAGTTGCTCCTGAGCAAGTTGCTTGTAGCATCTACCCCTTTTAATAAGTGGAACACCTACTGTCCATCCATTTTGATTTTTGATTAAATTTTCAAGTACATCTTTGTCGTCATCAGGCATATAATAACATGAAATTCTTCCTTCAAATGCCGAGGTATTAAATTCTGTGATTGTCTGAGTTTGTTGATATGAAATAAAGCATAGCTAGTCTATATTTATAGTTTGACATTTTAATGGTGCTTGCTTTCCAGTTAGTAAAATATGTCCTAGTGGATTCTCCTGAAGTGCCTTTTAGGGTTATTTGCAAGTATGTGAATATTATACAATAATCTACCCGTACATACGAAGTATATTTCACCCACGTTGACATGTATTGTTTTATATGTCTAAATTTTAGTTGATGTGGTTAGACCAGTGTATAAAAAAGCGCAAAGCGCACTAAAGCGATATGAGTCCTAGAGCTTAAGCGCAAGCGCAAGGCGCGGGCTTCATCGAAGTGAAGCTCACTTTTTAAGAATTAAAGATTTTTACTATTATGAATATATATCTCACTAAAATAACCACAAAAATATATAAACATCAGATTTGCTTCCCAAAATATATTACTCCTTGCTTTAACAAAAATATATTACTCCTTGCTTTAACAAAAATAAAGCATATAACATAGTTTTTATCCAGAAGCTAGAAGCTAGGGTCGGCTGTTGTGACTGTTGTCTTCTCTTTTCTTCTTTTTTGGACTATTGGTATACTTTATATTGTTAAGGATTAATATGGAGTGGTCCAAAACACAATAACAACATATAAAAAAGCTTTCAACGTAAAGTAATAATAAAAAAAAAGAATTTCAATGAAGCGCCAAAAGCGTGCTTTTTGCACTTCACGGGCGTCATGCGCTTAAGCGCGCTTCGGCGGGCTTAATCACAAGAGCTTCGCTCAGACCTAATTAAGCGTTTTTCCCTAGAGCTTCGAGCTTCAGGGCTTTAAACATTGGGTTAGACTTCCTTTTATTTTGTAAAGTAATAAAGTAATACGTAATACGGTAATTTACCAACATACATGAATTACCAACATACATGAATGTTGTTTATTTTATTCTTGTTGAAATTTACCCCCCTCCCCTTCAGATTATACTTAAGAACCGTCACTTGAGTAAAATATGGTGTATATTTTAGCCTTGCAGGTGTACAAACTATCTAAGTGCGTGACAATGGATAGGCACAAGTCCATTACAAGATGATATCTGCAATTGATCGAAATTAGACATTAAACTTCATTCAAAGAAAGAGGAAATAATCAAGAGAGGGAGAAACTCAAAAGGATGATGTCAGAAAAATATGAGCTATTTCAATTTTTTTGTCAATATTTCATTCATGTTTCTATGTGCTTTTCTAGTGACGCCTTGAGGAAAAAGGCACACTATGTACAAAAAGAGAACCCCAAATCCCCAATATTGCTTTTGTATTTAGTTAATTAAACTACAAATAGGTGGATTTTTCCAGGAGAATAAATATTTGTGTGGGAAAAGACACTTATAATTGGTTATCATTTTCCAGGAAGGAATAAGAGTGAGGCGGGTGGAGTGTGTACCTGTGTGTCATTGGAAGAAAGAGGATCTATTGCGAAAGAGATATCCACCCACAATGGTCCTTAAGGTAATCATGATCATGATGCTACATATCTGGAATCTCCTTATCTTCTCAGTCTTCGTTACTCATGCATGGTTTACCAGTGATGTGTGATGGATGTGCATGTTTAAGTGATATTCACACGCTAAAAACAGAGAAAATGCAGGGTATATAAGGCTTAACTTTAGAGCTTCTTACTCCTACTCCCTCCGTCTCGATTTTATAGTCCCGTATTCTATTTTTGGGCTTCCCAAAATTTATAGTCATGTGTCTAATTTTGGCCATACACTTTCTCACTTTCCCATACACTGTATTCCACTTTTCTTAAAACCCGTGTTTTACTAGGACAGAGGGAGTACTTTTTATAATAGAAAGGCTTGAAAATGGTTATGTTTCGAATATAATTATGTCTCCATCTTGAAGCACATAGAGGAGATTATCCTTTCAACTACTTTGTCTCATAGCAAATGCAAAGACATGATGAGCTTTGTGATTGAGTCTTATCAGGGCATATATTTGAATATTTGATACTCCTATTGATTATAAAACATTTGGTGCTTCTTACAAGCATCGCTTATTCGCTTACCTGGCTCGAGTCACCCGCCCTATGACTCAAACCCATGAACTTGAATGGTGCACAGGATGTTCTTGTGCAGATACTTGTGGAATTGGAAAATAAATTGGTCATGTTTATTTATGAATTTTAACCGAAGGGATGATGAAACCATAAGCTGAGTTTCTGATGTTACAACTTTTGGTTGTATTGGATTGTGAGCTCCGCCTAGTCAATCTCCATGATTGGCGAGCAAAGCATATCAAGGGGTATTTTCGTAAATAAATTGTTAAAGTATACAACTAAATATTAAAGAGTAAACAGGTCTGGAGGTCCTTAAACTTTGCCAAAAGGAGCAGTTAAGTCCCTCAAGTTTATGACACATATATTATATAAATATAAATTATTGTAAATAATAGAAATAGTCAACCTACTAGAATTAGTTAGCGAGATTGCTTTGCATATTTCACGCAAGTTATTTACGTATATAATGTAGCTACCAACAATGAATTAATTTACGTATTACGTATATAATGGAGTAGTAGGTCGACTATTTCTATTATTTACAATAATTTATATTTACAGAATATATGTGCCATATATTC
Source organism: Spinacia oleracea (assembly GCF_020520425.1). Classification (NCBI taxonomy): domain Eukaryota; kingdom Viridiplantae; phylum Streptophyta; class Magnoliopsida; order Caryophyllales; family Amaranthaceae; genus Spinacia; species Spinacia oleracea. The sequence continues at coordinate 153,830,546 of NC_079489.1, forward strand.
TAACAGATACATCATTTACAGTATCTCTTCACCAGCGCAAATAGGTCGACATTTCCTTTGGTTTAGTTAGAGAGAGAAAGTTAGAGAGAACAGAAGAAAAGTTCAATTTGCCTTCTTCAATTTCCTTGAACCCGAATGGGTTCATTTCCAAGACCACCAGATGATATCCTCATGAAACACATCAATCAAGAACACACTCCGTTCAAATCCTCAGCTACCTTGAATTTCAGAGAAGCAATAGCATCATCATCCCAATGGTTTAAAGAGGCTAGGAAAATCATTACTACGTCGTTAGAGTGGGAAAAAAATAATGATAAGATCCCGGATGACGGCTTAGCGGTGGCGTTTGATAGAATCACGTTGGAAAAGTTACGAGCGCCATGGAAATTGACACTCATGGGTAAGTGCATGGGGGTTCAGGTGAAATCGAGTTAACTGGAAATAAGGGTTCGAGCGATGTGGCGTATCAAGGGTTCTTTGGAGGTTATTGATATTGGTAAACAAGTTTATTTGTTTAAATTTACCCAAACCGATGATTATGAGCGCGGGTTGTTTGGGGGTCCATGGTTCATTATGGATCATTATTTAATGATAACACCTTGGAAGCCAAATTTTAGGCCGTCTGTAAATGGGTTCGATTTCATGTCGGTTTGGGTACGTATTGAGGAATTGCCGGTAGAATACTATGATAAAGATGCTTTATATGAGATTGCTAAAGTGATTGGAAAGCCAATTCGAGTTGATTATGCAACTGATAAAGTGTCAAGGGGAAAATACGCAAGAGTATGTGTTGAAATTGATCTTAGGAAACCAATTATCACCAAGGTGTGGGTTGGTGGATTTTGGCAGCCAGTTGTATACGAGAATATCACGGCACTTTGTTTTAAATGTGGTAAAATTGGTCACGTATTAGAGAGATGCGATCAGATGGATGGGAATGAGTTGGTAAATGGACAGCCCACTAATAAGCCCAAGTTGGGTAAACAGGATGAAGCCCAAATGGAGGTGGATGCATGTGAGGCCACTACAAGTAAGGATGATAGCAGGGTTGGACAAACACAATCTGATATTTATAGGCCTTGGACCCTGGTCCAAAATAAGAGAAGTCCAAGAAATAATTATGGGAAGCAACGACAGACTAATGCCCGGATTAATGAGTATAAGAGTGGTTTTTCCTCAAAAATTGCGACAACAACCTCATTAAATGGGGTTAACTCGAGAATGACAAGGGATAAGCAGGCTCACCAATCAGAAGGAGAAGTTAATGAGCCAGTGTTAGTTGCCCCAAGCCACACTTTACTGGAGATTAGTGCTACACCGGAGTTAATTCAAGATGGGGGTGATAAAACCGTACACTTGGCAAATTCGTTCAACCACTTGGCAAAGGAGGATGATTCACCTTCTGCCTTTTATAATTCGGATCCTTCTTTTCACTGTGTGGTAAACCAAGCTAACACTTCTTCCCTCTCACCAACCAATCCCCTTTCTTCGTCTTCTGAAATTCTTCTTCAAGAAGCTACTACTTCTCCCTGTTCAAATGGAAAACCAGAAAAACACAAACACCACATGCATGCAGACAAATTTCAATCCAAATCAAACCCAGTGGAGAAACAGCAGGACTTGGATTCAAAGAGGACCCAGACATTATCGCAATCAAGTCAACCAGCAGATGATGGAGGAAATTCAGCAAGTTCATTGCCCAATCAGGCAACCATCGATGTTGCAATTGTTTCCAGAGCAATCGGAGACGAGTGCATGCAGGAGTCAGAGAATGCCGAAGTCAGGGGGAATGGAGTTCAAGAATGTGGGATTGTTAGCAATGGAATTGAGAAGGAAAGAGGGGATGGAGCCGATAGGACCAAGACCGCGAACAAGGTGGGATGTACCCCCTCCACAGGAGATGAAACACTTACCATTAACAGGGAGGGAACCGGATTTCAACCCGATAAATATGCGTCCCCATATTCCGGTTCGGGTGCAAAAAGAAATTCCAGTTCATCCTTTGCAATTCGAAACTCAAAGTCAAGAAATGGGGCATGCGGATCGCCTTATGGCATTTTACGTCACTCAGAGAGAGGTGGTGGGAGTACAAGTTCAAGTCAGCACGTTTCAAAAGATGTTAGATCCCAGGAAAGTGTTTACGTACGTGACTCTAATTCGAATGGAGGATCTAAATATGATGGGAGTCGTGCAGTATTGGAGGGATTGGGAGGAGTATTTTCTTCCACCCAATGCGGAGGAGATGGAGCATCCTAGGTTAGGGGTCCAAAAACCAATTCCAAATTTACAAATGAAAATTTGTCTATGGAACGTTCGTGGTGCAGCAAGAGATGATTTTGTTCCAAGGGCTTGGAACATAATCCAAGATCAACATCCATCCATTTTTATCCTTTTGGAGACGAAGAGCGATGATCATCGAGCAAAGGAGGTAATGTTTCAATTGAAATTCCATGATTTTCGCGTGGTTCAACCGACTAACAGGAGGGGGCGGGGGGATATGGCTGTTTTGGAAGAACTCTGTCGATTTGACTCTGTTTTCGGAAGAAACAAATCTGTTTCATGCTCTGTTTCACTTCCGAAATATAAAACCAGAAGTTTTAGTAACCGGAATTCATGCTCCTAGTGTTTCGGGTCCACGTCATCAGTTATGGAGAGATATGCAGCAAAATCTACCTCCAGAGGATACTCCATGGTTGGTGGTGGGGGACTTGAATGAGGTGACCTCCCAAGCAGAGAAGAGTGGAGGACGTACGTTTAAAACTGGGCAGTGTAGGGATCTCAACAACTTCGTGGATGCAGCGGGGTTAGTTGATTTGGGTTATAGTGGATGCCCTTTCACTTGGACCAATGCACGCGATGGGGTGGACATGATAAAAGAGAGGCTGGACAGAGCAATGGCGAATGCGAAGATGCTGGACAATTTCCCGAACATACAGGTATTACATCTACCTCGTACTCACTCTGATCACGCTCCTATTATTGTTTCTTTATATAATGATTACTGTACAGGCCCGTTTCCATTTAGATGTAAGGACGTTTGGATTGAACATCCAAATTTTAAAGAATTTTTTGCTAAAAGTTGGACTAATGAAAGCAATGATTTCATAAAGGGTAGGAATAATTTTCTAGTTGGTATTAAAACTTGGAATACTAATGTTTTTGGTAATTTGACTAGTATTAAGAAGCGTCTTTTAGCCCGTATTAATGGAATCTAGGTTGCTTTAGCTAAATATCACTCACATTTTTTGATTAATCTGGAAAAAACTTTGCTAAAAGAGCTTAATGACATCTTTAGAAAAGAACGTTTGATTTGGGCTCAGAAAGCGGGAATGAACTGGAGAAAGTATGGGGATTTTAACACAAGGTACTTTCACTTAATGGCAAAAATCAGAAAAACTAGGGGAAAAATATTAGCTTTGAAGGGTGTGGATGATAAGTGGGTTACTGATCCTCAATCTTTAAAAACAATGGCCACTAACTACTTTAGGATGATGTTCCAAATAACCCATTTCTCAGAGTAGAAGGTTAGTTAACTTGGGTGGCAATAATAGAATTTCATAGCAGGATAGCATGGTTCTTCTTAGGCCCATTTCTGATGTAGAGGTTAAGCTTAACCTTTTCCAAATGGACCCAATTAAAAGCCCAGGGCCGGATGGAATACAACCAGTATTCTTTCAAACCTTTTGGGCTGAAGTTGGGCCAAGTATAGTTAAGTTTTGTTCTGAGTGTTTTAGTTCAGCTATCATCCCAGAAGATGTTAATGATTCCTACATTACGCTCATACCAAAGTCAGATCAACCGGAAAGTATGTCGGATTTTAGACCCATAGGTTTGTGTAACACTATTTACAAGTTGCTCACTAAAATTATTACGAGTAGACTCAGGCCTATCTTAAATAATTTAATTAGCCCCCTTCAATCAAGTTTTATCAAAGGCCGGGGGATAGAAGATAATGTAATAGTTGTAAAAGAAATAGCGCATCACTATCATAAAACAAGGAAAGGGAAAAATATAATGGCCTTGATATTAGATTTAACAAAAGCCTACGATAGTCTAGAATGGAGTTTCATTAGAGATACTTTAGTCAGCTATGGATTTCCTACTAAATTTATAGATGTGATCATGTGTTGCATTACTACCCCCAATATTTCTGTTTTATGGAATGGTGAGATTACGAAGCAGTTTAAACCTTCTAGAGGGATAAGGCAGGGGGATCCGTTGTCGTCTTACATTTTTGTGTTATCAATGTTGATTGAGGAGAAAGTGAATAGAGGGGATTGGGTACCTTTAAAGTTAACAAAAACAATTTCCATTTCCCATGTTTTTTATGCCGATGATGTCTTTTTATTTGGTTCAGCTACACAGCATAACATGGAAGTAATTATGCACACAATGTCTGATTTTGGGGCTATGTCAGGTTTACAAGTTAATATGAGGAAGTCCTCCATTATATTTCCAGTTAAAATGAACCATTTAATCAGGAATACCATAGCAGGTTCTTATGGACTACGAATTTCTACTTGTTTTGGAAAGTATCTAGGGGTGGATATTAGACCAAATAAATTAAAAATTAACAACTATTTTGGTCTTTTAGATAAAACTATGGATAGAATAAAGGGATGGCAAGCTAAGTTGTTAAATATGGCAGGGAGATGTACTCTTATTAAGTCAGTTTTAAACACGTATCCCCTCTATAATATGCAGACAAATATCATTCCGAGTGGTGTAATAGATAGAATTGAGAAATCTTGTCGTAAATTTTTATGGAATAAGGTTGATAGAACTAGATATCTGGCTCGTATTTCTTGGAATAAAATCACAATTCCAATGGGGTTAGGGGGTCTGGGAATAAAGAAGTTAAAAGAATGGAATTTTGCTTTTATGGCAAAATTGGGCTGGAAATTGCTAACTTCTCCGGAAAAACTGTGGGTTAGGATTTTTAAAGATAAATATTTAAAAAATGGCTCCTTTTTTGAATTCATTGCCAAACCCTCGCAATCCCCGATTTGGAGAGACATTTTAAAAGGACGGGGTCTTTTGGAAAAGGGGATAAGGATAGGAATTGGAAATGGGGAATCCACTTCGCTTTGGTATCATCATTGGGTCGGTGCTAAACCGTTGTATAAGTTAATTAATAAGGAAATTCCGGAGTCGGTGGGTCATTTGTTTGTTAGTGATATTATAAAACAAGGACAGTGGAACCTTCAGAGAGTTTCTCACATTATACCAGATTCTATTCAATCTGATATTTTAGCAACTCCATTGGCCAAAGTGTCTCAAAGCAAAGATTTCCTTATTTGGACCAAGTCAGATGATGGCAACTTTTCTATAAAATCTGCTTATTCTCTTATCTGCAATTCCTTTTTTGAAGTCTCTGGGAATTACAACTTCATTTCATGGAAAGCCCTTTGGAAAATCTCAGCCCCCTTTAAATACAGAATGTTATTATGGAATTGTGTACATGAAATTTTGCCAGTTGCAGATGCTTTATCGAATTACATGGAGTCAATTTCTAGATACTGCAGTCGTTGCTCCTATGCTCCTGAAACTCACTTACACTTATTTCGTGATTGTGGCGATTCAAGCATTCTTTGGAATTATATTTTTCAACGTATTACAGTAGCTAAAGAAGTTTGCTTGAAATCTTTTTTTACTTCAAATTGGCAACAATGGATGGCTTATAATCTTAGTTTAAGCAAGAATTGGAGAGCTGTTTTCATTGTGGCTGTGTGGCATATTTGGAAGGCACGAAATAGAGCAGTGTTTGAGTTGAAAATGATCAAGCCTTTTTCTGTCTATAATGCTTTCTATGTAGATTATAGGGAAACTAATTTAATGATGCAGGGAAAGGTAGCCGGAAACTGGTTGCAGAAAGCTCCAGCTTGGAAGCCCCCAGCGCCAGGCTTTCTAAAATTGAACATTGATGGCAGCTGGAAAGAAAAAGATGAAGCAGGAGGTGGAGGTGTTTTTCGAAGTGAGACAGGAAGTTGGTATATTGGTTTTGCGAGTAAGTACAATGCCATTACACCACTTGCAGCAGAACTTTACGCGTTAAGGGAGGGCCTTCAAATGGCGGTTGAGTATGGGGTGCAAAAACTTGAAGTGGAAACGGATGCGGAGCTGTTGATAAAATTGTTGACATCTATGGAAGATTATTATCATCATGAATTGGCTCCGGTTATCAAAGATGTAGCTTGCCTTATGACAAGATTCAGTTCATTCTCGATCACTCATCTTCCCCGGTTATTCAACAAGTTGGCGCATTGTATGGGTCAGTATGCAATATCAATGGCCTTGGGACATAAAGTGTTCCTGGATCCACCACCATTCACAGATGTCGTGTATCAAACTCAGCTTAAGCAGGCCAAATACAGTTTAAAGGAGATGGGAGAGTCTTCATCAGCACCTCAACGTCGTGAACAAGTCATTAACTTGGAGATTCCTCCACCACCAGAAGCAGAGCCCCCTACAATGATCACAACAGAAATTATGTTTGGAACTATTCCTACCAAAGTGACTACTCAGTTGGTGAGTGCAAAGAAGGCTTCAGATGCAAAGCAGGGTCAGTCCTCAAGTGATAAAGAGTAGTTTGGGTAGTTTAAGGTTCCCCTCTCTTCTTCTAGATAAATCTAATATTGGGCTAAGTGTAATTAGGGGGGGATCAGTGTTTTGGATAGGGATTAGATTTTATAGTTGCTTTTGGCTTACTCTTTACGGGCTGCAAGTTTTTGAGGTCTTGCCCGTAGCTTTTGTAAAGTTTGGATTGCACACTCATGATTTAGCTTAATATAAATATCTCCTTCGTTGCGTAAAAAAAAAAAGTACAATAAATAACTTTTTTAATGGAAAACTACAGCTTAGCTTCCAAAACAGTGTCGATTATTATCGTTATTGGTTAAAACATAAATAAGGTCTCACTGATTAGACCCCTAATTCTTACACTAGGTTTTATTAGGAATTAATTTACGAGTTAGTTTTACGCTTTTACTCCGTATTCTTGCCATAGAATTCCTAGCAATGGATGCCCAGGCAGATTCGGACCCGAAATCTCCAAAGAGCAGTCATCCTCTGTTAGTTGCTCCTCAACAATCCTCAATACCCTCAAACTAACCGAGTCAATCATTAGCTTATCAAAACCACCTTCATTCTCTCACCTCCAATGTCGCCGATACAGGACACCCACCCAAAAACTAGAAATCAATTCCTTGTTCATTTTTGTTTTGGATACGTTCAGTGGCTTCAATGAATTCCAATTAATTATTCCCTCATTGGCAAATTTACAGCAACAAGTAACAAATTCCACCAAATGATCAATCTATTCGTTTGGGGATTAGATCTCTGTTTTTTCTTTCTCGGAATTAATCAAAATCAAATATTTTAGCATCCCTTTTAATATATTTTGTTAATTTTTATTGTAGATGTATATAAAGAACCCACCCTTTTCAATCCCAAAACCATGTAACCATCTTTCAAATTTCAAGCTAAAACATGGGTTAAATTGCTCTGTTATGATGAAATGTGTAGGGTGAAAAAGCAAATGGAAAGGCTAAGGAAGTTGAAAAAGCTAAGTCAAAATCAAAAGAAGCTATTTTAAATCATTTATACACATGTAAATTGAATTCCCTTTATTTAAAATCAGTTTTATTATTATTTAATTGAACTTAACGGAAAATGTAACGGTGTTAATAAAAATAGCTTATTCCTTCCACTTTGAGGGACTAAACTGCTCCCTTTGAAACTTGAGGGACTAAACTGCTCCTTTTGGCAAAGTTTAGGGACCTCCAGACCTGTTTACTCAAATATTAAATATACAATCTCTTTTTTTATTAAAATTATTTTCTTTTATTTTTATTTTTTCAAAGTATCAAATAAACTTTTATATTGGAATATTTAGATTGTATATTTGTTCATTATAATTACGAGAATGCCACTTGATATGCTAATCAAGAGGATTGTTTTGAAATAACTCTTGGATTTGTTGGTGCCTTCAGTTTTTTTTGTTTTTTGTTTTTTTTTTTACTTTGGTGCGTAATTGGATTAAGAATATGCTGCCATAGTTATTGAACAAGAATAACAAAGACATTTGCTAGATTGATTTAAATTGAAGGCTAGGGTTTCTAGATAGAAGGCAAAATCATAATTGAATAGATTTTGCTCGTTTTGAGATGGGTTTAAACTATGTTTTTGTTTGTGGTTGATTATTTAGTATTCAAGTTCGTGTGGTTCAGTTAGGACTTGTGATTTGGTCACTTGAGATTCTTTTGCGCAGGGATGACAAACAGACGAGATATCTTATGTATGAGGTTGGCTAAAAATATATACGGGTTTGTCTATTGATGACGCTAACAGGGGCGGACCTATGCAAACCGCGTGGGGTCCATAGGGACCCCCATTATTTTCTTAAAAAAATCAGAAAGCATACCTAATTTGAATTTAAAAGAAAAATTATATGTGTGGTCCCCCATGTTATGAGTATATAGCAACAAAGATATGGGAAAGTGGAAAAGACAAGACAATTCTCATTCCCCTAATCACGTGAACCAACTGGTCCCTTTCAACAATTGTACTTACTAAATTAATTTTTTATTGAATTTTTAAAAAAAACTATAAATGTAAACCCCAAAATTCTTAATATCTCTTTCATCCTAAAATTCCAACGACTCTAATTGATCTCTTTCCCTATTTTACTTTGAGTTGTTGCTCGTACTGCACTACTATTGTCGGTCGCCGCCGCCTTCCGCCGGTATTATTAGTGTCGCTGGTCTCTATTGTCGGTCCCCGGAGTTTGTCACCATCTTATATTCTCATAGTAGTATTGTCCTCTTAACTCTTCATTTTCAATTAATCAATTTATATTGTTCAATCTTGTTTAGGTTTTTGTATTTTGTAAATTAAATTTGGGTGATTGTAATTATAGAATTGTATTAATTTGTATTGTTTGGCTTATCGAGTGGTTTAATTTAATTGAATACTTGATTAGTTGATTTTATTTGTGGGAAGCAACTTCAAGTTAGATAGTACCAAATAGTAGTAATCTCAAATACCAACTAGAGTACGCGCATTTGAGATTCTTGGTAGCTGAGATTTATCATTTATGACTGCCAATTAGATAATCTAGTTGGGCGCAGTATGCATTTCTTCCGTTCTTCTAATTGGTTGATAAACATAAGGTAGAGGGTCAGAACTCTGAATATCTAATAATAATACTAATATTTTGCATTCTTGGGCTAGTCAATTAGATATTCATGAGGGTAGAATTTAAGAAGTTCTGCAATTAGATATTGTGAGGGTAGAATTTAAGAACTTTTATTCTAGTCGAACATCTTAAATGAGTTAATTATTAAAAGCTAATGGTGAGAGGAACAAATTATGTGAATTTTCTGATTAGCTTTTTTGTTTAAAGTTGTTAATTGTTAGTACATTTGTTAATTGTTGTTTTGTTGATTTATATAGTGACTTTGTGAGAAGGTGAGAAGATGACTAATGACAATTGATAGCCCTTCACGAAAAAAGAAAGAAAGCAATATTGAATTGATTTGTTCAAAAATAAAAAGAAATGGTGAATCAAGTTCTATTATTTTCTATTACGGAGTATTTATTTTTTACATTTTCCTTAGTTTTATTGTGTCTTATCAACGAAATTATATTTTGTTTTTAAAATGCATTATCAACAAATCTATTACGGAGTACTTTGAAACTTTTTGTGCGATGAAGTCGAATTAAATTTGGGACCCCCATTTTATAATTCCTGGGTCCGCCCCTGGACGCTAACATGCTTTATTGATATAAATTAGTTTGTTATTGATGGTAATGACTACCAATAAAAATTTTGTTAGTACCAATAAAGCAAAAGTCTTGTAGGTAGTGATTAAATTGTATATTTGGTAGTACCATTGTACCAATAACATTACCTATGTATGCCAATAACATACTCCATAATAACTTTGTACCAATAAAACATGTTAGCATTATAAATGTGTCAACTCTGTTATTGCTCGAGACTCTCCTTATGGATACCCCCCACCTAGAGATGGCCAACGTGGCGGGTTGAGTGGGTCGTGGGTGGGTCGGGAATAATTGATACACGACCCACCTTAGTTAAACTAGGGTGGGTCGAGTCGTGGATTGTGCGGAAAAAATGGACAAAGTACATGATGTGAAGTTATAAAATTTGTATGAACTTAAATTAATTAATTTTTATGTTATATCTCTTATTTACATAAATGTGGTTAATGTATATATACACAATAAAATTAGAATTTATTAGCATTTTAAATATACAAAATTGTTTAAATTAAGATGAGTTTCGCGGGATGGGTTCGTGTATTGGATGGGTTTGGTTTGTGTGTTGGGTTGGGTGGGTCAGGTGTACCGTGGTGGGTTGTGTCGGGTCCTATGGGGTGGGTCGAAATGGATTGTGTTGAAAAAATCCGACCCACAACACATCAAAAAAATATTCTTGTTGGGTTGGGTTGGGTTGTGTCGGTCATAAGTGTGTCCAACACATATGACCCACTATGGGTTATGTCAGGGTGGGCTGAATCAAACCCGATCTACTGACCATCTCTACTGACCCTACCACCTATAGCCTCATAGGAACATATCCAACTTAGTCAACTACCCATCACATTCACGACTCCTTAGTTACAAGCTTCCACAAGTTAAAAGTGAGGAGAGACTACAAATAAAGTGAGGATTCACTAGTGTACAAAGAAAGTGAACCCAGCTAGCTCTATTTGAAGTACATTTATATCTAAGGCTTCCATTCATTTTTTGTTGTCCAGTCACTAATCAAAGTAATCATATTTGTTCCGGGGTTGAAACGATGGAAGGAGCGTCCTTGATGTCTTGAGTTCCGATCACGTACGGTGCCTGCAAGATGAACTTTGGGCCAAGGGGGGGTCCCCGAGGCGGAGCCTCCGACGCTCAAGTCAGTACAATTGATGTATAAAATGAGGTGTTTAGGGGAGAGAGAGTAGGGTGGCTTCTCTAGGGTTAGAGAATCACCTTTTTACCTTGCCCTTTGAGGGGTATATATAGTGCCTTTGTTGGGCCTTTGAGGCCTTGTAAGGAATATTGGGCTTGAGTGGATTTTATTGGCTTTTAGGTTAAAATGGTGGGCCCATTTTAACACCCCAACAATAGTTGTTAACGTAAACTTGGTGGTTGGTGTAATACTGGAAGTGGAGACAAAAAGGAGCTGATTCTAGAGTGCATAAAGGAGAATCATGAAAAATCTTACAATTAGGGGTGTTCAAAATCCAGCCTGGACAGGAAAATAGACCAGAACTAGCCCTGGTTTTGGACCGGTCCGGTCTCCGGTCCTTCAAATTTTGGTTTTCGGGTTCCTGGTCCGGACTGGTTGACCCGATTTCAATTAAATACAATATTACTCTTCTTTAATGTCTTAGAAGCATGCGTTATTTTGTTTTGTTTTCCTACTCTTTTGGGTGTGTTTTGTTTGCCAAAGAAACCTGAACTTATTTGAATTTATTGGAATTGAAATCTGATTGATCGAATAGGACTTTGATCAAACCTGATTGGAACTGGTTGTAAGAGAGTAATCTGGAGAGAGTCAACTTATAGGACATGAATAGAATTTTATTGACCAGATAAAACATGATTGCAATTTATCTGAACTTATTGGGTCTGAAAACTTTTTTTTTAAAGGTGGAGAACACCCTTTCTCTTCTATATCCATCTCTATTCTCTTAAAAAAAAACGGAAATTTAAAGTTCGGAAGATCTTCTAACTATATTTTATTATGGAAATGAATAACTTCGAAAATGGTATGGAGATACATTTAATAATTTCGGTTCAATTCGGTCTAACCCAGTTCGGAACAAAAAAAGTAGTTGTTGTCTGACCGGGACTGAATTTTTCTGCTTAAAATACATATGTTGATTCTTTATTTTTAGTTTTTTTTCGCACAATAAGGACAATATAAATAATTAAATATAAACGGAGGAGCTGAGGGAGACAACGAATTTAAACCTGAGATCTATCGTACCCATCACACGCATTCAGTTTTAACTATTTCAATTGTTTAAAACTTGTGCAACTTAAACGTTACCAACTTCATAAAAAAGCCAAAATAAATAAATGGATAAATACCTCCCACAAAAAATAAAATAAAAAGTGTGGGTGTGGGTGTGGGGTGTGAGCGTTGACGTTGACCCGTATTTTTCTAAAATCGTTCATCAAGAATCGTTCATTCATAATTTCATATCAAGTGGGGAAATATGAGACAATGACTTTGTTCTTCAGGTGTTGACCGGTTTCATTAATCACAAGTTATATTCGGATCACAAGCTTTTTAAATTTAAAAATCAGCTAGTTTTCTATCAAAACGTCTGTTAGAATTTTTTTTTCAACTATAAAATGGTGTTTAATGGGATGTCAGTTGGATAGGATGTAAAAGGAGTAAATAGGTCTGGAGGTATCTAAACTTTGCCAAAAGGAGCAGTTAGGTCCCTCAAGTTTCAAAAGGAGCATTTAGGTCCCTCAAAATGGATGGAAAACGCTGCTTTTTGTTTTCTGTCACTAACGGCCGTTAAAATGCAATTAAATTAAAAGGAAACTAAATAAAAGGCACTAAACGACAAAAAAACAGTTACATTTACCATTTACCAATAATTAAATAAAGGGAAATCCATTTCAGTTAGCTTTTTACAAAAATATAGTCGTTGAGGCTCTCAAAAAACAGAGTATTTAACATTCCATGCACAACAAAACAACAATAAAACACTTAAAAAAAAAATTCTTTCTTCTCCATCTTCTGCTCTGTGTTTTTTCTCTGTTGCTCCACCATAGCTGACTCTTCTCAACAAAAAGGTATTTTCTGCCATTTTTTTTAAAATCTTAAGTTAGCTTATTTTAACAATAATTAAACATATTTAGGAATAAATTATTAAAACGTAATTTATTTGCAGAATGATGAACAGGGCTATCTCTTTGTTCAACAATGGTGATAATGAACACCCTAAGAGGTGCTACTGTGGATTCACAGTATCCATTCAAAAGGCATGGACAAAAGAAAATCCTGGAAGGAGGTTCATTGCTTGTCCAGATTATGATGTTGAAACAAACAGAAGGGGTTGCATCTTTTTTAGATGGATTGATGAACAAGAACCAACAACTTGGCAAACAATTGTCATACTAGGGTTAATGCAAGATAAACAAAGCCTTGCTGCTGAAGTTGATAGTTTTAGGACAAAACTTAGTGAAGCTAACAATTATGCAAGGAAGAGGGAGGCAGACTATGTGATGAGCAAGATGAGAAGACCTATTAGTGTGAAATGTGAAGTGTGGGTTGTAATCCTAGTGGTTCTTTTTTTTTATCTGGTTTGTTTTAAGTTAAGTGGGTTAAGTGGGTAGGTAAAATGTAATGATCTGCACTAATGAAATGTAATGAAGACTTTAAATTCAATAAAATCTAACCTCATGGTCTTTTTTCTAATCTTCTAGCCATTGCAAGATCCTGCAATGCTTGGCTTGATATTGTGTGTCCTTGACTTGGTTGAGTCTGTGACAATGGGAAGTCATGTGCAGGGAAGGAGTAGATGGTTTGCTCACCCCCATGATCAGAATAGAAAGCTGCAGGAGGTCTTTGCCTCTGTGGTGTGGGGAAATGTTGTGATATAGGCTGCATTAATTAAAACAAATTAGGAACAAGTTGGCTTCAGTACAGTAAAGTAACATGTAAGAAAGAATTTGAGTCTATTGAATGACTTACAGTAGCTATTCTTTGATACCCATTTGGGTAGGTATAAATACCCACACCCCTATTGTGCATTGGTATAGCTGAACTGGTTCTTGGCTGTTGTTGCTGTGGTGTGGTCTGCTCTGCAGTAGCATGATTGTTGTTGTGTTGTTGTTGCTTAGGGGCATTCTTGCAACCCCTTTTGTTGTGGCCTATCACACCACATAAGCTGCATTTCATGGCACAGCCTGTTCTCTTCAGCTTACCAGATGCAGTTACCTCTCCAACACCATATCTCCTCTTTGTTTTAGGTTTTTCATTGACCTTTTTCACCTTTGGAGCCACAACAATGCTATCAGAAGTAGGCCACTCTTGAGGACCATTTAAAGGCTCTAACAAAAATTCATATGCCTTCATGTAGGTATGTTTGCAGAAATAGGCATTGACATATTGTTCTGGGTGGTCTACTTTATTCCATATAGCAACAATTGCATGTTTGCATGGAATCCCACTCACCTGCCATGCATTGCAACTGCAAGTATGTTGGTTCAGATCCACCACATACTTAACCTGTGTTGCACCTTCTCTTACTCCATAGCAAAACCCACCATCCCAGTATGCATTCCAACCCCTAGCCCAAATTTTGTGTTTCTCTAACTGAATTTGGATCCTAGGACATAACATTATCTCCTTTTTCCCAATGAAATCTCTTTTCTTATGCAGTCTTTCCATCAAACCCTCTTTGATATCTTCCAACATGGTAATAATAGGCTTGTGCCTTGCACTCAAGATGTATGCATTAAACACCTCACTCATGTTGTTATCTACACTGTCACAACAAGATAATGGAGTGTAGAATGCCCTACCATTTCTTGTAGTTCCTTTTCAGTAGGTCTTCAGCAGCTTCATGTGAAATAGCCCTCATTACTTCAATGTTTTCATTGAAGTGATTTACTGTGTTGCTTTTTGCAATAGTCCAGAATTGTTTTATGTACTCTAAACCACCTCCAAACACTCCCCTAAAGTTACAATACACATGCCTTGCACACACCCTACTTTCAGCTTGTGGAAACACATTTGAAACAGCAGCAAGTAAACCCTTTTGTTGGTCAGACATGAATGTGTACCCTGCTCCTTCACTAGTGCCTAAATCAGTAGCTAGAAGTTCTAGAAACCAACTCCATGTGTCAGTGCTCTCAACCTCACAAACAGCCCAAGCCAAAGGGAACATTTGATTGTTTCCATCCCTCCCTACTGCTACTAACAATTGACCCCCAAATGGTCCCTTTAAGAAACATCCATCAAGTGATATGAAAGGTCTGCATCCTGCCAAGAACCCTTTTCTAAGTGCCTCAAAACACAAATACAGTCTGTCAAACACATTTGCATCCAACTTCAACTTCACTGTGTTCCCTGGATTGCTTCTTAGTATCTCAGCTGCATACCTTGGGAGTAATGCATACTGCTCTTTGTATTCACCAACAATGAGTGCTTGACCCCTTCTCCTAGCCCTGGCAGCCTTGTCTTTGCTCACCCTTATACCCTTTTCTAACCAAATGGTTTCCTGAAGATCTTGCACTCTCATGTAAGGGTTAACCTTAAACAGATTCTGATAGTGTTCTGCAATCCAATGTGAAGTCATCTTCTTAATGATAGGCGTCCTACCACAAGTGTGCTCACTGACAAATGTCTTCACTGTAAATGACCTTCTTCCTCTCTCCCATGAAGCCCAAATTCTCCATTTACAACCTTTATCTTTGTGCTCACACTCTGCACAAACCCTAGTGGAATCATTTTTAGAAAATGGAATGTTTCTTCCTTTATCAATTGAATAATCTATGATTGCTTTCCTAAATGTCTTTGGATTCTCAAACTGTTGCCCAACATAAAAAGTGGCTTCCCTCTCTTCAGTTTCAATGTTGTTTTGCTTCTGTTTCCCTCTCCCCCTCTTATGGTGTTGTGGTGCAACTAAGTAACCAACATCATCCTCATCTTCTGACTCACTAGGGCTGTCTAAGTCACTGTATCCATCAAAGTCATCCCCTAAATTCAGACCACCTTCTACTTTACTTTCTGCTAGTTTTTTCAGCATTACTAACTCCTCAAAATAAGCCTTTTCCCTTCTCATATCATCAGATATCTTAGACCTAGCAGTGGCTAACTCATCATCATCCTCATCTGTACCCTCTGAATCATAATCAATTTCAGGTTGAGGCACATTTTGAGGTTAAATTTGAGGTTCAGGTTGAGGTTCAGGTTGAGGTTCAGTTTGTTTGGGTGGGAGTACTGTACACTAGAGGAAAAAAGCTCAAGTGCGGGCTCATTTTAAGGGGTTAAGTGCGGGCTTTTACATGTGCAGCACATGGCGTGCCCGCACTTGATGTTTCTCAAGTGCTGCCAAAATATTGGCAGCACTTGATGCTTCAAGTGCTGCCAATTTACAAAATGAGCCCGCACTTGACAAATTTGGTGCTGCCAATTTTGCAATATGAGCCCGCACTTGACAAAGTTTGTGCTGCCAATTTTGAAAATGAGCCCGCACTTGACAAATTTGGTGCTGCCAATTTTGGAAATTAGCCCGCACTTGACATAAAAAAGAGCCGCACTTGATATATAAATGAGCCGCACTTGATCTAGAAATTTGTTATATAACTGATATCCCTGCTACATATATTATATAATTAGACCACTCCCACTAGTTAACCTCCATACATCACATAAAAAAAATATCCAATTATATAGATAATTAAATTGAATAGTATATAATTGTAAATATAAAAATTGATTACATTACAATCCTATGAAAAACTAGCATCCATAATCTAAGATTCATTACAACAAAATATCAAAGACAATAAATGGTAATGAAATTTGCCAACTTTTCTCGAACTTCATTTATCTACTCAATGGTAAAAGGCTGCTCCCTTGGATTGTTGAATACCTAAAGAAGATCGACCATCAAGAAGAAAAATAATATGTTAGTTATATTATAAATGATTGTATATATGGTATAATAAAGTACGACATAATTTGCTCACAACAATGAAATAATGAACCTTATAAGAATAAAAATGGCTTATTTCTCTCTTAAATCAGAATATCATAGTTGCTTTCCCGTTTCCTGAGATGAGGGTTATTCATTTGATGCATAGTTGCATTCTACAACAAGAGATATAGATTTAGCTGCCTGCAATTCTTTGGTTAATTCTGAAAATTTCAGCATGTCCATGCTAGAGTGACTATTTCAAGGGAAGCAGATGTTTCTATATGCCAGCCAGGAATCTTATTAAATCGACAGTCTTCATGACATCTCTATAGAAGGAGGCACAAGAATAGAGCAAGACTTTTGCACTAGATAAGTACGATGAAGACGGAAACAAATTCTGAAAAACAATAGCAGCAAGAACACCTAACATTAATGCTGCTGATGGCAGGGTGCAAAGAAGTCAAATGTTTGCAGAGGAGACTGTTTCAAAAGACCAGCGGGGAAAATAAATAAAAGGAGGTGATAGTCGAAATTTTGTGATCCAACTAATGGATCTGGCTCCACTAAGTAATCAGCCTATATTATTCGGATCATTGAAAAGGATGCAGTAAGGGGATCTGTCAAAGGTCACACATTTTTGGCCTAACATGAAGCATCCAGATTTTATTATTATTAAATCCAGGTGTTTAAGGGTGAGTCTCAGACTCACAGGTACTTTGCATTCAAAGAGCAGGCCTGAGTAGCATAACTTTCAGTTAATTATCTGCAGGGCCGCAGGCTCTGGTTTTGATACTTGCTCGGTGATAATCTGACAGGACTCCGAGGCACTGAATTGTTGCTAGTCATTTTCATTTTTATTTTATTTTTCTTCAAGAAATTACAACTTTAGTCGCACTGGACTAATGGAGGGATAATAAAAAAGCTAACGGAAAGTTTTTACAGCAGGTACGTATCACATGTCCTAGGAGATTAGCAACGAATAACATATTGAAACCGACCTAATGAGACTTTCCACGGAGAGGAAACTAAAGACCCCATTAGACACACAAACAGTAGCTTCAGTGTATCTTCTCCAGGCCTTAAAAGATTGAAGTTGACACACGATTTTTCAAGAATACATTCAGAAAGACCTATTAAGCAGTAAAAAAGAGTGACAACACTTAAGATACCTAATCTTGTATACCATAAAATTAGCACCACTGACTTTCTCCAAGCAAATGCAATGCAGAATGAAGCAATAAGTCATGACACGATGATAGGGACTCAAACAATAAATGGCTCTACTTTAGAAACTAAGAATGAAAATCTCACACGCAGTATAAACAATCACATCAGATATCAAGACACCAATGCAAACATACAAATACTCGATCAGCATGATCAAATAAACCAATGCTATTGCAGTATACTGATGAACAAACATACAAATACTTGATCAGCATAATCAAGCCGGTCGGGGTGGACATGCAGGGTAAAGGTAAGGAGAGATGAATACAAAGTCACTACAGCAACAACAGGCATATCAGCTTGTGCTTCTATGATATGCATTTAATAAGAAAACAAAAATCAGTGGATAAGCAGTGTGTTTGGATAGCGAGCCAGGGCATTACCTGATATACTAAAACAACATCAACCCAAAAATAGTGTATAGGGGCAAATGCCCAAGCAGACGATCTTCAAAAATCCAAACATTCATTTAGAAAATCTTAAAATCGATTGATTAGTACTCCGTACCACATATTAAATAACTGGAGCACAATGAAACTGCAGTTTTTTAGGACCAAGTCAATTGAAAATGATGCAGAAGAAACAAGAGTTGGACTCATAGCACAAAACTATAGTAGTCATCAGCAATTCAGCAGTAATGACTCCCAAATAAAGCTGCAAAATACCATATTCAGTAAAATTAAATTCTTGGGAAAATACATGCACGAAAAAAAAAATCAGTCTTTTTTTCTGGGGGACGGGGGAGAAAGGGACTCTTTATTACAGAAGATGGTAATATCATCGACAGTGAAAGAACTAACCTTTCAATTGTTACATGTACAAAAACGAAAAGGTTCTAGAGATTCAGTTTGTTGAGATGTGGCATAGAGAAAATCCCTTCCATTGCTATTTCCCTTCCACAAGACAGCTAGGTGGTTAAGTCCAAAGCACGTTGGATAGCGAAGAGGTTCTCAAAAAGATACTCGTATGTGAATTCTATCCTAGGCGTACACCATATAATCACCATAGATGTACAGGCGTACAACACCCTTACAACTTCCTCTACTTAGCCCCTTCAATCCCCACAAAACAATCTGTAGTAATTCCAAGCAATAAAACGACAGACCCATATTCTCATGACATGAAAAAAAACTCCTCTGAGAAAACAATGTAACTTAACAAAGCATACAAATGTATGGCAAAGTAATAGGGGCAGCTCAACCTAGCGGGGCCGGGAGCTTTAGTATTTAAGCTTGCATTACAGCTCTTGGAGCACACAATGAAAGGAGAGAAAATCTAGGTTGAACAATTTATAGCATTCTCAAATATTTCCTCAATGAACTAACTGCTTAATTACAGTCTAAACATCAGAAATAAAAGTATATTTATCTTTCATCTACCTTTTCTAGATTTTAATTGCTTAAAAATTTACTTTCATGTCAAAACTCACAACACAAACACAATTACTCCAGTAATAATTCTTGACATACTAAACCCACATCTTTGAAAAAAATACACCGGAATTAGTCCATTGGTCATGGTTCCTACAATAATAGTTCTCCATAATTATTAATGGCAATCAAGGCGAGGCTTTAGTCTGAAAAATCACGATCTGCGATGTTATGACCTAGAAGACCACAGAAAATGAACTAAGCCTATACATGTGTGTAGGGGTGTTTCTTGCTCGTCAGTACTTAAAGTAACCATTTCCTCATTTACTCCTTGTGTTTAATCACATAATCGCAATATCACACCATACATATTGTGCTCGTGATCGTGTTTTTTGTGAGTCGGTGTGTGCATTATGCCATTATATATACATGTGTGTGAGTGTGAGTCCATA
Source organism: Spinacia oleracea (assembly GCF_020520425.1). Lineage (NCBI taxonomy): Eukaryota > Viridiplantae > Streptophyta > Magnoliopsida > Caryophyllales > Amaranthaceae > Spinacia > Spinacia oleracea. The sequence continues at coordinate 153,850,283 of NC_079489.1, forward strand.
GAAAATGAAAAATATGACACCATACATATATACTACGTAAATATATGCGTTTGTAATAAATGCATGTAGCAATGTATGTGTGTGTTTGTGTCCACAATTATTTATATCCTGTGAGAAACAAAAGATCAAACTTTGAAACCAATACATTACCACCAACAAAAGCCAAAATCCAAAAGCCACCAACAAAAGCCAAAATCAAACAATCTGAACCCCAGCATACATCACCAGTGAACACAATCGCAATTCGAACAATAAAAAAAGTTTAAAAAATCAAAACAAAACCCTAAAAAATCAAAAGTTAAGAGAAATCAACAATAATTACAAAAAAAAAATACTAGAATCGAACTTTTCAATGCAAAGCATCATATCAGAAACACGAATCGCCAAAAAAAATGGAAAAAAAAATTGAAGAACAAACCTGAATTAAATCAATCCGGAAGTAGGTAGAAGCAAAATCGAGCACGCAATCGAAAAACCTTGACAAATTAGGCATTCGTCATTACAGTAACAAGATTATAGGAAAAAAAATAATTAAATTTAAATTACAAACCTAAAAGAGATAAGGATGAGCGACGCCTGTGTGCTGCGGCCGCGGCCAGAAGAGGAAGAAGTCGCCGGTTGGGGAACATCGTTGGCGACGCGACTGGTCGTGCCGGTGTATGCTGAGTTATGTTGTTGAGTTTCGCGTCCAGAGAACCAGAGAGGGGGAGGAGCAGAGAAACAAGAGAAGAGGGAAGGATGAGAGAAAAGGGAAAAGCAGTAACCAGAGAAGAGGAAGTGGGGAAGCGCGAAATGAAATAAAATTGGGAAATATTTTTAGAAATATTTTGTGCGGGTCATTTGTGAAATAAGCCCGCACTTGAACTCAAGTGCTGCCAATTTTCTAAAATGAGCCCGTACTTGTGAAATTATTTTTTTGTATTTTTTTTTGCTCTCAAGTGCTGCCAATTTACTAATGAGCCGCACTTGAAGAGAAGCACATGTCAATTTTTTTACTAGTGGTAAAAGGTGGTTCCACATAATTAGAATTTAAGTCAACCACATCAGTATTCAACAACTCAAGGAAGCTACCTCTCCCTCCTCCCCCTCCTCCACTCCTGTTTAGGTTAAAGTTGTAGGTGGGTTTGATTTTATGTTCAATGTATATATGAATGCTTTTGTATTCAAAGAGTAAAGCTAAGAAAGGGTCACAAGTACTACTATCAAAACCTAAAAACCTAACCCCATTCTTGAATTCTTTCCTAGGGTCCCAGAAATGTACTTTCTCTATATCATTATAACCTAAACTATCCACTAATTCCTTAACATATTTGCCATCTGCATTCTCATGGATGTAATCAAAGACATCCACCCTCCCCCCACTATAAACCATATCACCTTGCACAACTCATTCACCACCATGATGCACATATATGCAAGGGTTCAAAGTCAAATCATCAACATCTGATCAAAGTTAAACAATATCAATTAAAAAAACAAAACTTTAAGAAATCAAACCAAACCAAATCTTGAATAACAACACAAGAGATAACAAAAGGAAAAAGTTGCATTCATTCATTCATCATGATCATTTCAGTTGCATTTAGAAAAGGGTAGGCTTCAACCCTTACATTTCAAACCTCAATCCACTATTGAGGGAGAAGCCTACGGTTAAATATAAACTACTGTCATAGCAGTGACAAATACCAAAAACCAACACTTGTCACATTCACAAAAACCTAATTGCAATGACAATAGTAATGTAATTGTCCTCGAAAATTAAAAATTAAAAAAGCTATAAACAAGCTGGATCATCATAAGCTTGAAAAAAGAGGGGCCACCACCAGCGCCACCACCACCCACCCCTGCATGGCCTCCACCACCAGCTACTCCTTCTCCTTGAAAAGGAGGGGGAAGCCGTCAAAGTAGACGGTCATGTCCTTGTCCATCCAGGCGTGGAAGTCACGACCATCATTGTCAATGATGTCCATGATCACCCACTCCCGCAGCCACGCGCGGTAGCATCCTTGAGGGTAGTGGTATGGGAGGCGGTACCGCAACTTGGCCCACCTACGCCACTGCTTGTATACCATCTGCACAGCAGCCTGCCCCTCCCATTCCAGCTTGGTGAAGATCTGGGTGATGAGGATGTCTTGATGATGACAAAGGGGGTGTGTCTCCCTTAAAGCAAGGTCTCCTAAAGTCAAAGTAACGGCCAAAGTCAATAAAACAGTAAGTAAACCCTAATTATTAAACGGAATCTAGATTAAAATACTTCCAAATTAAGAAACAATAGTTTAAATAAACACCATTTTCAATAACATGCAAGCATCAATTCGAATTAATCAAACTCTGTTTTTTATTTAAGTGAATCAAAAACAGTAAGTGAGACCCTAATTGCTACAAAATCTAGTTTAAATTAATTCCAAATTAGGCAACAATTGTATAATTTAACATATTAAACACCATTTTCAAGAACATGCAAGCATCAATTCGAATTAAAAATTGGAAAGTAAAAACGGACGATACCCTAATTCCAACTTCAATTGATAAATTATGCAAAATCAGCCCACGATTGTTTAAATTAACATATAAAACACCACAATCAAGATAATGCATGCACCAATTTTGGGAAAAAGTTACTTAACAAAAAAGCCCTAATTTATCATGGCTCAACTGCAAACATTTATTGAAAAAACCGACAAATTGAATGAAAGTACCTTCATCCCATCTAGATATTCTTGTTCTCTTCCTGGGGGAGGGAACTTCCCACTTGGAATCACCAGATCGTTTGTTGGATACGCAAGAACCCATTTTTGCAGAATCACCAGAGCAATAACTTCAAATTCTCTCAAGTGTTTAAGTGAGTAAATGGGAAAAAGACAACTGAGAGTGAAAATGGGGGGGGGGGGGGGGGGGGGGGGGACCATATAAATAGGAAGTGAAAAGGGGGGAAATAGGGTTGGGAACAGTAAAAAAAATACCGCCAAAACATTATTAAGAAGGAACCAGAAAAAACGAGGGAAGTTGGAAGGGTTTCCACGTGTACACATAGAAAAAGTAAGTTGAAAAGGCTAAGTAATTGGAAAGGGCTTCTTTTCATCAAAATCATCTGTTTTCAATCATTAATCTACGTGTATATTAATTCTCCTTTTATTTTAATAATTTTTTATATTATTATATTCATTTTAACGGCCGTTAGTGACGGAAGACAAAAAGCAGCGTTTTCCATCCATTTTGAGGGACCTAAATGCTCCTTTTGAAACTTGAGGGACCTAACTGCTCCTTTTGGCAAAGTTTAGGGACCTCCAGACCTATTTACTCGATGTAAAAGATGTGATATACTGAGATGTGGTCTGATAATTTACTACTCTGCTCAGACTTTTTTGCAAAAATTTACATTTAACAATTTGAGACATATTATTCTCTCCGTCTATTTTTGTTTGTCCCATGTATAAAAACTACTTCACTGAGAATTGTGTTGGGTGAAATTGAGAAACACAAAAGCGGTGAGACCAAATTGTTTTATGTGAGAATAAAATACTCTGTAGCCGTCATCATGATCATTTTTAATAATCGAACAATCTTTTGGGGACATACCGATACGGTAATGGGTCAAACAAGAGAGACGATGCAATATTCTCTCCGTTTCACATTAATCGTTACACTTTCCTTTTTCATCTGTCCTACATTGTTGGTTATACTTCTAAATTACTAATATTGTCCCATAATTATTATATTGTCTCTCTCATCTCACTAAAAGAAGTTTGGTCTCACACCCACACTCATTCAATCAAAAAAAATATTTCACTAACTTCTCGCACATCTACTTCTTCAATAAAATAACAATTGATAAACCAAGAAATTAGTTATCCCCTAAAACTTTGTACAAAAGTTAATAACGAGTAATGTGAAACGGAATGAAAACTTATTAAATTTGTTGTCGATCGAATCCCTCAAATTGTATAGACGTACTAGAATTTTCACACAAATGGAATATTGGAATGCTTACTACGAAGTGAAATACTCCCTCTACCCCTTTTGTTTTCCCCATTTGTTATTTTAGACCGTGCTTAAAAGATTGTTTCATTATCATAAAAATTCATGGGACCACAAATTTCCTCTCACTTAAAATACGTTTGACCCATTATTTTTGTTTCTTCTCTATTTCAAATAACCAAATCTTAATAAAGCAATATTATTAAATGGACAAATAATTAGAGAAAAAGAGAGTATTAATTTTAATTTTAACTTTCTTCTTTCCGATTTTTCATAGTTTTAGATCCAGAGGGAACGAGAGTTGAAGAGATTTACATAATTTTTTTTGAAAAAAGTTGAACAGATGTTATGAGAATTTAGGCTAGGTTACTTCATATTCAGAAACATGAGTTCAAATATGTAGTATTTGGATATAATCCAATTCAAATAACTCATATAAAGGTTCTACAAACAAGAAGAAAGAAAATGGTTAGTGACGTAGGTACAGAATCCGAATCCTAATAACTCTTCTCCTTCTCTTTTTATGGTTTATAAAGATTACGGTTTCTTAGGTCGGAAAAGCTAAATTTCTTCGGAAATTTGGTTACTTTTTACCCTTTCTCTTATATTCTATTGTGTATATTACGTTTGATTTCAATAAAACTACATATTTTCAGTGTAGTAAGTATCCTTTTGGTTTGTTTGATTCTATAGACCTTTTGTCCTATTCTTTTTTGGCCAACCAACTCTCCTTATATTCACATCCATCCGAAAGTGTAAATCAATTAAGTTTCGTGTTTTTAGTTTAGTTCATGTTGTTTCTTTGGTAAATATTCGTACGGGACCGAAAAGGTGGTCAATTTTTCTACTACAATCAGACGAATCAGACTAACATATTTATTACGGCTACAACAGATCTACATACTCTTCTCGAAGAAAGTTGTAAATCACAGTAATATAAAATAGAGTATTCAGAATGTTCTATATACTACGACTGTAGCTACGATGAAATGAAGTTTTTATTTGATTCAATTACTATGTATTTGTTAGATTTAAATCTTTTTATAGATGTTGGATGACTTTTTATAATGAATAAGTTTGATTTTAAAAAAAAATGGTTAGTGACGTACTTAAAGTTTAGATAAGTAAATATATCAGGTAAAGTACTTCATCTATCCCTTAATACTCGCACCGTTTTGACTGGACACGCTTGTCAATACACAACTTTGACCACCAATATCTTTAATTACATATTATAAAAACTTATAAAAATATTAATATTTGAAAATATAAATTAAGATGAAGCCAACAATATATTATATACTAACATTTGTTTTTATATACTATAAATAAAATAGGGTCAAAGTGAATTATATGAATAGTGCAAAAAGTCAAAACGGTGCGAGTATTAAGGGATAGAGGAAGTAGTAATTGTCTATCTCTTGCTATTCAATAATATTTTTATACACTTGGGATGTGAAATGGGAGTTGAAGGTGGCTCAAGCAATCGAGGCCCAACAATCAAAGTGTTGCCTATATATTCGGTTATAGAGAGTTTTTGTTTACAAGAGTATAGTTCAATGTAATACCTTCGAGGCTTCGAATGTGTAAGAGCATGATCAGTCCCACGTCTTAAGACATGAATTGTGTTGATATGGCATATGATTCATCAATCTTAAGATCAGACATATAGAAATTGTAGCATTGAAGTAGACAAGTTTTATCAAAGTCTTAAAGTGAGTCTTGAAAAAATAAAGACTCAACTTAAGATTCGGTATGTGAGTAAAATTAAATAATAAAATGATATTTTACATAAATTTACAAGTCTTAAATGATTTAATGGGTGAAGAGCTAAATTTGATTGAATCTTAAGGAGTCTTAACAATAATTTAATTATTTAATATTAATGAAATGCTGACATGGCAAATGAAGAAAATCTTAAGACAAGACCCCCTTGATCTTGCTCTAAGGGTTTACAGGGCCCCAAAACTTTTGTAATGAACTGTTTTTTTTTTTTTACATAGGATATACTCCCTCTGTCCCAAAATTATCTTCCTGTTTGACCAATTTCACGGTTTTTAAGAAAAATATTTGGAGTGGATAAGTCTAATGATTGGATTGTACTTGTGTTGGAATAAGCAAAATGGTCCCCTCCTCTTTTGCACATGGATCCTAATCAAAATAGTTTAACCAATAAGAATACAATAATATTTATTCTCAACCAATCAAAATGCTCATATTTAAAACACACATATTCAGCACAAATAGGGGTAATATGGGGTCATTTTTTCCATCAAATGATCCCCTCCTCTTTTTCTGATTTTTGTGTTATTAATTAGTTTTCCTTGTTTTTTTTTAATTTTAGTGGTCTCAAACAAGGGTAAAGTGAAAAGTTAGTACATCTATAATTAGAAACAGGAAGATAATTTTGGGACGCTCGTTTAGGAAAGCAGGAAGATAATTTTGGGACGGAGGGAGTAGTAACTGGTATACTTTGTGAACTACAATTCTATAAAGTATTATTTTAACGGTTTTTTCATGAAATGCCCTCGAGGTTTGCAAAAATGCACCAAATACCCTCGCGTCTTTTGAATCACATAATATACCCCTATTTTTTCCCAAGTTTGCACAAAATACCCCTAAACCGACCTTCCGTTAGTCCTCCGTTAAGTCGTGTTTATAATTCACAGAATACCCCTATTTATAAATTTATTGCACAATATACACCTATTTTGAAACTAAGTTGCACCAAATACGCAAAATGCTTTTAAACTGCAGAATTTGATGGTTTTGTAGTAACTGAAACTATAAATAAGGATATAAAACTATTTTAAAACTAAGTTGCACCAAATACATCTAAATCCAGCAGCCACCATTGAGGAACGAACTCTCTTCCCAAGTGCAAGCAAACTAGACTCATGAATTTACCTCCACCTGATGTTGCCAGCAAACACTTTGAACCTCTCCTCTTCGAGCTTGGGCTGCGAAACGTGAACCTGAGAAACCTTCTGAGCCTGAAAATAAATGCATAAACAAATATTCAAGATATTAGCAAATATTCTCTTGCAACATAAGAGAATTCAAGCTCATAAATCATCAAAATCAGTCTCAATAATTCGGTAGTTCCATTGGTTCAATTTTATTGAACTTAACAATACCCACCCACTATTAAGAATACCCACCCACTATTCAGGGAACCAATAGAACCATGCTTGGGTATTCAATACTAACAATGACCACACTAGCAAGTTCGGAGCCTAATCCTCATGCTTTGAACATATGTACACAGAATGAATTCATATGTACCAATAACTACGAGTTCATAGTTCAAATATATTGACAAGTTGATATACAACGATGTTCTTATAATGCAATTTTTCTGCCTATTGAAACATAGGCAATTACACTATACCTATAAAAGCATTTCTGCTTACCAGATAATGCAGCAACAACATTTAGAATGGCGCCAGAAACTAGAACGTGTTGGCTGCATCCTGTCACCCGATTGCATAGAATACAACATGCTGAAGTTTTATGCAACTGGATTAACTTTGCATAAAGATCAGTTATAAAGTCAGTCCAATCAACATATTTTCTCATATACAAGTAATTAACAACCCAACTTTTAGCAACCCATAAAAGATGTGAAATTCTGGGTTACATACATACCAAAGGGGCTGATTGTATTCGAAAAATCAATCAATTTACTCTAATCAATCAATTAATTTACTTTAATCAATCAATTTACTCTAATCAATCAATCAATTCACTTCCACCGACAACAACAACCATAAAATTGACAGCAACAACAACAATGGCAACAATAGCAACAAAAAACAACAACAATGACGACAACATTCAAATAGCAGCAAACAGGTTATGTTTGGATTCGAAAAAAACAATACATTTACTCTAATAGTCTATCAATTCTATCGACGACAACAACAACATCCAGAAAATTGAAAACAATAGCAACAAAAAAACAACAACAATGACGGCAACAACATTCAACACTGAAATCAATAAATGCAATTCCAATCTAGTCAAGGAGAGAAGGAGAGAGTGGAACCTCACGACGGGTAAACTCGACAGCGACGAATAAGGACGTCGGAAAGGGGAAGACGGAAATCGGCCTCCGTCGGCGACCAGAGAGCGGAAACCGGACGCCGCCGGCCACTAGATAGCAGGGGGAAGAACGTCGGAGAGGAGAGAGAAAGAGAAATAAGTTTGATTTTTTTTTTTTGGAATTTATGTCGAAAACATGTATTAAGGGCAAAATAGTAAAACGCGACTAACGGCAGACTAACGGCGTTAACTCAAAGGTGCATCTCATGAACAGTATAAAAAAATAGGGGTATATTATGTGATTCAAAAGGCGCGAGGGTATTTGGTGCATTTTTGCAAACCTCGGGGGCATTTCATGAAAAAACCGTTATTTTAATGTACGTTTAAACTATCTTAAACAAAAACAATATAACAAACAAAAAAATCAACTTTGTACAATTATCAAATGCCGGTAATACTTTGACATATTCCTTACCAATAATTAACATAGTAAATAATTAGTAATGACTTCATTAGCAAGCCTAGCAGGTGACCAAACCCCATACACACCTATTGATGAAAAAAGACTCGATGTTTCTTATGCATGCGCACCTTTATTTGTTGGAGGCCCTTCCCCTTAAAATTAAATAACGTAAGTTAATGGGTTTAACGAAAATCTTGCCTTTTACCCCTAATCAAAATCAAAAAAACAATCCGTTAAATAGTTTCTTTTATATAAATTAGTAGCGGGCTATGCGCGTTGCGCACAGTGTAGCTGGAAATTTCAAATTTGACACCGATGGTGTTCTAGCACCCCACGAGTAGATGACAAAGTAGTACAGTATTTATTAATTTATTGTGCTTTAATTTACTACAGATTACATTGACAATTTTTAAGCATAAGTTCAAATAAAAAAATACTATCTATCAGCTTGTATATTCTTCTTTTATCATCTTCATATTTAATGATTTCCGAACCTTTTATTTTTTAATTAATTTTTTTTGACATTTTAAGGTTTTGGAGTAGGAATTTTGCTTTCAGTCAATTATCATGTTGATTAGTGTTGGTTTTTCGACAAATGATTGAATTAATTGTAGTTGCTTATTGAAATTGGAAATTTGCTAATTGTTACGGAGTATTTGCTATTGCTATATGCTGATAGTGAAATTTGTTGCTATTCTAAGTTGGTCCATTAAAATAGAGAAATAGGGTAGTTACTGTTCATAAGGAACAGTAACTTGATCTCCACTTTTTAAAGTGTAGAGATTTAATTTGGATGGCCCGGATGTATCGAGAGAAGATCTAACGGTCATAATCTTATTTCTTAATATAGTCGACGTAGTCAATGACTATGCTAGAATCATTAAGACACGCTAATCCCACATAAATGATTAAATGATTAATTAACATGACTTGTGATTACACCCAATTTCTAACCAATTAGATTCGAGAAAATATAGTTTATACATTCGGGTGCATATCATGTTTTAAAATGAATAAATAGTTTGAATTCAAAGAATATATACTCCCTTCGTATTTAAATAGGAGTCACATATGACCTGACGCGTGTATTAAGGAAAAATAGTTGAATGAAATAAAATAATAAAACAAGTGGGGTTGGGGTAAATATTTTAATCAAGTAAATAAGTGGGGACCATTAAAGATTGGAGGGGTGGGGTTTCTAAAATTAATTGTTTAATGTAATGGTTTTTTTTTTTTGAAGGTTGTTTAATGTAATGTAATGGTTAGTGATAGAATAATTATGTATATTATTTAATATAGTATTTAATTAGATGGTGGGGTAGAAAAGTTACTAAAAATGAAAGTGTGACTACTAATAAAATACGTCCAGAATTGGTAAGTGTGACTCTTAATAAAATACAGAGGGAGTATCTTTCATTCTCAAAGAACATATACGGAGTAGTTAGTTCATATCCATAAAACAAATAGTAATATAGCTCACGTGTACGCGTAAATTAAAATCCTTCTCCATGTATGTTAAGTGTAATCGTGATTAGGGGTGTTCATCGGTCCAAACCCGGATTGGACTGGATCGAAGACCAAAATATTGATAATTCAAGATCCAAAGACCGGACACATCGTGCTTGGACCGGATCCAGACCGGACCGGAAAAATCGGTCCCAAAACCCGGACCGGACCAGTTTGGTCCGATTGTAGACCTATTTCTATTTTTTTTTCTAAAAATTATGGTAAAAAGAAAAAATATCTATATAAAAACAATTGTTTAAGGCCCTTTTTGGAAGCTAAAACTAAATATATCACAATATTAAAGGAGAGAATTAAAATTTTGAATAGTTTATATTATACTTCGTATTTTACTCCGCATTAAGGAAAATTCGATACGGTACAAAATCGGGTTTTGAATCGAACCAGACCAGAAATTAATATTTCTCGACCCGCAGACCAGACCGATTCCCTTCGGTCGGGGATTTTTGTACACCCCTAATCGAGATACACTGTGAACATTTGGTATAATCTAAATGTGTAGTCGTGTAGACTATCGATTTGATAGCTCTACCGGGTCATTTGGTCATCAAGCTTTCTTAACCAAGTTATTGGTTTAAATAATTTAATGGAAAGGAACTTCTTACACTATGAAATTGCAACATGTGAAGTCAATATCCTTTTCTTTTTCTTCTTTTTTGGATATTGGAATTTCGAATTTTATTTGCTTTCATGTTGGCCCTACCATAATTTGATAAGTATATTGAAAAACAAGGCGTGACTTGTGAGAGAGAATATAATCCAATTGTATGATTTTGTGTTGATTAGAAAATTCAATTTTTTTTCCTTGCTAAGTAAACAATATAAATCAAACATTAGGGATAATGATACGAGTACTAATTAGCATTGAGTGACTCGAGTTTTAACTCATGTAACTGAACTGATTAACATGTGATAGATGTTGGTTCAATAAGTTCTTTTCTTCTTATCTAATCTAAAATAGAAATACTCCATATTTTATTTCATGGAGGTTGGTTGATTGAAGTCATGAGTTATAAGAATTCTGTCCATGACTTGAAGACTCTAATTTTCTCGTTTCTGAATAAGGGTAAAACCTTGTTCCTTGAAACTGAAAAATAAGACTTGAAATTGAAATTATGCTAAAAAGAACATGGTTAACTCTTTAACCATTACGGAGTAATATCTTAAATAGTCTATTAAATAAATTTTATTAAAAATTTATATTATAATATTTTTTATTTTTTTGGTGCTAAGTATTACTCCCTCCGTCCCGGAATACTCAACCCGGTTTGACCGGCACAGAGTTTAAGGTACTTGAATTGACTTATTTAATTTAATAGGTAGTACTCCATCCGTCCCGGAATACTCGACCCGGTTTGACCGGCACAGAGTTTAAGGGACTTGAATTGACTTATTTAATTTAATAAGTAGTAGTTGATATTGGGGTATTATTTTAATGTAGTTAGTGGGAAATGTGTAAAGGGGTAGGGTTGGGGGAGAGTAGGGGTTGAATTTTTAATTATTTTTTGTATGGAGTAGGGGGTAGGTGGGTTAATAGGGGTGGAGTGAGAAATAATATAATATTGTTAGAATATTTCCATTTTTAGAAACAGATCAAGTATTAAGGGACGGCCCGATAAGGAAAATAGGTCAAGTATTCCGGGACGGAGGGAGTAGTTGATAGTGGGGTATTATTTTAATGTAGTTAGTGGGAAATGTGTTAAGAGGTGGGGTTGGGGGAGAGTAGGGGTTGAATTTTTAATTTTTTTTTGTATGGAGTAAGGGGTAGGTGGGTTAATAGGGGTGGAGTGAGAAATAATATAATATTGTTAGAATATTTCCATTTTTAGAAACAGATCAAGTATTAAGGGACGGCCCGATAAGGAAAACAGGTCAAGTATACCGAGACGGAGGAAGTATAATGTTTGTTGTACTCCGTACTATAGTACGTGGTACTAATACGGAGTGGTACATTATTTTCCGTGGTACTTTGAAAGATTCTTTTAAATAGTGCTCGATAGCCATGCAAGCAAGGTCCAATTTCATGAAGTAGGAAGTACTTAATCTTTTCTTTTTAAAATGACATAATTATTTATACACGTTTATTAATGCATGATTTTAAATGTTAATATCTATAATTATGGATAAGAAAAAATTATAAAAAGTTGATATTTAAAAAATATTTGTTGAGCCGAATCTAATAAGACCCCACACGACTATGTTTTTTCTTAAATATAAATCACAAAGTGAAGTCAAAGGGGCTTTTGTGAATAGTGTCATAAATCCAATTATATTAGGTAAATAAGAACAGATGAAGTATGAAGTATGAATGCAAGAAGGAATATTAAGTTTAGCTCATGATTATTAAAATCGCGATTCAAATCGTAGAATCATAAGATTCTACGATTTAAATATTGTCAACGATTCGATTTACGATTCTACATGATTCTACACTTTTTTCTTGACTAACGAAAACCTCATAAATTTAAATCACGTTGAGAAAGTTATTAATAGATAAATATTGTTAATTATTGCTTATTTAGCTATTAAACAACTACATATTTCAATTATTAAGTTTTTTACCTATAATATAAGCACTTTAAATGACTTTTGAGAATAAAATCTTGATTATCTTGTTCGTAGAATCGTAAGATTCTACGATTCGATTTTATGATTCGATTCTAAGTGTCCCTTCCGATTTAAAGTAGAATCACGATTTTGATAACCTTGATTTAGCTCCTAACATATTCTTTGGTTAGTAGTCTCTCCTTCTCTTTTTGTTTGCCCTATAAGATTATGTAGTCTTTTTGTTTATTGGTTGAGTGAAGTTGTTGAGAAAGGAAATTCATGGGATCAAATGTAGTAAATAATGCGAGAGTAAAGTAGTGGACCAATATAATACTCCGTAGTTTAAAGTAACTAGCTTTTGAGCCCGTTCAAAGAACGGGCGGTTGTATAGTGGTTATATAATCTATCTTTTTTAAGTTCTAATTTTATTGAGCTTGTGACTTCAAAGATAATATATCATAGATTTAAATAGAGGTAAAATTTGAAAGTTAAATAGTGTATTAATATTGAGTGTTAATCGGGAAGATGGAGCGGCAGATGGTGAATGAATAGATTGGTAAATTGATGTTGTAAGAGGAAAATGAAGTGAAAGAAGCGGTTAGAATTGTATAATATATCAAACAACAAAGAAAAAGTAGAATAAAAAACCAAATGGATGAAGAAAAGAATGGATGACACGTGTCATCTAATCAAATGTGGTGACACTTGTCATCTAATCAAATGTGGTTTTCCTTTTTAAATACTAGGTATAGATATTGGACAGATTCAAAGGAATTTTTTTTTTCTAAACTTGGAAAAACTTTAAGGGACAGAAGAAGTATTATAGAGTACTTAGATCTGACTATGTAGTACTAGTACGGAAAGGTAACTTTTTATTTAACTTTTGAAAGGTAAGAAAAATACTTCCTCCGTTCTTTTTTAAATGACACAATTATTTAGGCACGTTAGCCAATGCACGATTTCAAACATTAAAAGCAACAATAAGGGGGAGCTCTTAGGTGACTCTTAAGGAGAGAGAAAAAAAATAAGAGCTAGCTCTTAAGTGTGTAATGAGAGTCTCTTATTTGAGATTGTAAGAGAAATTTCTTAAATAAGAGCTAGCTCTTACATATAAGAGCTAGTGCCATGTCATTGTTTTTGTATAAAAATATAATAAAAAAAGAGGGCAAGAGAGAATAAGAGTTGGTATTAAGAGTTAGTCCATTTCCACAAATTTTAGGTGGGGACTCTTATTTGAAGTTGAAGCTTATGTGGCATAGGAGAGAGACTAAGAGACACCAAAATAAGAGTCCCTCCCTTATTGTTGCTCTAATATCTCTAATTGTGGATCGGAAAAAATTATAAAAAGTTGATATTTAAATAATATTTACTGATACGAATCTAATAAGACCCCACACGACTATGTTTTTTCTTATGTATAAACCACAAAAAGAAGTCAAAGGTGTTTGTGTAAATAGTGTCTAAAACCCTATTGTGTCATATAAATAAGAACAGAGGAAGTATACATTATGAGCACTCCGTCCAAGGGATACTCTTAAATAGTCATCATGAAAAATAGAAAGTAACTGAAGATTATTAGGCTCCGTTCTATTGGACTTATTTTGACTAGACTTATATTATCTGAAATTAATTGAACTTATTTGAAATTAACGGAACTTATTTTATCTGGAAAAAAAAAATTATTTTATCTGAAATAAACTTATTTGTGTGTGAAAATTTCTGAAAAAACTTATTTTTGCTGAACTTATATTATGTAAACTTATCTAAACTTAACTGAACTTATCTTAACTTAATTTGACTTATTCTGAAATAAGTCAAAATAAGTTGAACAGAACAGAGTTTTACAAGGTTCGATATACACGCTGTTATTAACTATCCGTCCAACATTTGCAATCCAGTTCGCTGCTCTATTTGTCCCAAATCCAATGATCAAAGTGCTGGAGGAAAGCTTTGATGTATGTAATGATATTATGCAATCTCCAAGGTATAGCCCAAATTCATTTTGTTGCGTTTATGATAATTAAAGAGATTGTCTTCTTCAATGATAAGTTTTCTGATATTTTGATTTCTAACTTCTTGAAGTCCTTTATGAATGGCGGCTTTAACTATGTAGGCTTGAGAATGACCCAAATTCAAGGTGCAACTCGTGCAAGTAGAGGTGTAAATATGATGGTACTCCTATCCCTAATTCCCTACTATATAGCTCAAGTAGCATAAAACTATAAATGCGTATAGGATATTAGGATATATAATGTGCAACATGTATGAAGATTATCTGGAAATGCTCGATCAAATCATTATTCTTGTATTCAATTTCTTACCTACCAAGGAAGAGCTGTGGAGATGGGGATCGGTCTTGGGCCCTTGTCTTGGGACTTATCCCCATGTACGGGCTGGGTCGGGCTTCTGGCCGAGCCCACGGTTCATGGCCCTGAACAAGCCTGACTTACGCCAAGCTCACTTTGCATCGGGTTGTGCATGCCGTGTCAGACCGAAAATTTCAAAACAGAGCTCAGGCCCAAGAATTGGGTCAGGTCGTCGTGCCTAAACCTAATTTTACTAAATTTGGCGTATTTTGTTGTGTTGTGTCGTGTATTGTCGAGTTGTCGTGCTTTTCCCAAAACACTACGACACAAGCCCACGGCCCACGACTTCGTGCTCTTGCATGGCCGTGCTTTTTCGTACTGGGTCGGGTTAACCTCGGTCCGACCCAACCCGACCCACGACCATCTTTATCCGCATGAATCAGATTAGTTTTTCTTTGTTCCTTTTCATTAGGTAGGTGTAGGTTGTAAAGTTAATTTATAAAATTTTTAAAAAAATCTTACCTATCTATCGAGGAGTTAAAATAATAAAACTATAAAAGTGTCTATTTTTACTTATTCACTAAATTTATCCTTTAGATTATTTATTTATTCTTCTACCTCACGTCCCCACTTAAATATACTACACAATGATTGATATTTATAGGGGTTAATTAGCAATTTGTTTGAAGATTTCTGGTTAATTTAGTTTGGTCATTTTCGGATAATGAGTTATTCCATGCAACGAGTACATACTAGTTCATGATCTTTTCTACCATAAGTAGATCAAAAGGTCTTGCACGTATTATTGTGCATTGCAACAACTTTTACCCCTTTTTTTTTTGGTAAATTTAAACATGTTTTATATTAACATTTACATTATGAAAATAACAAAGGATATTTGACCATGTTAAGATCGACGCAAATACAATTTTAATTAATTTGAATCGAATAATTAATTAGTTTCTTCATGAGTTTCAAAATGTTAGATGAAGATCTTTTATCTAACAAACAGTGTATTCGGTAGTTACTTAATTGACATAAACGAAGTCCAAACATCTTATATTCAATCAAATACAAAAAAAGGTGTACAAATTAATTTTACTATTTCTCATGAAATATTTTAGGATTCGTAAATTCTCAAGAGTGTAACTTTTGTCACACGACCATTGACAAAAACGGCCATCAACCACTAAAATGGATAATAATTAAAAACCACTTAATTAATTCTAATTTTTTTTTGTAAGATTATGCGTACATCATCGGACGAGTTTTCTTTTTAATTGAATTGACTAAGAACAGGTAAACCAAAAGGGTTTTCAATTTTTCAATTTTCAATTTTTTAATTTTTGGGATGGTCTTCTAATAATAGAATTGACTAGTTCACCAATAATTAAGCAATATTACTAGAAATAAAACAAAGTAAAGACAATGTTCAGGGCGCAAAATCGCAATTAACTAGAAAGCGATCAAATTTGTGCGGCGGTCTCTCATTTTAAGCTTTTGGGAATTGGGAACGTGGAAATAGTCAAGATGTTTTCTTTTCCTTTATAACTCCTTTGTCTTTCTCTCTCATCAAAATTCTGAAACCTTCTTCATCTTCCACCTTTTTTCATTTTAATCTTCTGTTCTGTAAGTTGCAATTCTGAAGTGGGTTTTTAGTGTTGTGAATTGGGAAGCTCTGAATTGCTTGTTTCAACAGGAATTTGTGTTTTTTTTTTTTTTGTATTTTTATTTTAGAAAATGGGAAATGTGTATTTTTGCAGTTTTTTTTTCCTGCAATTTTTGTTTTTATAGTGAAGTGTAATCTTCGTTCTGGGTGCTGATTTGACAATCAAGAGATATAAAAGAAGAAGTTTTGGCCATTAATTTTTCTGGGTTGCTGTCTTGCTCTTGGGATTCATCTGGTACTCTCTTTAATCTTTAAAATAATTTGTACTGTATTATGATTAGCAATTATTTGTATAATTTTGTTAACCAAAGTTTGTTTTGTGGGTGCTTGACTGCTTCTTATTCTTAGTTAAAGCTAGTGATGTAGAAAAAGTTCAATGTTAAATTGACACTAATCATGTTTGCTTGCCTAGTGATGTATGAAAATCTTTGATTTATGTGAAGAATTATAATTTGAAATCTTTACTAAGTTAGCATTTTGGTAGTTGACAGGATGAGTTCTTAGTATATTTTATTATAATTAGATTTCTTAATATAATTAGGACTAGTTGTAACCCACTGTCAATGGTAACACTCCAATTCAAGGAGTTTCACGAAATCTAACATTTAGGTTGTTGATTAATCTTTGGTTTGGATGGTAAGGGATTCTAGGAAGTAGATAAGGCTTGTATACAATAATACAAGTATAAAATATACAATAATACAACAAGTCAACAACTACTGGTTTATGTTAGATCTTCGAGAGGCGTCGGTTTAGTAGGGTCTTTCTTCTTACAATTCAATAATTGATGTAGGCTCATCAGCTCATGTCATGTCTAAGATAGGGTTCTGTAAGAGCTTGAACGAATATAGCTTGATGAATACTACTCCCTCCGAATCTAAATGTTTTTCCCATTTATAAACTTGACACTATTCACAATGGAAGAGAATCTTATATATTGAATTACGTTCAATATATAAGAAAAAACATAGTCATGAGGTGTCTTGTTTGATTCATCTCAACGAGTACTTTTAAAATATGATTTTTTTTTATTTTTAATAACACGTAACTAGAGATATTAACGATGTAAAATGTGCATTGGCATGTGTGCCAAAGGGAAATGGGAAAAACATTTAGATTCGGGGGGAGTAAGTTGCATCCATTGATTCCTTGTGTGTTCTATTTCAACAGACCCCGGAAAGAAATTCCGGAGTTCTTATCATGGTTAGAAGTTAATGTGTCTTCATAGCTGTCTAAGACATAAAAAACAGGCTACATGCAATGTTCATAGTTTGTTTTACGTTTTACTTGATGTGTTTTGCAACTTTTTTTCACGAATGCTTGAACAAACAAATGTAGGACACTCCTGGGTTGTTTTTTGGTTTTGAAAAACAAATGAAAGTTAAGCTTTTTTAAAAATTGTAATAAGGTCTCTTTGTTTTTCATTTCATTTCTCATGCTTTGATCTTCTCGTTTCTTTGTTTATTGATTGGTATAGCTCAAATGTAATCGTGGCATTATTTATAATATCATCATGCGACAAAATTAGTATCCCTAATTACTATTTTTGATGTAGGACATTATCCTTTTGGATGGGGTCTGATGTCTCTGAAGTGCAGGAAAAACAGAAGCCTGCTCTTGTTATAAAGGTAATTAGCATATGTAGTTCTCATTTTATTTCATCTTCATTTGTTATGCACTTATGCTTCTACTTGTTTATGTTTAATGAATTTTTCTCTATTTGAAGAAGAACTCGAACTCATAGTACTTTTTGGTGAACATGATTTGAGTTTGTTAAGTTAATCTCGCAGTAATATGAAACTCTTGTCCCCTCATCTTTTCTATCCACCCAAGTCAATGAAATTATAAAATTATAAAACCGAATATTGATTTTGAATGAAAGGTTCTACTAAAAAATATCATCTGTAAATGGAAATGGTCATGGATAACTTTTTTAATCAACACATTTGTATTTATTGATTATGCAGGTGCATATATCTATGTGTAAACAACTCCTGGGACTTGTTGATAGAATCTCGAGGTTAATTCCAGATATTGAAGCAGCTCAGCCTCGATGTTCACTTGGATTACAGGCACTTTCACAGTTACATACTGCAATTGCGAAAGCCAGGGAGCTTGTTCAAAATTGTTGCACGTCTAGTAAGTTGTACCTGGTACGTAAAAATCATTACACCAAAAAAAGTACCTCTAACGAAATCATTTTTTGTGATTGCAATTCCATTTATCCTGTTAGACCGAATATGAGTTTTTTCAGTTTGAATACGCATAAAAATAAAATAAAAACCATCTTTGTCTTCGCCTACGTTCTTTCAGATTTATGAAAAAGAGGGGGGTGGTGGTATTTATTGCAGTGTATTGTTGCGTAAATATTGTATAAAAAAAGAGAAGATTATACAAAGTTACTATTGTGCATATCAACTTATAGGTGTTTTATTCTATATACTTCAGGCAATAACAGGGGAGACAGTAAAGTCAAGATTTGAGAAAGTAAAAAATCTTATGGAGCAAAATTTGAGCCAACTACAAAATATGGTTCCAGTGGATTTGAAATTGGAGGTATGCAATACTGTCTTAGTTTCTTCAGTTCATCTCTGCTTTCTTTGTTTTATCTTTTTCCTTTCCATGATTTTCTTAGTGCTGCTGACACCATTTCTAATGTGGCTTATCTGTTCTTTGTGGAGGCATGTTTTGGTAGGTTTTAGGTTTATCACAAAAACCCACCCCCCTCCACAGTTAAGGCTCCGTTTGGTCGGGTGTAAGACGTTTTCATGGAAAACGATTTTCCCCTTTTCAATCATTTTGCGTTGTTTGGTTTGGCAAGAGATGGAAAACAATTTTCATAACTCCCTCAAAGGTGGAAAAACCTTTTCCATTTGAAAGGGACGGTACCACTTTTCCACCTTTCTTCTTTACCTCCCTCTTCCTTCTTCCCCACAATCTTCACCATCTTCTCTCATTTTTTTGGAACCAAACAAAAGAAAACAAGTTTGGAATCGTGTTTTCCCTTGGAAAATGTTTTCCATGGAAAATCATTTTACCCTGAAAACGTTTTACACCAAACCAAACGGAGCCTAAAAAGAAGAAATGACATTTACAGATTTACTATCCCTAAAAGAATCCATTTGGTAATAAATAGCTATATTTGTGCTTGGCAGATGACTGGGATACTTAGTGGTCTAAGAGGTAAAAAATTCTCCGTGGACTCCTGTGAAGAATTGGCTGGAAAAGCATTACGAGCAATACTACAGCTAGATGTGTCTCCTATCGACTCAGTTGGAAATTCTGAGATAGAACAGCTTCAGTTTGCAGCTTCAATGCTTCATATTACATCACCAAAGGATCTCTTAATAGAGAAAAGATGCTTAAAGAACCTGCTTAATGATGTGAAAGAGGGAGGCTCAACAAAAAGGAAGACTCTGAAATACCTCTATCATCTTTTGAGGACACATGACAAGCTTATTTTGCAAGGACAAAAGAGGAATTTCTCAACTCAACAACGTGATGTAGCTTACTTATTGTCGGTGAAGTCTGACAGTGAATCTACAATAACACAGTCTGCCGGTTTCAGTTCCCGTGCTAGTCATGCCGGTTTTCTTCACGGGCCTGACCCGCCTGAGGGATTCAAATGCCCTATATCTTCAAGATTGATGCATGACCCTGTTATGATTTGTTCTGGAGAAACTTATGAAAGGGAATGCATACAAAAATGGTTTGATGATGGTCATGACACGTGTCAAAAAACAGGGATGAAGCTGTTTGATCTTTCCATTACACCCAATACTCACTTGAGGGAGAAGATCTTAAATTGGTGTGCGGAGTACGGCAATGAAATTTCTGACCCGAGTATAGTCACATCAGTATATGACTCCCTTGAGACTTCTTCAAATTCAATCCGTAGCACCTCAAGTTCAATGAAAGATATAAATCTTCGAATAGATACAAGCAACTTGTCCATGGTATCTCTTGATAGCAGTTACACTAATATGTCATCACATGGTAAAGTTGAAAACAGCTTTAGCTCGATTAAGGAGTTGTCTGGTGTTGTTGAATCTCATAGATTTCAGCATTATCCTAGCATAGATGACATTAGAAAACAGTTCTTATCTAATGTCAGAGAACTTGCTTGGGAATTGCAATGTACAGCTATTCAAGATGTTTATACTTATTTGATCTACTATAATCCTTCTTGTGCTTTCGTCTCCTCTGAGAATTTTCTGGATCCATTGATTTTGTTCCTGGAAGATGCTCTTGACAAGCTCGATAGAGAAGCTCAGAAAGCCGGAAGTAAATTGTTTTTGACATTTCTCCAAGCAAAGAGGTAATTTTCTTAATTATTAATCTTAACATGATTGCTTTTAATCTTCCATTAATTTTAGATAGGGTCTATGTTTACTGATCTAATCAAGTTTTCTTTTTGCATTTTGTTCAAGGTTTTCACTATCAAGATCATAAATTTTCCATTAATTTTAGATCAGGGTCTATGTTTACTGATCTAATCAAGTTTTCGTTATGCATTTTGTTCAAGGTTTTCACCATCAAGATCATAAATTTTTCCATTAATTTTAGATCAGGGTCTATGTTTACTGATCTAATCATGTTTTCGTTATGCATTTTGTTCAAGGTTTTCACTATCAAGATCATAAAATTTCCATTAATTTTAGATCAGGGTCTATGTTTACTGATCTAATCAAGTTTTAAGTTATGCATTTTGTTCAAGGTTTTCACTATCAAGATCATAAATTTTCCATCAATTTTAGATCAGGGTCTATGTTTACTGATCTAATCAAGTTCTCGTTATGCATTTTGTTCAAGGTTTCCACTACCAAGATCATAATTTTTCCGTTGTAACACGTTTCTAACTTCCGTTGACTTGTTACAGGAGGGAACCGACACAGTTAAAAGAGGACGTGTATTCTCTCTTAGCTTCTTTCCTTGACACAGAAGCAGCTGAAGAAACACTTGCCATATTGGAAGTATTATCTACCGAAGTTTCTTTTTCCAGATTTGCAGCATCCGGTGCTCTGACTTCAATCCTCAGAATTCTTGATAGCGAAAAAAGGGAGCTTCATCAACCTGCCCTTAAACTACTGCATAATCTTTCATTCGGAATTGCTGATAGTTCGTTGTACAAGTTAACTTCAGACTGGGTACCTATATTGGTTCCTTTCTTGGAAGATGATAATAGCTCAGTTGCTGGAACTTGTTTAGGTATCTTGGAAAACTTGTGTAGATCCGAAGAGGCACGGGTTTTTATTGCTGACACTCAAGGCTGCATTGCATCGATTGTTAAACTACTTGAGAAGAATTGCAGCTGCAAAGACCAAGAACATGCGGTCCGTATTCTTCTTGATTTGTGTTTACAACACGAATACTATTGTAAAAAGGTTATGGATGAAGGTGGTATACCGGCTCTCTGTAATGTATCAGTCAAAGGAAGCGAGAAAGGGAAAGCCATTGCGTCAGAGTTGCTCCGGCAATTGAAGGATACTAGATATGAAGAAGACGAGCAAGAGTGCCCTAAATCTAATAATGGTGATGTACTTCCGGTTCGTTATGTGGAGAATCCTGAACCGAAGTCATCCAAACCGTCTGGTTTTATGAGGAGGCTCTTCAAAAAGAAGTGACATTCTTCTTCTCCCGAATAGACCTTGTTATTGGTCAGGTCGGGTCAGGGTCGGTGCGGGTCAAATCGGGTCACAGGTCAAGCGAATACGAAGCTATCCATATGAACCCTATTAACATGCCATTGGGCTACCCTGTCCAATAACCAGGTCTTTTCCCGAGCCAAATTTTGGAGGTAAAATAACCATGTAGATTTAGACTGTCAATATGGTGAATTTGCTATTTGCTCTCTTATCAGTTGCTAGCTGATTCTTGATCTTGACGCGCCCTTTTATGTGTACAAAGTAATGTTAGTAATGTATATACAAAGTAGCATTCATGGTTTAGGTTAGCCATGTGATATTTTTGAGGCTTTGTTTGGTATGAGGTTAATGATAGGAGGTTACCTTGCTGAATTTTATACAAACAGATAAAAACTCATGTTTGTTACCTCCATTCGTTACCTTGTATCAAACGGACCGTTAGGATAACCTTTAGTATCTTCTTTTGTTTAGATTTAGTGTATAATTTGTCTTTGATTTTGGAAAGAATTTCCATTAGTAATAGGAACTTGTATAGAGCCTTTATAATGAAGGGAAACACTATTACTGTAACTTTTTAGGAATATGTAATATTGTAATTGTAGACTATATAAAATCACATTCCTTTGTAGTTTGTATTTGGACTTTGGAGAACTATACTAGTAATATGTTGCTTCAGGAAAGCAGACAACAGGGATGGTTGCCGGTCATTGAGGGGTCTTTGCTGGTGACATTTAGTATAGATGATGTAATGTACGGAGTTCCTGCATGTTTGACCTGAGATCGAATCTCGTGTACACCATTTGTCGTCTTTCCCTTTGTGGCTCTCTTTACACAAAAAAGAAAAAACATGGTGCTTACGGTTTAACAGGATACTTCATGATGCCATGTGCAAATGAATTAAGATATGGTATAGTCTATGGACAGCTGACTGGTACTGGAGAAATTCAACAAGAAATGCGTAAAGACGGTTGTGGTCCGGGACGGATTGGGCTTCGTGGCGAGCCCAAGGGCCGTGTGCCTGAACGTGCCCCGCCCACGCCAAGCCCACTCTGCATCGTGCGGGGGGGCGGAAGTTGCGAAACGGGGCCCACAACCCGTCGTGCTGGATCGGCTCGTCACGTCTAAGCCTAATTTTACTAAATTTAGTATCTTTGTCGTGACAGGTTGAGTCGTGTCATGCCTTTGTCATGCTTTTTGCAAAAAAATGCGGCCCGGCCCGGCCCACGGCTCCGTGCTTGTACCGGATTGGTCCTCGGGCCCGCCCGTTGCCGTCTTTCTCTAACTCTGAAGTGAAGTCAGAAACTTTCATGTCTAAGTTTGAAATGCAAAGATGATTTCATATATCTATGAATAATGTTGTTGATTTTATTTAGTTTTTGACCGCTTCAAGTTGGTCTTCAAGCTGTTTTAGTTGGTCTTTCAGGAAATAAAGGTCACTTTACAATACGAAATCTGAGTAGACAAGTCTAGGAGTTCCATAATTGTGCATATTTTCCCCTTATGTTGTTATGGTGGAGGGACTGGAGGTTGGAAGCCACACGTGTGCGGGCCGGGTTGCCGGATCTGAAGGGAGCATGTTGCATGTGTGGGTGTGGCCGTGTGGGTGCTGTGATGGTAATGGGCTGCTTCCTTGGTCAATGATTATGGCAACTATGTCATTGACGGCTACATGCTGTTGGTTCACAATCTGTGCAGATAGTACATGTTATCTCAGCAGATGTCAATATCATCAAAGATCAAGCAAGAGCTTGGTAGTTTAGGTTGTTTGGCACCCCCATACAATGCACCTTAACTTAAAGTCTCACCAATCGCCATCATACAAGCGCCCCAATCGGTCCTCGTCGCCAATACACAAGAGTGTCCGTCCTGAATCAAAAAGTTGCTCGTGCCCCAACGATCCCTGAGACACTCATTATGTACCTGGCATGCGCCAACGATCCTCGAGACACTCATTTTGTACATGGCATGCTCCCTTGCCACCAAATAGGCAAAAGCGTGATGCGCGATCCGGTGTCAAAACAATCGAACCGAGACAGTAATGGCCTCCGCCTTCTGGTCTGGGCACGCATTCTCATGTACAAACTCTTATTAACTCAAAATGCTTAAAAGTTATCTATTTTTCAATGATAAATTTTTTTATTTTATAAGAAAAAATATTTCTTCAAAGTCACTAATAATGTATAAATTTAATCATTTAACCCTAATGCTTATCTATCAACTCTTTTATCATAATATAAAAGTTAACATATTAAAAGTTGCGGAATAAAAAACAATAGACAAAAGTTACAAAAACTAGGCTAAAGTTATTTTGATGTACAATGAATTTATTAAACTAATATATTATACACCTTATGCGTGCAAGAACTTTTGTATCCTGTTTGGATTTCAACTCTAAGAAACAGGCTACGGCAGGATTCAAATCCTTCCTATTACTCTAATAGAAAAGAAAATTTCAATTTTAATATCGTCACTGCCAACTCGAGTATAATCTGGTATGACCTAATCTGAGTTCAATATCAAGCTATCAGCATTAACCCATTTTCATTCTCATTCTCTGTGCAAAATTGTTAAGCAGATCAAACTAGCCAAAAGAAGTTGCATGAACCACCAGCATCTCTTGTTGAGGCAAATACATGTAAATTTTAACCAGTTGAAATAAAAAAAAAAACTGAAATTACATCATACCCTACTTTTCTGGCACCATAAATATACATCCATTGATGTTCTACAATAAGAAATTTCCATGATTCCACAGTTAAGAAGAAGAAGTGAGGCTCTCATGACCATCAACACAGATTCCCACCATTGAAGAAGTACCAACCCTAAAAGTCATTCATTCGCATGCTGGCTTAGTGTCGAAACTGCTAAGACATATCGCAAACGCTTGAAAAGCAGAGAGCGGATAGCGATAATCCATGGTGAAAATATCTTTTCCAATCTTTCCAAATTGCAGAATTACCTTTTCTTGCTCGGCAACCGGGATATTATGGTGCGGCTCAACGGACGCCACGAGCTGGAAGTTCTTGACCGAGGCAACGGTTACTCGGCCTCTGAAATTCAAGCACCAACACTGCAGTTGCTCGTGCCATCTAGGAGCTTTATTTTTGAGGATTAGCCGGTCCTCCGAGAAGGCAGTAGGACTCGGGTCCGGGAGACTGGTGGTGCTAAAACCGATAATGGGTGTGTCCTTCCCGTGGATGCTTGGTGAGGGTGGCTCGTCAACTGAAAAGGGGAACGATTGAGGGGTCGGGGCAGAGCCACCCTCTTTAATCGAAGCTAAGGGAATTGAATGAATGATACAATGTAGTCTCCTGGGCCCACGGGTGCGGAGAACGCTGAGCTCGTAAGAGATGCTTGCTATGCTGTAATTGTATGCAGAAACTCTAGGAGATACCTGCTTTGAATGGAATCTCCGGCTAGAGCGACTGTTACTTTTGACTGCCGCGTCTTGTGGGGGTTGGCTGTCGTAAACGGTGAACTTAGTGCCCAGAAAATTCGACCTGAAATGAATAAATTTCGTTAGATGTTGTCGTCTATCATTGAACCAATTGGACAAACATTGAGATTAGACCTGATCAACATGTGCCCGGCCTGACCGGAAAGTTTGAGGGTTTGGCTGTCGTAAACGTAGAACTACACTCTTAGTTATAAATGGCCCGAAGCCCGGTATTTTAGGCCCGGAGTAATGGGTTTATGAAAAATAAATTGGCCCGAACCCAGCCCAGCCCACCTTTTGATCAGGTCTAATTGAGAGCTGATATGATAAGCAAGTATTACCTGAGCTTTCCGACATATGCATTGCTAGCTCTTGAAAAGTCGTCTGCAACCAAAGATATTACAAAATCTGTGCTTGTTGCTCTTCTGATTTTCCTAGCAGCCAGTAACAACTTATCGTTCTCGTCTTCGGCTGCAAATGCAAACTATTAATTTAGAAAAACATAGTAAAGTACTAAATCCTACTCGTCAAATATGACACTAATTACCAAGTAAAATGCTCCAAACACCAATCCACATAGATCAATTGTGACATTCACATAAGAAATATGCTTTGTGTAAGACTGTAAGGTTCACTTGGTAAATCAATGGCCTTTAAGTGAGCAATTCAAACAGGAAAAACACACTCAGTCACTAAGGCTTTGTTTGTTTTGTTTTGGCATAACCATTTTCCAGTTCCACCTGTTTTGTCAATAGGTGAAAAACAATTTTCCCAAGGAGGAAAGTAACACTGGAAAACATTTTTCTTTCTAAAGAAAAAATCTGTTTCTCTAAATCTTTTCTTGCAAGGAAACAAATAAAGAAAAAAACATTTTCCAATTGTGTTTTCCATTGAAAATATTTTCCGTTAAAAAAAAAGGAGCCTAAGTGTAAAATAGAAATAACAAATAGAAATGAATTACATGGTGTCAATCCATAGTAAAGGCGGAAAGTAGAAGTAGCCCGATCCCTTTTAATATAGCATTGTATAGGCTGATCACGCGATCCAGGCTGCAATCAATCAACATAGAACAACAGTAAGATTTCAAAGAGAGTAAAAACTTAAAATGAAACCAATTCTCTATACAAGTCTCAAGTGGTGAACCAAACTAAAGATCCGACTCTACTATGTTACTCAGACTTGGGTACCCATGTCCGACTCGGCTACTTCGTGGGAAAAAAATCATGATTTTCATTGTCAGTACCCATCTCCGAGTGTCAAGAATCTGACCCGGGTACTTGAGGTAAAATGAAGAGTCCAGGTAACATAGATATTTGGATATGTTTACCTGCTTCAAAGAGATAGGAAAAGTGAGCTTTCCACATTGTTCGGGAGTCTGAACGATTTCCTTGGTAACGTCTCTCCAAGATCGACAAACAGCAGCACAAAACACAACAACACTTCTTGCAGGCCATGACGTCTCACTATCTTCAACCCTCTTAATTATATCCAAAAGCAACTCGGAAGGCAAACTCGCCCACCGACCTTGCTCAACTTCTTCAGCATTGTGTGAAGAAGTTTGATCAGGCGCAATATGCGACCTCGTTCTACCACGCCAATGCCTCCCCCCTTCTCCACCACCTCGCCTAGACCGGTTTCCGATTCCGTCCCTCATCTCTTTAAGTTCCCTTACAATGCCCTTGAAAGACATCTTGTTAGTTTAAATACTAACCCGGTCTTTCAATACATTCACTGAAATGAGTTACAGAAAACCTGAAACAAATCAATGTCATTGTAATTCAGATAAGTAATATGGTCCTCTTTCAAGATATTGGACAACAATCTGTTGTCATCTTGATTGATTCAGACAACTGATGATAAGAAAACATGAAGGAAAACCTTAATGAGTTTTCGAAACCCGAAAATAAACAATTGCCATCTCTTTGTTTGTTTGTTTGACAATGAGTTTAAGAAACATCTAAACAAGGAGTTGTCAACAAATTGTCAACAGTGGTTCAACTATAGTGAAATTGTGACAGCAAACCTTCAAAGCAGCTAGGGTACAACCAAAATATGCCATTTCTATTCATACCTAAAAAAGTTGGGATTTTTTAACAAGAATTTTTATTTATGTTTTGACTTAAAAATATTACCTTAATTAATATAAATAATAAGTGTAAAATTTATGCATATGAAATTACAGATCTTGAACACCCTTTTAATGTTCATCAAAAGCCAAACCCTAGAAAATTATGATAAAGATTAATTTAGTAAAAACAGGATCTTTAACAACCCACAAACACACAAAATATTCCCAATAACAACAGCACATGATCTGATTAATCTGGCGCATATTACCACATTTTCACAATAATGCAACGAATTTCGTACCATAAATGTCAATAAATACCCTAAATTTTCTTTAAAAATAAAAATAAATTCAATTAAACCCCAGTAATAACATTTTCAATTTCCAACAATAAATTAAATTAAATTAAATTCAAAAAAGAAA
Source organism: Spinacia oleracea (assembly GCF_020520425.1). NCBI lineage: Eukaryota > Viridiplantae > Streptophyta > Magnoliopsida > Caryophyllales > Amaranthaceae > Spinacia > Spinacia oleracea. The sequence goes on from NC_079489.1 coordinate 153,878,386, forward strand.
AACTAACCTGAGGAAAGAAAACCGGTGGGTGGAGTATGGAGAGTAATAAGAGAGAGAAAAAGATGAGAGAGGAGAGAGAAAGAGTGAGTGGGTATAATTGATGAGCAGGAAAAATAAAAAAGTATGAAGATGAGATCAAAGATAAGATAAATGGAATCAAATCAAATTGACATCTTGTGGAATCAAAATCAATTGGATCTAATCAACATTCCCAACTTCTTTTGCCGTTAGATCGCCGCCGCTGTAAAACTCCCCCACGGCCGTAACACCGACGGAAACGGTGGACCACCACCACCACCGCAAAGAATCGGCAGCTCCGGTGCTGCCCTAAAACACTGCCCGAGTGCCCGTGCTGTTGCCCGGCCCCTGTTCTCTGAAATTAGATCCCCATCACTCTCTCTCTCTCTCTCTCTTTCTTTCTTTCTCTCTCTTCTTTTTGTTATTCTAATATTTTGAGATTTGAGGCGAAGGCTACTTTTCTCAATTTCGTTTCTCACTCCTCTATTTTTGTGCCGCTTAAAAATTAAAATTTAAAAGAAAATAAAGAAATAGTCTTTGGGGGCAATGGGGGTACTTGAAAAAAGGGCTTTATCCAATTTTCAATTTATGGTGATATAATTTTATTGTGAAAATAAAAAAAATAAAATAAATAAATCACAAACGCCCTATACCTACTCCGTTCGTATATAAAATACGGAGTATAAAAATAAGTTCAGTTAAGTTAGAATAAGATAAATTAATAAAAAATAAAGGTTTAATGTAATTTATGATTAAAATAAGTTTTATAAGTTCGGTTAAGTTCAGATAAGCCCAGTTTAGATAAATTTAAAATATAATAGTGAAAATCGGGTGAATAGAATGTATCCTAGATGTGATTGGATTTTAAAGTAAGATATAATTGGGGTAGATGGAGAATGAAGAATGGTAAATCGCTCCGTATTTTTTTAGGAGTCAGATGTTGACCGTCGCAACTATTAAGGATACATACTTAAATATGATATAATAATGATGCAAGTGGGGTAGTGGACAATAAACAAATCTATTTTAAAAAAAACAAGTGTTGCGTAAATGTTACCATGGTACAAGCTTAAAATTCATAAGCATGTAGCATGGTACTAGCTAAATATGCATAAGTTTCAGAAATTTTTTCTGAACAAAAAAATTAAATAAAAATTCGACGTTCCACCGGTAGACTCGGCCATGTAAACATTACTACGCATTTTTGGTGGTGGCGGTGGTTCCGACCGCCGGTGGTGGACGAAGGTGGAAAGGTAAGAGGGTAAATGATGATGGTAAATGTTGAATGAGGCGGTAAATAAAGGAGGGTACATGGGTAAAATAGTGGGGCGGCTTTTAGCGCTCCACTTTAAAAAGGCGGAATTAAGCTCAACAACACATATTTTAAGAAGACACAATTAGGCTTAGCAACACAGCCTATGGTTAGTGTGCATCCATCGGCATAATACTTGACTAATATCTAAAACAACACCAACTTTTGCATGGGAGGCAATGCATACGTGTCATAAATGACACCAGCGACCACAGGTCTTGCTGGAGACGAAGAATCTCCAATAATTTGATAATCAAGCAAACACTTGCGGAGTAGTAGACTATTAGGGTTCGTAAATAAATTACAAATGGGGATTGTGAAATTCAAACACTATGCAGAGTAGCATTGTTACCAGACTCTCAGTCTTAACTACTATGTCAAAAGCTCATTGGTTTTTGGTGTAGAGAGAGCCACAAATGACAAGGCGACAACTGATGCAGACGGAGTTCAATCCCAAATCTTGGGTACCACCCCCTCAAAACTTTACCAACTAAGTTGGTAGATTAGTAGTACAACTTACCCACAATGCTAAAAGTAGTAGGTCCGTTTTATGTACTTGCATGTTACAAAATAAAAGAGGAGGGAAGGGAAGGATGGAGATGGAACGACGCCCACATGCAATGTTATAAATATATATCCATTTGGTTAGAAAATACCACTATAGATAGCCCCAAATCCAATCAACCTCGATCCCTCTAGAGTTATATTGATGGATTAGTATAAGTTAGGTGGTTTCTTAATCTTGTCTCCTAGGTTTAATTATATACTTCCACAGTTTATAAATACTCGCATCTTTTGATATTTTTACACTATTTACATATTCTACTTTGACTATTGGTGATTTATATGTCAAATAAAATATAGTCACACGAGAGCTTGATAGATTTGTCTCAATACGTATTTTCGAAATATCAATTTTTTATAATTTTTTATTGAAGAGAATTTAAGATATGCCGATCTAAATTGTGCATTGACATACGTGAAAGTGATAAACATTGCGAGTATTTATGAACGGAGAAGTATGTGCTCAAACATGAAAAGGATATGGACTATCCATGGTGAATATAATACTTTGTTTAAATTAATTATGATAATTATGATTATGTTTCATCCTTTAATTTAATTAATACGTAGTAGCTTATTACTTGGTACTTTTTTTGAGGAAAAATTGTACTAGGTATTTGGTTGGAGAAGAGAGTATAAGTTGGAATTTAATTAGGCCCCTTGCAAAAAATGAAGTTAATTGCTAAAAATTATAATGCTATACTAGTAAGATATCATTCTTTCACATGAATTTCACTTTTATTATCTTATCTTATCTTATTGACTCTAAACTTATCTTATTATATCTTAATTTATTGACCCTAATTTTATCTTATACTCCGTATTATATTATCTGAACTTATCTTAACTTATCTTCTCTTGTTGGAAGTTATAAAAATGTGTACTTTGAACTTATTGACCCTTATTTTTTTTATCTTATCTTATCTTAATTATTAGACAAAAAATAAGTGTAAATAAGCCGAAAAGAACAAAGCATACGTAATAGGATGAAAATTGCATATTAGATGATTAAATGAGTATGTTCAAAATTTATTAATTATGCACTAACTTTAACTTTAGAATATCTGTACGTGTGCAACATTTAATCATTATGTTGTGAAATACAGAGAAAAGGGAGGATAATTTGGGAGAGAACAACTGTATGTTTTATTCCATGAACAGTAGGGATATACATACAATCGAATAGGGTTTGTTTGGAGAACAATAAACCCTAGATCTAGAATATTCCAGAAATATACTAGGGGTATAATGGGCATCCACATAATATTTCATAACACTCCCCCTTGGATGTCCATTATTGAAGATTATGCCTCGTTAAAACCTTACTAGAAAAACCCTATGGGATAAAAACCCAGTGAAGGAAAAAGAGTACATCGTTCTTTATAATACGCTTGATATGTTGCCTCATTAAAAACCTTACCAGGAAAACCCAGTGGGACAAAACCTTGGTTAAGGGAAAAAGAGTGCAACACGAATTTCTCCCCCTCATGAATACATCAATTGAGATCTTCTTGTGCAATCTATCCAATAATGTTGAGTAGCTTCTCAAATGTAGCAGCATGGAGTTCCTTGAAAATTGATTCTCCAAAGCTTAACTTGAATCTTCAATTCTCCATTTGAACAGATCAGATAAATATTTATATCACCAATGTTTTAAAAATAATACTTGTAAGATCATATGCTTTTCTCTATCTCATTCGATACATTTGTTTTCAAATTTTCCGATGCATAATATAATAATAATTTAACTTAACCTGAGATAAATACATTTTCTTGTACATGATATTACAAAACTTTTCCATACATATTGAACATATATATACCTTCTTCTGGAGGTCATAAATGGTAGTTTTCGATCAATAATGATCAAACTTTCTTTGGTCATATACTTTCATGGAAATACATGATAAATAACAATATCATCGTCCAACTTGGAGGTATAATATAGCTAATAACGTTATTTATGGTTCTTCTGGACCATAACATAATATCCATTGGAAGGATATTACATACTTGTATCTTATATTTTAAGGTGATTCATATTTGTACAAGAATTCATTTCATTTCATGAATAAATTAATAAGTATATTTCAAAACTCTCAAATACTCAAACTACTGGTTGAGAAGACATTTTAAAAATACTCTTTTAGAGTTTTGATAATATCTTATCAATGTTGGGATGTTTATATGCAAAACTCAAATGACTAGATGTTTAAGAATATATCATGTATAAGCTCTTCAGGAACTCTTATTTGCATGAATTATTACATGCTATTAAATCAACATCATATACTTACGTTGCAAGTACTAGCCCAACGAAGTAAGAATCTCCTCTTATAAATGTCTACCAAAGTTGCAAATTTGTCTTATTATGCTTTAGATGCATATTCATGTACGTCATGCTAATATAGTTTAGAAACTTTTGCATACAATATAAAATTCATAACTGGATAAATCAAAAGCATACAACGGTAAAATGTAAAATGAACTAAATGTATGATGAATGATGCTTTTATCTATTAATTACACATGCACATGAATGTAAAGACTCAAAATGCAAAACACTGTACAGTGTGGATATTTCAAATCCATAACTTGTTGGACTTCAGGCCCATGAGCTCATTTGATCATTATAATGATGTCTACATCGAAATATACATAGATTTACAAACCCTTATTCAATCCATTATTTCTCGCATATGCATTATATTTCGGTTCCATCATCTACCGATATCATCAAAATTCTTCAACATATATTGTGCATGCTATTCATTAATGATACCTGAATACTTATTCAGTAGGTACCATTCACCTTTTCTCATGGGCCATATGTTATAGTTATGATATCTATACCACTTCAAGGGTATTTCATACACTATATAATAGTGTTTTCTTTCTTTTCAAAAATATTATCAACTGCATTATCTTGCCATTTCATATAAATAATTCTGTAACTTATCACTATGTTGGAACCGTATACATAATCTACACTTTAGGTGTAGAGATTTGAATAAATATTGGCAAGATATATTTCTCAACACTTACTATATGTAACATCGAGCACTATGACTAACATATATCTTTATGTTTCAAAACATGTAAAACTTAACATAATTAAGTCATAGATATTTATGTCCAAACATACTTCGAGGACATAAAGCTGGCATGTACATTAACTCATATGGGGATCAATTTATTATCTTTTAATTTTGCCGACTTATTCTTGCTCGTCTCCCCCTAAGTTGGGAAAATATTTTCGACTTATTATGGGGCCTAACATTCTTCACCAACTAGATAATACACTTTTCAACATGTATCTTGATAAATATTTCATACTTTTGTTCTCTTCTGGAGCTCACATTGACTATGGGGAGTAGATGCAATATGCAGTTGTTTTTCTTCATATTTTCTCTTTTCGTGCTGACGTACGATTGCCCCAATCAAGAGATTTACGATACTTAAATCAAACAAAAAACACTTATACACTTCTTGGTGATCTTCAAGTCACTTACTATCATTTTGGTGAACATTGGGTCATTCACTATCATGGTGAACTTCAAGTCACCTATCATATCATTATACAAGTTTTCAAAGTAATTAATATCTCCTGTATTTATTTTCTCAATGATTCATTATAACTATTTGATTGAAATGCAACTCAACCTTATCATTATGTCTTGCCTTTGAATATATACAACATATGAGGGAGTGTCAGCACATAAATTTTTATTTGACAAAATTTTTCAAATTCTTGTGATGGGTGTTCCTAATTAAACCCGGATGACTTGAATTATCACATCGTACGTATATAATATCATATAAAATATTTCATTCAATAACTAATGGTTATCTTCCCAAAGTGATCACTTTAATTATAAAATACTATATTGAACATATTGGGATGTGATATAACGACACAAACTAGTGTCTCGTTTGTAATGCAAGACAATCCAACAAACTTATGGAAAGATAGCTTGTAGTCTTGTACTCTTCTGGAGTATGCATTGTAATTATGGTACATTTCAATTTCAATAAACACATTCATCTTTTTTTTTTCATCTACAGGATGATATCAATATCATAAACTCATACTCATGTTCATAATTATGAACAAAAATCTGTATCACATTTAACGTCCATGTATCATTTTAGTCCATGTACCACTATTTTATAAACTTAAAAGCTATCTCCCCTGATCTTTGCATATATTATTTTCTTAACTATTGTGGGAGCAATTATTCTACCCACTAAATATGTCTCTTCATGATCTATTCTCATTGATGTATGAGGGGCATCGTTAGACTTTAATAACCAATTATTTCCTTCAGAAGTGGTGATCAAGAAATCAACGATGTTCAAATGGTTGTCCAAAATCAATTTCTCCAAATTCATAGACCAGATTTTTCATAATAGAAATCACCCAAAATAATACCATGTCTAAAGCAAATAAAACATACGATCATAATACAACCCTAAGGTCACAACATAAAACACAATTATCAAAATAAACTATGATATTTTCATAATTAAAATCAATATAAACCATTTGAAATTTAATTATTCCCTCCAGGGGTGGTAAGAAAATCAACAACTTGTATTCAATAATATGTTTTGGTGTGCGGCACACATGAGACCAATGTTTTCCTCCACAAATATAACATATATTGGTCAAAATTGTTACTATTACCATCTTTGAGCTCCCACTTCACGTGGGAATGTGTGTTCACGAAATAATCTCACGATCTCTACCATATCCACCAAATATAATTCCACGTCAATAATCACATAATTGGCAACCATCGGTACTTTCGGTATGGTCTTTATCATTTAATTCTTTCTCAATATCGGATGTCATATTCTCTTCAGGGAATGAAGTTGAGCCAGTAAAACATGATTCATGATTTTCATCAATATCTCATTATTTTTATCACCCACGAGAATACAAGATATCCATTTAGAATAATTCTTAAAACTTTTTTTTTTTCTCAATATTATGTCTATAGGACAACATTGTTTGCATGAAAGTAAAGTATGTGTTTTCTAACATATATGTGTGAGGGGGTCGAAAAAGCACGAGGCTAATGCGTGACCTCGTCCCTCGTGGGTGTGACGTTTCTTTTTGTCAAATCAAGTGTAATTGGATTTCCTGTGAGTTTACACCCAATTGACTAGTAATATAGGACTCGCCATTCAGTTTTTAACGACAATGAGAAAAACTGACAAAATCCGATTATCGTGACATAAAGGGAGTGCAATTATGTTTGACCACGACGGTCGTAGGTTCCCTTGTGATCCCTGGTGTGGGGATCTCTCAACATACACCCGCAAGGTAGAGATTGAGGGTTCGAGGGACTGTAACTACCGAGAGGAGTACTCGCTCTTCGATAACTCCAGAGGCAGGATATCCTTACTAGCTCAGCATAAATAATTGAAGGGACATGCGTTAACTATTAAACTAATATGAGTTGATTTTAACAATATGCAACATATAATACTAGATCGATCGCGATTATCTAATTTAGATTGTTTTAAGGGACCTAGCATGATAATCCAATTTCCCAAAGATATTATCTTTATTAGGCGTGATAGAGCAATCAGATTTAATTAGTTTAACAGTTCATAAAAGGGCGAGGAAAGCAATTAAATCATGCGAAGGGACACATTACGACGCACCCTTGAGAGGTGCGTCACGGTTCTCAGAAAACTAACCACTTTGACTTTGCTATTTCTCCTTTTATTTAACGAATCTCAAGTTACGGGACAGGATATGTTCTGTTCGATTTTTGGATCGATTGCGACAGAATGCGTGATCAATTTCGCAGCGTGAGGCTTAGGCTTAGGGGTTAGAGTCAATACTCAGAATATTAATTGTGTGTTGTGTCTCTTTCTCGTTGAACTTGGGGCTATGTTTATAGAAAAGAGTTCGTGGAAAGATAGAATTGTATAACTCTAATCCACGAGGAATTAGGAAAGAACACGTCCCAGGTAATTTCAGCGCCCAGGGCTGGGCGCCGAAGATCCAGGCGTTGAAACTAGGGTCTGGGCCGTTTCTTTGTCAGATTCGGACTCTTAGAATCCGGAGTGTATAAGACTTAATCGACTCTTTTAGTGCGTATTAATTTTATGACGGAATGCGTCTGGGCCCGTTACGAACTCTAGGCTCGTTAGGATTTTAATTTAATACGTAACTCTTATTTTCGAATCGTATTAGGAATAGGATTCTCTCGCAACTTCTATCTCATTTAGGATTTATGTTGGAGTGCAACACCTAATTCTGACAGGTTTCTATCTTTTATGACTTGCCACTTTTAATAACTGCCCATTACGACAGTTACTATTTTTAGCAGGTTTCCATAAATAGCAGGTTAATTTCTATAAATAGCAGGTTTCGGGTGAAATGAAAAGGGTGATTGAGATTCGTTATTTTACAGGAGATGCGTTGCCAAGTGGAGATTTATGTTCTCATCATCGAACCTTCCCTTTCGGGAATGGGGACAAAAGTAGGTGTCTACAGTTAGCCCCCACTTTGACTGAGTCTTGGGGTAAGACGATGGTCAAAGTACTAGACGGAGTGCGTCACACAAGTCATGGTGAACTGTTTTTGCGAGGGTCTCACGAGCCCCCGAGTGATAACATTTGACTTAAGGGTCATCACTTGAAGTGTCGACATATCCCTCACGTGTCATTGGGATTTGTCAACGGATAGTATAAAAACTCCCTCACTTTGTCATTGGAAGTATCTAAAGAAGCGTAGAAACTCCCTCACTTTGTCATTGGGAGTAGCTACAGATGTTTTCGAAATCAAAGCTATAAAGTGTAATTGGGCCTGGCCAAGCCCAACCACGAGGTAAAAATGTTTTTAAAGACTCTCATTTTCAGGGCTAGCTAAACGAGAAAACCCCCTTGTTTTTACAGGACGTAAAACGAAGGAAAATCCAGCACATCGCTCTTTTTTGGAAAAAAACGGAAAACCAATCCTTTTAATTTTTGGAAAAGGGAAAACCAGAAAAAATTATCGCTGCAGCGACTAAGGACCTGCGCGGCTTGTGACGTAGACCCCGCCGGCTAAAGATGGCAAGCCTGTCCGCTAAGGGTGGACGCCCCGTCCGAAAGAAGTGGACGAATCTGTTTTGAAGTTTGTTTGCTTTTTTTGAAAATAAGGACCTACGCGGCTTGTGACGTAGACCCCGCCGACTAAAGATGGCGAGCCTGTCCGCTAAGGGTGGACACCCCGTCCGATAGAAGTGGACGAATCTGTTTTTGAAATTTGAAAATAAGGACCTACGCGGCTTGTGACGTAGACCCCCGCCGGCTAAAGATGGCGAACCTGTCCTCTAAGGGTGGACATGTTAGGTTATGATACATATGACATTACATAGATCATGCGGAAACAACCATTAACCCAGGACAACATATTATTTACACATAATCATATAGCATAATTTAGATGCATACTCTTTGTTGCGTGCCCTCCCTAGCTGCGCCCGAACCGAACAAGAACAAGTCTTTAGGACTCCAAGTGTCGTCCCTCCGTAGATAGTCCACAGCACGTCCGGATCCGCCTTAAGATTGACCAACTAGAATCGCCCTTAAGGTACTAGAAAATTTCGGCACTTTTATGAGCAAGATGTGTGTTTTAATTTTCTCTCAAAAAACTCACTTTTGAATACTTTGAAAACTTCATTATAAATTGTGAGCCCTAGCCTCATATTTATAGGGGTATGGAAAGGGAATCGAAATCCTATTCAGATACAAATTAATTAAACCTAGAATCCTACAAGAACTCTAATTTAATTAATTTATCAAATAGAATTAGGAATTTAATCATTAACCGAACTCTGCATGTTTTAGGAAACGTGCACGAACACAAACACTTGCACACACACGCACGGCAGCCACGATGGGCCCCATGCGTGCGCGCGAGCAGCAGCCCACGCAGCGCCCGAGCGCGCTGCGCGCTGCGCGTGCTGTGCGCGCTGTGCGCGCTGCGCAGCCTGCTGGGCCTGGCCTTGCGCTGGGCCTGGCGTGGCTGTTTGTGCGGCGCGCTTGGCTTGCTGGGCGATGGCCTGGCTTCGTGCTGGGCCTCGTCCGGCAGGCCTCGTCCGATGCTTATTCGTACGATGCGCTTCCGATTAAATTTTCCGATTCCGGAATTCATTTCCGATACGAACAATATTTAATATTTCCGATTCCGGAATTAATTTCCGTTTCGAACAAATATTTAATATTTCCGTTTCCGGAATTATTTTCCGATTCCGGTAATATTTCCGATTCTGACAATATTTCCGTTTCCGGCAATATTTCCGATTCTGGCAATATTTCCATTTCCGATAATATTTTCCGATACGTACCATGTTTCCGTTTCCGGCAACATCTACGACTTGGATAATATTTATATTTCCGATACGATCCATATTTCCGTTTCCGGCAATATCATCGTTTCCGGAGTATTCATTTCTTGCCTGTGACGATCTTAGCTCCCACTGAAACCAAGATCCGTCGGTTCCGAATATTCATAGATGGAGTATTTAATGCCATTAAATACTTGATCCGTTTACGTACTATTTGTGTGACCCTACGGGTTCAGTCAAGAGTAAGCTGTGGATTAATATCATTAATTCCACTTGAACTGAAGCGGCCTCTAGCTAGGCATTCAGCTCACTTGATCTCACTGAATTATTAACTTGTTAATTAATACTGAACCGCATTTATTAGACTTAACATAGAATGCATACTTGGACCAAGGGCATTATTTTCTTCAGTCTCCCACTTGTCCTTAGGGACAAGTGTGCATTTCCTAATTCCTTTGTCGCTCGATGCTTGCTCTTGAACATAAGGTAAGAGTTGTCATCCTTATTATGTCCAGAGGTGTTCCTCGGTTTCAGAGTTCAACTGATCAAATAAACAGATAATCATAGCCTATGATTCATCCGAGCACGGCCATGCATTTCACAGTTTCTAGCTCTCCGAGTGGCCTTGTACAACTTTTAAGCATCTCATCCCGATTTATGGGAGGACAATCCCAATCTTGCGATCTTGAGATTAGACTTCGTTTGATAGGTGATTACCTGAGCGTTGCCTTTATAGCCTCCTTTTACGGTGCGACGGTTGGTCAACGTCAAAGCAACCAGTTCTCAAACAAGTAATCTCAAATCACTCAGGTATTGAGGATTTAGTGTCTAATAATTTAATGAAATTTACTCATGACAGATTTTCATCTCTTACAGTAAAGTTTCATAGGTCTTGTCTTATACTAGTCTTCCCAAAGTAAGTATCTATGCAAATGATTATGACATTGCCATGTCCACATAGTTCAAGAAACAGAACTACTAGTCATCTTGCATTCTAATCGTCTAACGTTTTCTATGCGTCCAATTTTATAGAAAACTCCGATTAGGGACCATTTTCAACCTTTGACATTCAAGTTCACTTGATAGACATTTCTTAGTCACAGGACTGGTCCTGACAGTCTATCTTGAATATATCGTCAAATTGAAGGGACTCATCATTTAATAAACCACAAATTAAATGGAAAAATGAATTCCTTTCATTTATTGTGAATGATTAACCAATAATGTTTTACAAAGATTTAAACTCTAAAACTTTAAAACATTAAACAGAGACATCAAAGCCATTCTCCAATATGCTTGATTCCCATAGCTGCAGTGTGCGAGTTGTGCTTCGCCTGCGGCAGAGGTTTAGTTAATGGATCTGATATGTTGTCATCAGTTCCAATTTTGCTTATCTCGACTTCTTTTCTTTCAACGAACTCTCGTAGAAGGTGAAATCTACGAAGTACATGCTTGACTCTCTGGTGGTGTCTAGGCTCTTTTGCCTGTGCAATAGCTCCGTTATTATCACAATACAGGGCTATTGGTCCTTTAATGGAGGGGACTACACCAAGTTCTCCTATGAACTTCCTTAGCCATATAGCTTCCTTTGCTGCTTCATGTGCAGCAATGTACTCCGCTTTAATTGTAGAATCCGCAATGGTGCTTTGCTTAGCACTTTTCCAGCTTACTGCTCCTCCGTTGAGGCAGAAGACAAACCCAGACTGTGATCTAAAATCATCTTTGTCGGTTTGGAAACTTGCGTCCGTATAGCCTTTAACAATTAATTCATCATCTCCACCATAGACCAGGAAGTCATCTTTGTGCCTTTTTAGGTACTTCAGAATATTCTTGGCAGCAGTCCAATGCGCCTCTCCTGGGTCTGACTGGTATCTGCTCGTAGCACTGAGTGCGTACGCAACATCCGGGCGTGTACATATCATAGCATACATTATTGAACCAATCAATGATGCATATGGAATCCCATTCATTCGTCTACGCTCATCAAGTGTTTTTGGGCACTAAGTCTTGCTTAGAGTCATTCCATGAGACATGGGTAGGTAGCCTCGCTTGGAGTCCGCCATCTTGAACCTATCAAGCACCTTATTGATATAAGTTCTTTGACTAAGTCCAATCATCTTTTTAGATCTATCTCTGTAAATCTTGATGCCCAATATGTACTGTGCTTCTCCTAGATCCTTCATCGAAAAACATTTCCCAAGCCAAATCTTGACAGAGTTCAACATAGGAATGTCATTTCCGATAAGCAATATGTCGTCGACATATAATACTAGGAAAGTAATTTTGCTCCCACTGACCTTCTTGTATACACAAGATTCGTCCGCGTTCTTGATGAAACCAAAGTCACTGACTGCTTCATCAAAACGTATATTCCAGCTCCTGGATGCCTGCTTCAATCCGTAGATTGACTTTTTTAGCTTGCATACCTTTTTAGCATTCTTTGGATCCTCAAAACCTTCAGGCTGTGTCATAAACACAGTTTCTGTTAAAACGCCGTTTAAGAAAGCAGTTTTGACATCCATCTGCCATATTTCGTAATCGTAATATGCAGCGATTGCTAACATTATTCGAATAGACTTTAGCATTGCAACTGGTGAAAAGGTTTCATCGTAATCCACACCGTGGACTTGCCTGTAACCTTTTGCGACCAATCTAGCTTTGAAAACTTCAAGTTTCCCATCCTTGTCCTTTTTCAGTTTGAAAACCCATTTGCTTCCAATGGCTTGGTAGCCATCTGGCAAATCGACCAAATCCCATACTTGGTTTTCAGACATGGAGTCTAATTCAGATTGCATGGCTTCTTGCCACTGCTTGGAGCTAGGGCTCGTCATAGCTTGCTTGTAAGTCGCAGGTTCATCACTTTCAAGTAATAGAACGTCATAGCTCTCGTTCGTCAAAATACCTAAGTACCTTTCCGGTTGAGATCTATATCTTTGCGATCTACGCGGGGTAACATTTCTAGATTGACCATGATTCTCACCAGATTCTTCTAAAGATCTCTGAGTTTCATCCTGAATGTCATCTTGAGCATTCTCTAGAGTTTGTTGTTCGACTCGAATTTCTTCGAGGTCTACTTTTCTCCCACTTGTCATTTTGGAAATGTGATCCTTCTCCAAAAAGACACCATCTCGAGCAACAAACACTTTGTTCTCAGATGTATTGTAGAAGTAATACCCCTTTGTTTCCTTTGGATAGCCCACAAGGATACATTTGTCAGATTTTGGATGAAGTTTGTCTGAAATTAATCGTTTGACGTATACTTCACATCCCCAAATCTTAAGAAAAGACACATTTGGAGGCTTTCCAAACCATAATTCGTATGGAGTCTTTTCGACAGCTTTAGACGGAGCTCTATTTATAGTGAGTGCAGCTGTATTTAGTGCATGTCCCCAAAATTCTAATGGAAGTTCGGCCTGACCCATCATTGACCTGACCATGTCTAGCAAGGTTCTGTTCCTCCGTTCTGACACACCGTTCCATTGTGGTGTTCCAGGAGGAGTCAATTCTGATAGAATTCCACATTCTTTCAGATGGTCATCAAATTCATAGCTCAGATATTCACCGCCTCTATCAGACCGCAGTGCCTTAATCTTCTTGCCTAATTGATTATCTACTTCACTCTGAAATTCCTTGAATTTGTCAAAGGATTCAGACTTATGCTTCATTAGGTAGACATAACCATACCTACTGAAGTCATCAGTGAAAGTGATAAAGTAGCTGAAACCACCTCTAGCATTTGTACTCATTGGTCCACATACATCTGTATGGATTAAACCCAATAGTTCATTTGCTCTTTCTCCAACTTTAGAGAAAGGTTGCTTTGTCATTTTGCCAAGTAAACATGATTCGCATTTACCATAATCCTCTAAGTCAAATGGTTCTAGAATTCCTTCCCTTTGAAGTCTTTCTAAGCGTTTCAAGTTTATATGACCTAATCGACAATGCCACAGATAGGTGAGATCTGAATCATCCTTTTTGGCCTTTTTGGTATTTATGTTATATACTTGTTTGTCGTGATCTAATAAATAAAGTCCATTGACTAATCTAGCAGATCCATAAAAACATCTCTTTAAAATAAAACGAACAACTATTGTCTTTTATTAAAAAGGAAAATCCCTTAGCATCTAAGCAAGAAACTGAAATGATGTTTTTAGTAAGACTTGGAACATGGAAACATTCTTCCAGTTCCAAAACTAGCCCGGAGGGCAACGACAAATAGTAAGTTCCTACGGCTAATGCAGCAATCCGTGCTCCATTTCCCACTCGTAGGTCGACTTCACCCTTGCTTAACTTTCTACTTCTTCTTAGTCCCTGTGGATTGGAACATAAGTGTGAGCCACAACCTGTATCTAATACCCAAGAAGTTGAATTAGCAAGTATACAGTCTATAACGAAAATACCTGAAGATGGAACGACTGTTCCGTTCTTCTGATCTTCCTTTAGCTTTGGACATTCTCTTTTGTAATGGCCTATTCCATCACAATAAAGACAGCTTGATGTGGACTTGTCCTGCTTTGATTTAGCATTGCCCTTGGACTTTCCACCTTTCTTGAATGGTCTCTTTCTAGCCTTGAGTAAATCTTTGGCTTCACAGCCCAGTACTATTTCAGCCTTTCTGACAAGGTGAATAAATTCTGCAACTGTTTCTTCTCTTGGTTCACTTAGGTATAGTTGCTTGAAGCGACCAAACCCACTGTGTAGTGAATTGAGCAAGACAGAGACTGCCATCCTTTTGCTTATTGGTGTTCCTAGTAGACTTAGGCGATCAAAATATGAACACATAAGATCCACATGGAACCTCAGTGGGACGCCTACCCTCTGTTTAGTGCGAAGGAGCTGAACATGTGTTTCTTGGACCTCCATCCTATAACACCTGTTGGGAGAACTAACCTTTAGACCAGACATTGATTCAATCAACTCATGGACGTTCAGGTCCCTGTCCTCCGTACTTCCACGACAGATATCCCTCAGATTCTTGATGAGGGTAAAAGGTTCATAGGCTACAAACCTTTTAGCCCAATCATCAGGGATATTGTTCAGCATGAGACTCATAACCTTTTTGAGATCCGCATCCCAGGCGTAAAATCTCTCAGGGGTCATGTCTCTGGCATAGTAGCTTGGCATGGGATGTGACAGTACATACTCAAGTCCATTGAGTTTGACTATTTCAACTAGCTTAGCTTCCCATTCAAGAAAATTTGTCAGGTTCAGCTTGACCATAAGCTCAGAACCCATGATGATGTTTTGATTGTTGTTTGCCATATTAAAACTACAATTGAAAAGAATAAACAAATAAATAACCATTCACAGTTTCTCTTAACAAACTTAAATTCTAGCATACATGCATAATTCAATGTTTATTAAGCATTTTATTCAAGTTATGTGTTCCGGCAGGTGTGAATAAAATGATTCCAAGATCCTAAAATCATTGAAGAACTAAGCACAGTTTGTCGACTTAATCCTAGAACATCTTAGGTAAGCAAAAGCCTTTTGCTAATAGTCTAGAAACTATTCTTGGTTGATAGGTACGTCTAAGAACTTATTAGGCAAACCTATCGAATTTGCCACGACATAAAAGGACTCCTTACTTATATCGTTGAGTTTCACCAAAACTAACATGTACTCACAATTATTTGTGTACCTTGCCCCTTTAGGACCAATAAGTAACACCTCGCTGAGCGAAAACTATTACTAGATTGATGTAAAGGATATCCAAGCAAGTGTATATTTTGGCATGGCACCTTTTAACTCAATTTTTAAGTTTGGAACTTAAGGCTCTTACTATGTTGGTTAGATTTTAAGTGAACTAAAATCCTTAATCATGCAACATAATCAAGCTTTTGATCTCATGCATTTTAAGACATATTTAAAACAATAAATAACTTAAAACATGCATAAGATAAATGTGATCTAGTATGGCCCGACTTCATCTTGAAGCTTTGACTTCAAAGTCCGTCTTGAAAATCTCCGTGGGAGGCACCATTTTCTTCAAATAGGATAAGCTATAACTAATTACAACTATTTAATGGTTCGCAGACCATATTTGAATTGAAAAATAACTTTGGTACTTTAGACCAATTACATTCAAATTAATGGTACGCAGACCATATTTTCTATCCTATTTGGGCCATACTAGTCACTTCATAACCTGCAAAACAGTACATATACAATATATACCATTCACCCATTCATTATCATGAATGGCCCACATAGCTGGTTAGTAAAACACATTATGCATCATGTAAACATTTGCAGCAATTAATCAAGGGCACCAATAATCTACCAATTATTCAGTCCTTATTAATTCTAATCAAGTTGTTTTAACCTTAAGGATTTGTAGACCTAATCAAGAGTTTATGACTAAAAAGCGCTCCCACTTAAACCAATAAATTTATATGCTTTACTAATTTTAAACATAAAAATGTATTTCTAGTCCAACCGGAAACATACAAATTTAATTAAAATTTAAAGCTCATATCAATTTATAATTGAATCCAAAAGTTTAATTTAATTTCAGTCGTATTTAAATTAATTCATGATTTTAATTTTAGTAAAATAATTAGAATAAATAAAATTTATTATAATTACAATATTCAAAATTAAAATCCAAGAAAATAATTTAAATTATTAATTTTAAAATTAATTAAAATTACGTGAACTGAAATTTTCAAATTAAACATTCAAAACGATCTTTAATCGTAACGCAAACACCCTACGCGTTGCACGCCCATGGGCCGCACGCACACAGCCATTGCTGGCCATGTGCGCGCAGCCCATGCGCTCGTCGCATAGCTGCTGCATCCCCATCGCAAGCCTCCGCACGCATTGGTGCTCGCTGCGCGCGCCAGCGCTCATCGCACGCGAGCTATCGCTCGCAGTGCGCGCGCGACATCGCTCGCTGGGCGCGCGACATCGCTCGCTGGGCGCGCGACATCGCTCGCTGGGCGCGCGAGCCATCGCTCGCTGGGCGCGCGACATCGCTCGCTGGGCGGGCGACATCGCTCGCTGTGCGCGCGAGCAATGCTGGCTGTGCGCGCGAGTCCTCGCTCGTTGTGCGCGCGAGCAATGCTGGGCGCAGCGCTCGTGGCACGCGAGCTTGCGCTCGCTGCGCGCGAGGCTGCGCGCTCTTGTGCGAGGCAGCGCGCGTTGTGGCGCAGCTCGCTTGCTGCCCACACGCGACTGCCTTGGCTCGCCCTTCGCCCATGCCCATTCGTCCATTGCTCGTGGCACACGACACAAGGCAGGGCTGCTGCCTTGTGCTCGTGCACTACGCCCTTGCCCATTGCATTCGTGCCGCACGGGCGACGAGCTCCCTTGCTCGTCGTCGCATGCCCGCATTATACAACACCCCTTAAGGGTAACACGAAGCGTCCATTGCTTCGTGCGTGCAAGTTTTATGAACGAATCGCATAAAAAATTTAAAATTTATATTTAAAATTAATGACAAATTAATAAATAATATTAATTTCATAATTTTAGGGCGAAAAATCGAAAATTTATTATCCAATTGATTTCCGATTGTTATGGATTCAAGTCTAGGTCATAAAAATTTAAAATTTATCATAAATTTACAATTTTTATGGTGGTTTTTAATCATAGGTTTCTAATTAAATTACAATTAATTATGAAAATCAAATTAATTCTAAATTATTCTAATTTTCAACAAATTAATCATAATTACAAATTAGATTGCATAATTAACAAGACTAGGCATTCAAACTTGTTAAACATATGCAGTAGGTCAATCAAAAATTCAAGATTTATCAACAAGAATCGCAAATATTTAATTTAACATCTTAAATTTACGAAATTTTGCATTCGAAAAACTAAAACCTTCGAAAAGTCATAGTTAGGCTTCGAATTTTAGAATTCTGGGTTCGGCAGAAAAATATTATTTTTGTCAAAATTTTAGAATGCCTTTTACATGCGGAA
This sequence comes from Spinacia oleracea, assembly GCF_020520425.1. Classification (NCBI taxonomy): domain Eukaryota; kingdom Viridiplantae; phylum Streptophyta; class Magnoliopsida; order Caryophyllales; family Amaranthaceae; genus Spinacia; species Spinacia oleracea. The sequence continues at coordinate 153,896,563 of NC_079489.1, forward strand.
TTGACACAAAAATCACTCAATTCGGATGAGTAACGAAGAAACTGCCGAAAAACTGCGTACGTATAATTAAATAAACGCAATTTGCAATTAATTAACAATTACGAAAATTAATCACCCCTTTTAATTCTTGCAAATTTGTAATATTTAACCATGTTCATGCAATTTAGATTATGAAAATAATAAGGGGCTCGTGATACCACTGTTAGGTTATGATACATATGACATTACATAGATCATGCGGAAACAACCATTAACCCAGGACAACATATTATTTACACATAATCATATAGCATAATTTAGATGCATACTCTTTGTTGCGTGCCCTCCCTAGCTGCGCCCGAACCGAACAAGAACAAGTCTTTAGGACTCCAAGTGTCGTCCCTCCGTAGATAGTCCACAGCACGCCCGGATCCGCCTTAAGATTGACCAACTAGAATCGCCCTTAAGGTACTAGAAAATTTCGGCACTTTTATGAGCAAGATGTGTGTTTTAATTTTCTCTCAAAAAACTCACTTTTGAATACTTTGAAAACTTCATTATAAATTGTGAGCCCTAGCCTCATATTTATAGGGGTATGGAAAGGGAATCGAAATCCTATTCAGATACAAATTAATTAAACCTAGAATCCTACAAGAACTCTAATTTAATTAATTTATCAAATAGAATTAGGAATTTAATCATTAACCGAACTCTGCATGTTTTAGGAAACGTGCACGAACACAAACACTTGCACACACACGCACGGCAGCCACGATGGGCCCCATGCGTGCGCGCGAGCAGCAGCCCACGCAGCGCCCGAGCGCGCTGCGCGCTGCGCGTGCTGTGCGCGCTGCGCAGCCTGCTGGGCCTGGCCTTGCGCTGGGCCTGGCGTGGCTGTTTGTGCGGCGCGCTTGGCTTGCTGGGCGATGGCCTGGCTTCGTGCTGGGCCTCGTCCGGCAGGCCTCGTCCGATGCTTATTCGTACGATGCGCTTCCGATTAAATTTTCCGATTCCGGAATTCATTTCCGATACGAACAATATTTAATATTTCCGATTCCGGAATTAATTTCCGTTTCGAACAAATATTTAATATTTCCGTTTCCGGAATTATTTTCCGATTCCGGTAATATTTCCGATTCTGACAATATTTCCGTTTCCGGCAATATTTCCGATTCTGGCAATATTTCCATTTCCGATAATATTTTCCGATACGTACCATGTTTCCGTTTCCGGCAACATCTACGACTTGGATAATATTTATATTTCCGATACGATCCATATTTCCGTTTCCGGCAATATCATCGTTTCCGGAGTATTCATTTCTTGCCTGTGACGATCTTAGCTCCCACTGAAACCAAGATCCGTCGGTTCCGAATATTCATAGATGGAGTATTTAATGCCATTAAATACTTGATCCGTTTACGTACTATTTGTGTGACCCTACGGGTTCAGTCAAGAGTAAGCTGTGGATTAATATCATTAATTCCACTTGAACTGAAGCGGCCTCTAGCTAGGCATTCAGCTCACTTGATCTCACTGAATTATTAACTTGTTAATTAATACTGAACCGCATTTATTAGACTTAACATAGAATGCATACTTGGACCAAGGGCATTATTTCCTTCAAGACACCCCGTCCGATAGAAGTGGACGAATCTATTTTGAAATTTGAAAATATGGACCTACGCGGCTTGTGACGTAGACCCCGCCGGCTGAAGATGGCGAGCCTGTTTTGAATTTGAAGATTTTATTTTCCGAAAACTGAGGACCTGCGCGGCTAGTGACGCAGACCCCGCCCGCTGAAGGTGGGAGAGCCCTGTCCGCTGAGGGTGGACGTCCCTGAATTCGTTTTTTTTATTTGGAACTCGCGTGGTTCGTGGCGCGATCTTGCCCGATTGAGGTGGGCAAGTCGTGATTTCTTTTGAGAATTTCTTTTATTCATTCTTGCAAGAGCGAATTCTTTTGAGGGATGATCGGATTTAGTTGTAACCTGAATGTGGGTTGACAACGTGCTTAAACAGACCATTGTCTGGTGGTCATTTTCTTTCATAGTTTTGAGCTAGTCTTTATGGCTCAATTTTGCCATTACCCGGGTCCTTGATTAGGGGACTATGTATAAGTATCAACGGCGACCTGTGTCTTGAGGTCGTAATCCGATTTTATTTTTTTTGAGACATCCAAACATGGGACTTCGTACAGCGTAGTCTGGGAATATTGTTTTAACTTTGCATAATATATATTTTCCTTCGAGCCCCCAAGCACTCGTGCTTGACGGTCATTTCTTGTCAAAGAGATTCCTTGGGGATACGCATTCTGTAATGTCCTTGATCGTGTTTGGGATTGTGCTCGTAAGTGCGAGCGATCTTTGTAGTGGTGTGCTACTCTTAACAAAGCCGTGAGGTGCGACTTTCAGTAAAGAAATCGGCAATTTTCAAGTCGAATGAATAAGGCAGGGCCCTATAGAAGTCAGAGCTGTTTTTGAACCTGGGATCATTTTCGGCGCCCAGGCCTGGGCGTTAAAGATTTCGGCGCCCAGCGCTGGGCGCTGAAAATAATTTCTGGCAAGGTTTCTTGATGACACAGTTGGCCTCTTGTTCGTTCATTTTCTTCTTTTTTTTCCTTTTGAACGCGTTCGTAAATGTTCGATACTTAGAAAAGATGATATGTATGTGCGAACGAGCGTTCATAGAATGGCCGTTGTGTGCGAACCAGTTTGTTTGAATCATTTTTTTTGAGCAATGACTGATTTTGAATAGTTTGCTTAGAAGCTTGATAGGGTTCAGGCCCATTCACGAGGTGGGCTCAAACATCGTGCCCTTTCGATTGTTCAAACATTTTCTTCGAGATTTTTTTATTTTGCTATGGTTGTTTCGTAGCTTGGAGCCCCCAAGTATGAATGTTGGGATGCTTCCTTTTGGCGTACGATTTTTGTAGGTTCTTTCGAGAAAGATGCCCTGGGGTTCCGCTCGTGTAGGTGCGAGCTATCCCTTTCGTGGTAGGTAATATTTCGCTACCTTTAATCCTTAATGTAGATGTCGTGTGGCTTGCATTTTGAATTTGGGCGATAAGTAGTCTTTGCCTCTTTTACACATGCTCTTTGGTCGTGCCCGCATTAGTGCAATATGCCTTACTCTCTTTTTTAGACTTGTACCATGGGATGGTTGACCTTATGGTGCGACGTAGGCTTGTGTGGCCTAACAGTGTGTCTTAGAACATTCCTCCAGGTGTTGGGATATCATTATCATTTTTTACATTGGAGTACTTCATCACGCCTCGTTCAGGTGCTCGAACAAGTGTAGCACCTTCTGCGTGGGTTCGCACGGCTTATTACTTCGTTCGATGCGAGGATTCATAGATGTTTCTTTCTTGTTTTTATATCTGGGCAAAATTTGACAAGCAGAAAGATTCAACGCCCAGGCTGGGGCGTTAAAGATATCGGCGCCCAGCTCTGGGCGTTGGAAATGATTTCTGGGCAGAATTTTGACAGTTTTTTTTTTCTTGATTTTTTTTCTTTTGCTTTTGCTTTGGAACGACGTAGACTGTGTAACGGGTGCTTGTAGGGCGAGCGTTATGTGCAGTAGTTTGATCGGAGTTTTGGTGACTCGCGATTTTCAGTTACCCTTGTTAGTGGGGTGACTTTATATATTCTAAGTAGCGCTTAGAATTTGGGAGGGGTTGTGGCCATTCTAAGGTTCGTTTTACTCGATTAAACCTCAGGATTGTGCCCCTATGATGTATGTATAGCACTAGCGTCGAGAATTTGCGATAAAATCGTCATTTCGAGTATTTTTAGAGTGTTTTTCTCAAGCCCCAACTGTAGCTACGGGATTGGCTTAGTGCTATAATGCCTTGCATACGTTTTTATGCATTCATGGTGACATGGATCATGAATAGTTTGAACCAAACTCGTTTAGTGCGAGGTACGTTCGAGTAGTGATCTGCTACTTCTCTTGTAAATGTCGTATTGTGCGACATTGCCATGGTCAAGGTAGTCACATGTTGAAGTGTGCCTTGACCAAAAGCTAGGTGCCTTTCTTTATCCATAATCATATTTAGAAATATCTTTGACTCACTTGCAACATCGAGATAAACGCATACTTAGATTAAACCAATGACACTTTATTATGTTCGAAGAAGTCTTTGAAAATTATTTGAAATCCGAGTCCTACTGTGTACAATCCGAGGTGTCCTAAGTAGGTTGACTTATAGAAGGGTTAGTACAGGATTATATGAGTGAATCAAAATACTGTTACGATTTTTGGAATGCTGTCTAAGGATTTGCTGGAAGCCCGGGTGCAGGCGTCAAGATATTACTTGTGCCCGTTTGGCATATGCTTTAGGCTTTTAGGGCCATCTTTTCCAGAATTGCGGGAATATAAACCATTTTCAAATTGACTTAGATTTACTTGGTGTATGTCCGTACAAAAGGTCAAGGTATATTTAGTTCTTTCCCTAGCTCTTTCATTTCAATTTTTAGCCCCTAGTTGCTATTATGTCTTCTCATTAATGATGCTTTCAGATTTCGATTTTAGATGCCCGTGTCATATGTCTAAGTAGGGTGAGCCTTGGTTAAGGGCCAAGTCCTATTGACAATGTCTGATTTTTTCAAAAGGGATTAGCAAGCATTCGAATTACCATGAATGGGTGCCCTGTGTTCGAAGGAACGATGGGGCGATGTCGTAGAACAATCTTCTTCATTGCAAGCTTACTGCCTTTACTACTTGTTGGCGATCATGACTGTGTCTAGTGGTGAAAGAAGATCTTTAAGCGAACGACTATGTCTAGTGGTGAAAGAAGGTGTTTTTAAGTGAGTTAGTTCGCTTTAGGGAGGGTCAAGTCGAGTACTTTAGGGGTCATGGACGGTCGCGCTAGCCCCCATTCAATTGAGGCAAAGCGATCTTTTGAGTATTGGCTAAATGCCTAGGAGTGTGAGTGCTCCTTCTGGCAAGGGTACGTGCCCTTATTATTTTTCGATGTGTGCTCGTTTTGGCATCTTGATGACTTGGATTCTTCCTTTGACTTAAATTTTTCTTTCGACTTGGGTTGCAAGTAATTAAATTTCAATAAGGGACTCTATTTCTTATTCTTGTTATTCTATAGGCTCTAACATTTTTGCAAATTGGTTGGACCGAATCATGGATTGCCTACGTATCCGCCTTAAATAGATTTAATTTGGAATCAGGTCTTGCGTAGTTCTTAGCCTAGAAAATGGTTTCTTAGAATGCCGATTTTAAACAAGTACGTTCTGAGGTGGAAACATATTATTTGAAACGGTAGAATAAGTAAAGTTTATTATTATTTTAATCTGCTGCCTTGCCGTAAGCCAAAAGTTTGTTTTATATTTTTTTTTAGTACATGTGTTTTTTAGGTGGTACGTATATCTGAATACGTGATGTACCCCTCCAAGTGTTCGTTATTGTTCCGTGTATGTGCGGATAAAATGACGAGCACTTCTGGACAAATTTTAGCAAGCAGAGAGAGCAGCGCCCAGGCTGGGGCGCTAAAGATTTCGGCGCCCAGCTCTGGGCGCTGAAAATGATTTCTGGGCGGATCTTTTTTGGTGCGCTAAATGCTTCTTTTCCTTTTTAGACTAACTTTATAGGCGCTTTGCAAAGTTTCTTTTTTATTATTCACATTTTATTTATTTATTTATTATTTTTTTTTACGTTAAGCGTAGAACGTACTCTTCATTTGTTTTTTTATTCGTGACTCAAGACGTACGGCTTGAAAGACGGGTCGAATGAGATAGGATAATTTGTATAGGTATTAGTCAAGCATGAAGATTATATTTGCTAGGACTCACAATTTGCAGCCTCGAGCTAGTGTCATGAGTTTACATCAACCAAGGCCAATGAGTAGCATGGGGATGGCTCAATTAGGATGTATTCAAACAAGTTATATGGTCATTATGCTAACGGTGGTGTAATAATGGGTATGACGCACGTGTCAATGGCCGTACGTGGTTTGCAGTTGACAACAAGTTCAAGAACAAGAGTCGAGGTAATGGTTTCTTGGGTTATGGCAATGAGAACATGGATGGGTTAAATGAGCTGAATAGGGGCCCCAGAGCGAAGGTGTCTAAGAACATAAGGATTGGAAAGGGTAGACATCGTAGAACCTTATGTAGTTTTTGTGGCATGATTTGGATTGGTTGACTCAATTCTTTCCCTTCGGTTACTTGGGTAAATTTCGCACTTTGGGAGGTACGGGCTAAGTATTTCATGGCTCGCTCTCTTCGCTCTCCCTTTTCTCTTTATATTTTCTCTTTTGCTTGGGATTTCTCCCCATTTTTTTTTTATTTGGGCTAAAAGGTAGATGGTTGTGGTCTTTGAGTCACGAGGCGAGACTGAGTGAGCCTCGTTTGGTAGGCCTATAGTGGACCTTTAACTTTAGTAGGCCTAGGGTGGACCTTTAGCTTTAGTAGGCCTAGGGTGGACCTTTAAATCGTCTTACTTTGCAAGAGTATTTAGTCGTTTCTTAAAATGTGCAAATAGCGTAGATTCGAAATCTTGTTTTTACCTTATTGAAATTTAACGAAAGAATTGCATCGAAAATAACTTTTTTTTGCTTCTTTTCAGATTCCAGTTTCTGGGATTTAATTGGAAGTTGTGATTTAGACTCGAACTTTCATTAATCTTTCTGATTATAACTCGTGTATGAATACAAGGAGGTGGCCTAGACTCAAAATAATGACGTGGCGTAAGCCTATAATACTTGACCAAGCAACTCTCAGACTTAGGCTAATTGGACCATAACTTTTGTTGGTTGACACTTTAGATTTTAACCCTTGGGTGTCCATTGTCATGCGCCATTTTGCTTATTGTTGGCAAGGTAGTTAGTTGGGGAGATCGAATTTTTATTTTTGCAAGACTGGAATCATTAGTGCGGCTTCCCTCTTAGTGTGTATTGCTTTACCCCAATGGTAGCTTTATGGTATGCCGATTTGGGTATTTTCATGGTTGGTCATGTTGCATTCATGGAAAATCTTTTAGTGCGTACTTAGGAGTATTTCAAGGAGCGAGTGGCTCGAGAGGACTATGATAGTCGTGACCCAATGTGATCATAAGCCTTGAGGCCATTAATTTTTTGTTGATGGTATTGACACCTTAGGTTCACTTTGGGGGTTGTGCGACTATGGAGGAATGATTTTCAGAATGTGACTGTTTCCATTTTGCAAATACTATAATATATTCTTTTTATTGGTGAGAGAGAGTATTGAGGCCGTAGATTCTTAGCAAGGGATGACAATTACATATGGGTGCTTATTGATTTAAATGTTAGGAGGGGAGACTCAATATGGTTTAACCTTTTAACTTGCAGAAAGACACCAAGCATTAGGACCGATTCTATGGATAAGACAACTAAGACTTAGGATTTAGATTGTACTTTGGCATAGCCTAGTCTAGACCCGGATTTATTTTTTATTCGAACATTATTTTTCCTTGAAGACTCTATTTGAACATTATTTTTTGAATACTTTGCCCATGTGACATTCAAGGTCATTTAATTAGCATGTTCGGTTTTGGTGCCGAGCATTGTCGTCGTAGGAGGCCTAACAACGACACAAAGAGTTATTTATTTTTATTTTTGTAGTCGCTTTTAGAATCGAGTGCCTTTTCATACGCCCTTGCAGCAATTTTTACGAAAGGTTTTTTTTTGCTACGTATATTTTTTCTTACGCGGGCACCGAGGCTGCTGCGCCTGACCAAAAGGCCAGGCAGCAACTTCAGCGCCCAGCGAAGGGCGTGAGAAATATTGGCGCCCAGCCAGGGGCGTTGAAAATGCGTCCCTGGCTGATTCTCGTTTTCTGTTTGCGTCTACTTTTTGTTTATGCGACTTTGATTTTGCGTGCTTGCCTAATAACGTCCTTTACGCGTTGTGCAGCGTTTGTGGGATTCGTTACGGGCCATCTCGAGCGTCGCTTATTTTTGTGGCGATCGTTCGGGTTTGCGGAACACGTATCTTGGTATAACTCTTTGGCCAATTGGTTTATGAATGTTTGGGCACTTTTTAAGATCGTTGGTTTTCTAGGATGGTTTGTCACACACAATCACGTATTTCGCTACACATAACTAACATTACATCATGAGGCAAGATAATAATATGTCATGTAGTTTATGATAGGCTTCTATGGGTAGTATTTGCGTCGGCTTGGTACCGCTTCTATCGCAGATCCAACACATGCCCCGGTCGAGGTAGTGCCTTCAACAGACGAATTTCGCCCAAGAGGCCAATCACGATGTAAGCCAAGGGGGCATGCACCAATGAGAGGGACCTAGTGGGCGAACGATTGGGTTTGGGACGGGTGTACTACTAGCGAAAGTGCCGAGTGGGCAACATTCGAAGCGTATGCACCCCCCGGTTGGCGATAGGTATCCTTAGTCCCAACTCCCTAGATGAAACATCCAAGGGAGCCAAGATTCGTTATGCGGTTCTGCCCGTTCACATTAATTTGCTGATTTTCAGGTCGTCCCAACTTGATGGGGAAATAAACGCGGGGTAGGATCGTTTCACCCTTCGGCTATTTTGATTACCTACAAGCACGAGTATTTCCTTCACTATCCCCAGTGGAGTCGCCACTGTGAGGGGGTCGAAAAAGCACGAGGCTAATGCGTGACCTCGTCCCTCGTTGGTGTGACGTTTCTTTTTGTCAAATCAAGTGTAATTGGATTTCCTGTGAGTTTTCACCCAATTGACTAGTAATATAGGAGTCGTCATTCAGTTTTTAACGACAATGAGAAAAACTGACAAAACCCGGTTATCGTGACATAAAGGGAGTGCAATTATGTTTGACCACGACGGCCGTAGGTTCCCTTGTGATCCCTGGTGTGGGGATCTCTCAACATACACCCGCAAGGTAGAGATTGAGGGTTCGGGGGACTGTAACTACCGAGAGGAGTACTCGCTCGTCGATAACTCCAGAGGCAGGATATCCTTACTAGCTCAGCATAAATAATTGAAGGGACATGCGTTAACTATTAAACTAATATGAGTTGATTTTAACAATATGCAACATATAATACTAGATCGATCGCGATTATCTGATTTAGATTGTTTTAAGGGACCTAGCATGATAATCCAATTTCCCAAAAATATTATCTTTATTAGGCGTGATAGAGCAATCAGATTTAATTAGTTTAACAGTTCATAAAAGGGCGAGGAAAGCAATTAAATCATGCGAATGGACACATTACGACGCACCCTTGAGAGGTGCATCACGGTTCTCAGAAAACTAACCACTTTGACTTTGCTATTTCTCCTTTTATTTAACGAATCTCAAGTTACGGGACAGGATACGTTCTGTTCGATTTTTGGATCGATTGCGACAGAACGCGTGATCAATTTCGCAGCGTTAGGCTTAGGCTTAGGGGTTAGAGTCAATACTCAGAATATTAATTGTGTGTTGTGTCTCTTTCTCGTTGAACTTGGGGCTATATTTATAGAAAAGAGTTCGTGGAAAGATAGAATTGTAGAACTCTAATCCACGAGGAATTAGGAAAGAACACGTCCCAGGTTCGGCGCCTAGAGCCAGGCGTTGAAAATAGGGTCTGGGCCGTTTCTTTGTCAGATTCGGACTCTTAGAATCCGGAGTGTATGAGACTTAATCGAGTCTTTTAGTGCGTATTAATTTTATGACGGAATGCGTCTGGGCCCGTTACGAACTCTAGGCTCGTTAGGATTTTAATTTAATACGTAACTCTTATTTTCGAATCGTATTAGGAATAGGGTTCTCTCGCAACTTCTATCTCATTTAGGGTTTATGTTGGAGTGCAACACCTAATTCTGACAGGTTTCTATCTTTTATGACTTGCCACTTTTAACAACTGCCCATTACGGCAGTTACTATTTTTAGCAGATTTCCATAAATAGAAGGTTTCTATAAATAGCAGGTTTCGGGTGAAATGAAAAGGGTGATTGAGATTCGTTATTTTATAGGAGATGCGTTGTCAAGTGGAGATTTATGTTCTCATCATCGAACCTTCCCTTTCGGGAATGGGGACAAAAGTAGGTGTCTACAATATGCATCAATAATTTTCTCTCCACATAATTTCAATTGAGAAGTTATTTTAAACATGGCTGAGTTATATTCACTCACGGATTTAAAATCATGTAATCTTAAATGCAACCAATTACAACGAGCCTTTGACAATATCACAATTTTCTGGTGGTCATACATGCATTTCCTTTAAATTATTCTAAAGGACTTGCAGATCTTTTATGGCCAACTACTCATCTTAAGACCCTAATGGAGGTGATGACGAAGAAATGTCAAGCCTTTGCCTTGTTTTGACTTGTTGATTTATTTACTTTATTGATTGTATCACCACTCATCCTTTGCATCTAGGTGCATTTCACCATCTAACACCCATGACAAAATAATTTTTTTTCCAGTAATATCAAAGTCGTAAACTCAAAATTAGTAAGGTCCGATATAATTCATATTTAAAAGAGAATATTGCACAATTAGGGCTTAGCTAGTGAACATATTCATAACAAAACGTAATTATTCACAAGTATCCTACTAATCTACGAAGTATTTACGCAAACATATTACACATTCACCCCATGTATTCATACTAAGTTATCTACACAAACATATGCATACTAGTTTCATCAACCAGGCATGACACAAAAATCATTTTCACAATTAAACTAGTGTTCTTATGAAGATACGCATAAAGGAATTCTGCTTTGGTGACGGTTATTGAAACTAACCGTCACCAAAATTTAAATAATCAAATAATTAAACTTACATTAATCATGGTCCTTCGAGAACTTTTTTCTTTTTTTGTCGTTCCCATTGTTTTCTATCGCCGGTTATTGTGAAATACAGAGAGAAAGGAGGAGAATTTGGTAGAGAACAACTGTATGTTTTATTCCATGAACAGTAGGATATATATACATACAATAGAATAAGGTTTGTTTGGAAAACAATAAACCCTAGATCTAGAATATTCGAGAAATATATACTAGGAGTATAATGGACATCCACATAATATTTCATAACACATTCTAAATATTTACAACACACTATTTAAGAAAGTGATTAGAGAACCTAAACAAGCAAATTACTGTAACAACCTTAATCTTTCCTCATATCATGGTAAAATTATTTTAAGTTACTTTATCTATTTATATTTTCTAATTCCTTCCTTAAATTGCGTAATTCAGAAATGGACGAGGAAGCATCACACGACTTCTAGGAAGTGTGCCTTTTTTATTAACCAACAAAACATAGGTTTTGGGCCTACTAAGTTCAAAATATTTGTGTGGGCTAAGAATTGCAAGGTATTTGCGGGCCAGATATCACAAAAAGGCATTCCTCTATAAACCACTAATCCACTATAGTCATTTCCTTTTGGTCAAGTGATTTGCAATTTTTCACATGGCTTATTGAATAATTTTCTTTTTATTAATTAAATTAATTCATTGACAAAAACTCATACAACATTCATATAAAAATTTTTAATCGAAACAAATACATAACAATCAAATCAAATAAAAACTTCCTTTCACCATAGCTACTGATAGAGTTATGAGAAAGTTTAAATATATTGATATTACTGTTGGAGTATTTATACAACCCTCAGAATATTACAATGTCAACAATAATATCAATTGCTAAAATAACAAAGATATTGTACATAATTAGAAGATATTATAAAATCAAATCTACCACTAATATGTTATGTATATTTACATAATCAGTAACAATATAAAGGATATATTATCCTTTATATTATGATATTATCTCAATACGATTGTAGTATATCGAACATTCTATATACCTCCTTTTATATTGATGTGATTTACAACCTTCTTCGACAAGCGGGTCTACAGATCTGGTGTAGCCGTGATAAACATGATTTCCGTCTAATTCGTCTGATTGTAGTTAAAAGGTGGACCTCATTTTCAATCTCGTGCAAATCTCTACCAAAGAAACAACCTGAACTAAACTAAAAACGCAAAACTTAGCAAAAATTTACCCCACCATAGGGATTCTTAAAACACCAAAAACATGTAGTTTTATTAAGATCAAACGCACAAAACAAAGCAGAATTAAAGAAAAAGGGTCGAAAATAATAAAATTTCAGAAGAAACTTGGCTATTTCCGGCAATTGAAACCCTAATTTTTGTAAACCCTTGCCTTATTGAATAACTTGGTGTATGTTTAATTGTTTAGGTTCAAACGTTTCTTTAACTTTTTTTCTCATTAATTTAATCAAATAAAATTAATAAAATATCTACTTATTTTGTATTTTACTTTTTTCCTTTTTCTTTTTACAAACTCTTATTAAGGCGAGTTTAATTTCTCTTGGGAGAGTTTTATCTAGTTCTTTAATAGATTGAACTAGAGTTTAGCCCGTGCGATGCACGGATTCTATTTAATTGTTAAGTTCAAATAAAATTCTTATATATACCAACTGCTATATTTTATAGATTATATTAGTGTTTGATTTTGGATTGAAATTAATTTTAGATTTTTTAATTTAATTATTAGAGTGGTTGATTTTGGATGGAGTTGTATATACATAGTATTAGTAATTAATTAATAAAAATATCTACGTGTCACCTTATTTATCAATGTGACACTCAACTGTTTTAATTCGTAAATAAATTTAAAATCTTATTTTTCATTCGTCAAAATCATTAGATTTCCTATGTGGCGCTCTAATATTGGATTGATGTTTGATTTTGGATTGAATTTTATTTTAGATTAGTGTTTGATTTTGGATTAAATTTTTATTTTTGATTTATTTTTTAATTATTAGAGTTTGATTCACTAGTAGAAAAACCCTTGTTGCAGCCCCCTTGTTGCAGCGTACATGTATTAATACGCTTCAACAACCAGTCGGTCAACGCGGGTCAAAGCCTATTGCAGAGTACAAATTAATTGTTCCCTTCAAAAACGTTTGTTACAGCGTACGTTGTAAAAGCCCCCTGCAATAGCCCTTTCTGTTGCAGCGTACATTGTAAAAGCCCCTTGCATTAGAACTTTGTAAAAAAAAAACCGCTGCAACATATTTGGTTAATTAAGACCAAAATAATCTAAAAATTCTCGACCAAATAATTTATAGTCCCGCACTCAAATAATTGGGATGAGATTGTATATATATATATTAGTAATTAAATAATTAAAATATCTATGTAGCATATAAGGGGCTGTTTGGTTGAGGGTATTTAGGAAAGGAAATGGGAATGAAATTGGCAATTAAGTTCCCTTTGTTGTTATTTGTTATGTCATTTTAATCATTCCCTTTACCCCCTCCTTACCCCTAAATGGCTCTACTCTGATTCACCCCACCTCCCATGGTATTTCCATTCCCTTTCCCTAGTCATCAACACACCACCACATCCACCATGACCACCAATACACCTCCATGCGAACACCATCCCACAACCACATGTCATCCTCATCAAATCGCCGGAGCCGCTATCCTCGCCGGAGTCGCGCATTTTTCGTCGGTGTTGTTATCCTCGTCGCGGCCAACCACCACAAAACCTACCCAAAATCCACCACAAAAAATAACCCACCCACTCCCAAAACCACCACACCTACCTAAAAAATAAACCAACGACCCGGAAATCGGCAGTGAACAACCCCAACCACCAGATCTAAAAGAGAAGAGAGGAGTGGAGAGAGAAACAAATTACTTGGTGTTAGGGAGAGGGGAGGCGCCGAAGAAGGGGCGAGGGAGACACCGGAGGGTCGGTAAAGGGGGATGGGGAGGCGCCGGTGAAGGGGGATGGGCAGGCGCCGCCGCGCCGGTTAAGGGGGATGGGGAGGTGCAAAGCCGTGACTCTTGAGTAAAGGATTGTGGTGGGGATTATTTTGTAAAACAAATAACTTTTAAAATCAAACACTTTTACATTCCTTTCCCCTCCTTTCCCTTTCTTGAAGGCATTCTCTTTCCCTTTGTTGTACCAAACGGCCCCTAATTAATAATCTACATAGCACTCGAATTTCTTAATTCAAAATTAAATTAGAAATCTTATTTTAGTAATCTTACGTGGCTCTCTAATAATTCAGCAAATATCCTCCTTTATATATATACTAGATTTTTAGCCCGTGCGATGCACGGATTCTATTAAATCGTTAAGTTAAAATAACACTCCTATACATAGCAACTGCTATATTTATACAATAGATTAGATTAAATTTTGATTTTGGATTGGATTTATTTTTTAATTATTAGAGTGTTTGATTTTGGATGAAGTTGTATATTGGATTAGTGTTTGATTTTGGATTGAATTTCATTTTAGATTGGTGTTTGATTTTGGAAGAATTTTATTTTAGATTTATTTTTTGATTGTTTGAGTGTTTGATTTTGGATGAAGTTGTATATATTAGTAATTAATTAATTAAAATATCTATATGGCATCTAATTAATTATTTACGTTGCACTCGATTTTTTAATTCAAAAATAAATTAGAAATCTTATTTTTCATTGGTCTAAACTAATAATAATCCTAGGTGGCGCTATATATATATATATATATATATATATATATATATATATATATATATATATGGTTCTGGTGAGAACCTCCCTTAATTAAGATGAGAAGAAAGCTATTTCTGTAATAGTGTTAAGATGAGAACCTCCCTTATAATGAGAACCTCTGATAGTTGTTGGATTAAAACAAAACGGACGGAAAGTAAACATAAGATCAAGAAAAGTAAACACAATATCGACATAAAGTAAACACAACATCGAGTAAAAGTAAACACAACATAATCAAAAGTAAACGCACTATCGACAGAAAGTAAACACAATATCAAAAGAAGTAAACACAACATCGAGTAGAAGTAAACACAATATAATCAAAAGTAAACACAATATCGACATAAAGTAAACACAAGATCAGAAAAAGTAAACACAAGATTAGAAAAAGTAAACACAACATCGGATAAAAGTAAACAAAAAATAATGATTAGTAAACACAGCATCGACAAAAAGTAAACACAACATCAGAAAAAGTAAACACAACATCAACACACGAATAAGAACTAAAAACCCTAATTTCACTTGTTCGAAAATAAAAATTCAAAAGGGGATTACCTGGGCAACGGAAGAAACGAAAAGCAAATCCCATAATATGAATTTAGAAGAAGAAGAAGATATGAGAAAGAAGGAGGAAGAGATTGAAAGAGAGAGGGAGTGAGAGAATTTGCAGGGGAGGAGGGAGGAAGAGAGAGAAAGAAATTCTGAAAATTGAGGAGTTTGGGGAGGTCATTCAACGCGGGTCAATTACCATTTTACCCTTACTAATTTTGAAATTTCGGGTAGCTTTACAGCCATTAGATTCAATTGATCGACGGCTGAGATTAGTTCTCAGTTCTCATCTTAAGGGGTGGTTCTTACCAGATCCTGATTATATATATATTAGATTAGATTTATGGCTACAAAAATTGAAAATAGCGTGATCTTAACAAAGGAGGACAACGATATTAAATGGGTTGAGGACGGAGAAGAGGAGGAGACTAAGAGCACCATTATTGGAGAGGATATATATATCCTCTCCTCTACTCTCTCTCCTTCTCTCCTTTTGACACATCATTTTCTCTTTCTTCCATATCATTTCCCACTATCTACTTCCTCTTCCTCTTCCTAATTTTTTTTCCCCACACATCAAAGAGGATCCTCTCTTGCTTCCTCTCTCCTACTTTTACATACCCCACCACATATTATCTTTCTTATTAAAATATTTGATTTAGAGATAATGATAATTGCAAGTGTTTAAAAAATAATTTAGCCTAATTAATTATTTTTCCATTACAATTGATAAAATAATTCGATATCTAACATTTAATTTAATTATATTTATAAATAAAATTTGCATTAAATAACAGATCAATAATTACTTACTAAAGACGGTAGTACATTAATTACTAGAATAACACGTTAGTACTTTAATTACTAAAACAACGAAAAACATGAAAGAAATTAAGCGACTAAAATACATATTACATTAAAAATATACGCCGCAAACGATCTCCTGGACCTCCCCCATAAATGTTCAACCAAGTCGTTTTTCAATGAGAAATGAGTTGTTCTATCACGAACTTCTTGTCTTGTATCCATCAATCTACGAAAATTTTGTGGATCATAATGCCCAGGTGTAACGATGAATGTTGTAGCGTTTCCGGTTGATGATCCTGCCATATTTTCAGGTTGTTCTTGGGCAAACTCGCGTGGATCTTTATAATTCAAATAAGTATCACGTCATCTTCAACAATCATATTGTGCATGATGATACATGCCATCATAATTTTTCATAGCATATCAACGTTCCATGCCAAAGCAGGTTTCCTAATTATTGCAAATCGTGCTTGTAACACTCCAAATGCACGCTCAACATCTTTTCTAGCACTCTCTTGGCGTTTGGTGAACAACCTTTGCTTATAGGTTTGCGGGGCAGTAATGGTATCCACAAACGTGGACCATTTTGGATAAATCCCATCAGTGAGATAATACCCCTTCTTGTAAGTATTTCCATTCACGGTGAACTGAACTTGTGGAGCTCGGTTGTTTATAATATCATCGAAAACCGGGGAACGTTGAAGTACGTTTATGTCGTTGCACGACCCTGGTGTCCCGAAGAAAGCATGCCAGATCCATAAATCCCTTGAAGCAATAGCTTCTAAGATCACAGTCGCTGTTTTAGATCTACCTTGATACATACCTTTCCATCCAGCTGGACAATTTTTCCACACCCAACGCATGCAATCCATGCTCCCCAACATGCCAGGAAAACCTCTTTCCTCCCCTTCTCTAAGAAGACGTTGGACATCTTCAGGTGTTGGTTTACGAAGGTAGTCAATGGAAAAGTGAGCAATCACTCCATCAACAAATTTTGTAATACATTCTCTAGATGTGGATGCACCAAGTTTTAGATACTCGTCAACTTGGTCAGCTTCACAACCATAGGCTAACATCCTTATAGCCGCTGTGCATTTTTGAACAGCTGAAGCACCTAGTCGCATCGCTGCATTTGGATGCTGTTGAAAGTAGCGATTACTTGCACTTAATGTGTTCACAATGCGAAGGAAAAGAGGTCTTCGCATGCAAAACCTACGTCGGAATTATCTTCGTTGTACATTGGTTGGTCACTGAAGTAGTCTGCAACTAAACTATCGTGAGCTGCTTCACGATCCCTTGGCACAGTTATCCTCTTCTTTCTCGGATGTTGATGTTCGTTTTGTTGAACATTGGTGTTCACAAAATATCGTATTGCATCTTCCAGTACTTGTAAGTCACGACTCTCTTCGATAAAATCCATCATCATCTAATCATATAGATCATCACTTGAACTTGATGAATTTGAATCAATGTTCATATTGTGATTATGATGATTAAGTGAGAATATTTTAGATAAAGATTTTTGTGAGGGGTTGTGATGTTCTGTGAACGAAAGCATACAATTTATAGAAAATTTGTAGATAAGGCTAGTTGGGAGATAAGATTTGAAGATCAGATTTAAAGATAAGGGTAGTAGTAAAAAGATAAGGTTGGAGACAAAAATGTCATAAGGTAAGATTTTGCAGATATGAACTATTCATAATACACTACCCTACAACATTGGGCAGTAGAAGATAAGATTGAAAAATCAATACATGATGATGCGACTTAAAAATGTACTATAATATTGGACAATAAGTTAAATTTAATAAAAGTATATATATTTCGTGATAAATAAATGAAAAATAGTTTAAAACATTACAACTTTGTTAAAATAACATTAAGAATAATTAAATTATTACAATAAAGTAACATTCATAATAATTAACTAACAATGACAATAACAAACCCTAAAATTGAGTAATAAATGTTAGGTTATGATACATATGACAATACATAAATCATGCGGAAAAACCATAAAGCCAGGAAAGCATATTATTTACACATAATCATTTAGCATAGTATAGATGCATACACTTTGTAGCGTGCCTTCCCTAGCTGCGCCCGAACCGAACAAGAACAAGTCTTTAGGACTCCAAGTGTCGTCCCTCCGTAGATAGTCCACAGTACGTCTGGATCCGCCTCAATATTGACCAACTAGAATCGCCCTTAAGGTGCTTAGGAATTTCGGTTATTATTGTGCAAGAGTGTGGCTGAATTTTCTTTCAAAAACTTACCCTTTGAATACTTCAATTGTACATATAAATTATGACCCTAGGCCCTTATTTATAGAGGTTTGGAAAGGGAACTGGAATCCTAGTAGGATACGATTTAATTAAACTTAGAATCCTAATCGGAATAGGAATTTAATCATACATCAAATCCTAATAGTTTTAGGAATTATGCATGGACACAAACACACACACGAGCATGACCCGCAAGCATGCAGGCCATGCCCGCGCACAGCCCACACGCCCACGAAGCCCATGCGAGCTACCGCAGCCCACGAGGCTGCCATGGCCTAAGCTGCGCGCTGGGCCTGCCTTGCGGTAGGCCTGCCGCAGCCTTGGGCTGTGTTGTGGCGCGCCATTGCTTGCTGGGCGATGGCCTGGCTTCGTGCTGGGCCTTCGTCCGGCAGGCCTCGTCCGATGCTTATTCGTACGATACGCTTCCGATAAAGTTCCCGGTTTTCGGAATTCATTTCCGATACGAACAATATTTAATATTTCCGATTCCGGAATTAATTTCCGTTTCGAACAAATATTTAATATTTTCGTTTCCGGAATTATTTTCCGATTCCGATAATATTTCCGATTCTGACAAAAATTTCCGTTTCCGGCAATATTTCCGATTCCGGCAATATTTCCATTTCCGATAATATTTTCCGATACGTACCATGTTTCCGTTTCCGGCAACATCTACGACTTGGATAATATTTATATTTCCGATACGATCCATATTTCCGTTTCCGGCAATATCATCGTTTCCGGAGTATTCATTTCTTGCTTGTGACGATCTCAGCTCCCACTGAAAGCAAGATCCGTCGATTCCGAATATCCATAGATAGAGTATTTAATGCCATTAAATACTTGATCCGTTTACGTACTATTTGTGTGACCCTACGGGTTCAGTCAAGAGTAAGCTGTGGATTAATATCATTAATTCCACTTGAACTGAAGCGGCCTCTAGCTAGGCATTCAGCTCACTTGATCTCACTGAATTATTAACTTGTTAATTAATACTGAACCGCACTTATTAGACTTAACATAGAATGCATACTTGGACCAAGGGCATTATTTCCTTCAGTCTCCCACTTGTCCTTAGGGACAAGTGTGCATTTCCTAATTCCTTTGTCACTCGATGCTTGCTCTTGAACATAAGGTAAGAGTTGTCATCCTTATTATGTCCAGAGGTGTTCCTCGGTTTCAGAGTTCAACTGATCAAATAAACAGATAATCATAGCCTATGATTCATCCGAGCACGGCCATGCATTTCATAGTTTCTAGCTCTCCGAGTGGCCTTGTACAACTTTTAAGCATCTCATCCCGATTTATGGGAGGACAATCCCAATCTTGCGATCTTGAGATTAGACTTCGTTTGATAGGTGATTACCTGAGCGCTGCCTTTATAGCCTCCTTTTACGGTGCGACGGTTGGTCAACGTCAAAGAAACCAGTTCTCAAACAAGTAATCTCAAATCACTCAGGTATTGAGGATTTAGTGTCTAATAATTTTAATGAAATTTACTTATGACAGATTTTCATCTCTTACAGTAAAGTTTCATAGGTCTTGTCCGATACTAGTCTTCCCAAAGTAAGTATCTATGCAAATGATTATGACATTGCCATGTCCACATAGTTCAAGAAACAGAACTACTAGTCATCTTGCATTCTAATCGTCTAACGTTTTCTATGCGTCCAATTTTATAGAAAACTCCGACTAGGGACCATTTTCAACCTTTGACATTCAAGTTCACTTTATAGACATTTCTTAGTCACATGACTGGTTCTGACAGTCTATCTTGAATATATCGCCAAATTGAAGGGACTCATCATTTAATAAACCACAAATTAAATGGAAAAATGAATTCTCTTCATTTATTGTGAATGATTAACCAATAATGTTTTACAAAGATTTAAACTCTAAAACTTTAAAACATTAAACAGGGATATCAAAGCCATTCTCCAATATGCTTGATTCCCATAGCTGCAGTGTGCGAGTTGTGCTTCGCCTGCGGCAGAGGTTTAGTCAATGGATCTGATATGTTGTCATCAGTTCCAATCTTGTTTATCTCGACTTCTTTTATTTCAACGAACTCTCGTAGAAGGTGAAATCTACGAAGTACATGCTTGACTCTCTGGTGGTGTCTAGGCTCCTTTGCCTGTGCAATAGCTCCGTTATTATCACAATACAGGGCTATTGGTCCTTTAATGGAGGGGACTACACCAAGTTCACCTATGAACTTCCTTAGCCATATAGCTTCCTTTGCTGCTTCATGTGCAGCAATGTACTCCGCTTCAGTTGTAGAATCCGCAATGGTGATTTGCTTAGCACTTTTCCAGCTTACTGCACCTCCGTTGAGGCAGAAGACAAACCCAGACTGTGATCTGAAATCATCTTTGTCGGTTTGGAAACTTGCGTCCGTATAGCCTTTAACAATTAATTCATCATCTCCACCATAGACCAGAAAGTCATCTTTGTGCCTTTTCAGGTACTTCAGAATATTCTTGGCAGCAGTCCAATGCGCCTCTCCTGGGTCTGACTGGTATCTGCTCGTAGCACTGAGTGCGTACGCAATATCTGGGCGTGTACATATCATAGCATACATTATTGAACCAATCAATGATGCATATGGAATCCCATTCATTCGTCTACGCTCATCAAGTGTTTTTGGGCACTGAGTCTTGCTTAGAGTTATTCCATGAGACATGGGTAGGTAGCCTCGCTTGGAGTCTGCCATCTTGAACCTATCAAGCACCTTATTGATATAAGTGCTTTGACTAAGTCCAATCATCCTTTTAGATCTATCTCTGTAAATCTTGATGCCCAATATGTACTGTGCTTCTCCTAGATCTTTCATCGAAAAACATTTCCCAAGCCAAATCTTGACAGAGTTCAACATAGGAATGTCATTTCCGATAAGTAATATGCCGTCGACATATAATACTAGGAAAGCAATTTTGCTCCCACTGACCTTCTTGTATACACAAGATTCGTCTGCGTTCTTGATGAAACCAAAGTCACTGACTGCTTCATCAAAACGTATATTCCAGCTCCTGGATGCCTGCTTCAATCCGTAGATTGATTTCTTTAGCTTGCATACCTTTTTAGCATTCTTCGGATCCTCAAAACCTTCAGGCTGTGTCATAAACACAGTTTCTGTTAAAACGCCGTTTAAGAAAGCAGTTTTGACATCCATCTTCCATATTTCGTAATTGTAATATGCAGCGATTGCTAACATTATCCGAATAGATTTTAGCATTGCAACTGGTGAAAAGGTTTCATCGTAATCCACGCCGTGGACTTGCCTGTAACCTTTTGCAACCAATCTAGCTTTGAAAACTTCAAGTTTCCCATCCTTGTCCTTTTTCAGTTTGAAAACCCATTTGCTTCCAATGGCTTGTTAGCCATCTGGCAAATCGACCAAATCTCATACTTGGTTTTCAGACATGGAGTCTAATTCAGATTGCATGGCTTCTTGCCATTGCTTGGAGCTAGGGCTCGTCATAGCTTGTTTGTAAGTCGCAGGTTCATCACTTTCAAGTAATAGAACGTCATAGCTCTCGTTCGTCAAAATACCTAAGTACCTTTCCGGTTCAGATCTATATCTTTGCGATCTACGCGGGGTAACATTTCTAGATTGACCATGATTCTCACCAGATTCTTCTAAAGATCTCTGAGTTTCATCCTGAATGTCATTTTGAGCATTCTCTAGAGTTTGTTGCTCGACTCAAATTTCTTCAAGGTCTACTTTTCTCCCACTTGTCATTTTGGAAATGTGATCTTTCTCCAAAAAGACACCATCTCGAGCAACAAACACCTTGTTCTCAGATGTATTGTAGAAGTAATACCCCTTTGTTTCCTTTGGATAGCCCACAAGGATACATTTGTCAGATTTTGGATGAAGTTTGTCTGAAATTAATCGTTTGACGTATACTTCACATCCCCAAATCTTAAGAAAAGACACATTTGGAGGCTTTCCAAACCATAACTCATATGGAGTCTTTTCGACAGCTTTAGACGGAGCTCTATTTATAGTGAGTGCAGCTGTATTTAGTGCATGTCCCCAAAATTCTAATGGAAGTTTGGCCTGACCCATCATTGACCTGACCATGTCTAGCAAGGTTCTGTTCCTCCGTTCCGACACACCGTTCCATTGTGGTGTTCCAGGAGGAGTCAATTCTGACAGAATTCCACATTCTTTCAGATGGTCATCAAATTCATAGCTCAGATATTTACCGCCTCTGTCAGACCGCAGTGCCTTAATCTTCTTGCCTAATTGATTCTCTACTTCACTCTGAAATTCCTTGAATTTGTTAAAGGACTCAGACTTATGCTTCATTAGGTAGACATAACTATATCTACTGAAGTCATCAGTGAAAGTGATAAAGTAGCTGAAACCACCTCTAGCATTTGTACTCATTGGTCCACATACATCTGTATGGATTAAACCCAATAGTTCATTTGCTCTTTCTCTAACTTTAGAGAAAGGTTGCTTTGTCATTTTGCCAAGTAAACATGATTCGCATTTACCATAATCCTCTAAGTCAAATGGTTCTAGAATTCCTTCCTTTTGAAGTCTTTCTAAGCGTTTCAAGTTTATATGGCCTAATCGACAATGCCACAGATAGGTGAGATCTGAATCATCCTTTTTGGCCTTTTTGGTATTTATGTTATAAACTTGTTTGTCGTGATCTAATAAATAAAGTCCATTGACTAATCTAGCAGATCCATAAAACATCTCTTTAAAATAAAACGAACAACTATTGTCTTTTATTAAAAAGGAAAATCCCTTAGCATCTAAGCAAGAAACCGAAATGATGTTTTTAGTAAGACTTGGAACATGGAAACATTCTTCCAGTTCCAAAACTAGCCCGGAGGGCAACGACAAATAATAAGTTCCTACAGCTAATGCAGCAATCCGTGCTCCATTTCCCACTCATAGGTCGACTTCACCCTTGCTTAACTTTCTACTTCTTCTTAGTCCCTATGGATTGGAACATAAGTGTGAGCCACAACCTGTATCTAATACCCAAGAAGTTGAACTAGCAAGTATACAGTCTATAACGAAAATACCTGAAGATGGAACGGCTGTTCCGTTCTTCTGATCTTCCTTTAGCTTTGGACATTCTCTTTTGTAATGGCCTATTCCATCACAATAAAGACAGCTTGATGTGGACTTGTCCTGCTTTGATTTAGCATCGCCCTTGGACTTTCCACTTTTCTTGAACGGTCTCCTTCTAGCCTTGAGTAAATCTTTGGCTTCACAGTCCAGTATTATTTCAGCCTTTCTGACAAGGTGAACAAATTCTGCAACTGTTTCTTCTCTTGGTTCACTTAGGTATAGTTGCTTGAAGCGACCAAACCCACTGTGTAGTGAATTGAGCAAGATAGAGACTGCCATCCTTTCGCTTATTGGTGTTCCTAGTAGACTTAGGCGATCAAAGCATGAACGCATAAGATCCACATGGAACCTTAGTGGGACTCCTACCCTCTGTTTAGTGCGAAGGAGCTGAACATGTGTTTCTTGGACTTCCATCCTATAACACCTGTTGGGAGAACTAACCTTTAGACCAGACATTGATTCAATCAACTCATGGACGTTCAGGTCCCTGTCCTCCGTGCTTCCACGACAGATATCCCTCAGATTCTTGATGAGCGTAAAAGGTTCATAGGCTACAAACCTTCTAGCCCAATCATCAGGGATATTCTTCAGCATGAGACTCATAACCTTTTTGAGATCCGCATCCCAGGCGTAAAATCTCTCAGGGGTCATGTCTCTGGCATAGTAGCTTGGCATGGGATTGGTCAGTACATACTCAAGTCCATTGAGTCTGACTATTTCAACTAGCTTAGCTTCCCATTCAAGAACATTTGCTAGGTTCAGCTTTACCATAAGCTCAGAACCCATGATGATGTTTTGATTGTTGTTTGCCATAGTTAAAACTACAATTGAAAAGAATAAACAAATAAATAACCATTCACAGTTTCTCTTAATAAACTTAAATTCTAGCATACATGCATAATTCAATGTTCATTAAGCATTTTATTCAAGTTATGTGTTCCGGCAGGTGTGAATAAAATGATTCCAAGATCCTAAAATCATTGAAGAACTAAGCACAGTTTGTCGACTTAATCCTAAAACATCTTAGGTAAGCAAAAGCCTTTTGCTAATAGTCTAGAAACTATTCTTGGTTGATAGGTACGTCTAAGAACTTATTAGGTAAACCTATCGATTTTGCCACGACATAAAAGGACTCCATACTTATATCGTTGAGTTTCACCAAAACTAACATGTACTCACAATTATTTGTGTACCTTGCCCCTTTAGGACCAATAAGTAACACCTCGCTGAGCGAAAACTATTACTAGATTGATGTAAAGGATATCCAAGCAAGTGTATATTTTGGCATGGCACCTTTTAACTCAATTTTTAAGTTTGGAACTTAAGGCTCTTACTATGTTGGTTAGATTTTAAGTGAACTAAAATCCTTAATCATGCAACATAATCAAGCTTTGATCTCATGCATTTTAAGACATATTTAAAAGCAATAAATAACTTAAAACATGCATAAGATAAATGTGATCTAGTATGGCCCGACTTCATCTTGAAGCTTTAACTTCAAAGTCCGTCTTGAAAATCTCCATGGGAGGCACCATTTTCTTCAAATAGGATAACCTATAATTAAAACTAATTACAACTATTTGATGGTACGCAGACCATATTTGAATTGAAAAACAACTTTGGTACTTTAGACCAATTACATTCAAATTAATGGTACGCAGACCATATTTTCTATCCTATTTGGGCCATACTAGTCACTTCATAACCTGCAAAACAGTACATATACAATATATACCATTCACCCATTCATTATCATGAATGGCCCACATAGCTGGTTAGTAAAACACATTATGCATAACATAAACATTTGCAGAAATTAATCAAGGGCACCAATAATCTACAAATTGCAATCAAGTTGTTTTAACCTTAAGGATTTGTAGACCTAATCAAGAGTTTATGACTAAAAAGGGCTCCCACTTAAACCAATAAATTCATATGCTTTACTAATTTTAAACATAAAAATGTATTTCTAGTCTAACCGGAAACATACAAATTTAAAATTTAAAGCTCATATAAATTTATAATTGAATCCAAAAAGTTTAATTTAATTTCAGTCGTATTTAAATTAATTCATGATTTTAATTTTAGTAAAATAATTAGAATAAATAAAATTTATTATAATTACAATATTCAAAATTAAAATCCAAGAAAATAATTTAAATTATTAATTTTAAAATTAATTAAAATTACGTAAACTGAAAATTTCAAATTAAAATTTCAAAACGATCTAATCGCAACGCAACAACCCCACGCAACGCACCCCCATGGGCCACACGCACACAGCCATCGCTGGCCATGTGCGCGCAGCCCATGCGCTGCGTCGCATCGCTGCTGCTCACCATTGCAAGGCATCAATCGAACACGCGAGCTGGTGCTCGCTGCGCGCGCCAGCGCTCGATGTACGTGAGCCATCGCTCGCTGCGCGCCCCAGCGCTCGATTTATGCGAGCCATCGCTCGCTGCGCGCTTGCCTTTCCCGCACGCGAGCTTGCGCTCATCGCACGAGGCAGCAGTATGCGAGCTGGCGCGCGCCAGCTCGCTGTGCGTAGCGCTCGTGGCACGCGAGCTTGCGCTCGCTGCGCGCGAGGCTCCGCATGCTTGCGCGAGGCAGTGCGCGCTGTGGCGCAGCACGCTTGCTGTCCACACGCGACTGCTCGTGCCTTGCTCTCGCCCCTTTCCACACGCCCATTGCTCACAGCCCACGACACAAGGCAGGGCTGCTGCCTTGTGCTCGTGCACCATGCCCTTGCTCGCTGCATTCGTACCGCATGGGCGACGAGCTCCCTTGCTCGTCGTCGCATGCCCGCACTATACAACACCCCTTAAGGGTAACACGTAGCGTCCATTGCTTTGTGCGCGCAAGTTATATGAGTGAGTCGCATAAAAATTAAAAATTTATATTCAAAATTAATGAGAAATTAATAAATAATATTAATTTCATAATTTTAGGGCGAAAAATCGAAAATTTATTATTTAATTGATTTCCGATTAACATGGATACAAGTCTAGGTCATAAAAATTTAAAATTTAACATAAATTTACAATTTTTATGGTGGTTTTTAATCATAGGTATCTAATTAAATTATAACTAATTATGAAAATCAAATTAATTCTAAATTATTCCAATTTTCAACAAATTAATCATAATTACAAATTAGATTGCATAATTAACAAGGCTAGGCATTCAAACTTGTTAAACATATACAGTAGGTCAATCAAAAATTCAAGATTTATCAACAAGAATCGCAAATATTTAATTTAACATCTTAAATTTACGATATTTTACATTCGAAAAACTAAAACCTCCGAAAAGTTATAGTTAGGCTTCGAATTTGAGAATTCTGGGTTCGGCTGAAAAACATTATTTTTGTCAAAATTTTAGAATGCCTTTTACATGCGGAATTGACACAAAAATCACTCGATTTGGATGAGTAACGAAGAAACTGCCGAAAAACTGCGTACGTATAATTAAATAAACGCAATTTGCAATTAATTAACAATTACGAAAATTAATCACCCCTTTTAATTCTTGCAAATTTGTAATATTTAACCATGTTCATGCAATTTAGATTATGAAAATAATAAGAGGCTCGTGATACCACTGTTAGGTTATGATACATATGACAATACATAAATCATGCGGAAAAACCATAAAGCCAGGAAAGCATATTATTTACACATAATCATTTAGCATAGTATAGATGCATAAACTTTGTAGCGTGCCTTCCCTAGCTGCGCCCGAACCGAACAAGAACAAGTCTTTAGGACTCCAAGTGTCGTCCCTCCGTAGATAGTCCACAGTACGTCCGGATCCGCCTCAAGATTGACCTACTAGAATCGCCCTTAAGGTGCTTAGGAATTTCGGTTATTATTGTGCAAGAGTGTGGCTGAATTTTCTTTCAAAAACTTACCCTTTGAATACTTCAATTTTACATATAAATTATGACCCTAGGCCCTTATTTATAGAGGTTTGGAAAGGGAACTGGAATCCTAGTAGGATACGATTTAATTAAACTTAGAATCCTACAAGGACTCTATTTAATTAAATAATCCTAATCGGAATAGGAATTTAATCATACATCAAATCCTAACAGTTTTAGGAATTATGCATGGACACAAACACACACACGAGCATGACCCGCAAGCATGCAGGCCATGCCCGCGCACAGCCCACACGCCCACGAAGCCCATGCGAGCTACCGCAGCCCACGAGGCTGCCATGGCCTAAGCTGCGCGCTGGGCCTGCCTTGCGGTAGGCCTGCCGCAGCCTTGGGCTGTGTTGTGGCGCGCCATTGCTTGCTGGGCGATGGCCTGGCTTCGTGCTGGGCCTTCGTCCGGCAGGCCTCGTCCGATGCTTATTCGTACGATACGCTTCCGATAAAATTCCCGGTTTTCGGAATTCATTTACGATACGAACAATATTTAATATTTACGATTCCGGAATTAATTTCCGTTTCGAACAAATATTTAATATTTCCGTTTCCGGAATTATTTTCCGATTCCGATAATATTTCCGATTCTGACAATATTTCCGTTTCCGGCAATATTTCCGATTCTGGCAATATTTCCATTTCCGATAATATTTTCCGATACGTACCATGTTTCCGTTTCCGGCAACATCTACGACTTGGATAATATTTATATTTCCGATACGATCCATATTTCCGTTTCCGGCAATATCATCGTTTCCGGAGTATTCATTTCTTGCTTGTGACGATCTCAACTCCCACTGAAAGCAAGATCCGTCGATTCCGAATATCCATAGATAGAGTATTTAATGCCATTAAATACTTGATCCGTTTACGTACTATTTGTGTGACCCTACGGGTTCAGTCAAGAGTAAGCTGTGGATTAATATCATTAATTCCACTTGAACTGAAGCGGCCTCTAGCTAGGCATTCAGCTCACTTAATCTCACTGAATTATTAACTTGTTAATTAATACTGAACCGGACTTATTAGACTTAACATAGAATGCATACTTGGACCAAGGGCATTATTTCCTTCAATAAAAACATTACTACTAACGTTAATTAATACAATACACTAACAGTAATTAAAAAACAATGACAGTAAACGAAAAACAATGACAATAATAAAACCTAACGGTGACAGTAATATTAAAAATTGCACTTACTACTAATAATTCAAAGCAAAAACCTACTACTAAACTCATCTCTTAGTTTCAGGTACATTTGTGCTTCAACTTCATCATGATCTTGTTTTTGCATCAACATTTCTAGCATCCTGAACTTTGTGGCCTCCTCCCTTTGCTTTTTCCTTTCTTCACCTCGTTCCTTCATCGCCTCTAGCATCCGTTCTCACAAGTCATTCCTCTTTTCACTAATAACGTCAAGAGTTGTGTTGAAAGATTCAAGACTTACGCTTGAAGAAGAAGAGGTGGATTGTTTAGCCTTCATTTTTGTTTGCTTTATGCCGCTTGGTCGTTTAGATCTTCTCTCAACATCAACTGGTGAATCTGGTTCTGACCTTTAGAGCTTCCCCCACTTTCCGTGGGTAGTTTTTGTGAGGTTATCATAGGGTCCCATTTCGGAAATTCCCTCATAATATAAAAACAATGCAACAAAGGGAACATCTTACCATTGGTTACGTAATAATCTTTGTGAGCAAGTCTCTCCAAATTTTGTTCTGTCCACTTTTCTTTTCACGGAAATGAATACCATAAGCCTCCACCCATTTTGAAACATAAAAATTGATATGATCCCAACGATTTTGCATAGATTTGGTCGTTCTTCGACGGATTTTAGAATTACCTTCTCTAGCTTGGTCAAAGAGCTTAGCAACTTCCACCCATAACCCGCTTTTTTTGGTGTTCGTGTTTCGAAAAACATCACCTCCGACATTAATGTAGGCTGATACAAGTGCTTTATCTTCATCTATATTATATTGTGCTGCACAATTCTTTTGTGCAGCACCAGAGAAAACTTCTCGGGGAACAACTTCAACATCAACCTCTTCGATATCTTCTAGATGTTGCGCCCCCCGTAATTCTCCTGTTGGAGTCGAGTTGTTACTACCAACTCCTCCGGGAGATTGCTCAACGGGTTGAGTAAAATGTTGAGACATGGAAAATGATGGAGTATCTTGAGAAAAAGGTTGTTGAAATTGGGGTGTGTAATTTGGATTCAATGGTCTTGGTTGATTAGCATACCATTGGAAATCAGCTTGAAATTGAGGGTTATTGATGATATTTGGATCAAATTGGATAGTGTTTGGATTATATTGGGAGTTTTGGTTAAAAGGAAAATTTGAGTTGTTTCCTTGATTTGAATTATTTCTATCCATAATGGGAGTAGAAAAACATATTTGAATGGAAGTGAGATTTTTTTTTTTTTTGGCAATTAATAATTGTATTAATAACCAAAGCCTTGAGCAAAACACCCAAGGGAACAGGGAAACCAGACCACCAAAACAACTCTACACAAAATCAAATGTGTAGTATCCTACTCCTAAGTTCCTCAGAACCTCTACAACAAACTTTAAACAAAATTTCCCTAACAATACTGTCTATGCTCTTAGTAGGCCTTTTAAAAATTACAGCATTTCTAGCAAGCCACACACTATAGATGGCTTCAGTGAAGCACATAACATACAACTGATCAGCAACACCAACTTTTCTGCTCCTCTTCATAGCTTGCTGCAACTCAGAAGCAAAACCAGTAGCTCTTCTATGAATACCAATCTGCAACAACAGTTTAGACCAGACTGCAGAAGAAAACTTGCACTCAAAAAACAGATGTTCAACTGTTTCTTTCCCATCTGTGCACAGCACACATTGATCAGAACACTGAATCCCCCAAGCTTGAAGTCTATCAGTAGTATAAAGCCTATTAAGGATAGCCAAACAAGTAATAAACAAGCTTTTTGGACTAGCTTTGTTATAGCACATTACTCTCCACCAAGTAACCTTAGGAGCAACACCCTGCAAGCATTTATACACCTTGCTGATACAGTATTTGCCATTTGCAGTGGTTTTGTCCCAACCACCAATTTGCAGAATAATCTCTCTGCTATTAAAAATCTTCTTAAGAGCCCATGAACAAGATCCAGGAGTGGACATTTGAAGAGGATTTTGGCCTTTCATATAGAAGCTATCAACCCACTGCACCCACAACTTATCTTTTTTAAAAGCCAAAGCCCACAGCAATTTCCCAATGGCCACTTTGTTCCAAGCAGCAATATTCTTCACATTCCAGCCACCAGAATTTCTAGGTTGATACAGTTTATCCCATGCTACTAGAGCTTTCTTTGATGCTGCAGTGTCACCAGACCATAGGAAACACCTACAATAAGCTTCAACCTCCTTAATGATTCTTTTAGGTAAAATGAAAATTTGACACCAGAAAGTCTGCATGCCAAACAAGATGGTTTTGATAAGTAACAACCTGCCAGCATAAGACAAAAACTTAGCTGACCACACCTTAGTTCTAGCCAGAATCTTGTCCACTAGAGGCTTGCATTGAGGATAGGAAAGTTTCTTGGAGGAAAGTGGCACCCCAAGGTATCTAAAAGGAAGGCAAGCTTCTGAGATTTATGAGCAGATAAAATATCTGTTTTGTCACACATTGAAACACCAGCAAAGTAAATATTACTTTTATCCATATTAGCTTCAAGGCCTGAAGCAGAAGAAAACTTGGAAAAGGCTTCAAGGAGTAATTGTACAGAGATCTTGTCAGCTCTTGCAAACAATAATAAGTCATCTGCAAACATCAGATGAGTAATATTGAGCTTCTCACACCTAGGATGGAAGTTAAAATCAGGATTTTGCTTCAATTGGTTCATACATCTTTTCAAGTATTCCATACCAATAGCAAACAGGAAAGGGGAGAGAGGATCCCCCTGTCTCAGCCCTTTTTTTGCTTGGAATGGTTTGCTAGGAAAGCCATTGATGAGAATAGAGTAGGAAACAGTTGTAATACAAGTCATGATCCACTTCACAAACACTTGAGGGAACCCTAGCTCTTGCAGAACAGTCTGAAGAAAGTTCCAGTCAACCGAGTCATAAGCTTTTTTTAGATCAACTTTTAGGACACATCTAGGGGAAATATGATCTCTACCATACCCCTTGATTAATTCAGTTGCCATCAAAATGTTGTCAGCAATGAACCTCCCAGGAATAAACCCTGATTGGCATTCACTAACCACTTCAGTAATAACTTTTTGCAGCCTTGCAGTAAGAATCTTAGATATGATTTTGTAAAGAGTGGAACAACAAGCAATAGGACGAAAATCTTTAACACAGGAAGCATTAGGTACCTTAGGTACCAGAGTAACAGAGGTGCAGTTCATACCAGGATACATTTCCCCTTTCTGAAAGAAGAACATGACAGCTTCATACACATTTTCTTTAATCCAAGGCCATGCTTTCTTAAAAAACACGGCATTGTATCCATCCAACCCTGGAGCTTTACTGTCATCAATGGACTTGAGAGCCAAGTCAATCTCATCAGTGGTAACTGGCACACATAGAGATAGAGCTGCAGTTCTAGACAATCTTGGGCCTGATCTAAGAGAGGGGATATCAGGCTTAGAAATGTGAGTAGCAGCTGTACCAAGAAGAGCCATATAGAATTTCTGAATTTCCACAGTGATTTCCCCAGGATCCACAATTTTATGCCCTTGAGGAGTGTACAGCAAAGAGATTCTATTCATGTTTCTTCTTTGCTTGACAGAAGCATAAAAGAACTTAGAGTTAGAATCCCCATCAGCTAGCCATTGGATTCTAGATTTCTGCTTCAAAGCAGATTCTTCCACAGATATCCACTTTCTAAGATTTCCAGTACACCTCTTCTCTTCAACATGCATTAACAAATCTGCAGGATCAGAACATAACTGATTTTGAACTTCTTCCAACTCTTGTTGAGCTTTTTGAATTCTCACAGTGATATTTGCAAACTCCTCTTTGTGAAGGGACTTCAGTTTGTGTTTTAGCCTTTTCAGCTTAAACCAAACTTTGCTTAAAGGAGTACCCTTAATAGGAATATCCCAATCTTGAGCAACAACTTCTGCAAACTGAGAATGATTTTCCAGAAAGTTAAAAAACTTAAAGGGCCTCCCCCCATCTTTATGATCATCACCAAATTTTAACAAAAGAGGGGAATGGTCTGAGATTGAAGGGTTAAGATAGTCCACAGCTAAATGCCCAAATTTCATCATCCATCATCTATTTCCCAAAGCTCTGTCTATTCTACTAGTCACCCTAGCATCCCCCAAACTCTTATTACTCCAAGAAAAAAAGTGGCCAGTGCTTCTCAATTCATTCACTCCAGAGTTAAGCAGAAAGTTCTCAAAATCTTGAGTTTCATAAGTGGTAACACATGCTCCATTAACCCTGTCATTACTTGAAAGAACAGCATTGAAGTCTCCAAGTACTATCCATGGAGAAGAAGTAACCATAGCAGAGATACCAGAAAGGGATGACCACAAAGCCTTCCTGGTTTCAACAGTATGTAAGCCATACACAAAGGTAATGAAACAGACTGAAACACCCTTGCTATCCACTAGTTCCCCATGAACTAATTGCTCATGAGTGAGTAAAATGTTGACAGTAGCATTCACATTCTTCCACCCTACCCAAATTCTCCCTCTGGGATTACAAGCAGAATTACAGTGCTGAATTTTACTATTATTATTCTCTTTGACTCTTGTTTCTAAGACAGCAATCACATCCACCTTATTTACTGACAAAAATCTTTTCAATGCTCTTGTCTTATTAGGGTCATTAAGGCCCCTCACATTCCATGCACAGATTATCATCAGGGGGGAGATCATTGTGTTCCTCCCCTTCTTCATCTACAACTTCTATGCCACCATGTTCAGGGGTGAGAACTCTGAATGAGTTTTGAATTGGAGTAATTGTCCTCACTTGTTGAGCTTCCCTGTGCTTAGTCCTTCTAGCATCAATTTTCCACCCTGCATCATCATCAGAGTGAACAACAACAGAAGTGCCAACAGGAGTGGTCTGTTGAAGTTGTTGTTGTTGTTGGTTCTGTGGAGCTTGCTGAACTTTTTTAGGAACCCACTTCTTCACTACCTTCTTCTCAGGGGGTCTAGCATTGTTAACTTTCTTAACAGAAGTCTCACAATTGTGTCCCACCAGGCAACACTTCTTGCAGTAGTCTGGTTTCCAATCATAAGTAACAGTTTGTTCAAATTCCTGACCAGATGGATCAGCAATAGTGATGGAGCTAGGGAGAGGGTTAGTCACATCCACTTCAACCAAAACCCTAGCAAAAGATATTCTCAACTGCTGTGTAGTACATTCATCTGCAAACAAGGGAACTCCAAGAACACTGCCAATCCTACTCAAAGAATCCTCTCCCCAACAGTTCAGAGGTAAATTTGGAAACCTCACCCACAGAGGAATAACCTTCAAAACTTCCTCCTGGAAGCTAAAGTGGGAGGACCATTGCTTGATGATGGCTGGTTTACCATAAAAGTACTGAGGGCCAGCATATAGAATAGTGTTCCTATCTTCCAAAGAACAGAACCTAATCACAAAGTAACCTTCATCATGAAGGAAAACTTTGGGGGTTGCCACTTGACTCCATTCCTTAGCAATAAACCTGAGTACAGATGCAATTGTTGGTGTTTCACCCAACACAAACATGACAACTGCATTAGCCCAATGAGCATTACATTTATCTATTTCTGGCTGCTGCAGTTGAGCAATGACCCTATCACCAATACACACAGGAGCAACATAGCTTAATGCCTTTCCTTTAGTAGCAAGTAAACTACCCCTAACCTTACTGGCCCAAGAGCTTTGAGGTTTATCAACTACAGGAATCCCAAAATCTCCCCCCATATTCAATTTCCTACTCACAATACGCATAGATTCAGGGTTAACAGAGCTAGCTTTTGCAGAAATTGCATCTAACATTCCAGATCCAGAAACCACAGGGTTCGAAATAGGAGCAGAAAAAAGGGAGTTATGGTGTTCTTTAATTACCTCTTGGAGCCTAATGGAAATAGGTCCAGCATTGGGATGAACCAATTTCGGGTCCGCCATTGAAGAAGGTTCAGCAAGAATTTCTTCTACCATAGCGTACGTGAGCTGTTGCGTGGTGTCCAAGCTAGACGCTTGAGGCACAGAAACATGAGAAGCAACCAAAGGAGAAGAATCTCCATTATTTCCTGGCCCAGAAACAGCCGGCATCTCCTTCTTTCTCTGAAGGAAATAATGCCCTTGGTCCAAGTATGCATTCTATGTTAAGTCTAATAAATGCGGTTCAGTATTAATTAACAAGTTAATAATTCAGTGAGATCAAGTGAGCTGAATGCCTAGCTAGAGGCCGCTTCAGTTCAAGTGGAATTAATGATATTAATCCACAGCTTACTCTTGACTGAACCCGTAGGGTCACACAAATAGTACGTAAACGGATCAAGTATTTAATGGCATTAAATACTCCATCTATGAATATTCGGAACCGACGGATCTTGGTTTCAGTGGGAGCTAAGATCGTCACAGGCAAGAAATGAATACTCCGGAAACGATGATATTGCCGGAAACGGAAATATGGATCGTATCGGAAATATAAATATTATCCAAGTCGTAGATGTTGCCGGAAACGGAAACATGGTACGTATCGGAAAATATTATCGGAAATGGAAATATTGCCAGAATCGGAAATATTGCCGGAAACGGAAATATTGTCAGAATCGGAAATATTACCGGAATCGGAAAATAATTCCGGAAACGGAAATATTAAATATTTGTTCGAAACGGAAATTAATTCCGGAATCGGAAATATTAAATATTGTTCGTATCGGAAATGAATTCCGGAATCGGAAAATTTAATCGGAAGCGCATCGTACGAATAAGCATCGGACGAGGCCTGCCGGACGAGGCCCAGCACGAAGCCAGGCCATCGCCCAGCAAGCCAAGCGCGCCGCACAAACAGCCACGCCAGGCCCAGCGCAAGGCCAGGCCCAGCAGGCTGCGCAGCGCGCACAGCGCGCGCAAGCACGCGCAGCGCGCAGCGCGCGCGGGCGCTGCGTGGGCTGCTGCTCGCGCGCACGCATGGGGGCCCATCGTGGCTGCCGTGCGTGTGTGTGCAAGTGTTTGTGTTCGTGCACGTTTCCTAAAACATGCAGAGTTCGTTTAATGATTAAATTCCTAATTCTAATTGATAAATTAATTAAATTAGAGTTCTTGTAGAATTCTAGGTTTAATTAATTTGTATCTGAATAGGATTCCAATTCCCTTTCCATACCCCTATAAATATGTGGCATGGGTTCACAATTTATAACAAGTTTAAAAGTATTCAAAGTGAGTTTTTGAGAGAAAAATTCAGTCACACATTTGCCTATAAAGTGCCGAAAATAATAGTACCTTAAGGGCGATTCTAGTTGGTCAATCTTAAGGCGGATCCGGACGTGCTGTGGACTATCTACGGAGGGACGACACTTGGAGTCCTAAAGACTTGTTCTTGCTCGGTTCGGGCGCAGCTAGGGAGGGCACGCAACAAAGAGTATGCATCTAAATTATGCTATATGATTATGTGTAAATAATATGTTGTCCTGGGTTAATGGTTGTTTCCGCATGATCTATGTAATGTCATATGTATCATAACCTAACATTCTCCCCATCAATGGAGGTGGCGTATGATAGCAGATGGCCCTTATCGTGCGCCTCGTACCATGAGAGAGAGAGAATTTAAATGTTCTTTTGTTCGCCTCAATGGAAGTGAGATTAATGTATGATAATTAGAAGAGAGTAGAGAATTATGAAAAAGATGAATGTATGAAATATGGTTAAAATTAGGTTCATTTTATAGAGAAAAAAATAATATAGTCGTTGGTGTTTTTTTTTTTTTTTACAAATAAGTTACCGTTTTTTTTGTATTACCGTTATAAAATTATAGTTGTTGATAAAATCACCACTCTAGGAGTGACATGTGGTTAATAAATAACAAAGAGCCGTTGGTTTGTTTGAACAAAACCCAACAGCTATCTCATTTTGTTAATGATGTTGAAAGTGTGGGGACCATGTTGTGCAAGTGGATGAATTGATTGTGCTGAACTGTGGGACCCGCGTGCAGAAAATCAGCAACAACAACAAACAAAACGACGATGTTTTGTGCAAAAGAAAGGCAAAAAAAATATAAAATGTTGCGTTTTACCATTCTGATATGTCCTCCCCCAAACACAATATATCCTCTCCATGTGGAGGATATATTGCATTCCTCTACCAAAGTAGTATCCTCTCCTCCATTTCTACATCAAGGAGGATACTACTTTGGAGGAGAGAGAGTGTAGGAGAGGATTGTATATCCTCTCCATTGCCTATGCTCTAAGGATATCTTTGGGCGTGGTGGGCAGAATTTGAACAAACGGGACTTTGATTTATTCATCTAGTTATATACTTATATGTAAATCCTTTATTTTTATCATGGCACTTTAAAACTCAAGTCTCATAATCATTACGGCTTATTATTTACCGCCCATTTATTTACCGATATACCCTCCTTTATTTATCCCCTTATCTAATTACTTAAAGCCAGCACCACAGGCCACCACCACGTCGTCGGCGACAAAATGCGTAATAATATTTACATGGCCGAGTCTACCGGTGGAACGTCGAATTCACAAGTTTTTTTTTTGTCCGGAAAATTTTTCAGATCTTTTGCATTTTTAGATTGTACCATGGTACAGACTTATGAATTTTAAGCTTGTACCATGATACATACTTATGAGTTTTTAGCTTCGACCATGGTATAGACTTATGCATTTTAAGCTCCTGTCATGGTACGAGCTTAAAATTCATAAGCCCATACCATGGTCGAAGCTAAAAATTCACAAGTCTCAATTTTTTTTTCGAGACCTTAAATAATATAGATTTATGCATACCAAGCTCACACCATGGCGTAGACTTATGAATTTTAAGTTCCTTCCATGGTACGAACTTAAAGTGCATAAGTCTATACCATGGTCGAAGCTAAAAACTCATAAGTCTGTACCATGGTACAATCTTAAAATTCATAAGCATGAACCACGGTACAAGCAAAAATTGCATAAGTTTCTGAAATTTTTTCCGGACAAAAAAAATACATTTTTGTGAATTTGACGTTCCACCGGTAGACTCGACCATGTAAACATTACTACGCATTTTGTTGCCGACGAAGTGGTGGCGGTGGTGGTCGGTGGTGCGACCAGTTGTATTAGCTTTGAGTAAATAAATGAGGGGGTAAATAAATGAGGATATATGGGTAACATTATTTGATTTTCCAACTCCAACACTAATGCACCATAAGAGCATATAAAGGCCTTTTATGCTCTTATGGTCCAATCCCATAAATTATTAAACTAGCTTTTGAGTCCGTTCATAGAACGGCCGGTTGTATAATGGTTGTTCAGTTGTCTTTTAAAGTTTTAATTAGTGAGGACTTGTGATTTTTGGTAATATATGAATTAAATAGAGGTGTAATTTGAAGTAAGGGTGGCAATGGATCGGAGGTAGATCGGGCCGATGGAGATTCATCCGCCTCCATCGTTCAACTTTTCATCCATCATCCAACCCATCCGTCACTCCATTTACCCTCCATCCACATTCGACTCATCCATCATGCATCCGCGGATGAATCAGGTGGATCAGATGAATAGCCGGTGTAATTAAAATTATCGTCAACTTTATTTATAATATCAATCAATATAAAGTATTATGTGTTAATATAGTGGACAATGAATTATAATTTGATACATTTACATTATAAAATAATCGAAAATGCTAATAATAAAAAAAATATTAGGTAATACATACAAGATTATATTAATAATTAAGTAATTGTAGTAAACAAAATTAATAATTTTAACGGATGGATGGATGGATCAGATGATGGATCGGGTGACGGGTTGGATGAAGCTCCATCCGAATCCGACCCGACCCATCACCCGATCCACGCGCCACCCGTTTAACAACAGTGTTTTATGGGGTTTCAACCATAAATTCGGTTCGGGTTGTTCGAATATCCGTCGGACTTTGATGAAATTGTCAACCCTAATTTGAAGGTTGAAAAAATATAAAAATTATATGTTGAATTAATATTGAATGTTAAAGGGGTGAAGTGGAAGAGGTTAATGTGTATATTGAACTATTAGTAATTGATGTTGAATAAGGAAGTTGAAGTGAAAGAGGAGTTAAAGTTGTAAAACATAGAAAGAATAATAATAATAATAAAAAAAAACTAATAATGAACTGATGAATGAAATGAGAGATGACATATGGCTTCCAATAATCTATGGTGACACATGACTTCCAATAATCTATGGTTATCCTTTTTAAATACTAGGTGTAGATGACTCAATTAATTAAATAAATGTCCAAGGAGAATATTTAAAACATACTCCAAGAAATAGGTTTCTACATTACTCCCTTCCGTTCACTCGAAATACTTAAGTATTAAGCTAGGGTTCATCTCAAGTTTTTTTTTTTTTTTTGGTGTTAGCACCCGGTTCACCCTTAAGGCTAATCCGGATTCGGGGCGAGTTCTAGGTGGATATGTTCTAGTTCCCTACCAATTGATGTTGCGGGGGATCGAACACGAGTTCTCCCTACCAAGTTCAGCCCCAATCACCATTGAACCAACAGGCAATTGGTATCTCAAATTTATAACAACTAGCTCAAATAAGTAAAAGTGAAACTCCGATCCATAAAATATGCACATCTCCGTTAATGCAGAGTAAGACTGTGTTAATTTCTGCCACCGTCACGTCTAATATAATTTTTTTTCCTAAGACCCTGTTTGGCCAAGCTCCTAGAGCAGCTTCTACGAGTGAGAAGTAGAAACTTGGCCAAACAAGGATTTTTGTGTTGTAGAAAACAGCTTCCTAGAAGCCCAAACTAGCTTCTATGGGCTTGAGAAACAGAAGCTCCAAAAGGAGGCTTCTGATTTTAGTTTCTCGGGGAGCTATTCCCCTCATTTAATGAGAGTATATTTTTTGACAGCCTTGCCCCTCTGAATAGAAAAAATGACCTATTGTCCCTCATATAATAAATAAATCAAGTTCATTATTTCTCTCTCATCTTTACTGTCTCTCCTACTTCCCTCAACTCACAACTGTCTCTCCTACTTCCCTCATTATTTCTGATCGATGCATCCCGGAGAACGCAGACCACCTACATCGTCGATGAATACTCCACCCGTTCGTCCACCCACGAAATCTACGACGAGCAACACAGCTAATAAGGTGAATTTAATTATTTATACAAATCTGTTTCCCCAATTAATTTGTTAGGTGTAGAACCCTAATTTCTGTAATTTTGGTTGAATAGGGGAAATCGAAGATGCATCCATCTACTATTCCTTCTCCTCCTTCAAATCAGGTGAGTTTAGTTAAAAAAAAATAGATTAGTTTTGTTTATCCTACTTTCCTCTCCAATCTCTGACCCATTAACTTTTTGATTCAAACAAGTCGGCGTCGGCACTAGGCCGTGATTGTTATATTAATTCCTTAATGCTAGTGTGTGGGTGTGTTCTGAAACAATTTGTTTTATCTACTTTGATTTGGGCCAGTTGCTCAATGTCTAGAACTCCTAAATTTAAAGACCCTGTTCTACAAATTAAGCAAATTTTGATAAGAATAAGTTTTATATAAGTTAGTTTACAGATGTTAAGATAAATGAAATGATTAAAAAAGTTTAAACACTTGACTAAAATCATGTAAAAAATAAATTTGCAAGAGGAAATATAAGTTGCTGCTTGGTTTTGATAATGCAAAGTACTATCATCAAGAAGAACCGGCTGGGTTTTGATAAGTACTATATTTTGATAATGCTACATCCTACTAAGAATTATTTTGGTAATGCAAAGTACTATCATCAAAGTATTATAGAATATATGATGATCATTAAGTTACAATTTGTTAAACCACTTTCTAACTAACACATCCTAATTATTTATTACTTCCCTTGAATAAATTGTTTGCCAAATTTTGACTCAACCAAACATAGAACAGAGAGGCAATTCAAAATATTTGTATACTAAATTTTTTATTAGAGAGGCAATTCAAAATATTTGTATACTGAATTTTTTATTACTTTCATAGATTATTTTTTATCCTATGTTAGTTGTTTATTTGTTATATTTTTCAATCTAATCTTATGGAGTTAGATGAATGAGCAAAAAGTGAAGAGATCAAAAGCGACGTGGGATGATGAATCAACTTGATAAAACAACCCCCTAGAATTTCATTGTGTTCTGGATGGCAATGGGTACAAGAAGTGCTTTCAACTCCAGGTGAGAGTTATAGGATGTTTAGAATGGAGTCTGATGTGTTCTGTAGTCTTGCTAAATTGTTGAAAGACGATTATGGTTTGAAGTCTACTAGGACCATGTGTTCTGAAGAATCACTTGCAATGTTTATATATTTATGTGCTCAGTTTCAATCAAACCGTAATCTGCAAAATAGGTTTAAACATTCGGGGGAAACAATCAGTAGAAAAATGAATGAAGTTCTTAAAGCTATGACTAAATTTTCTAGAGATATTGTGAGAGCTTCTGATCCATATTTTAGGGAGGTCTCGGTCAAAATACGAGGTAACTATAAGTATTGGCCACATTTCAAGGATTGTATTGGTGCCATTGATGGGACTCACATCCCATGTGTTGTTCCGGAAGAAGATAGAATTCCTTACATAGGGCGTAAAGGGCACCCAACTCAAAATATTCTGGCAATTTGTGACTTTGACATGTTGTTTACATACTTTGTTGTTGGGTGGCCTGGATCCGTTCATGACAATCGTGTTTTAAAGAATGCAATGGATAATCCAAAGAAGGCGTTCCCTCATCCACCAGAAGGTAAACTTTTGTGTATTTTATGACAATTAATATTATTACGTACTGTATATTATGTAATATCTCATTTTTGCAATGTAGGTAAATATTATGTTGTTGATGCGGGTTATCCTAATATGAAAGGATTTTTGGCTCCGTTTAAAGGCCAACGATATCATATTCCTGATTATCGCCGTTCAACTCAACCTCCAACCGGTTATTACGAAGTCTATAATTATAAACACTCTTCATTAAGGAATGTGATTGAGCGAACATTTGGAGTATGGAAAAGTAGATGGAGGATACTATCCATGATGCCAAATTTTCCACTAGAAACACAAAACAAGACTGTTGCTGCAACTATGGCTATGCACAACTACATTAGAAGACATGCACTTGAAGATTTGGAATTCGACAAATGCGATGCGGACCCAAATTATATTCCTGTGGTGGAAGAAGATGCTCAAGATATTGGTGGTGGTTCTTCGAGTACTTTACGAGAAGATCACGATGGCTCAATGGATGATGATAGCATGGAGTCTGTCCGGCACAACATTGCATCTTCTATGTTGAAACAAGATTTGCAAGAGCAATGTGTATAAAAGGTTATTACTAGTTGTGTATTAAACATATTATATTAACTTAAAATAGTTTGGTGGAAATTGGTTTAAATTAAAAAAAATACCCGAGCTATCTTTTCTCAATAAATATATATATATATATATATATATATATATATATATATATATATATATATATATATATATATATATATATATATATATATATATATATATATATATATATTCGGAGTAGTACTTTTATTAAATATGTCGTTGGAATAAATTTTGGTTTAACAAAATAATTAATGCATAATAAGGATAATATTTTTTTTAGGTAAAAGTTAACATGGAAATTATTTATAATAGTATGATTTAGAATCAACAATAACATCTTTTAAGAATTAGTTAATAATAGACAAGAAGTTATAACAAAAGCAATGGGCCAAACAATGTAAAAGTGTTTCTGTTTCTAAGAAGTGCTTCTTAAACTGTGTGGCCAAACACCTTCACGGTTTCTCTAGAAACAGTTTCTAGAAAACTACTTTTAGGAAACAGAAACCGTTTCCTAGAAGCTTGGCCAAACAGGCTGTAATTTCTATAGTTAAATTTCTAGGATGTTTCACCGGCCGTATGGTGTTACAATTAGGAATTTATTGTAGATTTCTCATCAAGTCACCAGCCATATATATACACTTGATGACCATATCAATTTATATTATATATTAATAGGCGTTTATATATGTAATTAAGTATACGTGATACGTGACACTTTGCTTATATAAACATCGAATTTAAACAATAAATTTTTTACCATTAAGCTATTATATGCTTCATGTTATCATTGCAAAAATACTAATATAGTAAATGTAAATGTAATTAATATAGTAACACGTGACATCGCCCGAGGGTGAACCAGATGGTATACCAAAAAAAAAAAAAAAAAACGTGACATAGCCCGACCCAATTTTTTTATTTATTAATTATATGTTGAATAACAACCACCAAACCCTACACATTAGTAATAACCGTCGCCCCCTCACAACGTGACAAAGCGTTCTAGAACATTCTCCTTCGATTCTGATGTTATCTAGATCCGTATTTGTGCGGACTAAGGCTCTGTTCTCTTCACCTTATTTTCACTTATTTCAGGTCTGATAGGATAAGATAAAATATATTATTGATGGGGAAAATATAATGTTGTATTGTGTTATTATTTGTGGGCATACGCCTCTATTCACTACTACAAAAATGGGCAAAGAGACCCGTCCAAAATGGCCTAAGAGACCCCATTTAAGGTGGTCTCTAGGTGGGGGGGTCTCTTTATAAAAGAGACCCCCTCAAGAAGAGGGGTCTGTTTGTTAAAAACAAGAGACCCGTTATTAAAGAAAAGGGGTCTGAATATGTTTACCATAAAAAAATAATATAGAAGGAGAAGAGACCCCTTATTAGAGAAATGAGGTATGTTTGTAAAAAAAATCAGACCCCATATTTAACATAGAGGGTCTCTTTGAATTTATTAATATTATTTTATCCAACAAACTTAGACCCCATATGTTAGATAGGGGGTCTCTTTGAATATTTTACTATTATTTATTATTATACTCGAGAGACCCCTTTTTATAAATAACGGGTCTCTTTTCATTTATTTTTATTAAAAAAAAATTCAGCATAAACCATATTTCGGCCTAACAAATCTGCATTTAACCAATTTCGTAATTCCAAAATACTCTGTAATTCTTACAATTACCAAAACAAACAAAAATATTTCCTGCTTTACATCGATTGTAGTCTCAAAAAACATAAAAATAACAAAGGCTCAAAAGAGTCTACGTAACTTTGACAAAATTAAACAATAAAATTGACAACAATACTTATTACTTATTATCAATGTGGGCACAAGCATATGCTCAACTATCCACCAGAAGTCCAGAACCCCTCCTTGGCTCCTTCCATCAAACTTTCTTCCATCAGCTAATGTCCTCCTTTGTTGTTTTTTCATCTCTGCAACAATCACATGTAGACAAGAAAATGCAGTAAATTAAAAGCATGGGAAGTTTGTATTCTTTATATTTTAGTATGGCATAGAAAAAACTCATTAGTCATGAAAATGAAAATGGAAAGTGCATCAGATAAATTTTCAAGAATGCGACACACACACAGGAAACAATCAATCAGGATAGTAACTATATGTTATTACCAACTAGCTTTTGGATAATTTAAAATCTCACAGTCGAACACAGAAGTTTTCACCACTTACTGGAATATGATCACCTCTCATAGCTCAAAAAATCAGTATTTCTCTTGTTTAACAAAATAATATGAATGGTAGCATCAAGTTAACCCTTTGTAATCCAACGTAAAACTCTGATTGACTTGATACCACACAACCACACTCCACACAGATATCCTACCAAAAATGGGAATTTCTGCACTACTCCTTCAGCCTGCAGTAACAAATCAATAAAGGGTATGATTCATGAACCACCCCCTGTTTCCCTTCTCTTTAGGATCAACCATAAATAAATCAAGAATATAAATATCAAATAGAGCTTTGGCATTAGGAGTCTTCAACACCAGGTCATAGATACATTTTATGTACTGTAATTGACTGATATTTTCAGAATGTAAGGAGTGTAATGCTACATAATCTAGAACTCCTATTAAAGATACCCTCATGCCAGGTCATACTACTTGGCTACCCATAATCAACATAATAACTAATTGGACGACATGTCACATCCCTAGATCACGTGCATAGTACAAAAACAAGGAACATTACTAGTATACAAGATAACATACCCTCCTGTGGCTAATTTGTGACAAGCATAACGAAAACAGATTCGAACTCCAATCAGAAACATTAAAATGTATAATCTCTCAATTGTTTACTGTTGGAATCATTTGTTTTCATCACATTGGGATTGTATTGAGTGCATGGAAATCCTCTACTATTTTGCACATTAATAT
Organism: Spinacia oleracea; assembly: GCF_020520425.1. Taxonomy (NCBI): domain Eukaryota; kingdom Viridiplantae; phylum Streptophyta; class Magnoliopsida; order Caryophyllales; family Amaranthaceae; genus Spinacia; species Spinacia oleracea. The sequence goes on from NC_079489.1 coordinate 153,941,114, forward strand.
TCCCATGGATAACCAGAGAAAGGAAGGGAAGCGGAATACCTTAGAAGGTTCACTTCTTGCTCCAACTACCATATGAGCCTAATCACATTTCAAAACGGAAAAAAAATAGTAGATGACTAGAATATAGATGAAGAAAAATTTATCAATAATTTCAAATTTCAAATTGATAAAAAAAAAAAAACCCGTCACTAACCTGGATTTTCTCTGTAGACGTGTTACCTAGAGCAATCGAATGCTGCAAAATTCAAACCTAATAAGTAAATAACACAATCAACTAAAATTTCAAGTACAGAATTACAGATAGAAAAATGTAACGCAACCCAGTAGTTTCCAGTTGACCTGAACGACAAGGAGTCATGTAAAATGATCTGCAAGCCTCTATACGGTTCTCAGAAGGTTGACTGTGGATTTTACTTATACACCTTAGTCCTTTATTGTCTTCTTTAAAACTCTTCTACTAGGTCGCCTAATCAATAACCTGAAGGAAACAACAATTGAAATCTCTTAATCTTCCTGTTTTTCATAGAATGCCACACAACATGATATTAACAAAAACAACACAAAAGAACAAGGAGAAGTGGAAGCCAAAGTACAAAACATGAATCACTTAAGCATAGTTGCAAATTTTTCTAGCCTACTTGACTAACTTTTGGGGTAATGTTGTAAAAATTTAATGTAATATTATTCTTAGATATAATAATTTGTAGCTAGAATTGTTCATATGCCTTAAAATCTCTGCAAATCATAGTATTGGATATTTAAAATCTTAATTAGTTCTTGGCCTACAGAATACCGCATCATTAAGACAAGAAATATCAATTTAGTTCAGCCAAAATCAAGTTAATTAAAAGAGTGGGACCAAAACCATCAACACATTTGGTTTAATGCCAAAATCAACCAACAAGAGTTAGAGAAAATTAGTTGAACAGAAGCTAACATTGATTGTTCCTAGGTACAGAGGGAGGTAAATTCACTTGGATGTCGTGATGAGAGCTTGTAGGATATGAGGCCGAAATTGATTGTTCCTAGGTACAGAGGGAGGTATAGTCCTAGGTACAGAAGTCAAACCTATCATAGGAGACATCATATCAAGGCCACCGCCTCCAGGAGTTATCGGTTACCCACCAAGAGTACCAAGAAATACGATACAGAGCTTGGTGTCGTGGGCTGCGTACTAGGAGTTATGGAAAGTACGGACATAGAGCATTACATGAAAAGAGAATACTTATCAGTTACATGTTTAAAGAAAAAAAGATAAAGACACATTAATTTTTATGTTAAAAAAGACACCAAAGTGAACGGATAGCCGATTACCATCTCTAGGGGCCTCAGGATCATTATAATTGCCACCAGGAGTTGAAGCCCAGCCTACTGGAGTAGGGGCATCATATGTTCTCGAGGAGGACTTCCAGGCTGAAAAAAACATCAACCGTGTCAATCACATTTCAAGAGAAAGAATTCAAATATATAGACATGATTTCATATTCACCCAAAGAAAATGACATAATTTCATACCCGATATTGCGGACTTGATCCCCAAGAAGCAGGATTTGCATCCTCCCAGTTTTCCCTGGAATTACAAGATCCCGGATACATTTAGTCACAAGAAAAGATGTACGTAAACTAAAAGAAAAGGGTGAAGTTCAAATTATGGACTGTGTGCCAGTGACTGTTCATTATTCCCCTAAAGCTAGCGGCACCAGGTGGAACTGAATGTCTAAATATGAAAACAAAGAAGGAAGCGGAGAGAGACCGAGACCAAAAGGAATTTCATCTGATTTATATGTTGGAAAATGCACTAAATAAACCTTCAAAAATAGGAAGTATAAATGTATTGATTGCAATAAAAATGTGATGAGAGCGGCTGCCGTGATGAGAGCTTGCATTATATTTTAGATAAATTCACCTGATATGATGTCTTCTATGATAGGTTTGATATGTGATATGGCCAACTTCATCATTCAGTAAGCAGTTCAAAATGTTCTTGATTGATGGCAATCATATATTCAAGTCAACACCAAACGGAGATGTAGTTCTACCACCACAAAATCTAGATAGTTTAATAGCTTAATGTTCAATTATAAGTAGACTTGCATCTAATTTGATGGAGGCAATGTAAGCAAGATATTCAATCCACTTTAACATTTGGATCATAATAGATTAGCCAACTAAACTGCTTTAAAACTAATTTTGTATAGGACCAAGAACCCCCTTTTCCAGCCAAGGAGGAAGCCTCTTTAGAACAATTTCGGTATTGTTACAAAAAAACATCATAATTCAAAGAAAAGTCATGAAATTAAATCCAAAACTTGACAATGAGGACAATCAAATCGCAACATCACTTCTAGTATAAGGTATGAGACCAATACTGAAATCTGGGGTGAGGTCAGTTCCTGTTACCTTAATTTACACCTTGAAACATTTAAAGCAATCTCAAATCCTAATGCCGCTCAAATACTCCCGAAGATCTATCCTCCAAACCCTAATCTCACAACATATAACCATACAAGTAAAACAAAACCAAAAATCCGCTAAATCCATAACAAATAAGAAAAACCAACAAATTTCAGCAAAATTAACATGAAGTTCAAATGAAATCAACAAAAAAAAAATCACAAAATCAAATATTCGAGCTAAAAAATTACAGACCTTGAAAGTGGCGAGAGCGATAAAAGCGAGGTCGAGAATGAGTTGATGCCATAGGTTCGTCTGGTTCAGATCTGCACTTATATTGTACCATTGTGGATGCTCTCTTCTGACTGCTTCCAATTACAGAGGCGTCGACGTCGTCGCTTCTGAGTGTTTCTCAGATTGAGAGGGGCAGCCAGTGCAGATTGCGGAGAAAGAGGGATAAAGGTAAAGCTCGTGAGTCGTGATATTATTTTAAAATGAAACAAAAAAGAAACAGATCCGGTAACGAAAGAAGAGGTCTCTCCTTTTCTCCTATTGTCATCTCTTTGTAGCCCCACCGTGTAGAAGAGACCCGTTAACTCAAATACAAGGTCTCATATTACTTTTTCTCAATTTTTCGTTTAGAAAATGTGGGCCCCATGATACAATAGAGACCCGTTATTTCAAACAAGGGATCTCGTGTTTCTTTTACATTATTTTTCCAGCCAAAATTATGGGCCATTTGAGTCATTAGAGACCCGTTATCTCTAATATTAGATCTTTTATATTAAAGAGACCCGTTATCTCAACCAATGGGTCTTTCTGTAAGGGTCTCTTTGCCCATTTTTGTAGTAGTGATTTATAATACAAACTAGATCTCCTACTCTCCGTAGGTTTCCTAATTCATATAGACTTTTATCTTATATCATATAGCTTAGTTATAACATAAATCTACTACATACGATATTCTATCATATAGGATAACTGCGTTATCCTCAATAGGAATCGCACTTAAATTTTATGTCTGCTATAATTAATTTGTCCTTGTTCGTGCCTTGTGTAAATCAAGCTTTAAAGAAATACTCCCCCCGTCCCGGAATACACGCACCGGTTCGAGTCGACACGCTTGCCAAGACACAACTTTGACCACCAATATGTTTAACTACATATTATAAAAACTTATGGAATATTAATATTTTGAAAATATATGTTAAGATGAAGCCAACAATATATTATATGCTACCTTTTGTTTTCATATACTAGAAATAAAATAGGGTAAAAGTGAATTATGTGAATAGTGTAAAAAGTCAAACTTAAGCGTGTACTCGGGAACGGAGGGAGTATGTAAAATTGTAATAATATTCATACAACGTAATATCTATTACTATATACTAAAAGAGACACCAGGAATGACACGTGTCATTTCCTGGTGCGATTTTTTCCCGCCAAAATGTTTTTTTTGTTTTAAATAAATAAATTACATTACGGTTTTTAAGGAAACTAAGATAAAAATATATTTTAATTACCATAGATGTGTACTGCATAATATATTATTGGAGGAAAGCTAAATCAATATTATTTTTTCCTTTATGATATAATTTTATTTATGTATTGTTATAACTTTTTAATCTGATAGAAAATATAAAAAATATTAATAAATGAACTTCTAATGTTAGTCTACTATTAATAATATAATACATGGTAACTGGTAAGTAAGAATGTTAATTAAAATAATAATACATGGTAAGTAGACTAACATATAAGTTTATTTATCAAGATTTTACTCAATTCAAAATATGTTGTATTTGACTAACTCGGTTATGCTCGGGTCTTTTCGAAAATTAGTCTTGAGTCATTCGGGTTTGGTTAACGTTGTTAGATCGTTCTACATGCTAGATACAAGTAAACGACTATAATTTTTAACTTTGTATAGTAATATGCAAATTTAGTTCATTTGAATATTTTTTTTACACAACTTTGAATTTATACTTTTTCATATATCTTTTTAACTTTCATGTTTTCCTAATATCACAAGTCTTTTAGTTACGATTACAATAATAAATTGTTTTAGTAGTAGTCGTGCGTTGCACGGGTCCTAAACTAGTTAATTATATGAATGAGATCGATCCTTGTGTTAAATGCTACAGAGTATAAAATAATTTTCCGTGATTCCGCTAAGCACATCTAAATCCCTACCGTGCATGTACATACCCTTCACATTTTCCCGCTCATCACATGGTCTGCATACGAGTATGTGAGCTTGTTTATTTAAGATTGTATACCCTATTAACGTTTGCATATAAGCAATTCAAGTGGACAATTAATTAATGTCTTGATGAACAATTATTGTATTTTTCTTTTCCACATTTCTATAGAAATTTTAGCTGGAAGATGGGAAAGTCTTCCGATAATGAAAAGCTGGTACTAAAATGCAACATGATATTTCAGCAAATTAAATAGTAGTACTGTTGAGACAATATTACTCCGTATTACTTTATGAGAACGTGAAAATCAGTATGATTTAATTATTTCTATAACATGAATTTCACAAGTACTAAAGGAAGAAGTCAACTCTGGTCATGATCAAGTTACAAGAGGTTGTAGCTTTCTATTGAAAGAGGGAGTATAACTTAGAAAAGTTAGTAGTTTGAAAATCTAACGTGACAAACTGACAAAAAAGGCTCCTTTGTGATCGTTTTTTGTTTCCAATTTTCTGTTTTTTTTTAACAAAATTAAAACTAAAATATAAAAACTACAAAAATAGTTTTCAGTTTTTTATTGTCAATTTTTAAAATCAACATGATTAATATAGGTATGGCTATTTTGAGAGAAATGTTTGGCTATTGTTTAGTTCATGCTCTAATCTATCTAAATCATACTACTATGACTTTCAAAACCAAAAAAAAATAAAAACTGGAAACTGTAATCATCCTGAATGAGTCATAAACTACTTTTACCTCCGTTCATTAAAATTCTTTATGCTTACTATTTACACAGACTCCAATACAATATATAACCACTAATATATCCAATTCCGTATGTGAAAAAATTATAAAAAAGTTGATATTATGAAAATACGTACCAAGACCAATCTAACAAGACCTTACATGATTACATGATAACGTGATAAAATAATTCTCCAACTCGTACTTTCTCATTAATTCAACTCCGTGTATATATATATATATATATATATATATATATATATATATATATATATATATATATATATATATATATATATATATATATATATATATATATATATATATATATATATATATATATATATATATATATATATATATATATATATATATATATTACATGGGAAGGCTAATTACGTAACTCTATCTCATCATATTACAATATTAACAAATATACTCCGTATACTTATCGTAACATCCCCCCTCAAGGTGAAGCATGAAGATCTCGAATGCCCATCTTGTTTAGAAAAAACTCAAATTGTGCCTTCCCCAGCGCTTTGGTGAAAATATCCGCTAACTGCACCTTCGTTGATACATATGAGGGACAGATGATCCCTTCCTTGATCGCGTCACGAATAAAATGACAATCTGACTCAATGTGCTTCGTCCGTACATGAAACACAGGACTCTGGGCAATGTGTAAAGCCGACTGACTATCACAAAACATGTTCATACCTTGCTTAAGCTCAACTCCCAAATCTCGTAGTAGTTGTTGCAACCACTTTAACTCACACGTCAGTGCCGCCATCGAACGATACTCTGCCTTCTGCAGAGGAACGGGAAACAATATGTTGTTTCTTGGTCTTCCAATACAGTGGGGATAGACCAAGCAACACAAACCAACCAGTCAACGAACGACGCGTCAACGGGAAACTTGCCCAATCCGAATCACACCAACCTTCCAACTGTAATGTACTGTCGGAACGTAAGAGAATCCCTTGACCCGGACACTTTTTCAGATAACGAACCACCCTTAATGCGGCCTCCCAATATAATGCTCCTCTCGCGGTGCTTGCATAAATTGCGACAAAATGTGAACGGAGTACGCCAAGTCCGGCCTTGTGACTGCCAAATAAATCAAGCGCCCAATCAAGCGCCTATACTTCTCTCCGTCTGCCAACACCGGTCCTTCAGCCAAGGCCAATTTGTGATTCTGCTCCATCGGAAAATATGCGGGCTTCGCTCCCAACAACCCCGTTTCTGAAATAATATCCAATGCATATTTTCTCTGACAGACATAAAATCCATGACTATTCCGAGCCACCTCAAGCCTTAGAAAATATTTCAGAGCACCTAGATTCTTCATATTAAAACATTGACTCAAGTAAGCCTTAAAACTCTCCAAAGCCAACGTATTATTTCCTGCAATAATCATATTGTCGACATAAATAAGCACACTCAATTGCAACGCACCTATGGTGAGGGTAAACAAAGAATAATCGGAAAGTGATTGCTTAAACCCGTATGTCTTCAGAGCCGTAGACAATTTCTCAAACCAACATCTCGGAGCCTGTTTAAGCCCGTGCAACGACTTTCTCATTCTACAGACCTTATCTGAGGCATTTTTCTGAAAGCCAGGAGGGATCTTCATATAAATTTCTTCCTCTAAATCTCCATGCAAGAAAGCATTATGAACATCCATCTGGTGCACCTCCCAATTCTTAACAGCCGCGACAACCAAAAAAGTACGGACCGTCGCCATTTTTGCTACCGGGGCAAACGGTTTATTATAATCTAGCCCTTCCTCCTGATGATTTCCCATACAGACTAGGCGTGCTTTTAAACGAAGTAAATTTCCGTCCTCATCACGCTTTTATGTATACACCCATTTGCTTCCAATTGCTTTCTTCCCTTCCGGTAAACTTTCTAATGTTCAAGTTCCCTGTTCTTCAAGAGCATCAATCTCAGCTGCCATTGCTTTTCGCCAACCCTCATGTTGCATAGCCTGTTTGAATGTTTTTGGAGCTTTTTCTTCCTGCAACGCTGCAATAAAATTTATGTGTTTCGACGAAAAACACTCATAATTAACAAAATATGTGATAGGATAAGGAGTACCTGAAGAGGATGTTGTCGTGGGTGAAGTTTCAGAAGTGCTATATTTTTTTCGTATTGTATGGAGCACACAATCCCGCAATTTTGTAGACGGAAACTTCTCACGTCTCCCTCTCCCCAACTCCGTATCTCCATCCCTCCTATCACGTGTGCTATCCACTGAAGGAAATAATGCCCTTGGTCCAAGTATGCATTCAATGTTAAGTCTAATAAATGCGGTTCAGTATTAATTAACAAGTTAATAATTCAGTGAGATCAAGTGAGCTGAATGCCTGACTAGAGGCCGCTTCAGTTCAAGTGGAATTAATTATATTAATCCACAGCTTACTCTTGACTGAACCCGTAGGGTCACACAAATAGTACGTAAACGGATCAAGTATTTAATGGCATTAAATACTCCATCTATGGATATTCGGAATCGACGGATCTTGGTTTCAGTGGGAGCTGAGATCGTCACAGGCAAGAAATGAATACTCCGGAAACGATGATATTGCCGGAAACGGAAATATGGATCGTATCGGAAATATAAATATTATCCAAGTCGTAGATGTTGCCGGAAACGGAAACATGGTACGTATCGGAAAATATTATCGGAAATGGAAATATTGCCGGAAATATTGCCGGAAACAGAAATATTGTCAGAATCGGAAATATTACCGGAATCGGAATAATTCCGGAAACGGAAATATTAAATATTTGTTCGAAACAGAAATTGATTCCGGAATCGGAAATATTAAATATTGTTCGTATCGGAAATGAATTCCGGAATCGGGAATTTAATCGGAAGCGTATCGTACGAATAAACATCGGACGAGCTTGCTAGACGCAAGGCCTAGCACGAAGCTAGGCCCAACGCCTAGCAAAGCCCGCGCGCGACCAAAGCAAGCAAAGCCCAAACGCGAGAGCAAGGCCAACAGGCGCGCGCCCCTCGTGGGCTGCGAGCACTTGCTGGGGCTGGGCTCAGTGCGCGCGCGCGCATGGCGCCCCTCGTGGGCTGCTGCGCCTGCGTGTGTGTTTGTGCTTGCGTACGAAACCTTGATCGGTTAGGATTCGTATAAAATTGATTTCCTAAGTCTACTAGATAAATTAAGTGATTGAATTTTAGATTAATTCAGATTCACTAAATCGTTTCCTAGTAGGATTCTAATATCCGATACCCATGCCCTATAAATAGGTGATCAATGCTCACAATTTAGATCGAGTATTCAAGTATTCAAAGTGATTTTTGAGAGCAAAAATTCAGTCATACAATTGCTTATATGTGCCGAAAATTCTAAGTACCTTAAGGGCGATCCTAGTTGGTCAAGCTTAAGGCGGATCCGGACGTGCTGTGGACTGTCTACGGAGGGACGACACTTGGAGTCCTAAAGACTTGTTCTTGTTCGGTTCGGGCGCAGCTAGGGAAGACACGCAACAAAGTGTATGCATCTAAACTATGCTAAATGATTATGTGTAAATAATATGCTTTCCTGGCTTTATGGTTTTTCCGCATGATTTATGAATTATCATATGTATCATAACCTAACATCCACAACACCTCCAATGTGTTGTTGCACATCACCAGAAAGAACCTGCTGATATTGCCTAGTAGGTACAGCAAGTACAGCAGCTGTAGCTTCGCCCTCCACAGAAGCAGTCTGTTGCTGAGACGCAAGATGGCTGGGTTCAACTGGGCGCGCCTCGCCCTGCGCCTCCAGCAGCGCTTCACTTCGCCCCTGCAGCGCCCCACTGCGCCCCAGCAGCGCCTCGCCTCGCGCCTCCTGCATTCCATCGCTCTGCGCCCCATTCCTCGCAGAGCTCTCTGCAGTCACTGCAGTTTCTGCATTCACTGCAGCCTGCACAACAACACCCTCTTCCTGACCAGCAACATACCTGCTCCCAACCCCTTGTGAGCAAGACCTTGCTGTCCCCAAAGAAGCATACCTGCCCTCACACTCATCCACATTCCAGTGATCAAAACCACCCACAATCTCACATTCATGTGCAACGCAATCCTCACCAGCATGCCTCAACGACTCACTTGACACACTTGCATACGGAAACATTCGTTCGTGAAATTTTACATCACAAGAAACAAAAAACTCATGAGTCTCCAAGTCATACAGTTGCCACCCTTTTTGACCAAATGGGTAACCAAGAAACACGCATTTCCTACTCCATGACTCAAACTTGTCTCCCTTACTACGTTGATTATATGCATAGCACAAACAACCAAACACCCTTATAGACACATATGACGGAGGTTTACCAAACAACATCTCATAAGGTGTTTGATAGAGCGTCGCCAACCTATCAAATAATAACCTAACTCGGTCTTCCTAACTAAGTAGAAAGGGTAAGAAAGGGTCGAACCCAAGAGAGGCTATGAATCAACCACCAAATGCTATCGAATATAAAAGCTAAGTCAAGTCGGGGGTGTTTTGATTTGTTAAGAGTTCTACACTAATTAGGACAAACTAAGATAATTTAAGGATGAAAATTCAATTAAGAGAGACTAAGGTACGGGCAACACCACTCAATTTAATCATGAACGGTTAAAAAACATGAGGATTAGAAGCAATGTTAGGAAATAAATTAGTGGATAGTCATCTAAGGCACCTAACTACTCTATCGAGCTAGAAAGGATAACTTGATCATGAGCTACAACCTATTTTCATGGTGCAAAACATGAATTCAAGCAATAAAACGTAAGTTACGATGAAAATATAATCCCATAGACTTGGAAGCCCTATTTTCATGGTCTTTTAGTCTAGCAATCAAAAGGGAGCCTACCACTCAATTTCATCTTTCGATCCTTGGTTGAGGAGACTAGAAATAAGTCTAAATGATGATCAAACATGAATACTAGCTATAAAACCCTATCAATCAACTAATAAACATCCCACAATCACTAAAATCCCACATGCATAAATCAATTGTTCATGACTCAAAAGAGGGATTCACCCGAACCCTAGAAATTTACTACTCACAATCCATGGAAATCAAACCAACAACAACAATAATCGAGTAATACATGATAATAAGTTGATAAAGATTAATGGAAATCAATAAGTAAGAACAAGAATTGAATAATACCACTACTTGATTAATTGAAATAAAAAGTAGAGAAGTTTAGAGTTTACAATGAAGCTTCAATGGAGGAAATTGCTGAAAATGTGAATTACAATCTTGATTCTTGATCTTGAAGTAGAAGATTAATCTATGTAAGCAAGTAAATTAAACCAACTAAGTATTTTTCTAGAGAGAGAATCTGAAAATCTGAGAGAATGTCTCTGAAGTTCTGAGCCAAAAACGATAGATATCCCCTTAACATTGGGGAATCCGTCAAAATAAAAACATCGCAGACCACGCCGTCCCGGGCGGGATGGCTTGTCCCGGGCGGGACGAGAGAGCTGGGAAAAAATAACAAAGAGTTCCAGTAGCAAAATCCCACCCGGGGTAAAATTCGTCGCGGGCGGGATGGCTTGTCCCGGGCGGGATGGTCCTTGTCGCGGGCGGGATGAGTCTTCTCGCGGAAAATCGAACATAGCCTGCTTCAAATGGCCATAACTTCTTCGTTACTCGTCCAAATAAGTCGTGTGACCACTCCTTGGAAAGCTCTTGGAATAAGATTTCATCTCCAACTAGAATCACAAGAAAATATTAAGTAGAAAAAAAGTTATGCTCGTTTTAGTATGGCAGTGGTGCACAAGTTCGACTCCTTGGCTTTTCCGGTTTCTCCGGCTCTTTTCTTGGCTCTTTGGCTCATCAAAATGCTCGTGGATCACCAAATACCTACACAAAGGGAAAGGAAACAAGGGACACAAAGAAAAACAAAGAAGAAAAATGCCTAAAAACTATAAAAACTAGTGAAGCTAAGAAAAGTAAGAAAATTGGAAAAAGTAAGGAAAAAGAGATAAAAACCTACTAAACTAACACTAAAGTCCACCTAAAAACACCATCCTTAGTGGGTTAAAAACCCAATTATCAGCGTTTTATTTTTAAGAAGAGGTGTAGGGGTTCGATTAATCAAGAAACATGCAGTAAGAATACATTCGCCCCAAAATTTCTTAGGCAAATTTCCTTGGAATCGCAATGCTCTACCCACATTCAGAATATGTTGATGTTTCCTCTCCACTCTCCCATTTTTTTGAGGTGTCCCAACACACGACGACTCAAACAATACACCATGCTTAAAAAAATAGCCTTGCAAGCAATTAAATTCTGTACCATTATCACTCCGAACAACTTTGGTGTTTTGATTAAATTGACACTTGATCATAGCAATAAAATTAAGAAACATGGACTCAACTTCGGTTTTATTGCTAAGTAAATAAATCCACACACCTCTTGAAAAATCATCAACAATGGTAAGAAAATATTTTGCACCACAAGAAGAAGGTGTCTTGTAAGGACCCCATAAATCAATATGCACTAATTCAAAAATTCTACTAGCTTGACTATCACTAATCGGAAAGCTCTCTCTACATTGTTTTGCACGCGGACATACATCACAAATGTTATTTTGCTTCCTAGCAGTACTACTCACAGGAGGGAGTAACCTCAACACTTTCTCCGAAGGATGCCCCATACGTTGATGCCATAAGTCAACTACGCAATCCACCGCTAGCACCCTCACTTGCGGAACCCCACGAAAAAAAATATAGTCCTTCTCTTCGATCACCCACGCCAATCACCATCCTCGTCGAATGGTCCTGAATAACATACATTTTGTTAGTAAATTGAGCAGAGCAGTTTAATTCGTCACTTAATTAATTAAGTTACAGAAATTAAATTGCAATTTAATTTTGGTACAAACAAAACATTATCCAGTACTAAACCACCCTCCAATGTTATTGAACCGTATTGATTAGAATTCGCCGTTTGGCCATCCTGTAACACCACCGGAACCGATGTGTTGACATTACTCAAACTTGCAAAATCACCCGTCACATGATTAGAGGCTCATGTGTCAATAATCCATTGTAAAGCGACATTACCTTGTAATTTATGCGTAGGTTTATTTAATATGTCCATGATCTGTTGAACTTGATTGTCTGACACACCAGATAAGCCTTGCGTAGCTGCTGCCCCATTTGCTCCAGACGAGCCAACCACGCCTCCTGCTGCACTCACATTGGCCACCCGAGTTATTGTCAACGAGCCACTACTCCGTCCGCCTCTACCTCCTCTATGTCCAACAGTCTTGCCGCCCCTGCCTGGCCCCCTGCCCCCTCGTTTTTTCTCATCCCACCAGTCGGGAAACCCAATGAGTTGATAACAACTCTCTTCCTCATGGCCCTCCCGATTGCAATGATTACAGAACTTTTCAGCAGTATCACCAGACCTCGGACGCGACTTCGTCTCCACCTTGAAAGCCATGACACCCTCCTTAGCTTTACCCCCCTTGGCACGCAGACTTTCTGTGTTAACAACAGACTGATATGCTTCATCTACAGAGGGTAATGGAGTCTGTGCTAGCAACTGCGCACGTATAGCTTCATAATGGTCGTCTAGACCAATCAAAAAATAGTGTAGATGATCTTCCTCCCTTATATCTCCCACCTGCTTGGCTATATTACATGAACATCCTGTACAAGTGCATCTAGGTACTCTAGCATATTGAACAAACTCTTTCCATATCTTGGATAAGCGACCAAAATAGATTGTAACACTATCCGAAACTGACTGCTTGCAGTCACTCAAGGCCAATTTAATATGGCAGACTCGTGTACCGCTAACTACACAGTACCCTGTTTCTCAAATGAGTCCATAGTTCGCCAGCAATGTCAAAATCTTCTACCGTTGATCGCAAACTTTCATCAATAGTAATAGTGATCCACGACACTAGCATCGAATTCACAGCGACCCAATGTCTCATCTTGGTCGCATCCGTCTTAGGCTCCTGAATGGAACCATCAAGAAAGCCGTATTTGAATTTAGAGATCATCGATCGCCGCACGGCCTCAGCCCATTCATCGTAATTGGAAGTCCCACGGAGTTTGACGGGCGTAATCACCACCCCGGGTCCATCACTAGAGCCAAGATAATAGTCTAGATCAACCTCCTCTCCGTCTTTTCCCATAATAATGGAAGAACGCACAAACTCACGCTCAAAGGAAGATGGATATACCTCATAATCTCGCTGTTCTCAATGACTGCGGAAGAGAAAAAAAACTAGGTTTAACCTAGGCTCATGATACCATGATAAAATAATTCTCCAACTCGTACTTTCTCATTAATTCAACTCCGTATATATATTACATGGGAAGGCTAATTATGTAACTCTATCTCATCATATTACAATAGTAACAAATATACTCCGTATACTAATCGTAACATAACGTTTTGTGATGTAGGTAGTACATAATAATGAGAATTTAGGGTCAAAATTTTAATGATTTGGACACATAACGGAGGAAATATAAGTGTTTTAGCTCATTACTCGTTGTTGACCCTGATTTTGGTTGATGACAAATAGCAAACTTCATGATTTAAGTTTCTGGTGTGTCTACAAGTAAAGTGTTTCTGTTCCAGAGAGGAACTTGAGATGGTTGCTGATGTTCCTGAGGTGGAATGCGCAAAGCTAGGAACTCCAAGCTAACACACAACAGAGGAACAACAAAGCAAAGAAGGATGAAGTTTTCATGTGATGAGTTCCTCTGTTTCTTTAGAGGAACTCACCTGTTCCAGAGAAGGAACCATTGCAGCTGCTGAGTTGTAGCTCCAGTAAAAGAGCAAAACACGAACCTAGGTAGTTAAATACTCTTAGAATTTCTGTGTAAAATAATAATAGCTATTAAGATACATTGTGGAACTAGGATGTTTAATTAAATATTTATTAAGATTTTATCAAATTATTTAACAGCAAGTTTTAAGAAAAAATTACATAAATAAAGTGTCGTTTTATTTTCTTTAATAAAATCTGTTTTTATCCCTCTTGTTAAAACAGTTTTATTTTCCCTAAAACTTCTCCTAAATATCTGATTTAATTTCAATAAATATTTTCACAAATCTTTTAGTGGTTGACAAAGTCTAAACCACGATTTTCTCTAAAAACCGTTTTAAGAGAAGTGGTCTTCCCTTGATCCACAAGTCATGGATCGTGGAGACCAAGTATGTAGGAGTGTGGGCAGTTGAGATTTGAAGGGAACTAACCCTAAGGATTATCTCTATATAAAGAGTCGTTTTCCTTCTGGTAAAATCACACAAATATTCTATCTACTTTCTTATCTATCAAAACGCTTTCAACAGAGTTTATTAAGTTGATTTGTGTCCTAGCAATATTCAAGTTCCTAAGTTCCACAAATATCAAAAGAGATTTATTATTAACTAGAGTTTTCAAAACAAATTGTAATCTGAGTGAGTAGAGATTGAGTAATCTTGTAAAGGCTTTTGAGTTAAAGTCGAGAAAGAGAGAAAAAGAATAGAGAGTAATCAGAGTAGATTACTGTGAGATACTTGAGTTTGAGTGGAACTCAAGTTGTTATATTATTGTAATCGAGGAATTATTTTAATATAAAAGGGTTTTGAGGTTTTCTCTTCTTGATTAGTGTCAAGAAGTTTCCTCAAATTGAGCAACATTCGTTTCTGTCTTTTTCAGTTCCTTATATTACCTTAAAAGCAAAGGAACTCACTCTAGTTTCGAATACAATTCACCCCCCCCCCCCTCTTGTGCGTGTTCCTATTAGACTATCAATTGGTATCAGAGCCAGTACTCAATAAAAACACAGGAAACCCTGTTTGAGTCTAGTTCCTGATAGTATGAATACACAAGAGAAACTGGAAGAAGGCTACTCCACGCAAAGGCCACCTATGTTCAACGGCAAATTCTACTCATACTGGAAGAACAGAATGGAGATATTCATCAAAGCAGAAAATTACCAAGTATGGCGTGTGATTGAAGTTGGAGACTTCGAGGTAACAAAAACCAATGCAGAAAACGAGGTAGTTCCTAAACCAATGTCTGAATTCTCTAAAGAAGATTTTGATAAATATGAGATGAATGCTATGGCAGTTAAAATCTTGCATTGTGGACTTGGACCCCATGAACACAATAGGGTCATGGGGTGCAAGAACGCTAAACAAATTTGGGAATTACTACAAGTAACCCACTAAGGAACTAACGAAGTTAAACGTTCCAAAATTGATCTGTTAATGTCTAAATATGAGAGATTTGAAATGCTTCCAAAAGAAACTATTCAAGAGATGTTTACTCGTTTTACTAACATAACAAATGAATTAGTTTCCCTTGGTAGAATCATTCCCACAGATGAACAAGTGAGAAAAATCCTAAGGAGCATGCCTTAAGATGATCGTTGGAGAACAAAGGTCACAACACTGTTTGAGACCAAGGATTTCACAAAATTCAACATTGAACAACTTGCTGGTTCCTTGATGACTCATGAACTGCACCTTGGAGCTGCTGTTCCTGAGAGCTCCAGAAACCGAGGGCTTGCTCTAAAAGCTGAGGAACTCGATGATTCTGAACCAGATGAAGAGGAGGCTGCTATGCTGGTCAGAAGAATGAGAAAACTCTACAGGAACTTCAAACCTGGCAACCAGAAAGGAAGGAACTTTGCAAGGAAAACTGTCAGTTCCAAAACTGAGCAAGGTTGCTTCAAATGTGGAGAAACTGATCACCAAATTCGTGAGTGCCCTCAGTGGGAAAACGACAAAAGAAAAGGAAAGGAACAGGTCAAGGAACGCTACAATAAATCCACCTTCAACAAGCCTAACTTCAAAAAGGCTATGATAGCTGCATGGGGCGAAGAAACTGATTCAGAAGATGATGAGGAACAACCAAATGAAGAAACTGCAAATCTTTGCCTTATGGCAAGAACAGAAGGAACTGAACAAGTTCCATCAGAAGAAGTAAGTTCCTCCACTCTTCAGTGTCTCTCAAAGTCAAAACTAATTGAACTATTGCTAGAAACTCTAGATGATTATAAAAAGCTAAGTATTTTAAAAGCACAAAGTGATAGAGCCTTGGAACTCAGTAAAGATCACATAAATTACTTGAACAACATTAGATCTGATGTTCAAGGCAGGTTCTTTGAGTTGCTAGATAGAAATACCTCCATTAATGAGTCTTTTGAGAAAATTAGAAATGAGAACATACTTCTACAAGTGCAACTCAGTCAATATAAGATGTTTAACCTAAGTTTAGATCCCACAAAGTCCCTGGAGATTAACATGGGAGTGTTCAACATCGACTTAGAAAGGTTGAACAAAGATCTGATAAACACAAAGGAACAGAAAGAGAAACTAGAGAGGGAATTGGCCATGGCTAGGGCACAGAAACATCCACCTAAAGTTCCCCCCAAGTGGATTGAGAATTCTCAATCCAAGAGAACAGAAGGTCTAGGTTACAATCACAAAACCAGTCATAAGAAAAAGTATGTGGAACTCCCTAGTGTAAAAGTCTGTTTCTCGCGTGGCAGTGGAAATCATGTAAGCACCGAATGCTCTAAAATGAAGGAACTAGATCAAAGAAACATAGATTATGTAAAGAAAAAGTGGGTTAAGAAGTCAGACATTGTAGTTGAAAAGGAACTCGAGGAAACCCGAGTTCCTGTAACTAATCCTTGATTTCTTTACAGGTTCTAGTGAAGAGGAACAACTCGTGGTATCTCGACAGCGGGTGTTCCAAACACATGACAGGAGACAAATCAAAATTCCTCTCACTAGAAGCCTACAATGGAGGAACTGTGACCTTTGGAGACAACATGAAAGGAGAAATTGTCGGAATTGGAAAAGTCGGAAGGTCAAGTTACTATTCAATTGAAAATGTATTTTTAGTCGAGGGTTTAATGCACAGTCTACTAAGTATTTCACAATTTTGTGACAAAGGAAACTCTGTAAGTTTTACTTCTGAAAATTGTCAAATCATTAATAATCACACTGGGAAGGTTATCTTGGAAGGAACTCGTAAAGGGAACACATATTCTGTGGATCTCAATACAGTTCCCAGGAACAATTTAACCTGCCTCAGTGCCTTTGAAGAAGATTCCCTACTATGGCACCGGAGGTTTGGACTTACTAGTTTCTCACTGCTTGACAAACTAAGATCAAAGGAACTAGTTCGAGGACTCCCCTCAATCAAGTTTCTAAATGATAAAGTGTGTGATGCATGTGCAAAAGGCAAGCATGTCCGAAGTTCCTTTAAGCCTAAGAAATTGGTAAGCACCACAAAACCTTTGGAACTCATCCATATGGACTTGTGTGGCCCAATGAGGATTCAAAGCAGAAGTGGGAAGAAATATGTTTTGGTTATTGTTGATGATTACTCCCGTTTTACTTGGGTCATATTTCTAACAAGCAAAGACGAAACGTTTGATGAGTTTGTTGCATTTTCAAAGAAAATCCAGAAAACTACAGGTCATCAACTGATCCACATTAGATCTGATCATGGAACAGAATTTGAAAACTACAAATTCGATGAATACTGCAAGGAACAAGGTATGGACCATAATTTCTCAGCTCCCAGAACTCCACAACAAAATGGAGTTGTTGAGAGGAAAAATAGAACCTTAGAAGACATGGCAAGAACCATGTTAATAGCCAGTTCCTTACCTAGGAACTTCTGGGCTGAAGCAGTTAACACAGCTTGTTATATTATAAATAGAGTTATGATTCGAGCTATCCTAAACAAAACTCCCTATGAGCTACTAAAAGGTACAAAACCCAACATCTCTTATTTTAGAGCTTTTGGTTGTAAATGCTTTGTTCACAACAATGGCAAAAGAAACTTGGGAAAGTTTGATGAAAGAAGCGATGAAGCAGTGTTCCTAGGTTATGCCTTAAATAGCAAAGCCTACAGAGTATATAATAAAAGGACAATGTGTGTAGAAGAAAGTGTTCACATAATTTTTGATGAATCTAACAAATTTGATGCAGCACAGGAACAAGAAAGTTTCGAAATTGGTTTGTCCCGTATCTCAGATAATGATGAAGAGGTTCACCCAATCAAACAAACAGCTAAAGAAACAGTTCAACAGAATCAACAAGTTCCAATTCAAGAGGAACAACCAGAAGGTCCAGTTCCAGAAGAACCAGAAACAGCATCTGAACCCGAGGAACTCTATGGCTCACAACAAGGAACTGAGATCACAGAAGGAACAGAAGGAGCTACTACAACACCAGTTGCACAATTTCAACCCAAACCTTGGAAGCATCAGAGTTCCCATCCAATAGAACTCATTATGAGTGATATTAGAAAAGGAACTCAGACGAGATCCCAACTAAGGAACTTCTGTGCAACTCATGCATTCCTCTCCATGATTGAACCAAGGAACCACAATGAAGCCTTGGAAGATGCTGACTGGATAATTGCTATGCAAGAAGAGCTGAATGAATTCAAAAGAAACAAGGTATGGCACATGGAACCCAAGCCAAAACATCAAAAGGTGATAGGACTGAAATGGGTGTTCCGGAACAAAAAGGATGAACATGCAACAATCATAAGGAACAAGGCAAGGTTAGTTGTTAAAGGTTATAATCAACAAGAAGGTATTGACTTCGAAGAAACCTTTGCTCCTGTTGCTAGACTAGAAGCCATTAGAATTTCAATTGCCTTTGCTGCATTTATGGGTTTTAAATTTTATCAAATGGATGTTAAGTGTGCCTTTTTAAATGGGTTCCTAGAAGAAGATGTATATGTGGAACAACCCCCTGGATTTGAAAATCCCGAATTTCCAAACCACATATACAAATTAGACAAAGCACTCTATGGACTAAAACAAGCTCCTAGGTCTTGGTATGAAAGACTTTCAAAGTTCCTTTTAGAAAATAATGTTAAAAGAGGTAGAATAGATAAAACTTTGTTTCTAAAATCAAAAGGAACTGACTTATTAGTTGTTCAAATTTATGTAGATGATATATTATTTGGGGCAACTAATGAAAATCTGTGCAAGGAATTTATAAATCTAATGAGCAGTGAATTTGAAATGAGCATGATGGGGGAACTCAACTTTTTCCTTGGTCTACAAATCAAACAAACAGAAGAAGGAATCATGATCCACCAGCAAAAATATGTGAAGGAACTCCTAAAGAAATATGAGCTAGATTCTGCAAAAGTAAATCACACTCCCATGGGAACTGCCACCAGATTAGACACAGATCCTAATGGGAAAAGTGTAAATCAAACGAAGTATAGAGGTATGATTGGATCACTCTTATAATTAACTGCTAGTAGACCTGACATTTCTTTTAGTGTAGGACTATGTGCAAGATTCCAATCCAATCCAAAGGAGTCTCACTTAACTGCTGTAAAAAGAATACTTAGATATCTCAAAGGAACTGATGATCTGTGCCTATTCTATCCAAGAAGTGGATCATTCGAGCTAAAAGGATATGCTGATGCTGATTATGCAGGTGACCTAGTAAATAGAAAAAGCACATCAGGTATGGTACAGTTCCTAGGTCCATGCATGGTTTCTTGGGGTTCCAAGAAACAGAACACTGTTGCTCTATCCACAGCTGAAGCTGAGTATGCAGCTGCTGCAGCTTGTTGCTCACAAATTCTATGGATAAAACAACAGTTAAGAGATTTTGGTATTATCTATGATTGTGTTCCTATATTTTGTGATAACACTAGCGCTATCTGTATTTCAAAAGATCCGGTTCATCATTCCCGGGTCAAACACATTCACATTAGACACCACTTCCTTAAAGACAATGTTGAGAAAGGTTTAATTAAATTAGATTTTTGTCAAACTGATTATCAAATTGCTGATATTTTGACTAAGCCCTTAAACAGGGAGAAACATGAGAAAATGAGGATGGAACTCGGAATGATCAAAATAAGATAAATGCAAAAGTGAAGTTCCTCTAAAGACGAAGACAACAACAATGGTGTATGATACTGATTATTTCAAACACAATTTTCGTGTGCAAACACAGTTGAAGCTTACCATCGTAAAAGATCGACTCACTCAACACTTAAGCCAGGTAAGCAACTCCCTAATAAATCAGTAAATATTAGAAAATTAACCAAGCAATTTTTATTAATTTTTTAAATTAAAAGTTGTTACGATTTTAAATAAACAAAATCCTATTTTTTCGTTCCAAAACAAATCAGCAATATAAAAGAAACTCTTCACCTTCCATCCATTCCCCTTTCTCAAATTCCTTCATCTTCCACACGGTTTTTCCCACTTAACCTCTTAAATTCCCTACACCTATAAAACGCCTAAAACCATGAGCACCTCAAATCACACCATCAAACTTCTCCAACTCAAAAGAAAAAGAAACCCTAACTCTCCGATTCCGATGGAAACCTCACCCGCTCAATCACCAACCAAATCACCATCACCACTCCAAATTCAACCACCCCCTGTACTCGCTCTCACCTACGGCGAGTGGACCGACCAACCAATGGAAACCCAGAGTCCCACTCCACCACCTGGCCGTCGATCCTCCTCAAGAACCAAGAGGCAAAAAATCGACAAGTCTGAGGAACAGGAGGCTGAAACTCAGGGGGAAACAGAGAAGCCAGAGGAACTGGCAAAGGGTCTCACTGGTGGATTTGCGATCAATTATGTATGGTGCAAATCGGAAAAATTGGAACAGTTAGTTGGAATTCTTGATCACCAACAATGGGTAAGCCTCTTTGATACACATGCAAGACTACCAATCTATCCCTTAGCTGTTATTGAATTCTGTAAAAAATTTGAGTGCAAAGATGGGGTTGTTTCGAGTATAGTCAATAGAACTCCAATCTCTTTTGATGCAAATTATCTGTCAAATCTGTTTGGTGTGCCCAATGAGGGTTTTGAGGAATATGTGAAAAAGAAAACCACCATAACAATCAATGAAGTTGATAGCAATCAAATTGTAGCTAACATAGGGGGAAATCTCAAAGAATCGTCCATCACAAACCACAATCTTCTTTCACCTCTACATAAATTACTTTTCAATCTTGTGTGGAGAGGGGTAGTTCCTAGGATTCAAAAACGAGATGATGTCACTTTCTATGATGCATGCTTAATCTATTGTCTCGAATTTGATATCCCAATTAATTTTCCGGCCATCATAATCAAACACCTAGCCCATTGTATTTCTGGAAAATTCAAAATAGGGTATGGTTCCTTACTCACTGCCATATTCAATAATTTCGCAGTTGATTTAGGTTCTTATGCTTCTCTTCCCTTAACCCCTGCTCAAATTATCCAAGAGAAATTCCTTAAAAATCTGAAGTTGGTTGTGGTGGACAAGGTGCTGTGTTTCCAGGGTAAAAAGGAGAATGAGTATGAAGTTCCTATTTTGGAAGAAACTGTGTGTTTGAAAACTAGGAGTGTTCCTAAGAGAGGTCACAGGAAAAGCATGAGAATTGCCACTAGACCTCGCAAAGTTCATGCTCCTCCTGTCTATATGGATATCACCTGTGAGGAGGAAGAAGAGGAAGAGGACACAGGAACTACACCAGTTCCACAGGAGAAAAAGGAACTACCAAAGGTTCTTAGGACAAAATCACCAGTTCCTAAGAAGCCTGCGTCTGTTTCTTTCCCCAAAGGAACTGGAACCATTCCTGCTCCTCAGGCTGTTTCTGCTAAGGTTCCAGGTGGATTTGCTGGTTTTGCTGGTTCCTCTGGGTTTGGAACACCACCTATCTCTGCTGCAAGATTTCAGGAGCTCCAGGATTCAGTGATGCGCTTAAATGCACTACAGGAGGGATCTAATCTTCGAGTTCAACAGATGCAGACTCAATTGAATGCCTTGGTAAATTCAGTTCAAACACTCCAAACCAACCTCATACAATATGCTGATCAAGCCAACACTACTCGCACTGAGATTCTGCAGAAAATCAACAACCTTGAATCCTTTGAGGAAGTTGTGGTGGAAGAAACAGCTGCCTCAGATTCTCCTAACCAAGCCTAAACAACCCTTCATATCTTTTATATTAAATGCTGTTATGGAACAATTTTTTTTGGTTTTGTATAACTAAACAATGGGAATCCTCCCTTTTTGCTTAAATTTTTCAAACTTGCTTGGTTGAAAATCTACATATTGCTGTTTATATGGTTGTTGCTTCTCGGATTATTATGTTGTGTAAGCAGGTACAATACTTTGAGACTAGCTTGACTTGCCAAACGTTGATCGTAGGGCACTGTGTTTGGAATATATGTATCTGCATTGCTCTTTTTGTTAATGTCAACAGGGGGAAGATCACTGAGCAAACTTCTTAAGGAGATCAAACTTGGTTTGACACTCGGATTCTTCATGTACTATCTACTGTAAGGGTAACTGTAAGGGTAAAATTTTATTTTATTTTATTTTTATTCTTTTTGTTACTATCCACACTTCATCAACTCTATGTGATTTAATCTCTTATGGTAAAAAGTTTGCGGATGTTGTCATCACCAAAAAGGGGGAATATTATTGACCCTGATTTTGGTTGATGACAAATAGCAAACTTCCTGATTTAAGTTTCTGGTGTGTCTACAAGTAAAGTGTTTCTGTTCCAGAGAGGAACTTGAGATGGTTGCTGATGTTCCTGAGGTGGAATGTGCAAAGCTAGGAACTCCAAGCTAACACACAACAGAGGAACAACAAAGCAAAGAAGGATGAAGTTTTCATGTGATGAGTTCCTCTGTTTCTTTAGAGGAACTCACCTGTTCCAGAGAAGGAACCATTGCAGCTGCTGAGTTGTAGCTCCAGTAAAAAAGCAAAACACGAACCTAGGTAGTTAAATACTCTTAGAATTTCTGTGTAAAATAATAATAGCTATTAAGATACATTGTGGAACTAGGATGTTTAATTAAATATTTATTAAGATTTTATCAAATTATTTAACAGCAAGTTTTAAGAAAAAGTTACATAAATAAAGTGTCGTTTTATTTTCTTTAATAAAATCTGTTTTTATCCCTCTTGTTAAAACAGTTTTATTTTCCCTAAAACTTCTCCTAAATATCTGATTTAATTTCAATAAATATTTTCACAAATCTTTTAGTGGTTGACAAAGTCTAAACCACGATTTTCTCTAAAAACCGTTTTAAGAGAAGTGGTCTTCCCTTGATCCACAAGTCATGGATCGTGGAGACCAAGTATGTAGGAGTGTGGGCAGTTGAGATTTGAAGGGAACTAACCCTAAGGATTATCTCTATATAAAGAGTCGTTTTCCTTCTGGTAAAATCACACAAATATTCTATCTACTTTCTTATCTATCAAAACGCTTTCAACAGAGTTTATTAAGTTGATTTGTGTCCTAGCAATATTCAAGTTCCTAAGTTCCACAAATATCAAAAGAGCTTTATTATTAACTAGAGTTTTCAAAACAAATTGTAATCTGAGTGAGTAGAGATTGAGTAATCTTGTAAAGGCTTTTGAGTTAAAGTCGAGAAAGAGAGAAAAAGAATAGAGAGTAATCAGAGTAGATTACTGTGAGATACTTGAGTTTGAGTGGAACTCAAGTTGTTATATTATTGTAATCGAGGAATTATTTTAATATAAAAGGGTTTTGAGGTTTTCTCTTCTTGATTAGTGTCAAGAAGTTTCCTCAAATTGAGCAACATTCGTTTCTGTCTTTTTCAGTTCCTTATATTACCTTAAAAGCAAAGGAACTCACTCTAGTTTCGAATACAATTCACCCCCCCTCTTGTGCGTATTCCTATTAGACTATCACTCGTGTTGTTAAAAAACGTGCAACAATGATTTTAGTTACTTGCTTAATATTTTTTAATATTATACTTACAGGCAAATCCATATATTTTCCCAATCTTGGAGATATGATGCTCGATCTTACTATATATCAAATGAAACTCGAAACCACGTCTTTCAATTCCTAAACTAAATTAATTATCAAGTGGACCATCTAATTTAACTAAACTGGAAACCACGTCTGATTAATGAAATATAAACCGAAAATCCCTACATATATTATATATATGCATAGTTAATACAATCCCTCTAATTAATATCCTCAACTCATCAACAACAACTTCCTTTAGAATAAACCAAAAAAATGAGTAAGGTCGTAACAAAGTCTATTATGGCTGTGTTCATAGTAATGACAATAATGCTTGTCATGGCCGCCTCCGTCGCCGACTCCGCCACCGACAGCCACCCGGAAAAACCAGTTGTTCATCGGAAACTCTTTATTGGTGATATTTTTGACAGTGTTTTTGGCCGTCGTGGTGATCCACCTCCCCCTGTATACATACATAAACCGCAACCTGTACAAGTTGTTGTTGATCCGTACGGTCCCTACCAGTACGGACCGGTTAATGTTGATCTGCACAGTCACCAGGTTGTTGTTGGTCCCAACAAACCAACTGTTGTTTATGTACAACCTTGATATATAGTTACATAAGTGATGGGTAACCGTTTCAATTTCAAAATCATGATTGATTAACTGGAGTTACGTACGTTGGATGATCTTGATTGTATTTTACTTTTTTTTTTCTCGTCTTAAGTAATGATTTTATTTTCTTTGAGATTATTTTCAGTTCAGTCCGTCTTCTGTATGACAAGTCACTTGATGGTGTGACATGACGCATTTTCACAAATCTGTATTTTCGGCCCAAATAAAGCAAATATATTACGTTATACTACGTACAATTCATTGCACATAAGCACGACATCCAAGTGCAACTGGATCAGTGGTTTCATGTTTGTTGTTTTGAAATCAGGTTGCAGGTTCGATTCGGAGTAACTACGGAGTACTTTTTTCTTTTATTTTTTTCCTACATGTACTATAATGTGCCTGTGCATAAGCACGGGATATATATATATATATATATATATATATATATATATATATATATATATATATATATATATATATAGTTAAAGATATTGGTGGTCAAAGTTGTGCATTGGCAAACGTGTCCAGTCAAAACGTTGCGAGTATTCCGGGATAGAGGTAGTACTTTTTTCTTTTCTTTTTTCCTACTATAATGTGCATGTGAATAAGCACGGGATATATATACTTCGTATATAGTTAAAGATATTGGTGGTCAAAGTTGCGCATTGGCAAACGTGTCCAGTCAAAACGTTGCGAGTATTCTGGGACGGAGGGAGTACTTTTTTCTTTTCTTTTTTTCCTACTAGAACGTGCCCGTGCATAAGCACGGGATATATATATATATAAAAAAAAGTTACGAATGACTTAATTTTACTTTTTTAAAAAGGATTTTATTACGGATTTTTCACGAAATACCCCCGAGGTTTAAGTTTATTCACCAAATACCCTTGTTGTTTCAGTAATTCACCAAATACCCATGAGGTTTAATTTTCTCGCATGACTTACCCATGCCGTTAAGTGGCCGTTAGAAACTTTATTTCACCAGATACCCCTGTATTTCAAAAACTTTTATTTCACAACATACCCCTATGGTTTCTTATGTTTTCACCATGTACCCCTACGTTTTCTAATTATTTCACCAGATACCCCTGCTCACCAACGATTATTTAAAAAAAAAAATAGTCGTTGTACTATCTCCTCTATATAAAGGAGGAGCAGCAACATCACCTTGCCACACATCTTTATGTTCTTCCCACAAATGACCTAATATTCTCCCTACTTCAAAGGGGAAACTTACAAGTTAACTTATTCAGACCATATACACCCCATGCCTGACCCACCCTAATGGCCTTCTTTTGATCTCCCTATCATCCTCCCACCACCCATGAAGAGAGCTTCTGATAGACCACCTAAACTGAGAAAGATAAGTAAACATGATCCAAAGAAGGGGAAGAGAAATAACAGTGTGAAGTGTAGTAAGTGCAAGGAGGTGGGACACAATGCAAGAACATGCAGAGGTGGAGCCACTACAAAGAAAAAGAAGGTTGTTGTTGTTGCTGCTAGTTCTTCTGCTGTTGCTGGTTCTTGTGCTACTGGTGGTTTTTCTGCTGCTGGTGCTTCTAGTTCACAGTAAGGGGACCCTGGTGCTTCTGGTTCACAGCAACAAGGTAATGCACCAACTAAGGGAAACAAAAGGAAGCGTACTTGATTTTCCGATTTATGCTTAACTTTTTTGTAAATTCTCATTTAATTGCATATTGGAGCATATTTTGTAAAGCTACACTTATTGGGTATATCTCTTGCCTATGGGAGCAAGTTTTTGCAAAGCTACACTTAAAGACCGTTGTCTATATTTTGCGTGTCGGGGGCACACTTTTGTAAAGCTACTTAATTTGGAAATAAAATGTCATATTATTGATGAAATTTTGTTCTTTATTACACATCATTCACTTTCTAATTACAAATACTAGAATCAGAAACATTAGAATTCCAATTTTGATAGCTCCATGCATTAAATTCTTTTGTTGCTTGAGTTTCTTCTTCATTTGGTGAATTTCCTCATTCAAGCTTCTATTTTCTTGCATTTCTCCTTCATCTGTGCTACCTCTGTTGTTTCTGCTTGGATGTGGTTGATCAATGCTTCCCTTGCACCACTTGAAATTGTCACATAAGTCACACTAGTAATATAGTCTTTGAGGATTTTTCGTTGTTTTAGGACTTCTTATTGCAAAAAAATTCCCACATTTGTTGCATGTTAATTTTGTTTGGAACTACAACGTATGGTGATTCATACGTTCTAGAGGAAGATTGAGAATATGAGCTCATTTGTAAGAAGTGAGTTAGGAGAATATGTGTTCATTTGTGGGAAGAACATAAAGATGTGTGGTAAGGTGCTGCTGATGCTCCTCCTTATATAGAGGAGATAGTACAATGACTGTTTTTTTTAAATAGTCGTTGGTGAGCGGGGGTATCTGGTGAAATGATCAGAAAATATAGGGTTACTTGGTGAAAATATACGAAACCACAGGGGTATCTGGTGAAATAAAGTTTTTGAAATCACTACTAGAAAAAAGGGTTATAGCACCGCCCTTTTATGCAACGGTTTTATTAGCGTTGCTATATCATAGCTATTGCAACAGTTAAACAAATATACATTTGAGTAAACTTTGATTTTGCAAAAGTGTTGCAATAGAAAAACTATAGCAACGGTTGTATATTTTGATTATTCTATTGCAACAGTTTTTATGTTTTTTATTTTTTGATAAGTTATGGCAACGATTTTGGTGAAGCATACGAAATATGTTAAAAATAAAATGAATTAATTAATTAAGGTACTAAGAGTTTCAATAGACCACATTTTTTTTAGGTTTCCCTCTCTTCTCACATTTTCAATATCCTGTTTTGCTCCCCAAAACCCTTATTCCTTAAACACTATCTACAGTTCTACCTCTCTTCGTCCAATTTCTTCCTCTTCGTCGTTCCCCTTCATCCTTTCCTTCATCTTTCTTTGGAAATTTGCGTTTCTGAATTGTTGATTGGGTCTTTGAATTGGAGATAAGAGAAATTGGTGAATCGTGTTACTGAATTGGTCAGAAGAATAAGGTTATTTGTATATTTCTCTTCGATTTTCCTCATAAATTTAAGAACTTGGGCTGTTTAAATTATTAATAGATTAAAGTTGGATTTTTTTTGGTATGGTTTTAAGGTTTAATTAGGGTTTCTTAGTTAGGGAAATTCATATGATTTTGCTCGCTGGTTTTTTTCTATGCATGTACGATTTAATTACATAATTTTTTGTTGATTTCACAATATTAAACAATTTCAGGGATCGATCGGTGGGTTGTTTTGGATGAATTTAATTCTGAATTTTGTAGAATTGTGTGAACGATAATATTAAACGGATTGATATTGATTATAAGGGGTAAAGTTGAGGAAGAGAGTTGTGTGCGAGAAAGAAAGAAAATGGAGTTCAAATTTCAAACTGAAGCCCACCGCCGAAAAGAAATTAACATTTTTTTTAAAGTTATAAAATATTTCGGATATCCGATAAGGGAAAAAGCTTGATCCGTATCCGATCCGAAAATCCGATATTTTTTTTGGATATCCGATCCGAAATATCCGAAACCTTAAATTCAGATCGGATATCCAAAATTTCGGATCGGATAACGGATTTTCGGATCGGATATTTCGGATCGGATATTTTTGCACACCCCTAGGTAGAGGTACATTGTGTCACGTGACACATGACTATTTAGAAAAATAAATAAATAAATAAATAATCAAACCTACCGGGAAGCAGTAAGAGTTTAGAAACCTAAACATTTTCACGCAATCCCCTCTTCAAATCTTTGTCTCTTGAACTATCGTCGGCTGTCCCCCAACTTCCAAGTCCCAATCGTTGTCTCCTTGTCGGAGTGACCCACCACCGTTCCACCGCCGTGCGCTGGTCACCCACGGTCCACAAAGAAACAAAGTTACGAGCCACGGTCACTCAAAGAAATAGCAACGGAGCAACCATCAGGTTTTGCGCGCCTTCGTTGGCTCGTGGCCCTCGCTTCTCCGCCACCGCGCCACTGTTCGAACTCGCCGCTGCTCGCCGACTCGTCGTTCCTCGCCAACTCGTCGTTGCAGGTACAAATACTTAATTCCTTTTTTAATTAAAGTTGAACAAATTTAGATTTGTTGTTAATTTGTTTGCAGAATGGTAGCAGGGACGGAGGTACCAAATTCAGAAAATAGTTGATTTGTTGTTGATTGTTTAATTTAATTACTTGAAAAAATTCAGAAAATACTTAATTTCTTTTTGGTATATATATTGTTGAGTTGTTTTGATACTCCGTATCGTATAAGAGTTGTAGCTTGACCATTACTCATGTTCTTGGAAAATGTGCAACAATTAATGGTTTAGTTACTGGCTTAATATCTTTAATCTAATATACATATATAAAAGAGGCATATTTGCTGAAAGATTAGAGCGCCACCTAGGATTACTAATGGTTTCGGCCAATGAAAAATAAGATTTCTAATTTCTTTTTGAATTAAAAAAATCAAGTGCCACGTAGATAATAAATTAGGTGTCACGTAGATATTTTAATTAATTAATTATTAATATATACAACTCCATCGAAAATCAAACACTCTAATAATTAAAAAATAAGCGATTGCCACGTAGATAATTAATTAGGTGTCACATACATATTTTAGTTACTTAATTAATTACTAATATATACAACTCCATCTAAAATCAAACACTTTAATAATTAAAAAATAAATCTAAAATAAAATTCATCCAAATCAAACAATAATCTAAAATAAAATAAATAAATTCAATTTAAAATCAAACATTAATCCAATATTAGAGCGCCACGTAGAAAAATATAATGGCTTCGGCCAATGGAGGAATATTTGCTGAAATATTAAAGCCCCACCTAGGATTACTAATGGTTTTGGCCATGAAAAATAATATTTCTAATTTCTTTTTGAATTTAAAAAATCAAGTGATACGTAGATAATTAATTAGGTGCCACATAGATATTTTAATTAATTAATTACTAATATATACAACTCCATCGAAAATCAAACACTCTAATAATTTAAAAATAATCGATTTCCACGTAGATAATTAATTAGGTGCCACGTAGATATTTTAATTAATTAATTACTAACATATACAACTCCGTCTAAAATCAAACACTCTAATAATTAAAAAATAAATCTAAAATAAAATTCAGCCAAAATCAAACAATAATCTAAAATAAAATAAATAAAATTCAATTTAAAATCAAACATTAATCCAATATTAGAGCGACACATAGAAAAATGTAATGGTTTCGGCCAATAAAAAATAAGATTTAAAAATTAATTTTGAATTAAAAAAGTCGAGTGCCACGTAAAGAAATGATTATCTTTCACGTAAATATTTTTTATTAATTATTTATTAATATTACGCATATACAATTTCATCCAAAAACAAACACTTTCATAATAAAAAAAATCTAAAATGGAATTCAATGCAAAATCAAAAACTAATCTAATATATAAAAGTGGTATATACATAGGATTTTTATTTAAAAATAACAATTTAATAGAATTCGTGCATCGCACGGGCAAAAATCTAGTATTATATATTTACGGGCAAATCCATATATTTTCCCAATCTTGGAGATATGATGGATGCTCGATCTTACTATATATCAAATGAAATTGGAAACCACGTCTATCAATTCCATCTATAATTTAACAAATTGTCCATAAACTAAACTGGAAACCATGTCTGATTAATGATTAATTGATTATAAACTGGAAATCCTCTATATATATGCATGGCTAATACTTAATACAATCCATCTAGTATCCTCAAGTCGTCAAATCATCAACAACAACTTCCTTTAGAAGAAACCAAAAAAATGAGTAAGGTCGTCACAAAGTTAATGGATGCAGTGTTCATAGTAATGGCAATAATGCTTGTCATGGCCGCCTCCATCGTCGACTCCGCCACCGACGGCCACCCGGAAAAACCAGTTGTTCATCGGAAACTCTTTATTGGTGATATTTTTGACGGTGTTTTTGACCGTCGTAGTCATGATCCGCCTCCTCCCACTACTGTATACGTACAACTACCGCAACCTGTTTACCAACCAGGAGTTGTTGTTGATCCCTCTTACGCCTACGACGGATCAGTTGTTGTTGATCAAACTGTTGTTTATGGACAACCTTGATACATGAAGGAAATAATGCCCTTGGTCCAAGTATGCATTCTATGTTAAGTCTAATAAATGCGGTTCAGTATTAATTAACAAGTTAGTAATTCAGTGAGATCAAGTGAGCTGAATGCCTAGCTAGAGGCCGCTTTAGTTCAAGTGGAATTAATGATATTAATCCACAGCTTACTCTTGACTGAACCCGTAGGGTCACACAAATAGTACGTAAACGGATCAAGTATTTAATGGAATTAAATACTCTATCTATGGATATTCGGAATCGACGGATCTTGGTTTCAGTGGGAGCTGAGATCGTCACAAGCAAAAAATGAATACTCCGGAAACGATGATATTGTCGGAAACGGAAATATGGATCGTATCGGAAATATAAATATTATCCAAGTCGTAGATGTTACCGGAAACAGAAACATGGTACGTATCGGAAAATATTATCGGAAATGGAAATATTGCCGGAATCGGAAATATTGCCGGAAACGGAAATATTGTCAGAATCGGAAATATTATCGGAATCGGAAAATAGTTCCGAAAACGGAAATATTAAATATTTGTTCGAAACGGAAATTAATTCCGGAATCGGAAATATTAAATATTGTTCGTATCGGAAATGAATTCCGGAACCGGGAATTTAATCGGAAGCGTATCGTACGAATAAGCATCGGACGAGGCCTGCCGGACGAAGGCCCAGCACGAAGCCATGCCATCGCCCAGCAAGCCAAGCGCGCCACACAAACAGCCAAGGCCACGCCAGGCCCAGCAGGCCGTGGCAGCGCGCACAGCGCGCGCAGCAATGGGCTGCGAGCTGTGCTGCTGCTCGCGTGGGCTTGCGGCTCGCGTGGGCCGAGCAGCCGTGTGGGCTTTGCGCGTGCATGGCCTGCACGCTCGTAGGTCATGCTCGAGTAGAGTTTGTGTTCACATACGAAACCTAAATTGTATAGGATTTGTTTGATGATTAAATTCCTAATCCTAAAAGGATAAATATTAATTAATTAGAGTCCTACTAGGATTCTAGTTTAACTAATTAGTATCCTAAAAGGATTCCAGTTCCTTTTCCATACCTCTATAAATAAGGGCCTAGGGTCATTATTTGTAGGAACGATTGAAGTATTCAAAGGGTAAGTTTTTGAAATAAAATTAGCCATACACTTGAAAACACTAGCCGAAAATCCTAGCAACCTTAAGGGCGATTCTAGTTGGTCTAACTTGAGGCGGATCCGGACGTACTGTGGACTATCTATGGAGGGACGACATTTGGAGTCCTAAAGACTTGTTCTTGTTCGGTTCGGGCGCAGCTAGGGAAGGCACGCTACAACATGTATGCATCAATACTATGCTAAATGATTATGTGAATATAATATGCTTTCCTGGCTTTATGGTTTTTCCGCATGATTTATGAATTGTCATATATATCATAACCTAACAATACACACCGTAAGTGATGGATATTGGATGTTCCGGTGTTGAAGTGGATGAAACAATGGGCTTCGAATGAAGGCCCTTTCGTGTGTGTTGATGATCTTGCTAGCTCGAATGTGTCGTGTCCAAATCAACCTGCACAATAAACAAGTTACTAGCCTCGGGGGTGTTTCCGAGGAAAGCCCCTCCGATTCCTAAGTAAGAACAATGCTCGGATTCTAGAGAGAAGTTCTCTAGAAGAGTAGTCTTAAGGCGTGAAATGGACGTACCTTGGTATGTGAGCCCTGGCGGCTTATTTATAGTGTTTGTACAATAAATCCCCTTAGGTCATTTATTGCAAGTGGGCCTTGGGCCTTGATTGGTGGCTGGATAGCCTTTTTGGAATGTAGTGTTTGTGGGTTTGATGTTGCTGTATTGAGCCATTGGGCTTTGGACTTAGTGGCCCAATTGATAGTTAATTGGGAGCCCAAACAACATGCCCCCCCAGACCCGGTCCATTTAGGAATAAATGGGCGGGTTTCCATGTATCAGAAGTTGGAAAGTTTTCCCTCTCTTTTTTCAAAAGGGGGCGTTGGAACCATGCACTAGTGGGGCAGGTGTCAAATGGATGCTTCATGCATGGTGTTGATCGAACGGCCCGGAACAAAGTGGAAGTTAGGCAGTTTCAGTGGGTGATGGCCTATAAATACTCGACCCAACCCTTCGTTCAAAACTTTATTCGCAAAAATCTTTCTCAAATCCTCCCAGAATTCCGGTGGTTTTTCTTGTGAGTTTCCTTTAGATCTTCGCGAATATGTCAAGAATCAGCTTCGGGTCTTTGTTCCGTTCGGCTTGTCGGCGATTTCCGCTCCGAGGAAGGTAATTTGTTTCTCGCTTTCTCTTTTTTACTCTCCGATTCTTCGTATTTCGGCACTCTTTCTTTGGAGTTTTTGCCATGGCTGGGGGAAGATGGAAGACGAAGACGGGTGTGGTATCCTCGTCTAGTGGCTCCGAGGATAGATCGGCGAAGACCTCTTCTGAGGCTGAAGAGCGCTCAGGGAGTGGGGCTCGCGTTGGGCCGAGCCATGGAACCGGCGCTACTGGCCGTTTTCCTATTCGCCCTTTCTTCCCGAGGCGGTGGGAAGAGGCGGATCCTAAGGGTAAACTGGCGGCTCTCTTTGATGATCCGAGTGAGATTGCTGGTCCCGATGGCACGGCCGTTGAAGGGGAGTGGTTAGTTGAAGCTCGTCGAGGGCATTATCATCGGCTCGCCGAAGATCTTTATGGCATTCAATATGCCTTGGGCTACTGGCGTGAGCTTCCGCTTCAGAAGCATGCTCAGGTGACGAGGCTGCCCCTAGGCTTAATTGTTGTGTATCTCCATCACTTTGATTATGGGCTTCGATTTCCTTTGGATCCGTTCGTCTCCCGAGTGTTGGAGGAGTATAACATTTCTTTGGCGCAGTTGACGCCGAAGTCGATGCGTCATATCATTTCTTACCGCTGGACATGCGATTTTCTTGGTTATCCCCCGTCTCTCGAGGTTTTCAAGGAGATACATGAGCTCGGGAGGAATCAGAATGCCCAACATGGTTGGTGGACCATTACCAACAAGCGGCTTCGGAAGAGCGACTCGCAGTATCTGACTGCGTTCCCTTATGTGTCTTCGGTTCACAACTGGAAGAAGATGTGGCTTCTAGTGCGGGTGCCCATGGATCCGAAGCATCCCCATTATTATGCGCCACCGAAATGGTTTGTCAGGGTGGATCCGGAGATGTCTAGGGTTGGCCCGGTCGATCTGGGGAATCCGGATCATGTTGCTCTTCTGGAGTGGTTCCGAGCGAAAACGACTAGGGAGCCTTTGCATTGGCTTCCTAACTTCCATTATATCACTCAGGAGGCTCTCCTCGCTGCTGCCGGTCTCAGTCGGATCTATGATAGGGGTGAGATTTCTTGTGCTGAGATCGTGCTTCAGCTGAGGTATTTGCCTCTCCTTGGCTTTTCCTGTATCTGACCTTCTCTCTTGTTTTGTTGTAGCGTACGGCGAGGCTGCTATTGACCCTAAGAAATTGGGGTACTCCTTGGAAGGCGAGGTTCTTGAGAGTTGCCCTCCTTACGATTTCAAGGCATCTAACCCTCGGCAGCCGAGGCTAGATAGCTACAAATTTTCGGATCACGCCTTGGCCCATCTTGACGACGTCCGAGCTGACCCTTGGTGTGTCGACTGCCCTGGAGAAGCCGTTCCGAGACAGATTGTTCTACCTGAGCTGGTAACTACTTCTGATCCGGTAACATTCTTGTTTTATCTTTTTGGGTATGAGGTGTTTACTGCTGGGGTAGAGATTCATCTCCTTCCTTTTGTTGCAGGGTCCCGAGGTGACAGTTACTGCTCCAGTTGTTTCGTCTGCCTCATCTCCTCCCTCTTTTACCCTTCCCGAGGTAAGCGTTGTTCTTTCTCCATCTTTCTTGTTCTATTTTTTGTCTGCTTTCTCACTCCTATCTTTTCTAGGAGTCGCGGAGGTTAAAAAAGTGAAAATCTTCGGAGGAAGAAACTTCTCAGAAAGGGAAGTCTGCTACGGGGGAGAGGTCCCCAAAGAAGAAGAAGAAGAAGTCTTCCAAGGTAACTCCCCGCCCCGAGGTTCTTGAGTTTCTGAGCCAACGGCCTTTTTTGACTAAGGAAAAGGTTCAACAGGTTGTTGCCTCGGATCCAAGCCTCGCTGAAGCAGGAGAGCGGCACCTTGCTCGGCAGGAGAAGGAGATGGTTCTCCCCGAGAACCTGCGGTCGTTTCATTCCCCTCCCTGGCCAAAGGTTGAAAAGCGTCGATGTGCTGGTGACTAATGATCCTGTGGATCAGCCTTTGGCCAAGGAGACTGATGTTCCTTCGCCGC
The DNA here is from genome assembly GCF_020520425.1 of Spinacia oleracea. Classification (NCBI taxonomy): domain Eukaryota; kingdom Viridiplantae; phylum Streptophyta; class Magnoliopsida; order Caryophyllales; family Amaranthaceae; genus Spinacia; species Spinacia oleracea. The sequence goes on from NC_079489.1 coordinate 153,976,270, forward strand.
TGAAGCCCTTGAATCCAACGGAAGTGTTCGTTGAGGACATTACCCACGAGTTGGAGCAAGCCGAGGTGGACATCCCTATGGTTCCCACTGAGGGTACTGCTTCTGAGGAAGCTGCTGCTGCTGAGATGGGAGAGGATCCTCAGACTCCACCTAGGGTAGTGGTGGAGATTTCTGATTCTGAGGCTGCGGAGAACCAACTTCTGCCGCTGAAGGTGCCGAGCAGCCTTCGCCTCTCCAGCTTGCTGAAGGTGGACCCTCCGAAGGTCGTGGGGTTAAGAGGGTGCGTGAGACTTTGGGCTCGACTTCCACTTCTGTGTTGGAAGGGTTGGTCCATGGCGACCCCTGCGCGGACGTTCCTTTGAAGAGGATTCCGTCAGAAGTTCGGGAAATCATGGCTCGCTATGCTCGCCCTGCTGTGTTGGGTGAGGACCCCTTAGCTCATGTGGGTTCTTTGGTCGGTCCCGAAGCTGCCCACGAGAACTTGCTTCGCGGGATCCCGCAGTTCCGCATTCCTGGGGAGGTGGCGAACCATCCGACAAAAATGGCTCAGTATCATCTGAATGAGGTAATGTGTGCGTGTTTTACTTTCGTTTTTTATCGCTTTCTTTTCCTCGTTTCTTCTAACTTTTCCTTCTCCCAGTCTGGATATTGGAGCTCCTTCGCTGCCGTATGTCAGTTTCATGATGAGAGGCGGCTCCGCAAGTTTGAAGAGCTCTATGCTCGGGACATCCCCAACATTGATCGAAAGTTCAGCTTTCTCGTGTCCGAGCTTGCAAAAGCGAGGCGAGAGGTCGCTGAATTTACCAAGGAAGGTGGGGATGCCTTGCTTCAGATCGGCAAGGAGGTTGGCGTTTTGACTTTCCAAGTGGAGGAGGGTGCGCTGAAGCATGCTGCCGAAGCAAAGAAGAGCGCCGAAGAGAGAGCTGACCTCGAGGCCAAGCTTCACAAAAGGGACGCTACCATTGTGGAGCTTCGGGAGAGCAACATGAAGCTCCAAGCTTTTGCTGATCGGGTTCCCGTTCTTGAAGATGACGTCAAGCGTCTGAAGGAGCAAGTTCGTGAACTTGAGGCTCAGAAAGCTCAGATGTATACTGGAGATCAATGCCAGGATATGTACTGGGAGGGGATCCTCGGCTGCCGCAGGATGTTTGCCAAAAACATGCCTGATTTTAAGTGGGCCGAGAATGTGCCTAAGTGGCTCGCAACTGAGGATAACCAGGTGGAGTGCCAGGCTGATAGGGATGACGCTGCTAAGGAGCAGCAAGCTCGGAGGATCGCCTCGGAAGGTGACACCACTGCTGCTGCTTCTCCGAATGTATCTCCTCAGGGACCTGTTGGTGAAGTCCCTTAGGAATTCGGGCAGTCGTCTTCTTCAGAGTCGGTTGGTTCCAGTTGAGGGCCTCCGAACTTGTGCTGACTTTCCCCCCTTTTGCCTCGGTGCTGCGTCGTACTTTTAATAATTTTTGCTTTCTGTGTACTTCGGTAGGCCGATTTTAATCTGTTGATGGGTGTTGATTTAACTGTTCATTTTTATTTTCAATTTTTGAGGGTCCTCGGGTATGTACCGAGTTGACTGATGTGCTTGTATTTTCCCCCCAAACATTGAATAAAAAATGATTGTTTGCTAATTGGCTGCTTCTTTTCTATATCTTCTGCTACTTCCGAAGTATCTAGTTCTTTTGTCCTTGAATCCGTAGATTTGTTAAGGCGCTTCTTTATTTGTGAGTTTCAAATCCATAGATTTGTTAAGGGACTCGGTTTGCTTCTGAATCTACTTCGAGCTCTTTTGTAGCGCTGAGGATGTTTAGAGTCTGCTTTTGAGCTCTTCAGATCCGTGGATCTGCTGAGAGTCTGCTTTTGAGCTCTTTTCCCGTATTGGATATGTTTGGAGTCTTCTTTTGAGCTCTTCAGATCCGTGGATCTGTCGAGTCTGCTTTTGAGCTCTTTTATCGTTTGTGGACATGTCTAGAGTCTGCTTCTGATCTCTTCAGATCCGTGGATCTGTCGAGTCTGCTTCTGAGCTCTTTTAATGTCTACTTCCGTTCTTCCGATTTCTTGTGGTTCGGAAACCTGGGCAAGAAGTCGCAAGTCTGTCTGTTATGAGTTTCGGGGATCAGTGGATCTGAGCCGAGCTCTTTATAACTGTTCGAGAGACTTTGTTGCGAACGAAATATCCTTGGGTACCGCGAATCCGAGGATTCTGGACGGTACCTTGCGGGTTGTTTTGAGTTAGCTATTTCTTGGGCTTTTTTACCCCAAGAAATAGCTACTTCGGGTTGATTTTAACTTCGGATTGATCAGATCCGAAGTTGCATGCATGCGAATAAGAACATAGTGATAGAAAAATAAGAAAGACATAGGGATATGTTTAATGAAACACATGGTGCCAGTGGCTTTCCTCTTCTCATTAAACGACTTACTTGGAGTACAAAAGGAGGGGTGAGATCATACAAAATATTTCTTGAGAACATCGGCATTCCAATGGTTCTTCAAGATTGTTCCATCTAACTGTTTAAGCATAAAGGTGCCAGTCCTCTTTTCAGAGTGGATGATGTATGGTCCTTCCCATGTTGCCGAGAGTTTCCCGTGGATCTTTCCCTTCTGAACTGCAGCAGCATTTCTGAGCACTAGATCACCGACCTTTAGAGGTCTGGCATTGACTCGTCGGTTGTAGTGCTTGCTGACTCTTTGCTGATAGGCTGCGTTGAGAGTTCTGGCTTCGTCCCGAGCCTCATCTAGTAGATCCAAGGATTCTGACAGAAGTTGATTGTTGCTTTGCCCATGGATTCCATCATACTTGTTGTATGCTTGGACCCTTAGGCTTTCTGTTCCGATCTCTACAGGGATGACAGTGAAGGAAATAATGCCCTTGGTCCAAGTATGCATTCTATGTTAAGTCTAATAAATGCGGTTCAGTATTAATTAACAAGTTAATAATTCAGTGAGATCAAGTGAGCTGAATGCCTAGCTAGAGGCCGCTTCAGTTCAAGTGGAATTAATGATATTAATCCACAGCTTACTCTTGACTGAACCCGTAGGGTCACACAAATAGTACGTGAACGGATCAAGTATTTAATGGCATTAGATACTCCATCTATGGATATTCGGAATCGACGGATCTTGGTTTCAGTGGGAGCTGAGATCGTCACAGGCAAGAAATGAATACTCCGGAAACGATGATATTGCCGGAAACGGAAATATGGATCGTATCGGAAATATAAATATTATCCAAGTCGTAGATGTTGCCGGAAACGGAAACATGGTACGTATCGGAAAATATTATCGGAAATGGAAATATTACCAGAATCGGAAATATTGCCGGAAACGGAAATATTGTCAGAATCGGAAATATTATCGGAATCGGAAAATAATTCCGGAAACGAAAATATTAAATATTTGTTCGAAACGGAAATTGATTCCGGAATCGGAAATATTAAATATTGTTCGTATCGGAAATGAATTCCGGAACCGGGAATTTAATCGGAAGCGTATCGTACGAATTAGCATCGGACGAGGCCTGCCGGACGAAGGCCCAGCACGAAGTCGGGCCATCGCCCAGCAAGCCAAACGCGCGCCCAGCCAAGGCAGCGCCCAGGCCCACCGCAAGGCAGGCCCAGCGCGCGCCTAAGGCCATGGGCCTCGCTGCGTGGGCTGCTGCTCGCACGCACGCATGGGCGGCCCTCGTAGCTGCCGTGTGTGTGTGTGAGTTTGTGTTCATGCACGATTCCTAAAACTATTAGAATTAGTATATGATTAAATTCCTATTCCTAAAAGGATAAATTAATTAATTAGAGTTCTTATAGGATTCTAAGTTTAATTAATTCGTATCCTACTAGGATTCCAATTCCCTTTCCATAACTCTATAAATACGTGCCTAGGGTCACATATTTTCAGAGATTAATTCAAGTATTCAAAGTGAGTTTTAAGAGAAAAATTCAGCCACATTCCTTGCTCAATAGTGCCGAAAATTCTAGTACCTTAAGCGCGATTCTAGTTGGTCAATCTTAAGGCGGATCCGGACGTGCTGTGGACTATCTACGGAGGGACGACACTTGGAGTCCTAAAGACTTGTTCTTGTTCGGTTCGGGCGCAGCTAGGGAAGACACGCAACAAAGAGTATGCATCTAAATTATGCTATATGATTATGTGTAAATAATATGTATTCCTGGTTTAATGGTTGTTTCCGCATGATTTATGTAATGTCATATGTATCATAACCTAACAGTGGTATCACGAGCCCCTTATTATTTTCATAATCTAAATTGCATGAACATGGTTAAATATTACAAATTTGCAAGAATTAAAAGGGGTGATTAATTTTCGTAATTGTTAATTAATTGCAAATTGCGTTTATTTAATTATACGTACGCAGTTTTTCGGCAGTTTCTTTGTTACTCATCCAAATCGAGTGATTTTTGTGTCAATTCCGCATGTAAAAGGCATTCTAAAATTTTGACAACAATAGTATTTTTCTGCCGAACCCAGAATTCTCAAATTCGAAGCCTAACTATGACTTTTCGAAGGTTTTAGTTTTTCGAATGCAAAATTTCGTAAATTTAAGATGTTAAATTAAATATTTGCGATTCTTGTTGATAAATCTTGAATTTTTGATTGACCTAATGTATATGTTTAACAAGTTTGAATGCCTAGCCTTGTTAATTATGCAATCTAATTTGTAATTATGATTAATTTGTTGAAAATTAGAATAATTTAGAATTAATTTGATTTTCATAATTAATTATAATTTAATTAGAAACCTATGATTAAAAACCACCATAAAAATTGTAAATTTATGATAAATTTTAAATTTTTATGACCTAGACTTGAATCCATAATAATCGGAAATCAATTGGATAATAAATTTTCGATTTTTTCGCCCTAAAATTATGAAATTAATATTATTTATTAATTTGTCATTAATTTTAAATATAAATTTTAATTTTTATGCGATTCGTTCATATAACTTGCACGCACAAAGCAATGGACGCTTCGTGTTACCCTTAAGGGGTGTTGTATAGTGCGGGCATGCGACGACGAGCAAGGGAGCTCGTCGCCCGTGCGGCACGAATGCAATGAGCAAGGGCATGGTGCACGAGCACAAGGCAGCAGCCCTGCCTTGTGTCGTGGGCCACGAGCTATGAAGAAATGGGCATGGGCGAAAGGCAAGCCAAGGCAGTCGCGTGTGGACAGCAAGCGAGCTGCGCCACGACGCGCACTGCCTCGCGCAAGCGCGCGCAGCCTCGCGCGCAGCGAGCGCAAGCTCGCGTGCCACGAGCGCTGCGCCCAGCGATTGATCGCGCGCAATTGCTCGCGCGCACAGCAAGCGATGGCTCGCGCGCACAGCGAGCGATGGCTCGCGCGCACAGCGAGCGATGGCTCGCGCGCACAGCGAGCAATGGCTCGCGCGCAGCGAGCGCTGGCGAGCGCGCACAGCGAGCGATGGCTCGCGTGCGTCGAGCGCTGGCGCGCGCGCAGCGAGCACCATAGCGTGCGATGGCTTGCGATGGAAGATGCAGCAGCTATGCGACGAGCGCATGGGCTGCGCGCACATGGCCAGCGATGGTTGTGTGCGTGCGGCCCATGGGAGTGCGATGCGTAGGGTGTTTGCGTTGCGATTAGATCGTTTTGAATGTTTAATTTGAAATTTTTCAGTTTACGTAATTTTAATTAATTTTAAAATTAATAATTTAAATTATTTTCTTGGATTTTAATTTTGAATATTGTAATTATAATAAATTTTATTTATTCTAATTATTTTACTAAAATTAAAATCATGAATTAATTTAAATACGACTGAAATTAAATTAAACTTTTTGGATTCAATTATAAATTTATATGAGCTTTAAATTTTAATTAAATTTGTATGTTTCCGGTTAGACTTGAAATACATTTTTATGTTTAAAATTAGTAAAGCATATGAATTTATTGGTTTAAGTGGGAGCCCTTTTAGTCATAAAACTCTTGATTAGGTCTACGAATCCTTAAGGTTAAAACAACTTGATTAGAATTAATAAGGACTGAATAATTGGTAGATTATTAGTGCCCTTGATTAATTGCTGCAAATGTTTACGTGATGCATAATGTGTTTTACTAACCAGCTATGTGGGCCATTCATGATAATGAATGGGTGAATGGTATATATTGTATATGTACTGTTTTGCAGGTTATGAAGTGACTAGTATGGCCCAAATAGGATAGAAAATATGGTCTGCGTACCATTAATTTGAATGTAATTGGTCTAAAGTACCAAAGTTATTTTTCAATTCAAATATGGTCTGCGTACCATCAAATAGTTGTAATTAGTTATAGCTTATCCTATTTGAAGAAAATGGTGCCTCCCACGGAGATTTTCAAGACGGACTTTGAAGTTAAAGCTTCAAGATGAAGTTGGGCCATACTAGATCACATTTATCTTATGCATGTTTTAAGTTATTTATTGCTTTTAAATATGTCTTAAAATGCATGAGATCAAAAGCTTGATTATGTTGCATGATTAAGGATTTTAGTTCACTTAAAATCTAACCAACATAGTAAGAGCTTTAAGTTCCAAACTTAAAAATTGAGTTAAAAGGTGTCATGCCAAAATATACACTTGCTTGGATATCCTTTACATCAATCTAGTAATAGTTTTCGCTCAGCGAGGTGTTACTTATTGGTCCTAAAGGGGCAAGGTACACAAATAATTGTGAGTACATGTTAGTTTTGGTGAAACTCAACGATATAAGTAAGGAGTCCTTTTATGTCGTGGCAAAATCGATAGGTTTACCTAATAAGTTCTTAGACGTACCTATCAACCAAGAATAGTTTCTAGACTATTAGCAAAAGGCTTTTGCTTACCTAAGATGTTTTAGGATTAAGTCGACAAACTGTGCTTAGTTCTTCAATGATTTTAGGATCTTGGAATCATTTTATTCACACCTGCCGGAACACATAACTTGAATAAAATGCTTAATAAACATTGAATTATGCATGTATGCTAGAATTTAAGTTTATTAAGAGAAACTGTGAATGGTTATTTATTTGTTTATTCTTTTCAATTGTAGTTTTTAATATGGCAAACAACAATTCATTCAACATTCGATCAATTCTCGAAAAGGAGAAGTTGAACGGGAAAAACTTCCTTGACTGGCAAAGAAACTTGCAAATAGTTCTTATGCAGGAAGAAAAGGAGTATGTCCTAGATGAGGCGATGCCCGAAGCTGCAGGCGACGGGGTCACTCAGGCAGCCCTCAATCGTTGGATTGATGCCAACAAGGATGTGAAATGTCTAATGCTCGCCACCATGAGTGCGGATCTGCAGAAAACATTCATCAACTCAGATGCTTTCACAATCATCAGTGAGTTGAAGAACATGTTCCAAGATCTGGCTCGAGTCGAAAGATTCGAGACTCATAGGCAAATTCTTGAGACCAAGCTTAAGAAAGGCGAGCCCGTAAGTCCACATGTTCTCAAAATGATTGGACTCATTGAGAATATGAGTCGGCTGGATCAGCAGTTTTCTCAGGAAATGGCAATAGACACCATCCTCCATTCTCTTCATAGCGGGTATGATCAGTTCAAACTGAACTACAGTATGAATAGTCTGGACAAAACGCTCACTGAGCTTCACGGTATGCTGAAGACCGCTGAAAAGACGCTCAAAAGTGATAAGCAGGATGTGCTTATGGTGCGTGGGGGCAAGTTCAAGAAATCTGGAAAGAAGAGGAATGCTAAGAAAGGTGGCAACAAGGCCAGCCCAACTAAGCAAACTGGCGCCAAATCTGTAAAGAGGAAGGTCAGTCAACCCACTTCTGAATCCGAATGCTTCTACTGCAAGAAGAAGGGGCATTGGAAGAGAGATTGCTTGAAGCTAAAGGAAGATCAGAAGAACGGAACAGTCGTTCCATCTTCAGGTATTTTCGTTATAGACTGTATACTTGCTAATTCAACTTCTTGGGTATTAGATACAGGTTGTGGCTCACACTTATGTTCCAATCCACAGGGACTAAGAAGAAGTAGAAAGTTAAGCAAGGGTGAAGTCGACCTACGAGTGGGAAATGGAGCACGGATTGCTGCATTAGCTGTAGGAACTTACTATTTGTCGTTGCCCTCCGGGATAGTTTTGGAACTAGAAGATTGTTTCCATGTTCCAAGTCTTACTAAAAACATCATTTCAGTTTCTTGCTTAGATGCTAAGGGATTTTCCTTTTTAATAAAAGACAATAGTTGTTCGTTTTATTTTAAAGAGATGTTTTATGGATCTGCTAGATTAGTCAATGGACTTTATTTATTAGATCACGACAAACAAGTTTATAACATAAATACCAAAAAGGCCAAAAAGGATGATTCAGATCTCACCTATCTGTGGCATTGTCGATTAGGCCATATAAACTTGAAACGCCTAGAAAGACTTCAAAAGGAAGGAATTCTAGAACCATTTGACTTAGAGGATTATGGTAAATGCGAATCATGTTTACTTGGCAAAATGACAAAGCAACCTTTCTCTAAAGTTGGAGAAAGAGCAAATGAACTATTGGGTTTAATCCATACAGATGTATGTGGACCAATGAGTACAAATGCTAGAGGTGGTTTCAGCTACTTTATCACTTTCACTGATGACTTCAGTAGGTATGGTTATGTCTACCTAATGAAGCATAAGTCTGAATCCTTTGACAAATTCAAGGAATTTCAGAGTGAAGTAGAGAATCAATTAGGCAAGAAGATTAAAGCACTGCGGTCTGATAGAGGCGGTGAATATCTGAGCTATGAATTTGATGACCATCTGAAAGAATGTGGAAATCTATCAGAATTGACTCCTCCTGGAACACCACAATGGAACGGTGTGTCGGAACGGAGGAACAGAACCTTGCTAGACATGGTCAGGTCAATGATGGGTCAGGCCGAACTTCCATTAGAATTTTGGGGACATGCACTAAATACAGCTGCACTCACTATAAATAGAGCTCCGTCTAAAGCTGTCGAAAAGACTCCATACGAATTATGGTTTGGAAAGCCTCCAAATGTGTCTTTTCTTAAGATTTGGGGATGTGAAGTATACGTCAAACGATTAATTTCAGACAAACTTCATCCAAAATCTGATAAATGTATCCTTGTGGGCTATCCAAAGGAAACAAAGGGGTATTACTTCTACAATACATCTGAGAACAAGGTGTTTGTTGCTCGAGATGGTGTCTTTTTGGAGAAAGATCACATTTCCAAAATGACAAGTGGGAGAAAAGTAGACCTCGAAGAAATTCGAGTCGAACAACAAACTCTAGAGAATGCTCAAGATGACATTCAGGATGAAACTCAGAGATCTTTAGAAGAATCTGGTGAGAGTCATGGTCAAACTAGAAATGTTACCCCGCGTAGATCGCAAAGATATAGATCTCAACCGGAAAGGTACTTAGGTATTTTGACGAACGAGAGCTATGACGTTCTATTACTTGAAAGTGATGAACCTGCGACTTACAAACAAGCTATGACGAGCCCTAGCTCCAAGCAATGGCAAGAAGCCATGCAATCTGAATTAGACTCCATGTCTGAAAACCAAGTATGGGATTTGGTCGATTTGCCAGATGGTTACCAAGCCATTGGAAGCAAATGGGTTTTCAAACTGAAAAAGGACAAGGATGGGAAACTTGAAGTTTTCAAAGCTAGATTGGTTGCAAAAGGTTACAGGCAAGTCCACGGTGTGGACTACGATGAAACCTTTTCACCAGTTGCAATGCTAAAGTCTATTCGGATAATGTTAGCAATCGCTGCATATTACGATTACGAAATATGGCAGATGGATGTCAAAACTGCTTTCTTAAACGGCGTTTTAACAGAAACTGTGTTTATGACACAGCCTGAAGGTTTTGAGGATCCAAAGAATGCTAAAAAGGTATGAAAGCTAAAGAAATCAATCTACGGATTGAAGCAGGCATCCAGGAGCTGGAATATACGTTTTGATAAAGCAGTCAAGGACTTTGGTTTCATCAAGAACGCAGACGAATCTTGTGTATACAAGAAGGTCAGTGGGAGCAAAATTGCTTTCCTAGTATTATATGTCGACGACATATTGCTTATCGGAAATGACATTCCTATGTTGAACTCTGTCAAGATTTGGCTTGGGAAATGTTTTTCGATGAAGGATCTAGGAGAAGCACAGTACATATTGGGCATCAAGATTTACAGAGATAGATCTAAAAGGATGATTGGACTTAGTCAAAGCACTTATATCAATAAGGTGCTTGATAGGTTCAAGATGGCGGACTCCAAGCGAGGCTACCTACCCATGTCTCATGGAATGACTCTAAGCAAGACTCAGTGCCCAAAAACACTTGATGAGCGTAGACGAATGAATGGGATTCCATATGCATCATTGATTGGTTCAATAATTTATGCTATGATATGTACACGCCCGGATGTTGCGTACGCACTCAGTGCTACGAGCAGATACCAGTCAGACCCAGGAGAGGCGCATTGGACTGCTGCCAAGAACATTCTGAAGTACCTGAAAAGGCACAAAGATGACTTCCTGGTCTATGGTGGAGATGATGAATTAATTGTTAAAGGCTATACGGACGCAAGTTTCCAAACCGACAAAGATGATTTCAGATCACAGTCTGGGTTTGTCTTCTGCCTCAACGGAGGAGCAGTAAGCTGGAAAAGTGCTAAGCAAAGCACCATTGCGGATTCTACAACTGAAGCGGAGTACATTGCTGCACATGAAGCAGCAAAGGAAGCTATATGGCTAAGGAAGTTCATAGGTGAACTTGGTGTAGTCCCCTCCATTAAAGGACCAATAGCCCTGTATTGTGACAATAACGGAGCTATTGCACAGGCAAAAGAGCCTAGACACCACCAGAGAGTCAAGCATGTACTTCGTAGATTTCACCTTCTACGAGAGTTCGTTGAAAGAAAAGAAGTCAAGATAAGCAAAATTGGAACTGATGACAACATATCAGATCCATTAACTAAACCTCTGCCGCAGGCGAAGCACAACTCGCACACTGCAGCTATGGGAATCAAGCATATTGGAGAATGGCTTTGATGTCTCTATTTAATGTTTTAAAGTTTTAGAGTTTAAATCTTTGTAAAACATTATTGGTTAATCATTCACAATAAATGAAAAGAATTCATTTTTCCATTTAATTTGTGGTTTATTAAATGATGAGTCCCTTCAATTTGACGATATATTCAAGATAGACTGTCAGGACCAGTCCTGTGACTAAGAAATGTCTATCAAGTGAACTTGAATGTCAAAGGTTGAAAATGGTCCCTAGTCGGAGTTTTCTATAAAATTGGACGCATAGAAAACGTTAGACGATTAGAAAGCAAGATGACTAGTAGTTCTGTTTCTTGAACTATGTGGACATGGCAATGTCATAATCATTTGCATAGATACTTACTTTGGGAAGACTAGTATCGGACAAGACCTATGAAACTTTACTGTAAGAGATGAAAGTCTGTCATAAGTAAATTTCATTAAATTATTAGACACTAAATCCTCAATACCTGAGTGATTTGAGATTACTTGTTTGAGAACTGGTTGCTTTGACGTTGACCAACCGTCGCACCGTAAAAGGAGGCTATAAAGGCAACGCTCAGGTAATCACCTATCAAACGAAGTCTAATCTCAAGATCGCAAGATTGGGATTGTCCTCCCATAAATCGGGATGAGATGCTTAAAAGTTGTACAAGGCCACTCGGAGAGCTAGAAACTGTGAAATACATGGCCGTGCTCGGATGAATCATAGGCTATGATTATCTGTTTATTTGATCAGTTGAACTCTGAAACCGAGGAACACCTCTGGACATAATAAGGATGACAACTCTTACCTTATGTTCAAGAGCAAGCATCGAGCGACAAAGGAATTAGGAAATGCACACTTGTCCCTAAGGACAAGTGGGAGACTGAAGGAAATAATGCCCTTGGTCCAAGTATGCATTCTATGTTAAGTCTAATAAATGCGGTTCAGTATTAATTAACAAGTTAATAATTCAGTGAGATCAAGTGAGCTGAATGCCTAGCTAGAGGCCGCTTCAGTTCAAGTGGAATTAATGATATTAATCCACAGCTTACTCTTGACTGAACCCGTAGGGTCACACAAATAGTACGTGAACGGATCAAGTATTTAATGGCATTAGATACTCCATCTATGGATATTCGGAAGCGACGGATCTTGGTTTCAGTGGGAGCTGAGATCGTCACAGGCAAGAAATGAATACTCCGGAAACGATGATATTGCCGGAAACGGAAATATGGATCGTATCGGAAATATAAATATTATCCAAGTCGTAGATGTTGCCGGAAACGGAAACATGGTACGTATCGGAAAATATTATCGGAAATGGAAATATTACCAGAATCGGAAATATTGCCGGAAACGGAAATATTGTCAAAATCGGAAATATTATCGGAATCGGAAAATAATTCCGGAAACGGAAATATTAAATATTTGTTCGAAACGGAAATTGATTCCGGAATCGGAAATATTAAATATTGTTCGTATCGGAAATGAATTCCGGAACCGGGAATTTAATCGGAAGCGTATCGTACGAATTAGCATCGGACGAGGCCTGCCGGGCGAAGGCCCAGCACGAAGTCGGGCCATCGCCCAGTAAGCCAAACGCGTGCCCAGCCAAGGCAGCGCCCAGGCCCACCGCAAGGCAGGCCCAGCGCGCGCCTAAGGCCATGGGCCTCGCTACGTGGGCTGCTGCTCGCACGCACGCATGGGCGGCCCTCGTAGCTGCCGTGTGTGTGTGTGAGTTTGTGTTCATGCACGATTCCTAAAACTATTAGAATTAGTATATGATTAAATTCCTATTCCTAAAAGGATAAATTAATTAATTAGAGTTCTTATAGGATTCTAAGTTTAATTAATTCGTATCCTACTAGGATTCCAATTCCCTTTCCATAACTCTATAAATACGTGCCTAGGGTCACATATTTTCAGAGATTAATTCAAGTATTCAAAGTGAGTTTTAAGAGAAAAATTTCAGCCACATTCCTTGCTCAATAGTGCCGAAAATTCTAGTACCTTAAGGGCGATTCTAGTTGGTCAATCTTAAGGCGGATCCGGACGTGCTGTGGACTATCTACGGAGGGACGACACTTGGAGTCCTAAAGACTTGTTCTTGTTCGGTTCGGGCGCAGCTAGGGAAGGCACGCAACAAAGAGTATGCATCTAAATTATGCTATATGATTATGTGTAAATAATATGTATTCCTGGCTTAATGGTTGTTTCCGCATGATTTATGTATTGTCATATGTATCATAACCTAACAGACAGCTTCGGAGCCGTAAACCAAGTGGAAGGGTGTTTGTCCTGTGGCTTCTTTCTCGGTGGTCCGAAGGGACCAGAGTGTCCCAGGGAGCTCCTCTAGCCATTTTCTTTTTTCGTTCTCAACTCTCTTCTTAAGTGCATTGAGGATGAGTTTGTTTGCGGCTTCGGCTTGGCCATTGCTCTGAGGATGGCACACTGCTGAGTAGGCGAGGCGGATAACGAACTGTTCACACCATCTTTGCAGTGGTGTGTTGTCAAATTGCTTCCCATGGTCAAAGACCATTAGCCTCGGTATCCCGAACCTTGTGATGATATTTTGCCAAATGAACTTGCGGACCTGTTGCTCCGTGATGGATGAGACTGCCTCGGCCTCAATCCACTTACTGAAGTAGTCGACCCCTACAATCAGCCACTTTTTCTGATTCACAGCCGAAGGGAATGGACCGATGATATCCAAACCCCATTGTGCAAATGGTAAGGGGTAGAGTGTTGCTTGCGGGGTTTGGGCTGGCTGGTGGATTGCAGGTGCGAACTTTTGGCATTTCTCACATTTCCTTGTCAGCGCCTTTGCTTCGGAGACCATGGTGGGCCATCAGAATCCGGCCCTTAGTGCCTTGTGTGCCAGTGCCCTGCCTCCGATGTGATTTCCACATATGCCGAGGTGGATCTCCCTTAGGATATAATCGGCATCGGTTGGGCCTACACATTTCAGCAGTGGGGCTGAGAATGACTTCCTCATGAGCTCTCTGTTGGCGTCAATGATGAACCACTGGTTGAACCTTTTCAGCTTCCTTGCTTGCATCTTGTCTTCGGGAAGTTCTCCCCTCTCTTTGTACGCAATGACTGCGTCCATCCAGCTCGGTTCTGGACGCACATTGCACACTGTGGGGGGTGGCATGTCAATGCTTCTTTCTTGGTGTACTTCCACATGGACTGACTTGTTTAGGTCGGTGAGCGTTGAGCTTGCAAGTTTGGATAGTGCATCTGCTTGTGCGTTCTGACCTCGGGGGATGAGTATGACTTCGAAGGATCTTAACTTTGACGTTAAGGATTTGATTTTTGCTAGGTAAGCTGTCATGCTTGGCCATTTGGTCTCATACTCCCCTCGGATCTGGTTGGCTACGAGCTGAGAATCAGTCTTGAGACAAACATGTTCGGCTTCCAGAGATAAGCACAGCTCTATTCCTGCGATTGCGGCCTCATATTCGGCCTCATTGTTAATTTCTTTGAAGCCGAACTTTAGGGCGTACTCTATGCTCTTTCCCACTGGGGGTATCAGTACTACTCCGGCTCCCGAGCCGTTCACAGTGGAAGATCCGTCAGTGTAGACCTCCCATGTCTTTTTGGTGTCATCTAGCATTTCCTGATATGAGCATTCGTCCAAGAAGTCTGCGAGCGCTTGCGCTTTGATGGTCGTCCTTGGTTGATACTTGATCCCGAACTCAGATAGCTCGAAAGCCCATGCAGCCAATCTTCCCGATCTCTCTATTTTATCTAGCACTTTCTCCAGTGGTTGGTCAGTTAGCACCACTATTTGATGGGAATCGAAATAGGGTCTCAATTTCTGAGCTGCTACCACCACCGCGTATGCTACTTTCTCAATGAGCGGGTACCGAGTTTCGGCGTCTGTCAAGGTTCGGCTGGTAAAATAGATTGGCTGTTGTTTCTTTTCCTCCTCTCGGAGGAGCACTGCGCTTACGGTTCCGGGGCTGACTGCGACGTACAAGTACAGAGTTTCCCCTTCTTTTGGCCTGGCTAGCGTCGGCAGTTGAGCTAAGTGAGCCCTGAGTTGCTGGAATGCGTCTCTTTGCTCTTGTTCCCATGTCAACTCGGGGTCCACTTTCCTCGGGACGCCTTTCTTTTTGATGGGTTCTGCTTCTCCTCCTGGGAGGGTCTTAGGTTTGAGAGCTTTGAAGAAGGGTGCCCCTTTATCCGAAGCTTTCGATATGAATCTCGACAATACGGCTAACCTGCCTGTTAGCCTTTGCACGTCTCTCTTTGTCTTCGGCTCGGGCAAATCTAGCGCGGCCTGGACCTTGTCCGGGTTCGCGTCTATTCCCCTTTCGCTCACCATGAATCCGAGGAACTTCCCTGACTTTATCCCGAAGACACATTTCTTCGTGTTCAATTTCATGTTGTATTTCCTCAGGTTGGCGAAGGTCTCAGCCAAGTCTTTGATGTGATCTTCTTCTTTCACGCTTTTTACTGTGGAATCGTCCACATAAACCTCGACGTTCCTTCCCTTTTGATCGGCGAAGACGTGATCAACTAGTCTTTGGTAGGTGGCTCCGGCATTTTTCAATCCGAAGGGCATCATTCTGTAGTTGAACACTCCCGCGCTTGTGATGAAGGCGGTCTTCGCTCTATCGTCAGGGTGCATGAACACTTGGTGGTAACCTGAAAAGGCGTCCATGAAGCTCAGCAATGCATGGCCACTGGTTGAGTCCACTAGCTGATCTATCCTCGGGAGGGGGTAGCAATCTTTTGGGCAGGCTCGGTTCAGATCAGTGAAATCGACGCACATGCGCCATGAGCCATTCGCTTTCTTGACCATGACCACATTGGCCAACCACTTGGGGTACATGCATGGCTCGATGAAGCCTGCCTCTTGTAGTTTCTTTACTTCTTCGGCGATAGCTTTGTTTTTCTCCGAGGAGTAGTTTCTTTTCTTCTGTTTGATTGGCCGAGCTTCGGGACTGACATCCAGCTTGTGACAGATCATCTTCGGATCTATCCCTAGCATGTCAGCCGCCGACCATGCGAAGATGTCTTTGTGATCCCTCAGCAATTGGATCAGCTCTATTCGAAGTCCCGAGCCTAGGCCTCTGCCTATTCGGATACTTCTGCCTGAATCGCCCTCTAGGGGAATGTCTTCCATTTCTTGGTCTGTTTCGGGGGAAAGGGTCTCTGGTCGAGCATCCACCTCTGCGGGCTTTACCAGACTGCTTGGCTCTGCCTTTCTCTTTTTGGCCTCTTTTTCTCCACCTGGGGGAGGGCTCTTCTCATCTTCGTCCTCAGGACTGTCTCCTAGCTTCGGCTTTCGGATGGCCGTGTGACAGGTTGATCTTGCCACCTCTTGGTCGCCTTTTATCCGCTCGGCGAAACCTGCATCCGAGACGTACATCATCATCTGATGGTATGTGGATGGGACTGCTTGTATTTTGTGGATCATGGTTCGTCCCATTATGACGTTATACACTGAGTCGCAGTCCATCACCAGGAATTCTTCTCGGACGTTTCTCGCCGCCAGGCCATGGCCGATTGTGACGGGTAGGGTGATCTTTCCTCGGGGAATAGCTGCGGATCCGTTGAATCCGATCAATGGGTAGCTGACCTTGGTCAGTGACTCTTCTCCCTCTTTGAGGATGAGCTGCTCGAAACAGTTCCTGAAGATGATATTGACGGCGCTTCCTCCATCGACTAGTACTCTGTGGACATTGTGATTGTTGAGATCCATTTCGATCACCAACGGGTCGTCATGTTTGTACTGGGTCCCGAGGCAGTCATCGGCAGTGAAGGTCATGTTCTGGGGGGTAGGCTGGTTCTCCCCAATATTGCTGAAGTTGACTCGGTGGGAGAGAGCTCTTAAGTGTTTCTTGCTGGCGTGGACGGACCTTTGTCCTCCGAACAGCACGAGAATAGGTTTCTTCTTTTGCCCCTCGGTCTCATGGACTCTTCTCTGGGCTTGCTCTTGTAGCTTTCCAGATGTTGCTTTCTCTTTTTCTTCCCTCTCCGTTCTACGGTCGAGCAAGTATTGCTTTAGGTAGCCTCGGCGGATGAGGTCCTCGATGTTGTCCTTCAGCGAGTTGCATTCCTCAGTGGTATGGCCGAAGTCATCGTGGAACTCACACCACTTGTTCTTGTTCCTACGGAGGGGGTTGGATCTGAGCTTGTCTGGTAGCTTCCACTTTTCATCATCTTTGTGGAGATTGAAAATTTCTCTTCGGGGTATGGCGAGTGGAGTGTAGTTGGTGTATTTGGGTTGAAATTCACCCTTTTTCCCATCCTTCTTTGGGCTCGCCTCTCTCGCACCCACCTTCTCCTTCCCCTTTCTCGAATTGCCCTCGGGCTTACTCTGATTTGCTTTGTTATCTTTCGGATCTGAGGATCCTCTTAGCCTTGCTGCGGCCTTGTTGAACTCTTCTGTTCTGATGAAAGCATCTGCCATTTGGAGCACGTCCGCTATCTTGGAGGGGTTTTTCATTGTCAGTTTGTCTCGGAATTTTCCCTCCCGTAGCGCGTGCTTCAAGGCGAAGATTGCCACGTCTGGCTGTAGGTTCGGAATGTTGGTGGATTCCTTCATGAATCTGGCCATGAAGTCACGCAGGCTCTCGTCCCTTTCTTGTTGTATAGAAGTTAGCTCGACAGTGGTTCGTTCTGGGCGATTGTTGCTCACGAACTGCACACAGAACCTCTTTTTCAGCTTCTTCCAACTTTTGATCGATCCCTTTGGCAACGATCTGAACCATTCTCCCGCAACTCCTGTCAGCGTGGTTGGGAAGTATTTACACTAACAGGCTTCGGAGTAGGACTTAGAAACATCTGTTGTTCATAGGAGATGACGTGATCTCTCGGATCCGTGATCCCGCTGTATGTCAAGTATGCTGGCAGCCTCACTTTGGGGATTGTCTCCATGACAATGTCATCCGAGAATGGGGACGATCCTGGAGTCATGATCCTCTTTCCTAGCCTCGCCCTGATACCTTCGCTCTTCGAGTTCCCTCTACGGGATTGCTCGGGGGCGTGTAGGGGGCTAGGAGTTCGGTCACTTCTCCTTCTCGACTGGCCACTGCCTTCGGGTTGTCTACTGGACCCACAGGGGATACCCAGCCTATCATGAACTGAAGGTCGCAGTCTGCTATGGACCGAGCTTCGGATCCGAGTGTGATCACTTGCCCCGCTTTGGAGAGCTTGCGGTGTTGGAGACGGTGTTGCAAACCACTCTGGCTGCTGTGCAGCTCTCTGCTGTGTGTCCCACGTGCTCTCTCTCCACCTTGTCATCAGGTGTGTTCCTGACGTTGTGGAGAGATCTTGCTCGGGCCTCACATTGTCCTCGTCAGTCGAGGGCATATTCAGCAAGACCTGTCGCCTCGCTCTCCTCGCCTCTCGTCGTGCTACTGCCTGGGCTTGTTCTTTCTCGTTGAAGAGGAAGTTCTGCATGATGGTCATGGCCGCAGCGAGCTCTTCTCGAGAAGGGAGTGGTCTGCTGGTTGTGGCGGTGGCCCTTGTTGGCTGCGATCTCGCCACTGAGTGCAGCTGTTCCCCTCCTTCGGATTCCGAATCCGTTTGGACAAGGACATCTCCCACCTGGTTGTCATTGTTGGGAATTTGCATGTTTTACGTGAGAAGTGAAGTGTTTTTCGGAGCTTTCAAGTGTTCTTCCCCATAGACGGCGCCAAATTGTTCCGGTGTTGAAGTGGATGAAACAATGGGCTTCGAATGAAGGCCCTTTCGTGTGTGTTGAAGATCTTGATAGCTCGAATGTGTCGTGTCCAAATCAACCTGCACAATAAACAAGTTACTAGCCTCGGGGGTGTTTCCGAGGAAAGCCCCTCCGATTCCTAAGTAAGAACAATGCTCGGATTCTAGAGAGAAGTTCTCTAGAAGAGTAGTCTTAAGGCGTGAAATGGACGTACCTTGGTATGTGAGCCCTGGCGGCTTATTTATAGTGTTTGTACAATAAATCCCCTTAGGTCATTTATTGCAAGTGGGCCTTGGGCCTTGATTGGTGGCTGAATAGCCTTTTTGGAATGTAGTGTTGTGGGTTTGATGTTGCTGTATTGAGCCATTGGGCTTTAGACTTAGTGGCCCAATTGATAGTTAATTGGGAGCCCAAACATTGGATATAGCCGTTTCAATTTCAAAAACATGAGTAATTATCAGTTTTTTTTTTTTTATAATCAAAATAGACAGTTTCAATTTCAAAATCATGATGGATTAATTAATTGGAGTTTTATGATGTTATTTTTTTTTTTTCTACTGGGAGGAGTTCTCACCGCCTTCTTCGACGAGTGAACTAATTTCCAGTGGGAGATAGATGATGTTGATTGTTATTAATTGTATTTTACTTTTTTTTTTCCTGGCATAATTTATACCGAGTAATTATTTATTTTCTTTGAGATTATGTTCAGTTTGCGAACTTTTGTTGACTTTTGCTTAAAAATATACTCCATCTGTCCCGGCCGCGGTACGGCACCTGAACTCGAATATAGTCCTGTTTTTCAAATTAGGCATCCCAAAATTATAGTCCTATTTCTAATTTTGGCAAGAGGTGAGCCAAAAAATCTGAATAAATGGATATTCAAATTTCCCATCCGTTATCCGGTTTAAATATCTGAATTTCCGGATAACCGATCCGATAAACAGGATTGGATATCCGATCCGAATTTTTTAGCAAAAAACCGGATCGGATTCGGATCACGATGTTTAAGATTCGGATATCCAGATCCGATCCGAATTTTGCAATTTCGTATTAAAAAAAATTCAAGATTTAAATAACAAAATAGAAAAGAAATCCTATACAAGATAAACTCTTGTAGACTAAGATATATTATTAGATTTACAACATAACAAATTTAACGTGACTTGCAAACCTAAAAGAGTACAAAGACTACTTATTAACACTTTGGAGCATATTTTATTTTTGTCAAACAATTGTTTCTTTCGGTATTGTAGTATTGCCGTATAGGATTTTGGATACTAATAGTTAATTAACTAAGAATATATGATTATTAGAAGAAAAATAAAAGAACTTATTCACAAGGTATTAAGAATTATTCTTGAATAAATCGGATTCGGTTATCCGAATATCCGACCCGGTTTAACCGGATATTCGGGTATCCGATCCGGGTCGGATTCGGGTCATGATTTTTGTGATCCAGAAAATCGGGTATCCGATCCAGTTTATAAAATCGGGCTGAATATACAGTTTTGCTCACCTCTAATTTTGGCTATTAAAGTCCCCACTTTCTCATGTATTATATTAATTAAAAATGCATTTAAAACCCGACACGTGTACTATATTTCACCTTCCTATGTACTATATTCTCTTTCTCTTGTACTTCATTTTACTTTTTTCATGCAATTCAATCATCATTTGTATTTTATTCACTTTTTCATGTACTATATGTCATTTTTCTTAAAATCCGTGTTTTTTATCAAACGAAACTATAAATATGAGGCGGAGGGAGTAGTACACTAGTACGTAATCCGGACATACTATTCCGTATTTGTTATACTTGTACTTTTTGTTTGGATCGTATACATGTTAAAGAGCTTGTTTGTTTGTTGACAGAGGAATATGATGGTGTCAATGTCGACATTAATTTGTTTGTTGAGATTTGACAAGGACACACCTTTTTTTTTTTTTTTTTTTTTAAGGAAAGCTTGGTATGATGAAATTAAAATTTTAAAATTGTTATAAGAGAGTTTAAGGAGGTTTATCCTGATAAGCTTCCCAATGATCTAAGAGGTTGGTTTACCACTTTGATCCAAAAGGTATGTATCATGTATATATGTGAACAAAGAGACTCACTTAACACATAAATCATTCAACTAATGGGTATGTAATTCGTTCAATCTCTTTGTGTGAATGCGCAACACCATCAACGCCAGAGTGACACGCCATTAATTTCTTTTGCTGTTAATGGTCTTTAGTCCATTCTCCATTTCAAAATACTTGTAACACGCACGCTATTTGAGAAAGTGACTAGAGAAAGTAAACAAACCAGTTACTTTAACAACCTAATTCCTTCCTTACATCCGTGGTAATTAAAATTATTTAAGTTTATTTCTCCGCTTATATTTTCTAATCTCTTCATTATATTGCGTATTCAGAAATTTAGAAATGGAGTACTACTTATAAGTGCGGACAAGGAATACGCAGTAGTCAGTAAGATATGATTCCTTAAACTGCGTATCATCTAAGGGGGCGTTTGGTTGGGTAGGGGCGGAACCAGAAATTATACGTAGGGGGGCCAAATTTTAACACATAATTTTTGTAATATTGAAAAACAAAAATTAAATAAGAAAACCAAGTATAAAATTGAGGGAGCTAAGAATCGAACCTTATACCTCCAAGGAGATCTAATTTTAAAGGAAAATAACCACTTGAGGTATACTAGACATGTACTTTTATAGTGCATATTTAATAGTCAAACATACCCCCCCCCCCCTAATTTTGCCTCTGGGTTGTGGATCTTCAGAAAAAGGGAAAGGGAATGGGCTGATATCATTCCCTTTGTTGTTGTTTGTTAGGCATATTTCACCATTCCCTTTACCCAATTTCATTTTTTTAGTTACCCCAAAACCTTCTACCCTGATTCCCCACCCTCCTAGTTTCCATTCCTGTTTCCCCTTTCACTTCCCCACCCCCTCCCCCCCTCATCTAACCCTATATCTTTAACCCACAACCAGACCACCAGCTCTGCCGTCCACGCTAGACGACCACCTCTAACCCTAGGCCGGTAGAAATGATAAGCAGAGGCCGACGCTCCGGCGTAGCTGAACAGAGGGGGCGAAAAATAAAATATAAGAGGTCGAGTAACATTAACCACCAACAATAACAACAAACACCAATGACCATCGCAACAACAAGACAAGCTGCGGTGGTGGAACCCCGATGAGGGAGAGGAAAGCAACGACACCGACCACCAGTAACGGCAAGAGACAATGACAGAGGTACCGAAGAAGAAGGCGGCGGGTATGGAGAAGAAGAGGCGGTGACGACATCAGCTCTATGGAACGAGAGAGAGAGAGAGAGAGAGAGAGAGAGAGAGAGATGTGAAATGTTGAAAATGATAACCAAGCAACATTTTAAATCATCCCCCCCCCCCCCACCATTCTGTTTATTTTCCTTTGTTGGTTCCATTGCCTTTATCTCGTGTGAACCAAACTCCCCCCTGATACATTCATTACCCTGTACTTTTAATAATATATTACATCCGTTTCAAAATGATATTTACACTTTCCGTTTTAGCCAGTTTCACAATGTTCTTTACATTATGCTTTATTCTATTTTTTGACATGAAAATTCACTATCTTACCCCTCTTGCCCACAACATTTACAACTTTTCACTAAATTTCTCTTACTTTTTTCATTTTCCCCCTTACATTCACACACCTTTTTACACATCTATTTATTTTATACGGAGTACATATTTTTATTATATGCATTCTTCTTTTTACACATTTTTCCTATTTTGTCTTAATATTTATCATCATTACCCCATTGCCTCAAAGAGGCTCCCGCAAGAAGCGGGGTAAAGGGGGGGGGGGGTCGGGTGTACGCAACCTTACCCCTGCAAATAGTAATTGTTAACATCATTTTGAAACAGAGGTAGCACTAATTATTATTCGTTTAGTAGATGGAGTATTTTTTTGACGGGATTAGTTGTCTTGTTTAGGTTTATGAGGAGATGTCTCATTATATTCAAAATTTCATACCTGAAGGCAGCTATCCCCAAATGTACATTTTGGGGGTTCATAGCTTGTCTAGTGTGGGGAGTCTCAGTATCCATTCAAAATGATTCCGAGTCACCTTTGGTGGCTCATTTGGTTTGTGCTCACAAGGTCGTTTCAACCGTCTCATGATGTTTTAATCCTTTCGTATCTTTCTCCGTCTTTTAAGTTTTATAAATTTAAAGGGGCTCTTCTTAGTGATCATTGCCCAAGCCACAATCCAAGTGTAGAAGAGAATGATGGTCTGCAAGACAACACCAACAATCAAGGACCGACAAACAAGACGACTACTATCTTTGTAGTTTTTAAAGTTCTTTGCAAATGGTATGTAAGAGCGTATAAAGCTCATACTTATGTAATATGTAAACTTTTTCTTTAATGTCGGTTAAACCGATGTCAATGAAAAAAAAAATATATCATAAGAGGATCCTAAAATCAAAAGAAGGCCAAAATGGACAGGACATTGGTGGCCTAAATCCATAATACTACCTATGAAACACATAGTGACACTACTTGTCCAATGTCCAATTGCAAATATATTCGAATATACCGTACCATCTTTGTAGAAGCCTCGAAGCCAAGGTATCTACTGAGTATCTATCAAGATTCGGATTCCTAGCTACGGAATTTGAATAAAAAAATCTTTTATCCCATAATTTATACTA
Source organism: Spinacia oleracea (assembly GCF_020520425.1). Classification (NCBI taxonomy): domain Eukaryota; kingdom Viridiplantae; phylum Streptophyta; class Magnoliopsida; order Caryophyllales; family Amaranthaceae; genus Spinacia; species Spinacia oleracea. The sequence continues at coordinate 153,999,647 of NC_079489.1, forward strand.
TATTCGTATTTAATTAAAGGATACATTTTGATCGACACGTACTTTTAGGATAATAAGTTGAATTTATTAAAATAAGATAAAAGTGGGATAATATGTAAATTATTTATTGTAGTAAAAAAAATAATGTGAGTAAGTGTAGGGACCACAAAGGAAGAAACAAATATTAATATAAAATTAAGTGCGGACTATGATAGCCAAAAAAGAAAAGTGTATCTTTTAATTAAATACGACTGATTATTATAAATTAAATAAGGAGAGCGTATAAGTTTTGTACCTTTTTTATATTGGTTGGTATTTATATTTGATTAACCACTTTTATTACAAGTCTAAAATTGCATTCATATTATACAAAGTTTTAGGAAAGACCGCCTGACGGTTAGACCACTTTGTTGTCACCTAATGAAACTGATTAGTTAAGCACTGAACCCATTAGTTAAACAATGAAACTGATTGGTTAAGCAATGAGATCAATTAGTTAAGATTTTATGAGTTTTAGTTAATAATAAGTTTGTTCAAAAATAATAACTATTCAACTCATAAATTTAACTATTTGTCTTTATACCTTAACTATTTTGTTATTAAATAAAGGATGATTTTATTACTTTTAGTTATGTTTTACACTAGTTTAGTTAGTACCAAAAAAGTGGTATAACCGTTAGGCGATCTTACACAAAAGCTTTTGTTCATATTAATCAATAGAAGGAAGTGATACACAATTAAATTGTGGGATAGGAGATTATGATTCTCAAATTATCTACTACTCATATATTGAAAGTACTAGATTAGATCCCGTGCATTCACGGATTTTAATAATTTTTTTCACAAAATATTTAATTGAATATCTCCCAAACTACTGCATAGTTATAACATTTTTAACATACTCGTTTAAATTTATTCATCTAATATGCATATTTAAGATGCTAATATGGTAATTTGACATAAATATTAAGTATATAATTTCCATTATAATATAACGATATGACTAAAATATTAGCAATTTAGAATAATTATTACGTCGTATCTATTATTGTCATAATTTATAAACTAAATTTTGTTTCCATACATAAATAGTTTATAAAAAAGGTAGAGAATAAATATAAAATCAAACAGATACACTTTTTGGGGAAAGTGGTTTTTGGCGGGAAAAAATTGCACCAGGAATTGACACGTGGTCATTCCTGGTGTCTCTTTTAGTATATAGTAATAGATATACAGAGTACGGAGTATGTTTTATTAGAGAACGTCTAAGTTCTTTGACTTTTGATGTCACATTGTGAGATATGTACCTATCATACCTTTACTAAGGTGTTAAATTTGTTTAAATAAAGATTTTTTTAAATCTATATATTGAAATCGTTTCAAACAAAAAATTATGGATTTTTTTTATCTATCTAAACAACTACGTACTCCTATGATATGACATTTCTTTCATCACCTTAAATTTTTAATTTCATGTAAAACATTACGCACGCATTGCGCACATAAACACAAGTCTTTATTATTCGGAGTATATACACTCTCGTGTCTTGACTCTTGAGATTTTGAGAAGTTATCTAATGGACATTGGACACTAACACAAAGACGATCAACCATGCTAAAATTTTCAAGCAACACTAGTAGAAAAAACCCTTATTGTAGCGGGCTTTTAGACCCCTGTTGCAGCGTACATCGTATGCTGCAACTGGGGGGCCTGCAACAAGTCTGAACTTGTTGCAGCGTACAATGTTCGCTGCTAAAAGGTGTTTTTTGCAGCGTACATATGTATGTACGCTGCAACAAGTGCCAAAAAATTGGCAAAAATTTGGACTTGTTGCAGCGTACATATATATGTACGCTGCAAAAGACTCAACTTTTTGCAGCGTACATTTATTTGTACGCTGCAACAAGTCTGAATTACTCAATTTTTTGCAGCGTACATTTATATTGTACGCTGCAACAAGTCTGAATTTTTGCGAAATTTTTTTCCCTTGTTGCAGCGTACAACATATATGTACGCTGCAAAAAAGCACTTTTGGCGGGAAAATTCTAATTTTGTTTAGGGATACCTAGAGTGTCTTGCACCAAATATAGAAACCTGTCAAAACAATAATAGAATAACGCAACCTGTATAACAAATATAAAAACAACAACTGGAGTTTTGTATATATCCCAAAACCAAAAGTGCACATACCGATACATTTAAATATATTTACGTTCCAATTTCAACGTACGCATACATTTTAACATAAAAGATTGTTCTATAACATCTAAACCAACACGATCAAGCGCCCTCAGGTCAATAATAAATACTTGGTGGTAAAAAACTTCGCCCATTGCTCACGAACCACATCAATTTCCTCACTAGCATAAGGCGCAGTCCTCGGAGTATAGACCTTACAAAAACAAAAATTTGATGGAGCATTAGATCGATTAAATGCAAATGAAATGTCACATTTTAACATTCAAGCAACTAATGACAATGTATTAATAGTCTAGAATACGAATCAATTAGTTACTTAATTACCTCATCTAGCCGGCCTTCATAGTCATGTTGTAACGTGACTATCTCTAACATGAACTTCATAACGTAATAGCCACACTCAGTTCCGCCGATTTGTTGAGCACACTGATTAAGAAACATAATACTTTATCTTGCAAGGCCAATAGTTAATAAAAACAAAGCAAAAAGCTAATTAAGAAACATGTTATACCTCTATATGAATGGGTTTACACGACTTAAAACTCGTTTTATTCGGACAATGCCCACCATTGCACTTGTACACTTGGTATGCCCTAGAAAATTAACGAAACATGGGTACTCATGAATATGATTTTGTCTTAGGTTTCTTAAAGACTAATGTAATTTGTAAGCAAAAGAACTTACAAACTCAAGATTCCCCATGCATAATCTGTTCGACGTGGATCTCTAGCAGAATCGAAAATATATACATAACCTCTACGTAGGTCCATCACGTATAAATTCCAATGATTTCTGTATAATTTATAAATGATATATTAAATATTTAATAACAATAATAATTAATATTTTATATGAAACTTATATAATATAACACACTTACTCTTGATTATATGGGATTAAAAACCAATTAGTTAGGTTAGGATTACCCATCTTCTCCTTTTCAATTTCAGCTTGGAAAATGTTTTTCAAATACATTGTTGGCGCTCCAGGGTCGGCCTTGATTCTAGTGCTTGACATAATCTCGGGACAAATGAACGAAATCCGAGACATTTCAAATGATTTGGCATGATCGTGCAATAAACACCTACAAAATAAACAAGATTACACTATTAAGATCGATAAAGAGAAAAAACTTCAAAGAAATAATTGTTATATTAACAACAATAAAACATTTAATTACAATATGTAGACTTGGATCGCTGAAAACTCATTCCAACCTATTTATGCACATTTAAGGCTCGTTGAGTCGTTATAGGTCATATATAGAGCTAAAATGACATTTCCGCTCCCAACTTTGAACTAAAGAACCTAAACACTCATTTTAATCCTATTACATGACTAATATGCATAGTTTTAAGTTTCTAAAACTCATTCCAACCTATTTATGCACATTTAAGGCTCGTTGGGTCGTTATAGGTCATATATAGAGCTAAAATGACATTTCCGCTCCCAACTTTGAACTAAAGAACCTAAACACTCATTTTAATCCTATTACATGACTAATATGCATAGTTTTAAGTTTCTAAAACTCATTCCAACCTATTTATGCACATTTAAGGCTCGTTGGGTCGTTATAGGTCATATATAGAGCTAAAATGACATTTTCGCTCCCAACTTTGAACTAAAGAGCCTAAACACTCATTTTAATCCTATTACATGACTAATATGCATAGTTTTAAGTTTCTAAAACTCATTCCAACCTATTTATGCACATTTATGGCTCGTTGGGTCGTTATAGGTCATATATAGAGCTAAAATGACATTTTCGCTCCCAACTTTGAACTAAAGAACCTAATGACTCATTTCATTCTTATTACATGACTAATATGCATAGTTTTAAGTTTCTAAAACTCATTCCAACCTATTTATGCACATTTATGGCTCGTTGGGTCGTTATATGTCATATATAGAGCTAAAATGACATTTCCGCTCCCAACTTTGAACTAAAGAACCTAAACACTCATTTTAATCCTTTTAAATGATTAGTATGATTAGTTTTAACTTACCTAGACTCAATCCAATCAATTTATGCCATTTGAGACTTGTTTGGTCGTTATGGTTCATATTTATGCTAATTTAGTCAACTAAGGTCAATTTAGGTCAATTTATTCAACTAAGGTCAATTTAAGCCCGCTCGTTTTGATTTAGGTCATTCTAGCTCAAGATTATGAGACATGTTAATTAGCGCAACACTAGGAGAAAACGTACAACTCACCAAAAGTAAATAAGAATTATAGATGTGGAATGCACTGATCTGTGCAGATCAGATCAGCACAGATCAGTGCTGATCAGATCAGCACTGATCTGTTCTGCACTGATCTGTGCTGATCTGATCTGCACAGATCAGTGCAGATCAGATCTGCAATGTTCTTTGTCATTCTTGGTGTGTTTGTTGAGGCAATATGAGAATGCAGGGCAGCTAACTCATTCTATAAACAAGTTCTATTAATCTAGTATAGTACGGAGTAGTATGTAAGTTAGATCGTAAAATGAAATTACTTGATTGAGTTTCACTTAAACTCAAGCAACAATGATTAAGAAACTTAATGAGGAAATCTGACAATCTCACTTCTCTTATATCATGAAATCATATACTCATATGAGATAAGTCTAGAAAACACCACTTATGCTAAAATGAGGCATTTTCGCTCCCAGCTATGAACTAACGAACATAAGGACTCATTTTAACCTTTTAAATGATTAATATGATTAATTTTAACTTTCCAAGACTCGATCCGATCTATTTATTCACATTAGAGACTTGTTTGGTCGTTGTGGTTCATATTTATGATAAAATGAGGCATTTTTGCTCCCAACTATGAACTAAAGAACCTAAGAACTCATTTTTAGGCTAATATGACACTTTCGCTCCCAACTTTGAACTAACAAACCTAAACACTCATTTTAATCCTTTTAAATGATTAATATGATTAGTTTTAACTTTCCTAGACTCAATCCAATCAATTTATGCCATTTGAGACTTGTTTGGTCGTTATGGTTCATATTTATGCTAAAATAAGACATTTTCGCTCCCAACTTTGAACTAACAAACCTAAACACTCATTTTAATCCTATTACATGACTAATATGCATAGTTTTAAGTTTCTAAAACTCATTCCAACCTATTTATGCACATTTAAGGCTCGTTGGGTCGTTATAGGTCATATATAGAGCTAAAATGACATTTCCGCTCCCAACTTTGAACTAAAGAACCTAAACACTCATTTTAATCCTATTACATGACTAATATGCATAGTTTTAAGTTTCTAAAACTCATTCCAACCTATTTATGCACATTTAAGGCTCGTTGGGTCGTTATAGGTCATATATAGAGCTAAAATGACATTTCCGCTCCCAACTTTGAACTAAAGAACCTAAACACTCATTTTAATCCTATTACATGACTAATATGCATAGTTTTAAGTTTCTAAAACTCATTCCAACCTATTTATGCACATTTAAGGCTCGTTGGGTCGTTATAGGTCATATATAGAGCTAAAATGACATTTTCGCTCCCAACTTTGAACTAAAGAACCTAAACACTCATTTTAATCCTATTACATGACTAATATGCATAGTTTTAAGTTTCTAAAACTCATTCCAACCTATTTATGCACATTTATGGCTCGTTGGGTCGTTATAGGTCATATATAGAGCTAAAATGACATTTTCGCTCCCAACTTTGAACTAAAGAACCTAATGACTCATTTTATTCTTATTACATGACTAATATGCATAGTTTTAAGTTTCTAAAACTCATTCCAACCTATTTATGCACATTTATGGCTCGTTGGGTCGTTATATGTCATATATAGAGCTAAAATGACATTTCCGCTCCCAACTTTGAACTAAAGAACCTAAACACTCATTTTAATCCTTTTAAATGATTAATATGATTAGTTTTAACTTACCTAGACTCAATCAAATCAATTTATGCCATTTGAGACTTGTTTGGTAGTTATGGTTCATATTTATGCTAATTTAGTCAACTAAGGTCAATTTAGGTCAATTTATTCAACTAAGGTCAATTTAAGCCCGCTCGTTTTGATTTAGGTCATTCTAGCTCAAGATTAGGAGACATGTTAATTAGCGCAACACTAGGAGAAAACGCACAACTCACCAAAAGTAAATACGTGCTTTATTTTCCGATTCTGAGAACTTCTGAAAAGACACAAATCACCGAAAGCTTCTGAAAATTTCTGACTCGGGGATCTGCACAGAAAGTTAGAAAACTTTGGTCAGGAACAAAAGTAAGATGTGGAAGTACAGTAAGAATTAAAGAAAGCTAGAAAAGTATAATCATGAACACAATGGAAGTATAAAATAAGAATTAAAGATGTGGAAGTACAAACTACACCTTCCTAAATGCTAGAAAAGATACATTTAATCTGATATTCAGTTAGCTAGAATTACCTATTCCCAGAAGCCAACTCATCTTATTCATTTACGGTTTATAACCCAAATTCCTTCCCTATGATCTGTACGCATATGATTAGTATTATTTGCATCTTCCTCCTCCGGTAACGGTTGAACAGCCGTTGGTAACAGGGGTGTTTCATCGTACTTGTCATACTCATCTTCATCCACAACATCATCAATACCCAGAATATTTCTCTTGCCTTGGGCAACTGCACGCCATATAGGATCAACATTGTCTACCACATAGAAAATTTGCTTAGCTTGTGATGCTAGAATGAATGGCTCGTCACTATCACTTAATCGATCAAAGTTAACCAATGTTAAACCAGGAAAAATTTCATCTTGTTTCACCCCATTATGGTTGTTGGCCCACTTGCACCGGAATACAGGGATCGTAAATTTGTTGTAATCAAGCTCCCATATTTCTTCGATAACACCATAATATGATTGTGTTGCATCAACCGGTCTTCTATCCTTGGCGCTTGCATAGACCCTAGATGCTGCAACATGCTTCACTCCACTATTCTGCACCACACTCTTTTCATCTTATCTTCTAGTGTAGAATGTGAACCCATTGATATCATACCCTTCATAAGACAGAACACATAGTCGAGGACCTCGAGCTAACCACTGGACCATTTCAGAAACATCTAGATTTTTTTTCATTTCCTCGGCTACTTCCTTCTTAAACCAATCAACAAATGTGCGATTATGTTCTTGCATCAACGCTCTTTCCTTCAACTTAGGATTCTTTTGTTGCAATTCTAGAAAATGCTTATCTATGTAAGGATTGACCTCGGTAAGATGCTGCAACACACAAAGATGTGCCTTATTCTTCCTTTCAGATGGAGGCGAGATCACATTTTTACCAATTACCCCATGCCCTTCATGTTAGGTTATGATTCATATGACAGTTCATAAATCATGCGGAAAAACCATAAAGCCAGGAAACATATTATTTACACATAATCATTTAGCATAGTTTAGATGCATACTCTTTGTTGCGTGCCTTCCCTAGCTGCGCCCGAACCGAACAAGAACAAGTCTTTAGGACTCCAAGTGTCGTCCCTCCGTAGATAGTCCACAGCACGTCCGGATCCGCCTTAAGATTGACCAACTAGAATCGCCCTTAAGGTTCTAATATTTTCGGTTAGGTAGGCAAGAATATTGGCTGATTTTTCTGCTTAAAAATCTTAGTTTTGAATACTTAAAACTTGTTGTATAAATAATGACCCCTAGGCCTTTATTTATAGAGTTATGGAAAAGGAATCGTAATCCTAGTAGGATACGAATTAATTGAAATTAGAATCCTACATGAATTCTATTTAATTAATTTATCCAATTAGGAATAGAAATTTAATCATACACTGACTCTTGTAGATTTAGGAATCACGCATGAGCACAAACTCACACACACACGGCAGCCACAAGGGCTGCCCATGCGCGTGCGAGCAGCAGCCCACGCAGCGCGGCCCACGCATCCGTGGCCTTGGCGCGCGCTGGGCCTGCCTTGGCTGCGCGCGTGCTTGCTGGGCGATGGCCCGGCTTCGTGCTGGGCCTTCGTCCGGCAGGCCTCGTCCGATGCTAATTCGTACGATACGCTTCCGATTAAATTTCCAGTTCCGGAATTTATTTCCGATACGAACAATATTTAATATTTCCGATTCCGGAATTAATTTCCGTTTCGAACAAATATTTAATATTTCCGTTTCCGGAATTATTTTCCGATTCCGGTAATATTTCCGATTCTGACAATATTTCCGTTTCCGGCAATATTTCCGATTCTGGTAATATTTCCATTTCCAATAATATTTTCCGATACGTACCATGTTTCCGTTTCCGGCAACATCTACGACTTGGATAATATTCATATTTCCGATACGATCCATATTTCCGTTTCCGGCAATATCATCGTTTCCGGAGTATTCATTTCTTGCCTGTGACGATCTTAGCTCCCACTGAAACCAAGATCTGTCGGTTCCGAATATTCATAGATAGAGTATCTAATGCCATTAGATACTTGATCCGTTTACGTACTATTTGTGTGACCCTACGGGTTCAGTCAAGAGTAAGCTGTGGATTAATATCATTAATTCCACTTGAACTGAAGCGGCCTCTAGCTAGGCATTCAGCTCACTTGATCTCACTGAATTATTAACTTGTTAATTAATACTGAACCGCATTTATTAGACTTAACATAGAATGCATACTTGGACCAAGGGCATTATTTCCTTCAGTCTCCCACTTGTCCTTAGGGACAAGTGTGCATTTCCTAATTCCTTTGTCGCTCGATGCTTGCTCTTGAACATAAGGTAAGAGTTGTCATCCTTATTATGTCCAGAGGTGTTCCTCGGTTTCAGAGTTCAACTGATCAAATAAACAGATAATCATAGCCTATGATTCATCCGAGCACGGCCATGCATTTCACAGTTTCTAGCTCTCCGAGTGGCCTTGTACAACTTTTAAGCATCTCTTCCAGATTTATGGGAGGACAATCCCAATCTTGCGATCTTGAGATTAGACTTCGTTTGATAGGTGATTACCTGAGCGTTGCCTTTATAGCCTCCTTTTACGGTGCGACGGTTGGTCAACGTCAAAGCAACCAGTTCTCAAACAAGTAATCTCAAATCACTCAGGTATTGAGGATTTAGTGTCTAATAATTTAATGAAATTTACTTATGACAGACTTTCATCTCTTACAGTAAAGTTTCATAGGTCTTGTCCGATACTAGTCTTCCCAAAGTAAGTATCTATGCAAATGATTATGACATTGCCATGTCCACATAGTTCAAGAAACAGAACTACTAGTCATCTTGCATTCTAATCGTCTAACGTTTTCTATGCGTCCAATTTTATAGAAAACTCCGATTAGGGACCATTTTCAACCTTTGACATTCAAGTTCACTTGATAGACATTTCTTAGTCACAGGACTGGTCCTGACAGTCTATCTTGAATATATCGTCAAGTTGAAGGGACTCATCATTTAATAAACCACAAATTAAATGGAAAAATGAATTCCTTTCATTTATTGTGAATGATTAACCAATAATGTTTTACAAAGATTTAAACTCTAAAACTTTAAAACATTAAACAGAGACATCAAAGCCATTCTCCAATATGCTTGATTCCCATAGCTGCAGTGTGCGAGTTGTGCTTCGCTTGCGGCAGAGGTTTAGTTAATGGATCTGATATGTTGTCATCAGTTCCAATTTTGCTTATCTCGACTTCTTTTCTTTCAACGAACTCTCGTAGAAGGTGAAATCTACGAAGTACATGCTTGACTCTCTGGTGGTGTCTAGGCTCTTTTGCCTGTGCAATAGCTCCGTTATTATCACAATACAGGGCTATTGGTCCTTTAATGGAGGGGACTACACCAAGTTCTCCTATGAACTTCCTTAGCCATATAGCTTCCTTTGCTGCTTCATGTGCAGCAATGTACTCCGCTTCAGTTGTAGAATCCGCAATGGTGCTTTGCTTAGCACTTTTCCAGCTTACTGCTCCTCCGTTGAGGCAGAAGACAAACCCAGACTGTGATCTGAAATCATCTTTGTCGGTTTGGAAACTTGCGTCCGTATAGCCTTTAACAATTAATTCATCATCTCCACCATAGACCAGGAAGTCATCTTTGTGCCTTTTCAGGTACTTCAGAATATTCTTAGCAGCAGTCCAATGCGCCTCTCCTGGGTCTGACTGGTATCTGCTCGTAGCACTGAGTGCGTACGCAACATCCGGGCGTGTACATATCATAGCATACATTATTGAACCAATCAATGATGCATATGGAATCCCATTCATTCGTCTACGCTCATCAAGTGTTTTTGGGCACTGAGTCTTGCTTAGAGTCATTCCATGAGACATGGGTAGGTAGCCTCGCTTGGAGTCCGCCATCTTGAACCTATCAAGTACCTTATTGATATAAGTGCTTTGACTAAGTCCAATCATCTTTTTAGATCTATCTCTGTAAATCTTGATGCCCAATATGTACTGTGTTTCTCCTAGATCCTTCATCGAAAAACATTTCCCAAGCCAAATCTTGACAGAGTTCAACATAGGAATGTCATTTCCGATAAGCAATATGTCGTCGACATATAATACTAGGAAAGCAATTTTGCTCCCACTGACCTTCTTGTATACACAAGATTCGTCCGCGTTCTTGATGAAACCAAAGTCACTGACTGCTTCATCAAAACGTATATTCCAGCTCCAGGATGCCTGCTTCAATCCGTAGATTGACTTCTTTAGCTTGCATACCTTTTTAGCATTCTTTGGATCCTCAAAACCTTCAGGCTGTGTCATAAACACAGTTTCTGTTAAAACGCCGTTTAAGAAAGCAGTTTTGACATCCATCTGCCATATTTCGTAATCGTAATATGCAGCGATTGCTAACATTATTCGAATAGACTTTAGCATTGCAACTGGTGAAAAGGTTTCATCGTAATCCACACCGTGGACTTGCTTGTAACCTTTTGCAACCAATCTAGCTTTGAAAACTTCAAGTTTCCCATCCTTGTCCTTTTTCAGTTTGAAAACCCATTTGCTTCCAATGGCTTGGTAGCCATCTGGCAAATCGACCAAATCCCATACTTGGTTTTCAGACATGGAGTCTAATTCAGATTGCATGGCTTCTTGCCATTGCTTGGAGCTAGGGCTCGTCATAGCTTGCTTGTAAGTCGCAGGTTCATCACTTTCAAGTAATAGAACGTCATAGCTCTCGTTCGTCAAAATACCTAAGTACCTTTCCGGTTGAGATCTATATCTTTGCGATCTACGCGGGGTAACATTTCTAGATTGACCATGATTCTCACCAGATTCTTCTAAAGATCTCTGAGTTTCATCCTGAATGTCATCTTGAGCATTCTCTAGAGTTTGTTGTTCGACTCGAATTTCTTCGAGGTCTACTTTTCTCCCACTTGTCATTTTGGAAATGTGATCCTTCTCCAAAAAGACACCATCTCGAGCAACAAACACCTTGTTCTCAGATGTATTGTAGAAGTAATACCCCTTTGTTTCCTTTGGATAGCCCACAAGGATACATTTGTCAGATTTTGGATGAAGTTTGTCTGAAATTAATCGTTTGACGTATACTTCACATCCCCAAATCTTAAGAAAAGACACATTTGGAGGCTTTCCAAACCATAATTCGTATGGAGTCTTTTCGACAGCTTTAGACGGAGCTCTATTTATAGTGAGTGCAGCTGTATTTAGTGCATGTCCCCAAAATTCTAATGGAAGTTCGGCCTGACCCATCATTGACCTGACCATGTCTAGCAAGGTTCTGTTCCTCCGTTCTGACACACCGTTCCATTGTGGTGTTCCAGGAGGAGTCAATTCTGATAGAATTCCACATTCTTTCAGATGGTCATCAAATTCATAGCTCAGATATTCACCGCCTCTATCAGACCGCAGTGCCTTGATCTTCTTGCCTAATTGATTCTCTACTTCACTCTGAAATTCCTTGAATTTGTCAAAGGATTCAGACTTATGCTTCATTAGGTAGACATAACCATACCTATTGAAGTCATCAGTGAAAGTGATAAAGTAGCTGAAACCACCTCTAGCATTTGTACTCATTGGTCCACATACATCTGTATGGATTAAACCCAATAGTTCATTTGCTCTTTCTCCAACTTTAGAGAAAGGTTGCTTTGTCATTTTGCCAAGTAAACATGATTCGCATTTACCATAATCCTCTAAGTCAAATGGTTCTAGAATTCCTTCCCTTTGAAGTCTTTCTAAGCGTTTCAAGTTTATATGGCCTAATCGACAATGCCACAGATAGGTGAGATCTGAATCATCCTTTTTGGCCTTTTTGGTATTTATGTTATATACTTGTTTGTCGTGATCTAATAAATAAAGTCCATTGACTAATCTAGCAGATCCATAAAACATCTCTTTAAAATAAAACGAACAACTATTTCTTTTATTATAAAGGAAAATCCCTTAGCATCTAAGCAAGAAACTGAAATGATGTTTTTAGTAAGACTTGGAACATGGAAACATTCTTCCAGTTCCAAAACTAGCCCGGAGGGCAACGACAAATAGTAAGTTCCTACAGCTAATGCAGCAATCCGTGCTCCATTTCCCACTCGTAGGTCGACTTCACCCTTGCTTAACTTTCTACTTCTTCTTAGTCCCTGTGGATTGGAACATAAGTGTGAGCCACAACCTGTATCTAATACCCAAGAAGTTGAATTAGCAAGTATACAGTCTATAACGAAAATACCTGAAGATGGAACGACTGTTCCGTTCTTCTGATCTTCCTTTAGCTTCAAGCAATCTCTCTTCCAATGCCCCTTCTTCTTGCAGTAGAAGCATTCGGATTCAGAAGTGGGTTGACTGACCTTCCTCTTTGCAGATTTGGCGCCAGTTTGCTTAGTTGGGCTGGCTTTGTTGCCACCTTTCTTAGCATTCCTCTTCTTTCCAGATTTCTTGAACTTGCCCCCACGCACCATAAGCACATCCTGCTTATCACTTTTGAGCGTCTTTTCAGCGGTCTTCAGCATACCGTGAAGCTCAGTGAGCGTTTTGTCCAGACTATTCATACTGTAGTTCAGTTTGAACTGATCATACCCGCTATGAAGAGAATGGAGGATGGTGTCTATAGCCATTTCCTGAGAAAATTGCTGATCCAGCCGACTCATATTCTCAATGAGTCCAATCATTTTGAGAACATGTGGACTTACGGGCTCGCCTTTCTTAAGCTTGGTCTCAAGAATTTGCCTATGAGTCTCGAATCTTTCGACTCGAGCCAGATCTTGGAACATGTTCTTCAACTCACTGATGATTGTGAAAGCATCTGAGTTGATGAACGTTTTCTGCAGATCCGCACTCATGGTGGCGAGCATTAGACATTTCACATCCTTGTTGGCATCAATCCAACGATTGAGGGCTGCCTGAGTGACCCCGTCGCCTGGAGCTTCGGGCATCGCCTCATCTAGGACATACTCCTTTTCTTCCTGCATAAGAACTATTTGCAAGTTCCTTTGCCAGTCAAGGAAGTTTTTCCCGTTCAACTTCTCCTTTTCGAGAATTGATCGAATGTTGAATGAATTGTTGTTTGCCATATTAAAAACTACAATTGAAAAGAATAAACAAATAAATAACCATTCACAGTTTCTCTTAATAAACTTAAATTCTAGCATTCATGCATAATTCAATGTTTATTAAGCATTTTATTCAAGTTATGTGTTCCGGCAGGTGTGAATAAAATGATTCCAAGATCCTAAAATCATTGAAGAACTAAGCACAGTTTGTCGACTTAATCCTAGAACATCTTAGGTAAGCAAAAGCCTTTTGCTAATAGTCTAGAAACTATTCTTGGTTGATAGGTACGTCTAAGAACTTATTAGGTAAACCTATCGAATTTGCCACGACATAAAAGGACTCCTTACTTATATCGTTGAGTTTCACCAAAACTAACATGTACTCACAATTATTTGTGTACCTTGCCCCTTTAGGACCAATAAGTAACACCTCGCTGAGCGAAAACTATTACTAGATTGATGTAAAGGATATCCAAGCAAGTGTATATTTTGGCATGGCACCTTTTAACTCAATTTTTAAGTTTGGAACTTAAGGCTCTTACTATGTTGGTTAGATTTTAAGTGAACTAAAATCCTTAATCATGCAACATAATCAAGCTTTTGATCTCATGCATTTTAAGACATATTTAAAACAATAAATAACTTAAAACATGCATAAGATATTTGTGATCTAGTATGGCCCGACTTCATCTTGAAGCTTTGACTTCAAAGTCCGTCTTGAAAATCTCCGTGGGAGGCACCATTTTCTTCAAATAGGATAAGCTATAACTAATTACAACTATTTGATGGTTCGCAGACCATATTTGAATTGAAAAATAACTTTGGTACTTTAGACCAATTACATTCAAATTAATGGTACGCAGACCATATTTTCTATCCTATTTGGGCCATACTAGTCACTTCATAACCTGCAAAACAGTACATATACAATATATACCATTCACCCATTCATTATCATGAATGGCCCACATAGCTGGTTAGTTAAACACATTATGCATCACGTAAACATTTGCAGCAATTAATCAAGGGCACCAATAATCTACCAATTATTCAGTCCTTATTAATTCTAATCAAGTTGTTTTAACCTTAAGGATTTGTAGACCTAATCAAGAGTTTATGACTAAAAAGCGCTCCCACTTAAACCAATAAATTCATATGCTTTACCAATTTTAAACATAAAAATGTATTTCTAGTCTAACCGGAAACATACAAATTTAATTAAAATTTAAAGCTCATATCAATTTATAATTGAATCCAAAAATTTAATTCAATTTCAGTCGTATTTAAATTAATTCATGATTTTAATTTTAGTAAAATAATTAGAATAAATAACATTTATTATAATTATAATATTCAAAATTAAAATCCAAGAAAATAATTCAAATTATTAATTTTAAAATTAATTAAAATTACGTGAACTGAAATTTTCAAATTAAACATTCAAAACGATCTAATCGTAACGCAAACACCCTACGCGTTGCACGCCCATGGGCCGTACGCACACAGCCATTGCTGGCCATGTGCGCGCAGCCCATGCGCTCGTCGCATAGCTGCTGCTTCCCTATCGCAAGCCTCCGCACGCATTGGTGCTCGCTGCGCGCGCCAGCGCTCATCGCACGCGAGCTATCGCTCGCAGTGCGCGCGCGCGACATCGCTCGCTGGGCGCGCGACATCGCTCGCTGGGCGCGCGAGCCATCGCTCGCTGGGGCGCGACATCGCTCGCTGGGCTGGCGACATCGCGCGCTGTGCGCGCGAGTAATGCTGGGCGCAGCGCTCGTGGCACGCGAGCTTGCGCTCGCTGCGCGCGAGGCTGCGCGCCCTTGTGCGAGGCAGCGCGCGTTGTGGCGCAGCTCGCTTGCTGCCCACACGCGACTGCCTTGGCTCGCCCTTCGCCCATGCCCATTCGTTCATTGCTTGTGGCACACGACACAAGGCAGGGCTGCTGCCTTGTGCTCGTGCACTACGCCCTTGCTCATTGCATTCGTGCCGCACGGGCGACGAGCTCCCTTGCTCGTCGTCGCATGCCCGCATTATACAACACCCCTTAAGGGTAACACGAAGCGTCCATTGCTTCGTGCGTGCAAGTTTTATGAACGAATCGCATAAAAATTTAAAATTTATATTTAAAATTAATGACAAATTAATAAATAATATTAATTTCATAATTTTAGGGCGAAAAATCGAAAATTTATTATCCAATTGATTTCCGATTGTTATGGATTCAAGTCTAGGTCATAAAAATTTAAAATTTATCGTAAATTTACAATTTTTATGGTGGTTTTTAATCATAGGTTTCTAATTAAATTACAATTAATTATGAAAATCAAATTAATTCTAAATTATTCTAATTTTCAACAAATTAATCATAATTACAAATTAGATTGCATAATTAACAAGACTAGGCATTCAAACTTGTTAAACATATGCAGTAGGTCAATCAAAAATTCAAGATTTACCAACAAGAATCGCAAATATTTAATTTAACATCTTAAATTTACAAAATTTTGCATTCGAAAAACTAAAACCTTCGAAAAGTCATAGTTAGGCTTCGAATTTAAGAATTCTGGGTTCGGCAGAAAAAGACTATTTTTGTCAAAATTTTAGAATGCCTTTTACATGCGGAATTGACACAAAAATCACTCAATTCGGATGAGTAACGAAGAAACTGCCGAAAAACTGCGTACGTATAATTAAATAAACGCAATTTGCAATTAATTAACAATTACGAAAATTAATCACCCCTTTTAATTCTTGCAAATTTGTAATATTTAACCATGTTCATGCAATTTAGATTATGAAAATAATAAGGGGCTCGTGATACCACTGTTAGGTTATGATTCATATGACAGTTCATAAATCATGCGGAAAAACCATAAAGCCAGGAAACATATTATTTACACATAATCATTTAGCATAGTTTAGATGCATACTCTTTGTTGCGTGCCTTCCCTAGCTGCGCCCGAACCGAACAAGAACAAGTCTTTAGGACTCCAAGTGTCGTCCCTCCGTAGATAGTCCACAGCACGTCCGGATCCGCCTTAAGATTGACCAACTAGAATCGCCCTTAAGGTTCTAATATTTTCGGTTAGGTAGGCAAGAATATTGGCTGATTTTTCTGCTTAAAAATCTTAGTTTTGAATACTTAAAACTTGTTGTATAAATAATGACCCCTAGGCCTTTATTTATAGAGTTATGGAAAAGGAATCGTAATCCTAGTAGGATACGAATTAATTGAAATTAGAATCCTACATGAATTCTATTTAATTAATTTATCCAATTAGGAATAGAAATTTAATCATACACTGACTCTTGTAGATTTAGGAATCACGCATGAGCACAAACTCACACACACACGGCAGCCACAAGGGCTGCCCATGCGCGTGCGAGCAGCAGCCCACGCAGCGCGGCCCACGCATCCGTGGCCTTGGCGCGCGCTGGGCCTGCCTTGGCTGCGCGCGTGCTTGCTGGGCGATGGCCCGGCTTCGTGCTGGGCCTTCGTCCGGCAGGCCTCGTCCGATGCTAATTCGTACGATACGCTTCCGATTAAATTTCCAGTTCCGGAATTTATTTCCGATACGAACAATATTTAATATTTCCGATTCCGGAATTAATTTCCGTTTCGAACAAATATTTAATATTTCCGTTTCCGGAATTATTTTCCGATTCCGGTAATATTTCCGATTCTGACAATATTTCCGTTTCCGGCAATATTTCCGATTCTGGTAATATTTCCATTTCCAATAATATTTTCCGATACGTACCATGTTTCCGTTTCCGGCAACATCTACGACTTGGATAATATTCATATTTCCGATACGATCCATATTTCCGTTTCCGGCAATATCATCGTTTCCGGAGTATTCATTTCTTGCCTGTGACGATCTTAGCTCCCACTGAAACCAAGATCTGTCGGTTCCGAATATTCATAGATAGAGTATCTAATGCCATTAGATACTTGATCCGTTTACGTACTATTTGTGTGACCCTACGGGTTCAGTCAAGAGTAAGCTGTGGATTAATATCATTAATTTCACTTGAACTGAAGCGGCCTCTAGCTAGGCATTCAGCTCACTTGATCTCACTGAATTATTAACTTGTTAATTAATACTGAACCGCATTTATTAGACTTAACATAGAATGCATACTTGGACCAAGGGCATTATTTCCTTCACTTCAAGCCTCCCTGCATGACGAGATTTTGGAAGACCTATTTGCTCAAGCCTTGTTAAGAATTCAGCTACATATTGAGATATCTCTTCCTCAAGGACTCCCCGAATGATACTACCCTCCGGCCTTGCCCGATTCTTTGTTTTGTCCTTTAAATGCCCAAAAAATCTCTCAAAAGGATACATCCATCTTAAGAACACCGGACCACATAACTTGATTTCTCGAACTAAATGGACAATTAAGTGCACCATAATATCAAAGAAAGATGGTGGAAAGTACATTTCAAATCGACACAAAGTTTCAACAATATCATTGTGCAAAGAATCTAATTTCTCCGGATCAATCACTTTAGCACATATAGAATTGAAAAACACACAAAGTTTTGTTATAACATGTCTCACGTGTTTCGGCAATATCCCACGAAGTGCAATTGGCAAAAACACATTAATCATTACATGGCAATCATGAGACTTCATACCAACCAACCTAAGGTCCGAGAGAGATACTAGGCGCTTTACATTCGACGAATATCCCGAGGGAACCTTAATTCCATGTAAGCACTCACAAAACTGCTTCTTCTCCTTTCTTGACATTGTGTAACACGCTGGAGGCAGATAAGTCTTAGTACCACCCGCACCAGATTTTTCAACAGGCCACAAATCTGGTCGAATATTCCTCTTTTTCATATCTTTCCGCACATTCTCATTGTCCTTAGTCTTTCCAGGCATGTTTAGAAAAGTCCCAATGATAGCATCGCACACATTTTTCTCAATGTGCATTACATCGAGACAATGCCTAACCGACAAATCTCTCCAGTAGGGAAGATCCCATAATGGAGATACTTTCTTCCACAAAACACCCTTTTTAGACTTGGACTTGTAGCACTTGCCGTATTTGGTTTCAACATTTTTTATTCGTTCATAAACCTGTGATCCTGTCAAAGGCGTACGAGCTACTCTTTCCTCGGTGAACCCATTGAATTCTTTCTTCTTCTTACGATAAGGGTGATATCGACTGAGGTGCTTCCTGAAATCTGGGTAAACATTTTTCTTGAAATTATGCAACCATGTGGGCTTCATGTCCTCTTCACATATAGGGCATGCTTGTTCTCCTTTGGTTTTGTATCCAGACAAGTTTCCATATGCCGGAAAATCATTTATGGTACAAAAAACCATAGCTCGCAATGTAAAGCTTGAATTGGTGTGTGCATCGAACATTGAAACACCTTCATTCCACAATAATTTCAAATCATCTATGAGTGGAGCCAGGTACACATCTATGTCATTTCCAGGTTGCTTAGGCCCCGAGATGAGGAGTGATAACATGATATGCTTCCGCTTCATACACAGCCATGGAGGAAGATTATAAATTGCTAGAAGAACCGGCCATGTGCTATGTTGACTGCTTAGAGTTCCATATGGATTCACACCATCTGCACATAAAGCAAGCCTTAGATTTCTAACCTCCTTACCAAATTCAGGATATTTCTTATCAATATTTCTCCATTGAACAGAATCTGCAGGATGTCGAAGGAGTCCATCTTTCTTCCTCACTTCCGCATGCCACCTTAAGTTTTTTGCTTGTTTCTTCAATGAAAACATACGCTCAAACCTAGGTATGATTGGAAGATACCACAAAGACTTAGCAGGCGGGCCCCTCTTAGCTGAATTTGCCCCTTTGCGTTTGTAACGAGATGCGCCGCATGTTGGACACTCATCCAAATGTTCATGCTCTTTTCTGTAAAGCATACAATCATTTGGGCAAGCATCTATCTTGTCGACCTCTAAGCCTAAGGGACACATCAATTTCCTGGCATAATAGGTAGAGGTGGGGATATCATTCCCTTCCGGCAAAAATTCACCTACCCACTCCAATAAGGTGTCAAAGTGTTCATCTCTCCAACCACCTTTACATTTGAGGTTGTAAAGTATTGACACACATTCCAACTTGCTGAATTTTGTACAACCGGGATACAATGGAGTTTCAGCAGCCTTTGATACTTGTTCGAACATCTGAGGTCGTTCGTCCAAGTGATCTTTCAGCCCATCCATCATCTCATTTATTTCATCATCTTCTTCCTCATCATCATCCGTCTCATTATTCTCATAAATATCATCATCACTCTCATTACTCTGAACATCAAATTCATGGACACTAGAACTTGGACGATCAGGTATTGTTTCACCATGCCAAAACCAAACATGGTAATCTTGCTTAAACCCACGGCGAAATAAATGATCCTCAATTTCATCAATGTCACCTAACCGCTTGATATTGTTACAATCACGGCAGGGACAATAGATTTTTTCGGCTTTTGTACTCCGTTGGTGTGCTAAAGCACATCTAATGAACTCTGCGACCCCACTCAAGTATTCTGCCGTAGTATGGTCACCATACATCCAACGACGACTCATTACTAATAACAACAACAAAAGGTTCCACACATAAACACATATATTAAGAAGTCACAAAATCATTAAGAAGTTCCGCAAATCTTTGGTTACATCATTTAAGTTTATCAATGCTTCACTGAAGTGATATTAGAAGTCCAAAAACAATCCTAATAAGTAAAACGGAATGGATACTTAAGCATAGAATACTAATGTACACGTTTTATTATTACACTTACTATACTTATCCAAATTTTATTTATCGTAAAAATGATATGCACTTACTGTACAATTGATTTCAACTTTCAAAAGAGGAAAAGAGAAATTTTATGAAGATAATTAGATATATCAATACCTTATGCAATTGTTGAAATTCGAACAAGCACGATGATAGATTATGCTGGCAGTACGATCATCGCCCCTCTCTTCAACCATATGCGTATCTACCCATCTTCACAATTAACTGCAAATTAAAGAAATAATTGAAAAACAGCCAAAAAAATCAAAATAAAAACGAAAATCAAAACGAAAATCAAAACGAAAATCAAAAACGAAAATCAAAACGAAAATCAAAAAGAAAATCAAAAACGAAAATAAAAAACAATAATCAAAACGAAAATCAAAAACTAAAATTGAACCCTAATCTGAAAACGAAAATAAAAAACGAAAATAAAAATTGAACACACCATACCGAAACCACCGGAACCACGACGCCGAGCAACCACCGGAACCACGACGCGACGGGGAGATGCTGAACCCCCGGCCGACCAAGAATATATCTTTCAGTGACAGGCCGCGCGAGAATTGAACGGGATGGGGGAGATGAGGCGAGAACACCACACACCGGCGAAGACAGCGACGCGCGCAGGGCTGAGCAACGCTTGGGTTCGACGGCGACGCAGGGCTGAGTTCGACGGCGACGCAGGGCTGAGTTCGACGGCTTGCTTGGATATTTGTTTAAGGGAAAAGGCTTGGAGCTAGCAGAGAAGGAACAACGTACGTTTCTTGCAACAACGTACGTTTCTTGGATATTTGGATGAGGAGCGCGGTTTGTTGCAACAAAGTAAAAATTTTAATTTGAAACGCGGACTTGTTGCAGCGGGCAATAATATGTACGCTGCAATAACATCGGGTTGTTGCTGCGGGCTTTTATTTTGTACGCTGCAACAAACGCATTTGTTGCGAACAACTAAAATGTACGCTGCGATAACCCTTTAAAGGGTTTGACCCGCGTTGACCGACTGGTTGTTGAAGCGTATTTATACATGTACGCTGCAACAAGGGGGCTGCAACAGGGGTTTTTTCTACTAGTGCAACTAACACCTATTTCAAAATTTATATTTAGCACTTATCAAAACAATTCGTATCAATAAAGCCTTGACCTAGTGGTTAGATTGAGGGAATGGAACAATATGTCTCACCGTCCTAAGTCGAATCCCCCCCATTTATAATTTGTATTGCCCCTCGTGTCTCATTCACACACGCGCACACAAAAAAAAAAAAAAATAGAGACACAATTGGAGTCGGCATGATTAAATCCGAATAAATCTATGTTCATCTTATTTCAACTTATTTCAGATGAAATAAGTTCAGATAAGTTCAATTAAGTTCAGATAATATAAATTCAACAATTTTTTTTTTCCTGACATTTTCACACAAAAATAAATTTCTTTTAGACAAAATAAATTTTGTGAGATTAAATAAATTCACCTCTTGTCGTTATTAATGTTTGAGACTTTGAGGGGTAAAATAACTGAAAACTGACTCATCTTTTATATGTAGGGGCACACAACTACTTAATATTCCAGATTAAACTAAACTGATCGTAAATTCGTGATCTACGCTCCACCACCAAAAAACTCTCCAATTGAAGATGAGTGCAATTTCAATGGCGGGTTCTCTTCCTTCCCTTACCTCCCTCAAGCTACATTCCCCTAATAACAATCGGTAACTCTCTCTTTCTCTTACCCATTTGCTCTAATTAGGGATTGTTTTTATCATATTTGAATCTGATTGTTACCAAATTAATCTGATTGCCACAAAATTTTACAAGTATAAGTTTCGAATTTAAGTAAATTTGTTTGGAATTTGGAATTTCTGAAAGGGGTTCAACAGTGAGTATGAGGGCATCAGCAAGTACTGATGGAACTGCTACTACTAGCCAAGGAGTGAAATTGACTCAAGGAAATGGCGATCTTCCCAAGGTTGTTCTCACTTCACCTCATGGTAGGTCACTTATACTCACCTTTAGGTTATATATCAACATTGAACGACGCTTGATTTTGTCATTGATTCTGAATTTGATTAAATAAAGCTACCCTTTTGTGTTGCTGTTGTTGTTGGAGATTTTGTCATTGATTCCGAATTTGATAAAATAAAGCTACCATTTTATTGGGTGATTTTAAATCAATAATTGTTATTGATGAATTGTACCAATCACATTGCATAATCGTGAATAACTAGACTTTCACTATATATATTTAACCTCAAATTTTATTCATTTAAGCTCAAATTTTCTTCTTTTGATTCATTTTTTTCGTTTGTTTTTTTATTTCCATTTTTTGTTTTTGAAAATGCCATGTTATTTGCACTATTTACAAATCACAGTTATTGATAAACACTTTTCCCATTTTATGTTGTTGTTGCTACTGTGGTAGTAGACTAGTGTTAGTTGTAGAATAATGATAGTGATATGTGTGATGAATGGGGTGAAGGCAGTGAGGCTGAGGTGTATCTATCAACACTGGACGATGCGTGATTTTGTCATTGATTCCGTATTTGATTAAACAAAGCTACCCTTTGTTGTTGTTGTTGTTGTTGTTGTGTGATTTTGTCATTGATTCCGAATTTTGATTAAATAAAGCTACCCTTGTATGTTGTTGTTGTTGTTGTTGCTATTGTGGTAGTAGACTAGTATTAGTAGTAGAATAATGATAATGATGTGTTTGATGAATGGGGTTGAAGGCAGTGAGGCTGAGGTGTACCTGTTTGGAGGTTGTGTGACTTCATGGAGAATTCCAAATGGCAAGGACCTTCTTTTTGTCAGGCCTGATGCTGTGTTCAATGGCCAGAAACCCATCAGGTTTCTCCCTTGTTTGGCTCTTTTATCCCCCATCCCGCCTCCCGTGTTTCGGGGTCTTTGAATGGTCAAATATATATGTATGATCACTGATATAATTTCTGTAATGGCAGTGGAGGAATCCCACATTGTTTTCCTCAGTTTGGACCTGGGAAAATACAGCAGGTATGATTATTACAACTTCTGCAATGTTTTCATCATCTTAGTGCATGTTTGTTATAAATTTAAGAAAGGAAATGGAATGGAAACAAACAAGAAGCGGAAAGGGTAATGTAAGTGGCACCATTTAGTTGCTTGGTATAACTAAGGAAATAATCCCTTGTATCAAATTGAGGATTGAGGAAGGTAATAGTTTTGTTACCATAAGGTTGGGAGAGGTAACAAATGGGTGGCAATGGTTACCCTTAGGAAATGGCCCACCTTTCATATAACATAATAGGTAACGGAAACGGTTAATTGGTTTCATTTCCAGCACCTAAAAAAAACTATACCAAACAAGCTCCTACAATGTTGTTACTCCATCATTTGCAAATTTGGGTTGATAAAGTGATGCATTAGGAGGAAAATGCTTTTTGTGTCAACCAAATGTCAAACACATGATTTCTGCAGAAAAAAAGAAGAAGAAAGTAGCCTATTAGTTTGGGACTGTCCTAAATACAAATTTACTCAATTATTTGGGGATGAAGGGAGTTATCTTATCACCAATTTATATTATGCCTTCATTTGCCTTTGTCTAGGCATCCTCCAATGTTAGGACTAGAAAATCTGTGGGTTGTTACTCGTGAATAATAAAAACATAAAAAGTCATGATATGTGACTTAGTTTTACGCTGGCCGCCACCAACCTACCGCAACCTTCCTCCTTTATCCGGGCTTGGGACCACCGGCAGTGAATGTCGCATACGCGACACTCACAAGTATATAAAAACATAAAAAGTAAATTAGAAAAATCATCTTTGTTGTTGCTGTTGTCGTTGTTATTGTTGTTGTTCCTGTTGCTGTTGCTGCTTTTGTTGTGTACTTTTTTCTATTCGTCTACAAACTTCTTCGTAATGCTGCTTACATTTTATTGTCCCACAGCATGGTTTTGCAAGGAATATGAGCTGGTCAGTTGTTGATTCTGAAAGTACAGAAGGGAAACCTGTTCTGACTTTGGAACTGAAGGATACCCCTTACAGCCGTGCAATGTGGGACTTTAGCTTCCGTGCTTTGTACAAGGTTAGTTGCACCGCTTTCACGAGCCTTGGGGGAAAAATGACAACAAATAAACAACAAACTGAGATTGTGTTGTGGCCTTGTTGGTTGTATGAGCTTTTAACAAACTTAATTTTTGCGTTTAACTTTACTTCTTTCAGGTCATTCTGGATTCCACTAGCCTTTCTACAGAACTAATTGTCACTAACACAGACAAAAAAGCCTTTTCTTTTAGCACTGCTTTGCATACGTACTTTCGGGTGAGTACTCTGCTTACAATAACATACTGAAATGATGTCTTGATAAAAATAAGAAAATCAAATTACTTTGCAGTTCATCTATTGAGATACTGATCATAAATCACTAGTGTTATTATCAATGGCTATGTTCTCAATCATATGCCCTATGGGCTTCTTTAAAAGTTACAAATAGTCGAAATTATTTGAATTAAGAATCTCTTTTGGTTATGTACGTGCATATTGTTTAGATTTACGAAACTCCATCTGAACTGTTTTGGTCACTTTTGCAGGCTGCGATTGCCGATGTGGCTGTTACAGGTCTGAAAGGTTGCAAAACACTTAACAAAGAAGTAGATCCTCAAAATCCTGAAGAGGGTATAGAGGAGAGGTAAAGATTATGATTTATAATCCATATTTTAATCATGTGAGTGCGTGTTACATCCAATGCCAGCTTAGTAGGAGAATCCTAACACTGAGTTAAGTGGATGCGAAATAACAGACAGCTTATTACGGTTCTGATATGGTACATTGTATCAGGTTACAGTTTAAAATTGATTCATGGTATCTCTAATTGTACACCAAGTCACCATTCATTATTCTCGTTAACTTCAACTTTTGCTCATGATTTCTACTAAGAAATTCAGCCTGTTTATAATTTTTTTGTTAGAAGAGGCAAGGAATGCAGTAATTGGTCTGATGTAGTTGTCAGTGGTTGTTCAGAAAACTATGGAGTAACTATATCCCAGTCCCACACCTCTTTGTTCATTTATCATCTTATTTTCAATGCTAAATAGATCTTTATGTATGATTTTAGAGAAATAATTTACTTAGAAAGTGTCTGTGAAGAGCTGTAGAGTGTAATTGTGTACTTAGTAAAATAGTCTATTGACTCTTATTTTACATTGCAGGGAAGTAGTCACATTTCCTGGATTTGTGGACTGTGTATATCTCGATGCATCAAATGAGTTACTCCTCGAAAATGGCTTGGGTGACAAGATATTAGTCAAGAGTACCAAGTACAGTCTTATTTCTTAAAAAAGTTGTTTAGACTCAACTTTCTGGGTTTGGCATTCCTCACTCGTAGTTTATCTTATGCAGTTGGTCAGATGCGGTGTTGTGGAACCCACATCTGCAGATGGAGGCTTCTTACAAAGATTTCGTTTGTGTTGAAAATGCCCAGGTAATTTCTTGGTTATTTTTACTTCAGGATGACATATCCGAGCTACCAAGTATATGGTTTTCTCTTCAGGATAGCTAATTTTTTTTTTTTGGTAATTAAGTAAATTTATTTCCAAAATTGATCAATCATGAATACATCAAGAAGGAGAAAAACTTCTCTGCAAACACTCACCTAAGACTAGTCGTACAGCAAAAATAAAATAAAAAATACAAGTGATTACAAGGTATCAAACCACTCTCTATCAGTCACAAACACTTTATCAGTTTATTGTCCAAAATACAAGTAATTCTGCCCTACTGCAGACTTGATCTGTGAAGTAATCACATCCACTGCAGATACATGATTACATGGAACTTCCAAACAACTTAATTTCGAACATGCCACAACATGTACATAGTTGCTGCTACAGATCCATCTTAGTAAAAGATAGAAGTTGTTTTGTCACAGCACAAATTCCCTACTAACTCTTAATGTTTTTGATGCACATCTTACTGTATTCACATTCAAAAAACAAGTGTATATGATTTTCCTTTCCTCTCTCAAATATATCACACTTTTCTGTCTCAATAATATGAAGTCGGAAAAGTTTTTGTCTTTTTTATAACCTTTCAAGCAGATCGAGCCAGAAAATAAACTTATGCTTAGGCACAGAAAGCCTATTCCACATCATTTTAGCCCATTGTTTCTTCTAACCAGGCCCTAGCAAGTTAGTATAAACACTAGCTATTTTGTATGATGGTGTAGATAACCAATTATCATCTTGTAAAGCTACAATGATGTCGTCTTTAGTTCTGCAAAACACCCCATGCTTGTTCCCCCGATGCAGCCTTATTCCAAACTAGGACGTTCCTTATGCCAAGCCCACCACCCAACTCTTAGGTTGACACAAATTTCCCTAGGCTACATATCCCGGCTTGTTGCAATCATAATGACCACTCAAAAGAAAAGATCTACCTATTGCATTCAATCTTCTCAAAATGGCTTTAGGCAATATGAAGATTTGCGCAAAGTAATTGTTTATACTCATTAAAACAGGATTCACCAATTGTAAACGGCCAGTATGAAATTGACTATAATCTGAACATAATCAAATAATATTTGACTCCCTGTTTAACAATTAGTCCAATAATAGACTAACAATGAATATTTATTGTATAGAATACACTCATTGTACATAAACACAGTTTTGCGGTAATTAATACACCAATTAATCTAATCAACTCATAAGACAATCCTTTCCTTTTTTTACTTTTAAAACCTTAATCCAATGTATTTAAGTATCGTTCCTTGGGGTTTATAACGTCTCAATTTCGGTGGTGGGCATCTTATTTTACATATTCCAGCGGTATCTTCTTGTCTCCTAGTCCATTTTCTCACGAGCCGCAGAAAAAGATAGGTGCCTTGAAATTCACACTCTAATTCTTGCTATCATCTTATCAATCATTTGCTCACCATCACCAGCATTAAGTTTCCTAGCACTAACAGGAACTCCGAGGTATATAAAGGGAAGCGAACCAACCTGAAAACCAGAAATTGCAGCAATATTCTCCATTTCTTGATCCTCCATGCCACGTGTATAAAATGCAGATTTCCCTTTGTTAGCCTTTAATCCGGTTGTGGCTTGAAACAATTGAAGACCCTGAATTATCATGCTCACAATAGTTGTCTCACCTTTGCAAAAGATGATCAAGTCATCAGCCAAACAAAGGTGGTTTAGTTTTGAGGCTTTACACCTGGAGTGAAAGTTAAAATCATGTTGCTTGCCTATCAATGCCATGATTCTGGTAAGGTAAGATATTCCATACAGAGGACAAAAAAAAAGGAGACATTGGGTCTCCTTGCCTTAATCCTCTCTTGGAATTAAAGAATTCAGAAGGCGCACCATTGAGCAACAAGGTGAAGTTTGGAGTTTGTACACATGTCACAATGAACTTAGTAAAAAGGATTGGAAAACCCAATCCTCGAAGTATTTCTCTAAGAAAACCCCATTCGACAGTATCATGTGCTTTCTGGATGTTTTAGTTTGCCTGTTCGTCGACCCTTGATTCAAAATGGTTAACCTCAGACATTCTTACAGGAGCTCCAACTCTCTCATTCATGTTCAATAATGCATTTTACTCACCCATAACTACCCATCGATCATAAGAGTTATCAGCTGTTCCTTTGAGATTATGCCACAAATCAACCCTATCCTTCTTATCATTTATGCCATACAAAAAGTTACACAAAAAAGAGGCGCCTTCCATAGGATGAATCATACAATGAATGAATGGAGCAGCACAATGCAGAATAGTCACATTGAAAACAGAAGGTTGACATGCTAAAACAAAATTCTTCCTTTATTAATCACACTACTAATTGATGTAGAACACCAACAAGGGCACAATCCTAGGTACAAATCTCCACTTTTGAAGATTTGACCCTTATTTCCAGAAGGCTGAATAATTTGATATTGTGAGCATGGATTAGTTTCCTCGCCTCAACTTGCTTATCACTTTTATTCAAGCCCTCTGAAGTTCCAAACCAAAATATTATCCATTCTGGTCAAGGTAGCTATTTTCTTTCATAATGAAGTCTGAAATTGTTTGTTACGCCAAATCCCTTGTGAAATGATTTATCTTTCTGCTTACAAGGTCATCTTAGAAAGTATTTTAGCCATTATTGATACTAAGTGTTTATTCATATATCATTCTGTAATGCAGATTAAAGAAATAGAGCTACAGCCTGAGCAATCTTGGACAGCAACACAGCATCTTAGTATTGCGTAAGATGATTAATCATTAATGTGGCTTCATGTTTGAGGAATAGCCGTTTCAGTGCGTGAGCTTTGGATGGGAGGATCTCCCTTACTACCTCGTCAACATCTTAGAGATACTCTTCCTAGAGTTGGCAACATTTCATTTGTTTAATAAAAATAAAGTTGTATAATGTTCAAATTTTATTTCACATGTATTTTGATTGTATCGGCGGTTTTGGTCTACACCAAAACTGCAGATTTTTTTTATAACTAATGTTGTACAATGCATAGCTTTCAATAATGGATCTTCACCAACAGAAGTACAAAAGAAGAAGTTGTCACCATGTTTCTGTTTGTTTAATCAGTCTATACATAATAATACATATATGCTGTAGCATTTCCATGATTATCTTCTGTGAGATTTGACTGTTTATTCACCTTCAAGCTCATACGCCAGATCAGATATATGGATATGGTTGTACATGACATAAAAATGCTTCAATTTACGCAAAAAAGTTAGGCGAAAGTTCTGGAGAACAGACGAGTTCAACATAAGTTCGCCAATAGGAAAGAGATGAGGACACTTGGGCCTTGCTCGTCGAGAATGCCCCCCATGGAGCCTAAGGAATATAAGTGGCGGGATGGATTGCAACTCGGTTGATCAACCGGGATTGGTATTCGAGAATCAACAAATTCGACTCTGCGTTGTCCACGGCTCACTAACTCTGCATGGAGTGAGGGTACCGTGGTCAACGAGAATGTATAATCGGGGACCCCATGAACGAGAGAAGTGCATGATTTTGACCGGATTGTAACACCTTTGTGTATGGC
Organism: Spinacia oleracea; assembly: GCF_020520425.1. Lineage (NCBI taxonomy): Eukaryota > Viridiplantae > Streptophyta > Magnoliopsida > Caryophyllales > Amaranthaceae > Spinacia > Spinacia oleracea. Next base: position 154,029,105 of record NC_079489.1, read on the forward strand.
TATGTATATGGTGTAAGCCATTGAAATGTTTTCACATCTAATGAGCTTCTTCACCCCTAAAGCAAGCCAAAAGAATTGACAAATAGGTTGGTTGACATAAAAAAATCATGGGAAATGTAACTTCATAGGAAAGTGGAAGATTGTAGTGTTACGTTGTTTGGTTTGCAAAAACATGGAAAGCACAAAATGGAGCAAGTTGCTTACCTAGGTCTCAAAGGTAAGTGAACCTTCTCATGAGAAAGATTACTTCCCGCGTTCAAGCAAACAACATTTCCTATTTCTTATGAAATGTCAATACATGAAAAAATCTTCTTCCTAAATAATTTTACTTCCTAGGTCAACCAAACGATACTATAAGTCATAAAACAACCAAATTAATGACCTCGTAAAAGCTCAAAACCCCCTAAGCCTTATCACTTGCGAAAGGACGAGTTAGATTGGTTTTATCAAAGGGTTAACCGGATTTTCTTTTCTTAATTAAAATTAAAAAATGAAAATGAAAAGGAAAGGAGTGTAAAATAGTTTTGTCATATTAAAAAAGTAGTATAAATATCATTAAAAAACAAGCAATAAAACCATAAAAACACAAGAAGTCAATATAGTTGAAATTCCCTCCAAAAATCATCACCAAACCAAAACCAAATACCAAAACATCCACTGATCCACCTCATTCATGGGCCCCACACACAAACACTGAAACACCTTCTTCTTTCCTCCCCTTTTCCCTTTAATTATTCTTTCCATTCCTTCAAAAATCCCACAAATATTTCAAACCCCCTTCCTCTCTACATCACTCACTTTCTCTCTCCTCTTTTCATCATAAAATGCCCCAAGTCGACCTTGCTTCAGTCTGCGCCGGCGCCACCCACGACCGGAAAGTCGCCTGTGAAACCCTCGCCGTCGGAGGCGTTGGTGAAGACACCCTGACCGCGGCGGACGAGGAAGAAAACCCACCGATCCCACCACCCGATTACGCGCCGGAATCATTCTGGCTCTCCAAAGACGCCGAGCTTGACTGGTTTGACCGGAACGCCTTTCTTGATCGGAAAGATTCCGGCAAAGGTGTGAATTCAACTACTAGCTCGAACCCGGTTCATATTACCGCCGGGTCACAGCGTTATTCGGGTAATTTGTCAAAAGCGTCGCTAATTGCGCTCCCCAAACCTCAGAAGCAGAATTACGCGGAAGTCAAGAATCGGAGGCATCATTGCCGGCCTACAAGTGTACGGCTATTTCCAAAACGGGCTGACCCGGTTGGTAAACCGGTTATAGCGTTGACCGAACCCGGTTCACCTAAGGTTTCATGTATGGGGCGGGTACGGTCTAGGAAAGATAGGAGTCGTAGAGGGAAGAACCGGAAGAAGGTAAACGAACCGGGTTTGGGTCGGAATAAGAGTATAAAGGAAAGGAATAATAAAACCGGGTTTTGGAAAAACTTCCGGTCAATTTTCCGGCATAAAGGAAATAATAACAATAAATTGGGGTGTATTGATATTGATGCTGATCAACAACAAGAGGGGAATTTTGTGAGAAGAAGTTCAAGTTCAAAGAAAAAACGTGGGTTTAACCCGAATGATAGTGTCGGGTCGGGTGAACCGTCCGGGTTATGTGAACCACCCGGTTTAGGAGCAATGAAAAGGTTTGCTTCTGGCCGGAAATCGGATTCTTGGGCCGGTGATGTCGAAATAGACGGTACGAAATCTGAGCCGTTGGGTCGTGGCGGAGGCGGTGGCGGCGGTCCTATTTGGAGGCGGAGAGAGGTGGGCCCGCCAATAGACGTAGATATTGATCGTGATTGGCGGGAAGTGGGCCCGATGTCCGTATGATGTGGGAGAAGGTAAATGTGGGTCCCACTTTTGATACAAAATTTTTGTAAGTGACGTCAGGATTGTTATAAACACGTCAAAATTCACAAGCTTGAAAATTTCTGTTATGTTTTTTTCTTTTTCTGTGGGGTTATTTTTTTTTGACAAATTGGTATTTTTATGTTAATACTTTAGGTCTTTAGATTTTTCATATTGTTAGGGATAAATTGAATGAGATTTGTAATATACGGAATCAAGGAGTAGTTTTGTAAATACAAAGTACAAATTGTAATTTTTTCTTCTATAGAGATTTCATGAGCTATTCATATTTTAAATGGTTATGATCATTAAATACCATGAGAATTCAAAGAGGGGTAAAATCGTAAATAGAGTTTTGCGCGTTTAGGTTTGGAATTCATGTAAATTTTATCAATTCTTAGTGCTTGTTTGGTTAACTTAGGATTTAAATTCGCACAAGAAGTTTATTTACATGGAAAGTTGGGCTCCGTTCTTAGTGCTTGTTTGGTTAACTTAGGACTTATCAATTCTTAGTGCTTGTTTGGTTAACTTAGGACTTATCTTGACTGAACTTATATTATATGAACTTATCCGAACTTATTTTGTCTGAAATAAGTTAAAATAAGTCGAATAGAACAAAGCCTTAATTACCTGCACTAAGAAGCTTCTTATGTACGTGGGGAGAGTGGGTAAGCCACTTCTAATGTCGTATTCCAAATTCCTGGAAAATCTCACTTCCCTCATTTCCTCTATTTCATGCCAACCAAACCAACATGTAACAAACGTTCAATTAGTACATGTTTGGTATAAATTGATTCCATTTCCAAACCCTTAAAAAGCAATATACCAAACAAGCTCCTAGTATGTTAGTTGTTAATCATTTCTAGAAAATTATCAGCTCTTAGTGCATTTTTGCTGTTGGTGTTGTCTTCCTAGTCATTGTTGATCAGGTTTGACTTTTAGCTCTTTGTTTTGAGTTTGGTTTTTGATGAAGCAGCTGTTTCAATTAGCTTTTCAACATGGAAAATAACAAATGGTGCTTTTGTGGTTGGCTGGCTGGTCAAATATGGCCATAGTTGACTTTTATTAGGAGTTCCTAGAGCATGAGAAACGGTCAAGCTACAACTCTTGTAGTTTTACTTGCCACATCAGATTTTCAAGCTACTACTTTTCTAAGCTACAACTTCTCCAATGAAAAACTACAACCTCCTGTAGCTAGGTCATGATCAAACATGTGAATCATTTCAATGTTTTGTTCCGATAAAGAGAGTAGTTGGTCCCACTTGAATATTATCAAGCTCGTAACTCCATAAAGCTACAAGATTTTGCAAAGCTACAACCTTTCTTTTTCCACAATGGTTGAGCTTGTAGCTCCAACTATTTAGTATTTGCAAGCAAGGACTTCACTCCCACCACGAGGCTTTCTAATTCTATAATAGGTAATAGTTATACCGTTGAAATGGTATACTAATGACAAAATAGTAACTTCAGGTGGTAAATTAAGGGCTAAATGTAATAAATTGAGTCTGACCCACGAAAAATAATATTTATTTTTGACTTGTGAGTACCAAACTATGTTGTTTGGAACCAAATAAAAATGAAACCACGTTACCTAACTATGTTGTTTGGTACCACATGAGAAAATACAACTACTCCTCTTGTACCAAACTATGTGGTTTGGTACTAAATGAAAATGCAGAATATTAGTATACCATTTCAATAGTATACCGAGTATAGAACAAGGGTACAAGACTTCCTCCTCCCACCACTGTTGTTGCTTAGCTTCTGCTTGGATTTGGTTATTAGCAGTCAGGTGTTGATGTTGAAGACTAGTGTTGCAGATATTTGGTTTCTTGTCATTTTAGGCTAAAGTGGTCTTTAGCAGTCAATGTGGGACTTTAGCTTTCCATGCTATACGTACTTTTGAGTGAGTATCCTGCTTACATATTTGATATTGGGCACTGAAATGATGTCTTGTTAAAAAGAATTATTGAAATCGAATTTCCTTGCATTTCCCTCTATTGAAGCTGTAAGATTTTGTGGACAGAATGCTGTATGAAAAACGATACTGATCATAAATAAAGCAGACAGTTTATGATGGAGCTGAATCACTGATAGGGTACATTTGTATCAGGTTGCAGTTTTAAATTGATTCATGGTATCTGTAATTGTACGTCTCTCAGACTCTCACCATTCATAATTCTCATTAACTTCAACTTTTGCTCATAATTTCTACTAAGAAAAGTAGCCTGTTTTAGAGCTGATCATCATGGGCCCGGCAAATTTACGGGTTTTGGGCAGAAGATTTCAGCCCGCTTTTCGGGCCCGGCCCGAACTTTCTAAAAAAAATTGCGGGCTTTGGACAACGTAAAACAACAATTTTAGTCATAAATTTGGCCCGGCCCGAAAATGACCAGAAAGCCCGCTAATTTGGCCCGAAATAGCGGGTTTTGGGCACAAAAATTAACCCGAAGCTTGGCCCGGCCCGACACAATGGGCAGTTTTTTCTTCGCTCGGCCCGGCCCGCCATTTGATCAGGTCTAACCTGATGTAGCTGTCAGTGGTTGTTTAGAAAACTACGCAGTAACTGTAGCCCAGTCCCACACCTCTTTGTTCATTTATCATCTTATTTCCAATGCTAAATAGATCTTTATGTATGATTGTAAAGAAATAATTTACTTAGAAAGTGTTAGTGAAGAGCTGTAAATTGTGGTTGGGGTCTTAGTAAAAAAATAAATTCTATTGACTGTTACTTGACCATTGCAAGGGAAGTAGTCACATTTCCTGGATTTGTGGAATGTATATAACTCGATGCATCAAATGAGTAACTCGAAAATGACTGAGCATTCTTGGACAGCAACACAGGCAGCAGCTTAGTATTGCGTATGATGATCAAAATAATGCTGTATAATCAAAATAATGCTGTATAATCAGAATTATGTTGTATAATCAAAGTAATGCTGTATAATCAGAATTATGCTGTATAATCAAAATAATGCTGTATAATCAGAATTATGCTGTATAATCCTTAGAGAAACTCTTCCTAATGTTCAAAATTATGCTGTATAATCAAGATATTGTTCAGAATTATTTCACAAGTATTTTGATTGTATCAGCGGTATTGGTCTGACACTAAAACTGCAGTGTAAGCTTTCAATGTTGGATCTTCACCAACAGAAGTACAAAAGAAGAAGTTATCACCCGCGTTTCTGTTTGTTTAATCAGTCTATACAACATAATACACATATTGCCGCAGCAGTTCCATGATTATCTTCTGTTAGACTTCACTGTTTATACAACTCCAAACTCATACACCAGATCAGATCTCTGAATGTGGAATATACATGACATAAAAATGTTTCAATTTACGCAAGTTAGGCCAAAGTTCAGATCAGATCGAAAAAGACATGAGGATTCAGGAACTAATAGCAAGAAAACACACTTTTATTTATCAAGAGTGTAAATCATTTGTAATCTTTTGACATATAATGAGCTTCTTCACACCCAAAAACAACCCAAAAAAAATTGACAAATCCGAAAAAAGCAACCAACTAAATGAGCTCAGAAAAGCTCAAAACCCCCCTTAAACCCTAAAATCCATTTACATAACCAAATCAAAACCACCCCAATTAAACTAAAAACACAAGAATCTGTGTCTATATGTGTCCTAACTAAGGGCAATTAAGGAGATTAGACAGACCCAAAGCAAATTATTGTAATCTTTTGACATATAATGAGCTTCTTCACACCCAAAAACAAGCCAAAAAGATTTGACAAATCCGAAAGCAACCAACTAAATGAGCTCAGAAAAGCTCAAAACCCACCCTTAAACCCTAAAATCCATTTACATAACCAAATCAAAAACCCCAATTAACCTAACTAAGTGCAATTAAGGAGATGAAACAGACCAACAAGATGATGAATCCAACAGCCCAAACCCAATAAACCCATTTACTGTTCTTCTTCTTCATCTGTTTAGCATAATACAGACTATTAGTCCCACCACTGATATAATCCCCTGCATTCACCACATTCTGCTCAATATCATTAATCTGTTCACCTTGTTTATCAATCAAAACAGCCATATCAAGAAATATCTGATGAAGTTTATTCAAACTTCTTTGAATATCCTTAACAACTCCATATCTCTCCTTTTCCTCCTCGAAAAACCCGATTTTCATACTTCCTGACAACAGTTTCTCAACAGTTTCTTCACTGGGTTTCTCTCCTGTTGCATTGTAGTACTTTCTTCTTAAATCATCCCTGTGATCATTCATGATTGTGTCCCTTAATCCTGTGAAATCGAAGATTATGTCCTTGAATTTGATTCTTAACCCGTTTGTGACTGTAACCCTGGTTCGATCCACACTGCTACCCTCATGAAACGAGGATGATAATCTTCTGTTTTTGATGTTCGATTTGTCGAGGGATTCGAGTTGGGATTTTAGGGTTTTGACTTTTCGGAGGATTGAAATTGTGTCGGAATCCATTCGATCTCTTAACCCTCGGAGGAGTTTGGTGCTGTGTGTTGTCTTTGATTCTTGATGGAGGGATTCGAGATCGTGAAGAAGGTTACTGATTTCCCCCATTTCGGATTTTATTGAATCGATTTGTTTGAAGAAAATAGAGAGATTTTCTTGGTCAACTGGGTTTAATTCCTGCCATGTTTCTGGTTCAGAAAGCTCTGTTTCATGGTCTGATTGGATTTGTTTCTTCAAATCCACATAATTTAAGAACGATTTCGTCATCAAATCATTCATCTTCGGGTTAATTTCTGAAAAATACACCTGCAAATCAACACGGAATTATCAGAATTCGACAAAATCCATCAAATTAATCAAAACAGAGCATATTTTTGTAATTTATAAAATTGAAGATCAATTCATTTAGGGTTACTGTGTTTTGTCGGAAATTATGATACAGAACTAAAACAAAAAAGGATGAAAAAAATTCAGAGATTAATACCAAGATTCTTGAGAAAAATTAATAACTAGGGCAAGAGGATTGTTACTAAATTTGATTTCTAACAACTTAGTTGAAGCAAATTTAAGAAATTATCATAAACCCAGATCAAAATTATTTCTAAAAGTGATAAAGAGCAACTAAATTCAGTAGAAGATTATGGTTTCTGCCCAATACACCTGAAAATCAACACGGAATTATCTGAATTCGACATAATCCATTAAATAAATCAAAACAGAGCATATATTTGTAATTTATAAATTGAAGATCAACTCATAATAGGGTTACTGGATTTCGTCGGAAATTTCAATTTAAATTAATCCAAAACAAAAAAAAAATGGAAAGAAAACAGAAATTACTACTAAGATTCTTGAGGAAAATTAATAACTAGGGCAAGAGTTAATTTCTACTATTTGGTACTAAATTTGATTTCTAACAACTTAGTTGAAGCAAATTGAAGGATTTATCATAAACCCAGATCAACATTATAACAAAATGATAAATAGAAACTTGATTAAGTAGAAGATTATGATTACCTTGCTGAAGATTGAGGAAGAGCGCTTAATTTCTCAAACTCTCTGTTCTTCAAGAAGAAAATTAGGGGTTTTTTCTCTCTCTAAATTCTCTCTCTCTCTCTCAACAAAAAATGGGGGTTTTTTTCTTTGAAGATGAATGATAATGAGAATAAGGGTTTGGGGAAGACGAAGCTGTTTATGAGGGGAGTTTGTTTGTGGATATTTTTGGGAGGGTTTTTTTCGAAATTTAAATAGTAAGGAGCCGTTAATATTTTCATAACCGCCTATTGTGGTGTTGCCTAAAACGACGAGGTTCATCCTTTCATGGTTAACTACATTGAAATTGGTCAAAGTCAAACCCAAGGGTAGCAAAAATTATACTCCCTCTTATTCCAAAATAATTGTCCTTTTAATTAACTTATTTAGTTCTTAAATAATTACCGCTTTCTATTTTGACGATTTACATTATTGCACGAAAATGTAAGTCATTGTTAGGGAATTACGAATCAATACTTTTTTTTCTTCTAAATTGGAATAATGATCCCCTAACCGGAGTCACTTTTTTTTGACAGGTTAGGGGCATTCTCTTCGAGCCACGCAACTTTCAAGCAGTCCAGTCTTGCTTGTTCTAATAAGTTCTTTTCTCTTCTATAACCTGAAGTTAACAAATTTTATTAAACCTGATTGAAACTTATTAGACGAATTTAGACCTGATTACTAAAGAGTCAAGCCCAAGAGCGTAAACATATACGGAGTAGCACCTGATTGGGACTTATTGACTTTATAGAAACCAATTACAACTTATCTAAACTTATAAAGTCTAAAACTCATTTATTCAAGGTGAAAAGAAGACACCCTTAAATACAAAATTTATTCTCAATACAAATTCCCTTGTAACCGCTCTGTTAATTGATCGATGAACTAATATTGGGTAAACATCAATATAACAATCCAAAAGCACATACAACGTAGCTACTAGTTTGTAGCTAAAGCAAAATTGTCCGTCTAAACACACTTTTATTTATTAGTGTAAATCATTGTAATCGTTTGTACAAAATCCATTGAGGATAAGATGATCGAAGTGCTCTACCGGGTCGGAACCCTACATGGGTCAACCTGTCCGAATTAGCAAACTAGTGGATTTTTTTTCACTAGACCAAGACACTGTTTGGTGTAATCTTTTGTACTTTTTTTTTGAAGGTAAGATGAAGTGCCTTACCGGGTCGGAACCCGCCCGGGATAGCAGGGGTAATCTTGTGTACATGTGTATATGGACTTATAGAGTGTATCACTTTCATACAAAGTGAAAAAGAGGGATCAATCCCAGAAGCAGAACTGATTAAACACAAAGGTAGAAATTTCAGGCTTCTTGCTGAACTCCTACTTTCTCTGCTTCGAGCTTTCTTAAGGTTGTCGAACTCAACTTATCACCACTTGTTGCCTCCGGTACTAAATCTACAACTTCAATCTGCAGTTATTATACAGTTTGAGCTTTAGACCAACACAAGGATATGGAAGTAAGTAATGTACATTGACAAGCCTCGATTTACAGTAAACTTGTACGTGTTTTGTAAGAAAGAAAGTTTGCAGGTCAAAGAAAGTACCTTTACTTCACACAGCCCCTTCTCGATTCTCTTTCGGTTGACTGACAATCCTCCGGGATAAGTCTCCTTACTGTTAGTAAAAGCAGGAGCAAAGATCATTTAGTTTTGGTTCTATTCAAGATCATATAAAGTTCAAAACTGAAGGCTCAAAAGTATCTTAAACAGGATTCAGGAAGGGATAAGCAATGTTTTGTTCTTCAGCTGCATCGCAAAGTCAAGTGTTACAAAAAAACGGTGTGACACTTCCTTTGTGCAATGCCATCAAATCTCTCGTGTAAAAAGAAGATGAATCCCATTCTTAGGTATACTACTGGTAAAAGTACTATGCATATAACAACTACACGATGCTCCAGGTGAAGTGTGTGCAAGAAAAGAGAAAAGACAGAGTACATCGAGAATCAGAAGAAGCCAAGAACTGTAGTAACGAGGGGATATATGGGAATTAAAGATGGATGTGGGCCGGCCAGACACGATAAAAGCCCGACCCGACCAGATAAAATCCGGCCCGCCCCATGCACAAAAAGTACGGCCCGGATCGGCCCGTGCACAAAAAAGTACAGCCCGGCACGAGCACAAAGTCGTGGGCCGTGTGTTTTTTTTTTGGAAAAGCACGAAAAGGAAGATACGACTCGACCCGGCATGACAAAGCACGTTAAATTTAGTAAAACTAAGCTTAGGCACGACGGCCCGGCCTAGCACGACAACCCAAAGGGCATCCTGAGATAACAAGTACAATTTCTATTTACTGCTTTATTAACTGCAGTTTAGATTTACGTAAAATACCTGACTACAATGGCCTCCAAATTTTCATCAACAATAGAAGGACCATAAGGATCTACAATAGGTTCCACTTGTACAATGAGCTCCGGATGGATGGACTGCAGAAATAGGAACACAGAAAAAGAAACATACTTCTAGTCAACCATGTGAGGTCATATACAAAGATACAAAAAACTAAATCCAGATGACCAGATGTCCTTAGCTAACTTCTGTATATCAACAAAGATTCAAAAGTTCCATCAGAAAAAAGAAGAAATTTCAAAATTTCGTCAAAAAAACCAGTCTATTCATGACTTCAAACAATTACGTTGTGTACATGAGTTGCAGAAAATAAGTAAAAAACTAAAAAGTGTTTACGCGATGCAACACTGGTAATGTAAAAGAATTTCCCCAAGGAATATGTTCCTTTTAATTGATAATTATGGAGTACAAAATATGCACCTTGATATAATCTTGCACATTCTGCATCCTTTTCTCGATAGGCTCTATCAATTCTGCATACTGCAAAAAGTTTAAAGACAGATAATAAATTAATCAATAAAAATAATTTGATGAAATTCTGTCAAACCATGAAAATAACCAGCATATGGAATCCTTAGAGTTCCCTTCTGGTCACCTCAGGTAGTCAGAACCTTCAAATTCGGATAATCAAATTCACAGTACTAACATGCATGATGAGCTTTTAACAGCATTACTCAGCTGGAAATTCTAATTCTAACGGAATAATCCCAGAAAGACACAACTAAATGAGAGATTGACTATCAGTAATGGCCAACCACTCTTTAAAGCAGCTTCAATTTCAAAATGAACATGACTAATTCATATTCCCGCATCTGCAACAGCTTTCACTTGCCTGTTACATACTTTACGGTCACTGATTAGAATTAGTTTGACACAAATGTTAGGTTTTGACAAGCTAATGAACCAGACATGGTGTTCATTAATTTTTTTATCAAATTCTAAGAAACGCATGTTATCTTTATCAACACACGCTGAACAGCTTCAGCGCTTGTTACTCCGTTGTTAGTTTATCACTATGATTTTCAAGATAGTAAACTTACTACATGTGGCAGCAAAAGAAATGGACTTCAAGTATTTTCAGGTACAAATCATATCCTCTTGTTATGGCTAAATAACAACAAAGATGAAATGGAATATACATAACAGGTATTCAAATTCTATCTACAAAAGTTGCCAGTAATTAATATCCTTGCAACGTATACAATAGTAACAGCGTGTCCAAATAGTCCGGAGGGAGGGGGTTGACCTGGGGTGAGGACGTAGGAGCTCACCTGCTTTTTAGCTAGCATTGGGCCATCACAAACTCCAATGACAACACGATCTCTAGCAAGATCAGCTGCTACCTACATTAACTATGCGTTAGTAACACGCCAAATTAAGCAGAGACAATATGTAGTCTGAAAAGAATAAGTTGTCTCCAAATGTCTTCCCTTTAACGATTAATCATAGCTTTCAAGAGAATACTTTCATCCCTAAACATGTGGAAATATCCCATAAAAAGTCATACCTCTACTAATTTGCTATTAAACAGATTCATTAGCTATCCATAATTTCAAAAACTGACACTTTTGTCCCTTGATAGACTCGATGTTTCTACACCGAGAAGCAATTATCATAAGAATGGCAAAACTATGAGTTGTTACTTGCAGTCTATGTAATTCATCTCAAAAAGAAAATCCAATTCCAGTGACCTTAATATCACGCCTACATGGAGATCATGTTTGACAAACTTATGAACTGCAAAAACAAATTCAAAGGTTCTAATGAAAGATTTTGTCATCTTAGTAGATGTCGTGTTCGAAGCACTTCCTGGTAGAGAATGGAATACACTCCAATTCATGGAGTTTTCACAAATCTAACACTTTCAATTGTTGATTCACTCTACCTACTCTTGCCAACTTTGATTCAAACAAGGAGTACTATAAAAGATATAGCTGAATTTCTTCTAACACCAATTGGTATCTCTGTATCTCTAGTTGGGTGCATCTATAATAGAACCTCGCAATCTATCAATATGCTACAGCAAAATTTCTACAATTTCAGTGCTTAAAAATTGGCTTCCTTACAACCCCAATTCACATTTTTTTTCACAATTTCTTAAGAATCAAATTGAATAGGGAGTGTACACAAACTGTTTGATCAAATGCCTAAACCAAACCAATGCCTAAATACATTTACCAGCAAAAAAATCGTCTTTTTCCCCCAAAATAGCAACTCCTTCAAGACCCAAAAATAGCAAGTTATCAGAATTGTTGCTAAATAAATAGAGGCTTAATAATGGTTGCTAAATAAATAGCGAGCAGTAAATAGAAAGAACTAAAGAGTAAGAGAAGAAGAACCTGGAGGAAAAGGCGGTGACCATCATGCAAGCGGTCAAAAGTGCCGCCAAGAACAACACTCCCGTATGAATTTGGAGGAGAGAGATTCGAATTCAAAGAATTTTGATCACTGGTTTGTTCTTCAATTACATTGGTCAGGGCCATTTTTGAAGATCGAAGTTGGTAATTTGGAGAGAGGAAAATAGAATTTGTATGAACTTAATTTCTGAAACCTAAAACCCAAATCAATTGTTCTTATATTTCTATTAGATTGATTACTGCTAGGTGTAAAAGTTTTTTAGAGAGAGGGGCTCTCCCTTCTCTCTAGAAAGCCTAGCCCCTAATTCCGAAATTATCTAGCCTTCTTCTCAAAGAAATTTAATCTGATATATTTCTTGTTCTCCCCTTTTGATCTTCCATCAAATCAGGGCTCTTTTCTGATCTTCCCTTATGTATTTTCAACAGAGTACAGTCAATTTCTTCGTGAAATTAATTTTTGTTGGCTTCCTACAAGAAATTCGATCTGAATTTTGAAGTTGCTCCATCGAAACGGCCTCTCTGTTCGTGTTCGTGTTCGTTGGTTCTGCCTCGCCGATGGTGGTTTTCTTCCACTGTCCCGTCCGTCCCTCTTATTTCGACCGATCTTCTCTTCTTTGGTTGTTTGATCTTTGAAGACTAGATCTTTGACCCATATCGGTGGTTCATCGCCGTCGATATTGTCGTTCTCGCCTCCGATGTCCTTTACATGTGTCCGGATGTCCGTTTCAGGTTGCCCTCGTTCTTCTCCGATGGTGGTTTTTCGATTGTTGGCCACACCTTCCCTGTTTAGCTTCCTTGTGAAGCTTTGTTTCTTTGGCTTCTTTGAGAAGTCTTAGCTTAGTTGTTTTAGTTTTTCTTATTTTCTTTTTAGTTTAGTTGTTTTATTTTCTTGTATTTTGTTCTTATTTATTAGCCTTTCTCTGAGATAGGGTGGCTTTTAGATTCTTTGGTTTACCTGTGATAGGGACCTTAGAAATTGTGTGCCCTTTTTATATAAAATAAACGGATTTTTCATGAAATGCCCCCGAGGTTTGCTTTAATGCACCAAATACCCCTAAACTTTCCAGAATGCACCAAATACCCCGGGTTTTAATAAATAACACAAAATGCCCTTAATGAGCATTTTCCGTCAATTCCATTAAGTCTCCGTTAACATTAATTTTTTTTCTTTTCTTTCCTTTTCTTTTTTCTTTCTCTTCCCAGGAGTTTGCAAATCAATCCTCCAAATTCCATCATCTCTGCTCATTTCTATCTCCCTCTGCCAATCCTCCAAATCCCATCATCTTTGCTCCTTTCTCTCTCCCACTGCTGCTTCTTCCAAATCAATATCCATCGCCACCCACAACCACCGACAAAAAATTCAAAACCGACAAGATCCCAGAAAATTTCCAACAAAAAATACTCCAAATTAATCGATGGAAATACTCCAAAACGCAGATTTATTCCGAAAAAACAAAAATTGTGTTCTCCCCCAAATTGATTTTCCCCAAATCAATTTTTAAACCTAAATCGCAAAATCGTTTTCCATTGATTCCCCCCTTGGTTAAAATGTGTCAAATATTGTGTAATCTCGTCTCATTCTCATTAATCACACACGTATATATAGTACAACTCAGTTACCTAAACCCTAGGTACACATTAAGTAACATACCATAGTTAGGACTCTACAGAATATTCACAGAATAATATCTAATATTTTAACATATCTTAACATCCCCCCTCAAGATGGAGCATGTAGATCTCGAATGCCCATCTTGGTCAAAAAAAACTCAAATTGCGCCTTCCCCAACGCTTTGGTGAAGATATCTGCTAACTGAACCTTTGTCGACACGTACGACGGACTGATGATCCCTTCCTTGATTGCATCTCGAATGAAATGACAATCTGACTCGATGTGTTTTGTCCTTTCATGGAACACCGGATTCTGTGCAATATGCAACGCAGACTGACTGTCGCAATACATCCTCATGCCTTGGTCGTGTGTCACCCCCAAGTCGCGTAGTAGTTGTTTCAACCACTTCAACTCACACGCCAGAGCTGCCATCGATCGATATTCTGCCTCAGCAGACGACCGAGAAACAGTATGTTGTTTCTTGGTCTTCCAAGAAACTGGCGACATACCAAGTGACACAAACCATCCAGTCACCGACCGACGCGTCATTGGACACCCTGCCCAATCCGAGTCGCACCACCCCTCCAACTGCAACGCACTGTCCGACCGAAGTAGTATACCTTGACCCGGACACTTCTTCAAGTATCTCACTACTCGCAAAGCTGCTTCCCAATGTGCCTCCTTTGGTGCTTGCATAAATTGAGATAGGACATGTACAGAGTAGGAAACATCTGGTCGCGTGACAGCCAAATAAACCAGACGTCCGATCAGACGCCTATACTGCTCACCGTCCGACAGGTCTGGCCCGTCTGCCAATGCCAACCTATGATTCTGTTCCATGGGAAAGTCCACAGGCTTTGCTCCCAACAATCCGGCCTCTGAGATGATGTCGAGGGCATATTTTCTCTGACATACATAGAACCCTTGACTACTTCGTGCCACCTCTAACCCAAGGAAGTACTTCAGAGCCCCGAGGTCTTTCATTTTAAAACACTCCTTCAAGTATGCCTTAAAACTCTCAAGCGCAAACTTGTTATTGCCTGCGATAATCATGTCGTCCACATAAATGAGCACACTCAGCTGCAACATACCTTTAGACAGAGTAAAGAGCGAATAATCGGACAGCGACTGTCGAAATCCATAGTGCGTCAATGCCGTCGACAACTTCTGGAACCAACATCTAGGTGATTGTTTCAACCCATACAACGACTTTCTCATTCGACACACTTTGTCAAAGTGATTCTTCTTGAATCCAGGAGGAATCTTCATATAGATCTCTTCCTCCAAGTCACCGTGCAAGAACGCATTGTGGACGTCCATCTGATGCACGTCCCACTGTTTGACAGCTGCGACAGCTAGGAAAGTTCGAACTGTCGCCATCTTCGCGACGGGAGCAAATGTCTCATTATAATCCAACCCTTCCTCCTGATGATTCCCTAAACATACCAATCGAGCCTTCAGTCTCAACAAATTCCCATCCTCATCACGCTTCTCAGTATACACCCATTTACTCCCCAGTGCTTTCTTCCCTTCCGGCAAATTTTCCAACGTCCATGTCCCCTGTTCCTCCAACGCGTCGATTTCAGCAGCCATTGCCTGACGCCACCCCTCATGTTGCATCGCTTGTTTAAAACTCTTAGGAACTTGCCCTTCTTGCAATGCTGCTATATAATGCCTGTGCTTTGACGAAAAACGCTCATAATTAACAAAATATGTGATAGGATAAGGAGTACCTGAGGGTGGTGACGCCGTAGGTGTTTTGTCGGAAGTACTATATTTTTCCCGTATTGTATGTATCACACAGTCTTTCAGCTTTATCGACGGAAACTTCACACGCTTCCCCCTTCCTAACTCCGTATCCTCCACACACTGCCTTGTCTCACTCTCATCACTACCCGTCGTCTCATCTACACCTGAGACGACGTCTGATTCACCTCGACTAGGTGTATCATGTTTTTCCTCCCTCACAGTCGACAAGACCTCCTCCGTGTCACCCGCAGGCGACGACACCTCCTCTGTGGCACCTGCAGGTGACGACACTTCCTCATTGTCACCTGCAGGCGACACCTCCTGAGTACATCCAGTCCCACTCTCATCCAAACCCCACTGGTCAAGCACCCCACCACCATCATGCATTGCAGGCAACATAGTCGACGTGTCTGCGAATGGAAACGTCCGTTCATGAAATTTTACATCCCTTGAGACAAAGAACTCGTGTGTCTCCAGGTCGTACAGTTGCCATCCCTTCCTGCCAAACGGGTAACCCAGAAACACACATTTGCGACCACGAGACGCAAACTTATCCCCTTTACTCCGGAGATTATACGCATAACACAGACACCCAAATACCCGGATAGACACATACGATGGTGGTTTTCCAAATAACATCTCATAAGGGGTTTTATTGTCAAGGACCGGTGTAGGTGTACGATTGATCAAGTGACAAGCAGCCAGAATACATTCCCCCCAAAATTTTATAGGAAGATTCCCTTGAAACCGTAACGCTCTCCCAATATTCAAAATATGTTGGTGCTTCCTCTCGACTCTCCCATTCTGTTGAGGTGTCCCAACACATGACGACTCAAACAGAATCCCATTTTTAAAGAAATAACCTTGCAAACAATTAAACTCAGTACCATTGTCACTGCGAACAACTCTCAGGGATCGATTAAACTGACATTTAATCATGGCAACAAAATTAATAAACGACGATTCAACTTCCATTTTATTGCACAATAAATAAATCCACACACCCCTAGAATAATCATCCACAATGGTAAGAAAATACTTCGCCCCACTCGACGAGGGTGTTTTGTAAGGCCCCCATAAATCAAGATGAACAAGGTCGAATGGGCGACTTGCACGACTATCACTATTTGGAAAACTCTCCCTACATTGTTTCGCCCGTGGGCATACATCACAAATGTTTTTATTATTCCTAATCTTATGACTCACAGGAGGAAGTAACTGCAACACTTTTTCCGACGGATGCCCCATACGTTGGTGCCACAAGTCGACCACACACTCCACTGCTAGCACACGAACCCTTGGAGCCCCACGGAAAAAATATAGTCCTTCCTGTCGATCACCCACGCCAATCACCATCCTCGTCGAGCGGTCCTGAAGAACACACATTTTGTTAGTAAATTGAGCAGCACAATGTAATTCGTCACTTAATTGAGTTACAGAAATTAAATTGCAGTTCAATTTAGGCACAAATAGAACGTTATCGAGCACAAAACCATCCTCCAAGACCACCGAACCATATTGATTTGAATTTGCAGGTTGACCATCTGGTAACACAACCTGTTGATTACTCGATGTTTTGATATTTCTCAGAATTGAAATATCACCCGTCACATGACGTGAGGCCCCACTGTCAACAATCCATCGTAAATCAAGATTACCTTGCAACTTGTTTGGTGGTCGTGATAAGTGTTAGGTTATGATACATATGACAATTTACATAGATCATGCGGAAACAACCATTAACCCAGGAAACATATTATTTACACATAATCATATAGCATAATTTAGATGCATACTCTTTGTTGCGTGCCCTCCCTAGCTGCGCCCGAACCGAACAAGAACAAGTCTTTTAGGACTCCAAGTGTCGTCCCTCCGTAGATAGTCCACAGCACGTCCGGATCCGCCTTAAGATTGACCAACTAGAATCGCCCTTAAGGTACTAGAAAATTCGGCACTTTTATGAGCAAGATGTGTTTTAATTTTCTCTCAAAAAACTCACTTTTGAATACTTTGAAACTTGTGTATAAATTATAACCCCTAGGCCTTTATTTATAGAGTTATGGAAAAGGAATCGTAATCCTAGTAGGATGCGAATTAATTGGAATTAGAATCCTACATGAATTCTATTTAATTAATTTATCCAATTAGGAATAGAAATTTAATCATACACTGACTCTTGCAGATTCAGGAATCACGCATGAGCACAAACTCACACACACACGGCAGCCACAAGGGCCGCCCATGCGCGTGCGAGCAGCAGCCCGCGTAGCACGGC
Source organism: Spinacia oleracea (assembly GCF_020520425.1). NCBI lineage: Eukaryota > Viridiplantae > Streptophyta > Magnoliopsida > Caryophyllales > Amaranthaceae > Spinacia > Spinacia oleracea. The sequence continues at coordinate 154,046,803 of NC_079489.1, forward strand.
CCACGCAGCCGCGGCCTCTTGGCGCGCGCTGGGCCTGCCTTGCGGTAGGCCTGGCCGCTGCCTTGGCTGGGCTTTGTGGCGCGCATGCTTGCTGGGCGATGGCCCCGGCTTCGTGCTGGGCCTTCGTCCGGCAAGCCTCGTCCGATGCTAATTCGTACGATACGCTTCCGATTAAATTTCCATTTCCGGAATCTATTTCCGATACGAACAATATTTAACATTTCCGATTCCGGAATTAATTTCCGTTTCGAACAAATATTTAATATTTCCGTTTCCGGAATTATTTTCCGATTCCGGCAATATTTCCGATTCTGACAATATTTCCGTTTCCGGTAATATTTCCGATTCTGGTAATATTTCCATTTCCAATAATATTTTCCGATACGTACCATGTTTCCGTTTCCGGCAACATCTACGACTTGGATAATATTCATATTTCCGATACGATCCATATTTCCGTTTCCGGCAATATCATCGTTTCCGGAGTATTCATTTCTTGCCTGTGACGATCTTAGCTCCCACTGAAACCAAGATCCGTCGGTTCCGAATATTCATAGATGGAGTATTTAATGCCATTAAATACTTGATCCGTTTACGTACTATTTGTGTGACCCTACGGGTTCAGTCAAGAGTAAGCTGTGGATTAATATCATTAATTCCACTTGAACTGAAGCGGCCTCTAGCTAGGCATTCAGCTCACTTGATCTCACTGAATTATTAACTTGTTAATTAATACTGAACCGCATTTATTAGACTTAACATAGAATGCATACTTGGACCAAGGGCATTATTTCCTTCAGTCTCCCACTTGTCCTTAGGGACAAGTGTGCATTTCCTAATTCCTTTGTCGCTCGATGCTTGCTCTTGAACATAAGGTAAGAGTTGTCATCCTTATTATGTCCAGAGGTGTTCCTCGGTTTCAGAGTTCAACTGATCAAATAAACAGATAATCATAGCCTATGATTCATCCGAGCACGGCCATGCATTTCACAGTTTCTAGCTCTCCGAGTGGCCTTGTACAACTTTTAAGCATCTCATCCCGATTTATGGGAGGACAATCCCAATCTTGCGATCTTGAGATTAGACTTCGTTTGATAGGTGATTACCTGAGCGTTGCCTTTATAGCCTCCTTTTACGGTGCGACGGTTGGTCAACGTCAAAGCAACCAGTTCTCAAACAAGTAATCTCAAATCACTCAGGTATTGAGGATTTAGTGTCTAATAATTTAATGAAATTTACTTATGACAGACTTTCATCTCTTACAGTAAAGTTTCATAGGTCTTGTCCGATACTAGTCTTCCCAAAGTAAGTATCTATGCAAATGATTATGACATTGCCATGTCCACATAGTTCAAGAAACAGAACTACTAGTCATCTTGCATTCTAATCGTCTAACGTTTTCTATGCGTCCAATTTTATAGAAAACTCCGATTAGGGACCATTTTCAACCTTTGACATTCAAGTTCACTTGATAGACATTTCTTAGTCACAGGACTGGTCCTGACAGTCTATCTTGAATATATCGTCAAGTTGAAGGGACTCATCATTTAATAAACCACAAATTAAATGGAAAAATGAATTCCTTTCATTTATTGTGAATGATTAACCAATAATGTTTTACAAAGATTTAAACTCTAAAACTTTAAAACATTAAACAGAGACATCAAAGCCATTCTCCAATATGCTTGATTCCCATAGCTGCAGTGTGCGAGTTGTGCTTCGCTTGCGGCAGAGGTTTAGTTAATGGATCTGATATGTTGTCATCAGTTCCAATTTTGCTTATCTCGACTTCTTTTCTTTCAACGAACTCTCGTAGAAGGTGAAATCTACGAAGTACATGCTTGACTCTCTGGTGGTGTCTAGGCTCTTTTGCCTGTGCAATAGCTCCGTTATTATCACAATACAGGGCTATTGGTCCTTTAATGGAGGGGACTACACCAAGTTCTCCTATGAACTTCCTTAGCCATATAGCTTCCTTTGCTGCTTCATGTGCAGCAATGTACTCCGCTTCAGTTGTAGAATCCGCAATGGTGCTCTGCTTAGCACTTTTCCAGCTTACTGCTCCTCCGTTGAGGCAGAAGACAAACCCAGACTGTGATCTGAAATCATCTTTGTCGGTTTGGAAACTTGCGTCCGTATAGCCTTTAACAATTAATTCATCATCTCCACCATAGACCAGGAAGTCATCTTTGTGCCTTTTCAGGTACTTCAGAATGTTCTTGGCAGCAGTCCAATGCGCCTCTCCTGGGTCTGACTGGTATCTGCTCGTAGCACTGAGTGCGTACGCAACATCCGGGCGTGTACATATCATAGCATACATTATTGAACCAATCAATGATGCATATGGAATCCCATTCATTCGTCTACGCTCATCAAGTGTTTTTGGGCACTGAGTCTTGCTTAGAGTCATTCCATGAGACATGGGTAGGTAGCCTCGCTTGGAGTCCGCCATCTTGAACCTATCAAGCACCTTATTGATATAAGTGCTTTGACTAAGTCCAATCATCTTTTTAGATCTATCTCTGTAAATCTTGATGCCCAATATGTACTGTGCTTCTCCTAGATCCTTCATCGAAAAACATTTCCCAAGCCAAATCTTGACAGAGTTCAACATAGGAATGTCATTTCCGATAAGCAATATGTCGTCGACATATAATACTAGGAAAGCAATTTTGCTCCCACTGACCTTCTTGTATACACAAGATTCGTCTGCGTTCTTGATGAAACCAAAGTCACTGACTGCTTCATCAAAACGTATATTCCAGCTCCTGGATGCCTGCTTCAATCCGTAGATTGACTTCTTTAGCTTGCATACCTTTTTAGCATTCTTTGGATCCTCAAAACCTTCAGGCTGTGTCATAAACACAGTTTCTGTTAAAACGCCGTTTAAGAAAGCAGTTTTGACATCCATCTGCCATATTTCGTAATCGTAATATGCAGCGATTGCTAACATTATTCGAATAGACTTTAGCATTGCAACTGGTGAAAAGGTTTCATCGTAATCCACACCGTGGACTTGCCTGTAACCTTTTGCAACCAATCTAGCTTTGAAAACTTCAAGTTTCCCATCCTTGTCCTTTTTCAGTTTGAAAACCCATTTGCTTCCAATGGCTTGGTAGCCATCTGGCAAATCGACCAAATCCCATACTTGGTTTTCAGACATGGAGTCTAATTCAGATTGCATGGCTTCTTGCCATTGCTTGGAGCTAGGGCTCGTCATAGCTTGTTTGTAAGTCGCAGGTTCATCACTTTCAAGTAATAGAACGTCATAGCTCTCGTTCGTCAAAATACCTAAGTACCTCTCCGGTTGAGATCTATATCTTTGCGATCTACGCGGGGTAACATTTCTAGATTGACCATGATTCTCACCAGATTCTTCTAAAGATCTCTGAGTTTCATCCTGAATGTCATCTTGAGCATTCTCTAGAGTTTGTTGTTCGACTCGAATTTCTTCGAGGTCTACTTTTCTCCCACTTGTCATTTTGGAAATGTGATCCTTCTCCAAAAAGACACCATCTCGAGCAACAAACACTTTGTTCTCAGATGTATTGTAGAAGTAATACCCCTTTGTTTCCTTTGGATAGCCCACAAGGATACATTTGTCAGATTTTGGATGAAGTTTGTCTGAAATTAATCGTTTGACGTATACTTCACATCCCCAAATCTTAAGAAAAGACACATTTGGAGGTTTTCCAAACCATAATTCGTATGGAGTCTTTTCGACAGCTTTAGACGGAGCTCTATTTATAGTGAGTGCAGCTGTATTTAGTGCATGTCCCCAAAATTCTAATGGAAGTTCGGCCTGACCCATCATTGACCTGACCATGTCTAGCAAGGTTCTGTTCCTCCGTTCTGACACACCGTTCCATTGTGGTGTTCCAGGAGGAGTCAATTCTGATAGAATTCCACATTCTTTCAGATGGTCATCAAATTCATAGCTCAGATATTCACCGCCTCTATCAGACCGCAGTGCCTTAATCTTCTTGCCTAATTGATTCTCTACTTCACTCTGAAATTCCTTGAATTTGTCAAAGGATTCAGACTTATGCTTCATTAGGTAGACATAACCATACCTACTGAAGTCATCAGTGAAAGTGATAAAGTAGCTGAAACCACCTCTAGCATTTGTACTCATTGGTCCACATACATCTGTATGGATTAAACCCAATAGTTCATTTGCTCTTTCTCCAACTTTAGAGAAAGGTTGCTTTGTCATTTTGCCAAGTAAACATGATTCGCATTTACCATAATCCTCTAAGTCAAATGGTTCTAGAATTCCTTCCCTTTGAAGTCTTTCTAAGCGTTTCAAGTTTATATGGCCTAATCGACAATGCCACAGATAGGTGAGATCTGAATCATCCTTTTTGGCCTTTTGGTATTTATGTTATATACTTGTTTGTCGTGATCTAATAAATAAAGTCCATTGACTAATCTAGCAGATCCATAAAACATCTCTTTAAAATAAAACGAACAACTATTGTCTTTTATTATAAAGAAAAATCCCTTAGCATCTAAGCAAGAAACTGAAATGATGTTTTTAGTGAGACTTGGAACATGGAAACATTCTTCCAGTTCCAAAACTAGCCCGGAGGGCAACGACAAATAGTAAGTTCCTACGGCTAATGCAGCAATCCGTGCTCCATTTCCCACTCGTAGGTCGACTTCACCCTTGCTTAACTTTCTACTTCTTCTTAGTCCCTGTGGATTGGAACATAAGTGTGAGCCACAACCTGTATCTAATACCCAAGAAGTTGAATTAGCAAGTATACAGTCTATAACGAAAATACCTGAAGATGGAACGACTGTTCCGTTCTTCTGATCTTCCTTTAGCTTCAAGCAATCTCTCTTCCAATGCCCCTTCTTCTTGCAGTAGAAGCATTCGGATTCAGAAGTGGGTTGACTGACCTTCCTCTTTGCAGATTTGGCGCCAGTTTGCTTAGTTGGGCTGGCCTTGTTGCCACCTTTCTTAGCATTCCTCTTCTTTCCAGATTTCTTGAACTTGCCCCCACGCACCATAAGCACATCCTGCTTATCACTTTTGAGCGTCTTTTCAGCGGTCTTCAGCATACCGTGAAGCTCAGTGAGCGTTTTGTCCAGACTATTCATACTGTAGTTCAGTTTGAACTGATCATACCCGCTATGAAGAGAATGGAGGATGGTGTCTATAGCCATTTCCTGAGAAAATTGCTGATCCAGCCGACTCATATTCTCAATGAGTCCAATCATTTTGAGAACATGTGGACTTACGGGCTCGCCTTTCTTAAGCTTGGTCTCAAGAATTTGCCTATGAGTCTCGAATCTTTCGACTCGAGCCAGATCTTGGAACATGTTCTTCAACTCACTGATGATTGTGAAAGCATCTGAGTTGATGAACGTTTTCTGCAGATCCGCACTCATGGTGGCGAGCATTAGACATTTCACATCCTTGTTGGCATCAATCCAACGATTGAGGGCAGCCTGAGTGACCCCGTCGCCAGGAGCTTCGGGCATCGCCTCATCTAGGACATACTCCTTTTCTTCCTGCATAAGAACTATTTGCAAGTTCCTTTGCCAGTCAAGGAAGTTTTTCCCGTTCAACTTCTCCTTTTCGAGAATTGATCGAATGTTGAATGAATTGTTGTTTGCCATATTAAAACTACAATTGAAAAGAATAAACAAATAAATAACCATTCACAGTTTCTCTTAATAAACTTAAATTCTAGCATCCATGCATAATTCAATGTTTATTAAGCATTTTATTCAAGTTATGTGTTCCGGCAGGTGTGAATAAAATGATTCCAAGATCCTAAAATCATTGAAGAACTAAGCACAGTTTGTCGACTTAATCCTAGAACATCTTAGGTAAGCAAAAGCCTTTTGCTAATAGTCTAGAAACTATTCTTGGTTGATAGGTACGTCTAAGAACTTATTAGGTAAACCTATCGAATTTGCCACGACATAAAAGGACTCCTTACTTATATCGTTGAGTTTCACCAAAACTAACATGTACTCACAATTATTTGTGTACCTTGCCCCTTTAGGACCAATAAGTAACACCTCGCTGAGCGAAAACTATTACTAGATTGATGTAAAGGATATCCAAGCAAGTGTATATTTTGGCATGGCACCTTTTAACTCAATTTTTTTTTTTTAAGTTTGGAACTTAAGGCTCTTACTATGTTGGTTAGATTTTAAGTGAACTAAAATCCTTAATCATGCAACATAATCAAGCTTTTGATCTCATGCATTTTAAGACATATTTAAAGCAATAAATAACTTAAAACATGCATAAGATATTTGTGATCTAGTATGGCCCGACTTCATCTTGAAGCTTTGACTTCAAAGTCCGTCTTGAAAATCTCCGTGGGAGGCACCATTTTCTTCAAATAGGATAAGCTATAACTAATTACAACTATTTGATGGTACGCAGACCATATTTGAATTGAAAAATAACTTTGGTGCTTTAGACCAATTACATTCAAATTAATGGTACGCAGACCATATTTTCTATCCTATTTGGGCCATACTAGTCACTTCATAACCTGCAAAACAGTACATATACAATATATACCATTCACCCATTCATTATCATGAATGGCCCACATAGCTGGTTAGTAAAACACATTATGCATCACGTAAACATTTGCAGCAATTAATCAAGGGCACCAATAATCTACCAATCATTCAGTCCTTATTAATTCTAATCGAGTTGTTTTAACCTTAAGGATTTGTAGACCTAATCAAGAGTTTATGACTAAAAAGCGCTCCCACTCAAACCAATAAATTCATATGCTTTACTAATTTTAAACATAAAATTGTATTTCTAGTCTAACCGGAAACATACAAATTTAATTAAAATTTAAAGCTCATATAAATTTATAATTGAATCCAAAAATTTAATTTAATTTCAGTCGCATTTAAATTAATTCATGATTTTAATTTTAGTAAAATAATTAGAATAAATTCCATTTATTATAATTATAATATTCAAAATTAAAATCCAAGAAATTAATTCAAATTATTAATTTTAAAATTAATTAAAATTACGTGAACTGAAATTTTCAAATTAAACATTCAAAACGATCTAATCGTAACGCAAACACCCTACGCGTTGCACGCCCATGGGCCGTACGCACACAGCCATTGCTGGCCATGTGCGCGCAGCCCATGCGCTCGTCGCATAGCTGCTGCTGTCCTATCGCAAGCCTCCGCACAGCGCCCCATCGCACGCGAGCCATCGCTCGCAGTGCGCGCGCGCGAGATCGCTCGCTGGGCGCGCTGGCTCGCTCGCTGTGCGCGCGAGCCATCGCTCGCTGGGGCGCGACATCGCTCGCTGGGCGGGCGACATCGCTCGCTGGGCGGGCGACATCGCGCGCTGCGCGCGCGAGCCATCGCTCGCTGGGCGAGCGACATCGCGCGCTGTGCGCGCGAGTTGTGCTGGGCGCAGCGCTCGTGGCACGCGAGCTTGCGCTCGCTGCGCGCGAGGCTGCGCGCACTTGTGCGAGGCAGCGCGCGTTGTGGCGCAGCTCGCTTGCTGCCCACACGCGACTGCCTTGGCTCGCCCTTCGCCCACGCCCATTCGTTCATTGCTCGTGGCACACGACACAAGGCAGGGCTGCTGCCTTGTGCTCGTGCACTACGCCCTTGCTCATTGCATTCGTGCCGCACGGGCGACGAGCTCCCTTGCTCGTCGTCGCATGCCCGCATTATACAACACCCCTTAAGGGTAACACGAAGCGTCCATTGCTTCGTGCGTGCAAGTTATTTGAACGAATCGCATAAAAATTTAAAATTTATATTTAAAATTAATGACAAATTAATAAATATTATTAATTTCATAATTTTAGGGCGAAAAATCGAAAATTTATTATCCAATTGATTTCCGATTGATATGGATTCAAGTCTAGGTCATAAAAATTTAAAATTTATCGTAAATTTACAATTTTTATGGTGGTTTTTAATCATAGGTTTCTAATTAAATTACAATTAATTATGAAAATCAAATTAATTCTAAATTATTCTAATTTTCAACAAATTAATCATAATTACAAATTAGATTGCATAATTAACAAGACTAGGCATTCAAACTTGTTAAACATATGCAGTAGGTCAATCAAAAATTCAAGATTTATCAACAGGAATCGCAAATATTTAATTTAACATCTTAAATTTACGAAATTTTGCATTCGAAAAACTAAAACCTTCGAAAAGTCATAGTTAGGCTTCGAATTTGAGAATTCTGGGTTCGGCAGAAAAAAACTATTTTTGTCAAAATTTTAGAATGCCTTTTACATGCGGAATTGACACAAAAATCACTCAATTCGGATGAGTAACGAAGAAACTGCCGAAAAACTGCGTACATATAATTAAATAAACGCAATTTGCAATTAATTAACAATTACGAAAATTAATCACCCCTTTTAATTCTTGCAAATTTGTAATATTTAACCATGTTCATGCAATTTAGATTATGAAAATAATAAGGGGCTCGTGATACCACTGTTAGGTTATGATACATATGACAATTTACATAGATCATGCGGAAACAACCATTAACCCAGGAAACATATTATTTACACATAATCATATAGCATAATTTAGATGCATACTCTTTGTTGCGTGCCCTCCCTAGCTGCGCCCGAACCGAACAAGAACAAGTCTTTTAGGACTCCAAGTGTCGTCCCTCCGTAGATAGTCCACAGCACGTCCGGATCCGCCTTAAGATTGACCAACTAGAATCGCCCTTAAGGTACTAGAAAATTCGGCACTTTTATGAGCAAGATGTGTTTTAATTTTCTCTCAAAAAACTCACTTTTGAATACTTTGAAACTTGTGTATAAATTATAACCCCTAGGCCTTTATTTATAGAGTTATGGAAAAGGAATCGTAATCCTAGTAGGATGCGAATTAATTGGAATTAGAATCCTACATGAATTCTATTTAATTAATTTATCCAATTAGGAATAGAAATTTAATCATACACTGACTCTTGCAGATTCAGGAATCACGCATGAGCACAAACTCACACACACACGGCAGCCACAAGGGCCGCCCATGCGCGTGCGAGCAGCAGCCCGCGTAGCACGGCCCACGCAGCCGCGGCCTCTTGGCGCGCGCTGGGCCTGCCTTGCGGTAGGCCTGGCCGCTGCCTTGGCTGGGCTTTGTGGCGCGCATGCTTGCTGGGCGATGGCCCCGGCTTCGTGCTGGGCCTTCGTCCGGCAAGCCTCGTCCGATGCTAATTCGTACGATACGCTTCCGATTAAATTTCCATTTCCGGAATCTATTTCCGATACGAACAATATTTAACATTTCCGATTCCGGAATTAATTTCCGTTTCGAACAAATATTTAATATTTCCGTTTCCGGAATTATTTTCCGATTCCGGCAATATTTCCGATTCTGACAATATTTCCGTTTCCGGTAATATTTCCGATTCTGGTAATATTTCCATTTCCAATAATATTTTCCGATACGTACCATGTTTCCGTTTCCGGCAACATCTACGACTTGGATAATATTCATATTTCCGATACGATCCATATTTCCGTTTCCGGCAATATCATCGTTTCCGGAGTATTCATTTCTTGCCTGTGACGATCTTAGCTCCCACTGAAACCAAGATCCGTCGGTTCCGAATATTCATAGATGGAGTATTTAATGCCATTAAATACTTGATCCGTTTACGTACTATTTGTGTGACCCTACGGGTTCAGTCAAGAGTAAGCTGTGGATTAATATCATTAATTCCACTTGAACTGAAGCGGCCTCTAGCTAGGCATTCAGCTCACTTGATCTCACTGAATTATTAACTTGTTAATTAATACTGAACCGCATTTATTAGACTTAACATAGAATGCATACTTGGACCAAGGGCATTATTTCCTTCAATAAGATGTCAACAATTTGCTGGACTTGCTCCTTCGTCACACCAACAAGCTCATGATTGGTTGTCGTCACTGCTCCCTGCGATCCGCCTCCACTCGTCACAGTGGTTGTCACCCCTGCTGTGGTATTACTCACGGCATTGGCGCGAGCGACACCACTGGTCGACGACGCTGCCCCACGAGCTCCTCTGCCTCCTCTAATCGACGTCCTTCCTCCTCGACCAGGCCCTCTACCACCTCGTTTCTTCTCATCCCACCATTCGGGAAAACCAATCAGCTGATAACAAGTTTCTTCCTCATGACCCTCACAATTGCAATGACCACAAAATCTGTCACTCGCATCTCCCGACCTCGACCGACCCTTAGTCTCGACCTTGAACGCCATGACACTCTCCTTACCTCTCGTTGCCTTGGCGCGCATGGTCTCGGTATTCATAACCGTCTGGTATGCCTCGTCGAGGCCTGGCAACGGCGATCTTGCTAACAGTTGTGCACGAATGGCTTCATAGTGATCGTCTAGGCCAATTAAGAAATAGTGCAGACGATCTTCATCATGAATGTCCCCCACCTGCTTCGCTATGTTGCACGTGCAACCCGCACATATACACCTTGGAACTCGTGCATACTGTACGTACTCCTTCCATACCTTCGACAAGCGGCCATAGTACTCCATGACGCCCTCAGACGTGCCCTGCTTGCAGCCACTCAGAGCCATCTTAATATGGCAGACCCTAGTTCCCGACACGACGCAGTACCGCGTCCTCAAATGACACCACAACTCGTGAGCAATATCAAAATCTTCCAGATTCGAACGCAAACTCTCGTCTATGGTGTTTGTGATCCAAGACACCACCATCGAATTGACCGCAATCCAATGTTTCATCTTCGTTGCGTCCGTAATGGGTTCCTTCACAGAACCATCAAGAAATCCAAATTTGAATTTTGAAATCATCGAGCGACGAACGGCTTTGGCCCATTCATCGTAGTTCGATGCTCCTCTTAGTTTCACAGGGGTGATAACAATACCGGGACCGTCGCCTGACCCGAGATAGTAGTCTAGGTCGACGGCGGCGGCGATGACCTTTGATGATGCCTCCTCATCGGAACTCATGGTGATACTTAAGGAATGGTTAACTCCTAATCTCGATACTCAACAAGCGAAGAAATTCACTGTTCTCAATACTCGGCTACACTCTCTCAGATTATTGCGGAAAAAAAAACTAGGATTTTTAACCTAGGCTCTTGATACCATGTCAAATATTGTGTAATCTCGTCTCATTCTCATTAATCACACACGTATATATAGTACAACTCAGTTACCTAAACCCTAGGTACACATTAAGTAACATACCATAGTTAGGACTCTACAGAATATTCACAGAATAATATCTAATATCTTAACACATCTTAACAAAATGGCTGGAGGATCTACGAATCCTCTATACCTCCATCAGATGGATCTCATATCATCTCCATCTCTAAACTCACAGGAGCTTCAGATTATCGAACATGGCGTCGGTCGATGGAAATGACGCTTCCATGGTGGTTTGAGATGAGAAAGATGATGATGATGATGATGATGATGATGATGATATGAGAAAGATGATGGTGGTTTGAGATGAGAAAGATGATGATGATGGCGCCGGTCGATGGAAATAACGCTTTGATGGTGGTTTGAGATGAGATGATGATGATGAGGAGAAAGATGATGATGGTGGCGTGGTGATAAACAAGCAATTAACTTCACATTTTTGGGTCAATTTTTTTTAATAGTTAATTAGATTTTTAGGGTCTTAATTTTTTAGATAATAGTTAATTAATTTTTTAGGGATTTAATTAAGTGGTAATATTATGATTAGTAGGGAAAGTTGTTGAGTAAGGGTAAAAAAGTAAATTCATGCTAACGGAGACTTAACGGATTGGACGGAAAATGCTCATTAAGGGCATTTTGTGTTATTTATTAAAACCTCGAGGGTATTTGGTGCATTCTGGAAAGTTTAGGGGTATTTGGTGCATTAAAGAAAACCACAGGGGCATTTCATGAAAAATCCGTAAAATAAAAATAAAAATAAAGAATTAGATTGATTCGAATTTAAAGAGCGTTTTGATGGTCAGTTGAAGGAGGAAAGCCGAAGGGGCTTATTTGTAATTGTCTTGCTTTTCCGGTGATATGTAAAAGGAAGTAATAGAGGAAGTTAACCGGAATTTCGTTAAAAGGACCCGATGTTTGCTACGTTCGACTATGGCCCTGTTTGGCAAATAGCGGTTAGCTGTTAGATGTAGCGGATTGTATTAGCAGTTTTGACTAGCTGTTGGTATTAGCTTGTTTGACTAGCTGATTATATTAGCGGGTTATGTAAAAGTGTTTGGTACATAGCTGATATATAATAGTTGTTTGATTTTGTAAAATTACCAATAAGGACATTAACTTATTTAATTATAGAGAATTAGTAATTGCTAAATATATGGATATGTATGGTTAGATTTTTATTGGAATAAAATGTACTAACATGAAAATATTTAAACAACATTTATATAAAATTGAAAATTTGCTAATCCCACTAACAACTTTTACGAAAATAAATCATTAAATGTCTAATTTGCAAAATAGGAATAACTAATAGGAAAAAAAAAATTTACATTACACTCTTCTAAGAAACTCATTTTTTTTTTCATTATTATATTATACATCATCTATTTAAGAAATAAATGTTTAGTTAAATAATATAAAAATAAAAGGTAAGCAAAGTAATAAATTTAAGTATTAAAGTGAATAAAGAAAAGGTAAGCACCGTGTTATAATTTTGTGCATAATTTTTTTTCTTCTAAAATCACTTATTTAATTTCTCTAAAGTCACACTAAAAGCATTTTGTCTAATATATCTAAACTTATTTGAATTTATCTTCACATTAATTTTTTGGCTATAATAAGTCAAAATAAGTTGAGCATTACAAATCATTCATGATTCATCTAACAAGGTTGTTAAACTCAAATAAGATAAGTTTAACAAATATAAGGACGTATTAAGCGGTAATAGAAGGTTCATTGGACGATCAAGGTGTTTAAAAGTTCGAGTCAATCTCAAATATTTTTGACATTTTGTTTTGTTCTATCATTGTTTAGTTTCATCTTCTATGTTGTTACAAGGGTTGTTACCTTCATTGTAATTATTTGATTAAACTATTGCGAATCGGTGAATCCAATGATAAATGTATGGACATGATTGATATGGGTGTAATTTTTGCAACTTGAGGACTGAATTGTCTTTTTATATTACCTAATACAATCCTCTAATTGAAAAAGCCCATTGGAGCTACTTTTTTGAAATTAGACGGTTCTTCCCAATCCTTTATTTCAATCCTCTTACTTCCAAACACCTAGATTAGAGGATTGAATTGGTCAAACCTCTAAATTGGTCAAATCCTCTAATTTTTTTTGCCAATCCTCTAACAACCAAACACCACCTATGTCTTTTTTTTCATAGCTTCTAAATGCAGATAATATTTTCTAAATGCAGAAATGAAAATTACAAAACTGCCCTAATTAATTATATAAAAAAAATATCAAACCCCTTACACTACAAGAAAAAAGGGCTTTCGTGATGATTATTTTGGCCTTTAGTAGCGATATATTCGCTACGAAAACATTCCCCATCAATTAAATATTCAAGGCGGTAGCCACCGTTGCCATAGCCTTTTGTAGCGATTAGCACATTCAATGGGGTAGACCAAAACAATCGATACGAAATACCATGTATAATAGTATCGATTATTGTAGCGATTATAATCGCTATAATTTCCTAATTTCACATACCAAATACATTAGGTTTAGCGGCAAAAGAATCGATGCTATAGGTAGTTATAGTAGCGAATGCAATAGACGCTATTAGATACCTATCGTATCGATTATTATCACTACTGTAGGTTACTTATTGTTGCAAATTTAAGTGATACTATTAATTTCGTAATTGATACATTTGCTAAAATAAGAATCCAAATTAACAGTCTATAGCGGCGATTATAATCGCTACATAATGGATTATACTATAATTTAGTTTTACAATGGCTTGTCAAATGTTGCCGCTATCAAACATATGGACAATTATAATTACATGAGTATAAATTTAAAATCACAAATAATTATAAGATAAAAATAATATTATAAATAAATAACTCATAAAGAGTAAGTCATTAGTCATTACATAGGTGATATATAAATGTCTAATAGTCTTAAAAACTTAACAAATGTTATCTAATAATCTGCAGTTGACAAGATAAATAACCAATTAACTACTACAATGCAACTTCTAATATAGTATAACTCGATAAAGTCATGTGCTTCCCCAAATACATCCAACTTCACCGTTTGCCAAATAAAGAGTTATCTGCAAGTTAAAAGAATGTACGATAATTAATATCACTAGTATGGAAATATTTCTCTACAATTAATACACCGCAACATACCATACAAACAACAAGCCAAAAGATTAAGTGATGAATGCAGTTAAGTGCACTCAGAGCTGGATATCTGGTTCTAAAAATGCAGTTAAGTGATGGTTAAGTGATGAATGCAGTTTCAGCTGGAAATCAGAAATCTGGTTAAATGCAGTCAAGGTAATGCTGTAAACACTTCTAGTAAATTTCTGTTTACTTAAAATGACATAGAATCCTGTCAGCAAATAGAGCATAAAAATTTACCAGTCAATGTAACCATGAAAAACAAAAGGAGATCCGGAAGAAAATAGACTAGAACTAGTTCCACGTCACTCGTCATTCAAAGAATGCAGGTGAAATGCTATTTATATGGAAGCTGGAAGCTGGTGTGTTTAGGTCCTATAATGGAACTTGGGAAAATTAGGTGAGTACAGGTGTAGCAGGAGTGTTTAGGTCCTGTAATGAAACATGGAAGCTGGGTTACCAACTGAAATACAGATTGTAGTTAGTTCTTATGGGTGAGATCAGGTGAAATGCAAAGATTGCAGGTGATTGCAAGTGATTGCAGGTGAAAGATTGCAGGTGAAATGCTAATTATATGGAACCTGGAAGCTGGTGTGTTTAGGTCCTGTAATGGAACTTGGGAAAATTAGGTGAGTGCAGGCGTAGCAGGAGTGTTTAGGTCCTGTAATGAAACATGGAAGCTTGTTTACCAACTGAAATACAGATTGTAGTTAGTTCTTATGGGTGAGATCAGGGTATTCAGTTAGCGAGGGTGGCTACCGGTTCAACTGAGAATGGAAATGGTGTAGGAAGAACTGTCTGTGTTTGTTCTTAGCTTGCAGATTATGTTCAACAGTTCAACCTTGGAAAAATGTGAAGGAAATAATGCCCTTGGTCCAAGTATGCATTCTATGTTAAGTCTAATAAATGCGGTTCAGTATTAATTAACAAGTTAATAATTCAATGAGATCAAGTGAGCTGAAAGCCTAGCTAGAGGCCGCTTCAGTTCAAGTGGAATTAATAATATTAATCCACAGCTTACTCTTGACTGAACCCGTAGGGTCACACAAATAGTACGTAAACGGATCAAGTATTTAATGGCATTAGATACTCCATCTATGGATATTCGGAATCGACGGATCTTGTTTTCAGTGGGAGCTGAGATCGTCACAGGCAAGAAATGAATACTCCAGAAACGATGATATTGCCGGAAACGGAAATATGGATCGTATCGGAAATATAAATATTATCCAAGTCGTAGATGTTGCCGGAAACGGAAACATGGTACGTATCGGAAAATATTATCGGAAATGGAAATATTACCAGAATCGGAAATATTGCCGGAAACGGAAATATTGTCAGAATCGGAAATATTATCGGAATCGGAAAATAATTCCGGAAACGGAAATATTAAATATTTGTTCGAAACGGAAATTGATTCCGGAATCGGAAATATTAAATATTGTTCGTATCGGAAATGAATTCCGGAACCGGGAATTTAATCGGAAGCGTATCGTACGAATTAGCATCGGACAAGGCCTGCCGGACGAAGGCCCAGCACGAAGTCGGGCCATCGCCCAGCAAGCCAAACGCGCGCCCAGCCAAAGGCAGCGCCCAGGCCCACCGCAAGGCAGGCCCAGCGCGCGCCTAAGGCCATGGGCCTCGCTGCGTGGGCTGCTGCTCGCACGCACGCATGGGAGGCCCTCGTGGCTGCCGTGTGTGTGTGTGAGTTTGTGTTCATGCACGATTCCTAAAACTATTAGAATTAGTATATGATTAAATTCCTATTCCTAAAAGGATAAATTAATTAATTAGAGTTCTTATAGGATTCTAAGTTTAATTAATTCGTATCCTACTAGGATTCCAATTCCCTTTCCATAACTCTATAAATACGTGCCTAGGGTCACATATTTTCAGAGATGATTCAAGTATTCAAAGTGAGTTTTGAGAGAAAAATTCAGCCATATTTCTTACCTAAGAGTGCCGAAAATTCTAGTACCTTAAGGGCGATTCTAGTTGGTCAATCTTAAGGCGGATCCGGACGTGCTGTGGACTATCTACGGAGGGACGACACTTGGAGTCCTAAAGACTTGTTCTTGTTCGGTTCGGGCGCAGCTAGGGAAGGCACGCAACAAAGAGTATGCATCTAAACTATGCTATATGATTATGTGTAAATAATATGTATTCCTGGCTTAATGGTTGTTTCCGCATGATTTATGTATTGTCATATGTATCATAACCTAACAGTGGTATCACGAGCCCCTTATTATTTTCATAATCTAAATTGCATGAACATGGTTAAATATTACAAATTTGCAAGAATTAAAAGGGGTGATTAATTTTCGTAATTGTTAATTAATTGCAAATTGCGTTTATTTAATTATACGTACGCAGTTTTTCGGCAGTTTCTTCGTTACTCATCCAAATCGAGTGATTTTTGTGTCAATTCCGCATGTAAAAGGCATTCTAAAATTTTCACAAAAATAGTTTTTTTCTGCCGAACCCAGAATTCTCAAATTCGAAGCCTAACTATGACTTTTCGAAGGTTTTAGTTTTTCGAATGCAAAATTTTGTAAATTTAAGATGTTAAATTAAATATTTGCGATTCTTGTTGATAAATCTTGAATTTTTGATTGACCTACTGTATATGTTTAACAAGTTTGAATGCCTAGCCTTGTTAATTATGCAATCTAATTTGTAATTATGATTAATTTGTTGAAAATTAGAATAATATAGAATTAATTTGATTTTCATAATTAATTATAATTTAATTAGAAACCTATGATTAAAAACCACCATAAAAATTGTAAATTTATGATAAATTTTAAATTTTTATGACCTAGACTTGAATCCAAGACAATCGAAAATCAATTGAATAATAAATTTTCGATTTTTCGCCCTAAAATTATGAAATTAATATTATTTATTAATTTGTCATTAATTTTAAATATAAATTTTAAATTTTTATGCGATTCGTTCATATAACTTGCACGCACAAAGCAATGGACGCTTCGTGTTACCCTTAAGGGGTGTTGTATAGTGCGGGCATGCGACGACGAGCAAGGGAGCTCGTCGCCCGTGCGGCACGAATGCAATGAGCAAGGCATGGTGCACGAGCACAAGGCAGCAGCCCTGCCTTATGTCGTGGGCCACGAGCTATGGACGAATGGGCATGGGTGAAAGGCGAGCCATGGCAGTCGCGTGTGGGCAGCTAGCGAGCTGCGCCACGACGCGCACTGCCTCGCGCAAGAGCGCGCAGCCTCGCGCGCAGCGAGCGCAAGCTCGCGTGCCACGAGCGCTGCGCCCAGCGTTGATCGCGCGCAAAGCGAGCAATGGCTCGCGCGCACAGCGAGCGATGTCGCGCGCACAGCGAGCAATGGCTCGCGCGCACAGCGAGCGATGTCGCGCGCACAGCGAGCGATGTCGCGCGCACAGCGAGCGATGGAGCGCGCGCAGCGAGCACCAAAGCGTGCGATGGCTTGCGATGGTAGATGCAGCAGCTATGCGACGAGCGCATGGGCTGCGCGCACATGGCCAGCGATGGCTGTGTGCGTGCGGCCCATGGGCGTGCGATGCGTAGGGTGTTTGCGTTACGATTAGATCGTTTTGAATGTTTAATTTGAAATTTTTCAGTTTACGTAATTTTAATTAATTTTAAAATTAATAATTTAAATTATTTTCTAGGATTTTAATTTTGAATATTTTAATTATAATAAATTTTATTTATTCTAATTATTTTACTAAAATTAAAATCATGAATTAATTTAAATATGACTGAAATTAAATTAAACTTTTTGGATTCAATTATAAATTTATATGAGCTTTAAATTTTAATTAAATTTGTATGTTTCCGGTTAGACTTGAAATACATTTTTATGTTTAAAATTAGTAAAGCATATGAATTTATTGGTTTAAGTGGGAGCCCTTTTAGTCATAAAACTCTTGATTAGGTCTACAAATCCTTAAGGTTAAAACAACTTGATTAGAATTAATAAGGACTGAATAATTGGTAGATTATTAGAGCCCTTGATTAATTGCTGCAAATGTTTACGTGATGCATAATGTGTTTTACTAACCAGCTATGTGGGCCATTCATGATAATGAATGGGTGAATGGTATATATTGTATATGTACTGTTTTGCAGGTTATGAAGTGACTAGTATGGCCCAAATAGGATAGAAAATATGGTCTGCGTACCATTAATTTGAATGTAATTGGTCTAAAGTACCAAAGTTATTTTTCAATTCAAATATGGTCTGCGTACCATCAAATAGTTGTAATTAGTTATAGCTTATCCTATTTGAAGAAAATGGTGCCTCCCACGGAGATTTTCAAGACGGACTTTGAAGTCAAAGCTTCAAGATGAAGTCGGGCCATACTAGATCACATTTATCTTATGCATGCTTTAGTTATTTATTGCTTTAAATATGTCTTAATTATGCATGAGATTGTGGCTTGATTATGTTGCATGATTAAGGATTTTAGTTCACTTAAAATCTAACCAACATAGTAAGAGCCTTAAGTTCCAAACTTAAAAATTGAGTTAAAAGGTGCCATGCCAAAATATACACTTGTTTGGATATCCTTTACATCAATCTAGTAATAGTTTTCGCTCAGCGAGGTGTTACTTATTGGTCCTAAAGGGGCAAGGTACACAAATAATTGTGAGTACATGTTAGTTTTGGTGAAACTCAACGATATAAGTAAGGAGTCCTTTTATGTCGTGGCAAAATCGATAGGTTTACCTAATAAGTTCTTAGACGTACCTATCAACCAAGAATAGTTTCTAGACTATTAGCAAAAGGCTTTTGCTTACCTAAGATGTTCTAGGATTAAGTCGACAAACTGTGCTTAGTTATTCAATGATTTTAGGATCTTGGAATCATTTTATTCACACCTGCCGGAACACATAACTTGAATAAAATGCTTAATAAACATTGAATTATGCATGTATGCTAGAATTTAAGTTTATTAAGAGAAACTGTGAATGGTTATTTATTTGTTTATTCTTTTCAATTGTAGTTTTTAATATGGCAAACAACAATTCATTCAACATTCGATCAATTCTCGAAAAGGAGAAGTTGAACGGGAAAAATTTCCTTGACTGGCAAAGGAACTTGCAAATAGTTCTTATGCAGGAAGAAAAGGAGTATGTCCTAGATGAGGCGATGCCCGAAGCTGCAGGCGACGGGGTCACTCAGGCAGCCCTCAATCGTTGGATTGATGCCAACAAGGTTGTGAAATGTCTAATGCTCGCCACCATGAGTGCGGATCTGCAGAAAACGTTCATCAACTCAGATGCTTTCACAATCATCAGTGAGTTGAAGAACATGTTCCAAGATCTGGCTCGAGTCGAAAGATTCGAGACTCATAGGCAAATTCTTGAGACCAAGCTTAAGAAAGGCGAGCCTGTAAGTCCACATGTTCTCAAAATGATTGGACTCATTGAGAATATGAGTCGGCTGGATCAGCAATTTTCTCAGGAAATGGCTATAGACACCATCCTCCATTCTCTTCATAGCGGGTATGATCAGTTCAAACTGAACTACAGTATGAATAGTCTGGAAAAAAACGCTCACTGAGCTTCACGGTATGCTGAAGACCGCTGAAAAGACGCTCAAAAGTGATAAGCAGGATGTGCTTATGGTGCGTGGGGGCAAGTTCAAGAAATCTGGAAAGAAGAGGAATGCTAAGAAAGGTGGCGACAAGGCCAGCCCAACTAAGAAAACTGGCGCCAAATCTGTAAAGAGGAAGGTCAGTCAACCCACTTCTGAATCCGAATGCTTCTACTGCAAGAAGAAGGGGCATTGGAAGAGAGATTGCTTGAAGCTAAAGGAAGATCAGAAGAACGGAACAGTCGTTCCATCTTCAGGTATTTTCGTTATAGACTGTATACTTGCTAATTCAACTTCTTGGGTATTAGATACAGGTTGTGGCTCACACTTATGTTCCAATCCACAGGGACTAAGAAGATGTAGAAAGTTAAGCAAGGGTGAAGTCGACCTACGAGTGGGAAATGGAGCACGGATTGCTGCATTAGCTGTAGGAACTTACTATTTGTCGTTGCCCTCCAGGCTAGTTTTGGAACTGGAAGATTGTTTCCATGTTCCAAGTCTTACTAAAAACATCATTTCAGTTTCTTGCTTAGATGCTAAGGGATTTTCCTTTTTAATAAAAGACAATAGTTGTTCGTTTTATTTTAAAGAGATGTTTTATGGATCTGCTAGATTAGTCAATGGACTTTATTTATTAGATCACGACAAACAAGTATATAACATAAATACCAAAAAGGCCAAAAAGGATGATTCAGATCTCACCTATCTGTGGCATTGTCGATTAGGCCATATAAACTTGAAACGCTTAGAAAGACTTCAAAAGGAAGGAATTCTAGAACCATTTGACTTAGAGGATTATGGTAAATGCGAATCATGTTTACTTGGCAAAATAACAAAGCAACCTTTCTCTAAAGTTGGAGAAAGAGCAAATGAACTATTGGGTTTAATCCATACAGATGTATGTGGACCAATGAGTACAAATGCTAGAGGTGGTTTCAGCTACTTTATCACTTTCACTGATGACTTCAGTAGGTATGGTTATGTCTACCTAATGAAGCATAAGTCTGAATCCTTTGACAAATTCAAGGAATTTCAGAGTGAAGTAGAGAATCAATTAGGCAAGAAGATTAAGGAACTGCGGTCTGATAGAGGCGGTGAATATCTGAGCTATGAATTTGATGACCATCTGAAAGAATGTGGAATTCTATCAGAATTGACTCCTCCTGGAACACCACAATGGAACGGTGTGTCGGAACGGAGGAACAGAACCTTGCTAGACATAGTCAGGTCAATGATGGGTCAGGCCGAACTTCCATTAGAATTTTGGGGACATGCACTAAATACAGCTGCACTCACTATAAATAGAGCTCCGTCTAAAGCTGTCGAAAAGACTCCATACGAATTATGGTTTGGAAAGCCTCCAAATGTGTCTTTTCTTAAGATTTGGGGATGTGAAGTATACGTCAAACGATTAATTTCAGACAAACTTCATCCAAAATCTGACAAATGTATCCTTGTGGGCTATCCAAAGGAAACAAAGGGGTATTACTTCTACAATACATCTGAGAACAAGGTGTTTGTTGCTCGAGATGGTGTCTTTTTGGAGAAAGATCACATTTCCAAAATGACAAGTGGGAGAAAAGTAGACCTCGAAGAAATTCGAGTCGAACAACAAACTCTAGAGAATGCTCAAGATGACATTCAGGATGAAACTCAGAGATCTTTAGAAGAATCTGGTGAGAATCATGGTCAATCTAGAAATGTTACCCCGCGTAGATCGCAAAGATATAGATCTCAACCGGAAAGGTACTTAGGTATTTTGACGAACGAGAGCTATGACGTTCTATTACTTGAAAGTGATGAACCTGCGACTTACAAACAAGCTATGACGAGCCCTAGCTCCAAGCAATGGCAAGAAGCCATGCAATCTGAATTAGACTCCATGTCTGAAAACCAAGTATGGGATTTGGTCGATTTGCCAGATGGCTACCAAGCCATTGGAAGCAAATGGGTTTTCAAACTGAAAAAGGACAAGGATGGGAAACTTGAAGTTTTCAAAGCTAGATTGGTTGCAAAAGGTTACAGGCAAGTCCACGGTGTGGACTACGATGAAACCTTTTCACCAGTTGCAATGCTAAAATCTATTCGGATAATGTTAGCAATCGCTGCATATTACGATTACGAAATATGGCAGATGGATGTCAAAACTGCTTTCTTAAAGGGCGTTTTAACAGAAACTGTGTTTATGACACAGCCTGAAGGTTTTGAGGATCCAAAGAATGCTAAAAAGGTATGCAAGCTAAAGAAATCAATCTACGGATTGAAGCAGGCATCCAGGAGCTGGAACATACGTTTTGATGAAGCAGTCAAGGACTTTGGTTTCATCAAGAACGCGGACGAATCTTGTGTATACAAGAAGGTCAGTGGGAGCAAAATTGCTTTCCTAGTATTATATGTCGACGACATATTACTTATCGGAAATGACATTCTTATGTTGAACTCTGTCAAGATTTGGCTTGGGAAATGTTTTTCGATGAAAGATCTAGGAGAAGCACAGTACATATTGGGCATCAAGATTTACAGAGATAGATCTAAAAAGATGATTGGACTTAGTCAAAGCACTTATATCAATAAGGTGCTTGATAGGTTCAAGATGGCGGACTCCAAGCGAGGCTACCTACCCATGTCTCATGGAATAACTCTAAGCAAGACTCAGTGCCCAAAAACACTTGATGAGCGTAGACGAATGAATGGGATTCCATATGCATCATTGATTGGTTCAATAATGTATGCTATGATATGTACACGCCCGGATGTTGCGTACGCACTCAGTGCTACGAGCAGATACCAGTCAGACCCAGGAGAGGCGCATTGGACTGCTGCCAAGAACATTCTGAAGTACCTGAAAAGGCACAAAGATGACTTCCTGGTCTATGGTGGAGATGATGAATTAATTGTTAAAGGCTATACGGACGCAAGTTTCCAAACCGACAAAGATGATTTCAGATCACAGTCTGGGTTTGTCTTCTGCCTCAACGGAGGAGCAGTAAGCTGGAAAAGTGCTAAGCAAAGCACCATTGCGGATTCTACAACTGAAGCGGAGTACATTGCTGCACATGTAGCAGCAAAGGAAGCTATATGGCTAAGGAAGTTCATAGGTGAACTTGGTGTAGTCCCCTCCATTAAAGGACCAATAGCCCTGTATTGTGACAATACGGAGCTATTGCACAGGCAAAAGAGCCTAGACACCACCAGAGAGTCAAGCATGTACTTCGTAGATTTCACCTTCTACGAGAGTTCGTTGAAAGAAAAGAAGTCGAGATAAGCAAAATTGGAACTGATGACAACATATCAGATCCATTAACTAAACCTCTGCCGCAGGCGAAGCACAACTCGCACACTGCAGCTATGGGAATCAAGCATATTGGAGAATGGCTTTGATGTCTCTGTTTAATGTTTTGAAGTTTTAGCGTTTAAATCTTTGTAAAACATTATTGGTTAATCATTCACAATAAATGAAAAGAATTCATTTTTCCATTTAATTTGTGGTTTATTAAATGATGAGTCCCTTCAATTTGACGATATATTCAAGATAGACTGTCAGGACCAGTCCTGTGACTAAGAAATGTCTATCAAGTGAACTTGAATGTCAAAGGTTGAAAATGGTCCCTAGTCGGAGTTTTCTATAAAATTGGACGCATAGAAAACGTTAGACGATTAGAATGCAAGATGACTAGTAGTTCTGTTTCTTGAACTATGTGGACATGGCAATGTCATAATCATTTGCATAGATACTTACTTTGGGAAGACTAGTATCGGACAAGACCTATGAAACTTTACTGTAAGAGATGAAAATCTGTCATAAGTAAATTTCATTAAATTATTAGACACTAAATCCTCAATACCTTAGTGATTTGAGATTACTTGTTTGAGAACTGGTTACTTTGACGTTGACCAACCGTCGCACCGTAAAAGGAGGCTATAAAGGCAACGCTCAGGTAATCACCTATCAAACGAAGTCTAATCTCAAGATCGCAAGATTGGGATTGTCCTCCCATAAATCGGGTTGAGATGCTTAAAAGTTATACAAGGCCACTCGGAGAGCTAGAAACTGTGAAATGCATGGCCGTGCTCGGATGAATCATAGGCTATGATTATCTGTTTATTTGATCAGTTGAACTCTGAAACCGAGAAACACCTCTGGACATAATAAGGATGACAACTCTTACCTTATGTTCAAGAGCAAGCATCGAGCGACAAAGGAATTAGGTAATGCACACTTGTCCCTAAGGACAAGTGGGAGACTGAAGGAAATAATGCCCTTGGTCCAAGTATGCATATAATATTAAGTCTAATAAATGCGGTTCAGTATTAAATAACAAGTTAATAATTCAGTGAGATCAAGTGGGCTGAATGCCTAGCTAGAGGCCGCTTCAGTTCAAGTGGAATTAATGACATTAATCCACAGCTTACTCTTGACTGAACCCGTAGGGTCACACAAATAGTACGTAAACGGATCAAGTATTTAATGGCATTAAATACTCCATCTATGGATATTCGGAATCGACGGATCTTGGTTTCAGTGGGAGCTGAGATCATCACAAGCAAGAAATGAATACTCCAGAAACGATGATATTGCCGGAAACGGAAATATGGATCGTATCGGAAATATAAATATTATCCAAGTCGTAGATGTTGCCGGAAACGGAAACATGGTACGTATCGGAAAATATTATCGGAAATGGAAATATTACCAGAATCGGAAATATTGCCGGAAACGGAAACATTGTCAGAATCGGAAATATTATCGAAATCGGAAAATAATTCCGGAAACGGAAATATTAAATATTTGTTCGAAACGGAAATTGATTCCGGAATCGGAAATATTAAATATTGTTCGTATCGGAAATGAATTCCGGAACCGGGAATTTAATCGGAAGCGTATCGTACGAATTAGCATCGGACGAGGCCTGCCGGACGAAGGCCCAGCACGAAGTCGGGCCATCGCCCAGCAAGCCAAACGCGCGCCCAGGCCCACCGCAAGGCAGGCCCAGCGCGCGCCTAAGGCCATGGGCCTCGCTGCGTGGGCTGCTGCTCGCACGCACGCATGGGCGGCCCTCATGGCTGCCGTGTGTGTGTGTGAGTTTGTGTTCATGCACGATTCCTAAAACTATTAGAATTAGTATATGATTAAATTCCTATTCCTAAAAGGATAAATTAATTAATTAGAGTTCTTATAGGATTCTAAGTTTAATTAATTCGTATCCTACTAGGATTCCAATTCCCTTTCCATAACTCTATAAATACGTGCCTAGGGTCACATATTTTCAGAGATGATTCAAGTATTCAAAGTGAGTTTTGAGAGAAAAATTCAGCCATATATATTTCTTACCTAAGAGTGCCGAAAATTCTAGTACCTTAAGGGCGATTCTAGTTGGTCAATCTTAAGGCGGATCCGGACGTGCTGTGGACTATCTACGGAGGGACGACACTTGGAGTCCTAAAGACTTGTTCTTGTTCGGTTCGGGCGCAGCTAGGGAAGGCACGCAACAAAGAGTATGCATCTAAACTATGCTATATGATTATGTGTAAATAATATGTATTCCTGGCTTAATGGTTGTTTCCGCATGATTTATGTATTGTCATATGTATCATAACCTAACAAAATGTCTGTATTTTGTTCTACTTACTTAAAGCCCAAGTCCCAAACAACCTATCAAATACGTATTGGAAGAACTGAAAGAATAAAAACAATGTGTAACTCAAAACCCTTCATGATAGTTGTGTTCATTAAATTTAGTGTTTCCACTTTTATTACTCTGTATTTCTAATCTGTACTTGACACCTTCTTACCCATTTTTCTATCATCTTGGACGATTGCTGTTCATAGTGGTGCCTGATAGGTTATGATTCATATGACAAAACATAAATCATGCGGAAAAACCATAAAGCCAGGAAAGCATATTATTTACACATAATCATTTATCATAGTTTAGATGCATACACTTTGTTGCGTGCCCTCCCTAGCTGCGCCCGAACCGAACAAGAACAAGTCTTTAGGACTCCAAGTGTCTTCCCTCCGTAGATAGTCCACAGCACGTCCGGATCCGCCTTAAGCTTGACCAACTAGAATCGCCCTTAAGGTTGCTTAGGAATTTCGGCTAATATGGTGCAAGTGTATGGCTGATTTTTTCTTCAAAATCTTACCTTTAGAATACTTCAATTGTCTCTATAAATTATGACCCTAGGCACCTATTTATAGAGGTATGGAAAAGGAACTGGAATCCTACTAGGATACGAATTAATTAAACTAGAATCCTAGTAGAACTCTGATTAATTAATTTATCCTTTTAGGATTAGGAATTTAATCATATATCGAAACCTAATAGCTTTAGGATTCGTATAGCACACAAACACACACACGCACGCACAACAGCCCACGAGGGGCGCCATGCGCGCGCGCAGCCCGCGAGCTCGCAGCGCACTGCCACGAGGCCCACACGCTGCCGCAGCCTTGGCGCGCGCTGGGCCTGCCTTGCGGTGGGCCTGGCGCAGCCTTGGCTGGTGCGTTGTGGCGCTCTGGCTTGCTGGGCGATGGCCCGGCTTCGTGTTGGGCCTTCGTCTGGCAGGCCTCGTCCGATGCTAATTCGTACGATACGCTTCCGATTAATTTCCCGATTCTGGAATTAATTTCCGATACGAACAATATTTACGATTCAGACAATATGTTCGTTTCCGGCAATATTTCCGATTCCGACAATATTTCCATTTCCATCAATATTTTCCGATACATACCATGTTTCCGTTTCCGGCAACATCTACGACTTGGATAATATTTATATTTCTGATACGATCCATATTTCCGTTTCCGGCAATATCATCGTTTCCGAAGTATATTTCTTGCTTGTGATGATCTCAGCTCCCACTGAAACCAAGATCCGTCGATTCCGAATATCCATAGATGGAGTATTTAATGCCATTAAATACTTGATCCATTTACGTACTATTTGTGTGACCCTACGGGTTCAGTCAAGAGTAAGCTGTGGATTAATGTCATTAATTCCACTTGAACTGAAGCGGCCTCTAGCTAGGCATTCAGCCCACTTGATCTCACTGAATTATTAACTTGTTATTTAATACTGAACCGCATTTATTAGACTTAATATTATATGCATACTTGGACCAAGGGCATTATTTCCTTCAGTCTCCCACTTGTCCTTAGGGACAAGTGTGCATTACCTAATTCCTTTGTCGCTCGATGCTTGCTCTTGAACATAAGGTAAGAGTTGTCATCCTTATTATGTCCAGAGGTGTTTCTCGGTTTCAGAGTTCAACTGATCAAATAAACAGATAATCATAGCCTATGATTCATCCGAGCACGGCCATGCATTTCACAGTTTCTAGCTCTCCGAGTGGCCTTGTATAACTTTTAAGCATCTCAACCCGATTTATGGGAGGACAATCCCAATCTTGCGATCTTGAGATTAGACTTCGTTTGATAGGTGATTACCTGAGCGTTGCCTTTATAGCCTCCTTTTACGGTGCGACGGTTGGTCAACGTCAAAGTAACCAGTTCTCAAACAAGTAATCTCAAATCACTCAGGTATTGAGGATTTAGTGTCTAATAATTTTAATGAAATTTACTTATGACAGATTTTCATCTCTTAGAGTAAAGTTTCATAGGTCTGTCCGATACTAGTCTTCCCAAAGTAAGTATCAATGCAAATGATTATGACATTGCCATGTCCACATAATTCAAGAAACAGAACTACAGGTCATCTTGCATTCTAGTCGTCTAACGTTTTCTATGCGTCCAATTTTATAGAAAACTCCGACCAGGGACCATTTTCAACCTTGGACATTCAAGTTCACTTGATAGACATTTCTTAGTCACGGGACTGGTCCTGACAGTCTATATTGAATATATCGTCAAATTGAAGGGACTCATCATTTAATAAACCACAAATTAAATGGAAAAATGAATTCTATTCATTTATTGTGAATGATTAACCAATACTGTTTTACAAAGAATTAAACTCTAAAACTTTAAAACATTAAATAAGGACATCAAAGCCATTCTCCAATATGCTTGATTCCCATAGCTGCAGTGTGCGAGTTGTGCTTCGCCTGCGGGAGAGGTTTAGTCAATGGATCTGATATGTTGTCATCAGTTCCAATCTTGCTTATCTCGACTTCTTTTCTTTCAACGAACTCTCATAGAAGGTGAAATCTACGAAGTACATGCTTGACTCTTTGGTGGTGTCTAGGCTCCTTTGCCTGTGCAATAGATCCGTTATTATCACAATACAGGGCTATTGGTCCTTTAATGGAGGGGACTACACCAAGTTCACCTATGAACTTCCTTAGCCATATAGCTTCCTTTGCTGCTTCATGTGCAACAATGTACTCCGCTTCAGTTGTAGAATCAGCAATGGTGCTTTGCTTAGCACTTTTCCAGCTTACTGCACCTCCGTTGAGGCAGAAGACAAACCCAGACTGTGATCTGAAATCATCTTTGTCGGTTTGTAAACTTGCGTCCGTATAGCCTTTAACAATTAATTCATCATCTCCACCATAGACCAGGAAGTCATCTTTGTGCCTTTTCAGGTACTTCAGAATATTCTTGGCAGCAGTCCAATGTGCCTCTCCTGGGTCTGAATGGTATCTGCTCGTAGCACTGAGTGCGTACGCAACATCCGTGCGTGTACATATCATAGCATACATTATTGAACCAATCAATGATGCATATGGAATCCCATTCATTCGTCTACGCTCATCAAGTGTTTTTGGGCACTGAGTCTTTCTTAGAGTCATTCCATGAGACATGGGTAGGTAGCCTCGCTTGGAGTCTGCCATCTTGAACCTATCAAGTACTTTATTGATATAAGTGCTTTGACTAAGTCCAATCATCTTTTTAGATCTATCTCTGTAAATCTTGATGGCCCAATATGTACTGTGCTTCTCCTAGATCCTTCATCGAAAAACATTTCCCAAGCCAAATCTTGACAGAGTTTAACATAGGAATGTCATTTCCGATAAGTAATATGTCATCAGCATATAATACTAGGAAAGCAATTTTGCTCCCACTGACCTTCTTGTATACACAAGATTCGTCTGCGTTCTTGGTGAAACCAAAGTCACTGACTGCTTCATCAAAACGTATATTCCAGCTCCTTGATGCCTACTTCAATCCGTAGATTGATTTCTTTAGCTTGCATACCTTTTTAGCATTCTTTGGATCCTCAAAACCTTCAGGCTGTGTCATAAACACAGTTTCTGTTAAAACGCCGTTTAAGAAAGCGGTTTTGACATCCATCTGCCATATTTCGTAATCGTAATATGCAGCGATTGCTAACATTATCCGAATAGACTTTAGCATTGAAACTGGTGAAAAGGTTTCATCGTAATCCACACCGTGGACTTGCCTGTAACCTTTTGCAACCAATCTAGCTTTGAAAACTTCAAGTTTCCCATCCTTGTCCTTTTTCAGTTTGAAAACCCATTTGCTTCCAATGGCTTGGTAGCCATCTGGCAAATCGACCAAATCCCATACTTGGTTTTCTGACATGGAGTCTAATTCAGATTGCATGGCTTCTTGCCATTGCTTGGAGCTAGGGCTCGTCATAGCTTGTTTGTAAGTCGCAAGTTCATCACTTTCATGTAATAGAACGTCATAGCTCTCGTTCGTCAAAATACCTAAGTACCTTTCCGGTTGAGATCTATATCTCTGCGATCTACACGGGGTTACATCTCTAGATTGACCATGATTCTCACCAGATACTTCTAAAGATCTCTGAGTTTCATCCTGAATGTCATCTTGAGCATTCTCTTGAGTTTGTTGTTCGACTCGAATTTCTTCGAGGTCTAGTTTTCTCCCACTTGTCATTTTGGAAATGTGATTCTTCTCCAAAAAGACACCATCTCGAGCAACAAACACCTTGTTCTCAGATGTATTGTAGAAGTAATACCCCTTTGTTTCCTTTGGATAGCCCACAAGGATACATTTGTCAGATTTCGAATGAAGTTTGTCTGAAATTAATCGTTTGACGTATACTTCACATCCCCAAACCTTAAGAAAAGACACTTATGGAGGCTTTCCAAACCATAACTCATATGGAGTCTTTTCGACAGCTTTAGACGGAGCTCTATTTATAGTGAGTGCAGCTGTATTTAGTGCATGTCCCCAAAATTCTAATGGAAGTTCGGCCTGACCCTTCATTGACCTAACCATGTCTAGCAAGGTTCTGTTCCTCCGTTCCGACACACCGTTCCATTGTGGTGTTCCAAGAGGAGTCAATTCTGATAGAATTCCACATTCTTTCAGATGGTCATCAAATTCATAGCTCATATATTCACCGCCTCTATCAGACCGCAGTGCTTTAATCTTCTTGCCTAATTGATTCTCTACTTCACTCTGAAATTCCTTGAATTTGTCAAAGGATTCAGACTTATGCTTCATTAGGTAGACATAACCATATCTACTGAAGTCATCAGTGAAAGTGATAAAGTAGCTGAAACCACCCCTAGAATTTGTAGTCATTGGTCCACATACATCTGTATGGATTAAACCCAATAGTTCAGTTACTCTTTCTCCAACTTTAGAGAAAGGTTGCTTTGTCATTTTGCCAAGTAAACATGATTCGCACTTACCATAATCCTTTAAGTCAAATGGTTCTAGAATTCCTTCTTTTTGAAGTCTTTCCATGCGTTTCAAGTTAATATGGCCTAATCGACAATGCCACAGATAGGTGAGATCTGAATCATCCTTTTTGGCCTTTTTGGTATTTTTGTTATAAACTTGTTTGTCGTGATCTAATAAATAAAGTCCATTGACTAATCTAGCAGATCCATAAAACATCTCTTTAAAATAAAGCGAACAACTATTGTCTTTTATTAAAAAGGAAAATCCCTTATCATCTAAGCAAGAAACTGAAATGATGTTTTTAGTAAGACTTGGAACATGGAAACACTCTTCCAGTTCCAAAACTAGCCCAGAGGGCAACGACAAATAATAAGTTCCTACAGCTAATGCAGCAATCCGTGCTCCATTTCCCACTCGTAGGTCGACTTCACCCTTGCTTAACTTTCTACTTCTTCTTAGTCCCTGTGAATTGGAACATAAGTGTGAGCCACAACCTGTATCTAATACCCAAGAAGTTGAATTAGCAAGTATACAATCTATAACGAAAATACCTGAAGATGGAACGACTGTTCCGTTCTTCTGATCTTCCTTTAGCTTCAAGCAATCTCTCTTCCAATGCCCCTTCTTCTTGCAGTAGAAGCATTCGGATTCAGAAGTGGGTTGACTGACCTTCCTCTTTTCAGACTTGGTGCCAGTTTGCTTAGTTGGGCTGGCCTTGTTGCCACCTTTCTTAGCATTCCTCTTCTTTCCAGATTTCTTGAACTTGCCCCCACGCACCATAAGCACATCCTGCTTATCACTTTTGAGCGTCTTTTCAGCGGTCTTCAGCATACCGTGAAGCTCAGTGAGCGTTTTGTCCAGACTATTCATACTGTAGTTCAGTTTGAACTGATCATACCCGTTATGAAGAGAATGGAGGATGGTGTCTACAGCCATTTCCTGAGAAAATTGCTGATCCAGCCGACTCATATTCTCAATGAGTCCAATCATTTTGAGAACATGTGGACTTACGGGCTCGCCTTTCTTAAGCTTGGTCTTAAGAATTTGCCTATGAGTCTCGAATCTTTCGACTCGAGCCAGATCTTGGAACATGTTCTTCAACTCACTGATGATTGTGAAAGCATCTGAGTTGATGAACGTTTTCTGCAGATCTGCACTCATGGTGGCGAGCATTAGACATTTCACATCCTTGTTGGCATTAATCCAACGATTGAGGGCTGCCTGAGTGACCCCGTCGCCTGCGCCTTCGGGCATCGCCTCTTCCAGGACATACTCCTTTTCTTCCTGCATAAGAACTATTTGCAAGTTCCTTTGCCAGTCAAGGAAGTTTTTCTCGCTCAACTTCTCCTTTTCGAGAATTGATCGAATGTTGAATGAATTGTTGTTTGCCATAATTAAAACTACAATTGAAAAGAATAAACAAATAAATAACCATTCACAGTTTCTCTTAATAAACTTAAATTCTAGCATACATGCATAATTCAATGTTCATTAAGCATTTTATTCAAGTTATGTGTTCCGGCAGGTGTGAATAAAATGATTCCAAGATCCTAAAATCCATTGAAGAATTAAGCACATTATGTATTTAGACTCAATTCTAAAATCTTTTAGGTAAGCAAAAACCTTTCGCTAATAGTCTAGAAACTACTCTTAGTTTATAGGTACGTCTAAGAACTTATTAGGTAAACCTATCGATTTTGCCACGACATAAAAGGACTCCTTACTTATATCGTTGAGTTTCACCAAAACTAACATGTACTCACAATTATTTGTGTACCTTACCCCTTTAGTATCGAAAATTAACACCTCGCTATGGCGGAAAACTATTACTAAGATCGATGTAAAGGATATCCAAGTAAGTGTTATTTTGGCATGACACCTTTTGACTCAATTTTTAAGTTTGGAACTTAAGGCTCTTACTATGTTGGTTAGATTTTAAGTGAACTAAAATCCTTAATCATGCAACATAATCAAGCCTTGATCTCATGCATATTTAAGACATATTTAATAGCAATAAATAACTTAAAGCATGCTTAAGATAAATGTGATCTAGTATGGCCCGACTTCATCTTGAAGCTTCAACTTCAAAGTCCGTCTCGAAAATGGAAACTTCGTCTTGAATTTCACCGTGGGAGGCGCCATTTTCTCCAAATAGGATAAACTATAATTAAAACTAATTACAACTATTTGATGGTACGCAGACCATATTTAAATTGAAAAACAAATTTGGTGCTTTAGACCAATTACATTCAAATTAATGGTACGCAGACCATATTTTCTATCCTATTTGGGCCATACTAGTCACTTCATAACCTGCAAAGCAGTACATATACAATATATACCATTCATCCATTCATTATCATGAATGGCCCACATAATTGGTTAGTTAAAACACATTGTATGCATCATATAAACATTTGCAGCAATTAATCAAGGGCACCAATAATCTACCAATTATTCAGTCCTTATTAATTCTAATCAAGTTGTTTAACCTTAAAGGATTTGTAGACCTAATCAAAAGTCTATGACTAAAAAGGGCTCCCACTTAAACCAATAAATTAATATGCTTTACTAATTTTAAACATAAAAATGTATTTCTAGTCTAACCGGAAACATACAAATTTAATTAAAATTTAAAGCTCATATAAATTTATAATTGAATCCACTGATTTAATTTATTTTCAATCGAATTTAAATTAATTCAAGGTTTTTAATTTTAGTAAAATAATTAGAATAAATAAAATTTATAATAATTATAATATTCAAAATTAAAATCCAAGAAAACAATTTAAATTATTAATTTTAAAATTAATTAAAATTACATGAACTGAAAATCTCAAATTAAAATTTAAAACCCGACAATCGTAACATGACGAGCACTTGGGCTTGCGCCCAAGCCCCGTCGATTGCTCGGCCTGTCGCTGGCCCATGGCACATCGTAGCAGCAGCCATGCGCAAACGCAACAAGCCAAGCCACGCTTGGGCGCAGCCTGCCTGCCCATAGCATCGCAACAGCTACGATGGTGCTCGCTCGCTGCATTCGTACCGCATGGGCGACAAGCTCCCTTGCTCGTCGTCGCATGCCCGCACTATACAACACCCCTTAAGGGTAACACGTAGCGTCCATTGCTTTGTGCGTGCAAGTTTTATGAGCGAATTGCATAAAAATTTAAAATTTTTAATTCAAAATTAATGACAAATTAATAAAACATATTAATTTCATAATTTTAGGGTGAAAAATCAAAATTTATTAATCAATTAATTTCCGATTAATCATGGATTCATATTAGATCATAAAATTTAACACAAATTAACAATTTTTATGGTGGTTTTTAATCATAGGTATCTAATTAAATTATTAATTAATTATGAAAATCAAATCAATTCTAAATTATTCGAATTTCAACAAATTAATCATAATTACAAATTAGATTGCATAATTAACAAGGCTAGGCATTCAAACTTGTTAAACATATACAGTAGGTCAATAAAAAATTCAAGATTTATCAATAAGAATCGCAAATATTTAATTTAACATCTTAAATTTACAAACTTTTGCGTTCGAAAAACTAAAACCTCCGAAAAGTCATAGTTAGGCTTCGAATTTGGGAATTCTGGGTTCGGCCGAAAATAATTATTTTTGTCAAAATTTTAGAATGTCTTTTACATGCGGAATTGACACAAAAAGCACGCGATTTGGATGAGTAACGAAGAAACTGCCGAAAAACTGCGTACATATAATTAAATAAACGCAATTTGCAATTAATTAACAATTACGAAAATTAATCACCCCTTTTAAATCCTTGCAAATTTGTAATATTTAACCATGTTTATGCAATTTAGATTATGAAAATAATAAGAGGCTCTGATACCACTGATAGGTTATGATTCATATGACAAAACATAAATCATGCGGAAAAACCATAAAGCCAGGAAAGCATATTATTTACACATAATCATTTAGCATAGTTTAGATGCATACACTTTGTTGCGTGCCCTCCCTAGCTGCGCCGGAACCGAACAAGAACAAGTCTTTAGGACTCCAAGTGTCGTCCCTCCGTAGATAGTCCACAGCACGTCCGGATCCGCCTTAAGCTTGACCAACTAGAATCGCCCTTAAGGTTGCTTAGGAATTTCGGCTAATATGGTGCAAGTGTATGGCTGATTTTTTTTTCAAAATCTTACCTTTAGAAT
The DNA here is from genome assembly GCF_020520425.1 of Spinacia oleracea. NCBI lineage: Eukaryota > Viridiplantae > Streptophyta > Magnoliopsida > Caryophyllales > Amaranthaceae > Spinacia > Spinacia oleracea. The sequence goes on from NC_079489.1 coordinate 154,081,494, forward strand.
ACTTCAATTGTCTCTATAAATTATGACCCTAGGCACCTATTTATAGAGGTATGGAAAAGGAACTGGAATCCTACTAGGGTACGAATTAATTAAACTAGAATCCTAGTAGAACTCTGATTAATTAATTTATCCTTTTAGGATTAGGAATTTAATCATATATCAAAACCTAATAGCTTTAGGATCCGTAGAGCACACAAACACACACACGCACGCACAACATCCCACGAAGGGCACCATGCGCGCGCGCGCAGCCCGCGAGCTCGATGCCCACTGCCACGAGGCCCACACGCTGCCGCAGCCTTGACGCGCGCTGGGCCTGCCTTGCGGTGGGCCTGGCGCAACCTTGGCTGGTGCGTTGTGGCGCGCTGGCTTGCTGGGCGATGGCCCGGCTTCGTGATGGGCCTTCGTCTGGCAGGCCTCGTCCGATGCTAATTCGTACGATACGCTTCCGATTAATTTCCCGATTCCGGAATTCATTTTCGATACGAACAATATTTACGATTCAGACAATATTTCCGTTTCCGGCAATATTTCCGATTCCGGCAATATTTCCATTCCCATCAATATTTTCCGATACGTACCATGTTTCCGTTTCCGGCAACATCTACGACTTGGATAATATTTATATTTCCGATACGATCCATATTTCCGTTTCCGGCAATATCATCGTTTCCGGAGTATTCATTTCTTGCTTGTGATGATCTCAGCTCCCACTGAAACCAAGATCCGTCGATTCCGAATATCCATAGATGGAGTATTTAATGCCATTAAATACTTGATCCATTTACGTACTATTTGTGTGACCCTACGGGTTCAGTCAAGAGTAAGCTGTGGATTAATGTCATTAATTCCACTTGAACTGAAGCGGCCTCTAGCTAGGCATTCAGCTCACTTGATCTCACTGAATTATTAACTTGTTAATTAATACTGAACCGCATTTATTAGACTTAATATTATATGCATACTTGGACCAAGGGCATTATTTCCTTCAGTGCCATATTCTGAAGGAAAACTACAAAATGAAATTGTGTCCTAGAGAAGTCGAGAAACTAGCACTTCATAATGCTGGTTTCCTTGCACAAAAGCGTCTTGCTAGTGGCCTCAGGCTCAATTACACTGAAGCAGTGGCCGTCATTGCAACTTAGGTGATTAACTCTTACTGCCTCTTTTTACATCCATTATATTCATCCTTTGATTCCTTATTGTTTCAGCATCCTCAGCAATTGGGTGTTAATACTAGTTTTCTGCTAGTGTTTATTATAGTAGGGTCAACTTTATTCAAAACTCGTTTAAGAACTGTTGAGTATTAGTTCATCTATTCACTGTGTTCTTTTAAACTCCGCACCCCATATAACACCTCGATTTTGATGGGATTTGGGGCTCTCAGTTGATACCTAATTCTCTTAGTCAAGGCGCTGGGATCTGACTTGCACCCTTTTTAGTCCCCCACTCCCTCTGCTCCAGTTTCTATTAACAGCACCAAAGATTTATTATCTAGTAGTGAGTCAACTGATTTTGGTAGGTGGATCAAAATGAAAAGGTTAATGTGCTGTAATTGTTCTGTCTTATAGATTTTAAGATGTGTTCGTGTTGGGAACAAGAGTGTGGCTGAACTGATGGACATTAGGAAGCAGCTTCTTGGAAGGTAATTTGTACTGTAGTTTTTTCTGTCATTTTTAGCAAATTTATCTTCCTGAAAAAAGTATTTACTGTTAGATATGGTCCGGGTCTCCAACTCTCCAGGATTAACCTTCTGAATCTAAGATTTTGGAAGTATAGAATGCTGATTAAGATGCCTAGGGGTTTGTTTTATCCTATTAGTACTGTCCTTAAACAACCAACAACAAATATTTAGAGCAGAAGTAAACAATTCTTACCGTCCTTATGCGTTGCTACCTAAGCTTTGCATTTCATTACCCCCATGTCAAAGTGCCATCATCCTATAAGATTTGACAACACCTTATAGTTATTATAGAAATGGATTACAAATTGCCAATGCCAAATTTGAATAATGGAAAACATGAAGTATATGATATTGAAAATGCCAACTACTTACTTGTTCACTCATGTCAGTCTCCTCTGCGTTTGATGCCTTTTCTATCAGAAATTCAATTAGCTTTGAGAGTTTCTTCTCCAGACCAGCTTGTCTCTCAAGTACATTCTTCATGGCTTGGTTATGGCTTTCTTGTATCACCTTTATCCTCTCCTCTACTAGATTCTCAACTTGCTCGTTGGAGACATCATCAATTGATAAAGTATGACTTGATTGGTTTATTGTTGTTTTGTCCCGTACACTGGAAGGCAAAACTCCAAATCCCACTCCACGCACTTTTCCACACCTTTCCGGCTTGTTAATAACTTGATCAAAAACATCACCTTGCCAAGCAATTCGTCCTTTAGACTGTTCAACTCCACCAGGAAGTTCAGCTAGTTTTTCTTTCATCAGGTCCTATACAAAAAACAATAAATTTGCATTAACAAAAAAAAATACCACTTATATATCAAAATCGTAGAACAAACTTCAAGTAGGTCACCAACTTACAACTGCTCGAGCTGATTCTTCATCAATTTTCTTTTTGTCCTTCGTCTTTCTATCCTTATGAGTGTCAATAAAAACTTGTGCCCGAGAAGGCTCCACGCCTTCAAAAGTCTTAAAATACAATAGAATATAGTAAGAAAATTATTGAATCACTTATATTCTTTACAAAAATAAGATTACAAAGAAAAACATAGAACCTTTTCTGCTCTCCTACGAGCAAAGCTCTTCCTTCCAGCACAATGAGGCATTTTTTGTTCCTTTTGGTTTTTCCTATTTTGATTTGCACGCCTCTAACAAATGCCAAATCATACAAACAAGTGGACAAGCAAGAATTGTGATTAGTATGCTAATCAGTTTAGTAAGCAGAAATTTTGTTGGTTATATATAAGCTACCTATGCGATAACAAAATAAGCACTTTGTATTGTATATGTGTTACAAAGTGGGACCACACCAGATGTTAATGTAATGAACTCAGAAACTTCATGTGTTCTTTCTATCCTGTAGTCCTGTATATGTTAGTGTTCTTTAGTTATTCCTTACAAGTTTGTGCTTGAGTACAAAATTGATACCTTTTTACATCTATGACAGATTGTTAAACGACTTTTGATCCTGAGTTGGTGGTATTCAATGCTTGGAACCAACATCCTGGATGGAGATCGACTGGCTGTCTAAGGGTAAGGTAAAACATCTTATTGATAGATTATGTTCGTTCCTGTTCTTGACTCGTACTTTTACAATAACTAACTAATTTCCCCTGTTTTAGCACCTTGCTTCTTATGTTACTAAGATTCTTAAAAAAGGAATGTACTGACTCCACCTTCACAACTGCATCTCATACTACTATAGCCTCCCAGGAAACATCTTAAGATTAGACTTTTAGAGTTCAGTATCAGTTTCTCATGAAAAAAGTTGTCAGCTCAGCAACTGGATCTTATCATAGATACAGAGACTTATCTGTGAAAAGAAGTCGCTGACTGAACAGATGAAAGCATTGACTAAAGAAAGAGATATTCTTTTTCTAAGGGAGAATACATAATGCGACAACCCAGCGGAGGGGGTGGCGGGAAAGTTGCTTGAGGAATTGATTATGTTGAGAAATCTCAAGCATGAGAAGGAACAGGCAGTTACAACTTACAAGTCTGAAGTTTGAAGTGGAAGAACTAAAATTTCAGTGTGACAACTTGAAGCATTCTTTATACGAGGATGAGTTGGGGAAAGAGAAACTAAGGACACAAGTGTTCCAACTCAAAGCAGATTCAAAGCTAATTCTCGCGTTCACTTTAATTACTTTCAAGTACTGGTAAAGTAGGTTTATGAAAGACTTGCATTTAAATCTAAAGGTCTAACAACATGGCTGATTCTAGGACATGATGATCATTACTTCATTAGTTTCAGTAGCACATGCAGTTGAGTGAGCAGGATTTTTTTTCAAGTTATTAACCACAAGGCTACCTGCCTACCTGTAAGAATTTCTATAGGAAAGCAAAAGAGAATGGACGACTGATATTTACAATGTGGGTTAAATCTTGATCGGCAAACAACAATCACATACCAATAGATGGATGCAAGATACAATATACAGGATGATTCACAAAGCACGGATTCTATTAATAATACCAAGTAACTACCATAATTGTATACTGTGCAAGTAATACAAGAGAAACAGAAGAAAAAGTCCAGGACCTTGATTACCTGCTCAACCTCAAATCTATTTTGACATGGTGTGAAATAAAATTTAATTTACCTTCCATAACAGATGCACCAGCAGCTGTTTGTTTTGGTGTATGCAGGAGGTTTTTCAATGTAAAGTTTATTTTTTCAAAAATAAGAGAAGAAATGTGTAACTGAAAATCGAACCAATTACAAAAAGAAAACTACTGGAGAGATTTTATAGTTATCAAAGTACATCACCATGTCGTGAATTCTTTTCTTTCACCACTATGACTCTAAGGGAATCTGAAAAATACGCGGTATGCTTTACTCCTTAAACCTGAAAATCGGTTTCTACCACCAATACAGGGATAACACATACGAAGTATAAATATTCCTTAGCTTGGTATAAACCGTATAATATCGGCTTGTAACAAGGTCACTGTTAGACTAGTTTTAACATGGTCACTAAGAGAATAGCTCAGAAGTCTAGAACAAAGTACAAGATCAAAGATACCGTCAATAGTCTGTAATATTATCACCCTTCCCAACTGTGCTAGAGCTGATAAATGGGTAGTTTAGTTTAGGTCTACTCATTTCCAGAATTCCAGACATACTCAATCAACTTATTATGTTAAATTAATAAATGCTAGTCAAACTAATTTTTGAGGTTAGGTCATTATCCTGTCAACTAATTCAGGCAGTCAGGCACAGCTTGACTTTAGGTCAGATACTCAGATCAAATGATCGGGACACACTGTGGTTTTGCCAATCCAACCTTCCACACGTGTTTGAACCTCTAGATTTTGTTTAGGTAATAATACAACAGCCACCTTTCAAGTTATGAATGTGCTTGACTAAAGATGAACTAAAGAAAATTAATACAATATAATTTAGATTTTTTTAAGCTACATGTATGTGTACTAACAGGAATATGATAACCTCAAAACCACATCCATCAGTTGCAAAATTTGCATTTCTATCTTAGTTGAAGCAACCAAATATATTTTTAGAGCTTGGAAAAAATATACCTTTGTCTTCTCTTGCTCCCAGTATGAAATTAGATTGAGCCACTGTTCTTTAGGCACACGATCTGGCTTATTCCCCACTAAGAGGGCCCTGTTATGCTTGTTCGGCTCATAATATTCAGCCTTAAGCTCTCCTCTAAAATCTCTCAATCTTTCTCCTATTGTCTTCTCAATCATGGCTTCTCCATTACGGGGAAAAGAAAAGCGCAGCTATAACAAAAAAGTGAATTAATATTACTTAAGACCTAACCGTAAAAGCAAGATAAAAAAAAGACATAACGTTGGTGACATGTTCAAGGTCACCCAATACCACAGAACATAGGACTAAGATAAAATAGTGATTACCATTACCTTGATCTCATTCATGCACTTATCTTTGTATTCCTTTGGAACAAGTCTCCAATCAGAATAACCTAGTGGTGCTAGCTCTGGGTTTCTCCCAATGGTGCCTATGAAACTAGCTAAAAGACTAGATTCATCACCAATTGGTTGTCCATACCGATTGAATTTGACAACCCATTTTTCATCGGGGGATTGATTCCAAATATCTGCAAGAACAATTGGTCCTCTACGCTTCTCTGGAAAACAACAATTACTTAAAGTTATATCAAAGAATGCAGATCATGTATCAATTAAGGTAGTAATAAGAGATCATGTTTCCAACTCTTATATGCTAAACGTCCTTTAAATTTGACCTCTAATTCTGAATAGAATGTTCGAAAAATTTAGTGAAGGTATCAAGAAGAGAAGATAACATTAATAGCATTCTTCTCTAGCAGATAACATTAATAGCATTGTTTCAGATTTCAATATCCTAATTCAAGCAACCTGTAACACTATTGAATCGATCATATTAGTGTGAGGGGGTCGAAAAAGCACGAGGCTAATGCGTGACCTCGTCCCTCGTGGGTGTGACGCTTCTTTTTGTCAAATCAAGTGTAATTGGATTTCCTATGAGTTTACACAAAATTGACTAGTAATATAGGAGTCGCCATTCAGTTTTTAACGACAATGAGAAAAACTGACAAAACCCGGTTATCGTGACATAAAGGGAGTGCAATTATGTTTGACCACGACGGCCGTAGGTTCCCTTGTGATCCCTGGTGGTGGGGATCGCTCAACGTACACCCGCAAGGTAGAGATTGAGGGTTCGGGGGACTGTAACTACCGAGAGGAGTACTTGCTCTTCGATAACTCCAGAGGCAGGATATCCTTACTAGCTCAGCATAAATAATTGAAGGGACATGCGTTAACTATTAAACTAATCTGGGTCGATTTTAACAATATGCAACATGTAAGACAAGATCGAGCGCGATTATCTGATTTAGATTGTTTTAAGGGACCTAGCATGATAATCCAATTTCCCAAAAATATCATATTTATTAAGCGTGATCAAACAATCAGATTTTAGTTAGTTTAACAGTTCATAAAAGGGCGAGGAAAGCAATTAAACCATGGAAAAGGGACACATTACGACGCACCCTTGAGAGGTGCGTCAAGGTTCTCAGAAAACTAACCACTTTGACTTTTCTATTTCTCCTTTTATTTAACGAATCTCAAATTATGGGACAGGATACGTTCTGTTCGATTTATGGATCGATTGCGACAGAACGCGTGATCAGTTTTGCAGCGTGAGGCTTGGGCTTAGGGGTTTAGAGTCAATACTCAGAATAATAATTGTTGTTGTGTGTCCTTTTCACGTCGAACTTAAGGCTCTATTTATAGAAAAGAGTTCATGGAAAGATAGAATTGCAGAACTCTAATCCACGAGGAATTAGGAAAAAACACATACCAGGTATTTTCAGCGCCCAGGCTGTTTTTCTTAGTCAGATTCGGATTCCTAGAATCCGGAGTATTTGAGATTTAATTGAGTCTTTTAGTGCGTATTAACCTTGTGACGGGATGCGTCTGGGCCCGTTACGAACTCTAGGCTCGTTAGGATTTTAATTAATACGTGACTCTTACTTTCGAATCATATTAGGAATAGGATTCTCTCGCAATTTCTATCTCATTTAGGATTTATGTTGGAGTGCAACACCTAATTCTGACAGGTTTCTATCTTTTATGACTTGCCACTTTTAACAACTACCATTACGGCAGTTACTATTTTTAGCAGGTTTCCATAAATAGCAGGTTTCTATAAATAGCAGGTTTCGGGTGAAATGAAAAGGGGAATTGAGATTCGTTATTTTATAGGAGATGCGTTGTCAAGTGGAGATTTACGCTTTCATCATCGAACCTTCACTTTCGGGAATGGGGACAAAAGTAGGTGTCTACAGTTAGCCCCCACTTTGACTGAGTCTTGGAGTAAGACGATGGTCAAAGTATTAGACGGAGTGCGTCACACAAGCCATGGTGACCTGTTTTGGCGAGGGTCTCACGAGCCCCCGAGTGATAACATTTGACTTAAGGGTCATCACTTGAAGTGTCGACATATCCCTCACGTGTCATTGGGATTTGTCAACGGATAGTATAGAAACTTCCTCACTTTGTCATTGGAAGGATCTAAAGAAGTGTAGAAACTCCCTCACTTTGTCATTGGGAGTAGCTACAGATGTTTTCGAAATCAAAGCTATAAAATGTAATTGGGCCTGGCCAAGCCGAACCACGAGGTAAAAAATGTTTTTAAAGATTCTCATTTTCAGGGCTAGCTAAACGAGAAAACCCCCTTGTCTTTTATGGGACGTAAAACGAAGGAAAATCCAGCACATCGCTCTTTTTTGGAAAAAACGGAAAACCAATCTTTGGAAACAGGGGAAGCTACTCACATCGTTCTTTTTTGGAAAAACGGAAAACCAGAAAAAGTTATCGCTGCAGCGACTAAGGACTTGCGCGGTTAGTGACGCAGGCCCCGCCGGCTAAAGATGGCGAGCCTGTCCGCTAAGGGTGGACACCCCGTCCGATAGAAGTGGACGAATCTATTTTTGAAATTTGAAAATAAGGACCTAAGCGGCTTGTGACGTAGACCCCGCCGGCTAAAGATGGCGAACCTGTCCGCTAAGGGTGAACACCCCGTCCGATAGAAGTGGACGAATCTATTTTGAAATTTGTTTTGTGCTTTTTGAAAATAAGGACCTACGTGGTTTGCGACGTAGACCCTGCCGGCTTAAGATGGCGAGTCTGTTTCATTTTTGTTTTTTGAAGATTCTATTTTTCGAAAACTGAGGACCTGCGCGGCTAGTGATGCAGGCCCCGCCCGCTGAGGGTGGGCGAGCCCATTTTGAATTTCTTGCTTTTTCATTTTGCCTATGTAGAAGGTCTTTTTTCGATTACAACCTGTTGGTGGGTCGCAATATTTCCCGATTAGGTGTGTCCTACGAGTGGGTCCACACTGTGTATATATTTTTTGTTAACGACATTGCAAAAATACCATTTTTGGGAAAGAAATGTCCAGATAACGGATGTTTTACACAAATAGGGATTGCGCGTGCCCGACAGCGAATATTCGCTGTCTGGGAAACACTTTCAGCGCCCAGCTCTGGGCGCGAGAATTTCTAACGCCCAGAGCTGGGCGTTGAAAATGCGAAGGGGAGACTGGTCATTAAATACGCGGACCGTCTCCTTCCTTTCCCGTTTCCGCCATTTTCGCTCAAAATCCTCACCTCTTTCAACTGAGTTTTTGCTTGTTTCTTCACTTTTCTTTGCGAATTCTACTCCAAGTCACTCCCTAATCTTCCCAACGTAAGTAATTTTCAGTAATTTTGAGCTTTTTTGTCAATTTCAGTATTTTTGGTAAAGTTTTTTTTTGTGCATGAAATTGATTTGGGGGTTTTTGATTTTGTGCCCCTTTCCTTCAATCAGATAGTTGGAAATGTTCTACATAACATGTTAATTAGTTTGTGCATGTTAATTTTCGCAAGTATGTTGATTCTTGTTGAATTTGGGCATGTTTATACTAGCCCCCACGTATACCTACGACTCTAGTGTTTTCTTACAATGTAGGTGTTTTTGGTATATTGCTTGCGTTCCTCATAATTCATGAATGACAAATTATGGAAGAATTTTGATTTTGTTGGAGTTAATAATAATTTTTTCCACTTAAGGAATTTTTGCTCAATATGAACTTAGTATCATGTTTTTAGGGAACAAAAATTGTATGACTCCATTTTATGAGCGGAATGCACTTTTTAGTGATTGGTGTGAGTGCCAATTTTGTTAAAGGTATAATGCCTTGTTGTATCGTTGATCAGCGTGTCTGACGAGTTGTCACCTCCTTCTGGTGGCCACGAGGAGCGTGGCATGACGCGTCAGTCTACTGGCGCGGGACCCCTATGGGTGGGTCCTAAGTTCTTCGACGGTCTAGACCTGCACTACGACCTAGGGCACCACGTGACTACCCGCCTTCACGCGAGGGGGGACACTACGGTTCGCGGCTACGGTGCAGCGACGAGCGAGACTATTTTTGGTTTCCTGAGCTCGGACGCCCAGGCTTTGGTGAGGGCGAGCTCACTTTTTCCGGTGGTCGAGTCCTTCCGGGAGATACTGCGGCTTAACATCTCCCTGTCCTTTCTGCGGTCGCTCATGAGGTGGTGGTGGGATACCACCAACACATCCCATTTTCCTTGGGGTGAGATGACGATCACTCCTGAGGACTATATGGCTTTGACGGGCTTGACCTTTACAGGGAACCCCGTTCGCCTGGGGTCGGATGGCCCACCGCCGACTGTTGCTGAGGGTACCAGGCTCCTGGGCTCGTGGATGGGCATGAGATTGCCTTCGTACCAGCCCCGTGGGATACCTTTTGCTGACCTGATGTGGGCCCTGGAGCATGGGGTGGAGGAGTCGTCTTCGAGACAGGCCCGGCTGTTCTACCTCCATTTTATTACTTCCACTTTTCTATCGGGTCCGACTGACACCTTTGACCCGAGGTGGATAGGCATGGTGGAGGACGTGTCTACGCTGGGTGACTATCGCTGGGGCGATTTGGGCTACGCGGCGCTCGTCGGCCAGATGAGTTTGGCGGTGCGCGACTCGGACCCGAGTAGACGTCACTTTGTCATTACATTGGCGGGAGTGCCGCGTTTGATCGAGGTATGTGCCTAGCCTTTCTTTTGTTTTTCTCGCTTTTACCAGGCCTCTTCTTTTTTGACGTATTGTTGTCTTTTCCTTTTGTAGCTGTGGGCTTTTGAGCACTTGCCTTGGCTGGCTCCCCGAAAGGGGCAGAGGCCTTTGGAGTACCCTGTCGGTCGTCGTTAGGGTTGGAAGAAGAAGCTGATTGCGCGTCCACCACCCGATACCGTGTGGGACCTCATTCGGGACAGGAATCCTGAGCATGTACAGAATCTTATCCTCTATCTCGTATTTCGTCATTTTTCTTTTATTTTCTATGTGCGAGATCTGACCGTGTCCGTACGAAACAGGTGGTTTAGACCCTATGGCTCTCCTTTAGGGGTACTCATGCTTCGGTCAGGGATAGTTATGCCCTGAGCCAGATGCGGGTCTTGTTCGTTGGCCGCCGCGACCCTGTCTAGTACCTGGGAGAGCGGGTACGTATGCAGACGGTCGGGGTTTTTTCGGTGCCTAAGCCTCCACCTGCGACCATGCTGTCTACTCGTTCGATAGGCGAGTCGTGGAGGGTCTTCTCGAGGACTGGTGTGCCGGCGACGGAGTTGGTGATAGCGGGAGCTAGCTGTTATCAGTTTATCCAGGATTACCTTCGTCTCCCGGAGCCTGGCGCTGTGAGTTGCTCTCTCTTTTTTGTATTGATTTTAGTGTTTTCACGCTCGTGCCCATGTGTTTATGTTTACTGTGTTTTGTGCAGGAGTATCCTGACCCTTCGTTAGGGGGATGGGTGCTTCCCGATGCTCGGATCTCGTATACCGGATAGAGTGGATCCGAGATTGTGGAGACTTTCCCGGAAGACCGGGTTTTCCATGCTCCGCTCCCTGAGGGAGTACAGGCGGTATGCACCTTTTATTTGTGCACTCTTCTTATATCTTTCTTTTTTCTTTTGTTACTAACATTCCTGTTTCAGGTTCCGGCCCGTACAGCCAACGCGATGGTGGGAGTGATCAACCGGTTGAAGTCCGCGTTGGTTCGGGCCCGATCTGCACTTTTTTGCAGGAGCCCCCACTCCACTCGGGTAATGTGCCCTCTTTTTCTTTTGATCTGTACCTTTTGTTTGGTTTTCCGTTACTCACCCTCCTTTTTGTTTTTGCAGACGGGGACTGGACGAACCGGGGCCGACGACGCAGGTCCCTCGGGTGGGGGACGCGGTCGTGAGGAGAGAGAGAGGGCACGGCGCTCGCCCCTACGGCATCGACGTTCCGATGTGGGGACGATTTCTTCCAGGGAGAGGTCCGAGCCGGAGCGCAGGCGACGTTCCGTGTCGGTGGCTCGAGAGCCTAACCCCGAGATGCAGCCACAACCTCATTTTTGGGGTGATTCTGGCTGGGGGTCCTCATACCACGGGGAGTGGAGTGGATGGACCGGCGAGGCTTGGAGACATGAAGCCGATGACGAGTCTTAGGCTTGCCTCCTGTTTTGTATATATTCATTATTGTATTCCGCATGTATATATATTTTATTTTTTGCGAATTTTGGGTGCAAGAATGTTTTGAGCCTTCCATGGGCTTTGCCTCAACATATTATAGCAATATTAGCTTTCTAAACCAACGACAAATTTTAAAAAGAGAAAGAATTCCATAAAAATAATGAGTTCATACAAGAGTGCACACATATTTTTAGACTAGCCGACTACTTGGGGTATTACATATGCATGTTCACTATTTTTCGTTTTTTGCCGACTCGTGCCATACTCATTTGTTGGGCTTGTTCCTGAAAATTCTTGTGTCTTTGTTTTCATTTTATTGGGCCTTGCTCGTGCATGGGTTGGGGTATAGTTCCCTTTGTAATATCCTTTCTTCTTGATGTGTTGCATGACTTTATTATTTTTTTAATATTTATTGGATCGAATCCTTGATAAGGATTGCCTACGTATCTTGTCAGAATCAGGTCGCGCGTAGTTCTAGCTTTGATTTTTTGAATTTTTTTGAAAGGGGTGTTCAATACACATCTGCTTCCTGAAGGAAATAATGCCCTTGGTCCAAGTATGCATTCTATGTTAAGTCTAATAAATGCGGTTCAGTATTAATTAACAAGTTAATAATTCAGTGAGATCAAGTGAGCTGAATGCCTAGCTAGAGGCCGCTTCAGTTCAAGTGGAATTAATGATATTAATCCACAGCTTACTCTTGACTGAACCCGTAGGGTCACACAAATAGTACGTAAACGGATCAAGTATTTAATGGCATTAAATACTCCATCTATGAATATTCGGAACCGACGGATCTTGGTTTCAGTGGGAGCTAAGATCGTCACAGGCAAGAAATGAATACTCCGGAAACGATGATATTGCCGGAAACGGAAATATGGATCGTATCGGAAATATGAATATTATCCAAGTCGTAGATGTTGCCGGAAACGGAAACATGGTACGTATCGGAAAATATTATTGGAAATGGAAATATTACCAGAATCGGAAATATTGCCGGAAACGGAAATATTGTCAGAATCGGAAATATTACCGGAATCGGAAAATAATTCCGGAAACGGAAATATTAAATATTTGTTCGAAACGGAAATTAATTCCGGAATCGGAAATATTAAATATTGTTCGTATCGGAAATAGATTCCGGAAATGGAAATTTAATCGGAAGCGTATCGTACGAATGAGCATCGGACGAGGCCTGCCGGACGAAGGCCCAGCACGAAGCCAGGCCATCGCCCAGCAAGCACGCACGCCACAGCCCAGCGCGCACAAGGCCGCGCATGCGTGGGCCGCGCTGCGTGGGCTGCTGCTCGCATGCGTGGGCAGCCCTTGTGGCTGCCGTGTGTGTGTGAGTTTGAGCTCATGCGAGATTCCTGAATCTGCAAGAGTCAGTGTATGATTAAATGTCTATTCCTATTGGATAAATTGATTAAGTAGAATTCATGTAGAATTCTAATTCCAATTAATTCGCATCCTACTAGGATTACGATTCCTTTTCCATAACTCTATAAATAAAGGCCTAGGGGTCATAATTTATACACAAGTTTCAAAGTATTCAAAAGTGAGTTTTTTGAGAGAAAATTCAAACACCCATCTTGCCCCAAAAGTGCCGAATTTTCTGAGTACCTTAAGGGCGATTCTAGTTGGTCAATCTTAAGGCGGATCCGGACGTGCTGTGGACTTTCTACGGAGGGACGACACTTGGAGTCCTAAAAGACTTGTTCTTGTTCGGTTCGGGCGCAGCTAGGGAAGGCACGCAACAAAGAGTATGCATCTAATTATGCTATATGATTATGTGTAAATAATATGTTTCCTGGGTTAATGGTTGTTTCCGCATGATCTATGTAAATGTCATATGTATCATATCCTAACAGTGGTATCACGAGCCCCTTATTATTTTCATAATCTAAATTGCATGAACATGGTTAAATATTACAAATTTGCAAGAATTAAAAGGGGTGATTAATTTTCGTAATTGTTAATTAATTGCAAATTGCGTTTATTTAATTATATGTACGCAGTTTTTCGGCAGTTTCTTCGTTACTCATCCGAATTGAGTGATTTTTGTGTCAATTCCGCATGTAAAAGGCATTCTAAAATTTTGACAAAAATAGTATTTTTCTGCCGAACCCAGAATTCTCAAATTCGAAGCCTAACTATGACTTTTCGAAGGTTTTAGTTTTTCGGATGCAAAATTTCGTAAATTTAAGATGTTAAATTAAATATTTGCGATTCTTGTTGATAAATCTTGAATTTTTGATTGACCTACTGCATATGTTTAACAAGTTTGAATGCCTAGTCTTGTTAATTATGCAATCTAATTTGTAATTATGATTAATTTGTTGAAAATTAGAATAATTTAGAATTAATTTGATTTTCATAATTATTTGTAATTTAATTAGAAACCTATGATTAAAAACCACCATAAAAATTGTAAATTTACGATAAATTTTAAATTTTTATGACCTAGACTTGAATCCATATCAATCGGAAATCAATTGGATAATAAATTTTCGATTTTTCGCCCTAAAATTATGAAATTAATATTATTTATTAATTTGTCATTAATTTTGAATATAAATTTTAAATTTTTATGCGATTCGTTCAAATAACTTGCACGCACGAAGCAATGGACGCTTCGTGTTACCCTTAAGGGGTGTTGTATAATGCGGGCATGCGACGACGAGCAAGGGAGCTCGTCGCCCGTGCGGCACGAATGCAATGAGCAAGGGCGTAGTGCACGAGCGCAAGGCAGCAGCCCTGCCTTGTGTCGTGTGCCACGAGCAATGAACGAATGGGCATGGGCGAAGGGCGAGCCAAGGCAGTCGCGTGTGGGCAGCAAGCGAGCTGCGCCACAACGCGCGCTGCCTCGCACAAGTGCGCGCAGCCTCGCGCGCAGCGAGCGCAAGCTCGCGTGCCACGAGGGTGCGCCCAGCACTGCTCGCGCGCGCAGCGCGCGATGTCGCGCACCAGCGAGCGATGGCTCGCGCGCGCGCAGCGAGCGATCTCGCGCGCCAGCGAGCGATGGCTCGCGCGCACCAGCGAGCGATCTCGCGCGCCAGCGAGCGATGGCTCGCGCGCACCAGCGAGCGATGCAGCGCCCCAGCGAGCGATGGCTCGCGCGCACCAGCGAGCGATCTCGCGCACCAGCGAGCGCGGTAACGCGCGCGCGCTGCGAGCGATAGCTCGCGTGCGGTGGGCGCTGTGCGGAGGCTTGCGTATGGGACAGCAGCAGCTATGCAACGAGCGCATGGGCTGCGCGCACATGGCCAGCAATGGCTGTGTGCGTACAGCCCATGGGCGTGCAACGCGTAGGGTGTTTGCGTTTCGATTAGATCATTTTGAATGTTTAATTTGAAAATTTCAGTTCACGTAATTTTAATTAATTTTAAAATTAATAATTTGAATTAATTTCTTGGATTTTAATTTTGAATATTATAATTATAATAAATGGAATTTATTCTAATTATTTTACTAAAATTAAAATCATGAATTAATTTAAATGCGACTGAAATTAAAATTAAATTTTTGGATTCAATTATAAATTTATATGAGCTTTAAATTTTAATTAAATTTGTATGTTTCCGGTTAGACTAGAAATACAATTTTATGTTTAAAATTAGTAAAGCATATGAATTTATTGGTTTGAGTGGGAGCGCTTTTAGTCATAAACTCTTGATTAGGTCTACAAATCCTTAAGGTTAAAACAACTCGATTAGAATTAATAAGGACTGAATAATTGGTAGATTATTGGTGCCCTTGATTAATTGCTGCAAATGTTTACGTGATGCATAATGTGTTTAACTAACCAGCTATGTGGGCCATTCATGATAATGAATGGGTGAATGGTATATATTGTATATGTACTGTTTTGCAGGTTATGAAGTGACTAGTATGGCCCAAATAGGATAGAAAATATGGTCTGCGTACCATTAATTTGAATGTAATTGGTCTAAAGTACCAAAGTTGTTTTTCAATTCAAATATGGTCTGCGTACCATCAAATAGTTGTAATTAGTTATAACTTATCCTATTTGAAGAAAATGGTGCCTCCCACGGAGATTTTCAAGACGGACTTTGAAGTCAAAGCTTCAAGATGAAGTCGGGCCATACTAGATCACAAATATCTTATGCATGTTTTAAGTTATTTATTGCTTTAAATATGTCTTAAAATGCATGAGATCAAAAGCTTGATTATGTTGCATGATTAAGGATTTTAGTTCACTTAAAATCTAACCAACATAGTAAGAGCCTTAAGTTCCAAACTTAAAAATTGAGTTAAAAGGTGCCATGCCAAAATATACACTTGCTTGGATATCCTTTACATCAATCTAGTAATAGTTTTCGCTCAGCGAGGTGTTACTTATTGGTCCTAAAGGGGCAAGGTACACAAATAATTGTGAGTACATGTTAGTTTTGGTGAAACTCAACGATATAAGTAAGGAGTCCTTTTATGTCGTGGCAAATTCGATAGGTTTACCTAATAAGTTCTTAGACGTACCTATCAACCAAGAATAGTTTCTAGACTATTAGCAAAAGGCTTTTGCTTACCTAAGATGTTCTAGGATTAAGTCGACAAACTGTGCTTAGTTCTTCAATGATTTTAGGATCTTGGAATCATTTTATTCACACCTGCCGGGACACATAACTTGAATAAAATGCTTAATAAACATTGAATTATGCATGTATGCTAGAATTTAAGTTTATTAAGAAAAACTGTGAATGGTTATTTATTTGTTTATTCTTTTCAATTGTAGTTTTTAATATGGCAAACAACAATTCATTCAACATTCGATCAATTCTCGAAAAGGAGAAGTTGAACGGGAAAAACTTCCTTGACTGGCAAAGGAACTTGCAAATAGTTCTTATGCAGGAAGAAAAGGAGTATGTCCTAGATGAGGCGATGCCCGAAGCTCCAGGCGACGGGATCACTCAGGCAGCCCTCAATCGTTGGATTGATGCCAACAAGGATGTGAAATGTCTAATGCTCGCCACCATGAGTGCGGATCTGCAGAAAACGTTCATCAACTCAGATGCTTTCACAATCATCAGTGAGTTGAAGAACATGTTCCAAGATCTGGCTCGAGTCGAAAGATTCGAGACTCATAGGCAAATTCTTGAGACCAAGCTTAAGAAAGGCGAGCCCGTAAGTCCACATGTTCTCAAAATGATTGGACTCATTGAGAATATGAGTCGGCTGGATCAGCAATTTTCTCAGGAAATGGCTATAGACACCATCCTCCATTCTCTTCATAGCGGGTATGATCAGTTCAAACTGAACTACAGTATGAATAGTCTGGACAAAACGCTCACTGAGCTTCACGGTATGCTGAAGACCGCTGAAAAGACGCTCAAAAGTGATAAGCAGGATGTGCTTATGGTGCGTGGGGGCAAGTTCAAGAAATCTGGAAAGAAGAGGAATGCTAAGAAAGGTGGCAACAAGGCCAGCCCAACTAAGCAAACTGACGCCAAATCTGCAAAGAGGAAGGTCAGTCAACCCACTTCTGAATCCGAATGCTTCTACTGCAAGAAGAAGGGGCATTGGAAGAGAGATTGCTTGAAGCTAAAGGAAGATCAGAAGAACGGAACAGTCGTTCCATCTTCAGGTATTTTCGTTATAGACTGTATACTTGCTAATTCAACTTCTTGGGTATTAGATACAGGTTGTGGCTCACACTTATGTTCCAATCCACAGGGACTAAGAAGAAGTAGAAAGTTAAGCAAGGGTGAAGTCGACCTACGAGTGGGAAATGGAGCACGGATTGCTGCATTAGCTGTAGGAACTTACTATTTGTCGTTGCCCTCCGGGCTAGTTTTGGAACTGGAAGAATGTTTCCATGTTCCAAGTCTTACTAAAAACATCATTTCAGTTTCTTGCTTAGATGCTAAGGGATTTTCCTTTATAATAAAAGACAATAGTTGTTCGTTTTATTTTAAAGAGATGTTTTATGGATCTGCTAGATTAGTCAATGGACTTTATTTATTAGATCACGACAAACAAGTATATAACATAAATACCAAAAAGGCCAAAAAGGATGATTCAGATCTCACCTATCTGTGGCATTGTCGATTAGGCCATATAAACTTGAAACGCTTAGAAAGACTTCAAAGGGAAGGAATTCTAGAACCATTTGACTTAGAGGATTATGGTAAATGCGAATCATGTTTACTTGGCAAAATGACAAAGCAACCTTTCTCTAAAGTTGGAGAAAGAGCAAATGAACTATTGGGTTTAATCCATACAGATGTATGTGGACCAATGAGTACAAATGCTAGAGGTGGTTTCAGCTACTTTATCACTTTCACTGATGACTTCAGTAGGTATGGTTATGTCTACCTAATGAAGCATAAGTCTGAATCCTTTGACAAATTCAAGGAATTTCAGAGTGAAGTAGAGAATCAATTAGGCAAGAAGATTAAGGCACTGCGGTCTGATAGAGGCGGTGAATATCTGAGCTATGAATTTGATGACCATCTGAAAGAATGTGGAATTCTATCAGAATTGACTCCTCCTGGAACACCACAATGGAACGGTGTGTCAGAACGGAGGAACAGAACCTTGCTAGACATGGTCAGGTCAATGATGGGTCAGGCCGAACTTCCATTAGAATTTTGGGGACATGCACTAAATACAGCTGCACTCACTATAAATAGAGCTCCGTCTAAAGCTGTCGAAAAGACTCCATACGAATTATGGTTTGGAAAGCCTCCAAATGTGTCTTTTCTTAAGATTTGGGGATGTGAAGTATACGTCAAACGATTAATTTCAGACAAACTTCATCCAAAATCTGACAAATGTATCCTTGTGGGCTATCCAAAGGAAACAAAGGGGTATTACTTCTACAATACATCTGAGAACAAAGTGTTTGTTGCTCGAGATGGTGTCTTTTTGGAGAAAGATCACATTTCCAAAATGACAAGTGGGAGAAAAGTAGACCTCGAAGAAATTCGAGTCGAACAACAAACTCTAGAGAATGCTCAAGATGACATTCAGGATGAAACTCAGAGATCTTTAGAAGAATCTGGTGAGAATCATGGTCAATCTAGAAATGTTACCCCGCGTAGATCGCAAAGATATAGATCTCAACCGGAAAGGTACTTAGGTATTTTGACGAACGAGAGCTATGACGTTCTATTACTTGAAAGTGATGAACCTGCGACTTACAAGCAAGCTATGACGAGCCCTAGCTCCAAGCAATGGCAAGAAGCCATGCAATCTGAATTAGACTCCATGTCTGAAAACCAAGTATGGGATTTGGTCGATTTGCCAGATGGCTACCAAGCCATTGGAAGCAAATGGGTTTTCAAACTGAAAAAGGACAAGGATGGGAAACTTGAAGTTTTCAAAGCTAGATTGGTCGCAAAAGGTTACAGGCAAGTCCACGGTGTGGATTACGATGAAACCTTTTCACCAGTTGCAATGCTA
The DNA here is from genome assembly GCF_020520425.1 of Spinacia oleracea. Lineage (NCBI taxonomy): Eukaryota > Viridiplantae > Streptophyta > Magnoliopsida > Caryophyllales > Amaranthaceae > Spinacia > Spinacia oleracea. Next base: position 154,100,627 of record NC_079489.1, read on the forward strand.
AAGTCTATTCGAATAATGTTAGCAATCGCTGCATATTACGATTACGAAATATGGCAGATGGATGTCAAAACTGCTTTCTTAAACGGCGTTTTAACAGAAACTGTGTTTATGACACAGCCTGAAGGTTTTGAGGATCCAAAGAATGCTAAAAAGGTATGCAAGCTAAAGAAGTCAATCTACGGATTGAAGCAGGCATCCAGGAGCTGGAATATACGTTTTGATGAAGCGGTCAGTGACTTTGGTTTCATCAAGAACGCAGACGAATCTTGTGTATACAAGAAGGTCAGTGGGAGCAAAATTGCTTTCCTAGTATTATATGTCGACGACATATTGCTTATCGGAAATGACATTCCTATGTTGAACTCTGTCAAGATTTGGCTTGGGAAATGTTTTTCGATGAAGGATCTAGGGGAAGCACAGTACATATTGGGCATCAAGATTTACAGAGATAGATCTAAAAAGATGATTGGACTTAGTCAAAGCACTTATATCAATAAGGTGCTTGATAGGTTCAAGATGGCGGACTCCAAGCGAGGCTACCTACCCATGTCTCATGGAATGACTCTAAGCAAGACTCAGTGCCCAAAAACACTTGATGAGCGTAGACGAATGAATGGGATTCCATATGCATCATTGATTGGTTCAATAATGTATGCTATGATATGTACACGCCCGGATGTTGCGTACGCACTCAGTGCTACGAGCAGATACCAGTCAGACCCAGGAGAGGCGCATTGGACTGCTGCCAAGAACATTCTGAAGTACCTGAAAAGGCACAAAGATGACTTCCTGGTCTATGGTGGAGATGATGAATTAATTGTTAAAGGCTATACGGACGCAAGTTTCCAAACCGACAAAGATGATTTCAGATCACAGTCTGGGTTTGTCTTCTGCCTCAACGGAGGAGCAGTAAGCTGGAAAAGTGCTAAGCAAAGCACCATTGCGGATTCTACAACTGAAGCGGAGTACATTGCTGCACATGAAGCAGCAAAGGAAGCTATATGGCTAAGGAAGTTCATAGGAGAACTTGGTGTAGTCCCCTCCATTAAAGGACCAATAGCCCTGTATTGTGATAATAACGGAGCTATTGCACAGGCAAAAGAGCCTAGACACCACCAGAGAGTCAAGCATGTACTTCGTAGATTTCACCTTCTACGAGAGTTCGTTGAAAGAAAAGAAGTCGAGATAAGCAAAATTGGAACTGATGACAACATATCAGATCCATTAACTAAACCTCTGCCGCAAGCGAAGCACAACTCGCACACTGCAGCTATGGGAATCAAGCATATTGGAGAATGGCTTTGATGTCTCTGTTTAATGTTTTAAAGTTTTAGAGTTTAAATCTTTGTAAAACATTATTGGTTAATCATTCACAATAAATGAAAGGAATTCATTTTTCCATTTAATTTGTGGTTTATTAAATGATGAGTCCCTTCAACTTGACGATATATTCAAGATAGACTGTCAGGACCAGTCCTGTGACTAAGAAATGTCTATCAAGTGAACTTGAATGTCAAAGGTTGAAAATGGTCCCTAGTCGGAGTTTTCTATAAAATTGGACGCATAGAAAACGTTAGACGATTAGAATGCAAGATGACTAGTAGTTCTGTTTCTTGAACTATGTGGACATGGCAATGTCATAATCATTTGCATAGATACTTACTTTGGGAAGACTAGTATCGGACAAGACCTATGAAACTTTACTGTAAGAGATGAAAGTCTGTCATAAGTAAATTTCATTAAATTATTAGACACTAAATCCTCAATACCTGAGTGATTTGAGATTACTTGTTTGAGAACTGGTTGCTTTGACGTTGACCAACCGTCGCACCGTAAAAGGAGGCTATAAAGGCAACGCTCAGGTAATCACCTATCAAACGAAGTCTAATCTCAAGATCGCAAGATTGGGATTGTCCTCCCATAAATCGGGATGAGATGCTTAAAAGTTGTACAAGGCCACTCGGAGAGCTAGAAACTGTGAAATGCATGGCCGTGCTCGGATGAATCATAGGCTATGATTATCTGTTTATTTGATCAGTTGAACTCTGAAACCGAGGAACACCTCTGGACATAATAAGGATGACAACTCTTACCTTATGTTCAAGAGCAAGCATCGAGCGACAAAGGAATTAGGAAATGCACACTTGTCCCTAAGGACAAGTGGGAGACTGAAGGAAATAATGCCCTTGGTCCAAGTATGCATTCTATGTTAAGTCTAATAAATGCGGTTCAGTATTAATTAACAAGTTAATAATTCAGTGAGATCAAGTGAGCTGAATGCCTAGCTAGAGGCCGCTTCAGTTCAAGTGGAATTAATGATATTAATCCACAGCTTACTCTTGACTGAACCCGTAGGGTCACACAAATAGTACGTAAACGGATCAAGTATTTAATGGCATTAAATACTCCATCTATGAATATTCGGAACCGACGGATCTTGGTTTCAGTGGGAGCTAAGATCGTCACAGGCAAGAAATGAATACTCCGGAAACGATGATATTGTCGGAAACGGAAATATGGATCGTATCGGAAATATGAATATTATCCAAGTCGTAGATGTTGCCGGAAACGGAAACATGGTACGTATCGGAAAATATTATTGGAAATGGAAATATTACCAGAATCGGAAATATTGCCGGAAACGGAAATATTGTCAGAATCGGAAATATTACCGGAATCGGAAAATAATTCCGGAAACGGAAATATTAAATATTTGTTCGAAACGGAAATTAATTCCGGAATCGGAAATATTAAATATTGTTCGTATCGGAAATAGATTCCGGAAATGGAAATTTAATCGGAAGCGTATCGTACGAATGAGCATCGGACGAGGCCTGCCGGACGAAGGCCCAGCACGAAGCCAGGCCATCGCCCAGCAAGCACGCACGCCACAGCCCAGCGCGCACAAGGCCGCGCATGCGTGGGCCGCGCTGCGTGGGCTGCTGCTCGCATGCGTGGGCAGCCCTTGTGGCTGCCGTGTGTGTGTGAGTTTGAGCTCATGCGAGATTCCTGAATCTGCAAGAGTCAGTGTATGATTAAATGTCTATTCCTATTGGATAAATTGATTAAGTAGAATTCATGTAGAATTCTAATTCCAATTAATTCGCATCCTACTAGGATTACGATTCCTTTTCCATAACTCTATAAATAAAGGCCTAGGGGTCATAATTTATACACAAGTTTCAAAGTATTCAAAAGTGAGTTTTTTGAGAGAAAATTCAAACACCCATCTTGCCCCAAAAGTGCCGAATTTTCTGAGTACCTTAAGGGCGATTCTAGTTGGTCAATCTTAAGGCGGATCCGGACGTGCTGTGGACTTTCTACGGAGGGACGACACTTGGAGTCCTAAAAGACTTGTTCTTGTTCGGTTCGGGCGCAGCTAGGGAAGGCACGCAACAAAGAGTATGCATCTAATTATGCTATATGATTATGTGTAAATAATATGTTTCCTGGGTTAATGGTTGTTTCCGCATGATCTATGTAAATGTCATATGTATCATATCCTAACACTTCCCCCCCAAGTGTTCGTAGTTCTTTTGATGATCCGAAAAAGGAGTACGAACACTTGCAGAAGCGGGAGGATAGGTGGCAAGAGAGAATGACGCCCGTTCAAGGGCGAAGGAAATATCGGCGCCCAGGCCTGGGCGTGAAAAATAACAGCTCCCAGTCCTGGGCGTTGAAGTTTTGTCCTTCGCTTTTTCTACTTTATCGAGTTTTATGTCGTTTGCTTAGAGTAATGCGCAGAATGCTTGCTTATGAGCCTTAATGTGTTTTATTAGATGCCTTAACTCCGGACTGAATTTTATTAAATATAGTACTTTTTCAATTGGTCTAAGTTCGTGAGGTTAGCGAATTCCGCTCCATCTATGTCGGCTAGTTGCACTGCTCCGCCAGGTAGGATGGTCTTTACAAAATATGGTCCTGTCCAGTTAGGCCGGAATTTTCCTCGAGGGTCCGTAGTAGGTGCGCGAACTTCTTTTAACACAAAATCGCCTTCTTTGATATTTCGAGGTTTGACTCTTTTGTTGAATTGCCTTGCGATGCGCTTTTGATACACTTGCACGTGATGT